>NC_057862.1:688238313-689542347 GCF_019393635.1 Dromiciops gliroides
GGGAAGGATGAGAGGCAGCCCTTACATTAATTGGCTTAAAGCTAATTGGCTAAGATCAATTGGTTCACTGGATTTGAGGGTGGTTCAGCAAAGTGTGTGCTGATGTCAGAACCCAGAGAACAGATCCTCTGGCAGGAACAAGGCTTTTCAGGGGGGTGTGGTTTTGAGTGATGTAACTTCCTGACTCTGGGCTGGCCTTAAGAAAGGTCAGGCCAGCCTCTCTCAGAGGGGCCCTTTGTGAGTTTGCAAAACCCTATTATTAATAATTTTCTCACACACCACACTCTACAATATTGCTGTTATTGTATACAACATTCTTCTGGTTTTGATCATTTGTCTTTGCATCATTTTATGTAAGTCTTTCCAAGTTTTTTGTTTTTTTCTGAAATCATCCTGCTTGTCATTTCGTAAAGCACAATAATATTCTATCACATTCTTATACCACAGGTTGTTGAGCCATTCCTCAATGGATGATCTTCCTTTAAGTTTCCAATTCTTAGACGCTACAAAAAAAGTTGTGATTAAAAATGTTGGAGAAGCTATGAAAAAATTGGAACACTAATCCTTTGTTGATGGAGTTGTGAACTGATCCAGCCATTCTGGAGAGTGGTTTGGAACTATGCTCAAAGGGCTATGGGTTTGTGCATACCCTTTGACGCAGTAATATTATTATTAGGTCTGTGTCCCAAAGAGATCTTTGAAAAGGGAAAAGGAGCCATATGCACAAAAATATTCATAGCAGCTCTCTTTGTGGTAGCAAAAAATTTGAAATCAAGGGAATACCCATCAATTGGGGAATTGCTGAACAAGTTGTGGTATATGAATATAATGAAATACTATTGTATTATAAGAAATGATGAGCAGGCAGATTTCAGAAAAACCTGGAAAGACTTAAGTGGACTGATGCTGAGTGAAGTGTCCAGAATCAGGAGAACATCATATACAGTAACAGCAACATTGTGTGATGATCAATTGTCACGGACTTGGCTCTTATCAGCAGTGCAATGATCCAAGACATTCCAAAGAACTCATAATGAAAAATGTTCTCCACATCCAGCAAAAGGAATTGTGGATTCTGAATGCAGATTGAACTATATTATTTCTACTTTTTGGTTGTTTTTTGTTTCTGTGGGGTTTTTTTAGGTTTTTCCCTTCTGTTCTGATTCTTCTTTAACAACATGACTAATGCAGAAACAGGTTTAATGTGATTATACTCTGAGAGTTGGCATACCACCCCCTGATGGAGAGATACTGTAGGGAAGCCCCACCATGATGAGAAGCCCAGTGAGGACAAGTCAGGTGGTCTTTGGCATCAGGATGCTAGCTGGCTTGCAGTTGTAGAGCCACATGTTAGTTCTGTCAATCAAAGTTGCCAGCCAATTAACTTGGGGCTGGGCATGTGGATTGCCTGGTTTTCTGGTTGTGCAGAGATTTTCAGGAGAAAGCCAGGGAGGAGAGGACTCGCTTTGGTGTGTGAGAGAGCGGGAGAGGGATGCTGCACAGCTGATTCTCCTTGGAACTGCAGATTCTGGATGGTGGTTAGTTTGTGTTATTGAGGTGAAGCTAGCTGGGCTGGAGGCAGGTGCGGGGTACTGGGGCATTTTTACCCCAGAGATTTAGATTCTAATCATCTGGGGAGCAGGTCATATTTTTTTCCTACCCCTATTCCTTTTCTCATTATCCTTAGCTCTATTAACCTCACTTGTGTTTAAGATTTGTTCCCATTAATAAAACCTGTTTTGTTTTTTGAAAGAAGCTGTTAATCTTCTTTCTTACCCCAATATTATGGCGAGCCACCCAATGAACTCTCCCCATACTAAATTTGGCCCTTACAATACATATATTACCTATCTCAGATTGCTTTCTGTCTTGGGGAGTGCGGAGGGAGAAAAAATCTGGAACTAAAACTTTTATGAAAACAAATACTTAAAACTATCTTTCTTTGTAACTGTAAAATAATGAAATATTTTTATGATAAAAAGTAAAAAGCTGCCATTCATAATTTCATACCGATAGGTCCTTTCCCCATTTTTGATGTCATTGGGATGCATATCCAATATTGATATTGCTGCATCAAAGAGTATGTACAAGGAAATCATATGAAAAGCACCAATAAAACATCAAACACAATTTTATGATTTCTTGTCAATTGATTGGGGTAAGAATTTATTAAACTTTTCTTCTTGCCAAATGACCTTAGGCAATGGGGACACAGAGCTCAGGTCATGTTATACTTCATAAAAGAATATCCTTAACTTTCTAGTTGTTAGACCTGTTCCCCCCATTAGTAAATTACTTTGTACCTTGTCGTTGTTTTTCCTTTGTTCTCAAAGAGGAGAATAACATCAGGAGGTGGTATCATGACTTCCAGTGAACTGGATTTAAGTGAGGCAGGGTAGTGACTAACCACACTCTCTCCTTCAGGGTTATCTAGGACTAGTGGTAAGATATATCTCAGGAATACTGGAGATAGCCCTGGATGTTTAAAGCAATTGGGATTAAATTACTTGTTCAGGGTCATACAACTAGTAAGTTTCTGAAATCAAATTTGAACTCAGGTCCTCCAAACTTTAGGGCCAGTGCTGTATCCACTATGATGCCCAAGGTATAGTGTATAGGTTGCAGAGTGTGCTCAGGGAAGTCTGCTACCTCTGTAGTGAGCATTGCTGAACCCCTTTCAGTGTTGCTTTCCACCTTTGGTGGCTATCTGATCCACCTAACTCTCACCTGTGGCTCCAAGAAGCTGTAGAATGTGCAGTGGCCATATCCCACCAACCCATTTTAGCAGATGGGCTAAACAAGGTTGAGGGTAACCTATGGGTTTAAACCCATCTGCCCCAAGTGATTATGTCTACCCTAAGCATGTGAAGACTTCCTCTGGTGGAATGGACGAATGAGAGCAATTTGTTCCAATGGCCAGGAATGAATTTGAAGCAGGTTCTTTGGAGAACTGAGATCTGGGTTAGTCATCAAAGACATTGAGGTCACCCACCACATCTCAAGCCATAATTTGTCATCTTGTCTCTGTCCTGCCACTGGCCTGTGACAGCTCTAGAAAGGAAAGTGAGTCCATCGACTTCGTGCAATTCTGCCTCACTTACATATTATTGATGCTTGAGTCAAAAGTCATCACTCATACCACGTTACCATTTTACTCATCTGAAAGTACTGTAGCAACAGGTAAAGGACACAGCAGCAGGTGCAGATACCTTGGGAGCTGTAGTCTGCACCCAGGTAGCCCAAGCCATAGGGTCGTCTTCTCACTTGAAACAGCAGTGGAATGTCACAACCCCCCATAGCTGAGCAGCCATTTAAGGACTACATTGCTCACCTCCTGGTTTGAGGAAGGGCTAGAAAATCTGCCCTAAATAACAATAGCTGCTTCTCCAACCCTTAATTAGTCATTATGGCAGGCAGGGATCCCATAGCATGGCCAAACACCAAAAAAAAAAATGTATAGAAACTTCTACAAAGACGATTCCCCTCACCATCAGTACATGGGATGTGCATACATTTACAGACAATACAAAATCCAATAAACCTGAAAGATGAACAACTCTCATAGCAAGAGGATCCAACCGTTATTGCATCCAAATAGCAGGCCTGAGTGAAGCAAGCCTGCCAAATGAACTTGGAGCTGGGTAGACATTTTCTGGAGTGACCCCAGTGAAGGGAAGCACCATGAATTTGGCATAAGTTTTACGATTAAAAGTAATTCAGTCAACAAGCTTATAGAGTAAATGACAAGCTCATGAAAATGTGATTGCCTTTTCTACCAAACCAAGAAACTGAATCCATTCCATTTGATTTATCTTAGGAAGATACTGACGATCACCTGGCAAGATAAGAAACCATATACTGAGGTCCTCTCTCAAACTAAATTGCCAAACTCTACCGCAAAGAGATCGACTCCAATGGGCTGGCCACTTTGGTTAAATGCCAAATGCATACTTGCCTAAATGACTATTTTTAGATAACTCAAACAGGGCAAGTGCTCATATGGTGGTTAGAAATAGCAATATAAGAACACTCAAGGGCTCTTTTAAAATGGTGGAAATGATTGAATGACATGGGAGATACTGGCGCGGGACTGCCCAGCAAGGCATGCCCTCAACATAGGTGTTGTGCTCTATGAGCAATGCAGAATTGAAGTAGCTCAAAAGAAGCACAATATGCACAAATTTAGAGACTCCTACCTAAATGTTCAGATGGACTATTTGTGCCTGACCTGTGGTAGAGCATTTTAAGCTTGTATTAATCTAATCAGCCACAATTGGACACACTGTAATGTGACTCTGATATAGTAATGTCATTTTCATCCTCTTCTAGAATGGAGTACAGCCATCATCTACTCTATCAATATTTTTTTCTGACATTTTACATAGGTATTGCTTCCTTCCCAATAGAATGAAAGCTCCCCAGGTTTCTTCCTTTTTGTCTTTTAATCCACAGTGAACAACACAGTACCTGAAATATTGGAGGCATATAATACATGCTTGTTCAAATTTGAAATGATTTTATCTTTTTTTTCCAGGGCAATGGGGGTTAAGTGACTTGCCCAGGGTCACATAGCTAGTAAGTGTCAAGTGTCTGAGGCCGGATTTGAACTCAGGTCCTACTGAATCTAGGGCTGGTTCTTTATCCACTGTGCCACCTAGCTTCCTCTTGAAATGATTTTAAATGAAAATAATCTATACATTCAAATAGCTTACATTCTTCTCAATCATAGAATTTAATTTTTAAATGGACACTAGAAGTCATATGATCTAATCCCCTTATGCCATAAATTAGGAAAATTAGACCCAGAGAGGTTGTGATTTCCCCAATGTCTTTCTCCTAGATAAATGGTCTTTCTGTATCTTCATGAAGACCTTAAGAAACAGGAAAATTACTATTAGTTTACTATTTGATTGAAAAGTATTAATAATGAAACTGTTAGGTTCATTTCTTCATGGATATCCCTAGGAAAAAAAATAAAACTATTATGTAATCCCTGCCTCCTTGCAGTCCTAAATTTCAGGGCTCTATGACTGTGGGGCATATTGGGGCATTTTGACTTTGTGTCCATAATTCTGCGTATTTTTCCCTTCCTCTACACATTTCATTAAACAGCCCTAGAGATCCTTATTGGAAGAAGCCCACCATCATACATACATGTCCCACCTCCCAAAGTTTGCCAATAGTTCTATCTGTGTCCTTGCTCATTTTTTCCCCTGTGTTTATTTTTCTGCAGTAGTACTATGGGTTAGGAAGCCTGGAGAGCAGCCAGGACAAAAATTGGAGATGATAAGCTTGGGTTTGTAATTTTTAATCGGTGTCACATTTCATGTGACAACCAGGTAGTCTGCAGCTGGGGAGGCAATTACATTACAGAGATGTGCAATAGATTCCGGCTTGGTAGTTTTACACAAATTGTGCCCTTGGTGATCACTTCTCTAGAGGGCACACATACATAAATAAAAAACATTCATTACAACACAGAAATAAAAGCAGTAATTAAAATATCGTATTTTGAATAGCAGCCATTTAAGTTGTTTCCCCATCAGGAAAGAGCAATTAGGTAAAATTCTTTTGGATAATCACTAACATTTAATGGTTGATAATGTCTCTAACCTCTTCATTCCCAGGAAACAAGTGATACTGGAATTTTTAAAGGAAAATTTTATCCTCGAGGGAAGGTAGTTCTGAACTTTAAGAATCATTGGTTCCGGAGCTTAAAAGAAAATTTTATAAGATCTCTTTTCTAGTGTTGCCATTACATTCTAGGTGATGTCTTTTTACATTTCATTTTATTTTATTATTATTATTTTTTTTAGAATAAGATGGTAGTTTATTTAGGGGCAAGGGAAGGGAAGGGAAGGGGAGGGAAGGGAAGGGAAGGGAAGGGAAAGGAAATCCTTGGATTTCTCATGGGGAGATAGGTATGGAACAAAGCATGTGGGTCTGAGGTACCAATCTCCTTGAGCAGGAGACTGGCAGGTACTTTTATAGAGGACTGATGGGGGGAAGGGGTGACCATTTGACTGTGGAAAGTTCCTTTAATGAGGGAGGACCATCCCCCACTGGTGGTGGCTAGAGGAGTTGGGTGAGGGGTGCCTAAGGATCTCTCAAGCAATCTCTCTCTTCAGGACACAAAGGCCACAGCCACATCCAAATTTTTCTCCCCAGGGGTAAGGGAGACCAGAATGAAGGGTGGAGGTCCTGAAGCTAGCTCAGTCCCATCTGGTTCTGCTTACCTCTCTAGGCATATCTGTCCTATGGTTTAGTTTCTCCAGGAGAAGTTTCCTTTCTGGGGTACTCTGGGCCTACAACATTTCCCCACTTCTCTATATATAAGGAAAGGGGACGAAGATTCTTCTGAAATTGCTTCATGCTGACTGGGGGTTGAAGAAATCAAAGTGCAAGAGACGGGGAGGGGAGAGAAGTGGAGAAGGATTGGTCCAGAGTATGAATAGCTGTGAGGCCCAGAGGGTCCAGAGGTGACATGTAAGCACAGTGCCATGAATCCTTGAGCCTAGATAGAACAGACTTAACAAAAAAATTAAAACTGACCAGAGAAAAATGAAAAGGGACTTTATCAGATCATGAGTAAAAGTGTGACCACGTTTTTTCCCAGTGGTAGCTGGAAAGGCTGAATGCAGGACAGGGCATGGCCTGCTTTACATAAGTTAAGTAATCAGATCAAAGCCTAGTTCTGTGAGGGGCAGTGTCTGTCTACATTTTAGGGTCCTTTTATCCCATCCCCACTTTGTGCCTTGATTGAATGCTAGGACCTGAACCAGAGAGTAAGACAGAGGTCGCCCCAAAACCATTCCTAGGCTTGCCTCCTATGTCCAGCTTGGCCATGGGCCTGACAAGGTGCTGGCCAGGAGAGCAAGCTGCAGAGCACTGGGTTTTCACTAAGCCATTCTCTCAGATGCTGCCCTGGGGACAAAGAGGTAGGAGAGCTGGCCTCATCTTCCAGTGGCATCCCCCACTTCTGTGTCCCGGTTTACTGTAGCTGCCAGAATCTCAGCCAGCCGGAGTTCTGCTGGTAGCAGAAGTGGTGATGGCTGCTGCTATTATAGAAGCTCAGTCTATGGAGTGGGCACAAGCCATCTTTTCTCTCTCTTTGGCTACTGCCAGGTCCCTGTTATTAAAAATCTTAAAAGCAATATCAAGGAGTTGTGAGGATGGGATATGGAGACCCCAGTCTAACTTATGGAGTTCTCTCCTAATGTCAGGAGCAGACTGGTTGATAAAATGAATATTGAGGACAGTTATTCCTACATCTCTTTGGGGGTCTAGGTTGGTATATTTATTCAGAGAGTCCACTAAGCAGCTCATGAAGACAGCAGGATTTTCATCAGACCCCTGTGATATCTCCCTCACCTTTCCATAATTGACTTTTTCTTAACCCCCCTTTCTCATTCCCTCAACCAGGCAGGTAGTCATGTGATTTCTACTAGCCCTCTCTTCCCTGTTATCTTAGTTCCATCTCAGTTCTACAACTGGGACAGCTGTAAATCCAGGGACCCCAACCTAATTCCCAACCTGCGAGTGTTCATCCCCAACTTGTACCGCCAGGTCCCAAATCTTTTTTTCTTATCGGGGGTACAAAAGCTGGCAAGAATAATTTGCAAATCGGTCCAGGAAAGGTAAAACTCTATTGTCAGACTTAAAGCTATCTATGAACTTTGTGAGGTTCTCTGAGTAATCCCCCAATTTCTCTTTAATATGAGATAAACTTTTCATGGAAAAAGGAACATGCCTTAATGTTGTGCCCTCCCCAATGGGAAATTCCCTTAATGGAGTCAGGGAAGCAGTGGGAGATGCTGGTAAGGACCTGGGTGAAGCTGATTCGTGAGATAGCTCAGGTGAAGGCGCAGACAGAGGAGGGCCCAGGGTGGGAGGGGAAACAGTCTGCCTGCAGTGTGGGTGGAGATGGGGAAAAGGAGATGGGCATAGGTGACTACATATTAGGTAAAGCAGATGGGAGTGGCTGCTGAATGGAAAGAAATAGGAGAATAGAGTACATATTGGGGCTCCCTCAGATTGTTACAGGGGTTGTGGAGACTACTATTGTGTAGGGCAAACAGAGGAATACTGAAATCTACTCCCAGGGTGGCCAAGCTTAGCTGTGGAGGGCACAGGGGATTGGTTCTGAGATCAGCCAGTGGACAAAGAGAAGTCTCAGTCACAGAGTGCTGGCAAAGGGTAGACACACAAGCACGAAAGTTCTTACCCAGAAACATAGAGTCTGAGGGTTCGACCTTGGTTCGGACATCTAAGATGAGCTTTTGGAAGGGAGGGAGACCCACACTGCCCATCTGCTGTTGCATACAAAAGCTGACCACCTCTCCCTCTCTGTGACTAAACTGGGAGGTTGAGTTGGGTGGGAGAGGGAGAAAAGAAACCAAGAGAAATCCTTAGACTTCTCATGGGGACATAGGTATGGAACAAAGCATGTGGCTCTGAGGTACCAATCTCTATTTTTTATATTTCCCCAATTTACAGATAAGGCAACTGAGCCCCAAAATGTTTCATTACTTAGATATAAATACAAAGTTAGACAGAAACAGAATAGAAAATCATACAAAGAATTAGAGGTAGATGGGCCATTAGTGTCATTGGATTAAAGATTTATAGCTGGAGCAACCTTAGAGGGCTTCTCCAATCCCCTCATTTTACAGATGAAGAACCCAGATATAAACTGATTAAGTAACGTGTCCTGTGTGTCACAGGCAATAAGAAGGCAAGCTAGGATTTGAAATCCAATGATGTAAAATCCAGTCACAGATCATAAAAAAGGGAAAAGGAACCACATGTACAAAAATATTTATAGCTGTTCTTGTGGTGGCAAGGGATTGGAAATTGAGGGGTTGCCCATCAATTGGGGAATGGCTGAATAAGTTGTGGTATATGAATATAATGGAATACTGTTGTGCTGTAAGAAATATAGGGAGCAGGCATATTTCAGAGAAACCTGGAAGGAGTTGTGTGAACTTATGCTGGGTGAGATCAGCAGAACCAGAAGAATGTTGTACACAGTATCATCAACATGTAATGTTGATGAACTGTGACAGACTTGATTCTTCTCAGCAATACAATGGTACAAGAGAGTTCCAAAGGACTCATGATGGAAAATGCTCTCCAAATCCAGAAAAAAAAGAAAAAAAAAGAACTGTGGAATCTAGATGCAGATTGAACCATACTATTTCTTGTGTTTTTGGTGCTGTTGTTTTTCTCTTTTGAGGTTTTTCCTTTTTGCTCTGATTCTTCTTTCAAAGAACAACTAATGCGGTAATATGTTTAATGTGATTATACTGTGTAATTTAAGATTCTAAATGTGGATTCTAATCTGTTCCCCCAGTTTTGGGGGAAACTGAATAAAATCACTGATAAAACAAGTTTAGGTTTTTAAGGGTTTATTGGAAAATGGAAAGAAAAAGATTGAGAACGAAATTCCAACAGCCTGGCATTCCTATCTTTCCTCAAATTTCCTGTGAAGTTCTCTGCCGCCACCACCACCATCAATTCAGGAACCCAAAAGAGAGTGAGCTCTCCACGCAGGCTCCCTTTCCTTCTTCCTGTCTCCTCCCAGAAAATAGGAGGCTCCTCAAGTTGATTGGCTGGTAGCTTTGATAGACAGCATCCATGAGTAAATGTCATTTCCTGACGCCAAGGAAAAGCCACAATGCCTCTGAGGCATTTTCCTCATGGTGGAGCTTTCCCACAGCAAGTCTCCAGTAGGCGGCATCATTCTAATCATTACAATACATATATAACCTACATCAGATTATATGCTGTTTTGGGGATGGGAGAGGGAGGGGATGGATGGAGAAAAATTTGAAACTAGAAATCTTATAAAAACAAATGTTGAAAACTATCTCTACATGTAACTGGAAGCTAATAAAAATACTTTTATAAAAAAATCCAATCACCCTATTCCAAAATCCAGCACTCTTGGCACTATATATTTTGCTTACTGATACTACAGGAATAGAACTCCCTGTGCTTCCTCTTCCTATGGCACTTTCCCAAGACAGTGCTTCCCCATTGTCTGCAAAGAATAAATTTGTAATCCTTCCCTTTCCAAACATGCTCTCCTTCACATACTCTACTTTCCAGCCAAATGGATCCCTTCCCCTTTACATACATGTCCTTTACTCTCTTGTCTTCACGTCTTTGAGAATGTTATATGTAGTACTTGAAAAGGAGAATTTCTTCTTTTACTTCCCCTACAATCTTTGTCTGGTTATAATTCTCTTCCTTCTGACTGCCCCTCCCCCAATATGCCCTCCCTTCTATCAACCCCCTTATCCCCTTCCCCTCCTACTTTCCTTCAGAGTAAGATAGATTTTTATACCCAATTGAGTATGTATGTTAGTCTCTCTCTTAGCCAATTCTGATGAGATAAAGGTTCACTCACTCCCCATCTTCCCCTTCACTGTATAAGCCTTTTCTTGCTACTTTTATGTGATGCTATACCCCAGTCCACCTCTCCCTTTCCCTTTTTTCAGTGCATTCCTCTCTCACCCCTTAATTTTATTTTTTAAAATACATAATCCCTTCATATTCAACTCACACCTATGCCCTCTGACTAAATATACTCTATCCAGCTGCCCTAATAATGAGAAATTCCTTATGGGTTTCAAGCATTATATTCCCATATAGGAATTTTTACAGTTTAACCTTTTAACATATCTTATCATTTCTTTTTCATGTTTACATTTTTTATGATTCTCTTGAGTCTTGTATTTGAAAGTCAAATTTTCTATACAGTTCAGATCTTTTCATCAAGAATGCCAAAAAGTGGGGGCAGCTGGGTGGTGCAGTGGATAAAGCACAGGCCTTGGATTCAGGAGGACCTGAGTTCAAATCCAGCCTCAGACATTTGACACTTAACTAGCTGTGTGACCCTGGGCAAGTCACTTAACCCTAATTACCCTGCAAAAAAAAAAAAAAGAATTCCAAAAAGTCCTCTCTTTCATTGACTATCCAATTTCTCCCTGAAGGATTGCATGCAGTTTTGCTGAGGTGATTCTTGGTTGTAATGACATTTTTTCCCCTCTGGAATTTCATATTCTAAGCCATCTGATCCTTTAATGTAGAAGCTGGTAAATCTTGTCTTATCCTGACTGTGGCTCCACAATACTTGCATTGTTTCTTTCTGGCTGCTTGCAATATTTTCTCCTTTACCTGGGAGCTGTGGAATTTATCTATAACATTCCTAAGAGGTTTCATTTTGGGATCTCTTTCAGGAGGTGACCAGTGGATTCCTTCAGTGTCTATTTTACCTTCTTGTTCTAGAATATCAGGGTAGTTTTACCTGACAAGTTTTTGGAAGATGATGACGTCTAGGCTTTTTTTGATCATGGTCTTCAGGTAGACAATAATTTTAAAGTCGTCTCTCCTGCATCTATTTTCCAGGTCAGTTGTTTTTCCAATGAGATATTTAACATCCCATTCTATGTTTTCATTCTTTTGGATTTGTTTTATTCTGTCTTTATTTCTCATAAAGACATTAGTTTCCATTTGCTAAATCCTAATTTTTTAAGGAGTTATTTTCTTCAGTGAGCATTTGTACCTCCTTTTCCATTTGGCCAATTCTGCTTTTCAAGGCATTCTTTTCCTCATTGGCTTTTTGTACCTCTTTTATCATTTGGCCTAGTCTGTTTTTTAACGTGTCATTTTCTTCAGTATTTTTTGCATCTCATTTACCAAACTGTTCACATTTTCATGATTTTCTTGCACCACTGTCATCTCTCTCTCCATTTTTTCCTCTACCTCTATTACTTTATTTTCAAAGTCCTTTTTGAGCAAATCTATTGCCTGAGACCAATTCAGCTTTTGATGTAGGACCTTTGACTTTGTTATCTTCTTCTGAGGGTGTATTTTGATCTTCCTTTTCAGTATAGAAACTTTCTAAGATCAGAATTTGTTTTTCTTTTTCCTCATTTTCCCAGACTTTTTCTTGACTTTTAATTCTTTGTTAAATTAGGGCCTTGCTTCCAAGGTAGAGGGTGTACTGTCCCAAGCTCCAGGGGATTTTTGTAGCTGTTTTCAGAGATACTTCTAGGGATTTGTAAGTTTTTAGTTCTTCCAAGGTGGTATAATCTCAGGAGAAGTATGTTTATTACTCTCCTGGCCTGTACTCTGGGCTTCAAAAATTACAAGCTTGCTTTTCTGCCCTGGAACCATGAGGAGTGTCCAATTCCAATGTGACTGCAAGCTTTGGTGTGAGTGTGCTCCTCCCCGGCCTGGGACCACCAAAAAAGAGTGTGATCTGGGTCCATGTATGGATACACAACAGAGTCTTGCTTTAGTGTTAGCAAAGAGACCTCTGCAATCTCTTTTTGACCAATTGTTCAACCCCTTACCCTCTATGGGATAAGAGTTCCAAATGTAGTTGCTTCTCTTGCTGTTGCTGATGATTCAATGGCTCCCAATGCCTTTTCCTGGTTTGCTGGGACTGGGGCTCTGCTGGCATGGCCTGACTTGGACTGTGCTCCACACTCACCCTGGTTCAACAAACCTTTCCTGCTGATCATCTAAGTTTTCTTTGTCTGGAACATTATTTCACCCTGTCCTTTTCTGCTGCTCCTGGAATTGTCTTAAGGAATTATTTGAATGTATTTGGAGAAGCCTTGGGAGAGCTCAGGCAAGTCACTGTCTTTCCTCTACCATCTTGGCTCTGCCATTCCCCCATCATAATTAATTTTTCCTTCAAGATCCAACTCAAATATAACTTGGCCATACAACTTGTACAACTAATCATAGGAAAGTGACCTTCCCTTTTAAAATGTCTCCTTGCTTCAATCTGATTTTTCTATAATCCTTACAATATTATTTCCAAATACATATGCATATGTATGTATGTTTATGTGTGTTTGATTTTATGTACACTTCCATACACAAATAATTTTCTCCAATTTACCATATATATGTACATATACATATCTGTCTGTCTATTTAATCTATAATATAGATGCACACACATATATGTATATCAAATTGAAGATAGTTAACTACCATTAAGTGGGAATGGAATGAATAAATCTTTTTACTAAAGGTGGTATTTTAACTAGGATCTGAAAGAATGTGGCAGAAATTCTGAGGGGGAGCATTCTTTGCATAGGGAACAGAAAGGGAAATGTCCAGCTCTGGAGATGGAGTGTTTACTTTGAGGAATAGTAAAGAGGCCAATGTCACTGGCTCACAGACTATGTATAGGGGTAAGAGGAATGAAGTAAGGTGCTTTCTGGAGTGAATGCAAATACTAAGTACTCATTTTTAGTCTTATAAGTAATCTCATCCATCCACCCCCTCATAAGGTGAGCATAGTGAACATTTTGCAACACTTAGTGGTCCCCAGAGCAGCATGGTTCAGATTGGTTCTTGTTTCATGCCTTAGTATCCAGCTAAAATCACTCCCCTACCAGGATCAAATTGCCTCTCGACAACACACACACGCACGCATGGACACACACACACACACACACACACACACACACACACAATTACATTGTGGGGTGATTTTCTTTGTTTTTACCCCCATCTGTTATACAACATGAACATAGGGGAAAGTTGAGTCAAGACAAGGCTTTGGGCAAAGTATGGAAATAGTATCTCCAATATGGACAAGTGAGGCCCCTGTGTCTTACTGCATCTTTCTTGTAACCTTATAATTCATTTTAACACATGTCAAAAAAAGAAGGTGACTTTTCTGGCCTTAAAATACATATACATATGAATATATAAACATTTACATATATACACATATGTGTATGCATGTGTACATGTAAATATATTATTTTTTTAAGGTTATATTTTTAAAAAGGGCTAATACCTACATTATACTTCCCTGTAGATTTGGTGCACCCTGAATCATAGAATCATAGGTTTAGAAGTAAAAGGTTTCTTAGAGATTATCAATTCCAACTGCCTTATTTTATAGAAAAAGGAAACTGAGGTACAGAGTTCAAGTGACTTGTCCATGATATAGGAGGAAGAATATGAAACCAGGTCTTCCTTACTGCAGATCCAGTACCTTATCAAGTACTTTATACCTTGTTATGTTTTTATCATCTGTTTTGCAAATCCAAGAGAAAAAGCCTATGGAGAGCATGATCAAAATTGAGTCAACTTGTAATCCAATCCCAGCTAAAGCAAAATATTTCTGTGGCACTGAGCGAGTCACTTCGTCATTTCTTTCTGGGACTCAATTTCCCCCTCTATAAAGTGAAGGGTTAGATTAAATAATCACACCCCATGGGTCTAAACCCATAATAACTGAATAAAATTATCAAAATAATAGTTTGAGTACCTTCTGTGTGCAAAGCTCTGTTGTGACAAGGATTATGTTTTAGGCACATGATCAAGGGGAATTATATTTTAGGGCATTTCTGTTGAAATTACATTGGTAAAAATACTCCTTCCAACAATTCATATCGATTATTCTAATGTAATATATAGTCTTAGTGAGTTGCTTAATACAGTGAGTACTTAAATAAATTTTCAAGAGTTACATTTGAACCCATTTATCACTTCCCCAATTCCAAGGCTGTCTTTCAATAAAAATACATTTATTAAAATCCTAAGTATTTGCCAAGAACCATTTTATACACTTAAAATATGAAAGAATGAAAGAAAAAGAGGAGAGAAGAAAAGCCCCTTCCCTCAAAGAGCTTATAATCTATCATGGTATGAAAATTTGCATGTAGAAATATATACAAAATATATAGAAAAGAAATCTAATATAATAAAATATAGTAGGTTGTCTGTTATATGAAAACAACAATTTCTTCTCACCCAGCAAAATGCCCAATTGATTCTTCTCCCTGCAAAACAGAATTGCCCTTTTTAAAACTTAGGCACATAATGAAACAAGCTTATTCTTGGATAATAGGCTCCAAGGACTTGGCAATTCACTCCCTGAAAGTCCTGGAAATGGTTTTGTATTGAAGATAAATAATGGCAGGCTAAGGCTTGGTATGTAAATATGGTACAGCAGAAAAAGGCTAGGCAGACAATTGTTGTTCTAACCTGAGACCTGAAAAAACCCCACTGTGTTTTCCTCTTTGCTCATGAGTACTGACTTATTTGGATAGCTCCATTTAAACTTTGCATCCCTGTTTCCTATTGCTGAATCCATCAATACTAATTAGCTTCAGTCCACTATCTTCAGTCCCTGGATTAGAACTCATGGGGTCATGCTGTATAATCAACAAGAGTGGGAGTGATAGATAACCAAGACTGATGGTGGAGGGTGGATTGGCTACTCTGCCACAGGAAACTACATTGGAGGAGGGTGTGGAGGGGCAGTTAAATAGCTCTGGCCCTGATATTTTCCATGATTAGGGGAATTGGATAGAGGAAAAAGGCATACAAGTTCTTGAAGAAAACTAAGTCTTCAAAGTATAATTCATCTTTGGAAACCTTTAACTAGAAATTACCCTTTGCTGCCTTCATGAAAGGTCTCTCTTGATCTCTTTTTTCCTTCCTCTTGGAGAAAATTCAAAACCTTTCATAAATATTATCACTAACAGGAGCATAAATTCTCCTAAAGTACTCCCTGCAGAGGCAGAAAGAAGAAAGACATGAGAAAATACCAGAGAGGATAAAGGATTGTTTGACTATCCATGAATAGCCCTCTCTCAAAAAAAGAAAAATCTACCCCATCTTTCTGACCCACCATGAGTGCAGGACATACATATCTCAGACCAAAAGTGATATTTGGTACAAAGCAGAAAAATTGATTAATCAGAGATGTTATTCATGTTGGCTTCTGATTTACAATAGAAGATACTGAGGACTTTATTGTTTAAAAAAGTTAGCTGCATAACTAATATACAACATTGGCATCAGGAAACCTGGGTTCAAGTTCCATCTCTGACACATGTTAGCAATGTGACTCAAGACCATTTGCTTTATCACTCTGTCACTGGGGCTTCCATGTACCACAATAATGATAGATCTGATCAACTCCCCATCCCTAGTCCACTCCCCAAATAATTAAAATAAAACACATTTTACATATATTGACTGGTCTGAAATCCTAGCAGGTAGAGGGTCATGTTCTATTAATTCTGCTTTTGTAGTGGAAGAGAAAGTCCAGAAAACACATGGGCCTTTCCCAGAATCACATTGCTAATAAGTTGCAAATCTAGAATTTGTACCAAGACTTTCTGCTTACAAATAACTCTTCTTCCCCACTATACCACACACACTGCAGGTAAAGCAAATAAGTACTTGTTCAATTTTTCATGATGGCAGAGTAGAAAGAGTTCTGACTTCAAAGTCAGAAAGCTTGGATTCTGATCCTATTTCTGATGTTTCCTATGTCTGTGACCTTGGGCAGTACTATCACCTCATTGTGCCTCAGTTTCTACATTTGTCTAGCTAAAAGCCTAAAACAGATGAAAATTGAAGTCCTTTCTAGCTTAATATTTATGATCTAGTGATCCCATGATGGGGAGACTTACTGATCACAGCATTAATGAATTTGAGAGATTTAAGGAACCTCAGAAACCATATGTGAAAGGAATCCCAACTACACCATACCTAATAATTTGCATTCAATCTCTGCCTATAGAACTCCCTGGAGTAAAACAATCCTTGAAATGTCTGGGTTATGCAGCAGATAGAGCATTGGACCTGGATTCAGGGAGAACTGGGTTTGAGTCCTGCCTCAAACACTTACTATTGTTATGACATTAAGCAGGGCACTTGATTTGTGTTTGCTTGTTTCCTGGTCTGTAGGATCAGATAACATTTTAAAGTTCTTTATAAACCTTAAGGTGATATGTAAATGCTACCATTTACTAAGGTCAGAGAAAATAGTTTATTTTGAAAATTAACATAATTAATATAACTCAGACATTGACCTTGGACTTCATTTTAATGTTTGTGATGTCTTTCTAGAATAAGATCATTATCAGGGCTCTTCCCTACCATCACCATGCTATAGGTTATTTTTCTTGTAAACAGCAAGGAAGTTGTCCCCAAGTCTTGATTGTCCTAGGTAAGTAATGCTCAAGGCCTGCAGCTTAACAGTAACACTGGACAGTATTTATTTGGCTTCCTGTTCACCCAAAGTCATAATAAAGCCTCCCCAAATGGATCTAACTTGGCAGGAGGATATTCTATGGCTGTGAGAGGTACCATCCACTGACATGCTGACCAGTTGAGTTATTGTAATGATGATCTGAATATTTGTTTTGTATACTTTCTATGATATGGCTGAGTCAATCTCCTTTTGTTAACTCTTCTATAATCTATATCCTATACCTTATTTCATTCCAAAGGAAAGGGATAGGGCACAGACCTGTGATTTCCTTGGTATAATGGAATTCCAAGTTATAAAAAATAGTCTACCAATAGAGGTCAGCAGTCTCTCTCTCTCTCTCTCTCTCTCTCTCTCTCTCTCTCTCTCTCTCCAGCCACCCACCCAACCATGCACCCATTCATCCATCCACCTAGATAACTAGCTAGCTAGCTAATGTTGGATCTTAGAGCATTTCCTAGAAATAGGGGGATTTCCAGGGTCATAAAGATAGTATTTGCCAGAGATATAATTTAATTCCAGATTTTCTTGGTTTTAAAGGCCAACTCTCTATCCACTTAACCATGTTATCCCCTGGTTCGTATTCCGATGTCAGACTTAAACTATCATAGGACTAGCCTCTCATTCTAAGAGCAGAATACTTTCTATAGAAAATGCAAAGGACTTTGTTGTCCCTGACCACCACTACCACAACCACCAAGGGTGAAAATTTTACTCTGACATTTATATTGTTTCCATAACATTTAGAACCGCTTTGACTATGTTGTCCTTTTTAGGGACCTTGAATGTCTTGCTTTTTTCCTGGGATTCTCTATTGACAGCACTAATTTAGATTCCCAAACCTATGCTTAAACTTTAGACATGGGCTTTAAAGGTAGGACAGAAACACAAGGGTTCAGAGAGAAGAAAATCTCTCTGAATAGAAAGTAAATTGATAAATCATACTTAGGTTTGGGATGGAATGAAGTCTAAGCACCCATGTGGCCTAACTTAGGTAATACACATGGCCTTGGTGCTCCAAAAGGGATTAGGTCAGCATGGAGATGAAAGTATGCTGGTCTAGGGGTAAAGATATTTAAGTATTCCATCCTTATTTTAGCTACCCCTGATTCCAGGGGTCTACCTGGAAACTGGTGGAAAGGAGGAGAGATGGAGTGGCTGAAATGCCTTATAGAAACAGCCTTACAACCTAAAGGATTATGGGAAACTGAAACTTTCAATCACAAGAATCAAAGATAAAGGACAACAGAAGTAGAGGAATATGTGTAAGAGGATCAAGAGCAAGAAATGTTCCCAGCAAGCAACAGTGCTGGAGGCCAGGATGGCTATAATCAGAAAGAATTCCTGTCATTGAGGAAATCCTTAGATCTAGACCCTGGGATTAAAACTATATCATCTCTATTACATGAGGGTCAACAGGTTTAAGAAGATTTCATCACTTATGTCCCTACTCCATCCCCAGTCTTCAGAGTTACAAGGTGGCAATTTTTTTTTCAAATGTTTCCAAATCTTTCCTTCCCCTTTCACTCTCCTGAGAGGACATGTGTCTGTTTCCAGGAAATTTATCTCTGTTTCTTAAAACTATGCTTATCTTTCTGCTTACCTTATCCTATAAGTATGATAAACATGGGTAATGATGATATATAAATATCCTTGATCAAAAGCAGCTGAGTGGACCCATAAGGTAGCACAAGGGGAGAGAGATAGAGAGAGAGGGGGAGAGAGAGAGCGATGGAGAGAGGGAGAGAGAGAGAGAGAGAGAGAGAGAGAGAGAGAGAGAGAGAGAGAGAGAGAGAGAGGGAGGGAGAGAGGGAGAGAGAAGGAGAGAGAGGGAGAGAGGGAGGGAGGGAGGGAGAGAGATTTACAGCTAGGCTCTATTACCAGAGTGTTTTTTATGGCTGGGAACTTGAAGTTGAACAAAAGAAAATCATTGATGCACTTTTATAACTTGCCAAAGATGAGATTGAAGATGAACCCAGGCCTCACTAGGTAATAAGACTGGCTGCAGGCCTATGACAACCTGGACTCAAATTAGAAATAAGCAGATCTTTCAGCATTTTGCTTCCCATTATTTCCTTAAGCCCAGTTTAAAAGTAAAATCACTTCTCCACAGGCCAAGAGAATGAGGGGAGGGAAAATTATTTCTAAATGTAGGAGTTGAAAAAGTGTGTGAGAAAAGTAATTCAACTCACACTAGGGTGAGTTGAGTCACATTACATTCTTGATAAAACTGATTAGCAAAACCTTTGTCCCTGACCACTGCTATAGTAGGAAATCACATCCATGGGTCAAGGCCTGCATGAGATGTAGAGCATCTACGTGAAGAAGTTCCTGGTTGACGGCTTGTGGTCTTGATGACCTTTCTGCTTCTGATGGCCTTGATGATGGACAATGTACCAAACCAAGCAGGAGTTGGAACTGGGAAGCAGCAAGGGACAAGTCATGATTTGGCGGAACAAACCTAGACATTATCATTCACTAATTCTGCGAGTTGAGGCACAACATAGGTTTTGGAAAAGGGATTAGTTGCTCTTAACTCATTTGAAGTGTTTCCCCTTTTTGGACATGGGTTAGACCCTAAAAAGTGATTGTCATTGATTAAAAACAAGGTGACAGGTAAAGTTCCCTACGGAAAGAGTTATTTGATTTACTAAAATCAATTAAATTCTTTTTCATGTTACAAAGATGTGTAAGTGAGATTTTCCAAACCCCATAGATATAAGAGGTTTAACTATGGTAATAATCAGTTTATTGACTGTGAAATGTGATGTTCTTTAGTAGCTTAAGCAAATATTAATGGAGTAAGTAAAAGAGATATTGGTAGAACTGATATATATGATATATTGTAAACTGGTCTGGATAACTGAAACCGTCAACTCAATTCCAGTTATGGCTAGGCATCTAGCAATCAGCTTAAAGGTCAAATAGCAAAAAATAATATTCTCTGAGCTGAAAGGGAACAATCAGATTTAGAGAAAATTTGGAACATTAGATACTAGTAAAGGAAATTCAAATGTTATATTGCCATCAGGTCTAAGAAACCATCTAACTGACATTCATCTATTCCACTTGCAAGCATCTGGTTCAAAACTAGTGATTTCCAGCACCCAAGGAGGCATCATCTTAGGTGGAACATGAAATCCAATCAGTTGGTCACTTGGATGATGAAAAACTGATGGCTTCTTTCTCTCTATTTAATAGTTATTGTACATGTACCACTTGGGTTGTATTTAATGTGTTGGAGGAGTCATTGTGGATCCTGGATCCTGAGGCTCAGGGTCTTTAGGCCCTAGGCCTGAGACTGGCTTTAATGTGAGACAGGATCCCTCTCTCAATAAACCTGTTTTATTTTGCTCAGAGACTTTATTTTTTCTTTGGCTAACCCTGAGACTTAGAAATTTTCACAGCAGATGACTTTAACCAGTACTACAAATATAGAGGTCTACTCTACAAATTTAAGAAGACTCTATAGGTCTTAGGGAGATTGAAGATTACGGAAAAGGAAAGAAGTGATAGCTTGATAATTTATGACTTAGCAGTATTGTGTGTGTGTGTGTGTGTGTGTGTGTGTGTGTGTGTGTATGGGTTTTGTTTGTATGTTTGTTTGTTTTCCTGCGGTAAATGAAGTATTTATTTTCTGTTTGTTAGCCTGAATGCTCACAGAGAAGCTGAGAACCTTTTTTCTTTTTCTTTTTCCTTTTTTTTTTTTTTAATTTCTAGACCTAGAATTCAATTCAATTAAAAGTCCTGCCAACAAGGACACTTCCTTGGAGACAGAGCTGGCTATTTCCCATTTTTTATTAATTAAATGATGTCTGTCGTATGGTTTGGCTCCATTGATGATTGCTCTTGCCCTTTCTATCCTATTGAACAAATTGAAGAGGGATCATGCACTTTGAATGCTGAATGTAGACTTGGAAGACCTGTATATGTCATGTCATGCTCAAACTATGTGACTTTGGAAAAAAAATATTTACATGATCTGAGCCTCAATGTCTCCACTAAAAATGAAAATACTTTCACTAGTGACCTCATCAGTTTATTGTATCTGATAAATTTCATAAACATTCTTAAACTATTGTATAAAAATATCAGATCTTATTGTCTTCCTCCTCCTCCTTATGACCATCATCAATTTTTTTTCCCCCAGAACATGAAGATGTGAAGGAGGAGACACCAAATGAAATGTTCTCTTTCTCTTCAGATGATGCTGATTCTCTGGTGCTAACTGGATTTTATAGTTAATAATGGTTTCTGATTATCTTGTTTCAAAAATGAATGATTGCAGGGTAATGAGTAATGCCTTTGGGTTAATGTTTTGGGATTGTTTCTCCCACACTTAGGAACTGACCCTCCCAATTTCTGAATAGTACTATGTGATGTTTCAACATATTCCATATTCTATATACTATTTTTGTTAGTGAGGAGCAAAGTTTCTTATTTGGAGACAATTTATTTTATTTTATTTATTTATTTTTGAATAGAGTTTTATTTTCTAAAATATATGTAAAAACAAATCTTAACATCAATTTTTTAAAAAAAAATTGTGGTCCAATTTCTCTTCCTCCTCCATTCCCACCCCCCACCCACTAGAACTTGAGCATTTCAAAATAAGTTATACATGAGTAGTCATGGGAAACATTCCCACATTAGCTAGGTTGTGAGAGAAAACAGTCAAAAAACTCCCAAGACTTCAGACTGAGGAATTGTCAAAGAGAAAAAAAAAAAAAATTTAAATGTGTTTCCAGCGGCAGCTAGGTGGTGCAGTGTACAGAGCCCTGGAACCAGGAGCACCCAAGCCCAAATCCGGCCTCAGACACCCAACGCCCACCAGCCGTGTGAACCCGGGCAAGCCACCCCACCATTTGGAGACAATTTCAAAGAAAGTTATTTTAGAACATTAGATTGTCACATTCAATTAAGCTGAATGGCAATCAAACTTGAGTAAGCATATAATAGAAATGCATCTTATTTGGGTATAACTATGAAAACAAAAACTGTGTTCCAGAGAAGCCCAACTCAGGTGCTTTGCTGTAATGTGAATGTGATAATAGAATTCCAGAGCTGGAAGAGAGCATAAGAGTTATTGAGTCCTATTCATACTTGAAAAAGAATTTCTATTTTAAGGGATTATTCAGACTTTGCAGGAAATCCTCCAGTTAGAGGGAACTTCTACTTTCTCCGGTAGTCCATTCTGATTGTGGCTCTTATTTACAGCAAGTCAATAAACA
Organism: Dromiciops gliroides; assembly: GCF_019393635.1. Taxonomy (NCBI): domain Eukaryota; kingdom Metazoa; phylum Chordata; class Mammalia; order Microbiotheria; family Microbiotheriidae; genus Dromiciops; species Dromiciops gliroides. Next base: position 688,260,592 of record NC_057862.1, read on the forward strand.
CTTATAAGTATCTATTACAAGCCAGATTCTATATTAAGCACTGTGGATGCACAGAAAAGCACAAAAAAAAAATTGTCCTTGCTTTCAAAGAACTCAAAATTTAATGGGGTATTTAATATGCAAACAACTATATAGAAACAAGATATACACTGGATGAACTGAAAATAATCAAGACAGGGGAAGCACTAGAATTAAGGGAAGTGAAAACAGTTTTCTTGTAGAAGATGAGATTGTCCATGGGACTAGAAAGCAGAGAGTGAAGCCAAGAGATAAGAAGGAAGAACATTTCAAGCATGGAAGATAGCAAATTAAAATATCCAATGATGCGGGAGGGAATTTTTTTTTCTTTATTTGTTTTCATTTTTGTTTTAGTTTTTCAATGAAGAATAGCAAGGAGACAAGTGTATCTAGGTCATAAACGTTATTGGTGGAGAGTTGTTGACAGCATTTAAGATTAGAGAGGTTTGAAGGAGGTTATAAGAGGCTTTGAACACCAAACACTATTTTTTAAAAAATTATCCTAGAGGGGAGGGTAAATCATTGATACTGATTGAATAGGGTGGTGACATAGTCAGACCTGAAATTTAAGAAGACCAATTTGAGAGTTGAGTGGAGGATAGCCCTAAGATGATAGAGACTTCTGGCATAAAGAGTAACAAGGAAGGTATTCCAATATTCCTGATCTGAAGAGAAGAGGACATGCACCAGAGTGGTAGCAGTGTCAGAAGAGAGAAGGGACATATGTGAAAGATGTTACAAAGATAAATCTCACAGGCCTTGGAAGCAGATTGGAAACAAGGTCAGAAAATGAAAGAGAGCAAAGAGTCAAGAGCAACACCTATATTACAAGCCTGGTTGACTGGGAGGATGGTGACAACATGGACCATACTAGACACATTTGGGAGAGAAGAGGATTTGAGGGGAAAGATAGTGACTTCATTTTTAGACATATTGAGTTAAAGATCTATATGGGACAACCAATTTGAGTTACCTTGCCAAAAAGCAATTGGCGATGTGAGAATAAGACTAGATAAGAACATTTAAGAATTATCAGCATAGAAATAATAATTAAAATTATAGGAGCTGATGAGATAATGAAATGTAATAATATACAAGGAGAAGAGAAGAGGGCCTGGGGTAGAGCCACGAGGGACATTTACAGGTAGTGGGAACCATCAGCAAAAGAGGCTGAGAAGAGATACTCAGGTATAATCGGTAAGAAGTGAGAGTTCCAGGGGAAGCTGGGTGGCACAGTGGATAAATCACTGGCCCTGGATGCAGGAAGACCTGAGTTCAAATTTGACCTCAGACACTTGACACTTACTAGCTGTCTGACCTTAGGCACTTAACCTGCATTGCCCCACAAAAAAAAAAAAGAGTTCCTTGACATGAGGGTTTTTTCTGACATTCTGCCAAACTCAGACCAACTTACACCTTCTGCATGCCAGCCTTTCAATTACTTGGAGATGGTTACCATGTCTCCCTTTCATTTTCACTTCTCTAAACACTCCTAGTTCCTGCAGAAAATCCCCTTATGGCATGGACTTCAGGTCCTTGATCACCTTGGTTGTTGCCTTCCACACACTTCTTCAGATTATTGATGTCCTTACAACATAGCACCTATCACCCAATGGAAGTGTTTAGATTTGGCATGAGTGGAGAACATGAGACCCACCTAAGTTCACATTACTAGAAGCTAGTTCTCCCTGGGAGTACATCACATCATATAAGCTTTCCATATTGATTAATTAATTTATATCCTATTTGCTAAACATTGTACTAGTAGACTAAGCACAGAAAAGCTTGTCACCTGATGTCTGGCTGTTCAGCAATTTCAGCAATCATCTGGCCATAGCAACACAAATTTCATGGAAAAAAATAATAACCCTGAGATTTGACCTAACCTTCTTTAAAAAAAAATCCCTAACTTTATGGGATTTGCACTCTAAAAGGTGATATAGTATATATATAAGTATGTAAATTTCACACACACATTATTTTTGCAGTATATTATTTTGTCTTGCATTGTCTTGTCTGGTTTTGTGTTGTACTGTATTATGTTGTATTGTATTAGATTATATCATATGACATCACATGACATCATATATCATATGTTATGTTATCTGATGTGATATGATATATTATATTGCATTGTATTATATTGTATGATATCATATCATATTAATTTTCAGATAGGTAACATAGATCATTACCAATTAAGATGATCAGAAGTAACTCCCTGTTGGATATCATACCTGAATCTTGGAAGGAAGCTAGAGAAAAAAGACAAAAATGAGTTCTAGGCATAAATTGAAAGTCTATGCAAAGACGTGGAGATGAGATGCTGTATGTTATATCCTGAAAATAACAAATAGATAAATTTGTATTTATGATGTGATAATGGTAGGTACTTTGTAATGTCATGAAAGGTACATTGGCTAGATCTTGAGATGCTTTAAATGCCAAGCTAAGAAGTTTGCATTTTAGCCTAGAGGAATTTGGAGACATCTTCATGTCTGGAGCAGGGAAGTCGCACAATTAGATCTCTATTTTAGGGATATTATGTTGCCAGATATGAAGAAAACGTCTGGTGAGGATAAAGACTGAAACAAGAGAGACCAATTGGGAGGATTTTCAGCAGTTTATATAAAAATAGATGAGGGCCTATACCAGGCAAGTGATCATTAATGTCAATACTCTTCCATTGATGTTAGATAGCTATTAATCACAGAAAATCATACTTTCCAAGAAATTGAAAGAGGAGATCCCTTAAAAGAAACTGCTATAGCATATAATGGATGTAAATAGCGTGCAACATATTATTAATGAATAATCACATTCTCAAAATTGTATAAAAAGAAATTATTGGAAAATGTAGGATTAGAAAAGGAAGTGACTTGGTCATTCTCTAAAAGTGAGGGATAGAGATGACAAGTTCATATATTGCACTGGCATTCATGTAATCATGTGTAATCCTGAGGAAAACACCCAGAACACACAGTTCTATGGAGGATTTCTGAGAAAACATTGGCAAGGTTCAAAAGAATCATCTGTCTTTCAATGGGTATTTGTTCTTCTTCCCTCTTATAATTACTGTGCATTAATTTCTATATGTTTTGTACTTGCTTGCATTTTGTCGCCAACCCCTACCAAAAAAAAAACCACAAGACCCCTAGAGGCAGGGGCTATTTCATTAGTTTCTCTTTAATCCCAGCATCTAGTACCATTCCTGGATCATAGCAGGTGCTTAATAAATGTTTGTTGAACTAACTTGAATTTAATTTGAATTCAAAATGATGAGGCTAGGATGAATTAAGAAATATACTGCTGAATTGAACTTTTACTTATATCAGTAATATCACAGAGTCATCAACATATTGAAATACTGACCTGAAACAAAATCAATTTGTATCACATTATATTAAATCAGATTTATAGAAAGCCAGAAGAAGCCTCAGAAGCCGTCCAGTCCACATGTGTCAAGCATTTGCCCTGTGGGCACTCCCAAGTAGCCAGATTAAAATGTACTTAGGGAATATATAGCAAATAAATAAAAATTCAATAATATATAGATAATATGTATGCATGTATATATGACATGTATATGTGTTTGTGTATATATATGTGTGTATATGTATACATAAACATATTAAAAATAGCTATATGAGTATATATAAAACAATTTCTGAGCAGACAGTTTACCTCAGAGTGAAAGGCAATATTCACTGAAGGTTGCGGTGAGGGGTGAGGAGCTGGTAAGACCTCAGTTTTTCCAAATGCAGGCCTCTTTTCACTGCACCAAAAATAAACAGGTATTAAGGAAAATAGTCTAAATTTTATAATAAAGAACAGTTAAGGAAAACATTTTTTCTTTTCTTTTCTTTTTTTTTTTCTTAGTGAGACAATTGGGGTTAAGTGATTTGCCCAGGTCACACAGCCAGTGAGTGTTAAGTGTCTGAGACCAGATTTGAACTCAGGTACTCCTGACTCCAGGGCTGGTGCTCTATGCACTGTGCCACCTAGCTGTCCCTGAGGAAAACATTTTTAAAGAATAAGTATGCAACACATTTTAGCTAAATCTTTTAAATTATTTCAACAAATGTTATAGAAAAAATTGTGAGAAAATATTAGACAAAATATCAATTCAGCTAAAAATATATCCTTTTATGAACATTTTTATCCACATAGTATTTGTATGATACAGCTCATTTGGGTATAATTTTGTACAGGTATCTTTTTATAGTCAATTTATGAAGGACTATTTTCAAGATACTCAATTAAGTAAATAACTGATGAGCACACCTGTGGTTTCTTAGGGAGCCACTAAGAAAGAAACCTTATGTATCATTCTGAGAAAAATGATTCATGCCCCTTGTTAGATACCACACATGCAAATGAGACAGTGCTGCATGATGGATACAACTTTGGTTTGGTTTCAAAAAGATTTGGGTTCCAATCCTGCCTCACATGCTCAATAGCTTTGTGATCTTTGGATAAGTAACATAAATTCTCTGAATGAATGAATATATGAATCAAAGATACTGGTTAAATATTTACTATTTTCTAGGCACTGAACCAAATCCTGTGGATGAGAAAAAAGATAGTCCTCACCCTCAAAAAATTACTTTCAGATAGGTAGAATGGGTGAGGCCACAACTGTTGAAGTGGAGACTTCCAGGGTTACAATTAAGTGTCCTGTCAGAGGTAAAGTCTGGACCTCAGGAGCTTAGTTTGAAGATGGAGAAGGAACCATTTGGACCCTCTGAACCTCAGTACCCTGATCTGTAAAATGGGAAAGGATAATAAGGTTTTCTCATAGGCTTTCTATAAGGATATAATGATACTTTGCAAATATTAATGTGTTCTATAAATGTCGTATATAATTCTTATATAATCAGCCCTTCCTTCCTGCCTGCCTTCCTTCCTTCTTTCCTTCCTTTTTTCCATAATAACCTGCTGTGTTTTGGTGTAGCAAAGAGGAAGTTCAGAAAGGAGGGAAAAAATCACCCAATTAAAACCAAAATTTTTCCTAGCCACACATCTGCATAAGACACAGCAGGAATTTAAGGAATAACTTATCATCATAAGGAAGGATGGGGTTAACAAATAAGCAAAGCTAACTCCAAAATAGAAATAACTGGAGAAAAAGAGAGGCTAGACTTCTGACAATGCTCTGAAGAAAAACTGGGGGGCCAGGCAGAGATTTCTCTTAACTATAGGCTTAGTATATTTGTCTTTAATGAAAGAGCCCACAAAGTATCATTTTAGCAGAAGAAGGTATAGTTTCATTCAACTGGAGTCACGGCTTAAGATTTATGACTGTAGCTATCACTTGAAGAGAAAGTCCTAGAAGTCAAACACAACCATCAGTCAAGCAGAGATGCTGTGTCCAGTAGCTGATTTATTTACTTGGACAAGGTGAGGCAGCCATGATTTGGGGACTGAGCACCTTATCCAGGTCAGACCGATGGTATAACACAATAGCAGCCCACTAAGGTGAAAAGACAGTAGATAGGTAAGTAACCCATCATAGCATCATAGGTGGATAACTATGAGACACAGTGGATAGAATGTTGGGGCTGGAGTCAGGAAGACTCATCTTCCTGAGTTCACATATAGCCTCAGTAACATAGTAGCTGTGTGACAGGGACTTAACCCTGTTTGCTTCAGTTTCTTTATCTGAAAAAAAAAAAGCTGTAAAAGGAAATGCCAAATAACTTTGGGATCTTTGTGAAGAGAATTTCAAATTATGTCATAAAGATTTGAACAAGATTAAAAATGAACAATAAACAACAATCTTATAGGTGAAATTCAAACTGATGAATCTCCTGACTTCAAAACTGTCACTTTTTCACTAAACCATGTATCTTGTCATCAATTCTCTAATGCCAAATCTAAACAGACTAATATTTCTCACATGTGACAGCTCCTTAGACCCTGATAAACACCTAAAACTGTCCCACTGTCTTTTGTTCTCCATGCAAAACATCTACACGGTCTTCAAAATTTTTTCAGATGACAAGAAAAATGGGTGCTGTCCTCAGGGTTTTGTTGATTCTGGCCAGGTTCTTTAACACACACCTCAAGTTGTCAGGGTCCTCTTTAAACTGTGGTTTCTAAACCTGGACCCAGTCCTCCATATGTGGTTTGTCTAGGACAGAAAACTTTGGAAAGATCTTATTCAGAATACGCTGATGTTATCTTTTCTGACTAGCATGTCATACAATATTACTTATTTTGACTTTTTAGTCCATGAAAAAGCCCTAGATTTTTTTCACATAATTTTCTAGGTACACATTCCCATTCTTGACCTATTGCCCTTTGCTTCTTGATAAATTGAGTACATATTCTTTCACATAACCTCCTTTATGTCAGGAAAATTTCCCACCTTCACATTATTGCTGCTTTATGGAATCTTCAGCTCGATTCAAGGCAAAATTATCATAGTGCCTTTTAAAAATGGTCTTTTCTAATCCCCACTAATAAGTAGACCTTCTCTATTGGACAGATAATGAATGCTTTGATGTTTACTCGGTGTGGCTTACATTGTTTTGTTTCCATAGAATAGGAGCTTCTTGAGACTGGAACCATTTTATGCTTGTTTTTTTAAAAATTATTCTCAATTTCTATAAGGGTATTTTACAAATAGTAAATGCTTAATAAATAGTTGTTAAACTGATTTTCACTGAGTTTATTCCAATAACTTAATCTAGCCAATGCTTTCAATTAAACAGAAGTGAAAAATACCCCTACACTATATCTTTGATCATAGCTAGTGACTCAGAATATAATGGTGATTGGTCTTTTTGCTCGACTGTTAGAGAAGGCAATGACCCTTGCAACCTTCCTTAGTACCTTTTCTTATAAACTGCTTTTCCTGCTGTCAAATTGGCCTGAGAGTCACAGAAAATCCCAGAGCAAACTCAATGATTCCTCAGTGCCTAAGTCATCAGGTTTGATTGACATGAAAATAATTCCATTTATTACAAAAACCAGCTCCATCAGCAAAATAGCTAACTTTCCTTCCTCAGGCTTTGTAATACACTGCTGGCTGGCATATGAAGGATGCAAGAAAGAAGTGCTGCATTGACCTTCCTGGGACCCCAATGAACTCATTATTGTTAGAATACTGCAAAGGAAAGGAATAAAGGGATTAGATACATTTGATTTTTGTGTTTTGTTTTGTTTTGTTTTGTTTTTCTTTTAAAAAATCAGGGCTATTTTCTTCAATCTCTCTCTGTCTCTATATAAATACATATATGTGTGTGTGTGTGTATATATATATATGTATGTATGTATGTATATTTATTGCTCCTGGTAGAAAAGGATTATTTTATGCTACCCTTCCTTGTCTTCTGGGAGGGAAGAGAAGCAAACTACTTGACTCTGTATACAGGATCCAAGTGGCTTTACATGAGGATAATTATTCTCTTTGCAGAATGAATTAAAACTGAGACAGACTGAAGGCAATTGCCATAGTTAAGACACCATTGCATAAGCTAGCACTTGATTAAAATAGGGGGGATGAACAAAGGCAGTGGTAATCAGAAGGGAAAGGGCAAATGGTATTGAAGACACAAGTTTGACTATATCTCTCCTATATTTAATAAACCTCAGTGTCTCCCTATTACTTCTTGGGTCAAATATAAAATATTTTTGGTTTTTAAAGCTCTACCTATGCTGACCCCTGTTTACATTTCCAATAGTCTTTCAATTTCTACCCCTTTTGCCATGTATTGTCCCAGCCTCCTTTAATATGCCTTGGACTTGATGGTCTATGTATAGACCCCACACATTTCTCCTGGCTTGATTGGGAGATTGCAATTTCCTCCTTCAATGTTTTGATTTCCTGATTTTCTTTTCAAGTCTCAATTACAACTCCACCTTCTGATTTCCAGGGGTGGAGTCTTGACAAAAGAGTAGAGGAAGCACTGCATCTAGGCTCTCCCCAAATGCCCCTCCAAACAACTTTAAAATAATTCTTTAAATTGAATTTGGAGTAGTAGAAGCCACAATAGATCAGACTCAGCTATTTTCTCCCATCCCATAACAACTTAGGAAAAATATCTTCAGGAAGTCATGTAACATCTCTGTACCCCATCCCTAAAAAGGAAGTTGAAAGGATTTGGGAGATAGATTTTATCAAGCACTTAGCAATGGAATAATGCAAAAAATTTCCTATAACTTTGATGTTTAATGAAACCACATTGGTTTACAAAGTCTGTGTAATTTGAGAATATTAATATTACTGGGGCCCCCTGCTGTGTGAGCATGTGACCACTCTCAACCAATCAGCTTGAAGAACTGTGTAAGGCAGTGGATTTTGTCAGTTGGTTTTCAGAGTGGGTGGTTGGAACATTGTGGGGTTGGTAGCTCTGATTTCTCCTCAAGGGTAGATTAGGTTTTCTTATTCTTTCAGAAACACTTGATCTCTCTTTGTTAACCTCTAATATATTTATAATACCTAAATTATTAAACTGTTGTCCTAGTTAGCTTTCTCCACAAAGGGACAAATAGGGTAACCACACACCTTTACTTTTACCCATCACAGTAATGTTATAAATGTAGAGGATTAGTGATGAGAATGGAAGATCTCAAAGTAGAGGTGGGAGCCATGACTGAAAGAGATTGCCTTAGAGTTTTCCAAAAGTTCAGAGCAGTATTTCATTTGTCAAAACCCTAGAATTCAGAACCAGTGCCTGGAAGGGCTTTTTTCCCTTCTCCCCCAATCCTTTTAAAACTTAAGTTTGTTCAGTTTGGGCTGCTTGAAAGGAGCTGTCTCCCTGGCTGGATAATTTATTAGAGTGACACCATGCTTGATACAGTATTGCAGAGAATAGGACATGAGCATTTTTTGAGCTGTTGTTGTCTCTGGATCAACTCTAGCATGATCTGGGAAAATTGCAGGGCCTAGTTTCCCTCACCATAACAAATACCTCAAGTCCTTCAGGAAGACAAACAGAATCTAAGGAAGAGTCCTGGAAGAAAGAAATTGGTATTCTCTTCTTGAGATAGTGAAAGGAATCAGCTATTGGGATAGAAATGGGTAGAGAGAAAAGTTAGCTGAAAGAATATGCCCAGGTCCTCAATTCTAAGTTCAGTATGGAATGGAGAAGTCATTTGGATAATGGTGCAGGGGAGTTGAACCCTCAGGCTGTTGAACTAAAACCAAACACAAACACAAAACAAAATTAAACTAGCCAAAGAAAAACAGAATGATACCCCTAAAAACACAACAAAAACAAAAACAAAAAACAAACAAAAACACCTGTTTGTACTTTCCATGTATTTCAGTGATGCTCTGGTAAATATAATTGGTGGATTTGCTTATTGACCATGAGTGGTCACACTTGTCCATTCTTTGTAACAAAAATGCCTCCCAACATTACAATGTCATTGGCAAAAAGGAAAATCAATACTATTCCTTTTTTGATTAGGTTGGAAATGATGCAGAAAACATTTCAAGTCAAATTAGATATTGGCTATTGAAATAGGTCATGGGAATCTATTATTACAGGGTAACTGATTTTCAAGTGTTCAAAATTGGTCATTCAAACAAAGGGTACAAATGTAGAGGTAATATGTCTGGTAAAAAAAAATGAGATAGGAGGTGTATTTTTCAAGGATATGAAAGGCTTTCACATGGAGGACACATTAGACTTGTTCTGTTTGTCCTTACAGGGTAGAACAAAGAATTAAACGGATATGAGTTTTAAGAAGGCAACAGGAATCCAAGTTGAAGGATTATAGGTAGTGATGAGGAAGAGTGGTATTTGGAGTAGCACAACAGTAGAAGGGATAGAAGGATAACAAATTATGATGAGATAGAGGAAATTCAGAGTTCATGAATATGAATTTGGAAGACTTGTAGCAGGTTGTAGGATCCAGAGTATGAGCATTTCTACATATAATTGTGGAGTGGTGGAGGAATCCCAATAGTAACAATAACAATAGATAACACTTATATAGAACTTTATAATTGACAAAGTACTTGATAATGTTATCACATACTATGCTGATGACAACCTTTAGAGATAGGACCTATTATCATACCCATTTTTCACATGGGGAAATTTAGGTATACTCCAGAGACTAGATTTGAATTGATGTGTTCATACCTCTGAGTCCAGTGCTCTATCTATTGTGCCATGTGGTTGCTAAGTAGTTGCTTAAGGAATAAGTCACAAATAAGTTGAAGAATTGGAAAGCCAATTTTTTTGAGGAATGTCATTCTATCTATTGAAGTCCTATAATAGAAGGACAGGAATAGGGGAAGAGAGAAACACTGGGAGCCAGGCATGGAATTCATTGATAAAGGACAAAGAGTGTCTCAGAGTTTGATAGTCAGTAACTACCAGAAAATTGGTTGGGTGATAAATAATTGAATGAATCACAAAGGAAGATAGGTCACTGAGCGATGGTGATAGAGACAGGCTGAAATTAGTGATGGGGAGAAAGAATTATCCCAACTGTCCCATCAAGAAAAGTCAGTTTGGGAAATAAGAGGAAGTGCATCCAGTCTTGGAAAGGATAGCTGAGGAAGCTGTGTCATGATGGGAGTGGTGGGGGAGAGAAGCTAAGTCTTAGTAAGTCCAAATAAATGGAAGAAGAAAAGAAGTTTAAGATGAAAGTGAGGTTTTTACCTATGGAGTAGGCATTCTGCATTTCTGCAATGTGAAATAGTTGGTTTCAATTGGGATTTGGGAATGGGGCATTGGGTTGAGTTCGATGAGAATAAAGGAATATAATTTGAATGATGGCAATTAGAGGTTTAGAAATATTGAATTGGTGGTTATTATGGGTGGTATTAATATGAATATATAGATCACCAGCATTTGATGGAGGTACCTTATTATCCCAAAGTATTTTTATGAAGCCCTGCATTAATAGGAGCAAGATATCCTTCAACTGAACTCCAAACCTGAAACCAAATTGCTAGCAGATAAAAGACCCTACCTAGTGACTTTTTTTCCCCTCAGAATAGTAAGTCCCTATTTTATGATAACATCTGGGCCTCATCATCCTTGCCAAATCCTTTTTTGCAATCCTGCAATCTTATCATGGGCTTCTGTATTCCCTCCATACTTGTTATAACTAAGATTGTTAAACTGTTTTTTTTTGCTTCTGGGTTGATTGCTGTATCATACAATTGAAACTGACAATGTCCTGTAATGAGTGGACTGAAACCATATATACCCTCAGAAATGGGGAGTCCCCCAAGCTTTAATTTTAGGAGGGGAGTCTCCACATGTTCATGTTGTATTATCTTTCTTCTTGGGACAAAATGTTAAATTGATGTTATGTTTTTTTTTTTTCTGTCTGTCTCTGATGTTTCATAGGAGGACAGGTATGGGTATCATGTTCTCTGATCTAGTGAGTAGCAGATATTATAAGGTATTATAATTTCTCTGATCTCTTTATTAATTTTGTAGGAGAGATTAAACATTATTTCTCTGATTGGTTTGTAGGAGACAGGCAGATACAAAAAACTATATTTTAATATTCAACAGACAATATATGTTAGTCATTGAAGTATGAGTTCATATAGGTTATTGTTGTCTATAGGGTTTTAACCTCACATAGAGATGTCCCAGTACATCAGATAGCTGTGTATGACTCTGTGAGAAAATAATTATTAAAAATAGGTTTTGGGGGGGATTTTTCTCTTCCTCCCCCCCACTTTAGAAAGATCATTTTTTAGGAGAAAGTTCTAATCCTGTTCAGGGCATACAATGTAAATGGAGATAGACTCTTTGTGACTAGTTCAGTGAACAGATAGGATTAAGTCACACCTATCTGGACTTTGAATTCGGCTCTCAGGGGGTCTCTCCCAGTAGAACCTGATGTCATCACCATAGTGTTCATTTTAATGTGGACCACTTTCAAGTCATGTCAACCAATGGAATTGAATGATGCTAGCCAATTAGCTTTGATCAGTGTGCAAGGAGCAGCCTCTATTGAAAAGAGGAAAAAAAACTCAATCAAGAGGCTAGTGCCATTCTTGGCTTGCACTCTAGGCTCAGAATGCTTTCCAATTGGTGAGCAGTATTGGTAATGTAGAGACAAAATGTTATGGGTTTGTTTTTTTTTTCTGCTTGTGTTAAATGCCACACAGTCAATTCTTTAATAATAAATACCACTAAAATAGGTGTAACAGGCATTAATATATAAATATTGATTAATATATAATTAGCAATATTTTAGAAAACACAGCTTAGCTCCCCAGTAATTTAGGTCACACAATTTGGTTGCCACCAAAAATAGTTGGAACCCCCTTAATTTAATTAACACAACTGGAAATGGAAATGAGAGGATTGTGTAGTGAGACGTGTATGTGAGAAGGGCTACATAACCCATGTGGATATTTAGGTGACCCAAAAGAGTGCCTGGAACATTATAGGCTACTGATATGAGTATTGTGTTTTGTTTAATTCATGAAGGAAAAAAAAAGTGGGGTATTTTTTAGTATATGGAACCCTAGGCCACTGACAGACCTCACAACCCACCTAAATAGGTAATTGAATTGATTTGTCAGGGAATGGTCTGATGTTCACAAATGTGAGAAAATAATGGGATTTGGCAGATACTCAAAGGCCCCACCTGGAGATTAATCTAAACTGATTGAATTAAGTGAGAGTGATTGTCTTTGCTGATTAGCCTACTTAAAGTTAAATAGATTGTAACCACACATGGCTGCCCTTAAGAAGGTATTGTTCTCGGGGGCAGCTAGGTGGCACAGTGGATAGAGCGCTGGCCTTGGAGTTGGGAGTACCTGAGTTCAAATCCATCCTCAGACACAACACTTAACTAGCTGTGTGACCCTGGGCAAGTCACTTAACCCCAATTGCCTCACTAAAAAAAAAAAAAAAAATTAAAAAAAAAAAGAAGGTATTGTTCTCAATAGCTCAGGACTTTGAACTCAACAGGAGACCACCTTCAAGTCCAGTGAACCAATGGATTTGGATAATGCTAACCAATCAGCTTGAAGCAGTATGTAAGGACCGCCTTTGCTTCAGACCAATAAAAAACTTCCACACTCAGTTTGCTGGGCAGTTCATGGTTGAAGCAGGCTCATGGTGGAGGACTTGAAGAAGATCCAGACCAGGCTGGAACTCTAGGCTAGATAGGCCTTTTCTTAATTTGTGAACACCACGTGTTGTCTTTTTTCTAATACCTAGTATGCTTTAATAAATGCTTAATGCCCAAAGACTAGAGCTAAAGCTTCTAATTTAAGGCAACCACACATTAGAATTTTTAAACATCCCATTAGATTTTAAACATAACACAAATGTTGAGTCAGTTATGCAAGGTCAGAAAGCCAGTTAGAGTGTAAGATCCCTTGGTCCTTTTAAGCTTTATATCCTGTGATCTCTTTTAGTTCAAAGCAAAGAGATTGTTTAAAAGATTTTTTTTTACAAATAATAAAAATATAATATTCACCTTTATCTTATTTGATCATCATATAAACCCTATAATATAGATTGGGAAGAGTTTATGAACATTAATTGAGATATGAAGAATCCAAGACTCAGAGAAGTTAAACATTTTGTTCAAGGATACACAGCCAGTACACAGCAAAGTTGGAATTCAAATCTTGGTTGTCTGACTCCAAATTCAAAGTTCTTTTACACTATGATACTAAGAACAGGGATTTGTACAGTTTGAATGGAAAAACCCTCTGTGTCCAAAAATATTAGTGGTCAGAATGTTATATTAGAGGTGGAGAGGAAGAGTCTAGATAATGTCCAGCAAATCATTACTAGTTTAAAATATAGGTAGGAGGTCATTTACTACATGAATATTAAACACACACACACACACACACACACACACACACACACACACACACACACACACCAAAAACTGTGGGTATATAGATGGGAGAAGAGGCTACATGTTTTTAGATACACATGGAGATAAATTTTGCCACAGAATATGAGTATATTAATGGATGTATGATTATATTAATGAGTATATTAGTAGATATATGATTAATTTCCATTTAATTCAATCCAATTCATCAAGTATTCTTTAAATATCTACTATTTTAAAAATACTGTTCTGGGCATGAGGGAAACTGACAAAAATGAACTTTCTGATCCTAAGGAGGCCAAGTTTTGCAATGGAAAACAATTCGTACTTGGATGATCAAGAACAAAGATTTTAGATATATATGTCTACACATTTATATAAACAGGTGTTTTGTTTGCATTATCTGTGTATAATTTGCATTGACACAATGGAACAGAAGATACTTGAAGACTTGGGATGATTTTTATCTGTAACCCCAGAACCTAGCTGAGTGTCATAGTTATATGCATATTAAATACTTAATAGATGACTCCCCCTTATTGAATTGAATTGAAAAAAAAAGTTTAAAAGGAAATTAATTATAATACCATGAAGAGGCAAGGGTCTTCATGGGATTACTAGTTCAATCTTCTACCTAAAGTATTAATTTAGTAAAATCACTGTATCTCCTGCAATCCTGGATCTGGTTATCCAGGACAACTTCAAAATGTCCAACATGCAGAATTTACTAACTCTTAAGAAAATTCTTTCCATTTTGGACCATTGACAAGCTAGTGAGAGAATTAAATGTTTCCTCCTTAGTAGGCAGGATACATTATGCAAATCTAGGGGGCTTTGTCTCCCTTGACCCTCCATTCTCTTCCTTTTCTTGCTGAGCTAGCAGTTACAATTGCCTCCTTACATAGGACAGGCCATATCGTTCAAGTCCCAGGGCCTCCTCCCCTTCTCTTTTCTCCCTTATACTAAGCTGTGAGTTACAGTTGCCTTGGGCAGATAACAAGAAGACCATAAAATCCCCATCCATTCCGAAGTTGTTCCAAAAGGACAATTTCTCTTCAGAATCAGGGAAATTAGGATTCTAACCCAAATTAGTCTCACCGTACCCCCCAGTTAATCTCAAATTGCACTTAATAAGCCTCATGCATAATATCTAACACACCCCTGGTGGATATTTAACATTATAATTAGACATGCATCTTATGTTCAGGGCGGGTGGTTAATATGAAGTAGGAGTATTGTGAAGAATGTGCATCCTGGGGTAGCCATGGTGGAGGGACTTTGCATTACATCTAGGATAAAAAGAGAAGTTTTCTGTGGCAAAGGAAGCATTTGCTGTATTTCTTCTTCCATCCCAACAGAATATAAACTGTTTTAGAATGGGGCTATTATTTTTGTTTGTTTGTTTGTTTTGTTTTGACTTAGATTCTTTTTTTGTTGGTTCTTCATATTTATAGCACTAACACAAGACCATGAATATCTTAGGTGCCTAATAAATGATTCCTGAGTTGAATTAGTTTTTTGTGTTTTCAGTTTTATTTTTGTTTGTTTGTTTGTTTTTGGAGAGAGGAAGGACTATCATATCATACCATATATTGTAAATTCCTCTTAAAATTCATAAAAAAACATGAAAAAATTTACAATAATCATCATCCAGCCATGTGTCTCTTGTATTGTATCTACATATTTTCTTTATAGATCCCATGTAGATCCCATTATAGATCCTTTGAGGAAGAGAGATGTGGGGGGGTTTATAGGACTCTTGAGAGAATAACTCCATGAGTGTGATGGGAAAGAGAGGGTAGTCAAGTGTGCTACATTATCTTTAAGGTCTCTTCCATTTCTTCAACAATATTCCTATCAATACTGATCAATCAAAAATAAGCATTTCTTGAGTGTCCACCATGTGCCAGGGACTGTCTTAGTCATAGGGGATTTTTTATAGATATAGATATGTGGATATCTCACAATTTCTGTCCTCAATGAGCTTATTAATATGATAGTAATTAACTCACATGATTTCTCATGTGCTAGGCATTATTTCAGCATAGATGCTTCTTAAATCCCTAGAAATTAAGCAACCCTATTTCATCAGCAGTAGCTGATTAGAAAAGAGTTGCTGCTAAAAATCATGCACTTGCCAAACAACAAATTTTACTGGTCTCACTTACTCTCACATAATCTACAGATGGCTGGTGGCTGTTTTGTGGGTTCAGACAGCCCTCCCTTTCTGCCATCCTTCATAGAGAAGAAAAAAATGTCTGATTCTTATGCTTTATGTAGGTAGCAAAGGCACTCAATAGAATTATAGCCCTTTCTCATCCATTATTATTATATATTATGCCTTATAGTACATAATATATGAATTTTCTGTTAGTGATATTGAAAACATCTCTCCTTCATTGTGTGCTCATACATATTCATGGTACCTTCTATTAATAAATCTATTTTCTCTTAACATTCCTCTTGGAATAGGTTTTGTTTCATGCCAAAGAATAATCCAACCACCCTGTCATCTCAGATAGCATGTATCATTAAAAACATAATTAAAATAACAAATCTATGGGAGCACCTGAAGTTTGCAAGAATAGATCAGCTGTGTCTACAGAAAAAGGAGGACTGATTTTTTTCCCCCCTGGAGTTACTATTTGGAAAAGTAAAACTATATATTTAGTGGCTAAATATATTAGTGTAATGAAAAATGAAAATACTCATCACTTTCCATCTATTCCCATCACCATTATGATTAAGCTGTAATTTTTGCTTTTGTTTTCATGGGAAACCCCTGTGAAGACAGATATGACTCAACAAAGTATATCCAGGCCATTTCCTGATATTGAGACTAGGAATCAAAAGGCCTGTCTCTTGATCTTTCTGTGAAGAGAACTATAGGGCGAGGAGAATTTTATGTTTGCCAGTTGGTGTTCAAAGCTCAGATGTACAATGGAGGTGGTGAACATAGAAATGGACCTGACAGTGTTCAGACAGGTATATGATAAATTATGCATTTAGAAGGGTGAAAGTCAATCTTTGAAGACAAACATCTTAAGTACACCCAAAGGGGCAAATTAAAATGCAAAGGCCTGTGTCTATGTTGGTCTGTTTCCAAGATGCAGGGGATAAAACCAAAAAACATTGCTAATGTGAAATAACTATTTGTCATGCAGGGATCTTAAGAGAGAAATAAAGAACACAAGAGAATAACTTAAATGGTTTAATATTGGGGAAAGATGAAGGGAATCCTACTCAGTTAACATGAGAATAAGGGGAAGAAAGGGTTCTAACAGTTATGAAGTCAAAGACAGACAGATGTGTACACACACACACACACACACACACACACACACACACTTCATTTTTGTTTATTAAAAAAATAAAACAAAGTTCAATTCCAAACCTGTCTTTCCCTGATAGTTTTACTCTGCGTTGATCTCAACTTCTAAATAAAAAAAAAAACAACAACAAAAACACAACAATTTTTTTTTTGTTTTGGTTTGGTTTGGTTTTGGTTTGGTTTTGGGGGGTGTCATGGTACTTTTTCTTATTTTTATAAGTTATTTTTGTTATTTCTTATTTTTCCATCTATATTATGAACTCCTAAAAGTCAGGGTTTCTATTTAACACTTCTATTTGAACTCCTTCACGTTCCTAGAATGGTGGCCTGTACTTGAAAGGCATGAATTTGTATACAAATGTATTTTGAGTCTGAAAAGAACTTAGAGGTCATCTCATGGCTACCACTTATTTTATGTGGTGGGAAACTGAGACACAAACAGGTGAGGAAAGTTGTGAAAGGCTTAAAAGGAAGTAAATACCAACCTGATTTGAAACTAAGGTTGCTAAATCCAAATATTCTGCATTTTGTTCACTTTTCTCTCATGAACCCTTTTTTCAATTAATAGGAAGAAAACTTTCCAGTTCCTGCCATTTCCAATGCCTCCCATTCCCATAAAAATAAAAACTTAACACAACAGCACAAAGTGACTTATATGGATTGGCATTTTTATTTTCTATTTCTCCAAGGAACTCAAGAAAGGGCATTAAATAAGGGCTGAGGTGGGGGAGGGGGGATTGACTTTGCCTAGGGATAATACACCAGTTAAGCAATCCAAGCTTCAATCGGATAGGGTAATAGATGAGGGAGCAAGGAGAGAAATTGATTTTAAAGTTGTAATTTACTTGAAGAGTTTTGATGATCTCATAAAGTACAGGAGCAAAATTGAAGTGATTTAGGATTCTGCGGATCTCTTAAAGCTTGAATTACTACTTCTCAACCAGACATCTTAGGAAAGATTCCCAACTCCAGAATGAAGGACAATATTTTTATCACACCCTGAATGTAATACCAGCCTCAAATGCCTCTCCTTCACCCTCTCTATTTGGAACTGGGCCCCAAGATATAGGTTCCTGAACAAAAAAAAAAAAAACAGGGCAGGTAGAATTGCATAATAATTATCAGCTCGTTAGTAATCAGTTACTTCTTTTCCAATGGAGTGAATTTCTTCTCTTGACACAGGACGTTCTGTTCTACAACTTGTCGCTCTTATATAAACAGCAGTATTGCAACTGTCTCACAAAGGATGATCTGAGATCATTTGTGGAAATAAGACAATCTGTAGCCTTTCCTACTAAAGTACTGAAAAACCTACAGGACAATCTGGGTTCCATAATATAAGTTAAAATTTCATATTACAAGAGGAAGAAGTATAAGAATCATTCTCAGTTATCAAACCATCTTTGACTCAGTGTTGCTGTTGTTGTTGCTGGTGGTGGTGCTGCTGGGACTGGTTCTG
Organism: Dromiciops gliroides; assembly: GCF_019393635.1. Taxonomy (NCBI): domain Eukaryota; kingdom Metazoa; phylum Chordata; class Mammalia; order Microbiotheria; family Microbiotheriidae; genus Dromiciops; species Dromiciops gliroides. The sequence goes on from NC_057862.1 coordinate 688,279,194, forward strand.
CTGCCATTACTATTCAAAATCTCCGTCCAGGACTCAGCTCCTTCCCATCATCTTCTATCCTTGGGGACACAATGAATCCCTGGAGTTTCTCTTGAGAGGAAATGAAATGAGATTGAATTTTCTTTTCATTGAGAAAATGGCTATATGTATGTATGTATGCATTCATGTATATGTAAATTACTGAATGAAAAATAATTTATTAATCACCTCTAAGATGCCATCCAACAACAGTGGCAAAGCTGATTTGATCATGGTTCCAAAACGATGTTTTAGGGAGGAATCTTCATAATTGGTAAGCCATTGGAAAAGATGGTTGGAAAGGAGGAAATTAAAATAATTAAATTCATGTGGAAGGGGTATATCTATACCTGGGAATAAGAACCATCAATTAAATTCTTGGGGACTCAGTTTTCTCAGCTGTTAAATAAACAAACAAAAACAGTGTTTCCCTCACTGTTCCCTTTTGGCTATAAACCTATGATCATATGATCTCATATGCCAGGGTCATCATTTTCAGTGTGTTTTTGTTATAAAATAACTCCTCTAAGTCAGCCACTGAATACAGGAGGGACAATCAGGAAACATTCCTCTATGGTTAAAACAATCAAATATTTAAAGCCCTTCACACTCTAGCTTTAACTTATCTTTCCAGATCAATTTCACATAGCTCCATCTCACATTCTCCCATTCTAGCTAAGCTGTCCAAATCCTTATTTCCTATGTGTGATGCTCTCTTTTATGTCCATAGCTCCCAGCAGACTTTCCTTGGTGGTGGGACAAGCATAAAGTAAAGGTGACTGCTACTACTACACTTCTATGGCTGGCATCATCCATCTCTCTAATCAAAACACAAGTTAGTGGATTGTTGTCCGTTTCTATTTGTCTGACTATCCCTGTAACTGAATTGTTCACCTTGGCCTCTTGGAATCACCTCAAGGAATCACCTTGGAAATCACCCTTTAATATTCAGTTCTATTACAATCATATTGGATGCCCTTTCTGATCCTAGAAGTTGTTAATGCTTACATAGTACCTTAGCCACTGGAAAAGTTTTATAATTTCTGATAAAGTTTGCTCGTGCAAACTTATCAGGTGAAATGTTCAGTCATGAATGGACTGTGTATATATATATATGTGTACACACATATATATATATATATATATATATATATACACATATACATATATATACATATGTGTTTGAATTATACAATTTCATAATACTTTAATTGGAACATATCCAATATTTATCATGCTTATAAAAATCTGTTGCACTTTGTGTCAGTATAATCTACTATAATTCAAACCTCAAGTGATCTCTCTTGACTCAAATGCCCAGTCTTCATGTGTTATTTGAAGACCATATATTACAGAAGCTTAGGTAGCACCAACTGTCCCTACAGTGGGTGGGACCAATTACCGTCAGTATAGTACTTTATCACATAGTTTTAACTTCTGCCATTGTTTCAATAATAAATCCCACACTTGGTTGGGGGTGGGGTAAATTCCCAAAGGTGGCTCTATTAATTCTTTTTTTTTTTTTTAAATCCTTTCCTATATACCTTCATGATACAGTTGTTAAGATTCCTGGTCATTCAAATACAACTGAAACAAAAAGTGTCAGTTCAACACAAAAAAAGTCCACAAATATCGGTGACATATGATAGAAGAGAAGCCCTAGTTTCTTATTTGCCCTTTCATGTGTAAGTTTTGGGTCAAAATCAATACATCCAATTTTAGTCTAACACCTTAACAGTATGAAAACAAATTACAATTTCTCAATCTAAAGACCTTAGACTAAGAACAACAACCCCTTTGAAAGTCATCTGATGGGGGCAACTAGGTGGCACAGTGGATAGAGCACTGGCCCTGGAGTCAGGAGTACCTGAGTTCAAATCTGGCCTCAGACACTTGACACTGGCTGTGCGACCCTGGGCAAGTCACTTAACCCCAGTTGCCTGACTAAAAAAAAAAAAAAAAAAGTCATCTGATGAAAAGAAACATTGCCAGAAGAGAAGACTTCCAACTGAGTGTGGGATTTCATTTCACATTTTGGTTCCTATCTATAAACTTAAGTTAATTAAAATGGGAAGATGTTCCAGAGATTGGAAAATGTTGTTGATACTTGATGCGTGAGGAAGACTGGCCTAAGGGCAGGGGGTGGGTATGGAGAGAGACTTCAGCCTTCTTCAGGTTCCTTCCTGTTGTTCCCACCCTATTTATTACCAGAAAAAATTGCAACTCTGAAGACTGTGGTAGATATTGAATTTCCTATTTAAAGAGTTATTTAGATATACCTACCTGATGAGAGTTGATAGATTTCCTAGATAAAATCTAATTGAAAAATGAGATATGATTTAACTTGGATACTTGACAGGGTATTTCCAAACTGAAGAGCATGCTATAGCTAATCCGGCACTATTATACATCTTTTATCTAGTTTTTCCTATGGTTTCCCAAAGACCATGAAGTCAATCAAATAAAGAAACCTAGAATGCTACTCAGTTTATAACTTGCCCACAATCCACATAATCTATTTGAAATGGTAGGTTTGAAGACATACACTAAGAATAGTATAATCTTTCTGGAAAGATAAATGCTACCTTAAAGATTTTATCTATCATTGGACAGTACTATCTGCTTTTATTGTTGTTCAGTTATTTTCAGATATGTTCAACTCTTCCTGACACCTTTTGGGGTTCTCTTGGAAAGGATTCTGGAATGTTTCGACATTTCCTTCTGTAGCTCATTTTACATGAAAAAATTTAGGCAAATAGGGTTAAGTGAGTTGGGTTACACAGCTAGTAAGTGTCTGGAGCCATATTTTAATTCACTTTAATTCATGAAGATGAGTCTTTCTGACTTTAGGACCAACAGTGTCATTAAGAATTGCTCAATGCATAACAAAGAATCCAGGACAGCATGGGTTGCTGGTCTACTTCAGCTAACATATCCAATGCTCATTAGTCTACTTAAAATGTAGACTTTCCCAGTTTGTTTATAAACATTTATTAAGAACTAATATATGCCATGCACAATGCTTAGCATTATTTTCTTCCTAGCTCAGTAACTGGAATATGGTAGATGCTTAATAAAACTCATGGACTCAAGTACAGTCTCTTTTAATGTGCTAAGGAGGCAGAAATGTGTATTGCTTCTACATTGAAATGACCTAGGTTAATATTTAACACCCAACTCTTATTACTTGTCTTCTTTGAGCAAGCCATTTTAACTCTGCATCAATTTCCTCATTTGTAAAATTAGGGATTGGACTAGATGACTTCGGAGGCACCTTTCAACTATAGATCTACGACCATATGAACTCCATTATGGGCAAAATATATAACTTTTCGGATGGAATATGGACTGACTGATGAGGGTAGTGAATAACAGTTCTTTCAGATTACCACCCTCTTCCAATCAAGACTTCCAAATCTAAGAGTGAAATTCATTGAGATTCCTCTGGAAATGGGTGTCTTAGCATGATTTTATGCATTCCTCTTCTGACCAATTCATCCTTATGCAAAAATAGCATCAAGTACAGCTGGAAAGCATTCTTTGTTATATGGATATAATAGTGTGTTATTTACTGAGTGTACTTGAGAAAAGGATTTTACCATGAATGTACAATAATCCTAATTTGATTGAGATACAATGGGAAATACAAAAGGAGTGAAAAGGGCAATCACTCCAAATCTCAAAGAAACTATGCCATGTTCCATTTACTCTTCACTGTTTCATGCTTTGTATTTGAAACACCTTTGTCTGTTACAGTGCCTGATTCACAGTAGGTGAATACAAAATATGCTTTGTTCTTTTTTGATTGACTAATTAATTGATTCTAGCCTTTGTTCAGTGGAGGGGGATGATAGTTCTTGTCCCCCACAAATGTGGAATTTTTTGATATTTCTAGGACAAAGGTAGGTTGGAAAAGATAAAACAAGAATTTGATTCCTCAGTGAAGACACATTGTAGAAGCCATTGACAAGACCAAACAGTTGTTTCTCCAAAAAAAATTCCATGATTCCAAATGAATTAACCAAATAATTCATTTTGGGACTGAATCAGGAACTGAAACTCTATATGGAGTTTCTGTTTTTTCTCTTAACAATTAGACATGAGAAGATGAATGGATAATGCATGGTTATAAACCAATGTTCACCTTTCAGTGGCTTATCCAACTCATGAGAAAACTCTTCAGATCCATCTGCTTACAATGAAAATTGAGGTACAACATTGTTTGGTCAGTGGACAGTGATGGAAATACACATACACATAAACATATGCACCCTTTCCTTCTCTGACTCTCCTAGTTTATTCTTATGTCCATAGAGAATAGGTTTTCTTATTTTTTTAAGTGTGTGTGTGTGTGTGTGTGTGTGTATGTGTAATGGATCACTTTGGCAATTCAATGAATCCTATGGACCTATTGTCTGAATAATCATTTAAATGCATAAAATCAAATACTTAGAATTACAAAGTAAAACCATTATATTGAAATAAATGTATCAGAATAAAAACAAAAAGAAAACAAGTTCACAAACCCCATGTTAAGAACCTTTGCTATAGAATAATCCTTAGAAAAGGTAGTATGGTTAGTTTGGACCTTTCCTTATTACCTGGGTTTTATAGGAAATAGATTATTAGGCTTAGAATCAGAAACACCTGATTTCAAATCCTTATTTTGAAATTAACCAGCTACATCCCCTGGGGCAAGTTACATACCCTCTATGAACTTCTGAAAGCTCTTCAGGCTTACACATTAAATTGTGTGGAACTGAAATATTTAGTATATTTGGAAATGAACTCTATATCCACATGTAACTGAATTCATTTTTCTGGAACTCAATTTCTTCATTTGTAAAATGATCATAATAATCCATTTCTTGGCAGTGTTTCTGTGATGAATGTTTTTTTATCCTAAAAGTTCTAGAGAAAGGGGGGGGTTGGAGATTGGAAACATTATTATAGAGGGATAAAAATAATATAAAAGGACATAAAGATACATATCAGTAATGATTCTATTACCAATAATATAGTGGAAAGCTTGGCCATGCTGCACATCTGACCCATCTATCTACATTTTAATGATGACACAGACTCATTAGTGATTCTGACTTTGCTATTCATTAAAAACAAAAATGCTAATTGGTTTACTTGAAGCTTAATTGAAAATTAATAGAATTTCAGGAGAGAGTGTTTGAAGATGACTTGTGTATGCAGAAAGGCACAATGACATTTGATTATAGAATCATGAAAACCTGAGCAAGGACATGAATATCTGGCAATCAATCACAATCACAAAACCTCAGAAAGGTAAGGTCCTCAATGACCATATACTATAATTTATGATTGAATATATATATATATATATGTGTGTGTGTGTGTGTGTATGTATATATGTCTGAATGTATATATGTGTGTGCATATGTGTATATATGTATGTATATATATCTGAGTGTGTGTGTGTGTGTGTGTGTATTTCTCCCTCTTTTGGGGGCCAAGAAAAATAAATCCAATTTGTCTAGTATATGAACATTGAAATGTTTGACCTTTGAATATCACTAAATAAGGATTCCACTATTTTTCTCCAGGTTAAACATCAAGAAGTTCCCAAATCATCAATAAACAAATTGATTGAACTCAAGGCTATTTATTTGATATGTTATTTTATCCAGATATTATCTTGAGATATTCATTTTATGAGAGAGAGAGAGAAATAGGGAAATCAATGAAAGATGAACAGATAACTTTTATTAAGCATTCATCATATACCAGCACTGTGTTAACCGCTGAAGATTCAGATTCAAACAAACTAGATAGTTCCAGACCTCAAAGATATCATGTTCAAGTGAAAGAAGAAAACACACAAAGTAGAATTATAAAACAATAAAGCGTAAGGGTGGGAGAGGGAATATGTTATGTTCTCCTAGAAGTCATGATGTAGAGCAGATGTCCTGGAAATGAGAATTTCACATTTACCTCACTGAAATGTAACACCTGTTGTTGAATGTAAGTCCATTGCTTAGTTCAGGCAAAGGCAGGATACTATGGGAATATAACATCCCTGGGTAGGACACTATTCCTTGCTTTTTCTCCTAAGATTGTATTAACTTTTATTGGCTCCTGAATTATAAAGTTTACTCATGTTAAGCATGAAGGTGAAACCTTTGGGACATTGAGCTTGAAATGTCTTATAAGAAATTGGTAGTGTCACACAAGAGTTCAGGAAACAAATTATGACTCCACATACAGATCTAAATGTCATCTACATTGAGATGATATTTAAATTTAAGGGAGCTGACAAAGCTTTTTAGAATGCTCAGAGAAAAGAAAGGCCAAGAATTTCTGCTCTATTTTTGTTTTGACGGGGCAATGAAGGTTAAGTGACTTGCCCAGGGTCACACAGCAAGTAAGTGTCAAGTGTCTGAGCCTGGATTTGAACTATGGTCCTCCTGAATCCAGGGCCAATGTTTGATCCACTGCTCTACCTAGCTGCCCCAAGGAGATAAGAATTTCTAATGTTAGAGAGTGTTATATGGACAAGTCAACAAAGGATTCTGAGTATAAGCATTGGACAGATCAGAAGAGAAAGAAATGCCACGATATCCCAGAGAGAGTTGAGTGATCACCCAATAGGAGAGGGTGGTAAACTGCACCAAATGCTGCAGAGATGTTGAGAAGGATGAGGACTAAGAAATGGCCATCACATTTGTCAGTTAAGATAGCACTGGTACCTCTAAAAAGAATAAATTTCGACTGAGTAAACAGTAAAGAATTAAAAAGAGAATGGGAATTGGCAGTTGTCTGGTTTGGTTAGCATATAACTACCCAGATGACTCACACCCCAGGTAGCAACAAGGGAGGCCAGAATTAGAGGGTAAGTATGTTGATTGAAGTGGTATATTGGACAAAGGTCAATAGTTGACTTTAGGGAAGGAAAGGATGGAATGCAAACAATTTTCTCATTTTCTTATTAGTTGCTGTCACATTCCTTTGGTTTATTTATTAGCTTCTCCTCTGGAAATGATTGGTGTACATCACTACTTAGAATGGGCATATTGGGGAAAAAAATTTCTGTTCATGTCTAAATTAAGCCAAATGTAATTTTTTACAATTCTGAACAACTATGATCCCAAGCTGTGTCACTGATTCTTAGGTGGTGCAGTTTGGATTCAAATTCCACCTCAGAAACTTACTATGTGGGTAATGTGAAAGTCTTTTAACTTCCATTTGCTTCAGTTTCTTCAACTGTAAAATGGGGATATTGATAGTACATATTTCTCAGAGTTCTTGTGAGGATAAATTGAAATATTATTTGTAAAAGCACTTAGCATAGTTTCTATTACATACTTATTGTTTTTTAATTATTTTTCTCTCATGTATGCTTATTTGTGAATCCATTTAAGATTTTCTTTTTTATAATTATAAAAGTATATTATTTTCCAGTTACATGTAGAGATAGTTTTCAACATTTGTTATTATAAGATGTCTACTTTGAAATTTTTCTTCCTGCCTCCCCTCCTTCCCATCCCCCAACACAGCAAGATATATATATATATATATATATATATATATATATATATATATATATATATATATATATATATATATATATATACTATGTCAGATGTTATATAAACTATATATTAGTCATGTTATAAGAGTCATATATAAACTATATATTAGTCATGTTATAAGAGAAGAAACAGAGCAAAAGGGAAAAACCTCAAAAAAGAAAAACAACAGCACCAAAAACAAGAGAAATAGTATGGTTCAATATGCATCCATATTCCATGGTTCTTTTTTTTTCTCTTTCTGGATTTGGAGAGCATTTTCCATTATGAGTCCTTTGGAACTATCAAGTACCATTTTATTGCTTAGAAGAATCAAGTCTATCACAGTTGATCAACACACAATGTTGTCAATACTGTGTACAATGTTCTCCTGGTTCAGCTCATCTCACTCATCATCAATTCATGCAAGTCCTTGCAGGTTTCTCTGAAATCTACCTGCCCATTGTTTCTTAAAACACATTATAATTTCATTATATTCATATACCACAACTTATTCAGCCATTCCCCAAATGATGGGCAGCCCCTCAATTTCAAATTCCTTGCCACCACATAAAGAGCAGCTATAAATATTTTTGTACATGTAGGTCCTTTTTCCCTTTTTTATGATCTCTTTGAGAAAAAGACACAATACGGGTATTGCTAGGTCAAAGAGTATGCACAGCTTTATATCCCTTTGGACATAATTCCAAATTGCTCTCCAGAATGGTTGGATCAGTTCACAACTCCACCAATAATGCATTAGTGTTCCTATTTTCCCATGTTTTTCCAACATTGATTATTTTCCTTTTTGGCATATTAGCCAATCTAATAGGTGTCAGGTGGTACCTCAGAGTTGTTTTAAGTTGCCTTTCCATAATCAATAGTGATTTAGAGCATTTTTTCATATGGCAATAGATAGCTTTGATTTCTTCATCAGAAAACTGCCTGTTCATATCCTTTGACCATTTCTCAATTGAGGAATGACTTGTATTCCTATAAATTTGATTTACTTCTTGATATATTTTAGAAATGAGGCCTTTATCAGAAGCACTGGTTATAAAAATTCTTTCCTAGCTTTCTGCCTCCCTTCTAATTTTGGATGCATTGCTTCTGTTAGTACAAAACCTTTTTAATTTAATGTAATCAAAATCATCCATTTTGAATTTCATAATAATCTCTATCTCTTGTTTGGTCATAAACTGTTCTCCTTTCCATAAATCTGAGAGATAAACTACTCCTTCCTCTCCTAATTTACATATGGTATCACCTCTTATGTCTAAATCATGTACCCATTTTGACCATATTTTAGTATAAGGTGTAAGATGTTGGTCTATTCCTAATTTCTGCCATACTCTCTTCCATTTTGCCCAGCAGTTTTTCTCAAATACTGAGTTCCTATCCCAGAAGCTGGAGTTTTGGGGTTTATCAAACACTACATTACTAAAGTCATTTGCTACTGTGTCTCCTGTGCCTAGCCTATTCCATTGATCCTCCACTCTATTTCTTAGCCAGTACCACATAGTTTTGATGACTGCAACTTTATACTAGAACTTCAGATTTGGTATAGCTAACCCACCTTCCTGTGCATTTTTTTTAGTTCCCTTGATATTCTCGACCTTCTGTTTTTCCAGATGAATTTTGTTATTATTTTTTCTAGCTCTATAAAATAATTTTTAGGTTGTCCAATTTCTATGGCACTGAATAGGGAAATTAATTTAGTTAGAATTACCATTTTTTTCATATTAGCTCAGCCTATCCATGAGCAATTGATATTTTCCCAATTATTTAGATCTGATTTGATTTGTGTGAAAAATGTTTTATAATTGTGTTCATAGAGTTGCTGGGTTTGTCTTGGCAAGTAGACTCCCAAGTATTTTATATTATGTACCATTCCTTTAAATGGAATTTCTTTTTCTATCTCTTGCTGCTGGACTTTTTTGGTCATGTATAGAAATGCTGATGATTTATGTGGATTTATTTTATATCCTGCTACTTTACTTAAGTTGTTGTTTCCAGTATTTTTTGAGTTGATTCTCTAGGATTCTCTAAGGATACCATGATATATCATATGCAAAGAGTGATAGTTTTGTTTCCTCCTTGCCTATTCTAATTCCTTTAATTCCTTCTTCTCTGATTTCTAAAGCTAACATTTCTAGTACAATATTAAATAGTAGAGGTGATAATGGTCATCCCTGTTTCACCCTGATCTTACTGTGAAGGCCTCTAACTTATCTCCATTACGTATAATGCTTGCTGTAGGTTTTAGGTAGATATGGATTATTATTTTAAGGAAAACTCCACCTATTACTAAGCCCTCTAGTGTTTTTATTAGTAATGGGTGCTGTATTTTGTAAAAAGCTTTCTCTGTATCTATTGAGATAATCATATGATTTTGGTTAGTTGTCTTATTGACGAGGTTGATTATGTTAATAATTTTCCTAATGTTGAACCACCCCTGCATTCCTGTTATAAATCCCACCTGGTCATAGTGTATTATCCTGGTGATCACTTGCTGTAATCTACTTGCTAATATCTTATTTAAGATTTTAGCATCAATATTCATTAGGTAAATTGGTCTATAATTTTCTTTCTCTGTTTTTGCTGTGCCTGGTTTTGGTATCACCACCATATTTGTGTCATAAAATGAATTTGGTAGAACTCCTTTTTCACCTATTTTTTCAAATAATTTGTATAATATTGGAATTAATTGTTCTTTAAATGTTTGGTAGAATTCTCCTCTAAACCCATCTGGGCCTGGGGATTTTTTCTTGGGGAGTTCATTAATGGCTTGCTCAGTTTCTTTTTCTAATATAGGCTTATTTAAGGATCGTATTTCCTCTTCAGTTAACCTGGGCAGTTTGTATTTTTGTAAATATTTATCCATTTAATTTAGATCGTCACATATATTGACATACAGTTATGCAAAATAGTTCTTAATTATTGCTTTATTTTCCACCTCATTGGTGGTAAAATTACCCCTTTCATTGTTGATACTCGTAATTTGGTTTTCTTCTTTCTTTTTTTTTTAAATCAAACTAACCAATGGTTTATCTATTTTCTTGTTTTTTTTTTTTCAAAAAAGCCAGCTCTGGGGCAGCTAGATGGCGCAGTGGATAGAGCACTGGCCTTGGAGTCAGGAGTACCTGAGTTCAAATCCGGCCTCAGACACTTAACACTTACTAGCTGTGTGACCCTGGGCAAGTCACTTAACCCCAACTGCCTCACTAAAAAAAACAAAAAAAAAACAAAAAACAAAAAAGCCAGCTCTTAGTTTTATGGATTTATTCTATACGTTACTTGTTTTCAATTTTATTAATTTCTCCTTTAATTTTCAGGATTTCTAATTTAGTATTTAATTGGAGATCTCTAATTTGTTCTTGTTCTAGCTTTTTAAGTTGCATGCCCAATTCATTAATCTCCTCTTTCTCTTTTTTATTCATGTAAGCAATTAGAGCTATAAAATTTTCCCTAAGCACTGCTTTGCCTGCATCCCATAGATTTTGATACATTGTCTCATTATGTCATTCTCTTGGATAAAGTTATTGATTGTTTCGATGATTTGTTGTTTGACCCACTCATTCTTTAGAATGAATTTATTTAGTTTCCAATTGATTTTCAGTCTACCTTTCCATGGCTCTTTGTTACATGTTTTTTTTTTTTTTTTTTTTTTTTTTTTTTTTTTTTGCATCATGAACTGAGAAGGATGCATTTACTATTTCTGCCTTTCTACATTTGACTATGATCTTTTTGTGCCCTAATACATGGTCAATTTTTGAAAATGTGCCATGTACTGCTGAGAAAAAGGTATATTCCTTTCTATCCCCATTCAATTTTCTCCACACATCTATCATGTCTAACTTTTCTAGTAATCTATTCACCTCTTTCACTTCTTTCTTATTTATTTTTCAGCTAGATTTATCAAATTCTGAGAGGGGGAGATTCAAATCACCCCCTAGTATAGTATTACTGTCTAATTCCTCTAATAACTCATTTAACTTCTCCTCTAAGAATTTGGATGCTATACTACTTGGTGCATACATATTTAATATTGATATTACTTCATTATCTATAGTACCTTTTAGCAAAATATAGTTTCCTTGCTTATCTCTTTTAATGAGATCTATTTTTGCCTGTGCTTTGTCTGAGATAAGGATCGCTACCCCTGCTTTTTTTACTTTAGCTGAAGCAGAATATATTCTGCTCCAGCCTTTTACCTTTACTCTGTGTGTATCTCTCTGCTTCAAATGTGTTTCTTGTAAACAGCATATTGTAGGATTCTAGTTTTTAATCCACTCTGCAATTCGCTTCCATTTTATGGCAGACTTCATCCCATTCACATTCACAGTTATTATTACTAGCTGTCTATTCCCCTCCATTCTATTTACCCCCTTTGTATTTCCCCGCTTCTTTTACCCTATGCCTCCTCAGCAACATTTTCCTTCTTGCCCCTGCCTCCCCTAATCTGCCCTCCCTTTTTATCACCCCCTCCCTTTTCTTTACCCTTTTCCCCCTTGCTTTTGCCCTCCCTTTTATCAGTTCCCCCCTTTTCCCCTTACCCTTTTAGTTCCCTAAAGATAATCTAAGTTTCATTATCCAAATTAACGTATATGGTATTCCCTCTTTGAATCAAATCTAGTGAGAGTAGGGTTGAAACCATGTTCACCCCTTCCTTCTTTCCCTCTATTGTAATAGGTTTTTTTCACCTCTTCATATGATGTAATTAACCTCATTCAACCTCCCCTTTCCTCTTCTCCTCATAAACTCCTTTTTTAAACCCTTAATTTTCTTTATATCGTCACATCAAAGACAATTTATATTTATACCCTCTGTGTATAATCCTTCTGTCTGCCCAAATACATATACAGTTCTCAAGCATTATAAGTATAATCTTCCCATGTAGGGATGTAAACAATTTAACCTTATTGAGTAACTCCCACCCCCCCATTTACCTTTTTTAAACTTCTCTTGAGTCTTCTGTCTTAAGATAGAATTTTCTATTCAGTTCTGCTCTTTTCATCAGGAAGCCTTGCAAGTCCCCAATTTCATTGAATTTCCATCTTTTCCCCTGAAAGAGAATGTTCAGTTTTGCTGAGTAGCAGATTCTTGGCTACAATCCAAGCTCCTTCGCCTTCCAGAATATCATATTCCCAGCCTAGCAGTCCTTTAGTGTTGAAGCTGCCAGGTCCTAAGCAATCCTGACTGTGGCTCCAGGATATTTAAATTTCTTCTTTCTGGCTACTTAGAATATTCTTTCCTTCACCTGATAATTCTGTAATTTGGCTACAATATTCCTTGGAGTTTTCCTTTTGGTGTCTCTTTCAGGAGGTGATTGGTGGATTCTTTCAATGATGATTTTATCCTCTAATTCTATAATATCAGGGCAGTTCTCCTTGATAATTTCCTGGAATATGGTGTCTAGACACTTTTTCTGATCATGGCTTTCAGGTAGTCCAATAATTCTCAAATTATCTCTTCTGGATCTGTTTTCCAGGTCAGTTGTCTTTCTAATGAGGCATTTCACATTTTCTTTTATTTTTTTCATTCTTTTGATTCTGTTTGACTGATTCCTTGTGTCTCATGGAGACATTATCTTCCAACTGTCCAATTTTAATTTTAAGACATTGTTTTCTTCATTGAGATTATGCACCTTTTTTTTTCCATTTGGCCAGATGAATTTTTTGAGGAATTGGTTTCTTCAGTCAATCTTTCTGCTTCCTTTTCCAAGCTGCAGATTCTTTTTTCATAATTTTCTTGTGTTGCTTTCATTTCTCTCCCCATTTTTTCTTCTACCTCTCAAAATTGGTTCTTAAAATCCTTTTTGAGCTCTTGAAGGAAGGCTTTTTCTTCTTGAGACCAATTCATGTTCCCTCTTGAGGAGTCACATGTAGGCAATTTGAGAGTATTGTCCTCATCTGAGTTTATGTTTGCCTCTTCCCTTTTGACACAGATGATCTCATTGGTAAGAGCTAATTTTTTTCTTCTAACTCATATTGCAGCTTATTTTTTTTTTTTAATTGAGGTCTGCTCTGGGGGCACTAGGGTCCTGTTTCAAGCTTCTTGTGCTGTGGTATAGGGGCTGTTTCACTGGATTTCTGCACTGAGGCTTCTGTGGTTTGTGGATTTCTCACCACCCTGGGCTTTTTCCCAGCCCACTAGAATGGCCTGGTCTGTTCTTGCCTGTCCAGTGGGTGGCCTTCCAGCTGTTAGCCTGCCCTTTCAACTGGTGCTTGTAGGCTTCACCACTGGCCTGCTGTGCCACCAGCTTTTTGAGCCAGGATACAGGGGCCTCAGTTGCTCAACTGTGGCCTACAGCTTCCTGCTGACTTGCCCTGACCCCCTCCATGCTGAGCCTAGCTGTGGTGTGCTGCACCTCCCTTTTGTTTGAGTGAGACTGACCTTTGGTGAAGTCTTCTAAATTATCTCTGTTTGGAAGACTGTGTCTCTCTGTCTCTTTGCAGGTTCTGTAGTTTCAGAATCCATACAGGGGCTTAATTTAATATTCTTTTTGAGGGAACCAAGGGAGAGCTCAGGCAAATCACTTGCTTCTATCTTCCATCTTAGCTCTGCCCCCAATGATGTCCATTTAAGATTTTCTTGGCAAAGATACTGGAATGTTTTGCCATGAGAAAATTATTCTTCTGTGGCCAAGAAAATGAGGTAGTCAATCTGTTGCAGCACTCAAGTATGGACGGAAGCACCTTATTCTACTTACTCAAAAAAGCTCTGGAATCTAAGAAATTTACTCTAAACAATCATTCCTAAAGGATTTAATTCTTTTGGAATTATTTAACCAAAATATTTCCAATAGCTATGCTTCCTCAGCTGATCCAACAAACCTTGGGCACTGAAAGCTGCCTATCTTCCAGACTTCATCTAAAAAAATGTTTCTAATTATGGGATAATGGGAAAGACCCAAAGATTGAAATGGATTGGCAGCATAGTAGTACTCACCAATTTGATTTCAGTATATCATATAAATAAGTCAAGTGATCAGAGTAGTTGTCCAATCAATTTATTGAGCTTACTGGGTTACTTGGTTTGAGAATTTTAGAAGCACCCCAAAATGGAAGGTGTGGGCATACTTATTGCCACCTTTTTGAGAGGAAAAAGTTTCTCCTTATTACATGTCAGAGACTGGATTCCCCAAGATTAAGGCATTGGTTTCAGAGTTATTGCTCCATTCCTTCTATAGGATCAATTTCATGGATAGAGACCACCCCCAAGATGAATGTGTAAGCTAAACCTCTTAAGGACAAACAAATTTCAGATGAGCCAAGAGTTATGTATCAATCTTCACTGAGGACATAAAATATTTTTACCTTTTACCTTAGCACGGTGTCTCTCACTTAGTAGACCCTTAGTAAATGTTTATTGAAGGATTGATGGATTGACCTTTTCCCATCTGTCTTTTTCCCATAGAGATATTGAGAGAAAAATAAATATATATGGAAGTTGGGGAAGATGGTTATTATGATTTCTTTAACTGAGAGGCAGAAACAAACTTGTACATGTGGCCCAAGGAGGAGTCCAAGCAAAATGATTCCCTAAGCCCTTCCTTGGAGCTAGAACAGAAAAGATTTTTTTGGTAAGCTTACTCCAAGAAATTTATCTTATTAGAGGAGAAGTTTTTTCTCAAGTAATATAAGGCTCGGAGGCTTTCCCATGAAGATCTACAAGTTCAGGAGTTTGGGGATCTGACATTATTGATAAAAAATGTTTAACAATGTAAGTGATGATGAGATAAAAAGATCATAAGCATGTCCCCTATTGCTAATGGTAAATAGAGGGAGAAAAGGATCAAAGTCAATATATGATGAAGAAAGGGACATAGACTTTGCACTACTCTATTATAGTGAGTGAAAAGAGACAGCATACATCATATGGGAGGGAAGTCCATTCCTCCTCTAAGACCTCTATGTATGTATTTTCCTTTAGAAATTTTTGAGCTTTTCTATGTCATGGGTTCTTCTGCATGTAGATAAAGTCCATGGATCCCTTATGAGGACAATATACCTCAATGTAGAAAATTATTATGATTACAAAGGAAATAATATATTATATATATATATATATATATATATATATATATTTATGTATATAAGTATCAAGGTGATAAGATCCAGTTTAAGAACTCCTTTACTATAGGGAATCCAAAACAAAAATTCAGGACAGTGATGTTTGGCAAAACCAGTCAAGTACCAATTAACAAAAAATAACTAGGAATTGAAATACAAGCCATTTGGAATCAGTACCAGGCACACCAAGCAGAAACCATGTACAACCAAACCTTGGCTCAATAAAATTGCATTCAAAACATCAAGTATTTATTAAGTATATACTAAGAGATAAGCACTGTTTTAGGTGCTGGGGGATAAAAGAAAAAAAAATAGACTCTGCTCTCAATAAACATTGATTCTCTGGTACTTTAGTGAGGCAGTAAAGCAAGAATTCCATTCTGTCCAATATGATTTGGTTCATTTAAAAATATATTATGTGCTGATTACTTGCAAAATATTGTGTTCTGAGCTAAGAAAGAAAAGATGAAATATGACATAGTTTCTATCTTCAAGGTAGTACATCACAGTGGACAGAACAGTAAAATTTTACTTAGGATGAATTACTTTCAAATTGCTATTGGACTGGGGCAGCTAGGTGGTGCAGTGAATAAAGCACTGGTCCTGGATTTGGGAGGACCTGAGTTCAAATCCAGCCTCAGACACTTGACATTTCCTAGCTGTGCGACCCTGGGCAAGTCACTTAACCCTCATTGCCCTGATAAAAAAAAGCTATTGGACTAACCTTTCTGTGTCAGCTTGATAGGTCATTTAATCTTTATGAGACTCAATTTCCTTAGTTAAAAAAATCAAGGGTTTATACTTGAGGACAATGATGGTCCTTTCCAACTCTAACTATAAGATCCTCCTATAAGGAAGTCAACAGTAGAATTTGCTCCTGGTTTATGTAGAAACTGGTAACCAGAGATCGAATTTGAAGGAAGAGAATAATTTCTAAATGTGTAGATTGTGTTTACAGACATGGGGCTGGAGGACAAAATGTGCTTAGGGACTAGAGTGGTGGCTTGGAATTTAGAATCTGTAAGAGGAGGACTGTGCAATAAGGAGAGGAAAATAGATTTCAGCTATCTTAGGGAAGGCCTGAAATGCCTGCCTACAGATTGTATATTTCAATAGAACATAGGATCCTTGAGAGCTGGGATTTCTATCCACTTACCAAGCATTGTGCTTTGCAAATATAAGGTGTAATAAATATGGGCTAAATTTTATTGAGTATATTATAGAGGAAAATGTGTCTTTTATGGGGAAATTACATGATTCTACATATAAAACTTTAACAGACACTAACCAATTGAGATTTCATATCAGAAGATCTGAATTCAAACCATGGCTCTACAAATGATCATTTAGGTGTCATTTTCAAAGTATTTTACCTCTCTAGGCTTCCATTTCCTCCTGTATAAATTAACAGAGTAGTAATTGATTAGTCTCTAATATGCTTTTAAGATGTAAACTTACTATTTTATGGCTTTTCAGAAAGTGGACCACACAAAGTCTAAAGAATGTGGCTGACAAGTGATTAAGAGAAAACATTTTGTTCACTGAAATAAATGGAAAAATCCTCCATGTGTTTCTCTTGAACTATTCACAATATTCTGCAATAAAAGGAGGTCAGGTGCCCTGGTCTGAGTCACAACCTCCAACAATGGGAAAGAGTTTGGCAACTGGTTAAAAGCCCATCATAAAGCATAGCCCACATCCAGTTTAACAAGAATATCTACAATCCAATTATCTCAAACTCTCCTTGTAGTCTTTGAATGGCCTTTCACCACCATCACACACACTGCGCAGAGGAGAGTTACTGCCAGACAGAGAATATACTTCATCAAAGAGGCATGGACTCAGAGACTTTCATTTGCCTCTCTCCTCTTAGGGGAAAGAGTTCAATGACAGCTCTGAGCTCCCATGGGGAGAAAAGAATGGACCGTCCAGAACTTCCACTGTCAAGGGCTACAAGAACAGCAGATAATTCAAGAAATTATAAATAATGAGACTAATGGCACCCTTGACAATGGACACCATAAATTGCGTTAGCTTATTCTTCAAGGAAAATACATTGACATGACACAAGTATTCACTTAATAGTGATCCACATGCACATATTCTTTAACTTTGCAAAGTGATTTAAAGAAATTATCCCATTTGCACTTCACAGCAAACAGTTGTGGGAGATGATATTATTATCCTTTTTTATATGTTATAACATATAGCAGTATTATATGTTGTAGCATTATGTAGTGAACAGACAGTTGCCATCAAATCAGGGAAAACTTGGGTTCAAGTCTCACCTCTGGCATTTACATGATAGGGAAGGTCAATTTACCTTTCAGTTTTCTAGGTATCTCTCTGATAAGACTAGTTACAGAGAAGTTGTCAAAGTGTACTTGTAGTTCTTTCTACCAATTATTTTGCAGGTCTGATCCCTATCTTTATTCTTATTATAGAATTGAGTTGCTATGGCACTATATGTTGCCCATGTAGGTTTTGTGTTTACATAGGTCTTTATAGTTCGGGATTACAGGGAGGCACAAAGAAATATCTTTAGAGTTTTCTCCACTGAACATTTTCCAAGAGAGACCTTTGGTTTTTGCCAGGAGGGAAGGCAAGAGATTCCTACCAAGAGACAGGACACTGCTATCCTAAGAAAAAGCATACCAAACTAAAATTATATTTACCTGCCCCAAATTCTAGGCAAATGAGATTTATATTCAAGTGGAATTTTTCATTGTTATCCTTTTACAGAAAAGTATTACCCTTAACTTTACACACAATACTGAAATCCCCATTAATGTACATTCTTTTATTTTTAATAATCATTTTTATGTATAGTTTGGGGTTCCAATTATTTTCCCTCTTCCCCTCCCTTGCCTTCCTATTCCTTGAGGTGGCAAACAATAAGATATAGGTTATACATGTATGATTATGTAAAACATTACCATATTTTTCATTTTGCACAAGAAAACTTGATTAAAAGAAAAAATGAAAGTGCTTTTATATATTCCATCAATATCAGTTCTTTCTTTGGAGGTAGATAGTATGTTTCATCAATAGTCCTTTGGGGTTATCTTCGATCATTATATTGTTGAGAATAGTCAAGTCATTAACAGTTCTTCATCAAACAATATTGCTGTCTCTGTGTATAATGTTCTCTTAGTTCTGCTCACTTCACTATATGTCATTTTATACATGTCTTTCCAGGCCTTCCTGAAGTCATCCTGCTTGTCATTTCTTATAGCACAATAATATTCCATTACCATCATATAGCACAATTTGTTTAGCCACTCCCCAATTGATGGACATTCTTTTGATTTCCAATTCTTAGCTAACACAAAAAGAGCTGCTATTATTATTATTATTATTATTAGTCCAGAATGGTTGCATCTTTTCATAACTCTACCAACAGGGTATTACCATCCCAGCTTTACCACATCCCCTCCAACATCCAATATTTTCCATTTTTATTATATTTGCCACTCTGATAGGTATGAGATGAAACCTCAGAGTTGTTTTAATTTGCATTTCTTTGATCAATATTGATCTAGAGCATTTTTTCATATGATATATAGCTTTTGATTTCTTTGTTTGAGAAGTGCCTGTTCATATCATTCACCATTTATTAAATGGAGAATGACTTGTATTTTTATAAATTTGACTCAGTTCTCTATATATTTGATAAATGAGGCCTTTATCAGAGATATTTGTTTCCAAAATTCTTTCTCAGTTTTCTACGTCCCTTGTAATCTCGGTTACATTAGTTTTTTTTTGTGCAAAAGCTTTTTAATTTTATATAATCAAAATGAACTCTTTTACATTTTATTTTACTCTCTATTTCTTCTTTGGTCCTAAATTCTTCCTTTGCCCACAAATCCAACAGATAAACAATTCCATCTTTCTTAATTTGTTTATGGTAACCAATGCACATTCTACAACGAACACATCATAAATAGCAAATAAATCCATTTGTCTGAGCTAATAGCTAACAGAACTCAGAGAAAGTATTCAGATTTGAATGTACTAGGAAATACACAGAGTGAACAAGCTCTCCTATTGGAATTGAGATAATTTAGTTCAACCAAGAAAGATAGGACCAGATTTTGCCCAAAGGGAAATTCCTCTAGTGTAGTAAGAGACACATAAAGATATGGTCAAATTGCTGGTTTTTCCATATATTGGCTGTTCCTGGATTGTTTCTCTCTTTTCTGAGCCTTCAATAAATTTGTCAGTGAGTATATTCTTTGAAAAGACTCGGATTTCTCTTCTATCAAGCTCAGGACCACATTCCTCACATAAGTATGGAGTATTGAATAACCAATTTTCTCCATTTGCAAATGATCTTTAAATTATGAGCTACCTGATGAGCAAGCAATCTCAAAGAGGTGAAGTAATTTGCCAAAGGAGACATTTCTAAAAAGTATAGGAAATAGGGTTTTGAATCTAGATTCATTCCAAGTTCCTTCCTCTATGCATTATAATCACATTGCCTCTGATGTAACAGGGTGATGTTCAGAAGTAAAAGATGGAAAAGCCAAATTTTGAGGAAGTAATTTTGAGATTAGAACACATGGGCTCTAATATTTGAATCAACAGAGCACATTCTGGGGAAAAAATAGTTATCACTGGAGATCTGGGTACAAATCTTAGTCTTGCCACTAATGGCTTGTTATCTGGAGCAGAAATATAGCAACCATGGGGTAACCAGTGTTTGGTCTTAAAAAGCATTTGGTGTGCATTGGTTCCTTTTAGTCATTATATATGGTGTTGTGGGGCCAAGGTAGATGTGGAGGTTGGGGAAGAGGAGACTGATTACTGATTAAGAATCTGCCTATACACTATACTTGAATTGAGGGGCATTTAGGGGCAAAAAGCTATAAAAATTAGCCTGTTCCCATCACAGAGCCCTAATGTGGGTACAGATTTACCTTTGTGAAAATGGATACCTTGATTTGCTTGAGTTCCTTAATTATCCAGGTGATGAGAACAACTGTATGAGCACTGGCTGCATTGGCTAACACACCAACAATCAATTGCTTTGACTAAAGTAAACCTACGTGGAAAATTAGTAACTTTGAAGCCAGTTAAACTCAAATAAACTTTGACAGAGATCCTGAACTATTTGGTAGTAGTGGTTTATGGCCTTTCAAAGAGTCATCCCTAATTTGACTACAAGTTATGAGACTATGAACATATCCCTTTTATGGTCTAATTGTCTTCAGTTCTCCCCTATCTTTGGCTATGGAACTGTCAGAATTATCCTTCTTTTGAAAGATCTCCTTATCAAGACATCTCCCAATCAAGCCTTGAGGTATGAACTGCTTGTCACCAAGGATGCCTTCTGATTTGTGTATCAAAGCCCCCATCCTTAACCTCTGGAATTGCTCCCTCCCTCTCCCCTTGAGAGTGGGACCCACTGACTCATTCCTTTCTCTCTCCAAAATTCCTTAACTCTCTATAGTTAAAATATATATGAACCATACAATCTATTACCTTGTGTCCTGATCAGCATAGTATCCCTGAAACATTATTTTTTTCTTTTCTTCCCTGCTTAATTAAAAAAAAAACCTTCTCTTTAATTCTACAGGTATTATCTTTCTCTGGTTTTGTTCCTTTTTAGAAAGAAGGGGATTTAAATCTCAAGAACTGGCCTGAGTGTTTTTCAATTTTCCCTTTTGGGGGAAGAGAGATCTACATTCCATCAAGAGAACATTTGCCTTTTTTTACACTGTATTATTTTTGCCTCATCTCACAAAGAGTGAGGTGAAGGTTTTGTCTCTGTAGTAAGCACTGGAGAAACTTTTGAGCTGTTATGGAGGACCCTTTGAGAAAACACATTTAAATAATATCACTATACACAGCTTCTCAGACAAAGCAAAACCTGGAAGAAATAAAAGGTCGTGTTTAAATAGACTGATTGAATATCACTAGTTAAATGTTGCTAGACCTAATGATGCAATAAATATCACAGGCAAGTCACCAATCTCTTCCAGACTCGATGATCAATGAATTCCATTTTCCCTGGAAAAATTGAGTCTCATTTTCACACAATTGCTAGTGGCTTATGGGACCATTGAAAAAGCTCTTAACTTTTACAGAGCTCAGTAAGTTCTGACAATTCTCCTCTCCATAGCCATCAAGAAACTCCCAAGTCAGCAAGGAAGTATTTTATGTCCTCTTGACTCCCTTTGAAAGTCAAATATTTGACCATGATGCATTCACTTCTCTGCAGTGTCTCCTCATAGCATCAGTCCCCTGAGACTAGGGAGTGCAAATGACATTATCCCTATTTGGCAGAAGAGGAAATTAAGGTTCAGGGTTATGGAACAATTTACCCAGAAGCCTATAGCTAGTAACCAGTGCAGGAATTTGAAGTCATCTTCTTTCCAAGGAGAATTGATCTGACCAAACATTTTGATCTCAGAGGAAAGAGGTCTCTGAAAGCAGTACAAAAGATAGGGTCATTTTTGCGTCATATCAAGGCCCTCACAGAGGCCACAATATCTCCTCTGCACTGAACACATACTCCTTTTATTTAATGAAATGAAATTGTGATCATTAAGTTAACTTTTTTAAACTTCCTTTCTATGAATCCTCATTACTCCCTGGAGTCAGGAAAGCCTATTTGCTTATATCTGTGTGGTTAGCCTTTCGTATACACAGAAACACACCAGCATTCCTTCTTTATTTTAAAGCACCTGTTTCACAGTGTTTCTTGAAAATGTGCAGAGAAGTGGGGTCAAAATACTAGCAAGACAGCAAGAGAGGAAATGGGTAAAATGAAGTGATAGAACACAATTATAGAAAATTTCCACAGTGAAGGTCAGGAACATATTTGAGATAATGATCTTGATAGTACTATGTTCCTAAGGCTGGCTATTGAATGGATCTACCCTATTCTATTCGTATATATGCATGTTTGTGTATATGTGAATGTACATATTTTTATTAATATTATAAGTTTGTATTTATATTATATATTTATATAATATGTATTTCTGTATATATTTATCTATTCATTCACTCATTCATTCATTCATTCATTCATTTGTCTGTTGATTTATACCAGCTCTTTTTGTGGTGCTAAGAATTGGAAATTGAGAAGATGCCCATCAAATGGACAAGGGTTGAATAAGTCATGATATATAATTGCAATGGGATAATTTTATGATATATGAAATAATAAGAATAGTGGTTTTAGGTTTCAGTTGCAGCATATGTTGCTACATTGGCTTGGTTTTCTTACATTTATTGCTTTGTTGTATGATAGTATTGTGTGTAGGGGCGGGGAGGAGAGGAAATCATTGTAATATAACAACAAAAGGGAAAAAAGACTATCAATAAAATATTAATTTAAAAAATTTACATCTTAATAATCTCTATATAGCCAGATATCTCTAGATAATATTCAAATGTGTAAATCAAAGTTTGGACAATTTTGTACTCTCTTGGTAATGCACATTCAGGCCATTATAGTGGTAAAGGTTTGATGAACTCCCAGACTCTCTATTTTTCTCAGGAAGGGGGAGACTTTCTTTCCCTCAGTTCTCCATCTCTCTGTGGGACAGTGTTGACTTGTTACTTATTGGGGGTAGGGGGTGTATTTGTACATTTACCTAATTATAGATTTGCACTGCGCTTGGTCCCAGCATGCTGGGATGGCCAGGCCTGGTCATGCCTGTCCTGTGGGTGGCCTTCTAGCTTGTAGCCTGCCCTTTCATCTGGTGCTGGTGGAACTCATCACTGTCCTGCTGCACCACCATGTTGCTGAGCCAGGATCAACGGGCCAGTTGCTTGACTGTGGCCAAGAGCTTCCTGCTGACTTGCCCTGACCCCCTCCAAGCTGAACTGTGCTGAGGTGTACTGCACTCCCCTTTTGTCCCTTTGAGACCGACCTTTCCTGAAATCTTTTAAATTATCTCAGTTTGGAAGAATGTGTATGTCTTTTTGTAAGTTCTGTAGTTTCAGAATTCATTTAGAGGCTTGATTTAATGTTCTTTTTCAGGGAACTGAAAGAGAGTGTTAAGGGCTAAAATTCTAGCTAGTCTGTCTAAAATATCCAATGAGTGGTCGCCAATAAATTATAAGCTTTAGCAAGAGTTAGACTTTTAAGCATTTATTAAGGAGAATAAGAATTTGGTAAAGAGAGAGAGAAAGGCCTATATTCCTATCTATTAAAGGGAGAGCGCATTTCTAGCTCCGCTCTCCAAAAGAGTCCAAAGGCCAGAGCGTAAGATCGAGCTGCCAGTCTCTTCCTTCTTCCTCCCACTCGCCCGCGTCATTTCCTGACGCCAAAGAAAAGACTCCTGGTCTTGCCCTCAAAGACCTTCACTTCATGGGCAGAACTCTTCTACAGTAAGTCTCCAGCAGGTGGCGATATTCCAATTGTTACAAGAGCTCAGGCAACTTGCTGGCTTCTCTCTGACATCTTGGCTCCACCTTCCCATTGTGTACACCCTTTGACCAGAAATACGACTATTAGGTCTATATAGTAATGTTATCAAATGAACAAAAATGGAAAGTGTCCTACATTTATAAAAATATTTATAATTGCTCTTTTTGTGTTGTCAAAAATTTTGAAATTAAGGGGATGCTCACCAATTACAGAATGGCTAAACAAGTTGTGGTATATGAATGTAATGGGTTGCTATCATGCTGTAAGAAATGATGAGCAGGCACATTTCAGAAAATTCTGGAAAGACTTACATGAATTGATGCTAAGTGAAATGAGCAGAAGAAAGAGACCATTGTACACAATATGAACAACATTGTATTATGATGAAATGTGATAGCTCTTCTAAGCAATACAATGATCCAAAACATTGCCAAAAAACTCATGTGGAAAATGATCTCCACTTCCAGAAAAAAGACTATGGGTTCTGCATACAGATTAAAGCATACTATTTTCACTTTTTATTTTGTTTCTTATTTCTTGATTTTTTTCTTTTGTTCTTATTCTTTCCTTACAGCATGATTAATGTGAAAAATGTCTTGGGGAGGGGGGAGGAAAGGATAAAAATTTTGAACTCAAAATCTAACAAAAATGAATGTTGAAAACTATCTTTACATGTAATTGGAAGAAATTAAAATAATAATATTAGAAAAATAAAATAAAATGAATTAAAATTATCTGCACATGTGATTTTGGGAAAATAAAATACTATGTAAAATATATTCCTTTTTGGTTCTGTTCACTTCTCTTTTTATCAGTTCAAATATGTATTCCCAAGTTTCCTTTCATTTTCTATAATAAATGTATGAATACATGTATACACATGCACAGAAATATGTGTGCATATAATATGTATATGTGTAACTACAAAATACCTTTATATTTAAATGATGTCTACATAGATAATGATATGTGAGTATATATATGTATATATATGAATATATGCATACATATATACCTGTATACATACACGTTTGATTGTAAGCTTTACAATGAAAATCATTATTTTACTGTTTTCCTTGTAACTTCTTGGCACTTAACCTAACACTTTTTATATAATAAATGCTCAATAAATGATAACTCATTGAGTTATTAAGGTTTACTATTATTCCAATACATTACTCCACAATTTGTTTAGCTCTCACCCCCTCTCCCAATCAATGGAAATGCCTTGGATTTCCAATTCTTTGTTTCCACAAAATATGGTGCTACAGTTTGATAAATATGGGAACTTTCTGCTATTCTTGACCTCCTAAGGTAAGTGATAATTCCCTTGGCCCATGGGTATAAATTATGGGTAGTTTAATCACTTTTCTAATATAATTTAGAGTTGTTTTTCTGGAAATTTTACTTCACAGATCTGCCAATAGTGCATTAGTAAAATCATTGCTTACTTAGCTAAAGCAAGCCTATCAAACAAGCCTTTTCCCAGTTTCTGAATCTAATTTGCCAAACTTGGCACACTTTGCCTAACTAGCCTTCCCAGCTCGCTCTCAAAAATTAATGTTTATAACCTCCTGCTGACCTAGCTCACCAGTGACTCTTTAAGAGGAATCCATAAATTCTCACAAATCAAAGTATATTTTTGTAGTTATTTTCAAGCGAAGGAAAATAAAAGTCTCAAGCCAATTCAATTTAAAAGATATTTATTAAATAACATGATGTGCCAAACACTGTGCTAAAAGTTGGGTTGCAAAGACACAAAATAGAATACCTGCCCACAACCTATATGAAGATAAGTAAAGCTATGTATATTCAGATAAGGAGATAAAGAATATATACAAAGTAACTTCAGGGCATTGAGATAATTTTTTATTCACCAAAACTCAGGTTATATTCTTTTTTATCCCTTAAAAAAGTACTAATTTTCATTTTTTTTTCCAAAATCTGATTAAGCTTGTAATGTCAGTTTGCCTCATTATATTTGGTCAGATATTCAAGAGAGTATTAGTCACTGTGCCACACATTCTGGTCCAGCTTAAACTGGCCACCTTTCTATTTCTTGCAACACTCCATCTTCTATTGGGGGTAGCTAGTTATTGCAGTGGATAGAACACAAGCCTTGGATTCAGTAGGACCTGAGTTCAAATCTGGCCTCAACCACTCGACACTTACTAGCTGTGTGACCCTGGTCAAGTCATTTAACCCTCATTGACCTAAAAAATTACTGTATCCTTAATTTCCAAAAATTTCCCTTGCCTGTTCTTTTTCTCTAAAATGTTGTTTTACTTCATTCACATCTCTTCAAAGCCAGTGTTTCTCCTCAAAGCTCTGCTCAAGCAACACCTTCTAGATAAAACCATTGCAGACACCACCAACAGCATTTAGTTCCATCCCCTTAAAAACATATAACATTTTCTGGGGCAGCTAAATGGTACATTAGATAGAGCACTGGTCCTGAAGTTAGGAAAACCTGAGTTGAAACCCAGTCTCAGACATTTACTACCTTTGTGATCAAAATCGCCTCCATTTTTTTTAACATTTTCTGTACTTTGCAAATATTTGCACATATTTACATATGTGTGTATTTTTGTGTTTTTATGTATATTCCTATGCATTTTCCTCAATACGTATATAAGGTCCTTGAGTGTAGTTTTATTTTATTTATTTTAAATTTTTACATTCCAGCTCCTTTCACAATGGCTAGCACATAGTAAGTGTTTAATAAAATATGAATTATTAATTGATCGAACAATTTAAATTAAACATACATTACCTATCTACTATGAAAATAACGTAAATCCTAATATAATGATAAATGGTGGCATAGTCCCTTACCCAAAAAGCTTGTAATATAAAAAGAGAGATTATATATGTGTATGTTTGTGTGTGTGTGTGTGGTAAGGTGAGTTTTGTGTACCCTGAAGGTCATGGTTTATTCCACCACATCTCACTAAGAGGGTACTTTCTTTTTTCTTTCTTTCTTTTTTTTTTTTCAGTCAGGCAATTGGATTTAAGTGACTTGCCCAGGGTCACACAGCTAGTAAGTGTTAAGTGTCTGAGGCTGGATTTGAACTCAGGTCCTCCTGACTCTAGGACTGGTGCTCTATTCACTGTGCCACCTAGCTGCCCAAGAGGGTACTTTCTAGAGGTTTGTATTTTGGGGTAATTATTCCTTTGTGTCCAGGAGGCTCAGAACCAAAAATATTGTCTTTGTTTATTAATTACCTTCAACCCCTACTTCAGCACATGTGTTGGTTGATTGTGTTTCAATACCAGGCCTGTCTTAGGTACTTCTCAGAATTCCAACTTTGTCTTTCTTTCATGCCATACTCTCTTCTTCTGAGATGATATTTCACCAAATGGCGCCAGGAACCATAATCTGTGTCTGACAGATTTTTTGTTTTAATTTTCCTACTCTCTAATTCTCTCTCATCCTCTTGACTCACTTTCTGCTTTTCCAAACCTCAGTGAAGGTCTAGGAAAGGTCCAGTGGTAGGAGATGGCAGTTAGACTTTGAATAAAAGTGCACCATGCAATTTGAACTTAGAATGTTCCAATAAGTGAAATATCCAAAGGTAAGTAAGAGTAAGATTATACAGGACTTTGAATAAATATCAAGTTATGCGTGGTTTTTATTCTTCATATAATTTGAACTATTAGAAATTTTGAAGCCATGGAATGATGTTATCAAACATTTTTCTTAAGAAAGATACTAAGGTGGTTGTACAGAAGAGGGATATAGCAAGGAAAAATTAGAAGGGAGACAATTAGGAAGTCCTAGCAATAATCTATTTAGAAGAGTATGAGGATTAGGGGGCAGCTAGAAAATGTAGTGGAAAGAGTGCTGGGCCTGGAATCAGGAATATTTTTCTTCCTGAGTTCAAATACAAGCTCAGACATTTACTATCTGTATGACCCTGGGCAAGTCACAACCCGGATTGCCTCAATTTTCTGATCTATAAAAAGAGTTGGAGAGGGAAATCACAAACCACTCCAGTAAGAAAATCCCAAATGAGGTCACACAGAGTCAGACATGACCAAACTATGACTGAACATAAGTATTAAAACTTAAGCAGTTGCTGTTGGAGAGGAAAGAAGGACACTAAAAAGAGATATTGTTGATAAAGAATATAATATAGTTATATAAATAAACAAATATATACACACATATACATATATGCACAAATACAAAATCATTTAAGACATAGAAACCGGATATGGGGGTGAAGAAAGGTAAATTTGGGGGGGATTTTCAATGTTATAGGTTAAGGAACTGGGACAATTGTACTGCTATAAACAGAAATTGTAGAGTTTAGAGGGATGAGTCTTAAGAAAAGATTACAAATCTGATTTTACTAGGTTGAGTTTGGAATATTTAGGTGACCTTCAACCATATGTGTAAACCAAGCAGCTGTTGTTTCAGAACTGAAAATCATGATGCCCACACATATAGTCTTGTTATTCGTCTCAGGAAAACTGGTAATTGAACCCATAGAAGATCATCATGAAGCAAAGTGTAGATAGCAGAAAGCCCAGGACAGGTTATTGGAGAACACCCATATTTAGGGATCAGATCACATGCGATATTTCAAGAAAGGAGACTAGGAGGAAAATATCAGATAGGTAGAAGATGAAAGATCATCATCATGGAAGTCAAGGAATAGAAAACTTCAGAAACATGTGGTGGTCAAAGGTATCCAAATGCTTCCAAACAATGAAGCAGTTACTTTTAGTAATTTAGAGCCATGGGTAACCTTGGAGAAAACAGTTTGTATCAAGTGTTATGGTTGAGAAGAGGATGAATGGAAAAGAAAACCTTACCTGTGTGATTGCAAACAAGTTATTCAATGTCTTAACATCCCTGGGACTTAGTTTCCTCAAGTGTAATATTAACAGGGAACAGTGTTGTACTAAATGGTGTCTGAGGTTCCTTTCAGCTCTAAATTATTTTTTAATCTATGATGAAAAGCAATGAGGATAGATACTTTTTTCTGAATATTAGTCTGTTAAATCAACCAATTATCAAGTACTAATTAGGTGCTAAGTCATGAGTATGGAAAGGAAGGCAAAAACAATAGGTCAAAATGATCCCTGTTCTTGAGCTTATATTTTAATGATGAACAACATGTTTTAGAGAAAATAATACATACAAAATATATATGAAGCAAATAGAAAGTAACCCTTGAAGTTCAGATAGAAAAAAAAAACAATACCAACAACAATAGTATAGATAACTTGAGGGGATGGCAGGGCCCAGTGAAAAATGTTTTTTGTATGTTTTAAGGATGATGGAGACCATGTAGTAATAAATGTAGATGAGAGATTAGAGATAACAAAGAGAGAAACTATTATGTTAATTAAGAGGGTGAATGATAAAGGACATGAGTTGAGGAGAAAAAAAAGAGATATCTTGTCCTCCAAGATGAAATCACACCCTCACCCTGGAAAATGGGGATGGCATACAGGGGATTATGAGCTGCAAATGAGGAGACAAGAGGTAACTAAAAAGACATTCGTTTTCTCAGTCAAGTGGAAAGTGAACTACTCTTGTAAGAAGGAGAATAGGGCCAGGCCGGCACTGCATTATTGGTAGCCTGATAAAGGAGAAAAGGTTTTGAAGAATCCTTCCAAAAGTGTGATAGAAGCTTATTCCCTACATAGCACAATGCTGAGGGTAAGGCATTGTACTTGAAGTCAGGGAAATCAGGCCTCATGTCCTTCCTCAGATACTGTCTAGCAATGTGACTCTCAATAAATGACTGAAGCTACCTCTACCTTAGTTTCCTCTTCTGGAAAATGATGAGGCTGGATAGCATTGCCTATGATTTCCTTCCAGCTTCATCTCAAATGCTATTCCAGATGATGGACTTCCAGAATGGGTGTTGCCTGTGAAGCAGACACTTATGTGCTAGTAGGGTTTTGGATTCAGTGGTCTTCATCCTATAATGGAACCTATGAGTAAGATGTCTGGTTTCTGGACCCTTGTTAATTAGAGAGATTTAAATTATTGCTACTATTGCTGGTTTTCTTTTTTTTTTTCCAAATAATTTGTTAGAGCATAGTGGAGTAATAATGGTACCTCCACAAGAGAAAATCAAGTTCTGAAGATAGACATCCTTTCAATTCACACTCTGAAAGATTTGGGGAGGAGTGAGGAAGATATATCAATCAATTAATCAATAAACATTTATTTGCCTCATTCTTCAAAGCACTTTAGAAGGATTTTAGAGGGATCTGCAGTGAAGTGAATGGTCACACAATGTGAATATGTGTAAATTTATTTTAACCATTGAGCTTTTAGGGCTCATAGACTCTGCTTAGGCAAATATGTAAGTAGCAACTTGTTCTGATTTCTTCTCTTTACATGAATAATGAGGCCAAAAGGCACTTTTTTCCTGACTATAGTACCCCGAAGTATCTCTTTATAAATAGATATTTAAACAAGCAAAAACAATCCTCTTTGTTTGCATCTTATTTTTCCATATGCAATTCAGTCTTAAACAACTACTTTTAAAACTCCTGTAACTAATCAACTTATAATTTTACAGAAATTCTACCTAATGCAAAAATGGGACTACAGTCTCTTAGTCAAAAGATCTAGCTCTTAACAGTAGGTTTTCTATAGCCTTGGAGGGCTGGAGCAAGCACTGTTTTCTCAGACAATGATGGTAAGTCAGTGGGGATAACAACCTCTATATGAGGTAGCCTACTGTCTACCTTTCTGGTTCCCAGAACACTTAATACTAATAGTATATTTTCTCCCTTCCTTTCGTGTTTCTCATAATAAATATTTGTTCATTGATTGAGAATTGTTTTTTGATCCACTATATTAAAATTTTTCTCATTTAGAAAGAGCAACTTAGCCTTATTCATAGTATTACATTTATTGTTGCAGGATGAATAGAATTTACCTTCCTTCATCCACATTGATTAAAAATGCTGTAGTCTACCATAGGCTTCTTTGTACAACAATTTTATAACCAACATTCTCCAACCTTAGAAATGAGAATGGTATATGCCATCTTGGATTCCATATTCCTCTCTTTTCCAATAAGGTTTCACTCATGCAACTAATATGAAAGAAATATGTTTTTTTTTAAGGAATTCATGTTCTTCTTTATCTTCTTGTTTAAGGATCATCACCACCTAAGAAAATAAATTACTGGAATCTTTTAAAAAGTCCTTATTAGGGTAATGAGCTGGAATCTTCAATACCTGAATTACATGGGATTAATTTCACACTTTTATCTCATTCACCAGGGCTTCCTTGCTAATTCTTTTTTTTTAATTAAAAATAACTTGTCCAATCCTGTCTCCTTAGAAACTCTTGAATAAAGATTTATATTGAAACCCACTTTCTTCCAAGATCCAAGCTCATTAGTTTGACTTATGATACCAACCTGACATGTTTTTTTTTTTCTTGCATTCTTTTCTGCCTTTGCAAATTTAACCTACTCTTCAAAAACTAAGTAAACAAATGGAGCACTCAGGAAGCCTGACTTGATGATGAAGCCCATTCTCCCTCTCTCTGTTTCTATCCGTTATTTAAAACTAGAAGTCCACATCTTGACATGTACATAGCATTCCCACATCCCAGAATCTCAAAGTTCAATTAGAAATTTAGAATCGATCATCTGGAGATGTACATAGAATAAGCAAATCCCAGAATCTCAAAGTTCAATGAAACCTAGATGTCATTTAGTCTAGAATGATGCTTAATAGAAATACCTTCTATTATATTCATGCAAACTCAAAATTTCCAGATATGGAAGATGAAATTTCACTAGGTAAATCCCATTTCTAGCAAGATTATCCCTATATATTTAGATATAGCCCCATACACTTTGAGGAACTTGATTAGTAAGATTGAGCAATGATAATAATTATCACTAGAATTTATATTGCACTTTTTAATGTTTCCAAAATACTGTTATTCATTTGATCTCCCACAATAACCTTAGGAATATTTTCTTCACTTTATAGAACAGGAAACTGAAGCTAAGAGAGACAGTGACTTTCCTAGGGTCATATAAATACTAATTATCTGAGATAGGATTTGAACCCAGGTTGTCATGACTCTGAGAAAAGAGTTTTATGCAGTATAACACCTAGATATCTCTAAAGTAGTGGTCTTGGAGTCATACTAGCGGTATGATCCTTGATAAGTTGTTTTATCTATCTGGGTCTCAGTGTACTCATCTGTAAAATGAGTGTTATTCATAATGTCTTTCAAGGTCCCCTCCAGCACTAAACTATGATTCTGTGATCTTCCCAGATATAAGACAAAATTGGTCTTGAATTTGAAAGAGAGTCACATAAACTAACATATAAAAATGAAAGAAAGTAGTTTCATGGAGAAGTCAGATGAAAGGGCATATAACCATTAGAATAAGAAAATTATGAAGCTTCAATATTATTTAAATTTCACTGATCTTACTTTATATATTACAAGTAAGAAACTAATATACAAAAAAACGGAGATGAGTGTCCCAAGGTTAAACAGCTCTTTACTGAGAAACTCTGGTTTGTAAATCTGGATCAATAAAGTATAACTCATTGCATAATTGTAATGTGTATATTTTTTTCATTTTATTTGGAGGGAAATAGGGAACCAGTGAAACATCTTGAAAAGGGACAATCGTGGCCTGTGAAGAGGATATCTGTAGTGATATATGTGTTTAGTATGAAAGAGAATAAATAATTTGAGCATTATGAAATTGTTAAGAAAACCTCAGAATGAGACGGAAATATGATGGAAAGAATACATTAGGTAAAGGGAGATAAAAAACAAACAAAAAAAAACAGTTGCAAGAGTTATTGTGTAAAGAAATACAGATGCAGAAATAATTTGTAAATTCAATAACAGTAAATTGTAAGGGGCAAATTTATTATGGGGAGAGTTCATTGGGTGGCTCACCATAACATTGTGGTTCAGAAAATAATGAGATACCTCTAGGTCCAAAGTTTCCTCCCTTCCAAAACTGCTTTTTTAAATTATTTCTCTCAGGCTTATAAGGAGATTAACAGCCTCTTTTCCACAAACAAACCAGGTTTTATTAATGTGAATAAAATTTACAACAAAGGTGAAGTTAATAAAGCCAGGAAAAAAGAAATAGGGAAAAAGAAGCTCCCTGGCACTAGCAAAGACTGACTCAAACCCCAAATTTGATTCTGGCTTAGTTAGGTCAAAGAGCTGGCCTCACTTCTAATAATTCACCACCTGGGGTCCATAGTTGCAATGGGAGTCAGCTGTCCAGTAACTCTCTGATCTGCTCCTGAAGCAAACCAAAAGGGAAGGGAGAGCTCCTCTGAGCAAGCATTCCCTTTTCTAATTTTTCTCTCCCTCCCCGAAAAGGGAGGTCCTTCAAATTGGTTGGCTAAGAGTGGTCCTCCTGCTGATGTCAGTAGTTTATGTCACTCAGGGCTGGCCAGGTGTGGCCTCCAATCATTCCCAAGTAGGTACTTAGTCAGTTTCTCATTCTTAACCCAATTCAAACAATATTAAATCAATCAGGCGGGACCCCTGGGCATCTGCCAAATTCCGTTATTTTATTACAAAATATATGAGAAAAGTGATGCCAATTCAGTTCAGTAAATATGTACTAAGCACTATTTGCCAAGAAGAGGCAAATGCAGCTCACAATAAGAATAGTTAACATTTATATGGTGCTTTAAAGGTTTTTTTTTAATCTTATATGTGTTCTCTCATTTTATAGCTTTTATGAGATGCTATTATTCTCACTATTTTACAAATGAGGAAACAGCTGCTGAGACAGGTTACATGACTTGTCCAAAGATACAATTAGGAAACTTCTGAGGTCAGATTTTAACTCCTGTCTTCTTGATTCCAGATGCAGCATTTATATCTCCTATGCCACTTAGAATGCTACTTGAGGATCAGATAAATCAAGATCCTTCAATCTATGGCTATCATTTTTATTAAGGAAAGATTAGTAGTCTACTATTTGCAGTAAGTCATGCTGTACATTGTAGGATGAAAAATTTTAGATAAGATATAAGTGCTTGAGAATGTGCTTTGTCACATGTAGAATTGAGGAAGAATCAAGAGAACCAAGATTGGCTGTGTTCCATTCTTTCTCTATTCTCCCCCTCATCTTCACTAGCTGTCTGCCCTGGTATATTTCAAGTCCCAGGAAAAATTCCATTTTTAGAAGAAGGCTTTCCTGATCTCCCTTAATTCTTGTGCCTTCTCTCCGAGATTATCTCAAGTGTATCCTGTATACATATTTTTGGTGTATAATTTGTATATGAATGCTGAGTTCATTTAGGGAAGTGGCTTTGTTTTGGCTTATCTTTTTACTTTGTTTTTCTCTTTTTTTGCATCCCCAACATATACCATTATATCTGAAACAAAGTAGGTGAAGGGTGAAGGGATTAAGTGTTTATATAGTACCTACTATGTGTCAGGAACTGTGAAAAATGCTTTTAAAATTATTACCCTCACTATAGTAAAGAGGTAAATGTCTTGAAGTAGGTTGTAAAGTGATCATATAACAGAGAACAATTATGCTATATAAAGGTAGTATGGTGACAAGAAAGACCAAAATATAGACTCAGAAGAACACAAAAAAGTCAAAACCTTACTTCCAAAGCCTCAAAGAAAAATATGAATTAGTTTCAGGCCAGGGAAGATCTGAAAAGGATTTAAAAAAAAATAAAAGATGTGGAGGAAAAATTGGAAGAGAAAGAGAGTGAGGCAAGAACATCATGAAAAAAGTCAGCACCTTGGTAAAGGAAGCACAAAAAATGCTGAAGAAAATAACACCTCAAAACCAGAATAAGCTGAAAGGGGAAAGAGGAACAAAAATCCAGTGAGGAGAAGAACACCTTGAAAAGCAGAATGGGAAAAAAAAATATTTAAAAATTCACTGGAGAAGAACTGCTTAAAAATAAGAATTGAACAAGTAGAAGTTAATGACCCTATGAGACATCAATGAACAATAAAATAAAATGAATGGGAAAATTAGAAGGGAATGTGAAATGTGTCATTGAAAGAAAAATAACTGACCAAGGAAATATATCCAGGAGAGGTAATTTTAAAATGATTTTACTTCCTGAAAATCATGCTCAAAAAAGAAAAGAAAAGAAAAGAGACTTGACATCATCTTTCAAGAAATTATAAAGGAAACTCTGATATTCTAGAACCAGAGGGTAAAGGAATAATTTAAAGAATCCATTGCTCACCTCCTTAAAGATATCCCCAAATGAAAACTCCCAGGAATATTATACCAGATTCCAGAGCTCCAAGTTCAAGGAAAAAATAGTGCAGGCATCCAGACAGAAAAAAAAATAATTGTGGTATTGTGGAACTATAGTCAGAATAACTAAAATTTGGCAGTTTCTACCATAAAGGATCAGAGGCAGGGAATAGGATATTCTGAAGGTAAAGAAGCTATGATTACAACCAAGAATTACCTACCCAGAAAAAGTGAGTATAATCCTTTAGGGGAAAAAAATATTCAGTGAAATAGAGGACTTTCAAGCATGCCTGATGAAAAGACCAGAGCTGAATAGAAAATTTGACTTTCAAATTCAAGACTCAAGAGAAGCATAAAGAGGTGCACGGGTAAGGGAAATAATCAGGAACTTAAATAAAGTTAAATTATTTACTTTGCTACCTTGGAAGATAATACTTGTAACTCATAAATTCTTTCTCATTATTAGAGCTGTTAGGATCATATAAAGATAGAGGTCACAAGTGTAAACTGAATATGATGGGAGGATTATGTTTAAAAATAAGATTAAGGGGTGAGAAAGATGAAGGCACTGGGAGAAAGAGAAAGAGAGAGGTAAAGTGTTATATATTATCTGACAAAAATGAGGTGAGAAAGAGCTTTTACAATGGAAGGAAAGATGGGGGAGGTGGCAGGGAATGCATTGAATTTATTCTCATTGGAATTGACACAGAGGCAATAAAATACACATTAAATTAGATATAGAAATTTATCCTACCCTATAAGAAAGTAGGAGGGAAAGGGGATAAGAAAAAAGTGGTTTTCATAGAAACAAAGGGTGGATTGAAGGAGACAATAATCAGAAGCAAAACACTTTTGAAGAAGGACAGGGTTAAAAGAGAGAATAAAATAAACAGAGGAATAATAGAATGGAGACAAATATAATTAGCAACCATAACTGCAAAAAAAATGAACCAAGATTCTCTAATCATAGCCTCACCTCTCAAGTATATAGAGAAATGAGTCAAATTTATAAAAGAATAATAAGAACCATCAAAGCTATCTATATATCCATATGGAAAAAAAATTCTCTATATCACACTTTATTGGACAAATGCAAAGTAAAATAATTCTGAGTTACTCACTCAAAATTATTAGATTGATTGATAGGAATCAAAGTGACAAATTTTGAGGGGATGTAGGGAAACTGGGACACTGATGCACTCTGTTGGTAGAGTTGTGAACGGATTCAACTATTATATAGAGTAATTTGGAACTATGTCCAAAGCCCTATGAAACCATGGCCTATAAATCCCTTAGACCTAACAATAATACTACTAGGTCTGTATTCCAAAGGACATGTTTTTTTTTTAAAGGAAAAGGACCTATATGTATAAAAATATTTATAGCATCTCCTTTCTAATAGCAAAGAATTGGAAATTGAGGAAATGCCCATCAGTTGAAAAGGGTTGAGTAATTTGTAATATGGTTAGTTGTCCTTTTTTCTTGAAAAGGACCAAATGACATCGCCATTTTAGATTCAAGTTACAGTGTATCTGACTATGGCTGATCAGAGCAATAAGAGCTCAGAATTCTTTACCACAGGTATCGCATATGAATATTTGGTGAGGATTCTCTAAATTTGTTCATCCCACATTTCTTCTGAGCTACTTAGGTTATGCTTTGCTCATAGAGCACAGCATCTTCTTTGATAAAGGGCATGTTATGCTGTGCAGTTCTGTGCCATTCATTCATTCTAAAGTTCATCAGGGAGACCTTGAGAATGTCTTCATATCACTTCGTCTGACCACCATGTGAGCACTTGCCTTGTGTGAGTTCTTCATAAAATAATCTTTTGGGCAAACCTAATCATCAAGCAATGCTGAAGCCATTGGCCATTTACCTCAGGTTGAAGTCGATCCCTAGACAAATTTCTAACTGAAGAAGAGATTTTGAATGCTATTAGATTCCTATCCTTTAGTAAAGAACCTGGTGCTGATTTACAAGGTCAGGGGTCCATTGTTCATACAAAAGCTGACTGAAATTTTCTGGGTTATATGGCAAGAGAAAGTTATTCCCCAGGAGTTCAAGGGCATATCCATTTTCCATCTCTAAAAAGGTAATGAAAATAATTTGTCCTGTGACAATCTCATGGGGTTCTCTCTCAGTCCTTGCTGGCAAGGAGTCTTTTTAATAAGCTATAGTATATGGTCATGAATTGTGCCATAAAAAATGATGGGCTAGATGATCTCAGAAAAAGCTGGAAAGGCATACATTAACTGTTATAAAGTGAAATGAGTAGAACCAGGAGAACACTGTACACAGTAACAACAATATTGTGAGCTGATCAACTGTGAATGACTACTCTCAATAATACAATGGTCCAAGACAACTCTAAAGGTCTTATGTAAGAAATGCTGTCCATCCCCAAAGAAAGAAATAATTGAGTCTGAATACAGATCAAAGCATACTTTTTACTTTATTTTTCTTGGGTGTTTATTTTGAACTATGTTTTTGTTGGGTTTTTTGGGTTTTTGTTTTTGTTTTTGTTTTTGTTTTTTTGCAGGGCAATGGGGGTTAAGTGACTTGCCCAGGGTCATACAGCTAGTAAGTGTCATGTGTCTGAGGCCAGATCTGAATCCAGGTTCTCCTGAATCCAGGGCCAGTACTCTATCCACTGTGACACCTAGCTACCCCTATGTTTTCTTTTATAATATGACTACTGTGGAAATATATTTTGCATGACTGCACAAGTACAACCCATATAAAATTATTTACCTTGTCAATGAGAGGAGTGGGAAGAGATTAAAAGAATTTGGAACTCAATTTTAAAAATGAATGTTGAAAATTCTTTTTACATGTAATTAGGGGAAATGAAATACTAAATTTTAAATAATAACTTACATTGATATAGTATTTGTTTTACTAAGCACTTTCCAAAAATGAATGTTGTATATTATAAGGGATTTATGAGAGGTTGTGAAGACTTACAAATGCTCATGTTTGTAGATGACATGGTGCTGATTGCATGAAAACTTAGAACACTGCATAGCATCTAAAAGCAGTTTCGGAATCAATCAAATGAATTCATCCTGGCTACCTAGAACAAGGAAGTAGAGGCAGAATTCACAATCTTGGCAATTGCATTTTATGTAATTCAATATTGGCATTACCTGTCCCCTAATTTTTGACTATAACATACTTATTTAAATTCCTAATAAGAGATTCAAGTCAATTCAAGGAAATACACTTATTAGGCAACTACTGTATACAAGGCTCTGCTCTAGGCAATAACTATGCCAAGCCAAAAACAAAAGGGATGAAAATCCCGTCTTACAGGAGCTTACCTTCTATTGGCAGCTAGCAGTATACACAGAGAAAATTAAATACAATTTATTCTGCACAGGGAGTAGATATTAGTAACTAAAATAAACAAATAAGGCTTCTTGGAGAAAACATCAGTTCTGAGAACTGGAGAAAATAAGCATGCTGAGAGAGGAAGTAAAAAGGGGGGTTTTCTATGGAGAAGTGGACTGAATGTCTAGAAGAGGCAGATGGGAAGTGGCATTCAGGGAATCTCTAATAAATGGGCTACGATGGCAAGTATATGATGAGGAGAACTAGGAAGTCAGCCAATGTGTTGGAGATAGATAGCCAGATTGTGGAGGATATCATAATGCCAGAATATGGAGTTAACAAGTGTTTCTTTTTTTTACCTCAATAGACAACAGGAAGAGGAGTGGTATTCTTAAGCTAGCAAATATTCATGAAGTGCCCAGTATTTGATTTGATGAACTAATGTTGGAGGTCACCCAAAGGGTATAGAGATCAGGCTACAACATAAAAACAGTGATGATCTGAGTATAAAAACAGAAGCACATGTGTAAAAGCAATCACTAATGCGAAGTCATTCTGAAGACTTGCTAGAATTTGGTTACATGCATCCAGCCTACAGGAGAGCTGAGGTGCAAACTTATTAATCTTATCTTCTAAGCATTAATAACATCTCCTCATAATAAGTACTTGGCAGTTAGCAGCTGCTTCACATGCTCACTTACCCCATCTCCTCATTTGAAATGCAGATGTGCCAATCAAAGCATCTTACCATTTTACCCAGATGTTTATGGAGGAGAAAGTGAGGTTGGTGAACTTGCACAGCTTTCCCTCACATAAATCCAATTCAATGCAAGTCATGACATTGCCCAGATGTCATGATCTTCTTTGAGAGCAAAGGGCAAAACAACAAAAAGCCCAGTTTGAATCCCAGGTTAGACTGGTCAGTCAGTTCACCAATGATTTTCTACCTTAGCGTTTTAATAAACTCCTTTTGAAATTTCTCTTCCTGAGTTTTGTCTCTTTAATCAGAGTTCAGGCCCAAACAGATAATTTTCCTTTTAACACATGTATAAGATGCTGGACAATGGAAAAGGAAATGATCAGGTCATGTGACTATGGCAGATGCATAGCCCACATACTTTATTAAAATCCACACAATTCTAAACTATATTAAGGAAATACCCCACAACTTGTGGGAAGGTAAAAACAACCAGCAGTCATACCACATAGTGTCCAGAATATAGAAAACACTGAATAAGTTCATACAGATGGATGGATGGATCAATGAAAAGATGGATCAATGGATTGATGGATGGCATTGGAGAGATGACAAACTTACATAAAATCATAGACCCATAAGTTATATATGTACTAGAAAATGAGAATGAAAAAATGTAACACATTGTAGTCTGTGTCCTCAAGGATCTTACAGTCTGAGAGCATGTGAAATATATAAATACTGGAATGAGCATTATCAAGGACAGAGGGAAGAGAACTTTCATCTATATAAACCAGGCAAATAGTAGTTTACAATCTTGTTTTATAGGTAGAAAGCACAGGTTTTGTTATAATGAGAAGAGCACTGGCTTCTGACCTGTGTTCAAATCCTGTCTCTTTTATCGTGTACCATTCAGCACATCAATTAAACTCTCTGTGCCTGTTTCCTTATCTCTAAAATGAAGGAGTTACACAACATATCCTCTAAGTTTCCTTCTAGTTCTATACCTGAGACTAATTAAACCTCACTTTATGCTCTGATTATGAGAAAGGTAGCAGTAAGCATGTGGAAGAGGAGGAAATTGGGGGCTCAGACATCTTAAAAGTAACAGGAAAGCAGAAAATAAGCCATTAAAAAAGGAGGTTTTTTGTTTTTCCATCTCTCAATCCCTTCTAGCTGCTAGAAGGATTTCAAGACAATGGGGAAAGATGAGTTCAGGAGTCTTTTTATGTGACAATAAATTAATGCTTCTTTTTCTTTTTCTTTTTTTTTTTTTTGGTGGGGCAATGAGGGTTAAGTGACCTGCCCAGGGTCACACAGCTATAAGTGTCAACTGTATGTGGCCAGATTTGAACTCAGGTCCTCCTGAATCTAGGGCCAGTGTTTTATCCACTGTGCCACCTAGCTGCCCCCAAAGTGATATTTTATTAAAAGGTACAAGTACTAGTGGACTCAGAAGTATTTCCAGAACAGGAGACAGTTCTTCCCCTACATTCATAATCTGACCAAATGGGGTGAGACTTCCAGAAATGTATTTTTAAAATTCCATAAGTTGCAGTCATCCATCATTAAAGACAATGAAAATCCACCCTTCTCCCCAGCCTCTTCCAAATGAAGTATGCAAAGCTTGTCTCATCCCACTGAGTTCTTAATAGGGTCAGCCTCACAGGTCCCTGAAGGCAGCTACTGATGAGCAGCTTGTGAAGTAGGCTAACCTCCATGTGGCCTTAGACTCTTTGATCAAATAAGATGAGCTGATGTCGAACATCCAGAGAGAAGGCACTAATTAACAGTGGATCAATCCTTCCTATTTATAGGTATCTTTTTTTTTTTAAGCTGTGTCCAGTGAAATCATGTCTAGACTGCTTAATTGGAGAGCAAGTAACTAATTATAGGTGCTGAGGGAGTGGTATGGATATATTCTCCTTTTATAAGTCATGATTCAAGGAAAGTAAAGAGATGAACTCAACTAGTGTCTCTTAACTAAGGACTGTGTATGGTATCCATGGCTAGGGAAAAGAGAGTCTCGCTTCTTACAGCATGACTCTGTGATTGGCTGAACTAAGCATTAGTTCTTAAATAATCAAAAGACCTTATTCATTCAGAAGTAAAGATTTCATGGAATGATAGCATCTCATCTTTGAAAGTGATATTGGCAGCCAACTATTCCGACCCAGATTTGAAAAATAATCCCTGCCCCAGAAATTAACAAACATATATTAAGTACCTATATAAGCTAGACACTGTGGAAGTCTTGGGTGACAGAACAAATATGTAATACTACCTGCACTCAAAAACCTTAACTTTATTGTACAGAATGTACCTAAATCATGCTAATATGCCTGGAAATTTTCCTAGACTTTGCATGAAGATAGGGAGAGAGAGAATTTATTAAATACTTTCTGTGTACCAGGCACTATACTAAACATTTTTTATAAATATATGAAGAAAAAGAGAGGATATGCTTAAAGAATGTAAAGTGTAATATCAGAGATAGCACATAATGGGGGAACTGGAATGAGGTAGAACTCATAAAACAATGAATCTAGAGAGAAGGAAGAGAAGTAATGTAAGTCTGGTGATTTTGAATTAAAGTGAGCGTGGGGCATCTAGGTGGTGCAGTGGATAAAGCACTGGCCCTGGATTCAGGACGACCTGAGTTCAAATTTGACGTTAGACACTTGACACTTACTAGCTATGTGACCCTGGGCAAGTCACTTAACCCTCATTGCCCTGCAAAAACAAAAACAGAAACAAAAACAAAAAAAGCCTAAAGTGAGCATGTATGGGATTGCTCGTGAAATGATGGTCCAGTTCAAAGTAATCAGCCAGAAGATCAAGATGTAGAACAGAGGTTTCTCCAGTGTAGGAAGAAAAGTGGTTGGTGAGGAGATGAAGAAGTCTTGAGAGTATATTCAGGAATGAAGTGAACACTTCTAGGTGCTACCCTAGGGTTATTTTATTGGATCAAATAAAGCCATAGCATTATAACACTCCATCATGAGAGAGGTTTCTAATTTATAAATGAGGAAAAGGAGATACAGGAAGGTAAATAACACAAGGCACTGTAACTAAACTAGGGACAAAACATAAATTATAATTTGCATTCCCTCAATCTTGATCTAGTCCTTTTTACAATACACCATATTATTTTCTAGATTTTGGCTTTTGAACGTTCACTCTTAATTCAGTTGAACTCCAGATTTCATTACAATGTCAAGCACTGAAGACTTACCTTTTTATTTGTCTTCTAGTATTGCAAGTAATGAAATGTGGAAGTGTTACTTCCACAAGTTACTAATGGTAAAAAGTGTGAGGATACCATTAATTGCTGATCTACTGATCTAAAATGTATATATATATATATATATATATATATATATACCTTTCTGATTGTAGTCAAGACTCAAAATACTACAGTGTTTCTCATGGGACCAATATCTCTTTAAAGATTTTCGTTCTAATACTACACAGGAAGGAAAGTCAAAGGAAAGGAACTACAAAACTTTGTATGCTTTCTTCCTCAATGAAAAATTGAATTCCATAAGGGCAGGGACTATACTTGTCATTTTTGCATCTTCACTACATGGCATGCAGCCTGACACCTAGTGAGTGCTTAACAAATGCTTATTGACTCATAACTACTCACACTATGACAGGTATTTTGATGGTAAGTCCATTGGGTTTATCTATCCAAAAATATTTCTTGGACAGACACTGTGGGTCATCAGTGATTTGGGCCCAGATTTCGGTAGGATGAAATGAATCAGCTATATTTCCATTGTGAAATTATTCAGAACATTAAGTGATCCTAAGCTGTCCCTGAAAAAAAAAAGAAAACAACAGATATTTTTTTTCTCTCTTTCCAAATTTATATATATATATATATATATATATATATATATATATATATATATATATATATATCAATCACATCACAGCCTGTATGGAGACAACACTTGGGCTTTCACTGGAGCTAACAGGAAAAATGTTCACATATAAAAAAATTAAGCTTTGAAATCATTAATAGTTTTAAAACATGATAGACTGAACAAGTGTCCAACACCTACCTCCCCCCACGAAAATCCCCCGAAGTCACAGGCCATGAACAGATATCTTTTTTACATAATTATTATTTCAGTAATGCTATATGGCTATGAACTATAAAGAATGAAAATTATTTTAAAAATTATGGAGAGATGTATAATGATTTTAATTTGCAGCATTACACCAAGGATAATGAGTATACAAAAGTATCTCAAATACACGCTGAAGCCAAGGTATTATAAAAGAAACTAGGAAGCCCATATACACAGAGTGAAGATTAAAGGTTGTTCAATCCAAATGCTATATTTATGCATAATTCATTCTTTCAAGGGATATAGAGGAAATTCATTAACCTTTTATATTAGTTTTCTTGAAATTATTTGTTTGTGAATATAAACAAGAATCACTCCAGATGAAGATTCTGTAGGTTGTATTCTGAAGTATTAGAGAGAGAAAATACACACTGATAAGAGGAGAAGGAAAAGTGGAAATAGAAGCAGGAGGATAATTAATAATAAGAGGAGGATGAAAAGGAAGAAGTTAAGGTAGAGGATGAAGGGAAAGAGGAGGAGAAAGTAGAGTAGGAGGAGAAGCAGAAGTAGATCAAGAAGAACAATAAGGACTATAGAAAGAGGAGAAAGAGGAAGAATGAAAGAAGGAAGGGAGAGAAGGAGAAAGGAAGGAAGGAAGGAAGGAAGGGAAAGAAAGAGTAAGCTCAAGGATTTTAATGGACTAGAAGTTCAATAAATGATATGGTACCCAAAAAAGTTAATGGAACAGGGAAGTGATCGTAGAATACTCTATGTACATATCTGGAGGTTATGTTTACTTTTAGAAACTATCATTTCAGAAACATATTCATGAGCTTAAAAGTCTGTGATAGTGGATAATGGATAGTGAAAGGCCTGGCATTTCCATTATATGAGGATCAGTTGGAGGACTGAATAATACTTAGCATTGGAAAAGAGAAGATTCAGGGAAGATGGAATCAGTATCTTTAAGTATTTTAAAGTTTGAAATGTGGTGGAAGGATTTGTATTGATCCATTTGGCGCTAACAGATAGAGACAGAAACAATGGGAGTTAGTGACAGAGAGGCCAATTTCCATTGAATGGGGAGAGGGAGTGTCTCACAATTAAAGCTTTTACAGAATGGAATGGGTGGCTACATGATATAGGGGATTCCGTATCTAAAGATCTTCAAACATAGATGGGAAGACTACTCTTGAGATGTGCTATAATGAGGATTCCTTTCGCATATGGTTTAGATGGCCAATGAGGGCTCATCCTGTTCTCAAAGTTTGTGAATCTGTGAAGTACATGTATAAGTAC
This sequence comes from Dromiciops gliroides, assembly GCF_019393635.1. Taxonomy (NCBI): domain Eukaryota; kingdom Metazoa; phylum Chordata; class Mammalia; order Microbiotheria; family Microbiotheriidae; genus Dromiciops; species Dromiciops gliroides. The sequence continues at coordinate 688,323,838 of NC_057862.1, forward strand.
AAAGAGAATTAATATAGACAGAAAAGAAAATTACATTAAGCATAGATTATTAGATGATAGTTGGGGAAGTGAAATTAGGTGGTGCAGTGGGTAGAATGGTAGAACTGATGTCAGAAAGACTCATTCATCTTCCTGAGTTCAAAGCTGGCTTCAGACACTTATTAGCTGTGTGACCCTGGGCAAGTCACTTAACACTCTTTGTCTCAATATCTTTATCCATAAAATGAACTGGAGATGGAAATGTCAAATCACTACAGTATCTTTGCCAAGAAAACCCCATATGGGATCACATAGAGTCAAACATGACTGAAATAAAGAATGAAAACTATTGGTTATCTCCATCCCCCCCACCCAATAAACAATGGAAAGATGTATACAAAATAAATGGATGGTGTTAGCAATTTGGAAGACCAGGAAAGACTACATAAAACAGTTGGTACTTGAAGTAAGGGATTCCATAAGGCAGAGGGTGAGGAGTGAAGTAAGATACAAAGGTACAGAGATGAAAGATGCAGTGTCTTGGGTGAGGAAGACAGAGGAACAATTTGGCTGGACTGCCCAGTGCAGGAAGAAGTACAATGTCCAGTGCTGCTGGGCAGATATGTTGAGGACAAGTTATGAAGAGATTTAGAAGCTAAACAGAATTTATATAAATGAACAAAAATAAATAAGCAAACAAAAAATTTCCTATTAAAGCTTTCCCAAAATGGAATTGCTTGCCTTGGCACATAGTGATTTGCCAACTACTAGAGATATTCAAGAAGGGTGTGAATGTCCAGTCATCATATATATTGTAGAAAAAACACATATCTTTCATTGGAACTGAACTATGTAGCATCAAAGATCTTTTCAAATTCATCAATTGAAGTAAAGTTAAAGATCCTTCAGTATCAAATGGATATACCCAGGTGACGTCCAAAGCTATGGCTATTCTTGGTTCATTTTTACAACTGAAGTTGTCAATCCTCTGATGAGCCATGTTCAAATATCTTAAAAATTAGTGTAGTTCAACTAATTGCACAAAATGCTTCAAACCTCATCTCATCTTCCTTACTCCAATGATCTTTAAACACTCCACTGATAATCATTTCTATGAGCTTAGGCATTTCATCTTTATTTTTATGAACTACCATCAAGTGCAACTAAAACTTTATTATTTCAAAACTATTTGTTATAATCAATACTAAATATGGTTAAATTGACAAGTTTCCTAATGTAAAATGTGAGTAAAACATACTATCATACACATTATCAATAGATTGGCAACTTCATAAATTTATGCTTAAATAAGAATACATTTGACCATTTATATTCCTATAAGCTTTTACTAAACTGATTCTATAGTGGAAAGAAATAAAGGTATGTAATACAATTTTAATTTCAGAGCATAATCTTTCAATTGAGAGAGACATTGAAATGCAAGACAGATACAAACAGAAAACAGATAGATAGATAGATAGATAGATAGATAGATAGATAGATAGATAGATAGATAGATAGATAGATAGATAGAGAGATAGATAGAGAGATAGATAGAGAGATAGATAGAGAGATAGATAGATGGATGGATGATAGATATGAGAAAGAGAGAAGGTAGAGGGGAAGAGAGTGAAGGAGGAAAGGATGAGAAGAGAAAGATAGAGGCAGGATCAGAAAGCATCATCATATCAAAGCTAGGAAATCCCAATTCTTACAAGCTCTTTGACCCCTAAGTCACCTAACTTCTCAGCAGAAAAGGGAATACACAGGTATATAAGATCTTTTGGCCAACCACTTAGAACTTATGAGCTAACATTTCTTACACATTTTATCTCTTTAATCCTCCCAACAATCCTTCAAGGAAGATGCTCTTAGTATACCCATTTTACAGATGAGGAAACTTAAGCAAACAGAAGTTAAGTAGCTTTCCCAGGGTCATGCAGCTAGTAAGTTCCTCCATTCAGATTTGAACTCAGGAATTCTTAACAACCAGGTCCAGTGCTCTATTCACTGTATCACTAGCTGCCTCCACTATTCCAGGGACTTCTAAGACTATTTTTTTTAGAAGAGGTTCCACCTTTCAGAAATTAAAGAAATTTATTTGTTTTCTGAGAGTTTCTTATACCAAGAAAATCCTAGGTTAAGAATAGCTCCCTATGCTAAGAAAAAAATACAATTTTTTATTTAACTGTAGTAAGCATTTAGTTTTGCATCTTTGTTTCAGGAGTAGAGGAGGTAAATAGGCCATAGTAATTCACTGTGAATGATTTTTTTTAGTGAATGGATTTTTTTTTTTGACTTGGGAGAACTAGATTCAAATCCTGTCTTTAATAATGGATATGTTGCCAGTAACAAGTTATTTCCCTTCTCTAAGTCTAAATTTCCTCACCAGTAAAATATATTTTAAAAAACCAATAAAGATAATATTTTCCATTTCTATGCTACTTAAAGGTTTGCAAGGCACTTTACATGTACTGACTCATTTGATCCTCATGACATCCATGTTAAGTAGAAGGTGTTGTTATCCTCATTATTCAAATAAGAAAATATAAAGCTAGGGGAGGCTAATTGACTTGTCTAATTTCATATAACTAGAAGGTGTTTGTTTCAGGATACAAGTCAAAATCTTCCTAAGTTGAAGTCCAACAATACCCACTGTTCCTTACTTCCTCATGCACACACAAAACACGCATATATATATATATATATATATATACACACACATATATATATTTCACATATGCATATACATGCATAAATACATATGCATATATACCTACACATATATGTGTGTATAGGTATGTATATACATAAATATGTGTGTATGTATGTGTATGCATGTGTATGTGTGTACAAACTTTGCAAACCTTAAAATTTTATCCAGGTCAAGTCAAGTCTAGGATAATTTATTCAGCCGTTATTATGTCCTAGGCAATATGCCAAGATCATGATTATGATAATGATCATCCTTTTTACCATGACCACCATTATGAAGGCCAAAGAGTTTGAGATCAAGGGTGCCTATAGAAGAGTTGGCCTTGGTTATGTCTAGAAGAAAATGTGGGGAGCAATGGAGGAGAACAAAATGGAACTTGATCCTAAAAGTTTTAGGATAAAAAAAAGAAGGGGGAACTCATAGCCAATGCAAGTGTGCACACTCCCTCGTTCTCACTCTCACTCTAGCTCTTGCTCTCTTGTTTTCTCACTTTTTCATTCTCTTGCACTCTATCCATCTTTCTATGTCTTCAATAAAGTAAATTCTCAACTGAAATATAAGAAGAGGTACAATAATGGTAGTGTCATGGAGGAAAAAGTAGGTTTTCATTGGCTTCTGTGAGGTATGTGATAGGGAATTAGTTGTATAGGAATAAAAGTGTCAGCATGATTCCAAAACTTCCTTCAACTTCACTGGGCATCACATGGGCAAAATTGCAGTATATAGACAGTAAGAATAAGCCAGGTCTGATGTTTAGCAAGAAATGAAAGGGGATGAGAAGTGGGAAGGTTGCCAGAAACAGAGGACAAAGTAAAGTTGAAATGGCTAACAAAGGGATGTGACATTTAAAACCTTTTTTCTATCCCCAGTGTGGGGAGAAAACTAGCTAAGGTTTACTTTTGAAAGATTGGTAAGGAATCTAAGTGAATCCAGAGCAGATGCAATGCCTTACAAGGCACTGAAGCTGGAGAAGGAATGGAAAAGTTAGGATGAGCCATTGTGTTGAGTGTGATAGCAAATTGCTTTTGGAGGTGTAGAAGTAGGACCTTGCTACAGAGAGGTAACAGTCAGTGAAAATGTTTTCATGGAATTGTCTAGCTTAATTTAGCAACACAAAAATAGGAGTGAAAGTTGTTGATGGTGAGAAAAACTCAAGGTTGGTGGGTGTCACATTAACCCTTCTTCTGCCACATAAGTATCTCAGCATACATATGAAAGGAAATCACAATTGACATTGATCTTGACACCACTTATTTCTGTGTTGGAGTCTTTCAACATGTGGAAGTGGAAATTATTGTTAATGAACAAGGAAACAGTACCAGGCTAAGGTATGACACCTTTAACAACATAGCTAAGTCCAGATATGGGCTTACCACATCTTCTTGACAACAAAGTTACAACCTAGTTGGCAGGAAGACACCTGCATAAATAATCACAATAAAAGCCAGAATGTCGCAAGTACTTTGAGAGTCAATCAATTAACATATTAACTGTCTATTATGTGCCAGGTGTAGTGCTAAGTTCAGGAAAGATAAAAAAGGCAAAAGATCATCCCTAAACACCACTGCATTGTTGGTGGAGTTGTGTACTGATCCAACCATTCTGGAGAGCAATTTGGAACTATGCCCAAAGGGAATTTGGGCTGTGTATACACTTTGACCCAGAAATATCACTACTAGGTCTGTATCTCAGAGAGATCATGAAATAGGGAAAAGTATTCACATTTACAAAAATTATTTCTAGAAGTTCTCTTTCTGGTGGCAAAGAATTGGAAATTGAGGGGATGCCTATCAATTGAGGAATGGCTGAACAGGTTGTGGTATATGAATGTAATAGATATACTATTGCACTATAAGAACTGATAAGCAGGAAGATGTCAGAAAAAACCTGGAAAGACTCGCGTGGAGTGATGCTGAGTGAAGTGAGCAGAATCAGGAGAACAATGTACACAGTAACAGCAACATAGTGTGATGATCAGTTGTGATATACTTAGCTTTTCTCAGCAATACAATGATCCAAGCTAATTCAAAAGGATTCATGATAAAAAATGCTCCCCACATTCAGGGGGGGTGGGAAAGAAAAGAAAAATAGTGGTATCTGAATGCAAATTGAATCATACTATTTTTACTTTTTTGTTTGTTTGTTTTTTGAGACTTTTCCCTTTTGTTTTGATTCTTCTTTTATAACATGACTAATTTGGAAATATGCCTAATGTGATTGTACATATATAACCTATATTAGATTACTTGTTGTCTTGGGGAGGTGGGAGGGAAGGGAGAGAGGGAGAAAAATTTGTAACTCAAAACCTTATAAAATATATGTTGAAGGGGCAGCTGGGTGGCACAGTGGATAGAGTACCTGCCCTGGAGTCAGGAGGACCTGTGTTCAAAATCGGCCTCAGACACTTAACACTTACTGGCTGTGTGACCCTAGGTAAGTCACTTAACCCCAACTGCTTCACTACACACACACACACACACACACACACACACACACATACAAACATACATATACATATAAATATATAATGTCAAAAACTATTTTTACATATAACTGGAAAAAATAAATTACTATTAAGATAGAGAAATGTCCCTACTCTTGAGCTCAGTCTAAGGAAGGAAATAATATCTAAACAATTATTTATTTATTTTAGTGAGGCAATTGGGGTTAAGCAACTTGCCCAGGGTCACACAGTTAGTGAGTGTTAAGTGTCTGAGGCCGGATTTGAATTCAGGTACTCCTGACTCCAGGGCCGGTGCTCTATCCACTGTGCCACCTAACTGCCCCATATCTAAACAATTATTAACACATAAGTTATAGACAGAACAAATTGGGGGAGTATAGTTTTAGAGGACATAATTAAGATTAAGGTGGACAAGTTTAGCAAAGTTGCAGTATACAAAATGAATCCACACAAATCATCAGCATTTCTATATGTTATTAATAAAGACCAACAACAACAGATAGAATGAGAAATTCCATTTAAAATAACTATGGCCAATATAAAACACTTGAGAGTCTACTTCCCAAGACAAACACAGCAAGTATTTGACCAGAATTACAAAGCATTTTTCAGAAAAATAATGTCCAATCTAAATAATTGGAAAAATATTAATTGCTCATGGGTAGACAGAGTAAATATAATAAAAATGACAATCCTACCTAAGTTAATTTTTTATTTAGTGGTATAACAATCAAACTATTAAAAATATTTTATAGAGCTAGAAAAATGATAACAAAATTCATCTGGATAAAAAAAGTTAAAGATATCATGGGAATCAATGAAAAAATTACAAAAGAAAGTGGTCTGGCACTACCAAATCTAAAATTGTAATATAAAGCAGTAATTATCAAAACAATCTGGTATTGGCTAAGAAATAGAGAGGTAGAAAACTGGAATAGAACAGATAGAAAAAACACCATAGTAAATGACTATAGTAATCTAGTATCTGATAAACCCAAAGATCCAAGCTTTTGGAACAAAAACTTATTATGTAGCAAAAACTGCTGGGAAAACTGGAAAAAAATATGGCCGAAATTAGGTATAGACCAACATCTCATACCACATACTAAAATAAGGTCAAAATGGGTACATGATTTACAAATAAAGGATGATACCATAAGAAAATTAAAGCAATATAGAAGTGTCTATCTGTCAGATTTATGAACAGGGAAAAATTTAGGACCAAAAAAGATATAGAGAATAAAATTAAATGTAAAATAGATCATTTCGACTATACAAAATTAAAAAGCTTTTGCAAAAACAAAACTATTGTAACCATGATTACAAGGCAAGTAGAAAACTGGGAAAGAATTTTTGAAACAAGTATCTCTGATAAAGACCTCATTTCTTAAATATATAAAGAACTACACAATTTGTAAAAATAAAAGGCATTCCACAATTGACAAATGATCAAAGGATTTGAACAAGCAGTTTTCAGAAAAAGAAATAAAAATTATCAATAATCATATGAAAAAAATGTTCTAGATCATTATTGATGAGAAAAATGCAAATTAAACAACTTTGAGATATCACCTTACACCTATTACAAAGACAAATATAACAAGAAGAGAAAATATTGGTTGTTGGAGGGATTGTGGGAAAACTGGGAGGAGATTGAACAATTCTAGAGAGCAGTTTGGAACTATGCACAAAGGGCTATGGAATTGTGCATGCCCCTTGATCCAGCAATACTACTACTTGGTTTATATCCCAAAGACATCACCCAAAAGAGAAAAAAACTTATTTGCACAAAAATATTAATAGCAGCTCTTTTTGTGGTAGCTAAAAGTTGAAAATCAAAGGAAGGCCCATCAATTGGGAATGGCTAAACAAACGGTGGTATATGATGGTAAAGGAATATTACTGTGCAGTAAGAAATGACTAAGAAAATTACTTCAAAAAAGCTTGTAAAGACATGTATGAAATGATGTATTTGGAAGTGAACAGAACCAAGAGAACACTGGACACAGAGTTAGCAATATTGTTCAGTGAAGAACTATGAATGACTTGACTTTTCTCAACAATACAATAATCCAAGAAAATCTCAAAAGAATATTGATGACAAATACTATACACATCCAAAGAAAGAACTGATATTGATGGAACATGCTATTTTCACATTCTTTCATTAAGTGAAAAATAAGGTGATGTATTGCATGATCATATTTGTATATCCCACATGGGACTATTTGATGGCTTGGAAAGTGGGGATGGAGGAATATAGATTGGAACATAAAAATAGAAATAAAAATGTTTAACCTAGAAAAAAGAAGGTGGGGGAGGGGTGAGATGGGAATGGTACAGGATTTGTATATGTATCTATATATACACACATAAATATACATGTTATGCATATATGAGTTATTTAGGTCTTGTTTCTGTAGTAATCATATTTAGACAAATTTGTCATATATGTTTTATTTATACAAATTGATATGTATGTAGACAAAACTGTTATTTACCTGTATAAAATAAATTTAAAAAGAAAACTGCTTGTTAAAAAAAAGAGGAAGGATTTGAAGCATTAATTTATATGTAATTGAAGATATCTAGGTATACCTAAAGGTAATAACATAGAAAATATGCATTATATATGTCATACATGTTTGTATGTGCATATTATATCTATGTTTGATATATGTATAAAATTTAATTATACATCATATATGAAATTAAAAAAATAAACAAAAAAAAAGATTAAGGAGTGACTGGCAAAAGCTTCTTGTAGGACATGAATCTTTATGTAAGACTTCCAAAATTAGAATACTTTCTAGTTTATAATGATCAGGAAAAGTTTTAGGGATAAAGTGTGAAATGAAAGGGACCTTTAGGACAAATGTGGGAGAAATAAACTTTTTTTATTAACTTCTCAATCACCTACTGTTGGCTATGGCATTAAAGTTAGAGCCCCTGGGTCACAGTCTCATATACTACCTAAGATTCTGCTGAAATCCTACCTTTGTATCTTTGATCCCTATTTAGTCAATTTTTGTTAATTGTTCACTGTTTCCTTTACGTGTTATTTTGAATTCCCAAGTCTTTTCTAAGACCTTAAGGGTACTAGTCCAGGAGTTTGTGAATAATAGCAATGTATTTATCATAGGAGGAAACCTACTTCCAGAAATGTCACACAGGTAGTAAGTGGCAGGATAGAGCACTAAAACTTGGGTGGAGGAAATGGGGTCATCCAGGTGATATCATTTCCCCCACCTTACAGGAAATAATTAAAATAAGCATGTTATTTGCCTGAGCATTTTATTTTCTTACTTCTAAGAAGAAATTAGTGTTGGCTCTTTCAAAGTATTTAGCACAGTACAACTGGAGAAAATGTGGTAAGAAGCCAAGATGGAGGAGTACCGGCAGCAACCCAGATGAAGAATCCCACCCAAAAAAAACTCCCCCAAAACAACCATGACAACAGCAACAACGGCAAAAACAAAAACTCCTCAAGTCGAATTCCGGAATGGAAGAGCCAACAAAATCATAATGAGACATTTTAACAGCCAAAGACAACCTAAGAGGTTGGCAGGAGCTGTGTGTGACACTGGACTGGTGATGGTCTGGTAACAGCATCAGAAGTAGATCATGGAAGCATCTATGACAGTGGCAGTGACTTCAGGAGCCCTCAGTCCAGAGACAGTTGGCAGGGATGGGGTTGGGGACAGAGATAACTAATTAGAAAGATTATGGAAGACCCTTTCCACTAGCTGAAGCGGGCAGTGATTTGGCAACTTTCTTGCCCACATACTTTGGGGTCACAATTCCAGGCACAAAAAAACCACTGGTGGTCATCCAAAAGAAAACAGGGATTATGGTCATAGTTCTGAGGCAGAGAGGAATGATAGTGTTTATAGTTGTAGGAGAGCAGAGATCATTCCAGGATCAAGAGAATCACTTGTATTTAGGGGTGCAGGAGGTGAATAAAATCTTAGAAAAATTAGATATGATAAACATCTGTAGAAGACTTAATGAGAATGGAAAGGAGCATATATATATATATATATATTTTTTTTCTTTTTCTCAGCTGTATGAGGCATATTTACAAAAATTGACCACGTATTAGGGCATAAAAATAAAGTAACAGCATTCTGAGCCAAGAGAGGGTCAAAGCAGGAGCCAAAATTGAGCCAAGATGGTGACCCTAAAAGCTTTTTGTCTTCTTTTGACAAAGGCAGGTCATTATACATTGATCAAATATAATTGGTTAGCATCATTTAGTTCCATTGATTAACATGACCTGGGGATGGTCCAAATTTACATGAACTTTCCAGATGACATAAGGGGGAAGAGTGCAGAAGACTCTCTCTGAACAGCAAAGGACAAAGAGTAGTTGCAGTACAATCCCATCAGTCCTCTTAGCTAAAAAAAAAGACTCTATCTCCATCTCTATTGTATCTTTAGGTACCAAAACAAGGTTAGAACTTCCTTAAGAATTGAACTTTCTACTATCAACATAATCAATTGATTTTTTGTTATTACATTTAGGTATACCTAGATATATTCTAGTACATATAACTTACTGTTTCAAATCCTTCCTCTTTTTTATTTTTTATTTGTGTCATAGTTTTGTTATTTTTACAAAAAATAATAACAAAATTCATTTAGAAAAACAAAAGGTCAAGAATATCAATGGAACTAATGAAAAAAATACAAAGGAAGGTGAGCTAGCCATACCAAATTTGAACCTATACTATAAAGCGGCAGTCATCAAAACTATTTGGTTTTGGCTAAGAAATAGAGTGGTGGATCTATGGAATAGGTTAGGCACAGGAAACAAAGTAGTAAATGACAATAGTAATCTCCTATTTGATAAACCCAAAGACTCCAGCTTCTGGGATAGGAATTCTCTATTTGACAAAAACTGCTGGGAAAACTGGAAGAGAGTATGGCAGAAACTAGGCATAAACCAACATCTTATACCTTATACAATAATAAGGTCAAAATGGTTCAAGATTTAGACATAAAATGTGATACCATAGATAAATTAGGAGAGGAAGGAATAGTTTACCTCTCACATCTACAGAGAGGAAAACAATTTATGTCCAAACAAGAGATAGAGGATATTATGAAATGCAAGATGGAAGACTTTGAATATATTAAGTTAAAAAGGTTTTATGCAAATAGAAGCAATGCAGCCAAAATTAGAAGGGAGGCAGAAAACTGGGAAACAATTTTTACAGCCAGTATTTCTGATTTACAGCCTCATTTCTAAATTATATCTGGAACTAAATTAAATTTATGAGAATCCAAGTCATTCCCCAATTGAGAAATGATCAAAGGGCATGAACAGGCAGTTTTTTGTTTAAGAAGTCAAAGCTAGGGGCAGATAGGTGGTGCAATAGATAGAGCACAGGCCCTGGAATCAGGAGTACCTGAGTTCAAATCCGGCCTCAGACACTTAACACTTACTAGCTGTGTGACCCTGGGCAAGTCACTTAACCCCAATTGCCTCACTAAAAAAACAACAAAACAAAACAAAACAAAAACAAACAAAAAAAGAAGTCAAAACTATCTATTGCCATATTTAAAAAAATGCTCCAAATTACTATTGATCAGAGAAATGCAAATTAAACAACCCTGAGGTACCACCTGACATATCAGATTGGCTAATATGACAAAAAGGAAAATAATAAATGTTGGAGAAGTTGTAGGAAAAGTAGAAAACTAATGCATTATTGGTGGAGCTGTGAACTTATCCAACCATTCTGAAAAACAATTTGGAACTATTCCCAAAGGGCTATGATAGCCTTTGACTCAGTGGCACCACTGCTTGTTCTGTATCCCAAAGAGACCATAGAAAGGGAAAAGGACCCACATGTACAACAATATTTATAGAAGCTCTCTTTATGGTAGCAAAGAATGGGACATCGAGGGCATGCCCATCAATAGGGGAATGACTAAACAAGTTGTGGTATATGAATGTAATGGAATACTATTTTGCTGAAAGAAATGATGAGCAGGAGGATTTCAGAGAAACTTGGAAAGACATACATGAACTGATGCTGAATGAGAGGAGAAGAACCAGGAGAACATTGTACACAGAAACAGCAATATTGTGTGATGAACAATGAGTATAGACTTGGCTTTTCTCATCAGTGCAATGATCCAAATTACAAAGTTTTGTAGAAACAGAAAAAAATGAAGCCAAAATTAGAAAGGAAGCAGAAAGATGGGAAACATTTTTTTTTGCATCCAGTATTTCAGATAAAGGTCTCATTTCTAATTTATATAGTGTAAGAAATAATGGGCTTTTGTCAATGCCCAAAGGCCCAACCAGAGGAGATTGATCTAGATTGATTCAATTAAGTGAGGCTGACTGGGAGTTATTGATTTTGCTGATTAACCCACTTAAAGTTAATGAAATTGAAACCACACCTGGTGGGCCCTCAATAGGGTATTATTCTCAGAAGCTAAGGACTTTGTGCTCAACAACAAGACTACACTCAAGTCCGGTGAAACAATGGATTTGGGTGACACTAATCAATCAGCTTGAAGTATGGACTCTTCTGGGGGAGGGAGGCAGGAAATGGGAATTTCTGTTTCCTCTCTCAGTTTGGCTCCCAAAAACCTTGTGGTAAAGAATGTGGGAGAAGAAGTAGGCCAGCTTGAACTTTTATCTCTCCTCTAGGATAGATAGATATTTTCTTGGTTTTCTGATGCAGGTGTTCTCTTTTTCACTAATAAATGCTTAATACCCAAAACTGGTGCTAAGGCTTCTAATTTATAAGTAAACCCTAGATAGTTTCCCCCCACATTGGTACAGGAAAAAGGTGACCACACATTAGATTTTTTTCATCACAGTAGGGAAATAAATCAAATTTATGAGAATGCAAGTCATTCCCCATTTGAGAAATGGTCAAAGAATATGAACAGGCAGTTTTCTGATTAAGAAATCCAAGCTATTTATTGTCATATGAAAAAAAAATTCTCTACATCACTATTGATTAGAGGGACCTTAAAACAAAAATCGAAACATATCAAAAGTGGGAGAAACCTTAGAAAAGAGAACATTAAATGACAGGGCTAAAGAAGCCTTAGAACAGAGAATGTTATAAATAGAAGGGCCTTTGGACTATAGAATTGGATAGGACTTTGGAAGAGAAAATGTAGAATGTCAGAATTAGGAAAGTCTTTGGAGCAAAGGAAAGAAAATGTCAGAACTGAGTAGCACCTTAGAAATCACCTAGATCAAACTCCTCGTTTTGATGACTGATGCTCAGAGATGAAACCTATAGCTTCTGAGTTCCAAGACAGTGTTCTTTCCACTATTCCAGCTTCAGGTCTGAAGAATGAATCATATCCCCACCCAGGTAGAATAGGGTAAATGAAGTCCAATTAATTTGCAAAAAAATCCCCCCAAAACCCAAGGAAACAACAACAACAACAACAATAAAAACACTCCATAATATTCAGGGCATGAAAGTATCTAGGACATATTTTAATGTAATATCATTCTTATAGAAGAGGGAGCCAAAAGAATAAGTTCCATTTCCCATATCACATCGGTGAAAAGTGGCATCATTAGAATAAAATTTTGAAAATTAGTGACTATAGATGATAGTGTGACCCTCACAGTGACTTTCTGGTTTAGGTAGGTAGGTGACATAGTAGATAAATCCTTCTAATTTTGGAGTTCAAATCCAGCCCCAGATACTTACTAGCTGTGTAACCTTTTGGTGATTCAATTAAACTCCATCTTCCTCGTTTCATCAACTGTAAAATGAGACTAGTAGCACATATATCTCAGGGCAATCATAAAGATCAAGTGAGATAATATTTGTAAACTCCTTAGCACAGTACATGGCACTTTGTGGACATTTAATAAATGGTTATTCCATTACCCCTTGCTGTAAATGCTGTTATTGTTCCTATTTTGCAGAGGAATAAACTGAGATTCTGAAAGGTGCTAATTAGTTCAATCCACTGAGAGAGTAAATATTACAGAAAAATTTGAACCTACCTCTTGGCTCCATATTTAACTTCCTAATCTCTGTACCATGCTTCTTCCTCATTAAGAAAGTTTGGTGGGGCAGTTTGGTGGCACAGTGGATTAAACACTGGCCCTGGATTCAGGAGAACCCGAGTTCAAATCTGGCCTCAGACATTTGACACTTACTAGCTGTGTGACCCTGAGTCACTTAACCTTCATTGTCCTACAAAAATAAAATAAAATAAATAAAATGAATTTTTTTTTAAAAAGAAAGAAAATTGGAAGACAAACCGATATAGGCTGATATAATTTGAGAATATTCTTTCCAATGCACTATTTAATAGTTTTATGAATGACCTAGAAATACTTAGAAATGAAGACCTATTACCAGAAGATAAGGTAAACTCACAATGTTTAGGAACATATCGTTTACTTTTTGAGATTAATACATTGAAGGTAACTTTAATTTCTTACATCAGCATCCAAAGCCTTGTTTGGCTGGACCAGAAATCTATCCCAATATGGCACTGCTTATCACAATCATACTGTATAACTTGTCATTATCTTGGTTTCACTAAATTGCCACCTCATTATGCAAACTAACCAATGTTTCTTCCTTTCATCTGATAACAGAATCATTTCCTCCTTCTCCTCCTTTCTCACTCACCTCTTTTGTTATTGTTCTTGCTGTTGTTGTTCTTCTTCTTCTCTCTAGCTCTCTCCCTTTCTCTCTCTCCCTCTCTCCCCCTCCCTCTCCACCCTATCTTTGTTTTCTTTCCTTGAACTTGAATTTGGTTGAAAAGAAAGGGAGAGACAAGAGAAAATCTTCTCATGATTTATAACCCTTATTTTAGGGAGTGAGTCAACTGAAGCCCCGGTTTATTAAACTTAAGTATGTTATGAATTACTGTAATAAAGTCTATGACTTTACAAGCAAAATTTTAAAAGAGAATGGCACAAAATTCAATTTAATATTAAATGATAGATTAAACTTTAGGACAAATTAAAAAATTCATTACAATGAGCATAAACATATCATTTTGCTTAAATTAAGTAGACATTTCTCATATAAAAATAAGGTGGGAAAAATTGAGGTTTTTTATGGATTTAATAGTCATATTCTAAGTTTTAACAGAAGTGAAATCATTGACCAAAAAGGAACACATCCAAGTTTCAAGGAAGAATGATACTACTGAAAACTGAATAATAATAATAATAATAATAATAATAATAATAATAATAATAATAGACTCCTTCTGAAGAAAAGGGGAAAAATCACATTTTTTTTAGAATGCATAGAATTTTGGGGTTGGGTTAAGCATAAGTCTATCAACATTGCTCAATAAAATATATATAATATATAATAAAATATAAAATATATAATATATAATAAAATATATAATATATAATAAAATATATAATATATAATAAAATATACCCTGGAAGTGGGGTTTTATTAAGTCAATACCACTTTAGTGTGAATTGTATTTTATCCAATAGCTTTACTACAACATAACTAAGTTACAATGTCTTTAGAACAAATGAACCTCCTCCTGCCTATAAAAAGAGAAATGGTAACAATGGAAGAATGTCACTTAAAAAGAGGGAAAATGACATAAAAATCTGCATCTATATTTTTGGTAGGGTTTATATAAGATGATGGGAGGGTAATCATGACTTAAAGATAAAATAATAATAATAATAATAATAATAATAATAATAATAATAATAATAATAATAATAATAATAATGTAACCCTTGTCCCAAAGCCCACTGATATTAGACTCATCCTCCCGTCGCTTTTGACTTGCATCTTTGACAGAGAAGGTGGAAGAGGCAAATCCCACTTCAAGCTGCTAAAGGAAATTAATCTGGGAAGACATGAAAGGACACAGTAGTCTCCATCATTCCCTATTCCCAGCTTGTCTCCCCTTTATATTGTAACCTTCTTGAGGGGAAGAGACTGTCTATTGCCTCCTTTTGTACCCCAACAAAGCACAAAGACTGGAACATAATAGGTGTTTAATAAACATTTATTTATTAATGTATTATAAGATATAAGCCTTAATTAGACCCCACTCTCCACTTGCAGTTTTTCTAGTTGAAAGATATACATTGATCTACCTAGTGAGTTCATGACAGTTGATTGCTGTGTTCTTGTCTACTATGAGAATATTCTCTTTTTCATCTAAGAGATAGCGTGGCCTCAATTTCCTCTAATTTCACCCTGCCTAAGAGCTGTCCAGAACCAAACAAAACCCATGGACAATTAACCCCAATTTTGCATAAAGCCTTTTTAAATGAGAGAAAATTATAGCAGCTTATAATAACCAGAGCCTTAAGGTTATACATAAACTTCTGATTTTTCTAAGGAACTGTTAATAGGAATGGGATGGAAAGAAAAAAAACACAGGGGTTTGGTAATTTTAGTAAAATTACTAAGTGCTCAATCTGTCATTCCTCCCACACTCAATTCTTCTTTTGACTCTCTTCCACCCTCTGTGGATTTGCTGATGTCAACAGACACACCCAATCACAAAGACCTAAAAGGTTGCATTTAGGGCAGCAGAAGATTGAAGGAAGGGGAGGAGCAAAGATTCTAGGAAGACAAAGCAAGTGAAAACAAAGAACACTGAGTTGGGATCTTGAAAGGAGTCCTCCATCACTTAGGCAAAAAGCTGAAATCTTAGAGAACACTCAGCAACTGTCATCTTTTCATTTAATTTCACAGGAAAGCATTTAATCTTTAACTATACCTTGACTAAAAATAAAGGTTAAAAAAAAGCCAACAACTAAAAACTAAAAAGAAAAAAAAGTAGATGGATATCATCCTTTGAGTATGCCCATTTTCTTGATTTTTTTTTCATATTAATAAATGAGAGAACTGGGCTTCTAGTTGTAAAGTATTCTCCAGGCCCAGCCTATTGTACTCTGTGCATTTTCATGCAAAGTTACCACATGTGGATAGTGCTGTACTTCCTACTTTCCACTTCCACTTCAGGGAATCATCACAATCAAATTAATACTACCAACCTTTCTATAGGCAGTAGTAGTTACTGAATAAATACCATTTCATTAATTCAAAAAACATGGAGGGGTGGACAAAATATACAATATATAAAGAGAACAGAGTCCAATCTGAGGCTAATGATCTGTAAGCCTGCCTCTAGGCTGCATCTTGGCATTTCATCATACCTGTCCTCAACTAACTTCCCATTTAAAAAGTTTCACATACATACATACATACATACACACATACGATCTTCATAAACTTAGTTGTTTGGTGCTTCTGGACAACTCAATGTCTTTCAGTCTCAGTTAAAAACACTTAGCTCAGAGTTGTTTTGAGGATCAATGAGGAAATAATTTATGTAAAGTATATTTTAAGTTATTTCACAAACCTTAAAACATGATTTAAATGTTCGCTATCATGTGTATACACGCATAATGCACACACATGCAAACACACATGCAAACACATGTGTGGCTGTATTAATTTACATGTACAGATATTAGCATACACACATACACATAAACATGCATGTGTGTAAACATGAACCGACCCATCGATGGATAGTAGGAGAGGAACAAAGCTATGCAAATTATTTTTGTTGTTTGTTGTTCAGTTGTTTCAGTTGCATCCAACTCTTTGAGATCCCATTTGGGGTTTTCTTGAGAAAGATATTGGATTAATTTGCAATTTCCTTCTCTACCTCATTTTATAGATAAGGAAACTAAAGCAAAAAAGGTTAAGTAATGGCTCAGGGTCACACAGCTAGTAAGTGTCTAAAGGCCAAATTTGAACTCAGGTCTTCCTGACTCCAGGCTCAGTGCTCTTTTCACTATGCCATCTAGCAGCCCTTTGTATAATATATAGCCATATTAATACAAACCAGTGATTTCTTAAGTGCTTATTATGTGCCAAGCACTCTACTAAACCCAGGAAAACAAACAGGCAAACAAACAAACAGAAAGACAATTCTTTCTTTAGGCTGCTTAAAATATAATGGGAGATGCCAACACTTAAAAGTAAGTTGAAAAGGCTGGATAATGGTGAAGATACCTGTTAGGGCTATGGTAGAGAAATTCTGAATGCATCTTGGACAGGAATAACACAAACAAACCAACAAACATGTGACCTTGCCATAATCTTTAAATTAAAGTACTTGAGGAAGAACTATTAGCAAGAAGTAGAAGTAAAAAGGATAATTTCATTTAATGTCAAGAAAAAGCAATTCATTTTCAATTAAAAATGGGGAAAATGGCTTTTTTCTGATAAATTTCTACATTATGAGAATGATTCTTTATTTGTAGCTTGGAATTATGAGCATCCCATCCATGATGATATCTATTAAAAACAGTGTCATTTTTGTTTTGAGTAAATACTACATACAGGTGGTAAAAGGTAATAAATGTATGTGTGATGATGACCTAGTTCTAAAACATTTTATTCTTAAAATTAGCAGCCATATTTGGAATTTGTCCTTTTATCCTGGAAAGTATGTTTAGATATACATACAGATATTAAAAGATATAAAGATATAGATATAGATATAGATATAATTCTATTTGATACTTAATTTGATCTTGTCTTTCTTGGTATGCAATAGGTATTAAAATTTTGCATACTACACTGGTATGTTGTACATTTTCTACTACTGTCTTATAGAACAGGCATCGACTAGTAAGTGTAGGTTCCATCAGGGGAGCTTTTCTATAGTTTCCTTAGAAGGTCCTGAATTTTTTCATAAATCTTTCTTTTTCCACTTAAACAAATCCATTCGACTTAGGCATTGGTTCATATTTCTTTGTTGATTTATTGCTGGTAAATGTTGCCCCGAGAAGATATTTTTGGTTTCCATTTTGTAATCTAAGCTGTTTCTTAGATTCCATATGCAGATATATTCTAACAATTGTAGGATACAGTGATGTAGGAGAGTAAGGGGTGTGGGAGAGAGATTTGAGTTTGCAAAGCGCTGGGGATGACAAGTGAAGTCATAGCAGAGTAGGCTGATCCACACTTTTCATTATCATATATACCAGTAAAGAATTGATTGCATGTCTTCCTAAGTTCTCATTGTCTCAGGCCTTTGTACCTACATGGTACTAAGATTCAAAGTTCACACAAATCGAAAGAGAGCAAGGCTGGAGAGCAGGACACAGGAGGGCAAAAAGGGAGAGCAAAGGGGTTCACCCTGGTGTTTCCAAGAGTTTTATCCTTCTTTGATAAAGGTGGGTCACTACACACTGATCTAAGCCAATTGGTTACAGCATCATTCAGTTCCATTGATTGATGTGACTTGAAGGTGGTCTAAAAAGTAGCCAAAGAGGTAATTCCAATGTTTAAATGTTGTTTTCCACTTAGCTAAACTAAAGAATTGATCTCTATTTCCTTTGTTCGCTTGTGTTAATCCCAGAAAAGAGCTGAACTCTCTGGGGTGAGAGAGAGGATTGAAACTGATTTCTGGGTGTCTCTAATAAATTCATTATTAGTAATTATTTTCTCACATTACTTTAGGGGAATGTTTTGTCCTTACCAAAGTGAAAGATGGCACTTTATTTCACTGGGTTTGAAACTCACAGAATGATTCAAAAGAGAGTCAAGGTACAAGAACTTCAAGAACCTTCAAGAACTTCATCGAGTTTCCAAAGAGCCTCTCCTCATCTTTTCTCTTCCAAATCTTTCTCTTTTGAAATTTCACAGGCTTCAATTGCATATTGACCTCAAAAATTTTGAAGGGGTAGATAAGGGTAGATGGAAATTGACTTCAGTGTTAAGTGAACATGGAAGTTTGAATCGGGATCACTTTTACAAGAGGGCAACTCATCAATGTGTTTATGCTAAAAATGACTTTTATTTTTCATGTAATGTTTTGTTTTGTTTTATTTTAAGGAGGTCAAGTGGTCGTAGAGTAGGGGAAAACTGGTTTCAAAGCTTGCTTCTAACATGTTCTGGCTGTGAGACCCAGTCTTGGTGTACCCCAGACAATTCTCTGACTAAAACTTTCAGAATTGTTGCTTACTGATTAATTTTTATTAGCGTAGGGAATTGTCTCATTAGGAGCTCTTTACACAGGTCCTTAAATCACAGGCTGAGACCAAAATAAAATATAATTTGGCAACCAGAGGGACTCATATAATTAATATTTGTATGTACCACAGTGGATTTTTTTAGAAAGGAATATTTGCTTCAAAACATATGGTCAGCAATATACAAATTTATTCCCCCCAACAGGTGGGAGGTATAATCTTCCTCTCCTCCTGAACCATCTGAGTGCTTCAGAAAGGAAGGGAATTATGTTCTGTACAAACTTTATTTGAATTCCCTTATTTTCCAGAGGAATTGTATGAAAATCTGGCCTAACAGATTAAAGGTCCTTTGTGGTGACAGTTATATACCTGGCAGGATATGCAAATAGTTAGAAATTCCTGAGGACAATAAAAGTACAAATAAAGCAGGCCTCTTTAGAGACATTTGGGAATGTGTGGTCCTACCAGACATATCATTATCTGTTAGAAATTTTCTGTCTCACCTTCCCAATCTACATGAGCTATTGGTGGTTTCATGGACCTTCCAAGATAAATGTTACCAGCAAAGATTCAGAGAGACTTCCTGCTTCATATCCCCTATCTCATTGCTTGGGTTTAGGGAGTGAGCTATCAGGTTGCTTTGCATTATACAAATGGAATGGAGTTTCATATTGCAAGCCAGGAAACAAGCAGTTAATCATTACAGCCCTTACTGATTTATCAATAAAGACATAAAACTTATTTGTCAAGGAACTACACAACACTGTCACCACTAGCCCCTTCAGCTGCTTAAATACTCTCCTTCTCCAAGTATGGGCTGAACCTCTTTTGAGAGGTTCCAATGTCATCAATGTAATCAGTAACTGATCAGAATAAAAATGAGTGCCTGTATTGCTGGACTGTACCTTACTCTCTTTCTGTTTCTGTGGGGGACAAGTTTCTGTTTTGGACATCTCATAATGTTGGGGGGGGGACTTGTGAACTGGATAGGGGGTGGGGGCTAGCTTATCCAAAAGATTGGAGGCTCATCACAATTTTTTTAATATATATTTTTTTTGTTTTTAGTGAGGCAATTGGGGTTAAGTGACTTGCCCAGGGTCACACAGCTAGTAAGTGTTAAGTGTCTGAGGCTGGATTTGAACTCAGGTCCTTCTGACTCCAGGGCCAGTGCTCTATATACTGTGCTACCTAGCTGCCCCTACATTTTTTTTAATAAAAAAGAGATTTATTGGGAGAGAGGAATATATGAGGCAGAGGAGATAACTATGGAAAGCTGTCCTAATTGAGTGGGAGAAGAACTAGTCTTTTTATGCTTAGAAAACAAAAGGGGGGGCGGCTAGGTGGCGCAGTGGATAAAGCACCGGCCCTGGATTCAGGAGGACCTGAGTTCAAATCCGGCCTCAGACACTTGACACTTACTAGCTGTGTGACCCTGGGCAAGTCACTTAACCCCCATCATTGCCCCGCAAAAAAAAAAAAAAAAAGAAAAAAAAAAAGAAAACAAAAGGGAGGGAAAGCCAAGAGTGAGTGGGGATCTTTGAATAATGAGGTTTCAGCAGGATATACAGCATCTATTCATCCTGAAGACCTTGGCATGGCTTATCAGTGTAGCAGGGTCATGCTCAGCAATACCCATTCTTGATGTGGGAGACAGAGCTTGCCCCTCCCCTCAGAAAGTTCAAATATTCCTTGGGGGTGGGAGCCCCTCATTCCACAATAATAGTTTATCTCAGTTCATATAAGAACATGCCCAGTTCCAAGTTCAAAATGCCCATGACAAGTATTGGAAGTTGAGTTTGAATTAAGGTGTTCATTTTCCTAGGTCTGACCAAAACATACCTTGGTTCTATCATTGATGACATTTTCAAAAATCTGAAGAGAGAGCCCACTATAAAATATCATTTCTTAGATTTTCAGATTTGGTGGGAAAGTATTTTGCTTTAATATAGCTATCTTGTAACATGGCAGGGTATGGGGGGGTAGGTGGGAAGACAACTGGGGATAAGTAAGGAAAAAGGTTTTTTTTAAAGAATTTTGAATGCAAATAATAGGACTTTAGAGAGCTTAAGAATGGGTTCCCCTCCTCTTCCCTCAATCCTCCCCCATAACAATGGCAGAGTTTTACTTTTAAAGTAGTTCAAAGCATTTCTCTTGCTGACCTCCAGCTGTTAGGCTCACCACATAGATATGCAAATGCATCCATTGTATACACATTATTTTTTAATAGACTGCCAAATCTGTATATTGCAACCATTAAGCAAAATGATATCTTATGAGGAACATGAAAAATACATTGTGGGCACACAATTTAATTTCAAAAGGCTACCCACAAAATGGAAAAGCTTGAGTATGTAGGGATAGAAAAGGCACCTTAAGCATGCTGGTTGAAAACTGATAACTTAGCTCAGAGTGATTTTAAGTGTGCTCTAGGGAAAACCAAATGGAAATGACTTTTAAATGAAGCCTTCAGGTCTGAAACACAAGCCTGAAAGTCTCTGGGTTATTCTTTAGACAAGCATATATAGATGCAGGCAGATTTCTCTATGAGAGAGAGGGAGAGAGAGAAAGGAGGGGGGGATAATGCATATATAGTACATGTTTACAATTAATTCTTCTGACTAATGTTAAGTACGTACAGTGAGCAAGACTAAAGAAGCAAAATAGTAAAGACCTAATCATGAGATGCCAGTGGCTTTCTGTATTCTGAACTAAGGAGAAGCATTGTCTTCATTCTGGCTGTTTTGTCCTTCATGCCGCGAATCCTAATAGAAGGGGTAGCAATTTCAAGGGGACAGCAGTTGTTGATCATTCATTTCTCAGTCATGTCTGACTTTTCATGACCCCATTTAATGTTTTCTTGGCAAAGATACTAGAGGGTTGTCATTTCCTTCTCCAGGTCATTTTACAGATGAGAAAACTGATGTAAACAAGTTTAATTGACTTTTCCAGGGTAACACGACTAGTAAGTGTCTCAGACCGGATTTGACCTCAGGAAGATGAGTCCCTCTGACTTTAGGGTTAGCACTCTATCCATTGTACCACCTAGCTACTAAAAAGGGAGAAGAACAAGAGATAATTGGATCACTGAGAAGAATTTCAAAAATAAAACATTTATGTTTGATGAGGAAACCTAAGTTTTGAATGGCACTATGGATATGTGGGGTAGACTGAAGATGGAGGTCTCATGACTTAACGAGACTAAATAAGTGGGATATCAGCATACTGAAGCAGATATCAATATAAGCTGAGAGGCAATGTGGCACAGTAGATAGAGATCTGGAGGCCCTGGCTTCAAGTCCCACTTCTCCCACATAGCAGCTCCATGATATCCCTGGACTAACCACTTTACTGAGTGTCTTAGATAACTATAAGACTGGAAATTAAAAAAAAAAAAAAGACTTCATAATCCTTGATTGAAGGAGTTTCCTTAACTGGCAGTTCCTTATAATAATATCACTGGCCTAGTACCTATCCTATTGACATTAATTTTGAATTTCCCAACGGTGTGGATAGGGATAGGGTTGATGAAAGAGACTGAGTTAGAAACTGAATTCCACTGAAAGAAGGAAGAGGGAGTAAATAAATGATAGCTATAAGGATATGGACAGATTTTTCAAATATAAACAAAATAAAATTTCTTTTGAATTAAATTGAATTGAATTCATTTATTCCATAGTTATGTATTTGAGAACTCTTTCCTTCATTTGACTGCTTTCCTGCCTGCTTTCTTTCTACTTCGAGTTTTATGTGGTAAATATAAGTTCTGCATTTATGGAACTAACAGGTTTGTAGGCTGATATGTATTGTTGAATATTCAAATATATAGAGCTTAAACTGCCTCTCTCCTGCAAACAGAATCAATAAACAGATCAGAGAAATGTATTATAATATATTATATATTATACAATATATTATAAAATCTCCTACAATTTGTTCCCATATCCATTCTCCTATAAATATAATAGCCAGATCAGAGAACATGGCTAAGAACTTGTGATAAAATAATGGGATTTAGCAGATACTCAAAGGTCCACCTGGAGATTAATCTAAACTGATTGAACTAAGTGAGACAGTAAAGTAAAGTGAGAGTGATTGACTGCTGATTAACCTACTTTAAGTTAACTAGATTGTAAGCACATCTGTCTAGCCCTTAAGAAGGTATTGTTCTCAGAAACTAAGGACTTTGAACTCAACTTGAGACCACCTTCAAGTCCAGTGAACCAATGGATTTGGATGATACTGTAATGATTGGAATGACGCCACCTGCTGGAGACTTAACTGTAGAAGAGTTCTGCCCATGAAGGGAAGGTCTTTGAGGGCAAGACCAGGAGTCAGGAAGTGACGCGGGCTAGTGGGAGGAGGAAGGAAGAGACTGGCGCTCGCTCTCGGGCTTTTTCCTCTGGACTCTGGTGGAGAAGGGAGCTAGAAATGTGCTCTCCCTTTAATAGATAGAAATCTAGGCCTTTCTCTCTCTCTTTATCAAATTCTTATTCTCCTTAATAAATACTTAAAAGTCTAACTCTTGCTAAAGCTTATAATTTATTGGCAACCACTCATTAGATATTTTAGACAGTTTAGCTAGAATTTTAGCCCTTAACAGACCTGAAGGAGTATATAAGGACCTCCTGTGCTCTGGACCTATAAAAAGCTTCCACACTCAGTTTGAGGGAAGTTAATGGTTGAAATACACTCCTGGCAGAGGACTTGAGGAAGAAACCGACCAGGCTGGAACTCTAGGCTAGATAGGCCTTTTCTTAACTTTCTGAACTCCATGTGAATACTTGGTATGCTTTAATAAATGCTTAATGCCCAAGGACTGGTGCTAAAGCTTCTAATTTAAGGCAACCACACATCTAGATTTTAAACAACACAAACTAGATCAGAGAACTTAATATCTCCTCATGATAAACCAGCTGAGAGAAAGACAGAAAAACAAAACAAAACAAAACAAAACAAAACAAAAAACCCACGATAATATTGTTAACCTGGAAATTAAGGAAACAATCAATATAGGAGAAAATAAGGTCTTTAATCAGGGCAGAGGAACTATAGCTTGTGGTATGGCAAAGCTCGGAAGCTAGGAATACCCAATGATAGAAAACAAGGACAGGGTTTTTATGAGGTAAAAGAACAGAGGGAGCTATGAAACTACCCTTGGGAAACATAAGTTTCTCACAGACAGAAACTATTTAATATAAATGAAACTTTTTTACATAATAACCTAAAGTCCAGGAAGTAAGCTTGGTAATCTTTGGGAGGGGACAGTTTCCTTGGAGGAAATCCATAAGTGGTCAAGAATCTGGAAATGACAAAGACTGGTCAGCCCAAGGCAATTCATTTGTCTGGGGAAAAGGGGACTGGGTGGGGAATCTGTTCTCAGTAAATTTTGCAGTTCTCAATATTATTTTAATATTTTGTCCCAAGAAGAAATACAACACATGATCATATGGAGTGTCCTATCCTAAGAGGGAAGCTCAGAGTTCCCCTTCTTTCTAAGGGTTTTTTAAGGTTCCTTTGCCCATAGGTTACAGAATAACTTCATTGGCATGATACAGATCAACCCAAAGCAAATATTACAAATGTAAATCAGTTACGCAATACAAATCAGTTTAACTTAAAGCAGATGCTATGATTAGATTATGTGGAGACAGAAGGGGTATCATCAAAGGCAAGGAGGTCCAGATATTTGATCAGGAGAACAATAAGGTCTCTTCACTTCCTGGGGAAAGAAGATAGTGAATGGGAATTTCAAAGGGACATTTAAATTTGTTTATTCTCTTGGGGAAAGTAAATAGGTACTGTCTGGTTTCACATTGAAGTTTTTGAGCAAAGGGCATATGCTCCTGTTAATCCAGAGTCTCATAAAATCCATTTGGATAATAAGGCAGCTCCATAAAATCCAGGTGGTCTATACATTCATATTAACAGTATTTGTGGAAAATATAAATGGACATACATTTATAATATGCAAATGTTCCCTGACAGGCCTGCTAGGCTCTGTCACCAGCAAAGTTCTTGCTATTCTTGAATCTCCTTGAGATAGTAAAAGTTACATGTGAAACTAAAGTATAAACATTTAAATAGGTTTAAAAGTATACCAAAATTTGTCAATTATTTCTATGTACCTTCTAATTAGAAGGGAGGCAGAAAGCTGGGAAGCAATTTTTTATAGCCAGTATTTCTGATTAAGGCCTCATTCTGGAACTAAATCAAATTTATAAGAATCCAAGTCATTCCCCAATTGAGATAAGAACAGGCAATTTTCTGATGATGAAATCAAAGCTATCTATTCCCATATGAAAAAATGCTCTAAATCATTATTGATTAGAGAGATGCAAATTAAAGCAACTCTGAGGTACCACCTGACACCTATCAGATTGGCTAATATGACAAAAAAGGAAAACAATAAATGTTGGAGAAGCTGTGGAAAAATTGGAACACTATTTTTTTGTTGGTGGAGCTGTGAACTAATCCAACCATTCTGCAGAGCAATTTGGAACTATGCCCAAAGGGCTATAAAGCTGTGCATACACTTTGCCCCAGCAATCCCACTATTAGGTCTTTTTTCCAAAGAGATCATAAAAAAAAAAAAAAAAGGGAAAAGGACCCACATATACAAAAATATTTATAGATGCTCTTTTGTGGTGGCAAGGAACTGGAATTTGAGGGCATGCCCTTTGATTGGGGAATAGCTGAACAAGTTGTACCATATGAATGTCATGGAATACTATTTTGCTGTAAGAAATGATGGGCAGGGGGGAAGCTAGGTAGTGCAGTAGATAAAGCAGCAGCCCTGGATTCAGGAGTATCTGAGTTCACATCAGGCCTCAGACACTTGACACTAGCTGTGTGACCCTGGGCAAGTCACTTAACCCTCATACCCCCCCCACCCACCAAAAAAAAAAAAAAAATGATGGGCAGTCAGATTTTCAAAGGACTCATGATGGAAAATGCTCCCCAAATCCATAAAAAAAAAAAAAGAACTGTGAAATCTACAAGCAGATTTAACCATACTATTTCTACTTTTGTTTTTCTTTCTTCAGTCTTTTCCCTTTTGTTCTGTTAAGGCTAAAATTAGCTATTCTGTCTAAAATATCTAATGAGTGGTCACCAATAAGTTACAAACCTTATCAAGAGTTAGGCTTTTAAGCATTTATTAAGGAGAATAAGAATTTGGTAAAGAGAGAAGAAAAGGCCTAGATTCCTATCTATTAAAGGGAGAGCACATTTCTAGCTCCGCTCTCCATCAGAGTCCAAAGGGAAGAGCGCGAGTCAGAGTACCCAGCTCTTCCTTCTTCCTCCCACTAGCCAACGTCACTTCCTGATGCCAAAGAAAAGACTCCTGGTCTTGCCCTCAAATACCTTCGCTTCATGGGAGGAACTCTTCTGCAGTAAGTCTCCAGCAGGTGGCGTCATTCCAATCGTTACGGTTCTGATTCTTTTTTTCACAGCATGACTAATGCAGAAATATGTTTAATATGATTGTACATATATAACCTATCAGATTGCTTGCTGTCTTAGGGGGGTGGGAGGGGAGGGAGGGAGAAAGATTGGAAACTAGAAATGTTATGAAAATAAATGTTGAAAACTATCTCTTGTACAATATTAAAATATAGCTTCTGTATTGTTATGGGGGAAAATGGGGTACAGGTTGGGTTAGGGGTTGGGGTTCTTAGGAATTCCTCTTTAAAGAATTACACCCTCTTGCACACAAAAGCATTTAAAATAAGATTGCAGTTTATTTAGGGGCAAGGAAAGGGAAGAAGGGGGAAAGGAAACGATGAAAGAAATCCTTGGATTTCTCATGGGGAGATAGGCACAAAGCACGTGGCTCTGAGGTACCAATCTCCTCGAGCAGGAGACTGGCAGGTACTTTTATGGGGGGCTGATGGGGGTGGACCATCTGCCCGTGGAAAGTTCCTTTAGTGAGGGAGGACCATCCCCCACTGGTGGTGACTAGAGGAATTGAGTGAGGGGTGGCTACTGATCTCTCTTCAGGACACAAAGGCTGCAGCCACACCCAAATTTATCTCCCCAGGGGTAAGGGAGATCAGAATGAAGGGTGGAGGTCCCAAAGCTAGCTCAGTCCCATTTGGTTCCACTTATCTCTCTAGGCATATCTGTCCTCTAGTTTAGTTTCTCAAGGAGAAGATTCTTCAATGTGCCCCAGAGAACTTCTGGGGGACTCTGTACCCCATGATATTTCCCCACTTCTCTATATATAAGGAAAGGGGATGAAGATTCTTCTGAAACTGCTTCATGCTGACCGGGGGTCAGAGAGGGGGAGGGGAGAGAAGTGCAGAAGGCCTGGAATGCACGGAGCTGTGAGGGGCCCAGAGGATCCAGAGGGTGGGAGGTGACACACAGGCACAATGGATATCTGCCATGAATCCTTGAGCCTAGATGGAACAGACTTAAACAAAAAAAATTAAAACTGACCAGAGAAAAAACAAAAAGGAACTTTATCAGATCAGGAGTAAAGTGTGACTGCTTTTTTTCCCAGTGGAAGCTGGAAAGGCTGAATGCAGGACAGGGCATGGCCTGCTTTACCTAAGTTAAGTAATCAGATCAAAGCCTAGTTCTGTGAGGGGCAGTGTCTGTCTACATTTTAGGGTCCTTTTATCCCATCCCCACTTTGTGCCTTGATTGAATACTAGGACCTGAACCAGAGAGTAAGACAGAGGTCACCCCAAAACCATTCCTAGGCTTGCCTCCTATGTCCAGCTTGGCCATGGGCCTGACAAGGTGCTGGCCAGGAGAGCAAGCTGCAGAGCGCTGGATTTTTGCTAAGCCGATCTCTCGGGTGCTGCCCTGGAGACAAAGAGGTAGGAGAGCTGGCCTCACCTTCCTGTGGCGTCCCCCACTTCTGTGTCCCGGTTTACTGCAGCTGCCAGAATCTCGGTCAGCCAGAGATCTGCTGGTGGCAGAAGTGGTGATGGCTGCTGCTATTATAGAAGCTCAGTCTATGGAGCAGACATGAGTCATCTTTTCTCCGTCTTTGGCTACTGCCAGGTCCCTGTTATTAAAAATCTTAAAAGCACTCCAGTCTAACTTCTGGAATTCTCTCCTAATGTCAGGAGCAGACTGGCTGATAAAATGAATATTGAGGACAGTTATTCCTACATCTCTTTGGGGGTCTAGGTTGGTGTATTTCTTCAGAGTCTGCTAAGTGACTCATGAAGACAGCAGGATTTTCATCAGACCCCTGTGATATCTCCCTCACCTTTTCATAATTGACTTGTTTTTGACCCCCCTTCTCATTCCCTCAACCAGGCAGGTGACCATGTGATTTCTATGAGCCCTGTCTTCCCTGTTATCATAGTTCCATCTCAGTTCTACAACTGGGACAACTGTAAATCCAGGGACCCCAACCCAATTTCCAACCTGCGAGTGTTCATCCCCAACTTGTACAGCCATGTCCCAAATCTGTTTTTTCTCATCAGGGGTACAACAGCTGGCAAGAATAATTTGCAAATTGGTCCAGGAAAGGTCAAACTCCAGTGTCAGACTTAAAGCTATCTATGAGCTGTGTGGGGTTCTCTGAGTAGCTCCCCAATTTCTCTTTAATCTGATACATGTCACCCATCAAAAAAGGAATATGGACCCTAGTAGTGGAATCCCCCATGGGGACTTCCTGTAAGGGGAGGGGGGGGATGGGGGGGGTGGGGGGCGGGGGATGGTGGTATACAGGAGCAGATGGAATTTGCATGCAGATTTCCTGAGGCCTGGCCAGACTAGAGGGCTGAGTAGGACTGATGCCCTTCCAAGAGTTGGCTGAGAAGTTCAGCAGAAGGGAGGGGTAAAGAGGAGGGGGTGGGGAGCAGGGAATAAAGGGAAAACGGGAAGGAGAAGAGGGTGGTGTGACCTGAGGGGATGCAGTAATAGGGGAGGAGGGTGTGTTAGAGGAGTCAACCTGTCCCTTGGGCTTGTAGTGATTCCCCATTAATAGGGCCCCTGTGAGGAAGAAGGCCTTTTAGGGTCATCCTGAGCCTTCTGAGATTCAGTTGGCTTTGCTGGGCGTATCCTATTCGGTTCTTTTGACTTCTGGCTTAAAATCGTAAAGGCCGATATGTATGGAATCTCTGTCCATCTCCCTTCAAGCTTAGAAACTTGTCCAATTACAAAATGGTATTATAATTAAGGGTGCCGTGTACAGACCAGTTTCCTTTAGCTGCTAGCGGATAATGTGGCCATAAATTGTTACAAAAATGAATCATGCATCTCTTTCTCAGATTTTTAAGTTCTAGTTTAGTCCAATCTCTTAGGATGCATTCTAGAGGTGAATTTTTCTGAACGCTCACTTTCTGTCCCATAAATACTAAGGAGAATGGTCTGAATGTGGTTCAGACGTGAGGTTAGCTTTCTCAAGGGAGAGAAATATAGCTCCCTGTCTCGTGAAAGAGCATAGCATCGGCCAGACACATAAGCATACACGTTCTTACCCAGAAACGTGGAGTCCGAGGGTCCAAGTGTGGTTCAGACATCTAGGAGTCCCAGGTTGCCCTCTGCTGTCATGCAGACGCTGACCATCTCTACCTCTCTGTGACTCAAACGAGAGGTTGAGACCGGGGGGAGGGAGAAGAGAAACCCAGAAGGGAGGGTCCTACCTAGAGGTTTTGCGTGCCAAGAGTGATCTAGATGTCTGGCTGAGCTTTCAGCAAGGGAGGGAGACTCAGGCTGCCCTCTGCTGTCGTGTGGAAGCTAACCCTCTCTCTACCTCTCTGTGACTCGAATGGGAGGTTGAGTCAGGCGGGAGAGGGAGAAAGGAAACCCAGAAGGGAGGTTCCCACCCCCTAGTTTTGTGTGCTAAGAGGAAAGAGGAAATTCTTGTGTCCCTTCAAACGTTAGGGTGCCAAAATGTTATGGGGGAAAATGGGATATGGGTTGGGGTTCTTAGGAATTCCTCTTTCAAGAATTACACCCTCATGCACACAAAAGCATTTAAAATAAGATGGTAGTTTATTTAGGGGCAAGGGAAGGGAAGAAGGGGGAAAGGAAACGATGAAAGAAATCCTTGGATTTCTCATGGGGAGATAGGCACAAAGCACGTGGCTCTGAGGTACCAATCTCCTCAAGCAGGATCTGGCAGGTACTTTTATAGGGGACTGATGGGGGTGGACCATCTGCCCATGGAAAGTTCCTTTAGTGAGGGAGGACCATCCCCCACTGGTGGTGACTAGAGGAATTGAGTAAGGGGTGGCTACTGATCTCTCTTCAGGACACAAAGGCTGCAGCCACACCCAAATTTATTTCCCCAGGGGTAAGGGAGACCAGAATGAAGGGTGGAGATCCTGAAGTTAGCTCAGTTGGATTTGGTTCCACTTATCTCTCTAGGCATATCTGTCCTCTAGTTTAGTTTCTCAAGGAGAAGATTCTTCAATGTGCCCCAGAGAACTTCTGGGACTGGACTCTGCACCCCATGAAAATATCTTCCTGTCCCCTACAAGCAGATCAGAGAAATAATGTTTAATCTCTCCTACAAATTAATAAACAGATCAGAGAAATTACATCTTATATTTCCTACAATGAACCAGATCATAGAACATGATATATCTGCCTGTCTCCTACAAACAGACCAGAGAAATAATTTGTAATTTCTCCCACAAATCAGAGACAGACAGAAAAAAAACATACCTGTCCTCCTATGAAAACAGTTCAGAGACAGAAAAAAAAATATCAATTTAAGAAGAAAGTTAAGAAAATGTAATCATGTGGAGACTTCCCTCCTAAGACAGAAGCTCAGAGGTCTCCCCATTTCTGAGGATATGTATGTTTTTGTCCACTGATTATAGGGCGTTGTCAGTTTCAATAGTATGAATAGTATGATACAGAAATCAACCCAGAAGCAAAATGTAGTTTAACAATTTCAGTTATTACAAGTATGGAGGAAATACAGAAGTATCATGATAAGACTACAGGATTCCATAAAAGGGTTTGGCAAGGATGAGGCAGCTCAGATGTTACTGTAAGATAGGGACTTACTATCCTGAGGGAAAAGAAGGCACTAGGTAGGGTCTTTTATCTGCTAGCTCTCTGGGTTAAGTTTGGAGTTCAGTTGAAGGACATCTTGCTCCTATTAATCCAGGGTTTCATAAAACTCCCCTTGGATAATAACATACCTCCATCAAATCCGGGTGATCCATGTATTCATTTTTTTTTTTTTTTTTGCGGGGCAATGGGGGTTAAGTGACTTGCCCAGGGTCACACAGCTAGTAAGTGTCAACTGTCTGAGGCCGGATTTGAACTCAGGTACTCCTGAATCCAGGGCTGGTGCTTTATCCACTGCACCACCTAGCCGCCCCCATGTATTCATATTAACACTCTACATGTAACTAGAAAATAATAAAATACTTTTATGATAAAAAAAAAAAACTAGGATCCTAAGTGTCAGTGTATCCCCCAGTATTTTCTCTTCTCGGGTCCCTTATGAAAACCTGCTTTTAGATTGTTATTTAATTCGATATTCTGTAGTGGTAGGGTAGCCTTGAAATCAAGATAAAGAAACTGACACAGAAGCACAGGGTGGTGAGGGGTCTTACCCAGGATTTATGAACAAGTAACCAAAATAACAGAGACATCCCAAACCCTAATCTGAGGCTCTTTACAATGTACATTCTTGTATTTATAGAGACAATGCCATGGAAATTTGAGAAAATCATGGGTTTTGGGGATCCAGAGGGCGCAACTGGAGGGAGCCTTGCCTGATTTTTTTTTTTTTAAAGCCAGCCCAGAGTCAGGAGAATTGCAAAGGAAATGTAGATTGACCTTCCTGACTACCTAAAGGAAGTTAACTCACATAAACCACCCTCAAGTCATGCTAATCAATGGACTTGAATGTTACTGACTAATTAGCTTGGGTCAAGGTGCAGTGCCTTTACCTGATAGAGGATAAAATCTTATGCTGGACCTGGCATATTGGAAGTGGCAGCCATAAGTATGAAGGACTTTTGAACTCTAATTCTGAGCATTGTGCTCTCTTTCTTTCTAACATTTAATATATAAGTGTTTAATGCCCAAAACTTATGCTATAGCCTCTAATTTAAAAGTGGCAATATATAAGGAAACCCAGCTAAGTTTCCCTAAACCAGAGAACAGAGAGAGGAACCCCATCTAATTTCAAATGACACAGAAGGTACCAATACGAGCTCTAGCTTTACAAATACAATACAACAATATAAAACACAATATAATACAACATAATGTAAAACACTGATTAAGCAATTACTATGTGCTATGGACAAGCGTGCTAAGGAATGGATATGTAAGAAAAAGTCCCTGCCCTCATGAAGCTTACATTCTGATGGAAAAAAAAAAGACACAAAAGAAAGGCAAAAAGAGGAGGGAGTAATGCAGCATAAGGGCACAATGAAAGTGTAAGTCAAATCCAAGGAGTCGGTTGAGCTTCTAAGACTTCTATTAAGGGAAGGTCTGAGAAGAGCTTGTTCTGTTCTCCAGCCCTTTTTGTTAAAGTGGCAGAGATTGCTAAGGGTATTGATGAGATGTCAGTACCAAACCTGATGCGATCTCCATGATGATGAGTCTCATAGTGATGGGTTTTCCCTGGGTTGAGGGTAGAGGGATAGATAATGATAATGGAATCAAATCCAAAGAATGTAGTTGGAGGAAAATGAAGAATTAGCTGGATACTTAGAGTATCCTCTCTGGGCTACTTCATATCTCCTACTTGAATTCACACATTGGCTGCCAAGGCGTGGAACTTGAGGCTATAGAGCGTCTCTAGCAAGAAAAATAGAGACAAAGGGAGTTTAGCTTTATATCAACCCAGTCCAGGAGGTGTTTACCTTTAAGTGCCCCCCCCCCCCGAAACTATGATAAAAAAGTAGGCATGATAATCTATACCTATTTCCATGAGTGGAGGAAAGAAAAACAAATCTCATGTAAATGTGAGCAAAATTTAATGTAAAACAGAAGGACATTGTTTCCAATTACCCAAAGAAAACTCATTTTGTAGCTCTGCTGATATGCTTCAGTGATGAACAGGTTTAGTAAATGGTTATGAATTGGGTTACACCCACTGTTCAATCACTTTTTGTTATAAGGTGAGATTTATATATGCAGAGATAAATTTGAACAACTTAAAAGGGCTACCTGATGCAGGACCCCAGTGAGAAATCAGTGTTTTCCTAGCAACGTGTTTCTTTCTTTGTTTCTTTTTCTATTCACTGAAGAGTTGCACAAATTCATGTTCACACAAGGAAGACAAGGAACTCTTCTCACACAAACTTATAGCATTTTCTCCCAATTTTCAGTTGAAAAACCATTAATTTTCCTGTTTACACCAATCCTGACCTGACACTCAGCAATGCTGTGATTTTGATAATAGACTTGGGATACCACACTGTACATTTGGAAAATGAATAGAACTATATTCACTTGCTGTCTTTTTGAAATGCAGTAGCATGGGGAAATATTTAATTTTTGTGACTAAGTAAACAAAGGGTGAGCTTATTGCTTTATCAGTACTTTGGTCAGTCAAAATCTCAAAAAAATACAAAAGTTAATGGCATAGATCGGCTGTTTTATATTTCAGTTTAAAAAAACAGCTTTATAAGTATATGATCTAGTTAGAGTACATGGCATGCCATAGAACCATAGAAAGAGCTCAAACAGGGCTTAGGCCTCATTTGTTCTGAGTCTTTCATATTAAACATAAAGTGACACCCAAGCAGGGGAAGCAACTTGCTATATACATTTGTAACCCAGGCTGGCCTTTTGAACATGCCAAGTTTGACTAACAAGGAACCTCCTAGGTCTCTTACTACATTGAGTGGAGATCCTGCTTGATTGCATATATTCCTCTTTAAAAGTGGCAAGGCTGAGCTGTTTGCTTTCTTTTCTTTCATCTTTTTGCCTGTGTTCTTTTTATAGACTCCTATCTGCTGTACTCAATGTAGAAACCATGAGCTTAACCAGTGAGAGGGGTGGGTCTTTCCTTTCCCTTATTCCCTTCCAAGAAATGGGCTGTTCGATTCTGTGTTGTGTTGTTTGTCCTCTGTTTCATGTGCCAGAGATGATGTCCACTGGACCTAGTGTTCAAACTATGGTGACCTTAGAGCCAGAATTGCAGGAGAAGTGCTAGAGCCAGCTAGGCCAGTATGGAAAACTGAGAGACTAGAGTTCTTGGGACTTCAGTCCAGAAGACTTTCCGGCCTTCAAACTACCATAGTGCTCTAAACAATGAAATGATTTCCTTTCCCTTTACCCTGCCCAAAGACTAAGGTGTTGTAGGGGAACGAAGGAATTATGCCTCTATCTGTTTTTTTGTTTGTTTGTTTGTTTAATTATAGCCTTTTCAAGTGAATACTCCTTGGCAAAAGCTCCTGTGAGACACACA
The DNA here is from genome assembly GCF_019393635.1 of Dromiciops gliroides. NCBI lineage: Eukaryota > Metazoa > Chordata > Mammalia > Microbiotheria > Microbiotheriidae > Dromiciops > Dromiciops gliroides. Next base: position 688,358,351 of record NC_057862.1, read on the forward strand.
CACACATCTATATCTACATAAACACACCAATATGCTTATTAATATTGATTTTGTATCTGTCTATTCACAAATTGGGAAGGGATGCTTGGATTTAATTTTAACACTGTAGATAACTAATGTCCATCTTTGTGTTACAGTGAGGAAATTTTTGAATTACAAAAAGGGGACTGATAATACCATAGAAATTAAGAACACTAAGATATCTATGAATACCAGAACATACCATATAACACAGGGGTCTCCCCTAGAGAAAATAATCACAGTATGAGACTGTCATAAGCTACTAATTCATCCAGGCATGAAAAAAAGCAAGGCTCATCAAACTATATTTTATGTGGCATAAAAAATATTTTAGTTTGCTAGAGAACCAATGATTAGAGAATGGATTTTTTGACTACTTAACATTGAAAACTCTACAAATGATACTGCACTTTGATTTCCCCCAAAGATTTAAGTTATTTGAACCTCTGGAATGTAGCAAGTAAGGAATTGACCAAAAAGGGGGCAAAAGAGGGGGGATCCAAGCCTGAGCTTGAATGCAAGCCTGCCTCTCAGGCTGAAACACCAACCAAGAAAATTATAAAAAAAAATAGAGGACATTCACCAGTAGAGGAGACAGAGAAGATCAAAATTCTTCCCGCTCAAGAGATCCCCACCCAAGATAAGAAGGGTATTTTAGTGAAGCTCAGGTACTATATACCTTTAGGCTGCAAAAATTTAAGTTTATGGAAACAAGAAATTCCAAAATTTGATGAGGCTCCCACAGCAGTTATCAGCCAGTTTAGGGCAATTTTCAGAGGACATCAGCCTGTTTGTACAGATCTGCTTCCTTGGTATCTTCTCCATGAGACTGTGTGTTCCTATTTGACCTTGAAGAAGTCCATTTAGCTCTCTGGGTCTAAGTAGAAAATAAGCAGGTGAACTAGATAACCTCTACATCTTTTATATCCTCAAATCCCATAATACTAAATCTCATCCTTCCATATTCCTCCCACCTTCTGTCACTCATTAAAAACATGTTTTCTCCTTCAAGACTCAGTCTCTCTAAGGCTGGCTCCTCCCTGATACTGAATGCTAATTGGTGGAAGACACATACTGTTTGTTCCTTATGGACACATTTATACATTCTTTTTTATCACCATCATTCCTGCAACCATATCTCCTTCTTTAAACTTGATACCATTCTTGCCAGATCTCCATTGCTATCATCTAAGGACTGCCTTAGACTGTTCCACCCAAGTTCAGTATCTCATTCCTGATTTTCTTGCAAATTCTAGATACCCCTTTTACATCTTCCTCCAATCCCATTACCTCCCTTTCCAACCTACTCCAACAATTCACAAGAGTGACCAGGCTCGATACCCTAGCCCCTTCCCCCCCTGCATACACACATGAACTCTCCCCCATTCATCTTGTCTGACCTAGCCACAGGAACTGGAATTCCTTGTTATGGCTCTGAAAAGATGACTTAGAGGTTGAAATCTGAGTAATTGGATTAAAAGTAATGCTCTCTTCAGTTAGAATGAAGTTCAGAAAGGTAAATGACAATAGTCATAGATGTTGGAGAGGACAGAGTCCAAACCCTCAGGTACCATACTGGTGAAGAATATACATTGGAGCAATGATCATGGAGCCCAGCTTTGCAAACTGATGTCCATTTTTATCAATCTCTCTGTAAGCTAGGCAATGTTTTTGTTCTCAGAATTTTATAAATAAACACAATTAGCTGGAAATAGGATGGATTATGGGGACATGGATTCAAGACATGACTTTGATGCAAACTAGCTGTGTAACCATGGACCAGTCATTGGATCTCTCAGCACCTCAGGCACCTTTTTAGGACACAAATTCACAAGCTTTCCTCTCACGCAGGGTAATTACTAGTAAAAATTAAAGTATGGCAGAGTTGTCACATAATAGCATCTGTATATTTTGGGATAGTTGAATCAATTGTTGGAGGGAGTTTGTACACTGGGCACTATCCCTATGCTAATTAAAATCACAAATCTTTTCTTTTCCCTCTCACCCCCTCAAAAAAGAAAAAAAAAAAAGATGAGTAGTCTGGCTAAGATTCAAATAGGGCTAATGAATTGTCTATGATCCAATAGCTACTAAGCATCACAAGTAAGATATGTATCACCTGACTCGAGGTCTCTTAGGACATTGATCATAGTATAAAGCTATCTGACATTCTATAAGAATTTATCATGCTAGGTGCCACAGTAAATAAAGTGAATAAAGAATATTCATCTTCCTGATTTAAAATTCAGTCTCAGACACTTACTAACTGTGTGACTCTGGGAAAGTCTCTTAACCCTGTTTGTCTCAGTTTCCTCATCTGTAAAATAAGCTGGAGAAGGCAGCTAGGTGGCACAGTGGATAGAGCACCAGCCCTGGAGACAGGAGTACCTGAGTTCAAAGCTGGCCTCAGACACTTAACACTTACTAGCTGTGTGACCCTGGGCAAGTCACTTAACCCCAATTGCCTCACTATAAAAAATAAATAAATAAGCTGGAGAAGGAAATAGCAAAGCAGTACAGGACCTTGCCAAGAAAACCCCAAATGGGGTGACAAAAACCCAGAAACAACTGAAATCACTGATCAACAGTATTGTAGAGAGAATAGTGTCTCTTGAAACTTAGAGCCAGGATGCATCACTTTGGGGTAAGATAGTTAAGGAAAAAAAAGGGAAATAGGAATTTAGGTCTTAGGCTAGGATAAAATTTATAGAATAGGCCTTAGGAAAAAATGCATAGGTTTTCTGCCATCAGGATGAGCAAGTGTTAACATGTGACACTAGCTGACGAATAAGGAAGATGTCAGCCTCTGACAAGAAAGTGTATAGGTTGTAATTAAGGAGGATCTGATGAAATGTCTGAAACAGCACACATTCAGAGATGGAGAAGTGTGATGGCCGTTGAACATTTGGCTTCTTTGCCTGCAGCTGGGGATAATTGCTGTGTGACAGTACAATCGCAGGGTGTGTGGTGGCATAAACGTATGTAGACGATAGTGGCACACAGTAGCTCTTCCATACTTCAATTTTCACCCACAATTAGCCTGTCTATGCTGTGAGTTTGCTTGTATCTTTTTTTTTAAAGATGGTAAGCAAACCAAAGTACTTTCTAGCCAAAGAATTCATCTGTGACATGTAAATTCCCTTCATCATCCACACAGGAATGAATCCTTATCTATATGCATTCTAGCAGGGCCCCATTTGCCAATCTCAATATTTTGGACAAGCTTTTGTCATAGTGGAGGGACTGTTTATGACTTTGGCAAGTCTCCTCCTATCTCTTCAAAAGAGTTTCCATAAGATGAAAAAATAAAAACAAACAAAAAATAAAGCTGTTTTTATAAATGAAGAAATATTGGTGACAATGTCCACTACGAAATCAAGACCAAATTTTTTTCCAAACTTTCTTGGAATTTTCCTTGATTGATAATGTTTTAGAGTTATGAGGATTTATTATATTAATTGTTACATCTAGCGGCATTTATACTCTTTCCAATCCTGAGGTTTCATGAGTTCAAGTGGAAATAGAGCCCATACAAGAATTGATTATGATTTTGGGACCCCATCTTTGGCTAAAATTGGAAAGCCTCAGGTGTGCCCCAGCTCCCCCCGCCCAGAGGGGCTATGCACGGAAAACTCAAGCCCCAGCTGGCGTCGGGTGCCATCCTAGGGGTGCCAATGAATTAGTTTGGGGTATGTGAATGGTTGGCCCGGTTTCCTGTGAGAGAAAGGTTTTTTTTTATCCTGGGGCGGGGGGGATAGAGAAGAGAGAGAGAGGAGAGTTCACGTGGCACGCAAGAGAGTTAAACGCGGACACACAGGGTAATAGAGAGTTAAACATGAAGCAGCTGAGTCTGGTGGGCGAGTTTACAGGTTGTATTTCCTGTTTCTCTTTGTCCTTATTTCTAAATTTATTCCTGTCAATAAACCCTGTTGTTGTTGTTGTTGTTGTTGTTTTGTCGTTGTTGTTGTTGTGTGTTTGTTTTTGTTTTTGTTTTTTGGAAAAGAGACTTTTTAATCTCATTTCTTATCAGTCTGGAAGAAACAATTGGGGAGGGGGCAGTGTGGAAGAGAGGAGGCTCAGGACCTAGCAGTCCCCCATTGTTTTCTGAGTCCCAATATTGCAGCTAGCCTCCCAATTAACTCTCCCCATATTAAATGTGGCCCTTACACCACTGATTGCTCTTTTCAACTTTAGTCACAGTAACAAGTTACACCTTCTTTGGGAATCAGTTTCTTTACCTGTTGAATAAAAATAACACTTTACATATTACATGCAAATCTTATGACAACATTTTTTAACCTGTAACTGAATAGGTCAGGAAATATGATTTCATTGTCACAATGGACTTTCGTGAGTTGATTCCAGCTGGTTTTGGTGTATCTATGTATGTATCTGTATGTATATAACAGGAAGAGCAAGACAGGGGTAGGAAGGAGGAGGGATCACAACAAGTTTTGCATACAAGGTGGTATTTTGGTTGAAATATGAAGGAAATAAGGAATTCTATGAAATAGAAGCAATGAGAGAAATTATTAAAAATGGAGAAGAGAGTGAGTTTCAGAAGACAGACAAAGAGAACCAATGAGCAAGGAATATTATCAGATAACCATCTTGCATATGGAAGAAATATATTTCCTTATTCCTGTATACACACTCAATTTCTGAATTATCATATAAAATATTTAGACAATAATATTTGACCTTTTTGGTTCTTGAGATTTAAAAAAGTGGTGGATTCAAACAAAGTTATTTAATGGGAAGAAACCTAAATTGGGTGCAAGAGAACATGGTTTGAATCTTGACCCTGCTACATAATACTTGATGATTGGGGAGTAGCCTAGACTTGTGACTATCATAGTATAGTCTACTCCCAAGTGAGAAAACTCCTTCTACCAAAGCAGATTGGTTCTTTATGCACACTTTATCTTTTTATAGCAGCAGTCCTCAAACTTTTTGCTCTCAGGACCATGTTATACACTTTAAAATTACTGTGGACTTTTGCAAAGGACTTTTGTTTTTGTGGGACATATGCATAGAAATAGATATAGGCATAGGTATAATATACTTATAAGTATAGCTATTAGTATACATATACATATCCATATAGGTATATGTATGGATATATGTATAGGTATACATATAAATATACATGTGTATATAAGAGACAGATACCGAGGTGGAGATAGAAATAGAGATAGCTATTTAGTATATTTGAAATTAAAATGTTTTAATATTATTTAAAAATTTTACCTTTAATTTATAAAAAAGCAAGAATGTCATAACAGGATAATAATAAAAAAGATGATTTCACCTTAAACTGTGAATCTATTATGTATAATTTGCTATTTCTTTAAAAACTAAAGTTATCATGTAAATTTTTTACCTTTTTTTATCTCCCCTCCCTGTCCCTGCTGTAGAGATGAGTACCATTAGACACACACATGCATGTACACAAATGCATTTATATGCATGTGTATGTATGTATGTACAATAATTCTATACATATTCATATTCATCAGTTTTTTCTCAGATGCAGATGGCATTTTTCTTCACGTCCTTTTATAGTTAACTTGGATATTTATAAGAGTCAAAATGACTTAATTAAAATCTCACCTTCAGAGTCCTATGTTTGAAACCTGGTTCTCTACTTACTATTGGTGTGATCTTGGGCAAGTCATATAGACTTTCTGCACATCAGTCTTATCAACTGCCAAAAGAAAAGGGCCATTTGATCTTTATGGGGTTTTCTACCTTTAAATCATATGAACTATTGTCCATAGACAAATGGTTATTTTTGGGGAATCATTCTGTCAGATTTAGAAGATCTTTGAGTAGGTGGGATATAGAATGAGAGGAAAGAAAAGAAGAGGAAGAAATTGGGAAGAAAAGTGACACATTTTACCCTCAAAAAGGAATTTTTGTGCTGCTTGTGAATTGCTAAAGCCTCCTGGTTACCTTCCTATTTTCATCTTTTCCTATAGATTATCTCTCCTCCTAGGAGAATTGTACAGAAGGCAATTGCTTTCTACTTATTACCTTACAGAGTCAATATAGGAAACTGGTGAAAAGAAAGGACAGATTCACTGTATCTTGAGCAAGAAGGATGAGAACATAGTGTATGAGCCACACGAGAAGACACTGGAGATTTTTTGCATTTTGCATTTTCATTTTTTGAAATCTAACATTAAATCAATTATATTTCACATTTTTAATGGTGAGAAACATGTAAATTCGCCAACTATCATGGCTTGGTGGTTGAACAGATGACACAGAGTATCCATGGAGGGGATGCTATTGTCCTCAAAAATGACAGAAAAAAGAATCAATAGCATATACAATAAGCTCATTAGGCAGATGCTGTTTAATTTAAAATTGGCTTCATTCAAAGCAGCTGCTGTTCCCCTATTAAGTGTCTTATCCTTAGTTCCATAATCAAAATCAAGCAAATTTAAAATTAATTTTCTAAGTGTAAGTTTTTAAGCCAGTCTATTGATTGCTTCTCATTAGAGCCAGCTGCAGTTTGGTGATAGAAATTTCTTTTCTTATCCTGTCATCAAAGTTGGTCAAGAGAAATTTACTAAATTATTATAATAATGATACTGTGGTATGATGGATAGAGTAATGGGCAGGCTGACTTGAGTCCAAATCTTAGCTCTGGTATATACTGGTGTGACTCTAGACAATTTTCCTAACCCTTCTGTTCCCTGAGCAGCAATCTGAGACAACAAATTGCAATTTAGGACAAATTACCATTAGTGGAAGGGGAGGAAGTGGGTTCCCTTTTAAATTAATGAAATCACAGGATGATTGCACATTATAAAGAGATGTCATTTAAACAATGACTGAAGCTGTGTAAACTTTTTGGCATACATTATATCGTTTGACCTTTATAACTGCACTATAACGTGGGTACAAATATTATCCCCAATTCAGAGTTGAGAAAACTGAGGTTCCAAGAGATTGTGGCAAGTTCAGTGTTCTACATTTAATAAGGGCCAGAGGTGGGATACACCCTTGGATTCTCCATTCCTGAGTGCGGATTATTTTGTAATAGACATGCACCAATATTCTGAGGCAGGAACACTGTCATTTGCTGGTTTTGCCTTAGACTGCTGGCATGCAGTGGTATACAATTCTCTGCTATTTTTTCATCAATCACAGACATTTATTAAACATTTATTTAAAACATAATATTACTATGCTCTTTTGTATGTGAAAAATAGTAGTAGGTCCTAGGGTAAGATAAAATTTAGACAGGAGTCCACTCCAAGGCTCAGGAATCATATACTCTAATGAATAGATAAAGTACTCTATAGGAAAGCTCTTAACATCACTGATTGCCATGATGGTGTGGTTACTGTTCTAAAGCCAGACATTTTAGACAGTAAAGTCAAGGGGACCTTAGGAAACACTTCTAAAAATAAGGTTAGTGGAGATGTTGGAATTCCACCTGAGCTATTTAAAATCCTAACATAGATGATGCTGTTAAAAAGCTGCATTCAGTACTCCAGTGAATTTGGAAAACTAAACAATAGCAACTGGAGTGGAAAAAATGCTTTTATGTCCAATCATAAAGGACAATGCCAAGGAATGTTCAGATTATTTAATATGCCAGAAAAGTTATGCTTAAGATTCTATAAGCTAGGCTTCAGTAATATGTAAACTGATAATTACCAGAAGAGTTGGATGGTTTTCAAAGAGGCAGAACTAAAGACCAAATTGCCAACATTCACTGCATTAAGGAGAAAGCATAGATGTTCCAGTAAAAAAAAAAAAATCTACTTCTGCTTCATTTACTACACTAAGGCCTTTAACTTCGTGGATTACAACAAAATGTGGCAACTCTTCAAAGAGATGGAAGTATCAGATCATTTCATTTTTCTCATGAGTAACCTGTATTATGGCCAAAAACCAACATTTTGAGCCAAAGATAAAACAACTGATTGGTTTTAAGATTTGAGGCAAACAGGGTTAAGTGTGTCAATTTAAAAATTATTAAAACTATTAATATAATGAAATGAAGGTCTTTAATATGGGCAAATGAGTTGCCACTCGAGATATTGCCATAGCAAATGCTAGAAGTACCCAAAATGGGATTGGGAACAGAGTTTATATAGGGTACAGGGATAGAGAGTGAAGACACTTCTTTTGGGAAGGGTAATTACCTCATAAGTGTCACCAGTTATTTTACATAACATGCTGACCGAATGACAAGATTAGCTTTTGCTGGGTTAAGTATCAAATAGCTGAATAGTTTCGTAAGGCAAACTGTTTTATATAAGAAGCAAATGTACATAAAGAAAGCTTGGAGCTCTTTAGAGTGCAGGGTTTGTGAGATCTACAGAATAATAAGAGGTTGCCATTGACAAGGTCTTCTCCATTCCAGGCAATTCATTGGCCTGGAAATAAAGTCAGTCAGTTCTCAGTCATTTGTGTTTATCAAGTGACTTGCTCAGGGTCACAGAGCTAGTAGCTTCTAAAGACCAGATTTGAACTCAGGTCTTCTTGACTCCAGACTGGAAAGTGTAGTTACTTCACCTCCTAGCTTCCCTTTACCATAGAAAAGAACAATACTACATATGGAGATCATTAGTGTGCAAGAAATACATGGCAGAGGACATTAAAATCACTAGTATAATACCCAGGGTTACTGCTATGCCCATGTCTACATCTCAGCTGAAAGCCTTCTCTAGGCTTGACAGGGTCATTCACTACCCAGATCTCCTCCTTCATCCTCCAACACTGTAAAATTGCTCTGTCATCTGCTCATCAATGGTTTTATTCTAGGGCCTTATATACTGAAACTGTCACTGGGACAATATTCTGCCTCTCTGCTTCTATGAACTGTCTTTTGACACATTATCACCTTCTATTTCTTCAGGTTCTCTGCTATTCCATATCAAGGTTTTCTAACTATTCTTAGCATTACTATTCCTAGGTGGCTTTTTCACCACAGATGGGTTCTCTGACCTTTTAGACACAGCCTCGAGAGCCATTTTAGCTTGTCTATGAGTAAAATCTGCAGCAGCATCCAGCCATAGAACAACAAATAGAAGACCCTAGTATTATATTAAATATTTCTTTTAAATTCCTTTCCCATTACCCAAGGCTCCTGCTTTTTGAAATAAAGCTCTGGTTTCCTGTGGTTAGAAAAATTCCTTTCAAAATTCTTTTCACTGTCACAATGCTTCTGGTTGCTACTTGGCTCCATGAAAAGAACACCAGAATCTTTGTTTAGCAAAAGGAGTTTGGTGGAATAGAGTTAGGACTTTTTTATTCTTTTCTTCTGCCAGAGACAAAATTATATCTCTGCCTTTGTGTATATAAAGGACAGAAAGCTAATATCTTTTATCTTCATTGTAATAATGGCCAGTGGTTCCAAACCCACCATTTTACACTTGAAGAAGAATGGCCCAAGAGCCTAAGCTATAAAACTTAGTAATAAAAATGTTAGGAATCTAAATCATCAACCAGGTCAATGATTTTAACATAGAACCATTAGTATTTCTCCATGAATAGACCGGCTTTTCTACTGTTATTTTTTTCTCCAGATATAGTTTAGAACAATGACATCAGTATTACTATATAATTGACAAAGTACTTTACAAAAAAAAATAACATTGAGGTATGTAGTACAATTATTATTCCTCTCATTTACATGGCATTAAGTGACTTTCCCAGTAGCAAGAAACCAGTACAACAACAAACAACAACAACAACAACAACAACAATTTGTATCGGGACAAGATCTTAGCATTCAAATATTTGAACTGTGATTTTACATATAATAGTCAACAAGCCTTTTATAAAATACTTACCATGAACTGGGGATTGTGCTAAGAATTGGGGATTCAAATAAAGGTAAAAACACTTCCCTGATCTCAAGGAACTCACATCATAATGGGGGATTCAACATGCAAGTAATTAGGCATATTTAAATATATAGAGAGAGTAGGTGGGAGGTATGATTGGAGGAGATGACATTTGTCACTGTTGTTAGTCCTTCATTCTAGAAGAGGACCATGACACTAGGGTGATATCATGACTTGCACTGAATAGGATTTAAGTGAGGGAGGCCTGTGCAAAGGTCACCAATTTCACTCTCTCCTCTGGAGCCATCTGGGTCCAGTGACTAGACATATATCAGGATAACTGGAGATGGTCTTAGGTGTTTTAAGTCAATTGAGGTAAGAGACTTGCCCAGATTCACACAGAAAGTGTGTGAGGGGAGATTTGAACTCAGGTCCTCCTGACTCCAGGGCCAGTGCTCTAAGCACTGCGCAACCTAGTTGTTTCCTGCATATGGAAAGATTCCAAATAAGTCTTCAAAGAAATCGGGAAAGTGAAGAAGCAGATTTAAAGGGAAAGAATCTTCAAGGGATTGGGCATATATGGAAACTGTGGACATGAGAGACAATACTTGTTGAAGGTCATACAGATGGTAGGCAACAGAGCAAGGACTAAATCCAGATCCCTTGCCTCTAAACCTTTGACTGGGAAATTGGGGGGTCACCATTAGGAGGTGCTACAAAAATGATAATTTGTTAAAAGACAGTCAATAGATCCATTGTTGTTGTAAATTGATGGAAGGATATGTATGACAGCAATTAATTAGTCCCTCACATTTTCAGGGAAATTTCTAAGTCCAACAAAGGAATAGAAACAAGAAAGTATCCAGGCTGAAGCAAATAGATTTATTGAGAAAGGGCTAGTCCCACAATAAAGCCAATCAGCCAGGGGTTGTATCTGAAAGACCCTGAGCTAGGGACTCAACAGGGTTTTTGTACCCCAACAGAGCTGAATTGCTCATATACCATACTAATTTTTAGAAGAATCTAATTTTAAGTCATCTTCCTAGGAAATATGGAAACTGCCTACATAACAAAATGTCAGCATTTTCCAATACTATTATCAGTCTTCTTGTGGCAACAAGGGTCATAATTCTGCTGCATGACCCCCTTGAGTCAAGCATATCAATCGTGATTTCTAAAATATAGTATTGCTGACTATAATATCCTCTGATATTACTTAATGCTTGACATTAGAAAGTATCATCTGACATGATTAATTAGAAAGAAAAGAAACTTAATACAGTAATTCGATTAAAATATGTAAATATAATAAATCACACATTTTCAGTCAATATGCTGATTATTATCATGATTAAATCACTTATAACTATATTAAATCTCTTATAACTAAGGGGTGGGGAAAATCTCACTCACAAAGTGCTAGATTGCTACCTATTTCACTGGTAGGACTTCCACAATCATTGATTATGATTTTAGCTATTCTGGTTTTAAAATGTACAGAAGATTGAAGCAATGCCAATTAAGAGAGGATAGATAATAATCTGACACAGTCTTAAAATAGTATGAAAAGCTCTAAAACAAAATAAGCTGAATCTGGTGAAGGGAACTATGGATATTTTCCCTAAAATAATTATATAATGAGCAAAATAGTATAATCACTCTCCACCCTGTCATAACCCCAAACCTCAAGGTAAAGGGGAAGTGCTAAAGACTCAGTAGGACTAGTTTCTAAGAATGAACCACATAATCCTATGAAAAATGTTGTTCAATGTCAAGTGAAGAAATGACCAGGGATTTAGAATTGTCTGTACGATATCTTGAGGATATGTAGAATTTAGATATGGGAAAAAGACAGCAAGGAGTCACAATGGCAGAGAGAACAGCATGTCAGGAACTATTTAAATAAGGGTAGAAAGAGATACTGAATTCTTTCTGAGGGACGAGTATCATCATCCATTGTTGGTAAACAGGAACTCAGCCATAAGAGTGGGAGAAAAGTTTGTGTGGTTGAAAACTTTCTCCTCTCAGGTGACAAGCTGTCAATGAAAGGCATTTCCTTCTTGTCATCACCCCCTCCAGGGGATGTGTAGAATGCTTTCATGATCCAGGGCTGAGCACCAATGAAGAGTAAGGCTTTCTTATCCCCACCATAACCTATTTTTACTCACATTTCTTAATGCTGTTTTAAATGATAGTTTTGAACTTTCGCAATCAAAACTTGCATGGCAGCTGTCATTAGAATTTTAATTTTGTGCTAATAGTATAGCAACAAGTCAATATTAATTTATTGTTCTTTCCCACTTTAAAGTAATATGTATGACAGAGCTAAAATAAATGTCTTTTTAAAGTAAATTTCCCATTCATTTTATGCTCTAATTATTCTGCAGTATGTTCAATTACTGTGCCATATATTCTTAGCTGAGCATTCCTTGTCATCCCATGAGTAGCCTTATACAAACCGAGCTCTAGCTATATTATGCTCATGATACAGAAGCACAATTGAAATTGCACACACAGAAAAGGAGTGCATAATAGAACAATTTTGATAGTCATAGCATGCCTTGCAATTTGTAGCAAATTATAGAGTGAAAGGCAAAGTACAAAATGGCTTGAGATTTTCTTCTGGCTACTTTCATTTTGATATAAAGAACACCAATGCAATAAATGTGCACAAATATATATAATCAAGGACTCACAAATTCCATATATCTTCCTTTCATTTATATACATTTATCATGATGTTGTCATCTATGTCAGTATTTCCTCTTTTGGCACATGGCAAACTAATCACACATATCATCTGACATTATCCTTGCTCATGTGCTGTTGATCCTCAACCAATGATCCTCTCAGCCAACTAGGACACATGTTTGTGGGGTTGTTTGTGGTTACTGCTGTCATTTTCCATTTTGACATTGTTAACAACCATTTCCTCCAAGTTTTAATGCCATCTTCTCTATTATACTCTGAGTTCTTTGGCTGCTGACAGTGTCAGAAAAGGAAATGGGACATATTTGAATGTAACATCAACAGTAATTGCCAACAGACTGGGTATAGAAGAAGTATGAGAGAGAATTAAGAATTCCAAATAATACCCAGGTTGTGAGCTTGGGTAAATGGAAGCTGATGAAAATGACAGTAATTAAAAATATAAATTAATAATAACAGTAATAGTTATTATTATAGGAAGAACCACAATAACTAATAATTATAAGCATTCAGCTAACCTACTATGTGCTAAGTATTATGATAAACACTTTAGAAATATATCATTCAATCATCAAAACAACCTTGGAAGTTAGGAAGAAGATAGGATTTTTGGGGAAAGATAATGAGTTCAATATTGGATATGCTAAGTTTTTAACATCTACAGGAAATCCAGTGAGATGTTGAATAGGCCGTTGAAGACTTGAAACTGGAGGTTAACAGAGGATAGGACTATTCACAGATAGATCCATGAATCATCTGCCTAGAAATAAAAATTGAATCCCCAGGAGCTAATGAGATCACCAAGTAAAATAATATAAAGTAAGGAGATAATAGGCTTAAGAAATATGTGTTTACTGACTTACTGAATATCTAGTTCCTTTCCAACCAATTATAATTCCACTAAAACCTAAGGTATAGGTTTAGAATAACAGAACAAAGAGACCATTCTCTTCACAATTAAAACACTATAAAGCTTAGAGACTGAGAGAATTGAAAGATTAAGAGAAGTGAGAGATTGAGAAAGTAAGCACCCCAAAGGAAAACGATTAATGTGTAAGTTGAGTCTTGAGAACTGTCTTTATTTTTGTCTTTATTTGCATCCCAAATGCTTAACACAGTGCTGGCACCATAGTAAATGGTTAGGCAATGCTTGTGGACTAGCCGAATAAGTATACTTCTGGGTCAAATACTGTCTCAAATACTTATTTGTTGTGGGAGCTTGAGCAATTTGCTTAACATTTCAGATTTAGTTTCCTCACCTGTGAAGTGTGCATAATAATGACTGCATTATGTACCTCGCATGCTTGCTATAAGAAATACTCTCTTAAAATCATGAATTATAGAAATATGAGTTGTGTTTTTTACTCAGTCAATTGATTCTTCTTTCAAAAATCTAATATATATATATTTTTGCACTCCATTGACTAAAATGAAAAATGAAAGGTTTATATGGGTGAGGCTCTAAGAGGTAGTTACATTTAGAGCACAAGAAGAGATGACTTGTCAAAGCTAGAATATTTTAGAGTATTATAAAATATTTTCAGGATAATTTTTTGAGACATACAGATTTATGTATGTTTATATGTACATATGTGTGTACATACATACACAAATCTCTGTATAGTGGCATGTTGACTCTCTCATTAGATTGGAAACACCTTGAAGGAAGTGACTGTCTTTTGATATTCAGGACTAGCCTGGCACCTAAATAAATATTGTTTCATGTATAATATAATAATTATTATGTGTTGTATATTAGTTGTTTTATATATTATAAAATATGAACATTATATAATACATCACACTGCTTTTTACTTTATATAACTTAATATATACTATATATCTCTAAGTATATATATTAATAATGTAGTATTTTAATATTACATATAAGCAAAATAGTATAAAATTAAAATAATCTGTTATATTCATATATATATATATACCCACATATAATATATGCATAAAATAGACTACTTTTCACTCTAAGAAATGATGACTCAATTCAGTTTGAAAAGCTTTAGACAATTGTGGTGAACTAATTAAGTATGAAGGAAGGAGAATCATAAGGACGATAACTATAATATGTAAAATAATGGATATGAAAAGAGGCCTAAATGGAAGATGAAGTCTGGCAAATTGGCAATGTACTAGGGATAGGCACATGTCTTGATCACCTATGATGTTGTCTCTCATATGGAGAAAAACAGGCACGTCCTTCTGGAAAGCAAGACAGCTGAAACATGGTCGGACATTCCATGTTGGCTTAACACTTGTTAAAGACATTTTTTTCTCCATTATCTCCAAAATTAGATCAGTCAGACCCTTAAAAAAAAGACGACTGAAAAATAATGGGAAATTCTGTGGAATATCAATTTGAAAGGACTATTACTCACACTACAGGATGAGAGGGAATAGCCCTCTAACTTTCATTACCTCCCTCAGCCCACATGGCCCCAAGAAATGGACTTGATACTTTGTCTTTCTCTTGTGTGTTGTTTTGTTTTGTTTTGTTTGATTTTACCATTTTCAATGAAGACAGTGTAGTCTCTGACAAAGGAGCTAGAACTTTATGTAACCAGGAATGCAGAAGTCTAGGCCAGGTGTTTTGATTCAAAGCAATAGGTGGAAGACCATGGTTGTAAAATATGGTAATCACTGTCAGATGTGCTTTCTTTATAAACACATAGTAAGTAGCTTTCTTCGTTTGAAGAAAACTTTAATGGAAGGTGTATTGGGAAATTACTGTGACTTTAGAAAAAAGAATCAATAACATTTTTTTAAACAAAAGACACAGGGATCTGACAAAGAGTCGAGGAAAAGAGAGAAAAGGAGAAAAAGAAATAGGGGGATTCAAAATTTACCACATTTTGTAGGTTGACAGCATCAGAATAAAGGGGTCTTTGGACCTTCATGGCCTGAAGGCATCATGTATTAAAATATGGAAGAAAAACTGATGTTCCTGAAGATAACCCTGAGTCATCAAGAATGGTTAAATTATAATCAGTTATCTTTCATTCAAGAAGGCAGAGAAGTGTGTAATATTTTTTGGAAAGATTTCCAACCACAGTCACAGTCAGTATGTTAATATTTAAATGGAAAAACTTCAGTTTTATGGAAATCTCAGCTATGTGAAACCATTCCTACCTCCATTGAGGCCAGATAATGAGGTATTACTTTAAGCATTTTAGAAAATGAGTTATCTATGTGCCAGAATTGTTCCTTCAAAAATTGATTAGTTCATAAAGCCTGGAGGGGAATGATAATATCACTTGTGTATTTCTGGCTACTTTAATACCAGTAGATAGGAAAACATATAGCTTTCAATTCAGCAATTATGGAAGACTAGGCAGAGATTCATCATTTAATGTTTCTTGATAATTTTGTAAAACCTTAAAGAAATGAGATTTCTTTAAGAAAAAGAGGTAATGAAAGGGAGAGGAAAATATGCCAATCCAGTTTGTAGAGGCCCTCTATAATTAGAAGACCAATAGCCTAATCATGTGCATCATCATTCTTCATCATCAATGTCATAATAGCTTTTTTGATAGCTGACAAAAGAAATCCAAATATAATCCTTGAAATCCAGGTGTTTATTCACTCAATCAAGAAATGTTTATTTAAATACCTACTATATGACAGGATCTATGTGGAGGGTGGGAAGGGGTAAGAATAAAAGATCAATAAATAGATAGATAGACAGATAGATAGATGATAGATGGAGAGATAGATTGATTGATAGATGCCCCCTTACTGTTTAATTTAAGTACCATAATCTGTAGGAATTTATGTAACATACATCAATAGAAGAAGACATCAGTTACCTGAAAGCAAACAGCTGTCACCTTGGGGTGCCCAAAATCTATTGCTTTCAACACATGATCCTCCTTTTTATCCCAGTGACTAGTTTCAAACTACTAAATAAAGCACCAAGTAAAAATGCTCAAATCCTTTGTGTTCAGCTAACATAATGTGATGATATATAGCAGGGGCTTACCTGTTGGAATAATGTACATAATTATGGATGTGAAAAGGTGTTAAATAAAAAAAAATAAGGAGATAAGGGCAGTAGCCCCATTTAATAATACTTCTCAGTTGATCTGCCTTACCAGAAAGAATCAAATTTCTTTTTTTGTTTGTTTGTTTGTTTGTTTGTTTGTTTTTTTGCAGGGCAATGGGGGTTAAGTGACTTGCCCAGGGTCACACAGCTAGTAAGTGTCAAGTGTCTGAGGCTGGATCTGAACTCAGGTACTCCTGAATCCAGGGCCAGTGGTTTATCCACTGCGCCCCCTAGCTGCCCAAGAATCAAATTTCTAATGACAGAAATAAGGACTCCATGGCAGTAGGAACACAGCAAAAGTGACAATAGCATTGACCTCTTTCCCTACACTATATTTATCTAAATTGTTGGTTTTCAAAGGGTGTGTCCCAGCATTTTAATGTAGTATATGTTCTGGGTCCACCCTCCTTACTTCCAATTTCACTGACTGGTAGAGTTCCCAGAACTGGGTTAATACATTATCTCACAGTCCTAGGTTTAAAACTGAGGGAATGGGCTGGGTGGGGGGAGTGTCATTCTAAAAGGTCCCTCTGGTACACTTCCCACAAAGATTAGCGGTTGATATGATTAGTCAGCCAGACTTAATTAGCTTTTACAAAGTGATATTTCTGAATGTGGCATAGTAAAAACAGGTGGTACAAAACACACAAACATAGAGAGACACACAAATTCTTTTTCACTAATACCCACAATCCAGGGAAAATGAGGCTGAAGTCTAAAGAGTACATGTGGCACAACAGTCTCATATACCTGGAAATCCTTTGTCTAGATTTTTCACAATCATCCTCAGAATTATGAAGTACATTTTCTGCTGGGATCTTTGTAGAGTCTTGAATCTCTTTCTTCATCGTATCCACTAAGAGTTTATCCTTAGATTCCAATGAAGACATTATCATTAACCATTCTGAGGAATATTGCTAGGATGCTGATAAAAGTCCCAATTCACCAACAATCTGAAACTCACAAGGTTATCCTACAAGAAATACACCCTCCATGGGCAAGAGTTTATAGGAAATAGAAGTGGAGGTTAAGGTACTTTCATCCTCCATCCTCTAAGATTGTTTTTCAAGGGTTTGGCTTGGTTGAGTTCTACCATTAAACTGTTGCACGGTCAAATCTGTAGGTCTAAAACTACCTTGATATTTTATAGATTTCGGATGGGGTGTGACCAGATTGTATTTAACACACTTTCTATGCAGCTTTAGGTACTAAGATGGTTTACTAAGACATCTATATTGATCAAAGCCTTTCCTCAATCATCACTTACTCTGACCAAATTGAAAAGCATTCTCACCTGGTTAAGATATCAGAATATCTTATCCCTTATTTTAAGTACACTGGGGTAATTGTCTAGTTTGACTCCCATTGCTATATTATGTAAGTGCTAAAATTAGCCTCAGGCACACACCAAACAGAGCCACCCCTCCCCCTATGTTTCAGCTGCAGGTTCCTCAGAGACAAGCTAAGAGGTGTAGATGAAAACCCCAGGCCCCTGGTATGCAGCAGAGGACACGGCTCCCTTGAGCCCTGGGCGTGGTACTCATGGCTCCCTCGAGACCCCTTCCCCCCCCCCCACCCCAGCTGTGGCCCTAGGGCTGTCAACCAATTAGCTTGGTGGTTGTGGGGGGCACAGCCCAAGGGTCTGGTGAGAAAGAAGGGTTTTATATTCAGAAGTGGGGGTAGTGAAAGGGGTTGTAGGGAAGGTGTAGGAAAAAAAGGTCAGTCGGTAGTGAAAGCAGGCATGGTAGGAGAAGATGCACAGGGGAGCTAGAGGGAAAGGAGAGAGAAGAGTGAAAGGGAGCTGGAGAAAGGAGACAGCTAGGAAGGATTTACAGTGAAAGGATTGAGAAAGTTTCAGGTAGCTGACAGTGAAAGGGAGCGATCAAGAGGAGGCTACAGAGCAAGGAGCCACAGGTGAGAGATGAGGGAGGAAAAATTCTGTCCAGGGAGAAAGTTAAAATGCAGTCAGGTCATATATTTCTTGCTTTTTTCACTAACTTTATTCGCCTAAATAAACCCTTTACTGTTAAATTGAAAGAGGCTTCCTAATCTTTTTCCTTGTAGTCTGAGAGAGGCAATGAGGGAAGGGGCTGGGTCCCCATACGGGACTTAATGAACCTGGGGGATTTTTTAAACCCCCAGGCAGATAAGCAGCTAATAGCTCACAGACTGGTTTAGACAACTAATAGCAGTCAAATAGCCAGCCAGCCAGGAGCTTACAGATTAAGACACAGTTAATATAATTTTTACATTGAATGGTGACCACAGCAGGACCTATGAGCCAGATATAATTTTTCAGATGCTAACACAGTTATAAGTCTACAGATTATATAGCAGTAGTTAATATATTTTTTTAAACAATTAGTTATCCAGGAATTGGTCTGCATGGGCCCCAAAAAACTGGAACTTATTCTTTTTTTTTTTTTTTTGTGAGGCAATTGGGGTTAAGTGACTTGCCCAGGGTCACCCACCTAGTAAGTGTGTAAAGTGTCTGAGGCTGAATTTGTACTCAGGTCCTCCTAGATCCAGGGCCAGTGCTCTATCCACTGTACCACCTAGCTGCCCCAACTTATTCTTGTTAATACATTCACATGTGGCCATCATGCCAATTTCAATTATATTGATGAGGGAGAACCAGAGATAGAGGGAACAGGTAGCAAATGATTTGAATCTTGAAAGGAGATATATAATCCATGTTTCCTGTTTCTGGGATTGTTGTTCCATTCATTTTGAATCATTTAACCTTAGACCTAATCAATTGATTGGTGCCCATATTCTTGGGATAGTTCAAAACATTCCACATACATAGCTCACACTATCTCATTCCATTAATTCCTTTTGCCATTTGTCTTCTGCCTGCCCTGTCCTTCCCACCCAGCTCTTTTCCTGAACACAATTATAAACAGTAGGTATAATTTGTGAAAATCATGCAATTTACTACCCTACACATCAGCTCATCAAATCTATGTCTCTTTGGACCAAAACTCTCTTTCCTGGTCACACTACTCCTATGCTTTTTTTTTCTTCATGTATTGATTAGAATGTAAAGTCACTCAGAGCAGGAGCTCCTTAAGGGTAAGTTCCTTGAAAGGAAAGGGTTGAGTCACTACCCTTTTCAAGCTTTGCGAGCCACAACAATCGTTGCTATTCACATCAAGCAGAGAAACATGATGGGACAGTTAGGAGGAAAAAAAAATTCATCACAGATTGAAAATATCCTTCAGCCTTTTTTTAGCTTGAATCACCTTTACCAAGGTATGTGGTTATGAAAAATACCTCTGAGTACAAATGTTTTGTTTTCATTTGTTCATTTGCTTCTGTCATAAAAGGATGGTTGCATTCAGAGGAGGCACATCTGGTATGACCTGTCAGAGACAATACTCAGGACCTTTGGATCTTAAATCATAGATTTAAAGATGGGTGATTGATTCATTCTACTATAACCCCTTAGTTTATAGTTGACTTTGAGTCCTAGAGACTTAAAGTGACTTCCCTAAGGCCACAGAGGTCATAAATAGTATGGTCAAGATTTGAATCCTCATGCCCTGACTCAAAATCTACGACCCTACGCTGAACCATAGGTATTGACTGAGATTTCTGAATGGAGAGAACTGGAAAACAGTCAATAATGATTAGCTTAAAGGGCTGACTGAAAATATTTCTGAGTCACTGGCTAGGAGGACTAACTAAAGGGCCCTCCAATACAGGTAAGGTAGAGTTCTAGCTTTATGTGGAGACTAATATGCACAACAACCTCTTGGGGGAAGAATGCCTGTACAAACATACCATCCTTACTTCTTTAAACAAATGATAATTGTCTTCTTACTCTGTTGGGTGACTTCAATTCCATATGGATCACCCTTGAAGTAGTAGGAATCCATGGGGGAAATTTAGGGTTGCTGTTCGAATAAGAACCCAGATGAAATTTACTTCAGCCTCTATGGTGATTGATCATGACCCTCAGAAAATGTTTATGTGCCCTCAAAAAAAAAAAGAGTCATTTGAGAATTTTATCAAAACTCTAGTTGCATAGACATATGTTGAAGAAATTATGAAAGAATTTGCACCTCTGGAAATTTATTCATTTCTTATCTAAGTGATCCCAAATCCTAAATTCCAGTGGAGAGATCTCCACATGTCTTAGAAAGCTTACTGTGAATCAGGATTCTGTCTGATAAAGAAAGACCATTTTCTTTTCCCTTTGCCTTTACTTTTGTTTGTGGGTAGAGAAAGGTCTTTGAAGACCAAGTAAGAACTGTTGAGTACTAAGCAAGCAAAAATCCTTGGTAAAGTTTATGAAATCATCCTTGCTCATTAAATCTTCAGGATTTCCTATTTGGGGATAATAGTGATTTTTGTCTGTACTTGCATGATTGTATAGGATCTCTTGTAACATTGACAATTTTGTAACTCTAGTCTGACACTCAGGTATCAAGTGAAAGGACATTGTTTATGCCTCCACAGAAATCTTAAATGATAATTTAGTTTGAGACAAAATGTATGTTAAAAATTTACCCCTTCCTATTTGCTGGGGATGGCCAAATTTTAAAATGATGAAAAGAAATTGGAGTGCTCCACCTGAGAGCTTAAGTCCATGTGTTTTCAAAGACCAGGATCCCAGGTAAGATGATGTTGTTAGCAGAGAAGTCATTAGAACACACAGTCTTTGAAGAAAATATCTGTATGTTTAAATTTGTTATGCTTTTATAGTAAATATTCCCTTGAAATAATTAATCTGCCTGTTGAATTTTTTAAATGAAACTGGGGAACTTAGACCTTTAAATTTGGGGGGAAATGATCAGTAGGTGTTTGAGTCAATGGCAGTTGAGAAACACCTGCTAATTCCTCTAAGAGTATCAGAGAATGCTTTGTATAAGTCAAATGAAACACACTAGACTTGCCCAGGGTCACACAGATAGTAAGTGTCAAGTGTCTAAGGCCGGATTTGAACCCAGGTCCTCCTGATTCCAGGGCTGGTGTTTTATCCACTGTACCACCTAACTGCCCCCAATATTCTCATTAAAGGAAAAAGAAAGGTTTCCTGGGCAAGCATAAATGTTTTCAAGGTAAAATAGAGACAACCACTAGGAGAAGTGATCAAGAGGAGATCAAGTATGGATGAATAAAAATCCTTCTGAATCTGCAATGATATCCCAGCAGAGAAACAATAATAACATGAGAGATTTTTAAAAAGATGAACATATCCTTATTTTATCACTCCAAGATTTTTTCTTAAGGTGAAAGAGGCTCTTTCACATTAATCAATGGATCAAAAAGAAATTTTGTTTACATGGTTTAAAAAAAAAGTCTGAGTAAGAAAAGGTCACTGATAGAAAGTGAGCTGACCACATCCATCAAGGAAAAGGAACTAGTTTAAAACTAGCAACATTGCCCCTTCATACCTGGGGGAATGGAGGAAGAGGGGATAATTTTTTAGGCAAGTAATCAAATAAATCAACCACCTAATAGCCAGTTGATGAAATGGGCAGTTCAAATAGCAAAGGGAAGGCTAAATAATAAGGAAATATATACATACATATATATGTGTGTGTGTGTGTGTGTGTGTGTGTGTGTGTGTGTGTGTGTGTGTGTGTGTGACTTAGATAATTTCCAGGCTCTAACTTTAAGAACAGAAATAACAAGAGAATAGGGTGGGTGGACTTAGGTATCACTTCTCTTCAAGATCAGATTTACTAAGTTGGAAATGGGTCACATATCACCAAAAGAAGTAAAATAAAACTATCTGGGGTCATTTTTGAGATCATTAACATGGGAGAAAGCATCTGGCCCGACAACTTCTAATCACTAATTCATAATGCTAAGAAATAATGGAAGAGGAAGCAGAGATGATCTGTGACACTTGTCTGGCATACTTAACATCACATGTTCTTTGGCTCATGAATGAGAGCCCTGTGGAATCTGCAGGAAGAAAGCAGGAATAATTAGTAAGCACAATGGCACAGTAATTAAATATGGTTTATATGAGAGACATTTTCAAAGTTAAGGGGTATAGACTATTTTTAAAATGTGGAATTTTCCTATAGGATATAGTATTGAAAAGGCTAGTGGAAAGAAAAGCCAGAAGGAAGCAGATTTGACTGAAGAGAAAGTGACCATTTACAAAAGATAAGATTTAGAACTTTGTCAACATTGTGAAATATCGAGAGAAGTTCTGCATGGAGGTGTGTGTGTGTGTGTATATTTATATGTGTATATATATATATATATATATATATATATATATATATATATTTATATGTATGTATGTACATGTGTGTATGTATGCGTGTGTATATATATATATATATATATATATATTTGTGTGTATATATATATGTAGCTTCATAGAATCCCATGTAGTTTCATAGAATCCCAAAGTTTCCTGAGGTACTCCAATGACTAATTAGGCCAAACTCTTCCTGGAAAAAAAAAATTTTTCTTGGTCAAATAATCAGTCAACTGTCACTTTTTAAATGCCTACTGTGACTTGTAAAATTGAATGTAGTCACCTATTTCTGTCCCAAGTGTAGGGAAAATTAGCTGGGGTTTATCTTATATTTGATACTTAGAAATTATAGACTACTGCACCAGTTTGGGGAATTAAGTATTTATTAAAGTATTTCAAATATTAGTAAAAAGAGTGCACATGGCTCTGAAAGATAGGAAGGCCTATCTAGGATCTATGGGAGAGAGAAGAGAAAAAGGTGGCTTCACCTACAAATCTCAGGCCCAAAAGAGGAAGTTCTTGTGCCTGAGAGAGCAGAAATTACCAGTGGGTCAGAAGAGAGGTGGTCCCTATACAATACTCCAAGCTAATTGGCTGGTAGCATTCAAGTCCATTGATTGGCATAACTTGAAGGTGGTCTTAAGTGAATTAACTTCCTTTAGTTAGGAACGTTGATCTACATTTCCTTTGAAATTCTCCTGATTGTGGGTTGGCCCTGCAAAACCAGCTCCTGTGGGTGTGTGTGCGTGTGGGGGGGGTATGAGTCCCCCAAACCCCATTATTTTCTCACACTGCTATGTTACTTTACATGACCCTGGGCAAGTCATTTAACCTCTCTTTGACTCAGTTTTCTCATCTGTAAAATAAGGATAATAATAACACTTTTACCCCAAGATTTTTTTGAAGATCAACTGAGATAATAATTGTAAAATGCCTAGTACAGTGCTTAGAACATAGTAGGTGCTTTATACAGGTTAGCCTATTATTACTATCATTATTATGATCAGCATTATTATTATTTTCTTCACAGTTTTAGAAGGGTATTTATTGATCAGCAGAAAACAATGAAGAGGAGGGGCATCAAGATGATGAATGGTGGCTAGTACCTACTGTGATGAGGATTAGTTAAAGGAATTGGGGATATTTAAAGTTTTTCAAAGGTCAAAGGGTATAGAATTGTACAGTTTGGCCTCAGAACTGCACCAGGAGCAATATGTTGCAGATGCAAATTTAGAAATGATTTGAAGAGAAATTTACTAGTGATGAGAAAAATTCTAGGAGAAAATTAGTTCCCTGTAGAGCCAGTGTATTGCTCTCTCATGGTGAAGGTCTTCTTTCAGAGGTTGCATGGCCACTTTTAGGGAGAATTATAATGGAGATTCTTTGTGAAAAATAAATGGCCCAGGGGAAGCTAGGTGGCCCAGTTGATAAAGTACTGGCCATGGATTCTGGAGAACCTGAGTTCAAATCTGGTCTCAGACACTTGATACTTACAAGCTGTGTGAACCTGGGCAAGTCACATAACCCTCACTGCCCTGCAAAAAAGAAAAAAAAAAAGAAAAACATGGCCCAGATGGTTGCTGACATCTCTGCCAGTTCTGAAATTCTGCAATTCCATGAATGATACAGTGGATGACACTTTCAAGGGCAATCTGAAAGGCTGCTGAGTCCTCTACTGAGGCTGAGTAAAGACAGAAAATGCAACTTTCCATTCTGCTTGGCAATCATTTCGTCCAGAGATCAAGGAGTTGCTCTCCAAGTATTTCATTTTCTGATTGTTTAACTTAATTCAACAAAAATTATTTTTGGCAAACATTTATTGAGTTCCTAATGCAAGGGAAGAACATGGTTTATTGTGATGCATAGATAGTGATTTTTTTTGCTTAGACTCTCTCAAAGATCAGATGTTTTTTAGAGAGCTTTGGACAGGTTCCAAGTCTCATTTGATTTAGATCAAATCCTTTAACAAGTACTCACAGTATACAGAGCCTAGATTGTTGATTAACAGCGAAGCCAGAAGATTTAGAAATCATATGAGGGCTTTATTCTGGAACATTCAGAGCCAAACCTTCTTTCCACTTATATTTACTTGGGAGACAGCATAGTATAGTGGAATGACAACTGAATTTAGAGCTAGCAGACCTGTTTTTGAAGTCTGATTCTGCCATTTGCAAACTGGATGATCTTGGGCAAGTCACTGCCTCTCTCTTGGACTCAGTTTCCTCTTATTTAAAATGAGAGCGTTTGCTTGATGAACTATAAAAACTATTCTAGGTGTAAGAGTAGGATTCTCCTTCTTCAGGTATATAAAGGCAACTGGGTTGCACAGTGGTTAAAGACCCGGTCTTGGAGTAAGAAAGATCCAAGTTAAAATCTGAAATCAGACACTTACCAGCTATGTATGGTAGTGAAATCATTTCACCACTGTTTACCTTAATTTCCTTAAAGGTAAAATAGTAAAAACAATAGCATCTACCTCCCAGGGTTGTTTTGAAAACAAAATGAGAATTTTTTTTTAAATGCTTAGCACAGTAGCTGACACATAGTTGCCAATGAATAAATGCTTATTTCCTTCTTGGAGAAATCTCATTTTTTCTCCTCACCTCATACCAAAAGTAATATGAAATATATACTTTAAAAGGTTTTTGTGACCCTTCTATTACATTTATTTACTGTCTTATTTATTCTTTATTCCTTATTATGAAATACTGACTCCAGGAGTACATGTAGGGCACTTGAACTCAAAAGGGCTTTTTAAAATTATCTTTTCCTTATCTTGTGTGTGAGCATACTGTAAGCAATTTTTTGCAAGCCATTTCTCATCTAAAGTCTCTAGACAAAAGATCATTCTCCATGGAAAAGAAAACAGAAACAAAAGAAGAATTGAATAGCCTTTGTGTTCCTATGTCATCAGTTATACTTCTATCCCTACCACTAGTTCTAACTTAAAAAAAAAAATCATTCCCCCTGCCGAATACAGTTAACAAACAAATTAAAACATAATCAACTTCCCCCAGAATTATTTATTTATTGTTTTGGGGGGATTGGGCAATAAGGGTTAAGTGACTTGCCCAAGGTCACACAGCTAGTAAGTGTCAAGTGTCTGAGGCTGGATTTGAACTCAGGTACTCCTGAATCCAGGTCCTGTGCTCTATCCATTGCACCACCTAGCTGCCCCTGCAAAACTATTTTTATTAGCCTTCCTGGCTATCCTCAATTCATTTTTTCCAGATTATTGTTAGTAAATTGACATTAAATTTGGAACTTAGAAAATATGGGTACAAGTGTTGGCTTGATGATTACTTGGGCAGTTAGGTGGTTCAGTAGACTGAGCAACAGAACTAGAGACAAGAAGACCTGGGTTCAAATGTGACTTCAGACTCTTATTAGCTGTGTGACCCTTAGAAACTCACTTTAATCCTTTTTACCTCAGTTTTCTTGTCTGTAAAATGAAACAGAGAAGGAAATGGCTAAAGAATCTTTACCTCCCCCCCACCAAAAAAAACCCCAAAAAACACAACCCATAAATGGAAAAACAAAGAGTCAGATACAACTGGAACAACTCAACAACTAAAATGACCTTGAGCAAATTACCTCACTCACTTCATCACATGCAGAAAAATTGAACTTATTTCAAATTTCTTCGAGAACATGAATCTTGATTGACTATTGATATATGATCTATAATCACAAGCCTGCTGCCCTTGTGACCATCCACAGACTTGAAAGAACTTTTGTACTACAGATTAGCAGGATTTTCAGAAAGAAATATCCTTCCAAATGTAACACTGAGAATTAGGATATAATTACAACTCAGTCCCATGATGCATTACAAGTTCTATTGTCTTTAGCTCATTTACTGATCCCTTTCTCACATGTAAACAGGTCTTAGGATGAGAAACAGATGAGGAGATCTCTCAACAGAAACCATTCATTTCTGCAGTGTGTATGATAATGCCTTGCAATTAATTTATTAAGAAGGTTTTAATAATGTTCAGTCAGAATGACTCAGGTGTAATAGGTTATTTTATACTATAATGACTTTTCCCCCTTCTGCTCAGCGTACCATGCAATGTTAGAATATTAAGTCTTTTCATCTTTCAGTTCTCATCATGGTTTAGACCCAATTTTGCTCAAGTCATCCCTGGGCTGACCTATGCTTATCAGTCCTATGGAGAAGATTATAATTTCATTCCCATTGAATGGTATGTTTTCCACTCTCTAGCCTGAACATGCTGACCTCAATTATTTCTACAAATCAGATTAGCCTTGTTGACTTCAGTCATTTTAATAATTAAGAAGGTGAAAAGAGAAAGGAGCACATTCTTAACCAATGTTCTCAGAGTTGAGAATTGACTAGCCTAATACTTATGGGAAGGAGAATAGTTTTCCCCAAAATAAATCTCCAGGTAGTTGGATTAATCAGGGAACTATCAGAAACCATCATAAGGGAAATTTGGATATGAAAATTTAATGGGAGATTTGAGCATTCCCACAATTTTCACAATTCCTACAGTGAGTAGATGTATGGTTGCCACATCAACCCAAATAATCTTCCTTTAAGATATTTTGTTTTAATGAGCCAAAATTCTCCTTTTCACCCTTCCAACCCCTTCCCCCTAAATGAGAATACAAGAAAAATCAAACTCTTTGCAAACATGTATAGTCACAAATTGCGACATTATTCATTTCCAACAAATATAAGCTCATTCTGTATTCTAAATCCTTTGCTTCTCAATCAGGAGGTAAGTACTATCTTTTTGTAAGGAATTAATTATGATTTGGGGTTTCCATGACCACCCCTTTGCTTCATGATGGTCAGAATGAAGAGATGTAATCTTGAAAAGCCATACCATGTTAGTGTCTGGAAGCTGGCTAACTTGCAGCTGTAGAGCCACCCATTAGTTCTGTCAATCAAAGCTACCAACAAATTAGCTTGGAACTGTGTGTGTGTGTGTTTATGGCCCTGTTTTCTGGTTTTGTGGGAGGCTTTGGGAGGAAGCTCAGGGAGGAGAGTGCTTGCTCTGGCACGTGTTTGAACGCGTGCGCTAGAGAGAGAGAGAGAGGCAGAGAGGGACACTGGTGTGGTGGACCTTTGGACTGAGCCAGGGGACACTGCACAGCTGACTCTTCTTGGAACTGTGGATTCCAGGTGGTGGTGAATTTGTGTTGTTTATGTGAGGCTGGCTCTTTGGGGCTAGGTGAGCTAGAGGCAGGTTTAAGGTTTGAGTTGGCTTTTGTTGGACCTGGGCTTGTTTGGGGTGCCTGGGGCCTTTTTTCCCCAGTGATTTAGATTCTAATCATCTGGGAAACAGGTCATAGTTTTCCCTTCCCCTATTCCCTTTCTCATTGTCCCTGGCTCTATTAACTTCAGCTGTGCTATAGATTTGTTCCCATTAATAAAACAGGTTTTGTTTGTAGAAAAGAGGCTTTTAATCTCTTTTCTTGCCCCAGTATTATGGCAAGCTGCCCAATTAACTATCCCCATACTAAATTTGGCCTTTACACTTTCCTCGGTAGTCTTTTGGAATCCTGGTTGATCATTTCACAAAAGCACTTCAGCACAACAGTATTCTATTACAGATTTATACCATAACTTATTTATCTATTCCCCAATCTAGGGGTACCCCCATCAGATTCCCAATCTGTGCTTCTTCAAAGAGAGCTATAAATATTACTTGCACATTCTTGTTATGTTTTGTTTTCTTTCGGGCTAATCCATCTCTTATTCTATCCCCCCTCTTATACCGCCTTCTTCTTTCTCTCCTTTCTCTTCTATTTCCCTATTGAGTGAAATGTATTTCTCTTGCCAATTTTGGGTTCTTTCTTATTTTGACCTATTCAGATTATACTGAGGTTCAAATATCAGCTGCTCCTCCATCCTCTATTTCTTGTGTGGATCGCTGTTAATTTGTTTATCTTGATTATGAGATAATTTCCCCTAACTTATTATGATCTTATGCTTTCCCTTTCCCCTGACAGTACAATCCTCTTCCCTTTATTCCTTTTCTTATAATCATCAAGACACAACAGAACAACACAACTCCTAATACTTGTAATCCCTCTATAAACCCTGATAATGGTTGGGTTCAGAAGGGACAAGTATTATCTCTTTCCATTTGATTATAAGCTGTTTATTCATGTTTATTCCTATATCATTGTTCATTCATACTAACCTTTTTATGTTTATTTCAGTGTTTGAACTTCAATGTTTCTTCACAGTTCTCGTATTTTCATCAGGGTTACTTGATATTATTCTATTTAATTAAATATAAATTTTCCCATTTTAAGTTATTCCTGAATGTAAGTCTATATTTTGGGGCATCTTGAATATCATATTCCAAGTTTGATGCTTCCTTATAGTTCTGCCTGCTAAAACATGTGTAATCCTATGCCTCTTTAGTGCTTGAATTCTTCCTCTCTGGAGGCTTACAGTATATTTGTTTTACCTAAAAGGTCTGGATTTGGGCTATTATGTTACTGGGAACTTTCATTATTAAGTTTCTTTCTGAAAGTGACCAATGGATTCTTTGATTTGGAATGGATTGTGAGACATGGGATACACTGTCATAGGACTGTTCAGTATGGCATGCTTGCATCAGTGCTCTATGAACAAAGCCAACTTACAGTAGCTCAAAAGGAAAGTGATACATGCATATTTAAAATCATCTCCATTCCAAATGTTCATATGAACTGTTTGTGCCTGACCTATGGTAGAGCCTTCTGAACTTGTATTGGTCTGATCAACCACAGTCAGATTCACTATACATTGACCCCAAAATAGTGATATTTTATTTCTCTTCATTTATGAAGGACAACAACTGATCAACTTTGTCTTCCAGTTCTAAGAGATCTGGGTATATCTCTTTTAAGATTCCTTGAAATATGATGTCTAGACTCTTCTTTTTTTGGGGGGTGGGGTGGGTCATGGCATTCAGATAGTCTAATATTCTTATTTTTTCTTCTCCATATCTTTTCAAGTCAGATGGGTTTTTAAAGATATTTTGTGATATATTTTATAACTTCAACTTTTGTTTCAATATTTTAACTTTGTTTTAATATGTATTGTCTCATGGGGTCATTGGTTTCTATTGGGTCCATTCTAATGTAGGGAAATTTTCATTCATATATATCATGGGGGTGTCATTATGTGGCTTGTAGGGAGGCTTATTTTTTCTCTCAACCCTTTTCCAAGGGGAATTTTCATTCCAGCCAGGATGGGAAGCAAGAGGCTGAGAAAAGATGCTTGACCAATTTGCCATCCTCAGAGGGAGGAGGTACTGGGGTATAATTATATCTACCATTTCCATTAAATATGACTCTTCTAGGAGATGATATTTTTAGATTCAAGCTAAACTTATGATCATTGTTCACTAATGGGGAAAAGAAGACACAATAATTATTTACAAGGCTTGATTCCATTCCCAGCAAACAATAGTTCCACCATATATATGCTTAGTACACATAGAATACACATGACAAATAGCAAAGTTGCCCATTTATCCAAGCCAATAAGAAACAGAAATCAGAGAATGTATACATAGGATAATATATACCAGGTAGAAAAGAATGAAGGTGCTCTCCCAGGTGAGATAATTCAGTTAGAGAGAGAGAGAGAGAGAGAGAGAGAGAGAGAGAGAGAGAGAGAGAGAGAGAGAGAGAATCATCTAAGTGGAAATTTCTCAAACTCTCTAGTATAGCAAGCTCTAGTATAGCAAGGATATGATGGAGACTGCTAGATCCTCTTATGTCAGCTTTTCCCCAGTCCCTTATAGTCCTTCTAAAAATCTGACATGAGATTATAATTATTAATTTCATTTCTTGAAGCTGAAAGACAGAAGAGCTAGAAGAAACCCTAACACTTCTAGAGAAACTGTAGTAAAACTTGAAACTGGAGTTTACAGAGAAATTGTTCTCCAGCTCCATCCTGCCCCTCATGTACACATGGACTGTTGATCTCCATCAATGAAGAAAGTCTCTCATACCAAGTGTCTTTGAGACCTAAGTTACACTAATTTTCAGAGTTTGTTGCTTGTGCAAAATTTTGTACCTCTTGTTAAAACTGACAATTCATTTTTCATTTTTTTTCTTCTGTGACTCCTAATTCTTCTCATCTCCTCAAGCACTCTTATTCCATTTATACAGAAATTTAAAAGGGAGGAAGTTAGGGTGTACAGTGCATAGAATGCTGGTCCGGGAGTCAGGAAGATTCAGCTTCCTGAGTACAAATATGGCCTTAGACACAATAGCTGTGTGACTCTGAGAAAGTCATTTTACCCTGCCTCAGTTTCATCATATGTAAAATGAGCTGAAGAAAGGCATTGCAAACCACTATCAGTATCTTTGCCAAGAAAATCTCAAATGGAGTGATAAAGATTTTCACATGACTGAAATGATTCAACATCCTCAATAACATGTTCCAGTCACTGTGCTAATCACTTTTTATAAATATTACTTCATTTGGTAACCACAACACTGAGAAGTTGTGTTATTATTATCCCTCTCTAACAATTAAGGAAACTGAGGCAAGCAGGAGGAAAGTGACTTGTCCAGGGTCAGAGAGGTAAGAAATTTGAGGCTGGATTTGAACCCAGTTCTTTCTGACTTCAGACATAGAACTTGAGCCACTGTACCACCTATTATATTCATGTATGTTAAAATGTATTTTTTTATTGAACAAAAGTAAAATAAGTAAACTGATTTGAGAAATTTCAGGATGGAAGAATCACTTTCATGAAGGGGGGTTGAGAAAAGGGCAAGGTACCTAGAGTAAGAAGCATATTGGATGGTTAGCATTGGTAAAGTACTTTGAGATCGAAAGACTAACATGTGAGTGATTTCTGAAGGAAGGAACATTACAACTTGCCCCAGTTAATTCATCAACCAGTAAGCATTTATTAAATATCTGTTATATTTCAGGCATTGTGCAAGGAGGGAGAAGAATGAAGAAGGAAAAGAAGAAAGTGGAGAAGGAGAAGGAGAAAGAGGAAGAGGAGAAGGAGAAGGAGAAGGAGAAGGAGAAGGAGAAGAAGAAGAAGAAGAAGAAGAAGAAGAAGAAGAAGAAGAAGAAGAAGAAGAAGAAGAAGAAGAAGAAAACCCCTGCACTTATAGTCTATCTATATCCATTTACCCCTCAGTAGATGACCTTTGAAGATAAATTAGGTGGTATAAAGAATTCAACACTGGAACTTCAGTCAGAAAAGTATGAGATCAATTGTTAACTCAGATACTTACTAGCTGTGTGAACGTGGACAAGTTACTTAGAGTTTGGATACTCCATTTTTCTTATATGTAAAATAAGAATAATAATACCAATACTTATATCCCAGGGTTTGTGTGATAAAAAATGAGAAAATAATTGTAATATTTGATTTATCTTGAAGTGCTATATAAATACTCATTGTTGTAACCCTCCACCTATCCATGATATTGGGACTGAACTTCTCGTGATCAGTCTCCCTCATTAAACTTTATTTGTTCTTCAATTGGAAGACAGAGAACCTATTGTAGGTCAGTTACTCAAAACTGATAGAGATTCTCAAGTTTGTTACCATGCTCTTAGAAAGCCCAGGGTTCCTTTCGCTCCTCAGTGTGGAAAAGAATTGCACTGTGGTGGAGACTATGTGTACCCCAGGCATTATTAATATTCCTGCAACCTTTTCTAATAAAGAATTTTCCACAGGAAGAGGTGGAATTACTATTATCTGAGACATTGAACATTACAATTTAATTACTGAAGACAACAGGCATCTGGAAGTATAATAAGTCCCACTGTTTTCTCCTCTTCCATAATTATAAGATCATCTGCCCTTTAAAATCCCATTAATGATTTCCATCAGCAGGATCTATGCTTTACATAAAAGAATGGCAAAGAACATTAAAATCATCCTTGCTGAGACGGGTAAAAGATTGCCATCCCTAAAACTTTCCCCTGAGAAACCTTAGAGTCCCCTTCTGAGCTAGCACTTCCTGAAATAGACATTTTGTTCTCATACCATTTTCTGTTTTAGATGTGGAGACCGAGAAATTGACTAGATTGCTATAAAACTGGCTGAGGCAGGGGAGCAAGAAAATTACCAATGTCTGTGAAAGTTTTGTTTCTGATTCAAAAGTAAGACTATGCAAATGGTGTCTCCCAGTGAGTTTGGCCACTGCACTCTCCAAAATGAATTATTTAATCAACCCAAAACCCTTCTAAAAACATGTGTTATATGCTAGGCATTGTGCTGAGCAGTAGGGATACAAAGAAAAGGAAAAGGTTAAAAAAATCAGGCCTTGTACTCAAGGTACTCATATTTTCATGAGAGAAAAACTACCTGGGTTTTAACTACATATGCCCATAGATCCTGCTGGAAATGGATCACAGATTACTATGACTTGAAGTTTTAAATTTAGCCTGATTTTCTTCAATAAGTTTCAATGTTGGTAATGAATCCAGGAATGTTTTAATCTGGTTAAATTCTGGTGGCACTAATTAGGACTTTCTTTTGGAAAAAAAATAAACCCTAAGGATTCAAACTGACATTCGTTGAAGTCTTCACAAGTCAAATCAAATCCTTTTTTTAAGAGACTTGCCACAGTTTTTTTTTTTTTTTTACTGGTATTTGAATTTGTAATCACTGGTGGCACAAATTAAAACATTTTAAATGAGATGAAAACTCATAATATCTCCCTACTTACTTACCACAATCAGCTAATTAACTAGTGAAATAGATCACTTATTCAAGGAAGTCATTTTAGGAGATGTGGGGATGTATATTAACATATCCATCTGTCTTGATGAAAAATGCAAGAATTAAATTTGCTACACATTTATTAAGCCCCTACTATATGCAGTGACCTGTTGTTGTTGTTGACAGAGATAAAAAGTTTACCAATTATCTCATCTTTAAAAAGTACTGATTACAGAAGAGTAAAAGAAATATAAAACATGGACCAATATTCTCTCATTTTCATCACGGGTAATATATTAGTTGGACTAGAAGGGAGGGAGGACTAGAAGTCAGTTCAAATAGTATGATTTAGGAAGGCAGCAATAGCCATCACTATACTGGTCCTAATTTTGTTGGTTCATCCATGCTCATTTTTTTAGCGATATATGGGGTATGTGAGATCAAAAGCAGTATGAAAACTTAACCTAAGTTGAGCACAGACAATCACCCATACAAGTGGATTAGATAAAGCACTATGTACTGTAGACACTGGTACCCTGAACCCTCCTTAGCATATCCTTTCCATTCCCCTCTGGATACCTTCTCCATGTCTTTGCCAGAATTTACTTGAAGCACAAAACCTTTTTGTTGTGGCTCTGCTTTTTATTAACCTTATATCTCCCCTGCACATCATTATTACAAAATTATTACATATTTAGAGCTAGAAGGAGATTTTCAGGTGATTTAGTCCCATTATATCACTTTGCAAGTGAAGAAATAGAGGCTCAGGGAAAGTAAGGAATTGAGTTCCAAAGAAGCCTACAACTAGAGTTGGAAGAGAATTCAAAGGTCATAGAGTAAACCTCCTTTATTTTAGAGATGACAAAACTGAGCTTCATGGAGTCTAAGTGGTTTGCATCAGGTCACACAAGCACTAAGTAGCAGAGCCAGGATTTGAACCTCACACTGGGGTCATTTGCAGGTTATGGACACATTTTTAATTGACTCATATACTAAACAAGTCAGGCATGGGCTTTCCATTGTACTCACTCTACCTTGTTCAATTTTGACCTTTCTACCATCTTGGATCCATTAAGAACAACAATGGCAATAGTAATAGCAAAAACAAAGATGACGATGATGATGATGATGATGATGATGAAATAGCTAACATTTATATAGTACATTAAATTTTGCAAGATGTTCTACAAACATATCTCATTTTATCCTTATAAAAACCCTGGGAGGTAGGTCCTATTATCATTCCCTTTTTTGCTAATGAAGAAACTAAGACTGATGGAGGTTGTGTCATGCCTCAGATCATAGACTTAGTGAGTGTTTGAGGCTGGATTTCACCTTGTATCTTTTTTTGGGGGGGTGGAATAATGAAGGTTATGTGACTTGCCCAGGGTCACACAGCTAGTAAGTGTCAAGTGTCTGAGGCTG
This sequence comes from Dromiciops gliroides, assembly GCF_019393635.1. Lineage (NCBI taxonomy): Eukaryota > Metazoa > Chordata > Mammalia > Microbiotheria > Microbiotheriidae > Dromiciops > Dromiciops gliroides. The sequence goes on from NC_057862.1 coordinate 688,393,274, forward strand.
GATTTGAATTCAGGTCCTCATGAATCCAGGGCTGGTGCTTTATCCACTGCACCACCTAGCTGCCCCTTTGACCTTATACCTTTATGATTCCAGGTCCAACCTGATGAGCCTAGTAAATTATTGATGAATTAACAAGCACTTATTAAATGCCTACTGAGTGCCAGGATTGAACTAGATGTAGATGCAAAGAGAAAAATAAAACAGTCCCTGATTTCAATGAGCTTATATTGTGTTAGAAGTTTTTGTTTTTGTTTTTGTTTTTCATGTTTTTCTGAAGGGCAGTGAGGGTTAAGTGACTTTCCCAGGGTCACTCAGCTAATAAGTGTTAAAAGTCTGAGGTCGGATTTGAACTCAGATCCTCCTGAATCCAGGGCTGGTGCTTTATCCACTGAGTCACCTAGCTGCCCCCATATTGTGTTAGAAGTAAAAGTATTCATGCATGTAAGTAAAAAGATTATATACAAAAATAAATGTAACTCAGTACAATCAGTGTTCAGTTTACTTTCCACCTGTTTGCTTACAGTGGGTGGAGGCTGACAGAAGTTATTCAACTTTGCTATGCCCAGTGTACCTCTGCTCCCTCGATCCCAGAGGATTTGAAATTGCAGTGGACTTTCAGTTGGAAAGTCTGCCTTACAGTTCTGGTACTACCGATAACTATCTATATGACATTAGAATTATCATGAATCACTCACACCCTTCATTTCCTTGAAGGTAACATAGGGAGTGATGTGGTGCCATAGGAAGAGTGCAGGATTTGAAACAGATGCACCTGGATTTGAACCCTGGCTCTGTCTTTACTTTCTGTGTATATTTATGAATGTTGTTTAATCTTTCTGGTCTTCATTTTCCTCAATTATAAAATAAGTTAGTTGGTCAAAGTTTTTTGTATCTCTAAGGTTTATTTTAAGTCTATCATACTAGAATCATCCTTATCTGTCCTCTGTGCTTCTCCCCTTCCCTCCTTCCCCCTCTCTCTTTTTTTCTCTCTCTCCCTCTCCCTCAATTCCTCCCTCTCTCTCCCTCTCCCTCCCCCTCTCGTTCTCTGTCTTTGTCTTTGTCTCTGTCTCTTTCTGTCTCTGTCTCTGTCTCTGTCTCTGTCTCTGTCTCTCTCTCTCCCTCCCTCTCCCTCCCCCTCTCATTCTCTCTGTCTTTGTCTTTGTCTCTGTCTCTTTCTGTCTCTGCCTCTCTGTCTCTGTCTCTGTCTCTCAGACACACACACATTGTGAAAATCAAGGCTTCCAAGTATCATCAAGCTTACAACTAAATAGATTAGCTCCAGAGACTTAGACAAGTTTCCACCCTATCTTGCCAAGGTCCTGGCCTTCACTAGAGCCTAGACATGAACAATTTATCTGCATCTCCATCTCCAAACCTGCTCATCTCGAATCTTGCCTCTCCAACCGCCCAGCTCTCCTTTATGTCATGTCTTCCCCCATTATTGAGAATGAAACCACACACTTTATTCATTGCATTGAATGCCCAGGACTTAGCAAAGTCCCAGATATATAGTAAGCACTTCAAAAGTGTAGGTTGTTATGATTAAAGCATTTATTAAGCACTTATTATGTAGCAGATATTATAGTAAGTGCTAGAGATTAAAGGAAAGGAAAAACCATTGGCTGGTCTAAAGGAGCTTTTTCTCCCTATTTATTTATATACAATCACACATGTCTAAGTATACTTATATAAACACATAATATATTCATTATATATGCAAATATTAAATCATATATGTATGTATACACACATATATTCCTTTCAAAGCAATCTTATTTTATGGTTGAGTTCTTCAGAAATCTAGAACTGCACCAAGAACATCAAAGTTGATTCTTATATTCAGGTATTTACTTAGCACAGTGCTTGGAATATAGTAGGTACTTAAGAAATGCAATTTGACTTCACTTGCTCACCTAAAAACATATTATCCTTTAAGTTTTTTTTCCAATGCTTTCTTCACATGAGTCTGATGAGAAGTAAGTCTGAGTTCATTTTATTGTCTTTATTGTTATTAACATCATCATCAGGCTTCTCAGAATAGCATGAAGCAAGGGTTAAACTATATACCCAAATAAAGTGCAAGAAGATTCTGATTTCTCTGAAATATGAACAATAAAAGGTTATCTTTTGTGGCTATTCAAAAATTGAATCATTTCTGCTTCATGAGTAGAGGCTCTGTGCAGTGTACAGCCAGCCTGGGACCTGGTTTCCTGTGGATCCTCTCAGAACCTGCATCCTCAAAGTCATGAGGACATGACAGAGTCTGTTTCAATTTAGCTTTGCTGTCTGCTTTCAGTACATGAACAACCTTGGAACCATTGAGTGTTGCTGAGAGAGCCATCTGTGGTAAAATATGAAAGTTTTTAACAGTCGGTTAGGATAACTGAAAGACGCCAGTTTTTCAAGGACCACCCTTTTGGGGAGGAGATGTACAGTCCGCCTGCTGCGCATGTCAGACTGCCTGCCGGGTACAGTCCGCCTGCTGCGCATGTCAGACTGCCTGCCGGGTACAGTCCGCCTGCTGCGCATGTCAGACTGCCTGCCGGGTACAGTCCGCCTGCTGCGCATGTCAGACTGCCTGCCGGGGTTTTTTGACTTCCGGGGTGGAGAGAAGGGGAGTAGCCTTTTTTGCCGGCTTGGCGGGACTCCTGGCGGCGCGGGACAGACGGTCTGACTCACTCCAAAGGTGGCCTAAATCGGTTTGGTGAGTTTTTATAAGGAATATAGACTAAGCCTAGATTTAAGACGATTTCTACTGTATTTCTATTTTCCTATCCTTCTAATCAACAACACCTTATATACAATAAAGGCTCTATCTAGAAAACCAGAAGCTTCTTCCATTTACTAGTCTGGGAGATAAATTAAGGGAAGGGTTAAGTAGGGGAGATTTATGATCTAATATCCAATTTTAAATCTCACAGTTTGGCGACCCCGAAGGGACCTTAAGGACCCTCCCACCCTCCCTAGTTTGGCCATAAGCCGGCTAATTCGGTGGATTTTCCAAATACCCCCCCCCCCCCCGCGGACTTTCCCTTTGTCTAATCTCCCTTAAAGACTTTAAGCCTCTAAAAGTCTTGCTTTAAACAGAAAAGCCAGCCCAGTTTAAAGGGCAAGATGCTCGAATATTCTACCATCCCTTTGATTTTTCTCATCGGAATGTATTGGGACAGCATAACATCCCGACTTAGAGGAATAGTTTACTCAATGGTCCTTCATAACATTATTGGTTTTTTCCTCATTCAGGCAGCAAAAAGTTTTTTGTATAATAGTATACGTGAGAATCTTTGGGAAAATACGTTTAATATAAGTAGAAATTTTATGCCTGCAATTGAAATACCTTTTAATACCACATCCATAGTTCATACGACTAAGGATTTTATTTTTTTTTGTTGTTTTTTTTTTGTTTTTGTTATTATCATTGTTTTTGTTATTATCATTGTTATGATGTGGGGGAAACTCTCACATATGGAGAGAGACCTCAAAATGGCTGTTTCTACTAGAGATGATCCAAGTTCAGAATCAGATCAGCAGAAACTACTCCCTCTGCAGGAAGCTATAGAACATAGTAAGAAGGGAGTGCCAATTCAAGTCAGAAAATATAGCCCCTTTAGACCAAGTGACTTGAGCGCATGGAAATCAATCATCCCTAGTTTTGAGAAAAATCCAAACACTGTAATTTCACAGTTAAGGACTATATTTAATGCATATCAACCCAGTTGGGCTGATGTTACTTGCCTTTTGGAAACTTTACTGTCCCCAACTGAGATTACAGATATTATCTCAGCAGGAAATGCCCTTGTTGCGAAAGGTAAGGCCGATGTGGAATGGCCTCTAAAGGATCCAGAGTGGAATTATAATGATGATAGGGATTTCCAAAGATTAAAAGATGCTAGAGAAACACTTCTGAAGGGAATGGAATCTTGCTCTAGAAAACCGGAAAACTGGCAGAAATTTTTAAGCCTACCTCAGGAGGCTAATGAAAGACCAAACAGATTTTATGATAGACTTTGTGAGGCCGCTAGACAGTACACCAGATTGGATCCAGTAGATTTAAGAGATTCCTGTATCATTCTCAACACATTTGTTTATAATTCACTGCCAGAAATACGCAGATACTTTCTGAAACAATGTCCAGACTGGAGAAATCTCTCAGTAGATAGAATTAAGGAACTTGCAAATTATGTCTTTGACTCACGTGAGGAAGATCCAGATCACCCTAAACAGAGCATTCTGGCACCAGCGATTCCTAGTCAGCCATGTGGACACTGGAACAAGGACACTAAGGTGTGTTGTTACTGTCGTAAGGAGGGGCATGAATTGAGAGAATGTAGGACTTGGAGAAGAAATTCTAATTCTAATTACAGGCGAAATCAAAATAGAAATAGATCTTTTTGGAGGAATACAGAAAGGCAGTACCAGAATAATGGTAACCAAGACCCCCCTCAGAAGAGGACACAGGAATGATGGTGTCTTGGGGAGGAATGGAACATAGATAATGAAAGCCATATATTCCCAGATCCGGATTTTTTGAATGCACTTGTGCCAGTCCATTCACCTCCCCAGAGTAATGAACCACATGTCACCTTAAAAGTGGGGGAGACTTATTATGATTGTCTGCTAGACACAGGAGCCTCTAAATCAGTATTAGTAAGCAAACCAGATGCTGGGTGTAGACCTGTAGGATTTTTGAATGTAGTGGGAGTCTCAGGAAAGAGCCAGAGAGTGGCAAAATTGAATCCTCGCATGGTATCTATGGGGCCCTTAACAGTGGAACATTCATTTTTACTCATGCCTGATGCCCCTGTAAATTTATTAGGTCGTGATCTCCTTTGCAAGCTTAGAGCAACCATATCTTGTGCTCCAGATGGGGCTGTCTCCTTACAATTGCCAGAGGATACTGTTCATTTATTACCAATTTTACTTACAGAAGCTCAAGGAACAGCAGGGGAGGTATCCAAAATCCCCTCTGACATTCCTGAGTCTTTATGGGCCTCATCCCCTAATGAGGTGGGGCTCCTTAAGTCTGCCATGCCTGTTACCTTTAAAGTTAAGGGGGGACCACCCCCCTCCATTCCACAGTATCCATTGTCTAGGGAAGCAATAGAAGGGATCACCCCTATAATTGAGGCTTTGAAAAGCCAGGGTATTATTATTCCATGTCATCACTCTCCATGCAATACTCCCATTTTGCCAGTTAAAAAACCCAAGCCTGGGCCAGATGGTAAACCTGTTTATCGTTTTGTGCAAGATCTTAGAGCGATTAATAATTATGTTATTCCTAGACATTCCATAGTTCCAAACCCGGCTACGATAATTTCCTCGATTCCCTATGAATCTACATGTTTCACAGTGGTAGACCTTTGCTCTGCCTTTTTCTCCATACCAGTACATGAGGACTTCCAATATTTATTTGCTTTTACCTGGAAAAATAGACAGTGGACCTGGACTAGACTCCCACAGGGATTTGTAGACAGTCCCACATTATTTTCCCAAATTTTACAGCAGGATCTGGCCTCTATTACCTTTAAGGGCTCCATACTAGTACAATATGTAGATGACTTACTTTTGGCCTCTCCTAATGCTGAAATTTGTCAGGAAGATAGCCGTCACTTACTGCTGGAGCTGCACAAGAGAGGACACAAGGTTTCCAAGACAAAGGTACAATGGTGTTTGCCCCAGGTAGAATATTTAGGATTTATTTTGGCTGCTGGAACTCGCTCTGTCTCTTCTAAGAGAGTCCAGGCCATTCAACAACTCTCTGCCCCCACTACTAAGAGGCAGTTGAGAGCCATTCTGGGAGCAGCTGGGTACTGTAGACAATGGATACCCTCTTTTGGTGAAATTACTAAACCCCTCATAGCTCTTACAAAAAGTTCTGTTCCAGACAGTTTACAGTTGGATCCCCAGCATCTCTCAGCCATAAAAGAATTAAAACGGGCCTTGTTATCAGCACCTGCCCTAGGACTGCCAGATTATAGTAAGCCTTTCACTCTCTTTGTGCATGAACAAAGGGGGGTGGCTTCTGGAGTCCTGACTCAGTCACTGGGGCCTAACCAACGTCCTATAGCCTACTATTCAATTCAGCTGGACCCTGTAGCGGCTGGAGCGCCACCTTGCCTTAGAGCAGTGGCGGCCACAGCGCTTTTGGTAGAAAAAGCCTCTGATTTGGTCCTAGGTAACCCTCTAACTGTGCAATGCCCTCACGAAGTGGAGGCTCTCTTACTACGTCACAGGACACAAGCCTTTTCAGATCAAAGGCTGGCTAAGTATGAAATAACCCTGTTAGGTAATGAGAATATCACTTTAAAACGCTGCACAGTTCTTAATCCAGCAACACTACTCCCTAACTTACCATTCTCGGGGGAACCGTTGCATGACTGTGCTTCTTTAGTTGATATGGCTGAAAAACCCCGTGACGATCTTTTTGATACACCTTTAGAAAATCCTGATCTTGTCCTCTATACAGATGGTTCCTCATTTATGAGAGAGGGAACCCGTTTTACTGGAGCTGCTGTAGTTTCTGATTATGACACCCTCTGGGCAGCTTCTCTGCCTTCCCATTTTAGTGCACAGGCTGCTGAACTTGTGGCTCTTACACAGGCCTGTAATATAGCTAAAGATAAGAGTGCCACCATTTTTACTGACTCGAAATATGGCTTTGGCATATGCCACTTTATTGGTATGATTTGGCGTCAACGAGGCTTTCTAACATCCTCGGGCAAGGCTATTGCCAATGGGGACCTTATCAAGGACCTCTTAGATGCCCTAAAACTGCCTTCTTCCCTAGCCGTTGTACATTGCCCTGCCCACACAGGGAATAGTGATCCTGTTTCAAAGGGAAATGCACGAGCCGATTCTGCAGCCAAGCTTGCTGCATTAGAAGCTCCTGAACATGTATTTAACCTTTCACCTTCTGAGGATATTCCTTCCAACCTAACCTATGACGATTCTGAAGTAGAAAAGTGGAAAAAGAAATTTAAGGCGAAACAGATCAATGGCATCTGGGTGTCTCCGGAAGGTAAGCCATTTCTTCCCCGGAAATTCTACCACCAGGTATGCCTCTCTGTTCACAGAAAAGGCCATTTTGGTACACAAGGCATTGTAGACTCTATTAAGAGAACCTGGATAGCACCAGGTGTGACTAATACAGCATCTCGAATCTGCTCGGGCTGCTCCACATGTCAGTCTTATAATCAGTATGCTTTTAAGGCCAAAGCTTATGGAGGGCGTCCTCTAGCATATACACCTTTTGAGCACTTACAAATTGATTATATTACTATGCCAAAAGCAGGACATTATAAATTTTGCCTTGTTATAGTTGATCAGCTCACTCGGTGGGTGGAGGCCTTTCCCAGCCCCCGAGCCACAGCTGCCTTTGTTGCCAAAATTCTTCTTAAAGAGATAGTACCTCGTTTTGGCCCACCAGCCCGCATCGATTCTGACAAAGGCACACATTTCACTGATTCGATTTTATCCCAAATCTACTCTTTCTTGGGAGTGACTCCAAAATTCCACACGCCCTACCATCCACAAAGTTCAGGCCAAGTCGAACGTATGAATAAAGAGCTTAAGAGTATGATTGGCAAATTATGTACTGAAACCCATTTGAAATGGCCTGATGTTCTACCATTGGCATTATTCTATCTACGAAGTAGACCAAGAGGAGAACTTCATATATCTCCTTATGAAATGCTTTTTGGTCACCCTCCTATCCAAGCTAAAACTTTTTCCCCAGTTTATACATCACTGGTGGGAGGTGATACTTCTGTTGCTTCCTATATACAGGAATTACAGACCAGGCTACGTGAACTCCATGAGGCAGGAGCTGTGGTCCAGGCAGGACCATTAGACTTTTCATTGCATAAGTTCAACCCAGGAGATAAAATATATGTAAAGAATTTTCAGAAAACCAGTGGAACTCAACCTGCCTGGGAAGGACCTTTTCAGGTATTATTGACAACTCCTACTGCCATTAAAATTGGTGAAAAAGACTCATGGATTCATTGCTCTCATATAAAGCCTGCACCATTCATAGGTGAAGAGATTTCAGATAGACCTGAGGTAGACGCTAAAGAGGTAAAAACCCTAAAGATAGCAACTGTTAAAGAGCAAAGAGAGTTCAGAGGAAAAAGGCAGTTCCCATTTAATAATCCCACTGATCAGTTAAATGCTTTGGGACTCAGTCTTCGTAAAGTATCAGGAGACGGAAATTGCCTTTTTAGGGCTTTAGCAGACCAGCTAGAAGGTCACTGTAGAAATCATCTCAGACACAGACAAGAAACTGCTTCTTATATGATTAACCATAGACAAGAGTTTGAGTCTTTTATAGTAAATGACTCCCCTTTTGAAGAATATGTTGATGAATTAAAGAAATTTGGAAAGTGGGGAGGAAATGATACAATTGTAGCATTTGCTAAGCAGCATCAGCTGAATGTTGTGGTTCATCAATTAAATCAGCCTTTATTGAAAATCAGTGGCACAGACAAAACTGATGCTAGAGAACTCCACATTTTCTACCATAAAGAACATTATGACAGCATTAGAAAGATCAATGACAATTCAGAAACCCCTGCCACTTTGGCATGCAGAGAATTGGGGAACCAGTTAAAACAATGTGGCATACCCCAAACTCTAGCAGCTTAAATACCTTAAAATTTAACAAGCATTTCCTTCCACAGGCAAAAGCACTGAAGCACATGGCCTAGTTTTCTGGCCCACCTCAATTTCTCCCACCCTTTTCCCTACCCTATACCTATTTTTTTTAATCCTTTTTGTTTTTTGTTTTGTTTTGACTTTTGAAAGGCACTGAAAAGACCTGGAATTCACCACACCTTTAAATTCTTTAAGAGCACAAAAGGGTGCTTAGCGAATCTTTTGCCTTTTATTTTTGGTTTTTGGTTTTGCTTTGTTTTTTTTTTTTTTTACTTTTGTTTCTTTTGCTCTTCTTTAAAAACCCAATTTTGTAAACTAAGTGACTTTTCAAAGGCATTTTAAGTATATGCTATTGAATATTGAATCTTGCTAATTGAAGTCTTATTTCTTTTTGATGAATTAATCACCACTTTAAGTATCTGCTACTGTTATACTAGAGAATTCATGTATAAGATGATGTGGTCTACTTGCTAAAAGAAGATTATGTAATAATGTCTAAAAGAAGATTATGTAACAATGTCTAATATAATCAGCTATTTACATTCATTTATTATTTATATGTCATTATACTCTGGGTATGGTTTGGAATTATTGTATATATCACTAATATATTCTCAGTTATGCAGCATAGCACACATTTTTACCATCATATTGTCTTTGGTGAAATTAATGAGATTTCAGAAATATGGAAACTTATCATTTCAGAGACTAACTTGCTGTGAACTCTGATGCAGGCCCTGGAGAGAATATATGTGCAACAAAAGGAGAGACAGGTATACTTAAGTCCATGGTTTGCTTATGATGGTGACTATGTAGAGCACAATTACTAGGCACAGTCCAGTATTCATCCTCTCTCCCTCCTAATTTAACCTAATTTAACTGAACTTACTTATCTTTTTATCTCACTCAGTTGAATTCACCTGTGGCCTAGCACAATCACTGGCTGTCTCGGAACCATGAGATATGGTATGATAACCTTTCCATAACATTTTCAGGTGTCATGAACACATACTAAATTTGACTTTGATCCAGACACATGGTGGTAAAAAGTGTTACTGATTGCAAAATGCTATGCTAAGGTTTAGTAAAAAAAAAAAAAAAATACAGCAATTCAAACAGTTAAAGAAGAAATCCAGCTTTCCAGACCAGAGTCCAGAATCCAGAATCCAGACCAGAGTCCAGAATCCAGTTTTCCAGACCAGAATCCAGTTTCCTCCTGATGACATCTTACCACTTCAAGAAGACAAGAGAACTCAGAGACTTTATATGAACTGTTTTGCTTTATTAGCTTTTACTATCTCCTTTCTGTTATATACTATCTGTAACATGTACTCTCTGCAGAGGCTCTCCCTTTGCAAGACTAATGTCAAAGCGTTGGTTCATGAGGAAAGAAAAAAAAATCGCCCCTCTGGACAAAACTTTCCTCTCTTCCTTTTCTGTATTGTTGTTCGCATATTATTAGTCAGCAGAAGTTATTATATTCTTTTTACTGTTCCATCAAGGAAACATTCCATTTCTTGAGGAAGCAAAGGGGGGAAATGTGGTAAAATATGAAAGTTTTTAACAGTCGGTTAGGATAACTGAAAGACGCCAGTTTTTCAAGGACCACCCTTTTGGGGAGGAGATGTACAGTCCGCCTGCTGCGCATGTCAGACTGCCTGCCGGGTACAGTCCGCCTGCTGCGCATGTCAGACTGCCTGCCGGGTACAGTCCGCCTGCTGCGCATGTCAGACTGCCTGCCGGGGTTTTTTGACTTCCGGGGTGGAGAGAAGGGGAGTAGCCTTTTTTGCCGGCTTGGCGGGACTCCTGGCGGCGCGGGACAGACGGTCTGACTCACTCCAAAGGTGGCCTAAATCGGTTTGGTGAGTTTTTATAAGGAATATAGACTAAGCCTAGATTTAAGACGATTTCTACTGTATTTCTATTTTCCTATCCTTCTAATCAACAACACCTTATATACAATAAAGGCTCTATCTAGAAAACCAGAAGCTTCTTCCATTTACTAGTCTGGGAGATAAATTAAGGGAAGGGTTAAGTAGGGGAGATTTATGATCTAATATCCAATTTTAAATCTCACACATCTAAAAGTAATACTGTTGAAGTAGAACTGATGGAGAAGTTTCAATTCCTTATTGTGTTCCCAATTTTAAAAAGCAGCAGACATCCTGACCTGATTCACTACCCTGTTATCACAGAGTATAGAATATCATAGTTGGAAAGGTCCTTGAAAGACTTCTAGTTCTGGGTCTTAGTTCCTTTTTTATGTAAAAAGGGGATTAGAGCACTGTGGTGGGATGGATGGTCTCGGGTCATTTCAGCCTATAAATGTATAATCCTATAAGTATGAATTGCATCTATAAAATTTGATGGGGAAATATTTCTAGAACTTGTATAATTTGGGTCCTACAAAAAGCCATTGTTGGAATTAAAGATTGATACAAACTAAAAACACTCAAAATCCCAAGTTAGATATAGCCTTATATTAGAGCATAATGAACAACTAATTATTTAGCAGGATTTATAGGACCCTGGGGAGCTTCCCTTCCTTCATCCCTTAAAAAATCCCCTTCTACCATTCCAATATGCCTAAAATTCTAATCACTGAGATTCATGCCTTTGCAAAAAGGCATTAAGTTTCCAAGAAAAAAACATAGAGAGGTAATGTATGTTCAGGTCATTTCACCTTGAAGGACTGTTTCTTCATCAGTAAAAATGGGAGCAACAGTACTGAGCACGGCCTGCTACTCAAGGATCTGATGAAGTAATCACTTTCTTGATTATACAGTACTATTTAAATATGAAATATTTTAACATCAATATTCTTCAATAATACAGTGCCTCTGTGAGTCATGGAATATCCTGTCTGACTTCCGAATAACCAGAATTTGGGGTCAAAGAAAGTACAAGAGAGAGGAACATAAGACATGGAGCTACAAGGGACCACAAGTGCAAAGAAGCTGCTTCATGTTATTGAGGAAGGCTTGGACAAGGAACGTGGTACAAAAGAGGGTCTAAGAGAGATGGAGAACCTTCATCCACTGAGAACAGGAGTTCCGTGATGGCTGCATAACTGGAATCCATGTGATTATGAGAGAGTCAAAGGCCCCAGGTGAGCATTTTGATATTCTGTGTAGGATTTATGGAATGTTGAGAATTAATAGTCACACAATTTGGGAAAGTGTGAAAGAACTATGATTTGAACCTTTAGAGAAACTACCGGATCACAGACCCATCAATTTATCATCATGGTCACAATTATCACCACCATCATCATTCTTCCACTAGTCTTCTTCAGAATAGAGGGTATAGGAGGGGTGACTGAAAGCCAAGTGTAACAGAAACCTCTAGAAAGCAGCTACATAGTACAGTGTATAGAGATCTAGACTTAAATGCAGGAAGACTCAAATTAAAGTCCTGCCTCAGAAATCTAATCACTTCCTCATCTTAGATAAAACACATAACATAACCTCTCTCAGCCTCAGTTTTCTCATCTGTAAAATGAGGAGGATAATTTCTATGGACTCTCAGATTCCATCTACTACAAATGTTTCTTCTGACTTTTAATAATACGTTATTTGTAGTAGTTTTTGCCCCTTTTCCCATTGCTCCTTAAAAGTTCCTGAATCAGACTGGTGGGAATTGTATATTTTTCTTTGTCTCATTAGTTGATGTGAAAAAGGAATTAACTAGTCACTTTCTACCTTACTGTTTATGATACCAGGTGTTGCAGTGGATAAAGTGTTGAATTTGGAGTCAGAAAAGCCTACATTCGAATTTGACCTGAAGTACTTATTTGTTGTTGTTTGTCTTTCGTTTTTGATGAGGATTTATGACAAGTGATATCTTGACTTGGGCATGAATTGGCTTTAAGTGAGGCATAGGGGCACAAAGTCAGATGTCTCGCTCTCTCTTCCAGAGTCCCTCAAGTCCACTGGCAAGACAAAAGTTGAGATGACTAATGATGGTTTAGGATATAGTGAATGACCTTGGTGAATTCTATGTTTCGCCATGCTCTAAGATCTTCACAATCTTTTTCAGCTACCTTCAGATGGTGTTAATAATAACACCTAGCTCCCATGTTTATTGTGAAAATGAGATAATATAAGTAATGTGCTTTTCCAACCTTCAGAGCAATACATAAATCACAACTATTGTTATTTAGCTTTTCCCAATTAGGTTGGACATTACAAAAGAAATAATGTCAAGTTAACAAGTATTTCTCTTCTAAGTTCTGAAGATACAACAAAAAGCAAAATAATAAAATCATATAATGTCTCTGCTCTCAGTCAAATGGAAGAAACAATGTGTACTCAACAATGTATAGTCAAGATATATTATAAGCATTTCAGTGAATAGAGAATTGCATTTAGAGTCAGGAAGACCTGACTTCAAATCTGACCTTAGACACTTATTAGCTTTGTGATCCTATACAAGTCATTTGGTCTCTGTCTACCTTAGTCCCTCATATGTAAAATGGGAATAACCTGAGATAATATTTGTGAAGAATTTTGGAAACCTTAAAGTACTATGCAGGTTACAGTCATGTGAGAAGCAAGCATATTATATTCTGACAACTTTTGGGGCAAGAATACACATCACACACAAAAAATTCAATTAAAGGGAACTTGTGTCCTGTGAGATCAGTGACTATCAGTAGTAAATCCTGACCTATAGCACTATGTACTACCAATGTAACTATCTTTTCTTCTGGTGCTGACCAGGTATTACTATTATGATAAACAATAACCAGGCCAAAACAAAAACAAACAAATGAAAAAAAAACCAACTCATGAAGAAGTAAAACAACAGGAGAGTTGTTTCTGTCAGTGTCCAGATCATCTCATCAGCTCATTTTGTCAGTTGGTGGGTCAGAGATGAGCATTTCTATGCAAGTCTATTAAAATGGAATGTAACATTTAGAAAGCTATTTACAGTTCAAAATAATTTGACAAGGAAGATGCATCCTACCCCCCTTTTTGTATAGATGAGAAGACTGTGGCTTAAGATGTTAAAGGACGTACCAAAGATTTCAGAACTGCACATTTGGGGCCACAGCAGAACTAGATACCAGATTTTCTGTTGAAGTCCATTGTCCTTCCCAATTAAATTATCTTCCCAGGCTAGAATAAAATCCTAGATTACAAATGAGAAAATTAATCCTGCCCCCAAATCCTTGCTTTTATCATCCTCTAGGTTGAGCAGATGGGAAACCATCTATGATATGTCAACCGTTGTAAACATACAACAGCTCAGTGGCATCTGCTTTGGTTTATTACCAGGTAAATGAGAGATGCAGATCTCATTTTACATGTAAGCAACAGCATGACCAGGAAAGCTGCCAGATGTGTCCCAGCAGCTTGGTTGGGATATGATTGACACACTAAATCCCTTGGGAATCCCTTCATAACAATCTGACATCTCTCTTCAATTCCATGCTGCTGAAAGGCAACTCAATTTAAAATATGATTATAAATAAATAAATAGTGTGTCCTCATTAATGTGTATTTTGATGATATAAAATTCATTTAATTATGCTGTAAGAAGGAAAGAGGATTTAGGAGATGGGTTCAAATTCTGATATTACCACTTATCTGAATTTTGTATCATCTCCTCATCATGTTTTTGTTCTTAGTTTATTCATCTGTAATCTGGAATTTTACATCTTACAAAATTATTTATTAGAATATGTGTTCTCAAAGGTTCCCTCCGGAACTGATATTTTGAGATTCTGTGATTCATAGTTTTATATGCATATGTATGTGTATATGCATGTATACACACATTAATAATACTTTGTTACATATATGTACCTGTATATGTATCTCTATACACATACACATATGTGTATGCATATACATCCATGTATGCATCTATAGATATGCAGTTCTGCTCTGTATTATTGCACACACATTTATCTCCATACAAAATCTTCTTTTTTTGTCACTCTCAGAATTCTTCCTACCTAACCTTCAATGATCAAATTCAATAAAGTCTCCAATATACCTTCCCCTGTATCTTCTTCAGGTAAAACCTTTTTGCCCTTGGATCTCACATACCATTTTAACCTCTAATTGACTTCTCATGTATAGAGTAAACATGTTATGATGAGATAGCCAAAGGCCCCAGATTATCAGTTTGATATTCTATGTAGGAATAGAGCTGTGATTTCATTGGCATAAAGAACTCCCAGGTGAGGAAACTCCCTCTACCAAAGCAGGTTGCCTCCTTCTAGAGTGCTGCCTAAATCACATTGAGGATAAGTGCTTTGCCTAGAGCCATATAACCTGTCTGTGTTAGAGGCAAAATATGAACTCAGGGGTTCTCTGGCTAAGACATCAGTTCTTTATCCAACACACAATGTCAGTCATCTATCTAATAAACCAGATTTGCTCTCATGCATACATACAATAGGTGTTCAATAAATAGTTTAAATGAATTACCTTTTACTGAAACTAAATTAGAATTAGATATAGATGGACAGAGTTTGCATGACTGTATGTGTTTTGCCTTAATCTATGTATTTATTGAAGTGTGAAATTGTGATAATGGTCCATTTCATATGCTACAAACCCTCTCTTTTTGACTCAAAAGAAGGACTTCCCCTTTCAAACTGTGATGAAAGAAAACTATAAGACTAGATGGGTATACACGGTTTGAATAATATAAGCTCTGGTCAAAAGTGTTGCTCCAACTCAATTGAGCCAATATTTTTATTTTTATGGAGAGGTATAATATATACTCAGAGGCACAAATTAAGCTATACCTTACCTAAAGGGGCTAATACTCTACTTCACTTCTATGATATTGACCCATGAGATTGGAAGGCATCAACAGTGATGTGATACATATTTGAGAACCTAATACATGTAAATATATAGCTATAGATATAGAAATAGGTGAAATGGAAAATTCAAGAGGAAATATATCCCAGTCAATAATCAATAAATATTTATTAAACATCTGTCATGTGCCAAGCACAGAGTAAACAGAAAAGTAAATGAACTAATTTGAGGGAAAGAGTAATGGAATAATATAAGGAAATATTTCTATTAGGGTGTGACAAGTGAGTTAAATGTAAAAACAAGCTAAGGATTTTAAGAAGGAAAAATGAAGAGGGGAGATATTACAGGCATGTGGTAGGGGAATAGTGGTGTCATCCTATATAAAGATCTGAAAGAGAGCAATAGAATTCAATTAAGGAATCACAATTGTAATGTAGAATGTGAGAAGGAAAATCATAAGAAATATTGGAAAAGGTAGGTAGAGATCAGGGTTATGGGGAGCTTTCAATGCCCAACAGAGGAGTTTGAAGATAAAGGAGTATAGGATAGAGATAGACAGATCCACAAATCCTATTTTTTTCTTAATTGTCCTGCTAGGTATTTAAATTATTTAGCTTCTTGATATTTTAGAGCACATATCTATACAACAGGAGCTAAATGTTTAGTTATACCTCCAGAGAAGCTATGAAAAAAATGCTAAAAGTTGACAAAAACCCAAAAAACTAAAAAACTTGGCCCTGTTGGAAGCCTCCCTTCTTGGTCTTCATTGATTGAATTATGAACAGAGAATGGCCAAATCCCACATGTTTAGAATGCAAAAGATGTCAAAATTCATCAAATTTCATCACACAGGAAACCCCAATACTATCTCAGAAACAACTGTCCATACTGCTTTGCTCTGAATCAAGATGCCCAGTGAGAGTAATCCATGCTATCATTCAGTCAATATTTATTGAGCACCTATTATGAGTCAGGTGTTGTGCATCACAAGATATCCCATTCCACTTCTGGACAGCTCTGATTATTTGAATTTTTTTCCCTCTTCACATCAAGCTGAAATATGTCTCTGTCCTCAGTTATCTCTGTTGCTCCTTGTTCTGCCCCCAAGGGAAGTCATTCTAATACTAATTCAGTATGGGAACTAGTTTAATATTTGAAAGACATCTTTTATGTCCCTGGTTAGCCTTTTCTCAAGATTAAAGCGTCTTAGTTCCTTTACTCAGGCCATATACAACGTGATATTGTCTCTTCATGACAACGGCCCTCTTATGTGAACTCTCCCCATCTTATTAATGTCCTTCATAAAATGTGAAACTAACAACTGAACACAGAACTCAAAGGCCATATACAATGGGGTATCACCTCCTTAGTCTTGTAAATTATACTTACAGTCCATTGAAAACTCCAGATTGTTTTCCTACATACAATTATGTCATTCTACATTCCTTTTCTTATATTGGTGCTGTTGACTTTTTGAGCACATATTGAATGTGAAACAAATTTCTATTCTCTCAAGTTTTATTTTTTTAAGATTCTCACTCTGTAACTAACACGAATCAATCAATAAGCATTTATTTAGCTTTTTAATATGTGCCAAAGCTGTACATTTCTTACCAATACCAACTTGTATGAATTCTGGTAATGCTACAGATGCATTCATTGCATGATAAATTTTATTTTCCTGATCTGCCTTCCCAATTTTTTTCTTACATTTTCTCTAAGGAACCAAGTATTGGTGTGGGCTACTCAATAGATATTCTATTTCTCTGATCTCTTCTCCCAATGTACATAATATGGAAAACTAATATTCTATAAAAACAAAATTCCCATACTTAAGCACATTGTTCCCATTCATAGCTGCAGCTAAAAAAAATCACCAAAATGTTAACCCATCTGTAATAAGCACATTCAGCTAAGTTCGTATTTGTCTATCATATAATAAATAAATTAAATAATGAATGAATTTAAAAATAAACACTTACAAAGTGGAGGACACTATGCTCAACTCAGGGGAAAAAATAAACAAGTCAACCTGACCTTGGCTTAAGGAACTTACTTAAATCATCCCAGGACTGTTAGTACAAACTTTTAAACTTGGTAGGTCCAATTAGAGGAGCAAAATCGTGTGTGTGTGTGTGTGTGTGTGTGTGTGTGTGTGTGTGTGTGTGTGCATATGTGTGAGTGTGTGTGTATGGTGACATATTTTCATACCTACATGAAGTTACTAGGAAATATGTTATGTGATGTGATTTTATAGATAAAAGACCTGAAGCTCATGAAGACTATAGGCATAGCAAAAAGGCCACAATGTATGGAATAAAGAGAATGAGACTGGGGAAGAAAGTAAACTAATTATTTCATTAGTAAAAGGAATTTCCAATGAGGAAGTATTTTCTTCCAATGAAGGCTGGCAATTTGTCTGCTACATGTAGTCTTGGAGATGTGCCTAGAACTCTGAGAGTAGAAGCTACTTTCCCAACCTCACCTAGCTAGTCTATATCATAATAGGACTTGAATCCATGTTTTCCTAACTTTTAGGCGAGTTCATTACCCAGTACGTCAAGCTGAGAAACAACAAAGCAAAGTAAACAAAATGCATGCCATCTATGCCTACATTAAATTTGGCATAATGTTCAGAATATGGAAGGTGAAATAGTCCTTCTCTTCTTTAGTTCAATCACATCTAAAATACGGGACCCAGTTTGGGGCACTTCAGTTTAGAAAGAGCAATGACCACAGGAGCATACCAGAGGAGGACAACTAGGGTGCAGAAGGGCCTGAAGAATTTGCCTTTTGAGTATTAGCTGGAGGAAATAGGTGAGGATGTTTAGTATGGAGAAAGGAAGAGTGAAGGAATACATAACACCTATCTTTAATGGTTAATAACTCCCAACTTTGTAATTTCTGCCAGCTGGTGTGCTCCATGGTCAGGGTCTTTGAGACCCCAGTTTGATAAAGGGCTGATATGTGAAGGAAGAAAGAGAATTGCTCTTTTGATTCTAAAGAATAGGAACAATGTCACTGGCAGGAAGTGACAAGAGGTTAATCAAAGTTTGATAGAAAAAAAACAAACAAAAACCTCACTATAAATGAAATGTGATGCAGCATAAAACAGGCTCCTTCATTTAAGTCTTTGAGGAGAGCCTGTATGACCAGTTGAGTTATCTGTAATTGAAACATCAGTTATGAGGGTTTCTTTTCATTGAATATAATAGACTATGGACTCTTATTTAGGAACAAGTTGCCCCTTTGTCAATCTGTTGAAAAACTTTTCATAAAAATGCCTTGAAATGCATAAAATTATAGGCACAGATATAGATAGATAAGATATATAGAGATAAATGTACAAGTGAACCCACTTATATTGAAATAGTTATCAACACTTGTTTTTAATTCTCTAATGTCAGGTTAAAAAAGCCTGCTCTAGGGCAGCTAGATGGCTCAGTGGATAAAGCATTGGCCCTGGATTCAGGAGGACCTGAGTTCAAATCCGGCCTCAGACACTTGACACTTACTAGCTGTGTGACCCTGGGCAAGTCACTTAACCCCAATTGCCTCACTAAAAAAAAATAAAGCCTGCTCTAGATGTTCTCTAAGGTCCTCACCAATTTAGGTCTATCTAAATCGATAATAATCAAACTCTGGAGATGAATAAAATGTCAGTTGTTTTTAGCATTTTCATTGTAAGCTCCTTTTCTTCACTATGATTCTATAATTATTAACCTTTGCAGATATCAGGCTAGCCCTCATCAATGTATTTTTATCGGTTGTGAATTGTGTGGTATTACCATTTAGGACTCTGACTTGGATATGGCCAATGCAGAATCTCCCATTTGGGGTTCCAAGTAGGCAATCAGGGAGAAAAATCAGTCAAAAAGCAATCAGAGAATCATAAAACAATTTTAGTCTACAAAAGCAAGAATACCAAGAATATCAGGCTAATCTGTAGCTGAGATCGTTGCTACAGAAATGTGCAAGGACAATAAAGCAATGAGTACATAAACACAGACTAGTTGTGAATCAAGGCATAAGGCAGGAAAGTGTTGGGAAGGGTGAAGATTATTTAGCCATCAAAGGATGTGTTTCTCTAATTTCTGAGTAATTGAATCAATAAGCACTATGTTCCAGGTATGGCACAGAGTGAAAATATCAAGAAAGTCAAATGAAAAATAACAGTCTTGTCTATAAAGAAATCATAACCCAGTGGAGGGAGACAACATGCAAATAATCAGATCGAAAGAGAGATAATCTCAGAGGGATAGTAAGGGGAACAGGAAAAGACTTCTGGTCTAATGTGGGGCTCGAGTTGAGATTTTTAAATATCCAGGAAAGCTAGGGGGTAGAGGCACGGTGGAAGAGCATTCCTAGCATGGCAGACAGACATGAAAAGTCTCAGAGGTGGGAGATGGGATGTCTTGTGAGAGGAGATCAAAAAGGCCAGTGTGGCTAGATTGTAAAGTATGTAGAGGTATACAAAATATGAGAATAGAAACGTAGGAAAATGCCAGCTTACAAAGGACATTAAAGGGCAGAGAAAGGATTTTGTATTGGACCAGGAAGGTGATAAGGTACCTTGAAATTTTATTGAGTGTACATATGTGGGACAGAGGAGGGGTGACATTACAAGATGTGAACTGTAAGAAGAACAATTTTGCATTGTAGCAGAGAGATGTGAGGTAGAGAAATCAACCAGAAGATTATTGCAATAGTCCAGGCATGAGGTCAGGAGGTTCTGAACCAGAGTAGAATGTATATGTGGGTGAGAGATATTGCAAAGGCAGAATCAACAGGATTCGGCAAGTATTTGGAAAGGAGTAGTGTGAAAAAGTGAAGAGTTTAGGACAACGGCTAAATTGTGAGCCTGAGGGACTGGAAGGATGGTGGTTTGCTCAAAAGTAATTGATGAATTAGAAAGAGGAGATGTTTTTTGTTTTTTCTGTTTGCTTTGGGGGGAGAGAAGGGGAAAACAATCAATTAAGTTTTGGACCTACTGAGCTTGAGCTGTCAGTGGAACATCCTGATTGAAAAGTTCAATAGGCAGTTGCAGATATGAGACTTGTTTGGTCATGTCTGACTATCTGTGGCTCCATTTGGGGTTTTCTTGGCAAATATATTGGAGTAATTTGCCATTTCCTTCTCCAATTCATTTAACAGATAAGCAAGCTTAGGCAAACACAGTTAAGTGACATGCCCAGGGTCAAACAGCTAATAAGTGTGTGCTGTCAGATTTAAACTCAGGTCCTCCTTATTCCAGGCCTGAGGGCTCTGATATATGAGAACAGAAGTAAGCATAGAGGATATAGCTGGAAAAGTAGATCTGAGTCATCTCCACAGACATAACTGAATATATGTGAGCTGATGAGGTTACTTCAGACTGCCTTTTAAGCACATCCACCTGCTCCTGAATTATGCCAGTTATATATTGTGAGAATCAGAGCACTATCAACCTGCTGAGAAAGATATTGCAAGGAAGCTCTGCCATGAGGAGAAAGCATGAGGTGACCTCTGGATGTCAAAGGTCAGATTGGCATCAGGAAGTGATGTCTGCCACCTGTGGGTCATGTCAATCAGAGCTACAAGCCAATTAGCTTGGAGCTGTGTGTGTTCATAGCCCTGTTTCCTGTTTCACAGGAGGCTTCTGGGAGAAGCTGGGGAGAAGTGGGGGGGTCTTTTGGTTTCTGAACTTCAGCTTGGAGGCAAGGGAGGCAAAATAGGGAGAGTAGACAGATATCATTCTTTATCAATGCATCTCTCTTTACTAAACCCTAATATCCTTTAATAAATACTTAATGCCCAAAGATTGGTGCTATATGTTTCTTTCTTTTCTTTTCTTTTTTTTTTTCGGGGCAATGGGGGTTAAGTGACTTGCCCAGGGTCACACAGCTAGTAAGTGTCAGGTGTCTGAGGCCGGATTTGAACTCAGATACTCCTGAATCCAGGGCCAGTGCTTTATCCACTGCGCCACCTAGCCTGCCCCAAGTGCTATATGTTTCTAATTTAAGGTGACCACTCATTAGATTTTAGACATCACAGCTAGAATTTTAGACCTTACAATATTAACTGCCCTTTAAACCAAAATACAGGGTCCATGGTTCATTGAATAATTCATGAAAGCTAAGTTAATTGTTCAGAATTTGAGATTTTACTAATGATTTTGGATGAGTCTGAAGCAGTGGAAGGAACACTATATTGAGATTCCAAAAACAGTTTCAAATTGAAGCCCTGTTGCTCTTACTGTCCTTGATTACTATATTCCTCCTTTTCTTCAACTATTAAATGACAATAAGTATGCTTGCATGACATAGCTCCCAGAATTGTTGCATGGATCATGGACTCATAGAATCACAGACTCTTAATGAAGGAAAAGATCTCAAAAGTCATTCAATTAATCTATAGCTGAGTAAGAAAGTTTTATAAAATCTGGTCAAGGATCATCTTGCTAATGCCTAAAGGTCTCCAATGAAGGGAGAACTTACTACCCCCAAAGGTGGAGTTGGAGCCCTAAATGTGTAAAACCCTGACCACCATCACCCTTTTAGACAGTGTTAATTTTTAGTAAGGTTTCCTGACATCAATATTAAATTTACCCCTTGGTCATTTCTCACCCATTCTTTAGCTCTGTAGTCTGTGATCAATCACAATGAATCTACCACCTTTTCCATAAGACATCCCCTTCATCTATGTGAAAATATCTCTAATGTGCCTCTTATGTCTTCTGCCCTGTAGAAACCCTCCAGTTTCACCAACAATTATCATATTATGTAAATATGTGTTCAGAAACATGGACAAATATTTCCCTAAAAGGTGTCAAGAAATGGACCTAGTACCCCAGTGGCTTGCATGAGATGATCCACTCTAAGCATAGCATAAAATACTATATACATTCCAAATGGTTTATTGAAAAGACCACATTATCCTGGAGCCAGATATCCCAGGTCCAAAGCTCTGTGTGATTTGAATTTAGCCATTTAAACTCAGCTGCATTTTGCTCATATGCAAGAATAGGAATAATACCTTCATTCTTCACATCACAAAGAAAGAGCTTTAAAAACCTCCATGCTCTGTAGAAATGTAATTTCTGATGACCTCATTCTCCTCATATTATTTAATGGGGTTCAGACAGAAACAAACCTGGGATAAGTCACCATCTAGCCATTGTTCTTTTAGGTTGAATGTTGTATGGACTATTGTATAGATGAATACAAGGATTGCTTGCTAGAATTGAAGCAAAGTATTGTGATAAGTGTTTATCTTCAGGAAACTCATTGGAAACATAACTGAGGTAAAAGCCTCAGATGGTAAGTACCCCATTCTGTTCCCATAGGGATTAGGGACTTTCTAGTTTCAAATATTGCAAGTATGGATGTTTTTTGGGGGGGTTGTTCCAGAGAAGGGACAGGGCAGAAATGTGGCTAAGAAATAGATAATAGATAGTATATTGCACATAGAAATGTTATTTCTAGAAAACAAAAGGTGTTTCAAGCTTATAATGGTGAAAGACACTATAAATGATAGCTCAGTCTTAGGGGTTCCACTTCTGGGGACCTGTTTCTAGTTTCCCTCTTTGCAACCTCCACTTTGGTTAGCCAGCATTTTAACTGAGGAGGAGATAGGTGTGCTCTTTTTTCCCTGTCTTTCTAAGCCTAGGCCTTATAGTGGTAGTGGTGGGGGCATTATGATTGGATATATAGAGACTGGATGGGTGCTGGATCTATGATGACATGGGTAGCAGGATCTCCCAGATGAGGAAACTTCCATTCCCAATGCAGGGTGCTACCTTCTGGGCAATTTATAGTCCTAGAATTTCATCAGGAGAAGTGAGAAGCTGAGCAAAGTTCCCATGGTCACACAGTGAGTATGTCTCAGAAATGAGACTTAAGTGTCATGGACCCATTTGTGAATCTGATAAAAAACTTTTCAGAAAAATGCATAAAATATGTATGTATGTATGCATGTGTGTATACACACAAACACACACACAGAAGACCAGCTCTTTATTATGCCAATAACTGCTTCTCTGTGGTGGAAAAATGTTCTGGTGATGGTGAAATATCTGCCTTGTGGTCAGGCTTGGTAGTATATTATACCTCTCACATATGAAGCAGTCTTTCTTCACCTTGAGGATGGTGACATATTGTCTAAATGTAACTCAATGAGGGATGAGGTCAGTGCTGTGAAGACTCTCATAATTTTGAGGACTGTAAAATGGAAGCAGCCAATGTGTTAGCAAATGGATATTTCCATGTATTTGATAAGAGGGGCTAGTTAAACATGGAAAACCAAAACATAATTAAACCAAAAAAATATGGTTTTAAATGCTAACATCAAACATCTCTACATTTACTTGACATTTCTTTTGCAGAGTTATGTCCTTGTCACTTGGTGAGCCAAAACAAGCATCTGTGAAGCACTGACAATGTGTTCACTGCTGAGCTAAATGCTAGGGATAGGGGGAAAAAAGAGATGAAAACAATTTCTGCATTCAAGTAAGTCACATTCTCATGGAGAAGACAATAAGTATATGAAAGGTTTCAGAAAAGCTATCTAAAGAGTGGGAGGAAGGTAATTTAGCTAGTCAGGCAGTGAATAAACTTGGATTAAGTATTGCTATCTATGTACCTGACACTGTGATAGGTGCTAGATACTATTGCATGAGAGAGACAGAGAGACAGACAGAGGCATAGTATGTCCATAATTTGTCTAATACTAATGATAACTAATATTTGTGTAGAGTTTCAAGTTTCTCAAAAGACTTGAAGTGAATTGCTGTCTATGCATTTCATTAATCCTGTGAGGTTGATGTAAATAACTTCCTTGTTTTGCAGAGGAAGAAACTGAGCCTGACAGAAGTTGTGACTTGCCCTGAATTACAGAGCTTTAAGTATTTAAGGCAATATTCAAATTCAGGTCTTCCTGAATAAAAGGTCAGCACTCTATCTTATAATCATTCAAATCCTATCATTCTTTCTCTCTTTCTTACTTCTTTTCTTTCTCCTTCCTTCTATTCTCCTTTTCTTCTTCCCTCCCTTCCCGTTTATTCTCCCCTTCCTCCCTGTCCCTCTATTGCTTTATCTTCCTTCCTTCCTCTCTTCCTCCTTTTTTAAAATTTTCTTCCTTTTTCTTCATATATGGAAAAGCAGAGTATACATCACTGGTATTTCTCAAACAGAAATAGAAACAAATAGAAAAATGAACCACACATAAAAATCATTGTGGGTGCATATACACCACATGCTAACATGTGCAACACCACATGTTAACATTGCCTATGTTTTATTTTATTTTATTGTAATGTATTATGTTAAGTATTTCCAAGTTCTGTTTTATTCTAGTTTGAGCTATATTTGGTAGTGTTGTGGACTGCATGTGACCTGTGGGTCTTGTATTTGATACTTCTGTTACAGAGAAGAGAGAATTGGCCTCAGAGTCAGGAAGAGCTTGGTAGAACTCCTTCCTCTGGCACTTCTGGCTATGTGACTGTGGACATATCTCAGAAGCTTTCAATGGTGCAGGCAACATTCTAAGCTTCAGATGATTTTCCAATCTGCAATAGTGCAAAGATTTTCCATATTAGTTCCAACAGTGATGAGATTACAATTTCATATACCTAACATTTATATAATGACAGGCACTATGCCTAGATCTGTACAAATATTATCACAATTTATCCTCATGACAACCCTAGGAGGTAGATGCTATTACATAACAAAGGTTGTTGAAGAAAATACTCTCCCTTTCTCTCTCTCTCTGTCACAGTTTCTACCTCTCTGCACGTCTCTGTATCTGTCTCTTTCTCCCTCACTCAATTAAACATAGTCTTCTGGTATTATCTGTGGGTCATAGTACAGAAATGAGAAAATAAAATGAGTGTCATAAGGAGGAAAATGGTGATGGATGAGAGTGATGTAAAACTGCTACAATATAGCACAAATAAGACCCTTCAAAGCAATTAGAATGAAGTATGTCATCAGGGAAAGGCACATGTCTGGCACATAGTAGGGTGTTAATAAATGCCTAGTGACTGACTATATGATTGAAATAAAATGGTCTGGTCACATTCAAAGAAGACAGTACAATATGTGGAAAGGCATATTGCTCCACAAATATCCCAACAGTCCAGGAAAAAAAAATCAAAATAAAACAAAAAGCCAGCAGCACACTCAGCATGAGTATTCCAGGATGAAGAGGCCCCAATTGTTGGCAATTGGTATCTCTGTAAGGAAGAATCATTGAGATGAAATCTGTTTGAATGCACAGAAACATAGTTATGGAAGGAAGGAAGGAAGGAAGGAAGGAAGGAAGGAAGGAAGGAAGGAAGGAAGGAAGGAAGGAAGGAAGGAAGGGAGGGAGGGAGGGAGGGAGGAAGGAAGGAAGGGAGGGAGGTAGGAAAGGAAGGAGGGAAGAAGGCAGGGCAGGGAGAGTAGAAAGGAGGGAGGGAGAGAGGAAAGGGGGAGGAAATAGTATAAAGAGGGTATGATAAAATAATGGGATTTGACAGACGCCTAGGGACCCCACCTGAAGACCATCAAAATCGAAACCACACAACCTGTATGGGGTGTTGTTCTCAGAGGTGGTTTACTACTGACATCAGCAAGAGACTACTCTCAACCAATCGGCTTGAAGTACCTCCCTTTTTGGGGTAGGAGACAGGAAGTAGGAAGGTCAGGCTGGCTTGCTGGATCTTCTCTTTTTGTCTGGAACTGGCTTGGTGGCAGCAGAGACAGAGAATAGGAGGGTGCCCTGCCTCCCCTTTCTGTCCAGGACTTTGGCATGGTGAGGGACTTCATGTGGACTGAAAGGAAAAGCAAGGGTTTCTCTCTGGTTATACCAACTCTCTCTTCGCTAACTTCTAATCTACTTTAATAAATCCTTAAAAGCCTAAACTCTTGCTGAATTTATCAGTGATTTTAGCCAGCTTCCCCCAAAAACCTGGGGGAGGGGAAGATTAGAATCCACATTTAGATTTTAAACAAAGGAAGGAGGGAATGAAAGAGATAAGGATGCCTATTGTGCAACAGACATTATACTAAATACTTTACAAAATTTTTATTATTTAATCCTCACAAACAGACCCTGTAAAGAAAGTGCAAAGTAGCAAACTGAGACAGAAATTAAGAGATTTGCCTAGAACCACATAGCTATCAATTGTCTGAGGCTAAATTTTAACACAGTTCTTGACTTCTTGATGTAATAAGAACACATGACTGAGTTAACCAGCCATTTCCTAGGGCTATAGATATAATAATAATAACATTAACAAGAAAAACAGATGCATTTAAATAATGCCTACTTTGTGTCAGGCGCTATGCTAGATATTTTGCAAATATTAACTCATTTTGTTATCCTAATAATGCTGTGAGGTAGGTGCTATTAGTATCTGAATTTCATAGAAGAAAACTGAGGCAAAAAGAAGTCAGTTCATGTACTGAGAATTAAACAGTTAGAAAGTATCTGAACCTGGATTTGAACTTAAATTTTCTTGACTCCCAGCCCAGCATTTGTCTACTGTGCCACCAACTGCCTCAAGGTATCATGGTGCCATGGGAGGAGTGCTAGAATTGGTATTAGAGGGCATGTGTTTATATCTTGACTGTGACCTAGGAAGAGGTATCAGTTTCTTCATCTGTAAAAATGAGAAGATTGGACTAGATTTCAAAAGTCCCCCATGGCTCTAGAACCACGACCTCATGGATTAATTCACACTTATGTAATGAGGATAGTCCACATGATCACAATTTCAAAATAACAAACAAACAAACAAAAGGAGAGGCATACATGCAAGAGTTCATTGGTTTACAAAAAGAAACAGATTCTATCAGGTGAGAAACATGATAAAGAGTTAAGAGTCTCTGCAGTTCTGTCATGTACCTTATCAAGCCCCACCATCTCTTTTAATTGAGAATAGAAGGAGAAATGATTTAAAAATAGCCAGGGTGGTGGAAGGAGATGTGTTTTTTAAAGAATTCATTCAAAATTTGATAGAGGTTGTGTAAACTCATAATTACATCCATTTAAATGTATTAGAGGAGCTAAATTCTGTGCATGGTGATTAATTTAACATTTCCAGTGAAAACATGCTGGTATTTTAATTTGCAAAATAAATTTTATTTAGCACAAATTAGCAATAGCCATGTTGTGGAGGTAGGTACCCATTTATCAAAAATAGGGATGATTTAGATTGTTTCCACTGTGTAGTTAAGGATCCTCTATGGCAAGGGTGTTTGGGAATTTCCAGCTCAATCAAGTAAAGATAATGTGGATAAAAGTCAGTATCTTTGAAGAGTTAGATAAATGTGTTTTTATTGTGACCCCAAGGGAAGACAAACAATCCATAAAACACGTTGTTCTGGACACTCAACAATTATCCTAACTATATAGGAAGTTTGCTAGAAAACATCAGTGAAATAATTCTCTCTCTCCCCCCCTCCCTCCTTCCCTCCCTCTCCCTCTCTCTCTCCCTCTTATTCTCTCTCTCTCTCATCTCTGTCTCTGCCTGTCTCAGTTTTTCTGTCTGTCTCACCTTGAGACAGAGGAAACATTGAATTCACCAATTTAAAAATCATGTGTTGTGTGTAATTTTCTGAAATTCAAAAACATCACCTGGTGATTTGGGGTACAGAGCTTATATTCAGGAAGACCTGAGTTCAAATCCAACCTTACCTACCGGCTGTTCAACCCTGAGCAAGTGACTTCATTTTTCTGTGCCACCATTTCCTTAATTTTTAGATAAGGAGGTTGGATTTGATTTTTTTCCCAATTCTCCTCTAGTACCAAGTTGTTGATCTTAGTATAGATATTTTAAAAATCCCTGAAGGAATATGTTTTCATAGCATTCACTCATGTTCATTTGTATCTGAATTTGTCACTAGATGGTTGTGTAGCCACTCAACCCCAGAATCAGAGTTAGTTCTTTCTTATGGTTGTTTGGTCGTCCCGTAAAAGCAAATCCATTTGTTGACTATTTTATCTAACATCCATTGTTGGAGACTCTTGTTGGATCTCCCACTCTTTTTTGTTGTTTTTGTTTTGTTGTTGTTGTTTTTTGCAGGGCAATGGGTGTTAAGTGACGTGCCCAGGGTCACACAGATAGTAAATGTCGAGTGTTTGAGGCCATGTTTGAACTCAGCTCCTCCTGAATCCAGAGCCGTTGCTTTATCCACTGTGCCACCTAGCTGCCCCCACCCACTCTAAATTTAATGATGGTGATGAAGATAAACTAGCATTTATTTAAAATTTAAGTTTATTCATTTGCTTATCATGATAGCAGTTTGCAGGAGGTACTATTATTATATCTATTTTACAAATGAAGAAATGGAGGCTATAAGAAATTAAATTATTTGCATTGCATCACAGAGCTAGTATGTAACAGAGACAGGACTCCATCTCAGATCTTGACTCACAGGCCAGCATTCTCTGCATTTTACCAT
Source organism: Dromiciops gliroides (assembly GCF_019393635.1). Lineage (NCBI taxonomy): Eukaryota > Metazoa > Chordata > Mammalia > Microbiotheria > Microbiotheriidae > Dromiciops > Dromiciops gliroides. The sequence goes on from NC_057862.1 coordinate 688,422,135, forward strand.
TTACCATGCTCTTCTACGTGCTTAATTGACTTTATTAAATTGGTCATCCCCATATATTTCAGGGCTTTTTAAAAATTATGGTTTACTCAAGCCTATTAATAAGATTAGCAATCCCTCCCACCCACTCCATGAAGAGAGAAAACGAAGGGGCATATATTGCCAGGGGCAGTATGGTGGAATGCACAGAACTCTGGATTTCAAGGTAGGAAGACCTGAAGTTAAATCTGACACCATGTATTTAGAACCTGTGTAACCCTGGACAAGTCACAATCTCACAATCTTTGTTCCTGAATTTCTGCGTATCTTAAATAAATTTCTTCATCTATTAAGTGAGGGGAAAAGACAAGATGACAAGAAAAAGATCAGATAATTCTTCCCACTCCCTTTCTACCCATTAAAACTCTTCCATCAAAAGTCCATGAAAATTGCATGTTAGGTTTTAGCAGATAGTCCTAGTAGTAGTAGCAGCAGCATGAGCAGCAGCAGTAGTAGTAGTAGTAATAATAGAAGAAGAAGAAGAAGAAGAAGAAGAAGAGGAAGAAGAAAAGAAGAAGAAGAAGAGAAGAAAAGAAGAAGAAGACTAACTCTAAATTCTGTGATTGATTCTGTTTACAGTAAATATCATACAATCATAGACATCTTGACTATAAAGGGATCTCAGCTTGCATCTAATCCAATGCATATATCAAAGGAATCTTTGCTTTCGAGCAACATTTGGTATTATTTGCAATCTTATATTTAGATCACTCCAATAGCTCCAAAGGTTTTTCCCACCTCCCTACTAGTCCCTTATTTGATTCTTTTCAACTTCATCTCATTGCTAATGATTGTATATCTGGGAATAAAAAGAACAAAGCTTTTTTTCCTCTACATTAAAATACTTGAGATATAACTATTTTCAAATAGAAGAAAATTATTATGCCCTGCCCCCGATTTATCTCTTATCAAGGCTATTTCCATTTCTTTAAGATCAAACTCATGTGACATAGACCCAAAAAGAAAAGTATCAGGTTGTAGTACAGGATGGTACAATATAGTTATATTCAAACATATCAACCTTTATCATCTACCTACTATCTTTGGGGCCCACATTCTCCAAATACATAAAGAATTATGACATGAAAAAAAATAAGACACAAACTATGCTTTTTCCCAGAGAGAAGACCTTGGAACAATGTATGAAAAATGAAGAGAGGTAGTTCTAGGCTGGAAATCAGGACCAAAACAAAAACAAAACTAAAGAAAGAACAAAACCTTTGCTTCCCACTGATTTTTGTAGATTGATTTAAAAGGAGAGAAGGAATGAAATGAGTGACTGAAGATAAAGTCACATCCTCAGAAAAGTGACCTGGGGAGTGACTAGGGATAGGTCCTCCCTCATGAGTGTCTGTGGATTTATGTTCATGAGCATAAAGATAGTTGGAAGAGAGTGAAAGGAATACTCACTTCTCAAAAGCCTTCTCACTAGAACCAATGCCAGACTACTCTAGTAGTCTAAGAAAAATACAAATGAAATCACAGAGTTAAACACAATTGAAACAACTAACAATAACAACCTCTGACAGATGGGTTCAACTTGTTCTGTTTTACTCTAGAGCAATTGCTGGTTATTAAAAAAAAAATAGCACATTTTGGCACTGTCTAAAGAAACATTACCTAACAATTAGGACTGACTCAAAGTAGACAGGCCTGATTCAGGATATAAGAACAGAGATACAGAATCTGATGGGATGTTCTAGACCCTCTAGTCAAAATGCTTCATTTTATGAATTAAAAAACTCAGTCCCATAGAAGTTAAGTAACTTTCCCCAAGTCAATGTCTCATAGTTGGATTTGAGCCCAGGCTATTTGATTGATTTTGTAAACTATTTTTTTTGACCATCCTTGAAAGTGTTTTGCCTTTTACTGCTCCCTCTCCCAATCTGCTCTTCCTTCATTCCCTTCGTCTCTGCCCCCTGCCTTATCTCCTTCCCCTCTCACTTTCCCTTAGGGCTAATATATAATTATACCTAATTGAGTATATATGTTAACCCCTCTTTGAGCCAATTATAATGATAGTAAGGTTCACTCACTCCCCCACTCATCCTCCCTCTTCCCCTCCCCTCCATAAGCTTTTTTTGTTTGCTTCATATGAGCTTCCTGTGCCCAGTCCATCTCTCCCATTACCCATCCCCCAGTACATTCCTCCTACCCCTCAACCCTATTTTAAAGACATTATCATGGGTAAGCTAGGTGGCACAGTGGACAAAGCACCAGCCCTGTACCCAGAAGGCCCTGAGCTCAAATCCAGCCCCAGACAAAAGACACTACCTGCCCCACAACAAACAAGGATAAACAAAAATAAATGCTTTACGAATATCATCCCTTCACATTCAGTTCAGACCTGTGTCCCGTAGTCCCCTACGTGTATTCCTTTTAGCTACTCTAATACTGAGAAAGTTCTTATGAAGTACAAGTATTATCTTCCCCTGTAGGAATGTAAACAGTTTAATCTTTTTTTTTTTTTTTGGGGGGGGGCAATGAAGGTTAGGTGACTTGCCCAGGGTCACACAGCTAGTAAGTGTCAAGTGTTGGAGGCTGGATTTGTACTCAGGTCCTCCTGACTCCGGGGCCAGTGATTTTTCCACTGCACCACCTAGCTGCCCCACAGTTTAATCTTTTAATATCCCTCATGATTTCTTTTTCCTGTTTACCTTTTTATGATTCTCTAGGGACTTGTATTTGAAAGTCAAATTTTCTATTCAGTTCAGGTCTTTTCATCACAAATGCCTGAAAGTCCTCTTTTTCATTGAAGTCCCATTTTTTTTTCCTCTGAAAGATTATAATGAGTTTTGCTGGGTAGGGGATTCTTGTCTGTAGTCCCAGTTCCTTTGCCCTCTGGAATTCCATATTCCATGGCCTCTGTTCCTTTAATGTAGATGCTGCTAATTCTTGTTTTATCATTATTGTAGTTCCACAGTATTTTAATTCCTTTTTTCTAGCTTCTTGCAATATTTCCTCCTTGAAATTTGGCTATAATACTCCTGGAGGTTTTCCTTTTGGGATTTCTTTCAGGAGGTGATCAGTGGATTTTCTCAATTTCTATTTTACCTTTTGCTTCTAGAATATCACGGCAATTTTCCCTGACAATTTATTTGAAGATGCTGTCTAAACTCATATTTTGGTCATGGTTTTCAGGTAGTCCAATGATTTTCAAATTATCTCTCCTGGATCTATTTTCCAGGTAAGCTGTTTTTTCCAAAGAGATATTTCATATTGTCCTCTATTTTTTTTATTCATTTGAATTTGCTTTACTGTGTCTTGGTTTCTCATAAAGCCACTAGCTTCCATTTATTCAGTCCTAATTCTTAGGCAATTATTTTCTGCTGAGCATTTTTGTACCTCCTTTTCCATATGGCTTTTCAAGCTGTTGATTTTTTTCTTATGACTCTCCTGCATTGCTCTTATTTCTCTTTGCTTTCTTTCCACCACATCTCCAAATGTTCCTTCTCTCTCTACTATTTTCTCTTCAAAGTCCCTTTTGACTGCATGGCCTGAGACTAATTCATATTTTTCTTGGAAGCTTTGGATATAGGGGCCCTGAGGTTGTTATCCTCTTCTGAGGATGCACCTCAAACTTTGTTGTCACTAAAGAAACTTTATATAGTTATCAACTTTCTTTCCTTGCTCAGTTTGACATGTTTTACTTGACTTTTAACTCCTTCTTAAAGTAAGGTCCTACTTCCAAGCTATACTGTCTCAAGGTTCAGAGGGTCCCAGGTGTTTTGGTTTGAGGGAAGGTAGTTTTTTCTCTTGCCTGGCCTGTTCTCTGTATCTGAAGATAACCTCAAGCCAACTTGCTAAACTTTGTGTGTTGTGGTTCTAAGCTGAGACCCTCCCCAACCTGGGCTTCCCAGTGCTCAAGACTTATGTCTAATTCCCTGCTGGGTTGTGATAGGTGAATTCTTCCTTAGATTCTTCAAATACCCCTGTATTTTACATCCTGACCAGCTGTTCAGCCCTCTCACCTGACCATAAGGGGAAGATGATAAGGAGGGAAGGGTGAAAGAAGGGAGGACAGAGCTGGGGAGGGGGTAGTCACAAACAAACTCTTCTGAGTAGGAATAGGTTAATAGAAGATAGAAAATAGAGTAAATATCATGGTAAGAGAATAGGATAAAGGGAAATAGTTATGATGATTGACTATAATGGCAAAACATATGGTACCTACTTTGCTGGGCTATTGTGATGAAAATTTTCTGTCAAGTTTAACATACTACATAACAGTTATAATGAACAGGATGCTGTGAGGGATATTTTCCCCATCCCTTAGTTATAAGAGATTTAAAGTGATTTAATTATGACAGTAATCAGCATATGAATTGAAAAAATGTGATTCATTATATTCAGATATCTTATTTTTAATTGTATTAGTATATTCAGTCTCTCTTTGACTACTTTCAAATGTCAATCTTTAAGTAATATCAGAAGATACAATAGTCAGCAATATTATATTTTAAAAACCAGAAGTGTTATGCTTGACTCAAAGGGATCATGCAGCTCACTAGTGATATACTTGAATAGAAAGGGTCATGCAGCAGAATTATGACCCTGTTGCTACAAAAAGAATGAAAAGAGTATTGGAAAATGCTGTCATTTATCACGTAGGCAGTTTCAATATTTCCTAAGAATATGCTTTAATTTTAGATACTTCTATTTCATATGGTATACAAGCATACAAGCTCTGGAGGGGTAAAAAATCCCATTGATTTTGTAAAGAAAGGTCTTTCAGGTCCAAACCCTGAATGACTGGCTTTATTGTGAGGCCTTCTCTCAAAAAAAATATTTTCTATTGCTTGGAGACTTTGTCATTTCTGTTCCTCTGTTAGACTGAAAATTTTTCCTGACAATGCTATCAGAAAAAAACCTAGGAAGACCTGCATGAACTGAAGCAGAGTGAAAGGTACTATATACAAAATAACAGCAATAGTGTAAGATGATCTGCTGGGAAGCATGTGGTTATTTTTGCCAATGCAATGATCCAATACAACTGTGAAGGACATATGAAAATTGCAATCCATCTACAGAGAAAGAACTGATGGTTTGTGAAAACAGATTGGAGCTTATTTTTTTGACATTCCCTTAATCTGAAGTTTTGCTTTCATCTGTTTTCTCTCATAACCTATTTAATGTAGAGATGCTTCCCATGACTACTCATGTATAACTTATATTGAATTTCTTGAATTCTTGGGGGTGGAGGTTCGGAAGGGAGGGAAGAAGTTAGAACACAAAGTTTTTAAAAATTGTTTTCAATATTTGTTTTTACATGTAATTTGGAAAATAAAATTCTAAACAGAAGAAAGAAAATTATACTTTTTTTTCACAGTTCTATAATGAGTCTTGGGTGGTAGAGTATTCTTATTTATTGAAGATCTTTAAGTACAAGCTAGGTGCCCACTTATTGGGATTGTTGTAGAAGGCCTTATTTTTAGATACATACTGAAAAAAATTGCCATAAAGGTCCCTAATTTCTCTGAAATTCTGTGATTCACTGAAGTGGTAGGATTAGAATTCCCTTAAGCCTAGGTAGGTGGTACAGTCGGTAGAGCCCTGGAGTCAGGAAGACCTGAGTCCAAATATGACACTAACTCTGTTACCCTGGGAAAGTCATATAACTCTGTTTTCCATAGTTTCCTTATCTCCAAGATGAGCTAGAGAAGAAAATTGCAAACTATTCCCTTGTCTATGTCAAGAAACCCCTCAATGGGATTACAAAGAGTCAGAAATAAGTGAAATGATTGAACAACAACATAAGCCCAGATCTCTTGGCCATAATTTCAGTGCCCTTTATGCCAGGAGTTAACAAAATTCCCTTTCTTGCCCCATTTTTTGGATAAACATTTCTACAAATAAGGCAAGTTAGTTCACTCGGCTGCTTTAGTAAATTCAATAGCTTGATGATAGTAAAAATAATAATAATGACGATAATGATGACAATCAACATGTATGTTTCAATATAAAATCTCCAAAGTGCTTTACATATATTCATCCTCACAATATCTCCCAAAACTTTTGAATTAATCAAGTTCTTTACTGAGGGGCAACACACAGAAAAGAAGCATTCATTGGACAGGTTTGTAAGAAGAGAGAATGTTAGAGACAAGACTCAGCTGAGAGGAATGATGAAACTTATATTTTAAATACCCTGCAACCATCAGTTTTAAGTGCCTAATGTCGGTTGTGATAGTTGTATTCTTTTAAATATATTATATTATTATAATTACAATAATTATTATTAATTAATACTACTAATAGTAGTAATGTTTCATTTGAACCAGTTTTTTTGTTTTGTTTTGTTTTGTTTTTACAAAGCAACATTACTTTACCACATCTCTGTATCTCTTGATGTGGACCATCTTTCCGAAGGTACATTCTACCTTCTTTAGCATCTTGCCTAATTCTTGACCAAGTATTTCTATAAATACTTGCTAGAGAATGCTCAACTTTGTTTTGCTTTACTTTGCTTTGTTCTCATCGTTCATTGCTAGACCTCTTTTTTGTTCATTCATTCAGGTTCAGTTGTGTCTCATTCTTCATAACCTCATAAACCAATACATGCCAAGTCCTTCTATCTTCTATCTTCCACTATCTCCCAAAGTCTGTTCAATTTCAGATTCATTGTTTTCATGGTACTATCTGTCCATCTCATTTTCTTTTTCCTTTTGCCTTCAAACATTTCCAATATTGGAGTCTTTTCCGGTAAGTCCTGTGTTCCCATTATGTGACCAAAGTATTTAAAATAGTGCATTTTTAAATCAAATCTGATCAATAAAGAATGCAAATATTTATTGTGTTTACCTTACACTAAGTGTTGAGGATACCAAGGCAGGAAAGGAAAAACCATCCTCTGCCCTTGAGGGTCTCATATTCAATATATACTTATAAAAGACAAATTATGCAGAAAGCAATCTATAGTAAAAACAAGGGGTAGAGATAATGTATTTCTTATTTATGATTTAGAATAGTCTCTCACATGGTTATTTTTTTACAGGGCAATGAGAGTTAAGTGACTTACCCAGGGTCACACAGCTAGTAAGTGTCAACTATCTGAGATCAAATTTGAACTCAGGTCCTCCTGAATCCAGGGCGGGTGCTTTATCCACTGTGCCACCTAGCTGCCCCCTCACGTGGTTATCAAAACATTGCAATTCTTCTTTTGTGACCTGAATACTCATATCCTTTGATCATTTCTCTATTGGGGAATGACTTTTTGCCATCAATATTTCTATGAGATAAGGGTATTTTAGATATAAAATTTATTAGAAATATTTGATATAAATATATTTTTCAATAGCCAATAACTTCCCTTTACATAATAGATGTGTTACCTTTGTTTTTGCAAAAATCTTTAATTCATTTAAAAAAAATGCTTATTTTATCTTTTCTAATTTTCTCTATTCCTGGTTTGATTAAGAAATCATTTAATCCTGTAATAATAGCTATTAACATTATATTATTTTCTTCTCTTCTTTGTTCTAGCAACTTCATCAAAGGTTGTGAGGATCAAAAGATATAACAAAGGGAAAGTGATTTTCAATAACTGAAATACTTTATAAATGTTAGTTGTCATCATTACTTATTATGGGTGTGCTCTATAATATCAAAACCATCTATCAATTTTGAATTTGTTTTGTAATATATTATAACATATTTATCTAATTTCTGTCAATCTGTTTTCCAGTTTTTTTTCAAATAATTTGTATCAAATAGTTCCATGGTACTAATTATAAAGAAATATGTAAATCAAAATATTCCTGAAATTTTCTCTCATGCCTAGCAAAGTGGCAATGATAAAAGATGAAAATAGTCAATATTGGAGGGATTGTATAAAGATGGAAATATGAATAGATTATTGATGGAGTAATGTATTGGTAATACATTCTGGAGAACAATTTGGAACTATAAAATAATGTAGTTCAGCATATCCGTTTTTTTCATAGAGATTCTACTATTATATGTGCCTTATGCAATATATATTTATCTTTATCTGCATACATAAATATATGAATATCAGCCCATTTTAGGGTAGCAAAGAACTATATAAAATAGATGTCTATTAGGAAGAGGCTGAACAATTTATTTCATGAATGTGATTGAATATTACTGTGTTGAAAGAAATTAAGAACATCATGAAAACAGAGAAGCTGAGAAATATGAATTAAGTGATGTAAAATGAAATAGAGACAAGAAACAATATACACAATAGCTACGACAATATTTTAGGAAATGGTCAATTGAATCAATCAATATTCTCTTTTCAAATGAAATAACTAAAGAGATACTACAATCTATTACTGCATGATGTAAGAACACATCAATTTAATCAATAAACCAGAGAAATGGACTCAGTGAGAATAAGGTTTATTTAATCAAATAATCAATCAACCAAAGGCATTAAATTAAACTGTACTGGGCATATGCACTGGTTCTTCCATAAGAGTGCAAACCAGTTCAGAAGCCTGTAATGAGTATCTGACAGTTTGGAGTCAAGAACCATCCCAGCCAGCCTCTGAAGAGGCATCATTTATGGGTGGGAAAAGTGAGAAGTATATCCTTTGCCCTCCCCACCACACACGGATGCTTGACCAGATAAGAACACTATGAACTTAAGAGAGTCAGAGGCATCCTAGTAGTGTACTCAGAATAAGAAAAGTGTCTTTAGGTGCAGCTAAAGATGAGTTAGAATCAAGGTAGAAGGACGTACAGGAACCCAGCAGAAAACTGATGTGTGCCTAAGGGAGAAAATCCTAAACACTTTATTTAAGGAACTTCTCAGTATTATGAAATATCTTCATTTTCCACATGTGCTGTCTAGGCTGGAACTCACTTTCTTCTGGATTCTACATGGACATGTGGATAGAATTCCACAGAATTTTTTTTTGGGGGGGTTGACACAATGTGTTCATATTATACCTTGCTAATAAATACATGCTTCTGGGGCAGCTAGGTGCACAGTGGATAAACCATTCCTCTGTAGCTGGAGAAAGCACCCCTAAATCCCATCTGCTCTTATATACCCTGTAATCTTTGTGCTCTCACTTGCTGCAATTCTCTTTGGATTTCATTTCAGTTTTCCTTCCACAAGTTTGTCCAGAAGACAGAAGTAAGTTTATGATTATGAAATAAAAACTAAAGTACAAAGAATATCAAATAGTAGCTAGGATAGAACTAGTCAAGCCAGAAGTCATGACCTGGCTCCCTCCCAGTCTAGCATTTTTATTTTATGTCATCATGCCTTTTTTTTTTTTTTTTTGCAGGACAGTGGGCCGGGAAGGGAGGATGCAGGGGTGTTAAGGTCTTAAGTGACTTGCCCAGGGAAGTGTCTGAATCCAGATTTGAACTCAGACACTCCTGAACCCAGGGCCAGTGCTTTAGCCACTGTGCCACCCAGCTGCCATATCATGCCTTTCTAAAAGCAGAGTGCCCAGCCTCTTCTATATGGGAAGTTACATTAGCCCCTTGCTGTGGTATCAATACCAATCTATTTCTTTCCAAAGAGACAGAGAAACCTAATAAGTGGGGGAAGGGAGGGGAAGGGAGGGGAAGGGAGGGGAAGGGAAGTTCATGTTAGGGACATGGGATATGACCTCATCATGTAAACTCAGTCATGAACTCAAAGGACAGAATGCTGTGCATTATTCTAGGAGGTACAGTGGACAAAGCCTTAGACTTGGAATTAGAAAGTGTTGAATTTGAATATGGTTTCAAGTCAAATCAGTTAACCTCTCAACATCAGTTTGCTTGTCTCTAAAATTAGGTATTTGGACTAAATGGATTCTAAGGTCCCCTCCAGCCAAATTTCTGATCCTATCATGTGCTAGTGGGTCACTTTGATTTAAACAGAACATGATGGGGAATATTAGAAAAAGAAACTGGAAAGTTAGGTTTGAACAGCATTTGATTCAGTCTCAGCAAGCACTAATTTTTAGTAAGGATCTTTTAGACTTGACTAATTTCTGATATGCTCACATGCACTCTCTATACTTTGCATACTGATGTTTAGTATGCTTATATTCTGTCCCAGCAAGTGGGTTTAGCTTATGTGTTGTTAAATTTCTGCTTCTAAAAATTAAATGTTTTTTTTTCTTTTCTAATAACTAAAATTATCAACTTTTTTTTTTCTCCTTAGGGAAAGTTCCTATTAATTGGCTCCCAGTGTGACCTAGATCACTTCACATTTCTTGCCCAAATTGGATGGCTGTGCCCTTTTCCCAGCTGGGTTTCATCTGAATATTTGTAAGTGATAACCTCCTCCCCCAGCCCCAAATGCAAATGATGCCGCCTACTCACTCTTTGTATTGGCAGACTGCTCACTGGGGGCAACTCCATTGGGATGGGCACAGTGGTACTGAATCAAGCCAGAACAGATGCATTTGCAGCTGTAGCAAACCCAGAGATTATTCAACACACTGACATTTGGCCAGGAAGAAGAACTCTAGAGATTAGAATGGGTCTCTGTTTTGTTTATTATTTTTTTTCCTATTTAACAATATACAGAAGGCAGATGCCCCTTTCCCTTGTACAGAAAAAGCACACATACACTAATGATGGCAATAACCTGACAAAGGTCAATCCTTCTTTATCATTTTCTTTCCCTGAAACCATTTTAGTGCTTAATTTATCCTGCATTATGGTTCACTTTTAGCATCTAATCTGATTTAGAATCTGGTACTAATATTGCCAGGGCAGGATTTTAAGAGAGGGATGAAAATGTATAAATTCCTCATTAATTAAATGTCTTACAATGAAAGATTAGAAGTATAGGAGGTAAATTAAACTATGTAAACATGAATTACTTTGTATTTTCTTTTACTAGAAAGCCTGATGCAAAGGATAGAGTGCTGGGCTTGTAGTCAGAAAGATTTGGGTTCAAATATTGCCTTTGACACTAACTAATTTAATGACCCTGGATAAGACACTTAACTTATTTTGGCTTCAGGCAACTCCCTAAGACTTTTATGCTTTTTTCGTTTTGTTTTGTTTTGTTTTGTGGGGCAATGAGGGTTAAATGATTTGCCAGGGTGACACAGCTAATAAGTGTCAAGTATCTGAGGCAGGATTTAAACTCAGGTCCTTCTGAATACAGGGCTGCGGCTTTATCTACTGAGCCACCTAGCTGCCCCCTTCCATTAAGTTATAAAGATTCAGTAGTCATAGGTGACAAAATTAAGAGGCTTCAAATATTCACTTCTTGTATTGTAATATCTTCCTCAATATTTGGTCTTCCTGTTTCTAGTCTTAGTCCAGGTGATAATGTACCATTTTCATTTAAGCAATCTTACATGCTAATTAAAGCTGTACCAAGCAAAAAAAAAAAAAAAAAAAAGAAAGAAAGAAAGAAAAAAAAGAGAATATATACAGGGCTAATGTTTGTCAGTCAGCCATAAATAAAAACAAACAAACAAACAAAACAACAAAAAAAACCACATTTATTCAGCACTTACTATGTACTACTTACTGTGAAAAGTGCAAGGGATATAAAGTATGACAAAGGGCAGTATCTGCCCTCAAGAAGCTCATAGTCTAATGGGGGAAAGCATGTGAATAATTATGCACATGCAGCATAAACAAAAGAAGAAAATTCTGAAGGAGAGAGATCAGACATCTACTAGGATGGAATGGAAGAAGCATTTGTATATCAACCACTGTGTGGTAGGCATTGTGCTAAGGCACATTACAAATATTATCTCATTTGATCCTCATAATAACTATGTGAGGTAGGTGCTATAATTATTATCTTCATCTTACATTTAGAAAAACTGATGCAGAGACTAAGTGATTTGTCTAAGGAATCAAGTATCTGAAGCCAGATTTGGATTTATGTCTTCTTGACTCTGAACACTTTATCCACTATACAACCAAACTGGTTCTTAGTCTGTAATGCCTTGCTATTTGAGGTGATACCCAAGCTTTCCCATGTAGGAAGACAAAGATTCTAAAATGCCAAGGAGTTGAAGCGGGTAAATTCCATACATAAGTGGCAGGCAGATTGTGAGAATGCAACAAGTCAAGAAATGTCATATTGAATTCAGTGAAGGGCATGAAGTTCAGCTGAACTGGAGTGTAGAATTTGTCAAGGGGATTTATATGAAATAAGCTTGGGAAAGGTAGGTAGTGTGATAAAAAATTATTTGTGGTAAAGATTAATATTGCAGTTTTTTAGCTGACTCCTTTGCGAAGGGCCACACCTGGCCCACCCTGAGGTTGTATATGCTACTGAAGTCAGAAGGAGAACTCTCCATAGGCAGTTTTTGAAGGACCTTCCCTTTTGGGGGAGGAAAGATTGAATGCTCCAGGAAAGTAGGTGGAGAGCGCTCCTGGAACACTAGGCTGCTTCTGGTATGCTAGGCGTCTTCCAGGACTTGGCCTTTTTCGTTCTTGGCCCTAAATTCCTTTGAACTAGCTTAATTGGAAATGGTCTGGGTAATGCATAGGTTAAGCTTAGAGTTAAGAATATTTATCTGTATTTCTATTTTCCTATTTCCTTATCTTTGATTTTTATTAGTTTCACCTTTTTTGTTTAATTAATTCCCAAGTAATCTGATCCTTTTTTGAACTAAAGCTTAGGGGCTCCTTTCTTATTGGCCTTGGAGAAATATCTAAAAAGGGCAGTTCAGAGGAGAGGGTGAACCTAAAATATACCTCATATTTCCAGGACCACAATATTAAGGAGAGTCACCCAAATAAAGCTCCGTATATGAAATTTTGGCCCTCCCAGTAGGAACATAACTTGTTGATGCATTCTCTCATGCTTCAAAACTCAGACAAACGCCAAAAATGTGTATGGCAGGAATTGTACTAAGCCTTAAGGATACAAATAAAAAATAAAACAATTTCCACTCTTAAGGAGTTCACATGAGAACTGAGGAGACAGCTTGTGTGTATAAACATAGATATATTAATATGCATAATCATGCATATGTATAAATGTATTAGAGAGAGAGTTAGGGTAGAGGGAAAGGGAGAGGGAGAGGGGAAAGTTACATAAATCATGTAAGAAAACATAACAATTGAATAAAATACATCACAGGCATCCCAACAAATTGTGAAAAGTCCTTTTATCAACCTACATGCATTTGAGAGTCATCAAGATGAACTAGAATAACATTATAGATGAATTATGTTCACATTGAGTAAACCTTGACACACTATTTTTTTTAATAATAAGATATTTGGAATTCAGATATTCAAGCATCTTCAAGAATATATACTGGGTCACTTATAAAGGTTCACTCCTCACTTGCAAAGGTTCACTCCTTTGCATTATTATTATTAAAGGAATCCTCCCTCTCTTCTGCCTCAGTTCCTCGGTGGCAAGAATTTCTGAACTTCTGACTGCAAATTTAATTTTTTTTTTGTTTTGTTTTATGGGGCAATGAGGGTTAAGTGACTTGCCCAGGGTCACAAAGCTAGTAAATATCAAATGTCTGAGGCTGGATTTGAACTCAGGTCATCCTGAATACAGGGCCAGTGCTTTATCCACTGTACCACCTAGCTGCCGCTTTGACTGCAAATTTATGGACTCCCTATCAAAACCGTAGCAACATTCCTGGAGTTGCTGATAGAAAAATCACAATCAGTAAGTAAGGGTCAACTGGACATGATAAAAAAAAAAAGCAGGATTGACCCTCAAAGAGGTATACAGAAGGAAAACTATCCCTGCCTAAGGGGAAGATCTTTAGGACTCCAGAAAATGTTATCAAGTCAATAAGCAGTTATTAAATGTTTGCTATGTGCCAAATACTGTGCTAATGGTTAGGAAGGTGAATACACGCAATGAAAATAGATAGTGTCTGCCCTCAAGGAGTTTATTCTTCTGGGGTAAGATTAAAATATAAATAGAAGCTGAAAAGCTGCAGGGAGAGAAGTTTAGAGAATCAGATGGTGGTTCTGAGACAAACTTCTAAATCAGAGGAAGTGTTCACAGGGCAGAGTGATCTTCCAGTATAAAAAAAATCTGCTGGTTCATGATAGAGAAAGAGGACTAGAAAGTCAGAAGCAGAGGCCAGAGAGGAGTGAAAGATTTTCATTAGTTGTGATTTAGCCTTTTTGATACATATGCTAGAAGCTGGGGCCCACTTCTCACTACACTCCATAATTGACCTGTGAGAGGCTGTGTCTGACCTGTGACGGGTTGATGTATACCAAGCATACTACATACAGGTAGCTAATTGAAATCAACTGATAAGTGTAGTGAAAGAAAAGATAAAACCAGTGAGGGATTATGGAATGTAGCATGAAAAAAATCCCCTCTCCCCTCTCCAAGGTTAGTACTAAAACCTTGAGTGGAGATGTCTGTATTTATATACACATATATGTTGTATATAGACATATATGTATATGAACATACATATATACATATATTGTGTATATAATGTAAGTGCATATATAAAAAGGGGTGAATACGGTGAGTCTCAGTTGATCATGGTCCAGTATTGCTGAAATTGCGTAATCTGTTCTGGTTCTGCTCATTCCACTTTTTTCTTTGCACAGGAAACAGAAAATCAGTTATGTAGAATTTGCTACTCCTGTTAAATATATGACAAAGTCATCCCATAACTTTCTTTTTTTCTTTCTTTTCTTCTTCTCTCCTCCCACCAGTCCTAGAGATGTCTACCATTAAACACACATGCAGGGACACATGTAAAATCATTTTAGTAATGTGATAAAAATTATTGGAGTTTAGCTGACACATTTGGGAGGGGCCACACCCAGCCCACCCTGAAGTTACTTATGCTGTAGAGGTCAGAAGGAGAAACCTCTCCATAGGCAGTTTTTGAAGGACCTGCCCTTTGGGGGGCTGAGGGGAGGTAGAGTCACTTCCAGAATTCTGGCTCTCTCTTTTCTCTCCTCTTCCTTCTCAGTGGCATGAGCAACTAGCCGACTTCCCAGGTGTGGTGAGTGAACACAATAATTCTGCATTCCTTTGATTTAGCTTAATTGGAAATGAGCTGGGGATTGTATAGACTTAGGTTAGAGCTAGGAGAATTTATCTGTATTTCTTTTTCCCTACTTTCTTATCTTTGATTGTTATTAATTTCACCTTTGTTGCTTAATTAATTCCCAAGTAATAAAATCTGATCCTTTTGTGGAAAAGAAGCTGTACGGCTCCTTTCTTATTGGCTTGGGAGAAAAATCTAAAAGGGCAGTTGGGGGGAGGGAGCTTTGAACCTAGAGGTCCCTCATTATTTCCGGGACCCCAATATTTCAGTGAGTCACCCAATCAACTCTCCATATATTAAATTTGACCCACACAGTAATTGATTTGGGTGTTTATGCTATTAGAAATAACTTAGCTGCTCAAAGTTGTTCATGAAATTATATTGCTGTTACTGTATACAACATTCGCTTGGTTATGGTTGTTTTGCTCTTAATTATTTTGTACAAGTGTATCCATGTAGTTTTTGTATTTTTTTCCAAAATCATCAAGCTCATTCTATTTTACATCATGGCATATAAGAATTTCCAAGTTTGTTGGGTTTTTTTTTGGTTTCTTTGTTTGTTTTCCCTGAAAGCATCCTGCTGCTTTTTCTTATGGCACAGTAGTGTTAAATCCCAATTATATAGTACCATTTGTTCAATAATTCACAAGTTGATGGGCATCCCTCAATTTTCAATTCTTTGCCAACAGAAAAAGAACAATATAAATATTTTTGTACAAAAAGATCTTTTTTAAGGTCACTTTAGAATATAAACTGGGAAGTAACATTGTTGGGTCAGAGGGTATGAGGGGTTTCTATCCCTTTGGACATAGTTTCAAATTACTTTACATAATGGTTAGGTTATTTTACAACATCCCCTGCATTGTGTTAGTGTCCATAATTTCCAATCTATTTTCCATTTTCTTTTACCCTATCCCTCCTCAAAAATGTTTTGCTTCTGACTGCCCCTCCCCCACTCTGCCCTCCCTTCTTTCAACCCTGTGCCCTTATCCCCTTCCCCTCTTACTTTCCTGCAGGGTTAGATAGATTGCTCCACCCAATCATGTGTGTGTGTGTGTGTGTGTGTGTGTGTGTGTGTGTGTGTGTTAGTCCCTCCCTTCTCATCTCTCCCCCCAGTCCATAAGCCCTTTTCCTGCTTCTTTCATGTGATATTTCACTCCATTCTGCTTTTCCTCTTCCCCCTGCCTCATTCCAATCCTCTCCCACCTCAGTTTTACCCTAAAGATATCTTCATGGGGAAGCCAGCTGAGACACTGGACAAAACACCCACCCTGGACCCAGGAAGACCCAAGCACAATCTGGCCCAACAAGACACTCACAAATTTAGTATCCCTAGGCATGCCACACAACCCTGACCACCCCACACTATATAGATAGATAGATAGATATAGATATTGATATAGATATAGATATACAGATATCATCCTTTTATAATCAATTCCCATATGTTCATTCTGTCTAAATTTATTTCTATCATCTTCCTTAATACTGAGAAAGTTCTTATGAGCTGGATGTTTCATCCTCTCATGTAGGAACATAAGCAGTTTTACCTTCAAAACTTCCCTTATGATTTCTTTATCCTGTTTATCTGTTTAAGCTTCTCTAGGGTTTTATATTTGAAAGTCAAATCGTCTATTGTTCTTTTTCTATTCAGTTCATGAAGTCCTATTTTTTCCCCTGAAAGATTATATTCAGTTTTTCTGGGTAGGTGATTCTTGGATGTAATCCTAATTCCTTTGCCCTCTGGAATATTACATTCCATGCCCTCCAATCCTTTAATGTAGAAGCTGCTAGATCTTGTGCTATATTGACTGTGGCTCCACAGTACTTGAATTATTTATTTCTGGCTCCTTGTAATATTTTCTCCTTGATCTGGAAGCTCTGGAATTTGGCTATAATATCCCTCGAAATTTTCATTTTGGGAACTCTTTCAGAAGGTGACCAGTGGATTCTTTCAATTTCTATTTTACCTTCTGCTTCTAGAATATCAGGGTAATTTTCCCTGACGATCTCTTGGAAGATGATGTCAAAGCTCTTTTTTGATCATGGTTTTTAGTTCGTTAAATAATTTTCAAATTATCTCTCCTGGATCTATTTTTTTGGTCAGCAGTTTTTCCAAGAACATATTTCACATTGCCCTCTATTTTTTTTATTCATTTGGTTTTGATTTATTGTGTCTTGGGTTCCCATAAAGTCACTATTTTCCATTTGTTCAACAATATTAATTCCTAGGCAATTATTTTCTTTAGAGAGCTTTTCCATTTGACTTTTCAAGTTGTTGATTTTTTCATGTCTTTCCTGCATCACTCTCATTTTTTCCTCTACTTCGCTTACTTTATCTTCAAAGTCATTTTTGAATACTTCTATAGATTGACACCAATTCATAATTTTTCTTGGAAACTTTGGACGTAGGATACCTCATGTTGCTATCCTCTTCTGAGGGTGTACCTTGATATTCCTTGTCACCAATGATGCTTTCCTTGGACCCCATCTTTTTCTGCTGCTCAACTTGCCAGCCTATTTCTTGACTTTTGACTCCTTCTTAAAGTGTGGCACTGCTTCCTGGATCCACTGTCTCAAGTTTCAGGGGGTCCAAAGTAGTACAATTCCTTCCTTGGGACACTGCCCCCAGGAAACACTATCCCAAGCTTCAAGGGGTCCCAGGTGGTAAGATTTAAGGAGAGGCATGTTATCAGCTCATGTGACCTATGTTCTTGTCTGTGAGTAACCACAGGCTGCTTGCTCTTTACCCTCTAAACAAATCTGGTTCACTTTTGTTGCAAGCACAAGTGTGCCTGCACCCCTCCCCAAGCTGGACCACCACCTAAGACTGTGTCTTTTAAATGATCCTGGACAAAACATCAGAGTTCCACCTCAGTGCCATCAGAGACTCCTATAATCCCACTACCCCTCACCAACTGCTCCACCCTCTCACCAGACTGTGAGCTGAGTTAGCAGCAGCTGCAGCCAATCCAGAGGCTGGAATAAAGAAGACTATGGTTCAAATTCCAACTCTGATAGTGCCATGTTGGGAAACCTTGCATCAATCATTTAATCTCTCTGAGGCTCAGTTTCTTTATCTATTAGAATGGCACAGTCAGAAAACTTACGTCCCCAAGCTTTTTATTAGCTATAATATGGGCACTATAATTCTCCTAGGTTTGTAGTGAGGCTCAAATGAGATGATATATATGGAAAGCACTTTGAAAATCCAAAGTGCTTTATAAATGTCATTTATTATTGTCCCAAGAGAATATTTACTCATTTCTGGTGTCTCAAATGAAAAGTCAGATACTTGATTTGCTAGAATCTCTACCTTGTGAAATGTGTTTTATCAATATTATGACTCCCAGCTTCCCTATTCTATATGAGCTAAGACAGAATCTACTTTTACCGAAATCTTTTTGGGATGAAATAACATGTTGGAGTATTAAGAGATTTTCAGATACGATTTTTCTTACCTCTTATCCGCTATTCTCTTTTCAATAATAAAAGTGAATAGGCCCTGAACATTTCCCTCTAATTCCTAGGTTTTTTTTTTTTTCCCCATTGCTTATTTCTCTCTATTACTATATAAAATGTTTAAGAAAATTGAATTTGCATATCCATCCCTATTCGGATTTGGATGTATCCACCATCGTGGTATAAGGGTTGACCTAGATGTCCACCAAGGTTTCTTCTGCAGCTGAGATAGTGTGATTCTATAATGATATGCTCTCCTCTTTAGTATGCCCTAACAATAGAAGTTCTTAAGAGTTCTACATCCATTTTTGTCCCAATAGAATCATGGCTTTAGAGATACAAGGGTCCTTCAAGATTGTTTAGTGCATGCCCTTTATTTTTAAATAAAATAAACTGTTGCTACTTTTTTCTACATCACCTACAAATTTCAATATATCTTCTTCTCATACCCCCTGCATTTCCTAGTGACCAATGTTTTGAAATAAAGATTTTTAAGAGGAATAAAAGAAAACAATGCAACAAAACTATCCAACATATTGAAAAAATATCAGATTATATGCAGTGCTTCACATTCACAGTCCTCCACCTCTGCAAAGTGTTGGGGAGTAAGATGCTTTCTCCTATATCTTCCTCGAGGTCAAGCTCAGTTAAATTATGTATATGTAATTATGATATCATTGACCTGGTGTGTCAATCATAGCCCATCTGTGGTATATATTACTCTAGTCCTTGCCCTGACTAAGGAGTCAAAAGAATATACAAGAGGCCTTCCTTACTATCTTTTAACATCATATACATCTCAGTGGAGTTTATTTCTGTGACCCTTTGCATTTTGAAAATAAGGAACCTGAAACTTGGAGAGCCTAAATGATTTGTTCACACAGGGAGTCAGGACTTTCTGTCTTGGTCTTCTGACTTTATAATCAGCTTTCAACAAATTTTCAACCCATTTATTAGTACAAAGCTTGCTCATTTGCTCTCTCTCTCTCTCTCTCTCTCTCTCTCTCTCTCTCTCTCTCTCTCTCTCTCTCTCTCTGTCTCTCTCTCTCTCTCATCTATCTTTGTCTTAATTGAATGTATGATATCTACTATTTGGAGATGGAATTTTAAAAATAGGTTGCAAAAACACAACATCTATGTGTGTGTGATTTGACCTGTTTTTCTAATATTCTTTAATGCACAGGATGTGATACAAATTTAAAAGGGGAATATGAGTAATGAAAAAAGGAGCCTGTGATAGGACAACACATCAAAGATGAAGAGGCCTTTGTTACTTCATTGCTATTTGTCCTCATCTACTTCCCCTTCATTGATTTTGAAAAGAAAGTCAAGACAAACCAAGTCTACCCTTTCTGATTTCCTCTGTAATTTTCTCAGGGCTTTGTAATAGTTGGTAATGGGGACTTTGTTCAGAGCTTTCAAAATTCTTTGTCAGGGTTGACAGTCCAAAAATGTGAGAAAACAGTTCAAACATGTGACTTTACTTCACTCTTGTGTATTTGTGCATGTGTGGGAGGAAGTTATTTGCTTCAGAAAAAGTAAACTTGTTTCTTGCCTGACAGATCCTATCTGCACATATGCAATGAAAATGGGTTGGTATATCATGATCTTAGAGCAACATCTAGTACTTTGCACAACTATTGCAATCCAAGTTGATATTCCAGCCACATCCTCTTTGTGCAACAAAAAAACAGCATTCATGTAGTGAGTGGCTAGCTTCTGTGCTGCTTTTCTGCCCTGTTCCCCCTCTATCAATTATTATATTTTGGGTAAGATGTTTCCTTTCAGAGGCATATCCTTGCCATGGTTCCCACAAGGCAGTTGTGGTACAAAAGGGATCAATTGCTTTAGTCTTTCTACCCTTTGGCCATTAGTTTGGCTCCTGGAAGGTAGGGAGCATTCACACATCTCGTTTGGTCTGAGATTGAGGCTTATGTTACCCCAAAACTATACAAAAAAGATGTGTATCCAAAAGAAAAGACAGATGTGATGCCAAGCCTAAATCAAGGTTAGCCAAGGGCTGAGTATGAATGCCCTACTACCAGAATAGTTTCTAAAGAAGTGATACTTACCAACAGCGATTATGGTATTCATCATAGTTAGGAGGCTGGCCAGTTATCATCATTCTAATTATCTAGCCCAGAAACCTTTGACTCATATCTAATCCCATCCTTTTCTCCATTGCCCATGACCACAATTACTCATTTCTGTAAGTGCCTTCTTCCTCTTTTTATTCTTTTCTACCTCTATATTTCTATTTCAAGGACCTAAAATTGGGCTTTTCTAAGATGCTGTGAATTTTAAAACATCCTAGAGCCGCAACTAAGAGTTGGGTGAATCAGGTTCACATCAAAGGTAGATGAGCAGTCCTGAAAAGGGTTTATAAAGCCCTCACACAAGGGGTGTTCCTACTCCTCAACACACCATACAACAAACAAATAAATATAAAAAGCCATAGAAAGAAAAAATAGGAGAAAATCAATGATAAAAGACACTCTAATTAAGAGTTTGGCAAGTTTTCCTGAAGAATATGGTGATCAGGGCAGCTAGGTGGCACAGTGGATAGAGCACCGGCCCTGGAGTCAGGAGTACCTGAGTTCAAATCTGATCTCAGACACTTAACACTTACTAGCTGTGTGACCCTGGACAAGTCACTTAACCCCAATTGCCTCACTAAAAAAAAAAAAAAAGAATATGGTGATGAAGAGAAGCCAGGAGATGAAGAGAAGGAGGGAAAGTGTTCTAGATATGGAGTACAACCAGAGAAAATGTGCAGAACAGGGAGATGGCATCTTGTTCATGGTATAGGGAGAAGGTCAAAAGATGCGTAGCAATATCATTTTGGTAGGTGAATGGAGGATGGGTTGAATTAGAAAGAGACTACTAGAATCTGACATGAGGTGATAAGAACCAGTAGTGGAATAATATTCATTTGAGTAGAGAGAGACAGAGAGACAGAGACAGAGAGAGACAGAAAGAGATAGACAGAGACAGCGACACAGAGGGACAGAGAGACAGAGACAGAAAGACAGAGCTACAGAGAAAACATTAGGAGAGTTTTCAGTGTAGTTCCTTGGTATATACTCACAGTTGTTGTCACAATGCTATGGATGATTATCACACTTGGAAGAAGCTGTCAAATCAGGAGGAGAAGAGCAGTGAGATAGAACAGTGAAATGATAATCCAAAGAGGAAAGACTAAACAGCCAGGAGGAGAGGATAATCAATAATATCACATTATACTGAGAAGTCAAGAAGGATGATGAATAAAGGCAAAAAATGACAACTGATCATTGGTAAGTCTAGAGGGAAACATTTCAATTGAGTGAAGAATCAGGGAGAACAAAGAGGTTAAATATGTGAAGACTGACAAGATGTTGGTTACCTTTACAGGAATGAAAAAGTTTGGAAGAAGGTTAGATTTAGGTGCAAAGTAATAGAATCATGACCTATATTTGGCCTTTATCCTGCATTATTTGTTCTCAGAAAAAAATGAAGAGTATATGGAAGATCAGTGTTGGGTTCATTCAAAACTTTCCCATTGTCCAGGCATGAGATAAGAGAGGATAAGAAGGTTACAGGTGGTGAATTATTCCCATGTATCTGCTAGTGGTGCCTGGTTTGAGTTAGGTTATAGACACCCTTAAGACCCCAAATCAATATCAGCCATTCATAAGGACAGCAGTGAGAGGGAAAAGTCATGAACTATAGTAGTGTATGGTACAATTAGGTTGAATAAAAAACTACACATGTCTATGAAAGAAGTGGAAGGTAGAATGCAACCTATCTTTCCACCCTCACTGGTTGATCACACAAGCATCAGGGTCATTCCAAGGTTCAAACTTGGACCCTTAGTCCCTACTTTATAGATGCCTTTCCTAGAAAATCAGTGAGAATAACTAAAAGGAATCCAAAATAACAAAAAAGGCCTACTTTGACGTAGACAATACCCAATGCTTACCCCAGTTCAAGGGAGAAAAGAGATGGGAATAAGCATTTATATAGCACCCAATATTTTCCAGGCACTACAAAAAGTTCTTTTTGTTTTGTTTTGTTTTACAAATATGGCTTCCTTTAATACTTGTGACAATTCTGTGAAGTAGTGTTATTGTCTATTTTGTAAGAATTGAAACTGATACAAGCAGAAGTAAAGTGACTTGTACAGGGTCATACAACTTGTGTCACATAGTAGGCATTTAATCAATCCTTATTAACTTATTAACATCCTCAAATTTTATAGGATAAGACTTATAATGCTGTATCATTCTCTTTCCAAATCCACTGAATTGTCAAGCCTAGAATTTCATTTCACTCAGTTACAAACAGCAAACAATATTATGAAGTGGAACAACAAATGTTCTTGTTTTACCTTCTTTTTATCACATCACAGCATATCTTATCATATCACATCAAAAGACCTATATATTTCCCTTATCATATGGAAACAAAAGATAGTTTCTCGAGTGTAGAATTATACTAGACTATGGTGCCTGGACCATTGTGTAAGGATGCCTAAATTTTGAGAATGTAGGCCACATTTGTAGTAGACTTTCAACAATGTGGAAGCAACTGAGGTTAGCACCTGTAAATCCAGAATAATTAGTTATCATAGGAGCTTCCACATGGCACATTTCTTCCCTTTATATGCCCAATGCAGGCAAACCACTTCTAAGGCTAGCCCCACCCTGATGCTCCCTCAATTCCATGTGTCTTCTGTGTGTCCATAGGAGTTGGTATCCAAAAGGCCAAATGCCCTGCCACCTGCCCTGAGGGTACTTTCTTGTCCCTTCCATTGTACTCTAGAGCTTATTCTGATGGAAATATCAGCCTCTCCTGAGTATTTGATTAAGAGAATGCCCCAGATCTATAGGGCATAAATTCATTGTAGCAGACTCAGGGATAGAAGAAGTTGCTACACTTGAGAGCCAAGAATCCTTTGGACTGTGCTCAATACTCTGTGTGAGCTACATCTCCCAGTACATCTTAATATCCCTGGTTATCAGAGCAAATTTTGGAAGGCAAGAAAATAAGATCCTATGTATGAAACCCAGACTTGATAAGAAATATATGCTCTCTGTGGCCTGCCTTCTTTTCATCCAGAATCTAATAGGTACATAGATTCTCTTTAAAATCCTAGCTAGACATCATTCTCTCACCTCCTATGGCCCTGTGCTAATGAAGTGACTAGAGTAAAACTTACAATGCTTGTCTCAGAATGAGATCCTGGAAAGATGCCACTCAGTGTCTGAAGGCATTCAATTCTCATACCCCTGTTTGAAGAAAGCCAAATACTCTCTCCTTAAACTGATTTTCCCCCTCTATTGTCTTTCAGATGAAATAGGGCAATGGAGTAATCATTGGTTTCAGGACCAGATGTTGACATTTATTTCCGTAAGGCATATGGAGAAAGCCAGAATTCATTCTTTTATTCCTTTATTCATGTATACTAACATTTGCAAAACCTGACATGTATAAAGCAGTTTAATATTTACAAAGCCCTAGCTTTTCTTTGACACTGTGGAATAGCACAAGGACTAATATGACCATTGTGAAGATGAGGCAGCTGAGCTTCAGAAAAATTAGTGAAGTGATCAAAGTCATATCATTCATAATAGTGAAGATTTGAACATGAAACCTGTTATGGGGTTAGGATGAAAGTTGAGGGGCAGCTAGGTGATGCAGTAGATAAAGCACTAGTTCTGGAGTCAGGAGGACCTGACTTCAAATATGGCCTTAGATACTTAACACTAGCTGTGTGACCCTGGGCAAGTCACTTTACCCCAATGGCCTTACCAAAAACAAAAACAAAAAGAAGGATTAAAGTTGAAACTGGCCAGGTAAATTGAAAGACAAGAAACACCTTGAGAAGCAAGAGAGAGAAACCCATTAGGCATGGCTCTGCTTGAATGGTACCAAGGGGAGAGATGATTCAAGAAGTCAGGGCCCCCTCCCCTCATTCCAGCTTCCCCCACCCCCAAAGGGAACTTTCCACAGTAAGGTGATCAGCCCATTGACCATCAATAAAAGCTATGCCTTTCTCCTATTTGAGGAGATAGTTATCTCAGAGAACCATGTCTTTGGAACTATCTCTCAAGATTCCTCTTAAAGTTTCTTTTCTCTTGTACTTAAATAAAAGACTATTTTATTCTAAATGGATTTATGTGCGAAAGGGTGTAATTCTTTAAAGAGGAATACCTAAAGAATGCCATTGACTAATTTCCCTATGACACACCTAACTTGATTCTTGAACTGGGGGTAGACTAGTTGACACGACACTATGCAGTATAACAGCCTCATAATGCCTAAAACTAGGCCCCTGTGATACTTCCTGGCCATTTACTTGAAACAACTAGAAGGTAGAATAGGTACAGTGCAGTACTGGAGTCAGGAAACATGTTCAAATCTGTTCTCAGGCACTATTTGTGTTACCATGTGCAATTAATTAGCTTTCATTTATCTCAGTTTCATATAAATATTTATTCATTTTTCCTCTTTCCTCTTTCCATATCCAACTGCCTGGACTTCAATCATCATCCTCAATTCTACCATCTCCCAGTAACTGGAAGCCTGCCTCTGGAGTGCTGGACTTTGTGAGGTGAGCTTTCAACTCATATTTTCCATAGCCAAACCCACACAACATTTCTATTCCATAACTCACCTTGCCCTTTTTTAGTATCTCTGTATATAGTATCTTACCCTATTAGAAGGCAATTTTCTATTCTTTAACAGTCAAACTTTCTGGGGAACAATTTGGAACTATGCCCAAAAGTCTATCGAACTACGCGTATCATTTGACCCTTCAAAACCACAACTAAATCCATAGCCTAAAGAGATAAAAGAAAAAGGGAAGGGATCTATATGTACAAAAATATTTATTTTTGAAAATAAAAGATTAAATCAATATTATATTTTGTTGATGCAATCCCAAAATTTATAAGAAAAAATATCCATAAAAGTCAAACAAAACAGGATATATTGGAACTTCTCTAACTCCCTTTTGCTAGGCAATAAAGACATCCTCTACAACATTGATTTTAAAATCCTCAATCATCTGACTAATGTACAAATATCTTTGGGTAGTTTTCATATTATTACCATTTTGCATACTATAAATTACAATCCAACTGTAATCTAAATTATCCTACAGTCTTATAATAAACTGGTGTATATTCTCCACCCCCAAACACACACACACACACCTCTTATTTATTTATTCATTTATTTATTTGTTTCTTTATTTACTTACTTATTCATTCACTCAACTCATTCATTTATCTATCTATTTATTTATGTATTTATTTAAGATTCTTTTGTTTTCATTTTTAAATTTTGTTTCAAATTCTCTCCCTCTCATCCATACTTTTAGAGAACTTTGGTCCTAGTTCCAAATTGTTCTCTGAAATTCTTGTACAATTTCTCTACTTTGTCAACAATTCATTAGTGTACCCAATTTTCCCTCATGCCCTCCAGCATTCTTCATTTTTTATCAATGTGAGGTGGTACCTTAGAATGTTGTTGTTTTTTAATTTGCATTTCTCTAATCAATAGTGATTTAGAACATATTTTATATGACTATAGATAGTTTGTGCTTTTCTTCTGAAAGATGCCTATTTATATCCTTTGACAATTTATCAATTGGGGAATAGCTCATTTTTTTTTTAATTTGACTCAGTTCTACTCTGCATATATTTCAGAAATTAGGGCTTTATCAGAGAAACTTCCTGTTATTTTTTTCCATATTACTTCCTTGTCTGTGGTGCCTTTTGCAAAATGCAGTTTCCCTAATTATCCTTTTAATTAGGCATATTATAGCTTTTATATTGAAATCATGACTGCTAGTACCGCATTTTTACTTCAGTTAAATTATAATAGAATGGTTAGATCAGTTCATAGCTACTCTAACAGTATACTGGTGTCCCAATTTCCCTGACATTTCTTCCAATATTTATCATGGTGCTTTTCTATCATATTTTCTCATCTGTTTTGGTTGGTTTTATCAAGTTCTAAGAAGTTTGAGTTAAGAGTTGAGCAACCCCCTCCCATAGACATGCAATGTCATTGTTTTACTGTCTATTTCCTCCTGTAACTCCTTTAACTTTGTAAAAAAGTGGATGTTATACAACTTGATGCATATATGTTTGCTTTTGATATTATTTCCTTGTCTATTATACTTTTTAGCAAGTTGTTTCTATCCTTTTCTCTTTTAATTAGACATATTTTTTGCTTTTGCTTTGTCTTTGTTTTTTTTTTTGGGGGGGGGGTTCGTTTTTGGTTTTTGGTTTTGTTTTGTTCATGGTTGCTAAACTTTTTTTTTTTTAAACTTCAGCTATAGCAAAATAGATTCTGTTCCAGCACCTTATGTTTACTCTTTGTGTCTCTTTGTTTCAAATGTGTTTTCTGTAAACAACATATTGTAGGACTCTAATTTTTAATCCACTCTGCTTTCAGCTTCTGGTTTATGGATAAGATCATTACATTCACATTTACAGTTATGATTACTATTTTCCTACATCCTATTTTCCCCTGTTCTCCCTTCTCTTTCTCTGTCCTTTCAACCTGTCCCTCCTCACAAGTATTTTGCTTCTGATCACCTTCTCCCAAAATTTACCCTCCCTGCTATCAGCCCCCCTTCATCTTATCCTCCTTTCCTTCTACTTCCCTATAGAGTAAGATAGACTTCTGCATTCAGCTAAATGTTTATATCATTCCTTCTCTGAGCCAGTTCTAATGAGAGTAAGGTTCAAATGTTGTCCTCCACCACTCCCATCTTCCCCTCCAATGTAATAGATCTTTTGTGCCTTTTTGAATAAGATAATTTACCGTATTTTACCTCTCCCCTTCCTCTTCTCTCAATGCAATTCTCTATCACTTTTAATTTTTTTTTTTTTTAGTGAGGCAATTGGGGTTAAGTGACTTGCCCAGGGTCACACAGCTAGTAAGTGTTAAGTGTCTGAGGTCGGATTTGAACTCAGGTACTCCTGAATCCAGGGCCGGTGCTCTATCCACTGCGCCACCTAGCTGCCCCTCACTTTTAATTTTTTGATTATCATCCCAGAAAAGTTGTTATACCTACAGCTTCCATCTATGGGTAATTTTAACTGCCCTAATAGTGATGAAGTTCTTTAGAGTTATAAGTATCATCTTCCTCTGTATTAATAGATGTTTAACCTTACTGAAGCCCATATATTTATTTATCCTCTTTGTGCCTCAGTTGCTTCATCTTGTTATGGGGAAAACATGTGATTCCTTATGATTCCTCTGTAAAGAATTACACTCTGGTGCATGTACAAGTTAGAAATAAAAGAATAGTTTTATTTGGTACAAGAGAAACTGGCCAGGAGGAAAGTTTAAAACTCCCCCCCCCACCAGACTGTGGAGTATCCTTTTATATGGCCTAGATGGTATGACCATCTGAGTGAGGGTGAAATGTGCTTTATTGGGTGATTCATTGGAAGCAGTCTGGTGAGGGTGGGTTGATCTGTCTCATCCTGTTACAGCCACACCTAACAGGATTCCCTCATCCATTGAGGAGCAGTGGGGGAGACTGGAATGAAGGACGGTGGTCCTGGACTTATCTCAGTCCAGATCCAGTGCTGCTCACCTCTCTAGGTGTGTCTGTCCTTTGGTTTAGTTTCAAGGAGAAGGTTCCTTGATCTCCCCAGAAAACTTCTGGTGTACCATGGGCCCCAAACATTTCCTACTTCTCTATATTTAAGGAAAAGGGGCAAAGGTCTTTGTTCTATCACTCCTCTTGGAGGATGGTTCAGGATCTTAGGGCAATGAAGAAGAATATAGTTCTCCTTCACCTTATTGTCCCTAATCCATATACTATAATAACCCAGAATCCAGGAAATTCTTGCTGGTTCTCTGCAATTAAACTTAAAAATGTTCTTTTTTTGCATTTCCCTGAAGGAAGAAGGCTGGTTTCTTTTTTTTTGTTGTTAATTTATTTTTAATTAATTGTTTATTCATTTATTTATTCATTCATTCACTTATTAATTAATTAATTTTCTGTTTAGATTTTTGTTTTCCAAATTACATGTAAAAACAAAATTGATATCAATTTTTTAAAACTTTATGTTCCAGCTTCTCTTCCTCTCACCCTTCCCACCTCCCACCTGCAAGAACTCAAGTAATTCAATATGTTATACATGAGTAGTCATAGAAAACATCTCCAAATTAGCTAGGTTGTGAGAGAAAACAGAAAAAATCCCCAAAACTTCAGATTAAGGAATTGTCAAAAAAATGTGTTTCAATCTGTTTCCAGATACCATAAGTTCTTTCTCTGTAGATGGATTGCAATATTTATAAGTCCTTTAGTGTTATATTGCATCTTTGCCTTGCTGAAAATAACCATGTGCTTCCCAGAAGGTCATCTTACACTAGTGCTGTTCTTTTGTATATAGAACATTTCACTTGGCTTCATTTCATGTAGGTCTTTCCAGATTTTTCTGATGGCATCCTGTTTACCATGACTGTTATGTAGTACCTTAAACTTGACAAAGAATTTTCATCACCATACCCCAGCAAAATAGGTACCATACATTTTGCCATTATAGTAAATCATCATAACTATTACCCTCCATTCTATTCCCTTACTATGATATTTACCCTATTTTCTATCTTCTTTTACCCTATTCCTCCTCAAAAGTGTTTTACTTCTGACTGCCCCTTCCCACCTCTGTCCTCCCTTCTTTCACCCTTCTCTCCTTATCCTCTTCCTCTCCTACTTTCCTGTAGGGTTAGATAGATTACTCCTCCCTTGCCTCCTAGAGCCCACTCTGATGAGATTAAGGTCTTTGAGCTAATTCTGTGTTCTAAATTTTCTTACTCCCTCCCTCCTCAACCCTCCCTATGAAATCAAGCAATTCAATATGTCATACTTGTGCAGTAATGTAGAACATCTTCACCTTCCTTGAAAGTCTTTTGGTTTTTACTACTCCCTCCTCCAAACTGCCCTTCCCTCCTCCCCCTCTTCTCCCCCACCCCTTATCTCCTTCTCCTCCCTCTTTTCCTCAGGGCAAAAATATATTACTATGCCCACCTGAGTATGTATGTTATTCCCTCTTTGAGCCAATTCTGATGATAGTAAGGTTCACTCACTCTCCCACTCCTTCTCCCTCTTCCCCTCCCCTGCATAAACTTTTCTTGTTTCCTTCATGTTAGCTACCTCTCCCCACTCCACCTCTCCCCTTCCCCCTCCAGAATATAATATCCCATGTCCTCTTGTCCTTTAATGTAGATTCTGCTAGATCTTGTTTTATCCATATTGTAGCTCCAAAGTATTTGAATTCCTTTTTTTTTTCTAGCTGCTTGCAATATTTCCTCCTTGACCTGAGAGTTCTGGAATTTTGCTATAATATTCCTGGAGGTTATCCTTTTGAGATGTCTTTCAGGAGGTGAGCAGTAGATTCTTTCAATTTCTATTTTACCTTTTGCTTCTAGAATATCAGGGCAATTTTCCCTGACTATCTCTTGGAAGATGCTGTCTAAAGTGTTATTTTGGTCACAGTTTTTGGGTAGTACAATGATTTTCAAATTATCTCTCCTGGATCTATTTTCCATTTCACCTGTTTTTCCAAGGAGATATTTCATATTGCCCTCTATTTTTGTATTCATTTGGATTTGCTTTACTGTGTCCTAGTTTCTCATAAAGTCACTAACTTTCATTTGCTCAATCCTAATTTTTAGACAATTATTTTTCTTTTGAGAAATTTTATATCTCCTTTTCCATTTGGCTTTCCAAGCTGTTGACTTTTTTTTCTCATGATTTTCCTGCACGGCTCTCTTTCCATTTATTGCTCCATCTCTTTAAATCTTCCTTCTAGCTCTCCTACTTTCTCTTCAAAGTCCCTTTTGAGTACTTCTATGGCCTGAGACCAATTCATATTTTTCTTGGAAGATTTGGATTTAGGGGTCCTGAGGTTGTTATCCTCTTCTGAGGGTGCACCTTGATCTTCCTTGTCCCTAAAGAAACTTTCAATGGTTCTCAACTTTCTTTCCTTGCTCAGCTACCTGTCTTTCACTTGGATTTTGACTCCCTCTTACAATGTGTCCCTACTTGCAAACTACACTGTCCCAAGGTTCAGAGTGTCCCAAGTGTTTTGGTTTGAGGGAGGGCAGCTTTTTCTCGTCTGATCTGTTCTCTTGTCTGAAGATAACCTCAAGCCCATTTGCTAATTAACCATCCAGAAGAACTTTGTGTGCTGTGGTGGTTCTTATTTCTGAGGAACCTGTGCCCTTCCCCCACCTGGGCCTCACACTGCTCAAGATTTCTTCCTGGTTCACTGCTAGGGTGGAATAGCCGAATTACTTCTTGGGTCCCTCAGACACCCCTGTATCCCCTTCATCACTGCTTGCCAGCCATTCAGCCCTCTCACCTGATCATAAGCTTAGTCTCACAATATGCAGGTGCTGCAGCTGATTCGGAGGCTCCGGGGTAAGTTCCTCTTGTGCAGTGTGCCTGGAGTCTGTGTTCAGCTTGATTGCGGTGTTTGGCTGGAAAATAATCTCAACCAGTCCTTTTTGTGGGTTTTGTTACTCCAGGGGTTATTTTATTGCTGTGTTGCAGGTTATTGTTTCAGGAGCTCCCTGAGTTTAATGTCTTTCCTCTGCCATCTTGGCTCTGCTGTTTGCTGGTTTCTTTTTGCATTTGCATGGACTTTCCCTTTTGATCCCCTATCTCAGCAATTAACTTGGACTGTGCTTCCCCAGAGGCTTAGAGATAGCCCTCACCTGTTTGGGAATGCCCTCAGTACAGGTCTCCAAGATCTATCTCTAAAAGAAGCTCTGTCTTTCAATATATGCATTATATCCTCACTTGCAGCCCATCCTCATCCTCATGTCTCACTGATACTATAAATACCCCCAATTCCTTAGGTTATAAGGTCTCAACAAAAATAGTGCAGCTTATATCCCAGTCTGTAACTTACCTTGGACACATACTGACTCCTACCTCCTGTTCTCTAACCCCTGACTGAAAGCAGGCTCTACTTTCTATTCCACCTTGCTCTACAAAAAGGCCACTTTGCACTTTTCTGGAGATGGCTGGGTTTTCTGCATATGGATCCCATCCTTTGGGATAATTGCTAAATCCCTATATGATGCCTTGACTGGCCCTGACTAAGAACCACTGGAATTGGGGGGGGCAGTGAATAAGAGCATGCCTTTAACACACTTGAGGAAAAACTTACCTCTGCCCCTGATCTTGGTATCCCAGATTTGGAAAAACCATTCACCCTCTTTGTAGATGAAAAGAAACGATTTGCCTTAGGTGTGCTCTACCCTGTTGCTTACTTCTCCAAGCAACTTGATGATGTATCTAGGGGTTGCCCTTCATGACTGAGAGCTGTGGCAGGCACTGCCCTCATGACACCGCCCTCATGATTGAGGAAGCTTCTAAACTAACTCTAGACCTGACTCTGGAAGTCCTTACACGCTGTCATGTCCTTGGTATTCTGGAAGAGAGGGGACACAGAAGGCTTGCCACAGGGCATATGACTAAATATCAGGTTCTTTTGTTAAATACCCCAGGGCTTACTTTACAAGGGTGAAGGACATTGAATCCTGCTACCCTTCTCCCACATCCTGAAGGTAGCATACCCCATGACTGCCTAGGCTTAATTGATCTCAAATTTTCCAGTCACCTAGACCTCAGGGTACTCCTCTACCAAACCCAGACATAATCTGATTTAATGATGGCTCCTCCTTTGTTGAAAATGGGAAAAGGAGGGCTGTGTACTCAGTTATCTACTTGACAGACACCACTGAGACCCGGAGCCTCCCTCCTGGGACTTCTGCTCAAAGCAGAAGTCATTGTCCTTATGAGGTCTTTAGAGTTGGCTAAGGACAGGTCCGCTATTATCTATACTGACTCCAAATATGCGTTCCATGTTCTCCATGCTCATAGCACTATCTGGAAAGAAGAAGGACTATTAACCTCCAAGAACTCCCCCATCAAACATGGGTCAGAAATCATGCACCTTCTTGAGGCAGTAACTCTTCCTGGTGAAGTGGCTGTGAAGCACTGTCAGGGACACCAAATGGGAGACTCCTCAATTTCTTAGGGGAACAGGAGAGCAGACCTTGCTGCAAAAGCCACAGCCAGAGGTTGCCACGCTCTTGCTTTGATTATCTCCATGCCTGTATTCCCCCAGGAGTTTCTCCCTCTTATACACAAGAGGAAAGAAGCTCTGCTACAGGCCCAGGTTTTACCCTTGAAACCACTGGTTGGTATAGATCCCCCTTCCAGGCAACATGGTTTGGAAGTTAGCTTCAGGCCTGCATCAGACCACCAATTTAGGAAGGGAGTCATTAATGACCCTGATTAAAACCCTGTTCACCTGGAAGGACATTACCAAAACTGTGAGGGAATTTTGTTACCATTGTTCCCTATGTGTTAATATTATACAGGTGGAGCCTTAGAACCTCCCTCTCTTCTGAAACAAGTCCAGCATAGGGGGGAGCTCCCCAGAGACGACTGGCAGATTGATTTCCCTCATTTGCCCACATGTCAGAGATACAGGGTCCTTCTGGTTTTTGTTGATACTTTCCCTGCCATTCCCTAGCAGATCTGAGAAAGCCTCTGACATAGCCAAAGCCTTCTTAAACAAAATTATTCCCTAATTTGGTCTCCCCAAATCTCTCCAGCGTGATGATGGCACAGCCTTTACTTCTCAGGTTACACAGCTCATAACAAAAGCATTGGGCATTACTTATCACTTCCACGCTGCCTGGAAACCCCAGTCCTTAGAAAAAGTAGAATGCATGAACCGGACTCTAAAAAGAACCCTTACTAAGATCTATATAGAAGCAAAACTAGACTGGGTCCAGGCACTCCCCATTGCTCTGACTCAAATACAAATGGCACCTCAGGCTAAACTACATTTAAGCCCTTTTGAACTCCTGTATCGCCGACCATTTCTTAAAATGGATCCTCTCCTTGATCCAGACACGCATGCCATCACCAGCTTTTCCAGGCAGCTGGGGTCTGTGTATCAGGCCATGGGAGAATATGCAGACCAAATACTACCTAAGCCTGTGACTCAGGATGACATGAGCTTCTAACACCTGACCCTATTAGGAGACTTAGTTTTTCTTAAAGTCTGGGACACAGGCCTCAAACCAGTTAACTCCGTACTGGGAGGGCCCTTATCAGGTAATCCTGTCTACCCCTACAGCAGTAAAACTGGAGGGGTAGCAATCCTGGACTCATCTCTCCCAGAGCAAAACTTTTGTCTCTATAGTACCTGATACAGAAGACACTGCTGAATTTTCATGTGAACCAGTAGAAGACCCGAAGTTTCTGTTTAAGAAATAGAGCTGTCCTGGTTATGCTCTATAACTGGCCTGATTCCTTTTACTAAACAGTGTCCCTCTCCCTCACTATCCTTCCTTTAGTATTAATCATGATGTATCACCCTCTTCACTCCATTATGTTACCCCCCTTACTTGTGCTCTTTGCCCTTTCCCCCTCATATCCTTCCTCATTTATTACCTCTGGCACTAATAGTGCAATAGTCCAACTAGGTGGCCAGGCTGGACCATCAGATTGCTGGGTGTGTAAGAGACACTCCCAGGATAGTGATGGATCCCTTCCCATAGTTCATGGTGCTAATTTCTTCACTTCTATGCTTCCTCCCTTCACATCTCCTCGCCATGCGACTCCCACTCTATTTGTAACACCACAGTGAGAGACCTTTAAGGGCATTTCCTGTTTCAATGCTGGGGAACCTTTCATCAATACCACCTATCCCAGGAAACTCCACACAGGGAGGATGTTAATTAAGGGAGGGAAAGTGATCAATGGACCCTGCTGTCTTACCTGTCTCAAGGGTAACTGGAAGGACATCTCCTTTCCATTTAACCTCACACATGCCTTGTACAGGATCACCTGTTACTTCCAATAATACAGCATGTCCATTTTACTTATCCAGGTGCACATACTGGCAACCTGATTACACTGTCCTGGCTCCAGGTGACAGTTTTAAAGATTATTCTACCCTTTAGCAACCCTCTCTCCCTCCAACTTCTTTGGGGTATATTAAAGACCGTTAAGAGCACACAGACATGGCCTGGCAATATAGCCTCATGCAATACAACCTAAAAATGGGACAAGGAGAACAAGACATTGCTCAGCAACACCAAGGGATCCCTGTGTGCACCTCAGGGCTATGTCTTTGTCTGTGGACACTAGAATTTGCCTATCTTTGTTACAGGCCCATAACAGAAAAGATTTGAGAAGCAAGGCACATAAGGAGACTGAATGACAGGACACTATAATCAAATAAAGCTGTTATAGATGTTTGGGGAGGATTTGTGACCTGATTCAGGGGGCTAGCTCACCCAAAGATTGGAGGCTCATCACAAATCTTGTAAAATGAAAAGAGATTTATTAGGAGAGAAATATATGGCCAGGCAACAGATCACCTTGGTGACTGTGCCCCTGGAATAAGAGAAACCCTGACCTTTTTTATCTTTACAAAACAAATAAATGGAAGGGGGTTACAAATCAAGGGGAAATGCAAAAACTGGGGCCAGATAACTAAGGGGGGATCTTGGATAATGGGATATCAGTAGGATATGCGGCATCTGTATCCTGCATACCATCTTGCAGACCCTAGTATTGCTTCAGCTTACCGGGGTCATGTCCTGCCACACCTCATACCTGAGGTGGGAGAGAGAGGCTGTTTTACCCTTGGCTTTGGGGGTTGGAATCTTTAGGTTTGTTGTTGTCCCACTGCATTCCCATGATAATAGATATCTTGAGAATGGAAGTAGAACCATTGCAGATGAGAGAGATCAAGAGTGTGAAGAGCAACAGAGAAAGCAGTGATGCAGTGACAGTAGCTCTGGAGTTGTTCTATTTGTCTCCAAAGGCCACAACTGGGAGGGGGGGAAGGTTATGGAAGATACAGAGATTTCAGTTTAGGCTCAATTTGGGGGGGGTGGAATTCTAAACTGGTTATGCCCAACTTTGTGACTCACTGGGTCATAAAGGGGCATTTTTCCTCTTATTGGGAGAGGTGACCATACTGGAGATGTGTTAAAGGTCATACATCTGATATAGATTTGAGATCCTTTAGGTCTCACAAATCTAAGATTCTGTGATTTTATAAAACTCAGCGGGGGGCGTCTGACTTTAGATTTTGACAGTAGAGTAGAACAATTCCAGGCAAAGGGTGGAGACTTTTCAGAAGTGATCAGCAGGAGAGGATAAAATAGAAAAAAGTAAAAATGTGACAGATGGCAATTTGACAACATGAAATATTCCTTACAGGCAAGAAAAAGAACTTTCTTTTAAATACACTGGGACTTTGGCAGGAAACCCCTAATAGTCATTCAAAAGGAATTACTTCCCTGAAAAGGTGAGGAATTAACTAATTAAACAAACACTGGCTCATTAACCTCCAGTGTCTGAGCTTCCAAGTTCACAACAACGCAAAAGGCATGTCAGAATTATATATGTGTGCAGGTATATATACATGTATGTATGCATTATATATTCCAACCTCATTTGAAGACCAAAAATCTTTCACAATTCATATATTCTATTCTATGTTCCAGATACTAAATTCCTAAAACCTTCTTTATTTTTCTTGGGAAATGTTCTTCTAAATAAGCTTTTTAACTGAATTGTTTCCCTACAAAAAAGTGACTTTGATAGCAAACAGGCATCTGTCATATACCTCCTCTTCCTCCTTTTCCTCCTCCTTCTTCTCCTGCTCTCATTCCCTCTCCTCTCCTGTCCTCTCCTGCCCTGTCCTATCCTCTGTTCTCCTCTCCTCTGCTTTACTCTTCTCTTTCTCTCTCTATCTCCTTCCCATCTCTTTTTTTTCTGTCTTTTCTCTCATTCTAATGGATATGTAGATATATTTGCACTTACGCATAGAAATACATGTTTCTGAAATATTGGGAACCTGATCAAGATATATTTATTTAGAAACATATAGATTAAAACTATATATATATATATCCTTCTGTGTATACTTGCATATGGATATACACATGTGAATGAATATGTTTGTGGGAGGTGAATCAAACTAGATATTATAGAAGGTAACACCCACACCATAAGTATGGCTAAGACATTTATTATAATCTTTACTTATAAAACTTTTTCTTGATAACTTGGAAGAATACAGATAACATTTACCGACTGGGCAGATAAGATTAAGCTAGGAAGCATAGCTAATAATTTGCAATAGAAAGCAACAATCCAAAATTCTCTTGTATGTTAGAACATTAGGCCCAATGATGTAATTTTTTTGGGGAAGGGCAGTGAGGATTAAGTGACTTGTCCAGGGTCACACAGCTAGTAAGTGTCAAGTATCTGAGGCTGGATTTGAACTCAGGTCCTCCTGAATCAAGGGCCTGTGCTTTATCCACTGTACCACCTAGCTGCCCCCAATGAATGATGTGAAATTTAATAGAAACAAATTTAAGATCCTTTATTTATAACCAAAAATCTGTTTCACAAATGCAAAATGGCTAATTTGGAGGAGGGTCCATGACTCAGAGATAAGTCTTTGAAATACATTATGAATTTCCTTTAACAGCAAATACAATATTGGATTTTTTTAAAAAAAGTATTAAATGTCAATACAAAAAGCTAATATAATTTTAGGGTAAACTAAGAGAAGTCAGTTAAAGGAAATGTTGGTCCTTTTAGCCACAGGGCTAGTGAGATCACATCTGTAGAACAATGGTCAGTTCTAAGCATGCATTCTAGGCCAAACCTATGTTGTATCCCTGATAATTTAGGTTCAAGGTTTAAAATACAATGAAACCCTTGCAGAATTTACAAATTCCTATTAAAAACACATTACTAAATAAGAGATTTAAAGAATCAATTTTCAAGGAAATAATGTTAAAAATAAAACATTAATTAGCTCCTTCTGCAGAACAAGACAAATAGCCAAACACATTCCACACAAGGCAATAAGAGGCAAAGTAAAACTTCTGAATCGAAATTTATAGGAAATAGATCTGTTAAAGCTCAGACAACAATGAAGCAAAATGACCTCTTATCCCCTTAAAGGGTCATAAAACAAGAGTCATGCCTGTGGCAAAGCCTACATGAAACTAGAGTCAAGTTTGCCAATGCCACCCTCCCCCCAAGTTTAGGAAGGGTATCAGCAAATTATAATAAAGACAAAAGTCTGTGATCACCTTCTTTGAAGTCTGTGTGAATCTTGTACTTACTTATCCATGTACATGTTGTTTCTCTCATTAAAATGTGAGTTCCTTGAGTTCAGGAACTATATTTGCCTTTTTCTTCATCCTCAAACTTTTTCTAAGTACCTAGCATAGAATTCTGTGTAATAATTTTATTAAATAAAAACATGTAATCAAATATATTTATTAATAATTAGAAAATAATAAATCAATAAATCATGGATGGATGGATCAGGATGGCAAGCCAATGGAGAACCACATGTTATAAATTTCTGTCCAAAACATTGGGGTTGTTTATTATAGATAAAAGATGATTGGGAGACAGATATCCTCATATCACATATAACAGATTTTAATGTATAATGAATGAATTGATGATGAATAATATGTATATGTATGTATATATATATATATATATATAATATTTGCTGTGTTCTAGGTACTCTATTAAGTGCTAAAGATACACACATATACACACACAAGGCATTCCATGTCCTCAAAGAGTTTACACTATAACTGAGGAAGAAAACACAGAGGATGTAGCAGTACACATGTGTCATAGGCTAGAAATTGTCAGCATATATCATGGAGGCCTACTTTTTGTCAAGACAAAGTGAAACCTCTACTTTCAGCATCCAATGAACCCCAAAGCAGGGTTAAGACAGTACCAGTGGGAAAGAGTTGAGGCAGATGAGTGGAAAGGAAGCATCATAGTCTGGAAATGTCAGGGAAGAAGGAATTTAATTTGCCATGCAGGTACCACAGGATAGGAACTAAAAGGCAGAGTTAATGAGGACAATTTCATCTAGATATTGGGATGGAAGAAGTACAAAGTTGTCCCACAGTGGTACTTGATGCCTCAGGAAGTAGCAAGTTTTCCTTCATGGAAAGACTTAAAGCAAAAACTGAATAGTGGATGTCACTTTTCAAGTGACTTTTCAAGAGATTCTTGGTCAAGTATACGTCAGGCTTGGTGGTCTGCAAAGTCTTTCTAACTCTAAGTTCTTGAGATTCTGGGAAGAGTACGAAGTTCATTAGGAAAATGGGGGATAGATACATTTTCCACATAAATGGGAACTTTGAATACGATCCAGTAATTCTTGCAATTTTTTCACAAAGTATTATTGATTTATTAGAATCTCTTATCTCTAAATAAATATATTTTCCCCTAAAGAATAAGGCATTATTAGAGAAGAGTCACCCCTTCATCCTTGGTGGACGATTAGGAAACCATCCCAATTTATTTATATCTGATGCTCAAACTTGGACAGTTCCACAGACATAGTCCTCACATCCCTGGGATTCTGTAAGAACCCACTGGCTACAGGAAATACAAAAGATAGCCCTCTTCATAAAATGAGCTCTATTCCTCACCTAGGGAATTTGGAGTTCCAACATCTAACATAATTCATTCTCTATGTGATAATGAGGGATTTTAACCACTACACAATATATTCTTCAGGTTCAAATAAGATTTTCCCCTCTTAATGCCTGCATGAATCCTTCCCAAGCTGTATAGTAGTAGGGAATTAATATTTGAATTTTAGGCTCAAGTCCATAAAAGAAACATCCTGTTTTTCCTTTCTCCTCAAAATTCTCATCATATAAACAAGTGATTTTTCATATGCCAGTCTGGATGTGAAAAACTTTTTGCTATCTGCACTTTTCAAAATTCTGCCCATTTTTCAAACCTCTGTTCAAATGTGACCTTTTCCATGAGGCTTTCAAGGATTCTCCAGAAGCCAGATGATTTATCATACCTCTTTGACTCCCTTAACCTATTCTAATCTATATTATTATGGAATCTCAACTTCAGAGTCCATCTGGTCCAACTCATATATGCACCCAAATCATCACTAAAGAGTAACTGACAGATGTTCATTTTGCCTTACTTTGAAAACTTCAAGTGAATGGGGACACACTACCTCTAAGGCAGCCTATTCTACTTTTGGATAGTTCAATGATATTCATTTATTTGAAATGCATTTGTCATCTATTGGTGGAGGGAATTCCCATTGGCAAAAGAGAGCAACACCTTCTCTAAGACTTAGAGTCTCAGGGAGTTCACTGGTTCACTAAAAGATCAAGCAGCCTTGCCCATATTCAAATAGAAAATATGTGTAACAAGCTCTGACTTGAACATAGTTCTTCTTGACTCTCATAATTGTTTCTCTAGTAGACCATAGCTGTGTCTCAGCTCTAATTATTAAGATGATTCTCCTTAAATCAAGCCTAAATTTCCCTATATTCGACTTGAATGAATTGCTCCTTGTTCTGTATGCTGCTACCAACCAGAAATTAAACACCTTTCCATTTACCACCACTGCCCACATAATAGCATGGCATATACTTGAAGGTGACTATCATATTTCTATAAAGATGTCTTCCACCAGGCTAAATATCTCCAGTCCCTTATTCTAATCTAGCTTTCCAAAAAATGTAGTGCCTATATTCCAACATAATAGGTCAAATGTGATCTAACCAAGATGCACTTCAGTGGGACTATTGACTCTTTATCGATGAATGTTATATATTGTGTATTGCAATAATAGCCATGGACATGCAGTGAGAGGAAATAGAGGATTTAAACTCTAGATCACATGAAACTTTGCAGGTGTTGTGTGACCATGAATACATAACTTACTCTTTTATTTTATTATCTTTTTTTGGTGAGGCAATTGGGGTTAAGCGACTTGCCCAGAGTCACACAGCTAGTAAGTGTTAAGTGTCTGAGGCCGGATTTGAACTCAGGTACTCCTGACTCCAGGGCCAGTGCTCTATCCACTGCACCACCTAGCTGCCCCTTACTTACTCTATCAAAACCTCAATTTCCTCATCTACAAAACAGGAATATTAATATTTGCATTTCATAATTGACAGAATTGATAGGAAGAAAGTGTCTTGAAAATCTCACTGTACCATAGAAATGTTAGTTTTCATTATTGTACCAAAATGTATACTCAAGCAAGTTTCAAATGGCTCCCTGCTGGATCGAATGCTCTAGTAGGACAGGGACTACATTTGAATTATCAAGCCTAGCCTGATGTTTTTCACATAGTAGTTGTTTAATATGAGTTTTAAACAAATGAATGAATAAATATCCATATTAATGCTATCAGTTATACATGACTTTTGACTTCATCAGGGATGCATCCAATCCAAGGGAACATAGATAAAAGCAAATGCATCCAAAATGTGTTCAGCA
Source organism: Dromiciops gliroides (assembly GCF_019393635.1). NCBI lineage: Eukaryota > Metazoa > Chordata > Mammalia > Microbiotheria > Microbiotheriidae > Dromiciops > Dromiciops gliroides. The sequence goes on from NC_057862.1 coordinate 688,462,959, forward strand.
GAAGAAAATAAAGGATATGGTAGCACATTCTTGTGGCTGCTGAATGGATACTATTAGAGATCCCCTTATAGAATATAGGTTTGGAGTCACCCAGGAACTCCCCCTTCCACCCAAACAAAGACCTTTCTAACCATGAAGCATTTTATGGATTACTAGATTGATAGCATTCTATGGAGTCTTAGTCACCAAAGATCCACACCTCAAATTACTTTTCTACAGTCACTGAGTTCATTAATTGCAGAGCAATTATTAAAACCCAGGTCTGTATGCCTAAGGCAGTGTTTATTTGCTTGTCTTCACTGCCCCATCTTTTCCCTTTCACTTTGCTCTCTAACTTTTATTTTTCAAGGACAAGCAAGTCTATTAACATTACTATAATGATTAGCCTTCAACACTTGAATTTTATGTTCTGAATTCTATAAAACAGGCTGCTAGGTGATGGATAGAGTACCAGGCTTGGAGTCAAAAAGACTCATCTCCTTAAGTTTAAATTGAGCTTCAGATATGTACTAGCTGTGTGATTCTGGCCAAGTCACTTAAGCCTGTTTGCTTTAGGTTCCTCATCTTAAATGATCTGGAGAAGAAAATGACAAAGTGCTTCAGGATCTTTGCCAAGAACACTTCAAATGGCATCATGAAGGCTCAGACAATACTAAATCAATTGAACAACAACAGATTTCATAGAATGGACACTGGTGTTCTCATCAGTACCATAGGCAGCAGCTGCTAAATCCCCATTTCAATTACTTTGTTTTTCATTGAAATAGAAAAAATTTGTCCCAGAATTTAAGAATCTCAGTTTGTCCTAGGATTAAAGAATCACAGAATCTCAAAGTTGGGAAGCATATCAGGAGTCCTTGATTTGAACAATTCATATTTGAACATAACATCCCGTAGTAAGTAATTCCCTTGTTTATCAATGTGAGGAAGAATAACATGGTCACAAAGAATGGTTTATGTTCAAACTCCTATAAAAAGACTATGCTAATACTTCATTGTGACATAGGATTAGCATCATGACACTGAAAGTGAAGCTCTAATAAAAAAAATGTTTCTAAGAAGGAAGGGAGGGGGGAGCTAGGTGGCACAGTGGATAAATCACTGGCCCTGGAGTCAGGAGTACCTGCATTCAAATCCAGCCTCAGACACTTGACAATTACTAGCTGTGTGACCTTGGCCAAATCACTTAATCCCCATTGCCTCACAAAAAAAAAAAAAAAAAAAAAGAGGAAGAAGAAGGAAGGGACTGGCCAATGCCATATAGGAACAGCTAAGTCTGGTTCATGGAGGAATGTAACCTGACTGGGTGGGGCATCAGGTGAGGAACTAGAGAGTCATTCCAACAAATGTAAGACTTTTTGATCCAGATAATTACAAGGATAACTTGGCAATTGCATTGTAGAACTTTTAAGTACAAAATCAATATGAGAATTATTTTTTTAATGGATGGCTAGCATAGAGAAGTAATGAAAATGCATAAGTAAAGATTGTATAAGAAAATTCAAATTTTATTTCACAAAGAGCTTTATGTAGGTTGCAAAAATTACATATATTCAAAGCAAATATAAGAAATAAAAGTTATTTCTCACTTATCATGGTTTCATTGTATCCATGTCTCTCCTCCCTATCCTATTTGAAAGATAATATAGTGAAATATATAAGTGGGATGTTTGATCTGGAAAGCACCTAACTCCCAGGGACAAGAAAATGTAGAATATTGAATGTTACAGCAAGTATGTGACGCAGAAGATATAATTTCAGAGTGAGGGAGAACAATAGATTATAGGACATAAAAAGGTCAAAATTGGGAGGGACCTTAGAACAGAGAATGTGAGAGATGAAAGGCATCTTAGAACACAGAAGGAGAAGATTGAGAAAAAAGAATGAAGCACACAAATCTGGAAATAGATATTATATGGATTTGCTTTGCTTGACTTTCAATATTTGTTGATCTCTCTGTCTTTGTGTGTGTTTCTATCTTTCTCCCTCTATCTCTTTCTAGCTCTCTCTTCCTCTCTGAATTGGAGGGAGATAAGCCAAAATCAATCTTTAAAAGGAAAAAGTACTGAGATGTCCACACTACCGCAGAGTTCAGACCATAAGGGAGGCATTAAAACTTTGACCTGGAACATATCACTTTGAGAACACTGAACACTTGCAGGTATCCAACCTGAGCAAACCATTCAACAATGGAATAATACAACACTCATTATCCCCAATAGAGCAGCAATAGATCTAACCTAGACCTTCCCTCCAGAAGTGCCTAAAGTCTGGTCCTAACATCATACTGATATAAGAAAGTAGGCTGGAAGAATGAACAAATAGTAGCAGCAGCAAACAACAGAGACGTTGAGCAGAAGGAACTTTTAGGTGATAGGGATGCTCAAGCCACAAACAGAGGAGAAGGGAATGACTGCAAAACATCTGCAACTGATGCTTCTGAAACACATGCTCGTGCAAGTGCACACACATGCACACAGACACACAGCTTGAGAACAAAATCAAGTAGAATTCTTGGAAGCTTTTAAGCAAGATTTCAAGTTCTTATTCATCATTTTTATAATTATAAGTCATTGAAATAGAGCACAATAGGAAAATAAGTGAAAAAAATGAAACGTGTGGGGAAAAAATAAGGAAAGGTACAATTTCAAGAAAATGTTACAGAACCTTGTCTAAACAATAAACTGCAGGGTGGGGAAAGGGAAAGGGGGAAATCAGAAATGTAATGAGTTTTATTATATAACTAAAAGGAATAGCAAGTTATACATAATAGATTTGTACCTTATGTGCAATCATCTTTTTATTACACTGTGTTACAGAAATGTTGTTTTATTCCATGAAAATAAAATTAATTAAAAAACTTAAAATTGAAGATAATATATTGAATCCAATGACTTTCATAAAAGAAGTATAAAAACAAAGTAGAAATGCTGCAAAAAGAAAAAAAAGTAAACTACCTCATAGCATAATCAACTGATTTGAAAAATAGATCCAAGAGAAAATAAACTTTTGTTCTTCCTCAAATTTATGACCAAAAATTAAAAAGCCTATAAATAATATTTTAAGGAGTCTTAAAATAAAATTGCCCATATCTCTTAGAACCAAAAGGTGAAATATAAATAGCAAGAATCCACTGATCACTTCCTGGAAGAAAACTCCAAATGGAAAACCCCAGATTTCACTCAAAGATTAGGAAGAAACCAGAAAGAAAAACTGATGTACCAAGGAACTACAGTCCCCATCACACATCATTTAATAGCCACTATTGTAAAAGACAGGAGACCTTGGAATGCGATATTGCAGAAGGCAAAGGATAAATAAGCTTACACCCAAACAAAACTTACCAAGGAAAACTGAGTGTAACACTAACCTTTAAAGAAATAGAGGAATTTCAAGCATTCATGATAAAAAAGAGTAGAATTGCATATACATTCTGGAGTTCAAATGCAGTGTTGAGATACAAAAAAAAAAAAGGTAAACACAAATGAATAATTGTATGATGCTAAATAAGGATAAGCTGCTTAAATGCAAATATGAAGAAATTAATCATGGGTCCCCTCTGAACCCTATTATTATCAGTCATTATGCAGAAAGTCTAATCAAACAGAAGAATTAAAATTGGTTCCATTAGGTCTTGATGATCTTAAAAGAAGAATGGAAAGAAAAGGGGAGAGAAATATATTACATGGTGGGGAGAAGGAAGGTTAGGAAAAATTCTCTCACATAATTGGAATATGAAAGTAGAAGTTATATAAATAAGTGGGAGGAGAGTGGCTATTTGAACCTTACTTTTGTATGTCTGTGTGTGCATGTGCACATACAGACACACACACATACATATATATGCACATATAATGTGATCAAGTACTACAGTGATGTATATTTACATAAATATACATACATAAATGAATATGTGTATATATAAGTATATGTGGAAGTATTATGGTTCTGTAAGAAATGATAAAAGTGATGGTTTCAGAGATTTAGACAATCCTAGGAAGACCATGAATAGGAATGCAGTCAGTAATATTAGAAGAAAAAATTATACAATGACAATAATGTGAAAACAAACCTTTTAGAAACTGAGAAACTCTATTCAACATAACTAACCACAATTCCAGAGGAATAATGATGAAAGATGCTCCTTCCTCCTGGTTCTCCTGGTCCTCATCAGGGTGCATAGTGGAACCTATGTGCGTATGTAATTTATATTTTTTGTAAATATTAATACATTTCATTTAGATTGTCAAATTTATTGGCATATATTTGGGCAAAATAGCTCCTAATAATTGTCTCAATTTAATTTTCACTGGCAGTGAATTCATCCCCTTTCATTTGTGCTATTAGTAATTTTGCTTTCTTCTTTCCTTTTTTGACCAAATGGTTTATTTGTTGTTGTTGTTAGATTTATCCAGTTCTGAGAGGTGAAGGTTAAGGTCCTCCACTCTTACAGTTTTGTTATCTATTTCTTCCTGTAACTCCTTCAACTTCTACAAAAAGTTAAATGCTATAGTATTTGGCATATTTATGTTAAGTATTGATATGACATCATTGTCTGTTGTAACTTTCAGCAAGATATCGTTGCTGGGTTACTATAGTAATACAATATTTCTGGTAGTTGGCCCTGGAGGAGGCATCTTGTTGCTGGTCTGCCCCAGAGGTGGTGCCATGCTGCTGAATTATTATGGTAACAAGACCTCTCTGCCAGAAGGCCCTAGTGGAGTATTTGTTTTTTCAAAATTGAGGGATGGGGATCCTTGCTGCTGGGTTGATATGGCAACAGAGTCTCTTTGTTGGTAGGCCCCAAGGATGGTGGGATATCACTGTAGACACTCAAGGTAGGGCTTCACTACCGTCAGCAGTGGGGTCAAAGCCTCTCAGGTGGCCTGTAATGAGGGTGGAGTTTCTGGTGCAAGGCCTTGCTATGCTGGCCCAGGCTGCTCACTTGCCTAGGGGGTCCATTGGCTTCCAGGAGGGTGAGACTTCATTGGGAGATTGAACCAGGCCCTGTTATGAGTCCTGTAGCACCTTCCCCAGCTATTGCTACTGCTGTTGCTATAGCCATGATGTAGCTATTGTTCCTACATCGCATACAGCGATCCAAACCCCCTCCCACCCAGGTAAGGCAGGTCTTTCCTTCAGGGTTGTTAAATTGCTTCTCTGCTCTTGGAATAATGTGGAGGTGGTTATATAATTGTTGGGAGGAGAAATTTGAGGAAGCTTCAGAGGCTTCCTTCCTCAACCCCCACCCCATCTTACCACCACAAGTGTGCCTCTGCTGTTTTTAATATCTGTAGAATAGTCATGTATCACACAGTCTGCCCATACATTTCCTAACATTCTCTCTAGAGGTTGTACAAATATTATCATCTGCATTTTACACATGAGGAACAGAGGCTTATTGAAGTTCAGTGACTTGCCAAATGTCAACAATCTACTTAATAGTTAATTTATAACTCACAAAAATCACAGAAATTCAAAGTTATCAGGAACCTCAGTGCCTCTCCAATCTTGAAAAACAAATCTTCTTGAGAGGCAAGACCAAGATGGCAGGGAAAAGGGAAAAAGTTTCCTGAGTTCTTCCCAATTTACCTCAAAACAACTTTAAATCATGCTTCAAAATGAATGCCAAAGCAACAAAACCCACAATAGTATGAGGTGAAGCGATTTTCCATCCCAAGACAACTCAGAAGGACTCTAAGAAAGGCATGTCTCACTCTTAAGAAGAGCAGAGCCCAGTGCAGGTATTATCTGGGCAAGACTGTTGGAGGCACCTGGGCCCAGAACAGAGAACAGATGAGAAACTGAGGCCCTGCAATCCTAGCTCAGCAGGCTGGTAGCAGAGTAAACCAGTGATGAGGCAGCCCCTACAGAGAAGGGTAGTGGTCTGGCCTGGTCCTACCACATTCCTATGGGGGCCCTGGAGCAGCCAGGTAGACAAGGCCAGATGTCCCCAGTGCAACAGGATAGCTTCCATCCCTGGGAGACTTGGTGCAGAAACACAGTGACCAGCCCCTTGGGCCCTGGTTCAAGAAGTTTGGGATAGTGGCCTTTTGTCCTAGAAATATAGCTCAATTTTAAAAGTAGGGTGGAAATGAGCCCTCCCCCCCAATCCTGAGCATCGAAAGCTACTAGGTGACAGAGAAGATCAAAACACAACCTCAGAAGACCACCACAACCTCAAAATGCCTATATGCAAAGTCTCAAAGAGAAATTTGAATGGGTCTCAGACCTAAAAAGTGCTCCTGATAGAGCTCAAAAAAGATTTTAAAAATAAACTAAAAGAAGTAGAAGAAGATTTGGAAAAGCAATGAGAATTATGAAAAAAAAATTGTGAAAAATGAGTCTACACCTAGGAAAAAGAAAAAAAACTAAAAAATAGCCTATATATATATATATACAAACACACACACACACATATATAATTAGATATAAAAAATTAGGTTATCTAAACTTGGTTTGAAGACCTCCAATGAGGGTGAGACAACTATCCACAAAGGGAATCTGTTCTACTACAAGATAGTTCTAATTCGGTAATTCAATCTACAAGCATGTAGTAAATGGTTATTGTGTGTCAGATGATTAACAGGGAATGCAAAAACAAAAGGAAGCAAGTTTGTAGTCTACTGGGAGTAAATATGTGGGTGCAAATGTTAGATAAATAGATAAGTAGAAAAATAGATAGGCAGAGAGAGAGAGATGTGTCATTTAAAAATATTTTGGGACTAGCCTTTTTCTTTCTAAATTATTGGGGTACAAGGCTGGGGTTTACTAAAATATTAAATTAATAGCTTAAATTAAATTAAATTAATGGCTGTTGCACCCAATTAGGTAGGAAGCATTTATTAAATCATATTAAATGTTAGGAGAGCATTGATGGCATTTAACACAAGCTAAAAACCTCCCAACACCATAGCATCTCTGAGACAGAGCACATGACTCCAGGCAGACTTCAGAAGTCCTACATTACGAGAGAGAGAGCTGCCAGAGAGCCTTCCTCACCAAGCATGTGTCCCAGAATGGCATTTACCTGGTAATTTTTCCTCTTCTTATAGAGGTGGCTCTTACACACTTATCAAGGCTAATTGACTAGCATCATTCAGTTCCATTGGTTGACATGACCTGAGGGTGGTCCATATTGAAATGAGCTTTACTGTGATGAGGTTAGGATCTAGCAAAAGACAGACCCCCTTAGGGCAAAGGCACACTCAAATAGATGTAGTTTTAATCACTACTTTACTGAGTTAGTCTGATCTCTATTGTACCTTTGGGCTGGCTCTAATAGAGATCAGCTAAAATTCCTTCAAGTGGGGGTGAAGAGAAAGCTAGGACTGGTTCCCTGTGTCCCTCAAGAAATCCATTATCAGTAATTATTTTCTCAGGGCAGCTAGGTGGCACAGGGAATAGAGCACCAGCCCTGGAGTCAGGAGTACCTGAGTTCAAGTCTGGCCTCAGACACTTAACACTTACTAGCTGTGTGACCTTGGGCAAGTCACTTAACCCCAATTGCCTCACTAAAAAAAAAAAAAAGAAAAAATAAGTAATTATTTTCTTATAGATAGATGATATATAGATAGATAGATGCATACATATATACACACATATAGCCATAGATATTTATATCTCTAAGTAGATATAGTTATAAGTGGGCATGCATGCTATTTATATATGTGTATATATATATATACACATATATATAACAATGTCATATATATGTAGCCTATATTGTTACACATATATGTAACTATATAAAATATATGAAGCACATACACATATAGGTGTGTATATATATATATATATATACATACACATCTTTTATCTATATGCATATGTATATATTTATATATATATATAAAATATAGCCTCGAAAATAAATGATCATTTGGTTTGCAACTAAGGAGAAACTTCCCAGTCATAGGAAACTCATTTTCCCCCTCACTCCAAATGTAAATATGTTTTTTTGTAACTTATACCCATATTGTTTTTAGATTTTTCTTCTGCATATAAGCAGACAAAGCCTGGTCCTTGCTTCTTTGGGGGACCAATTTTTAATTGGGGAGTGTTAGCCAAGCGGCTCGCCGCAATATTGGGGCAAGAAAGGAGACCGGCAGGCTCCCTTATAACAGAGCAGGATTTATTTAACAAGAACGAAATGTAAAAAAATTTTAAAAACACACACAAACAGGATCAGTAGAATCAAGGGAAAGGAAATAAAATTGGGAAAAGGGAAATTATACAACCTGAATAACACCACTGCCCAGTAGTTATCTGAGAACACACAGCAGCATCCTGTCACCTTCCAACTTCAAACTAGAATAGTGAATCTCCTCCCTTCTTCCCAGCAGACCCCAGACAGCCCCCAGCTAATTGGCTGGATGCTCTAACAGTCACATGACTGCCCTCACTAGGCTTCTAATCATTATAATTTTGACAGGCCCATGTAGGTGTCAGCAAGTGGTGATGATGTGAGATGCCAGCACCATGGTGATGGCTACAACCAATGCATGGAGCACTGTGTGGTTTGTGGAGCCCCAGAGGCCAGTGCATGCACAGAGGGTTTTTTTTGTTTGCTTGTTTTTAATTCTAGCCAAAAGATAGGGTCATAAAAACCTCAAATAACAATTAATTCTTTACACTTCCTACATGAAAATATTACAAGTTCTTGAATATGTCTGTCAAGTTCCTCTAAATCTTCTTCATACCAAATGTCTCTGACTTCTTTACTCAATGCTCACATATGGACATGGAAATACAACTCATGTCTTATGGATCCAAATTGAATTACTATTTCTTCTACACCCCACTGTCCCTGAGATCTCATAATACAGGTGGTCACCTATTTCAGCTACATGTATTAAAAAGGTTAGTCCACAGTCATCAGACTGTTTTGGTTCATTTCAGAGGAATAAACAGATCTGCTTTGATTGGTGTAGAAGAGACAATACTGGGAACTGAGTTATCCTTATCAGAATTCATCTACTTGGCACTTTTCATGGTGTCATTGAATTAACTTGTCATCAACTGAACTGGGGAAGCTTTTGCCTCTTGCCTTGGGCATTCTCCATCCTGTTTCTTTCAATCCCCTGCTGGGGAGGAGATTGTATGTTGCCACTTCCACAATCAGAACCAACTCTACAACTTCATAATTTGGTATTCAAGTTCCTTACCGCTTGGGGAGTTTAAATTAAAAGGAAATTAGGATTCTATCTAAAAGTCCCCTGACACAGAAAGGTTAGAAATTACTTTTTAAATTTTTTCTTTAAAAATCAGTATGAATAAAGTATAGTTTAAAGTGCCATTTACCAATCGGGAGGATCTCCTGGAACCAGACTCTCACGTATTGGAAATATATTGGGTAGAGGAAACAGAAATAGAACTTCGGATCTGGAAGAAAACTCAATGACTAACTAATCCAACTGATGCCTTAACAAGAATCCACTTAACAATGAATAGAACAACTGGATTTCCTGGCTTTCATTAGAGACCCCAGAAGTCATATTTGGTATGGTTATCTCTGTATGCTGTCAACAGGAAATCACATCATGAGACTTAGGTGATGAGGAGAATTATTACAAGAAAATGAACATGTACGTGGAACCCAAAGGGTTCCCAGTCTTTACAAAATGTTACATTTTTATAATATCAGGACAAAGGAAGGAGGAGATACCAGAAAGGGGAGTGACATGGGAAGTGGAATTGTGCAGCAAAAGTGGGGGGTAGATAAAGCCAGAAAACTACCTATGAGGTGAGGCAAGGTGATAACAAAAGTCTCATTCTTTACTCTTGGTAACTACAAGAATACAAAGGTAGAAGGGTTGGCTTATATACAAAGGACGCCAGCTGCACAAGGATTTTCCCACCCTGGCACAGACGGATTGGCACCTGTTTTGTGTCACAAGGAAACACAGAGAGTCCCATTCAGGGTGCAAGAACAAATTATATCAGCTCAGGAAGAGCTTCATCCTTGATATATTCAGGGCCTTCTGTGTGCTCTGGTTCCATTGTTTCTGGAAAATACAACTCAAAAAAGACAATTTCAGGGGACCCCTTAACAATCCTTAACAATGTGTAATCATCGGGTGGAACTTTTATTTTCCTCAGAAAATTGATGAGCAGGGAAAGATAGGTGGTACAGTGAATAGACCACCAGACCTAAAGTCAGGAGGACCTGAGTTCAAATCTGGCCTTAGACACTTATTAGCTATGTGACCTTGGAGAAGTCACTTAACCCTGATTGCTGAAGAAGGATGAAGAGGGGAAGGAGGAGGAGGAGGTAGAAGAGGAGAACTGAGTAGTAAATGTTGCATATACAGCCATTATCATCAAAGTCCTCTGTTCTGTGCTAAATGGGAAGTAAAGATGACAGTGGCACAGCCCCTGTCCTCAAGAAACTTACAAGGGAACATGAGAAATGGAAGTGACCTTACAACTTTGTAGCCTTTTGAGTGTGAACATGATCACACACAGACACACATATAAAGTGGTCCACTTTGAATACTAGCCAAAGTATAAAGTAGGTTGAATGTGTCTGCATTAGTATTCATAAAAATAGCTTATGAGCTTCTCCTGAAGTGTTTATTTTACAATATAATCATAGAAAGAATTGTTGTTATTCAGTCATTTTTCAGTCATGTCCAAAGGTGACCCCATTTGGGATTTTCTTGATAAAGATTCTGCAGTGGTTTGCTAATTTCCTTCTCCAGCTTATTTTACAGATGTGGAAACTGAAGCAAACAAGGTTAAATAACTTGCCCTGGATCATAGAACTAGTAAGTTTCTGAGGTTAAGTTTGAACTAAGGAAGATGAATCTTCTTTACTCTAGACCTGGCACTGTATACATGGTGCCACCTTGCTGCCCTATAGTGAGTATTAGGTTGAACCGTAAGATATTTAATGAAATAAAAGGTTACCCATACACTCAGGGTGTGCTTATGTATCTGTGTAGAAAAAGAATCACATAGAGGATACATATGGACTTAGAACATAAATGTACAGGCATATTTGAATAGAATGTTTGAGACCAGGGAATATAAATAAATGGGTCCACATGAGGAATTCATATGAATAGAAACAATCCAATAAGGGGAACATACTGGGAGAGCACTCTTTCTAAGGCAACTTGGGATATGGATGCTATAATTTCCAAGGTCCTTTGATTATGTCATAGAGTAAGCTGATTTTTCTGCCAACATGGAGTCCTCTCCTGACTCATTCTTTATGTCCCACTGCCTTCTGACTGGAATTTCTATTGCTTCCCCTTTTAATTTTACCATTATACTATTGCTATTATTCATTTTACTCTGTTAAATAATAGTCCCTTGTCATCATGTGTCACTATGTAGCATCTTCACCTAATAGGAGTTGGTAAGCCAACAACCATTTATTATGTAGTTACTATGTGCCACATAGCCATGAGGGAAAAAAAAATGGTCAGTGATTTTCAATAACTTCCTGATTGCTCTTTTTTATGGGACTTTTTCCTATTTTGATATGTTCCTCTAATTAAAATACCTCTAAAAATCCTCCCAAACTTTCAGTTTTGTTGTCTTCAGCGTACATTTCTTCTTTTGGTACCCAGTATTGTCCAGCAATTCTTCCCACCTTCACTTTCTTAAGTGCTTTTAAAATTGATCTTCCAGATTATGAGGTACTGTGATAGAGTTTAAATGTAGTACTATCCCTAAAATGAGAATAGATCATTATGGTCAACACTAGCAAAACCCTTCCAGTTGCTCTCCATTTGTTTTTTGTTTGTTTGTTTGTTTTGCCCATATTCAAGTATAAATTACATTGGGATAATCTGTCCCCACCAGATTTTTACATATCATCTCCCCACCAATTACTTTTTTTTTTCTTTTGTGAGATAATAGCACTCATAATCTCCTGTCATCCACTCCAGTAATAATTTACAGACAAGTTTTCACTCTAAACCAGGGCAATCCTTGGTTACCATGTTTCTCCACTAGCAAAGAGAAAATACTTGCCATCTGGACCAGTTTCTGGGCTGTTTGTGACTCCACATTTCACTCTCTTTGAAATTCTTTAAGCATAATTCTTTTAAAAATGTTAACACAATTTGTAATTTGTGTCTCTGTGAGATAACATTATAACAATAAATAGACATGCAAGGTTTATGCCCTGTGCATATCAATTTGACTAACTTCAGTACCTTTCATAAGTCTGAAAGAGTTCTAATTTTTAAAATTAATTTAGCTATATATTTATCTATATGTATCAATCTATATCTATCCATATTTGGATATGGATATGGATATAGATATAAGTATAGTGATTGATATTTCCTCATCCCCCTAGGGATTATTTTTATATATTTTGTATTTCTTTTCTGTGTACACTTTGTTCTCCTTTTCACCCCATTAGAATGCAAGTTTCTTTAGGACAGGGACTATGTTTTGTCTTTCTATTCTCAATACCTATCTTATAGCAATTTCTTAATAAGTGGCTTTTTATTGGAATGGAAAGGAATGCCACAGTATCAGTGCTGTTTAAATTGAGTTGTTGACATTTCATCATTTAGCTAGATTACACATAATCTTTGTGAGCTTCTCTGACTCCCGATATGGTACTTCACATATATTTATGAATATCACTATTCTTCCCAGTCAACAAAGATTATCTTTGTGCTTCCATGAATATTTTATGTTTGCCTGTCAATGACTCACACATCTACACTCCTTTACTCTAGGCTTCTATGAGCTTCCACTTAGAACCTACCAAAGTAAACAAGATGGCAACTGTGTCTTCTTATATCAACCCAGAGAGTCTTCATATTTTTAGTCATATATTTGAGAGATAACTTGATATGAAGGAGAACTTTTTTGCTTGGTATTAGAATTATGTCAGTTGCATGGAAAAAAGTCACCTTCAATGATAAATGAGTTCCCTGCACAAATCTCAAAGGAGCTGTTGTCTGTCCTTGCCCTGAAAATCATTAGTGTCATAAAAGTCATTCCTTAAAACAGTTTGTTCCATTTTGCACAACTCTTATTAAAAGGACATTCTTCCTTCTACGAAAGAAAAAGGAAAACTTATTCTCTAAGACTTCATGGGTTTTCAGTTTAGAAGTCTTCAGATGATCATGGAACCACATTAGGTGACAAATATGGTTATAAATATGATCTTATGATATAGAGCAGAGAATGTAAGGTTTAGGATGGGGCCTTAGATCATAGAACATAGAGTCAGAGAACTGGAGGGACCTTAAAACATGGTGGCTTTTAGAGAGAATGGACAGGGACTGGAATTTGTAGCCAGGAAGGCAAGGGTTCAAATCCTACCTCTATCACTTAGTACCTGTGTCACACAGGTACTATGTCACATTAAGGAATCTCAACTTCTCTGGTTATGTAAAGTAGTTATAATGATACCTGTAGAATCTGAAATACAAGATAGTTTGGAGGCTCAAGTGAAATAATGGCTACAAAGTATTTTGCCAACTTTCAACCATTATTTAAACAGTAGTGATTGTCATTTTCGGCAATGAAAGGGATCTTAGAAAATAGAATGTCAGTGATAGAATGAAAAAGAGTTCCTCTGTTCTAACTCCCTCACTTGTTAAAAGCTGAGGGGGCAGCTAGGTGGCACAGTGGATAAAGCACGAGCCCTGGATTCAGGAAGACCTCAAATATAGCCTCAGACACTTGACACTTATTAGCTGTGTGACCCTGGGCAAGCCACTTAACCCCCATTGTCCCACAAAAAAAACAAACAAACAAACAAACAAAAACTTGTTAAAAGCTGAAAAGGAGGAAATAACTTCGTAAATGGCTGGTTAAATTTAAAGAATGACAGGAATTGGGTCTTCTGAATTGGGATTTAGGACTCTTAAAATTTCAAATACAACAACACATTTTACCATGTCAGGGCATCTACTTGAGGAAGATATACCAATGAAAAGAAACAAATACTGAGGACTTGAAGATAGCCACCAGTTATTTCTTATATGATATGGGCAAATGTCAATATGAAATAATGTTTCTCTGAGAAGTTATCATCGGTTCAATAATGTCAAACCATTGGGTGATATATACAATAAATCATAATATCTTGGTTCATCAGTGTGATACAATACAAAGAGCATTGGATATAGGTCAGAGGATATAGGCACTAATGCTCCCTTGGACATGAACTACTTGTGTGACCTTAGGAAAGTCAGATTTATGACCCAATGATCATGTTTAATAAGTATTATCCAACCTTTCTTTTAAGACTTCCAATGAGGTAGAAGCATGTGTCTCCTGAGACAACTCATTCAACTTTTGTATAGATATAATTTTGGGGATGCCCCAACTTCCCCTTCTATAGGACCTACATTGCCCTCAATATGACTTTATTTTGTAAAATTTGCTCTTAGTGCTACTCTTTGAGACTTACTAGAATAAATCTAATCACTTTTCCTGATGTCTACCTTCTAAGTACTTGAAGACAACTTTCATGTCTTGACAGAATTGCTTGTTTGACAGGCTTAAACTCTCTAGTTCCTTGAATGAGTAATTAAATGAGATAGCAGGAATAAAGTGCTTCACAAAACTTATAGCACTATATAAATGCTATGTTATTATTGTTTTTGGTCATAATTATAGTTTCTGTTTTTGGCCTTGACTGGGGTGGGGATGGTGTGGGGTGTCTAAGACAAAGTGGATCCCAGTTTTTGGTTGGACTTTCATAAGAACTACCATACTGGAAGGCAAAACATAAGGGTTAAGAGTGACTGGCCATTTAGCACTGGAATGGACAGCTGTGAACTGGATCTGTGATTAAAATCACATAGGGCATAGGAAACTCCTCTCCATGGGGAATCCCTCCCCAGTGTAGATTTATACTTTCCCTGCAATTTATAGGCTTTTTTAATCATTAAAGTATTTTATTATTTTCTAGTTACAAGTAGAAAGAGTTTTCAATATTTGTTTTTATAAGATTTCTAGTTCCAAATTTTTCTTCCTCCCTCTCTTCCCTCCCCCCTCCCCAAGAGAGAAAACAATCTGATATAGGTTATATATGTACAATCACGTTAAACATATTTCTGCATTAGTCATATTGTGAGAAAAGAATGAGAACAAAAGGGAAAAACCTCAGAAAAGAAAAAAAAAAGTAGATATAGTATGGCACAATCTGCATCCAGATTCCATAGTTCTATTTTTCTGGATGTGGAGAGCATCCTCTATCATGAGTCTTTTGGAATTATCTTGGATCATTGTATTTCAGAGAAGAGTCAAGTCTATGAGAGTTGATTATCACACATTGCCATTGATATTTTACATAATGTTCTGTATCTGTTCATTTTACTTAGCATCAGTTCATGTAAGTCTTTCCAGGTTTTTCCTAAAATCCACATGCTTATCATTTCTTACAGCACAATAGTATTCCATTACATTAACATACCACAATCTGTTTAGCCATTCCTCAACTTAAAAACTTTTAGCATTGCATAGCACTCTATGTGACCTACCCCTAATCACCCAGCCAATAGGTATCAAAGGTGGAATTTGAACCCAAGGCTTTTAGTCTTTTAAGCCAACTCTCTAATTATTATGTCAATAGTCTTTCATAAATAGCTAAAACTCAATTTTAATTTCAAAATAGCATTACTTAATGTCAAGAATGTGAAATATGCCTTCCCAATCCCTATCATCATTTTCCTTACTGGGGGATTATGAAAAAGATATTTGGAAAATCTGAAATAACAATAGATCTTTATTTTTAATAAAATAATTATATTAAAAATATTTAAGAAAAATTTTAAAATCTATTTATTTAATAAATAAAAATAAACTATGGTTATCTGTAGGCAATGCATTTTTTCTGTTATGCCTAGTGCATTATACATCTTCAGTAAATTTAATGAATTAATAAATGAACAGATGAATGACTTTTTAAAGAAAAGTCAGATACTAATATTTCAAACTGCTCACTTGAGAAAGAAATCTGAGATACATGTACTTTTAATATTAACACATATAGAAGAAAAATATGAATACAGTCCCATAAAAAGCAAAATCTTCCCAAGTCTAAAGGAGCGTCTACCCATTAAGAAATAACTATACAATATTTTCATAGAAAATTGGGCTATGATAGCCTTTCTCTTAGCTCATTAGGAGTGGAAGTGAAATTGATTAGAGGCAATCTAAAGACACCTAATTGTGGACAGAGAAGTAATATGACTTAGTAACTAACTGTATGCCAGGAACAAAAAAAGAGGAACATAGAATGAAGAGTCACTAGCTGTGTTTACAGAAATAGAAAATTGGCAGTGATGGGAAAAGAAGACAAAGAGGGCAATTTGGAGGGGAAACAAGAAAGTCTGTCTTTACCGCACTGAGCCTGAGGTAAGAGGAGACATCCTGTTAGAAATGTCCTTGAGACAGAGTGAAACCAGCCTGAACAAAAGGGGAGATGTCAAGGCTAAGGGGAGATGTGTCATCTGAAACAGAAATGACAATATGGAGTGAATGCCTGAGCTTTCAGAGGATAAGGTGGCAAAGAGAAGGATGAGACTGGGAGGGCAGAGCTCTGGAGAATAGCCAGGAGACTTCCTAGAAAGACACTGAACAAGTGCCTGGAGGAAAAAAAAACCTATCAGTCAAGTTAGCTCAGTGCATGACCCTACCTGTGGAAGCCTTCCCAGATGCCCATTTGGGTCTCAGCCATGTCTCTCCTGCCCAGGGCAACAATAGGATGAAGGCCAAGTTCACTTTTTCCCAGTTAAGTTGGAGTTATAGCTGGTGTTTCTACAATTTCAATGCTTTACTTACAGATAAAGAGGACCTGGACAAAATCAGAAAGTATCAATAACTTCTAGCCTAACAGGGACCATAAAACTCATAGTTAAAAGCCAATTTATTCCTTCACAGCGTCATAGACACTTCGAGTTGGAATGAATCCAAATAAGTCATCAAAGAGAAAAAAAAATTGGGGCAAGGAAGGGCTTGGCTTGTTACCACCTGTGGCAGGTGTCCCAGATACCAATTTGGAACAAAGTCAAACCTCTGCTGGCCACGGGTGCTGCAGAAAGAATGCTGGGCTCAATTCTTCCCAAAGCTATTGGGATTACTGGTCCTGCCTCAACGACTTCAATATTTTACTTGCCTGGAGTCAAGACACTGGGGAAAATGGAGGAGGAACAAAAGCTGCCTTATTTGAAGACCTTGAATTTCAAAGCAAACCATGAATGTGACATTTACCAGAATCATAGAATTTTAGAATTAGAAGGAACCTTGGAGGCCAGCTAGTCTAAGCTGGACTTAAGCAGTAACGTACTCAACAACACACAGGACAAATTGTCAGTCTGCAAACTTTGTTCTAAGGACTCGACTCAGGAGTGGGAAAATGAGGCAAAAGGGCAATCTTCTGTAAGCTTATGATCAAACTTGAAGTCTTGCAAAGTGTCTTTCCTTATATATGTGCGGTAAGTATATAGTATCCCTATCTTTCAGATAACTTAATTTTCAGAGAAGTTAAACAGATTATACTGATCAGTGTCATCACACTATTGTGTTCAAAGAAAGACTTTAACTTATCTCTTCAGATTTCAAATAAGCTAGTAATAATATATTAAATGCCTACTATGTACTGAACAATGGGTCAAATACTGGGGATATAAAGAAAGGAAAACAAAACAAAACAACCAAACCATGGATCCTACACTAGAGGAGCTCACAGTCTAAGTGATAAGATAGTACACAAATAACTATAACTATATACAACACATAGACAGTGTAAATGTAGTCATCTCAAAGAAAAGGGACTTGGGGTAGGTGCCAGGGAGGGAGGAGATCTCCTACAGAAGGTGGAATTTGAGTTGAATATTGAAGGAAGCACCAGAGACTTAAAGAGGTGGAGAGGAGATAAAGAAGCAGTCCAGACCTGGGGACAGATAGTGAAAATACCTTCATCTGGGAGATGAAGAGTGAAGAAGGAGGAATAATAAGGAGAAGATGTAGTTAGATTTTGATGCAGGCCTCTGTTTGAATTGATTTAATAGCTAGAGTTTGCATATAATGGAGAAATGGTCAGTTACCACTTTAAGTTATTGGTAGTTCAAGGGCAACCAGCTAGCATGGTCAGAGGTCTGGCCACCTAGGAGCTTATACTTTAATAGGGAGAGATCTTACTACTACTATTATAACTATCACCACTACCACCACTACCATTACTACTAGCACTAGCACTGCTGCTGCTGCTGCTGCCACTACTACTGCTACTACTACTACGACTACTACTACTACTACTACTACTGCTACTACTACTAATACTACTACTGCTGCTGCTTCTGCTGCTACTGCTGCTGCTGCTGCTGCTACTACTGCTGCTACTACTGATGCTACTGATGCTACTACTGCTGCTACTACTGCTACTACTGCTACTACTACTACTACTGCTGCTACTGCTGCTACTACTGCTACTACTACTACTGCTACTACTGCTGCTACTACTACTACTGCTACTACTGCTACTACTACTACTGCTACTATTACTACTACTGCTGTTACTGCTGCCACTACTACTGCTACTACTACTACTACTGCTGCTACTGCTGCCACTACTACTGCTACTACTACTACTGCTGCTACTGCTGCCACTACTACTGCTACTACTACTACTGCTGCTACTGCTGCCACTACTACTGCTACTACTACTACTGCTACTGCTGCTACTGCTACTACTACTACTGCTACTGCTACTACTACTACTACTGCTGCTGCTACTGCTACTACTGCTGCTACTGTTGCTGCTACTGATGCTACTGCTGTTACTACTGCTACTACTGCTACTACTGCTACTACTGCTGCTACTGCTGCCACTACTACTGCTACTACTACTACTACTACTGCTGCTACTGCTACTACTACTGCTACTACTGCTACTACTGCTGCTACTGCTGCCACTACTACTGCTACTACTACTACTACTTCTGCTACTGCTGCCACTACTACTGCTACTACTACTGCTGCTACTACTGCTACTACTACTCCTACTACTCCTACTACTACTACTGCTGCTACTGCCGCTACTGCTGCCACTACTACTGCTACTGCTACTACTGCTACTACTGCTGCTACTGCTGCTACTACTGCTACTACTGCTACTACTACTACTGCTGCTGCTACTGCTGCCACTACTACTCCTACTGCTACTGCTGCTACTATTGCTACTGCTGCTACTACTGCCACTACTACTGCTACTACTACTGCTACTACTGCTGCTACTGCTGCTACTGCTGCTACTACTGCTACTACTACTGCTATTACTGCAACTACTACTGCTGCTACTGCTGCTACTACTGCTACTACTGCTGCTACTACTGCTACTACTACTACTACTGCTACTGCTACTACTACTACTGCTGGTACTACTGCTACTGCTACTACTACTGCTGCTACTGCTGCTGCTACTGCTGCTACTGCTGCTACTACTACTACCGCTACTACTACTGCTGCTGCTACTGCTGCTACTGCTGCTACTGCTGCTACTGCTGCTACTGCTGCTACTACTGCTACTACTACTACTACTACTACTACTACTGCTACTACTGCTACTACTGCTGCTACTGCTGCTACTGCTGCTATTGCTGCTGCTACTGCTGCTGCTACAACCTGATACCTTTTGGCACATTTTAAACTTTGTAGTCTTTTGCATTCTTTATTTTAATAATCTTTATGCTTATCTTTTGGTTTTGTATTAATTACCTTCTTTTCCAAATATGTTTATTTTATCAAAAGACATATTTGTAAAGTGCTTAGTACAGTGACTGGTACACATGAGGTGCTTAAAAAATACTTGTTTCTTTCTCCTTTTCCTGTTCTCACGTACCCAAAGAGTCATCCTTTATTTTAATTAATGGAGAGAGAATGAGAGAGAGAAACAGATATAGTTTCTCCAAAAGATCTTTCCCAGTTTCCCTACTGCTAATACCTTTCTTCTGAGAATATCTTCCATCTACTCTGCATAAGAACAATAATCACATGACACTTTAAGGTTTGCAAGTGCTTTATATTTACATTCACTTCACTCTCATAACAATTCTATGAAGTAGGTGCAATTATTATCTCCATTTAATAGCAGAAGTAACAGACCAAGAGAGGTTAAAGGACTCACCCAGGGTCACACATCTAGTGTACAAATCAGGGTTTGAACTTGTCTTCTTGACTCAAAGGATAGCTAGGTGGTATAGCAGGGCAGCTAGGTAGAACAGTAGATTGAACACTGAGGCTGGAGTAGGGAAGATCTGAATTAAAACCTGGCATCAGACACTTATAGCTGTGTGACCCTGGGGAAGTTACTGAACCTTATTTGCCTCACTTCCTCATCTATAAAATAGTAACACACTGGAGAAGAAAATGGCAAACCACTGGTCACGTAGAGTTGAACATGATTAAATGACTGAACAACAGCAACAACTTCTTGACAACAAGGCCTCCCCTCCATCCATTACACCCCTTAGTTTCCCCATAACATAGGTGTTTGAAGGTTGTATGCCCCATTAGACTGTGAGCACCTTGAAGGAGGGGATTGTTTTTATCTTTCTCATATCCCTAGTACTTAGCACAGAGTCTGGCATATAGGAAATGGTCAATTAGGACTTGTTGTCTGACTATTAGTTCCTATTCTCCCCACTACACCCCCTGCCTCATTTCTGAGATTACTTTCTATTTACTCATCTATTATGTATGTATCTTTTATGTGCCTAATTATTGACACTGTGTCTCCTTCATTAGGATGTGAGCTCCATGAGCATATGGACCATGTTTTTTCCTTTCTTTGTATCTCTCGCACATAGTAGTTACTTAGCAAACATTTGGGAGAGGGAGAGAGAGAGAGAGAGAGAGAGAGAGAGAGAGAGAGAGAGAGAGAGAGAGAGAGAAGAGGAGAGGGAAAAGGAGGGGAGGGGAGAGGAGAGAGAGGGAGAGGGAGTAAGGGAAGGGAAAAGAGAAGTTCAACCAAATGAAGTTACACATGTGTCCAGTCCAATCCATCTGGTGTTTTGTTTGAGCCTCACAACAATTCTATGAGTTAGAAAGGATAGGCATTGTTATTCCTACTTTACAGATGGAAAGCCTGAGACCCAGAGAAATGAAGGAGTTGCCTATGGTCACAAACTTAGGAAGGATCAGAAGCATGATTCAAATCTAATTCTCATTATTCTATATGCAATTTCTTTTTCATTACATTATGCTGAGATGACATATAAATGTAATTCATAATATTATACGGACAATTTCCTATGGTTGAAATG
This sequence comes from Dromiciops gliroides, assembly GCF_019393635.1. NCBI lineage: Eukaryota > Metazoa > Chordata > Mammalia > Microbiotheria > Microbiotheriidae > Dromiciops > Dromiciops gliroides. The sequence continues at coordinate 688,484,213 of NC_057862.1, forward strand.
AGGTACCTCTGGAAATATTGAGTCCTCCTCCATAGAAGGTCTTTGGTCAAAGACCAGATGGCCACTTAGAAGGCCTATTGTAGACAAGATGCTTATTTATGTTTGAATGCCTCTCCCTAGATGGCCCCTGATGTCCCACCACCTTCTGAGGTTCTGTGATTCTGAACTGTGTAGAAAATAAATCCTTTCAATGTAAATATGTAAATATTACAAGTATATAAGTGAAGGCAAATAAAAACGCTATAAATTGGAATTAAAAACAAATTAAAAAAATGATTGCATGGAATTGTTGGGCTTCCAGGCTGGTAGGATTCAATGGACATATTGACAAGAAAGCATGACACAGGGGATAGAATAATGGATATAAGTATCAGGAAGACTGGGTTCAAATCCTGCCTCTGAACCACAATCCAGTCACTCAGGGCTACATGCAAACATCTGGGAGCCTCAGTTTCCTCCTTCATAACCAAGGGGGTAATTATACTACTGGTACCTATCTGACAAGGTCATTTTAAGGTTCAAATGAAATAATATGTTTTGCAATTCCTAAACCTTTCATATTTAAATAACTTGAATAGGTAGGATATAGAGACAGGGAACTTGTTGAATAGGAAATCTCATCCACCAATACACATTGCTACCTTATCTGCAATTAATGGTCTTAAGAGGGTTGACAAGAACACTGAGAGTTTGTAAGTGACTTATCCAGGGTCACACAGCCAATGTCTCAGAAGGAAAATTTAAGCTAAGTCTTCTTGGCTTCTAGGCCAGAACTCTATCCACAAAACCATGCCACTTCCCATATTTGCTTTAATTAGGTATAAATTTCACATGCTGCAATTTCTAGTCATTGAACTTATTGAGCTCTGTAACCATGTGGAGGTGGGGCAGCTAGGTGGCACATCAGATAGAGCACTGGGGTTGGAGTCAGGAAGACTAATATTGCTGAGTTCAAATCTGGCCTCAGACAATAGCTTTGTGACCCTTGGCAAGTAGCAACCTTATTTGCTTCGGTTTACTCATCTGTAAAATGATGTGGAGAAGGAAATGTCAAACCAATGTAAAGAATTCATTGTTATTTGAGGTTTTTATACCTCTGCGCACTGGCCTGGGGCTCCGCAAACCTCATGGTGCTCCGCCGACTGGTTGTAGCCCTTCCCAGGGCTCTGGCAGGTCATCACCACTCCCCGCCTACATGGGCCTGGCAAAATTATAATGATTGGAAGCCTAGTGAGGGCAGTCATGTGACTGCCCGAGCAGCCATCTCATTGGCTGGAGCGGTATGGGGTTTTTTGGGATTGGGGAAGGAGAATTCGGCATTCTAGGTGGAAGCTGGAATGACAGGAGGTCTGCTGCGTATTGTCAGCATAACTTTTGAGGTTATAGAATTTCCCTTTCCCCATTTTATTTCCTTTCCCTTGATCCTACTGATCCTGTTTGTGTGTGTGTGTGTGTGTGTGTTTAAGTTCGTTCTTGTTAAAATAAATGCTGTTCTGTTCTGAGGGAGGCTGCTGGTCTCCTTCCTTGCCCCAATATTGTGGTGAGCTGCTTAGCTAGCACTCCCCAATTAAAAATTGGTCCCCACACCACTTTAGTATTTTTGCCAAGAAAATTCAATGGAGAATCAAATACAACTTAAACAACAAAAAAATTAGGATAGGACAAACAGGACTTTGCTTCAGAGTCTCAAAATTTAGTGATGCCAAATTTTAAAATAATGATTTTAAAAGATTATAATTTCAAAATTCGTTATAATTAAGATGAGCAGAACTTCACACTCCTTTACAAGCATGGAAACCAATGAGCATAATGCCTAGTTAGCAAGAATAATTTATTAATCTATCATGAGAGCAGATAATATCAACTGTTATGTTTATGGGGAGGGAATCGCAAGGGGATGTAAATGAATCAATAAATGTTTGGGGAATCCCTTCCCTTCCCTCTTCCCTTCCCCCTTCCCTTCCCCTCCCAGTATGATAAAGAAATGGAGTCATTGCTATACAAGGTAACTTCTGAAATGGACTATGAGTGAATTTGAGACAATTCCAAAATATCCACTTTGAATTTCTTGGAAGGCTAAAATCATGAAGATGAATGGAAAGCAAGTTGAAGTGATTACTAAGTGAGGAGAAAATAGGAAAACATCACTACCAATATCTCCCTCTTCAACCTTACTTCTTGGACTCACCATCTTCTTTCAAGGTTCAATTCATTTGCTACATCCCACATAAGGCAATATTTCATTTATAAGATTATTAGATGATAAACAGGCAACTCACATAGATACAAATGATGGATAGTTTAATGTTAATTTATATTACTAATAGCTAACAGTAGGCAAAAATCCTTACACATATTTTCTCATCTGATCCTCAAACAAGTCTATGAAGTAGGTGATCTTATTATCTCTGTTTTTTAGATGAGGAGACCAGGACTGAGAGAGATTAAGTGACTTGTTCAGGGTCACACAGATAGTAAGTTTCTAGGGTGCAATTCAAACAGAGGTCTTCCTAACTACAAATCAGCTTTACTATCTGTGTGACCTTGGGGAAGTCATTAATGCTGGGTTTGCTTCAATTTCCTCAACTGTCAAATGGAGGTAATGATAGAACCTCCCACCCAAGGTTACTGTGAGGATCCAATGAAGTAATATTTGCAAAGATCTTAGCACGGTGCCTGGAACATCATAGCTGTACATAAATGCTAGCTGTTGTTTCTGCTGCTGTCTACTCTGCCTTGTTGCTTGAATTTCCAATTGCTCCACAGCCAATTCTTCTTCCAACTCTTTCCCTAAACATCTACCCTTTGCATGACTCCAGATATCTCTGTTAAGCATAGACCTGATCATGTTGTTCCACTGATCATCGCTCAAAAGTCTTTGGGACACTTTTTGTTGCCTCCATATTAAAGTTTTTACTCTGTTTTTTCATGAAGTCATTATGTAGTCTTCTGCAATGCCATATTTCAAGTCTAATCTCATGCTGGTTCCCTCCATGGACTTGATGATTGAGCTAAACTTCCCTGACTACATACACATGCTTCATAAACTTTCCTGCCTTCATGTGTTTGCTCACAATATTCCACTAAAGTGGTCTCCCAATACTCCCCTTCAGTTGAATTACTACCCTCTGCTTAAATTCCAAGATCATTATATCTAGGAACCCAACCAGATTCCTTTTAGGCAAAAATCACATTTCCTTGCTATGAGGCCTCTCAGACGATTTTTCTCCCACACCTCCCACGGATACACTAATCATGTATTATATTTTATATATGCCATATTTGACTGGCATATACACTGTAAGAGGGCAGGGATTGTGTCTTACCCAAAGTCCCCAACACCTAGCATAGCAGTCTTCCCAGAAGGCTGATTAAGGCAGCTTTGCCCAATTGAATTAAGTTGTTGTGGTCTGATTCTCTTCACCTGCTCTATTAATTCACTCTTTGGTATAAAAAGATAAAAATAAAATAAAACAGAGTTTACAAAGCTCCCCAGAAGCCACCAGATGTCACTATTCCAGATAATATCCTCTTATCACTTAGACTTCAGGAAAGATTATTTTACTGTAATGACAATATAGATTCAACAGTTAATTGAATCAAAGAATCTGAGTTGGAAGGCAGCATCTAGTCCAACATGAACTTTGCAGGCATATCCCCTACAATATGACTGGCGAGTGCTCTTCCAGCCTCTGGAGGATGACCTAAGTTGATGAAGACACATCACCTCCTGGAAAAAATATATAATAAAAATGTTAACTCATTCCATATGTAGATAGGTTGAATTGTTATGAAATAAGGAAGTTCAGGGGACACAGATACGCAGGGCACTTTCAATTACTAGTGTGATCAAATTAGTGTTTACATGAAAAATGAACTAAAGAGCGTACCAATTTACGTAATACATATTTTTTCTTCTCTGTTGATTAAAATCTCCACGTTATAGGAAACGGTTCTTTCTATGAAGAGGAAATTGGCTTTTCTGTAACTTCTTGCTATCATTACTAAACAGAGCTTTAACTAAGCTGGGTCCACTAGGACTCCGCACCAGGGCGCTGAAAATTTAAAGATGGATAAATATGAAAGAATTATTTTAGAGATTATGTAAATTAAAATTTTGTTAAATTTCCAAGTAGCAAATGTTTTACTCCATTGCCAGTAAAGATAATAATAATAATAGCTAACATTTTTAAAGGGACTTAAGGCTTGCAAAGAATTACAGAAATATAATTTTATTCTATCTCACAAGCTTGTGAAGTAGGTGTTATTGTTATTATTTCCAATTCTTAGATGAGAAAACTGAGACAAATAGAGAGTAAGTGACCTAACATTCAGAGTCATGCAGTTTGTAAGTTTGTGGCTGGACTATGCCAGAGTGAGCTTGTATCTGTTCTGAATGAATTGTTAAATTTTCAGGTTGAACGTTTAAATCTCAGAAGTTAGAAAATGCTACAAATAAGGACTTGATTTATTGTTTTGTTGATTATCTAGACTTAATGAAGTGATGGAGTAAGTTTCAATAATACAGATTCATTTAAATTATTATTATTATTATTATTATTATTATTATTATTATTTTGCTTTTCAAAGAGCTGGTTGTTAAGCATTTACCAGCATGTCAATTTTCTGAGGTTAAATTTGAACTCAAACCTTCCAGATTCAAAGTCCAACACTTTATTCACTATGCAACCAACAGCACCTACCTAATAAGGCTAGTTAACTACTAGATGAACATTTGTTTACTTCCTTTACCTCCCCGCTGACTATGAATTAGCACAAGTGAACACCTACTCTGTATCTCTCTGGGAAGCAGACTCCTATACAGCAGATTTCTAGAGTACTGGGGTTTCCCTTTTTGTATCCTTCACCATTTGGCAAAGTGTCCTGGGATGTTTCTCTAACAAGAACAGTGCCCACAATCTTCCAGCCCTCACCCTTTACACAACCATATGTATCTAAATGAGTTTTACGTGTTTTTTCTACTTCATAAAATACAAAGCTGATTTGAGGGCACGTTTCATGATGCAAAATCAGGAGCTAATAATCTGTATCCAGGGGGCTAAGCAGAACAAGTTCAATCCTTCTACATGACAGTTTAAATACTGGAAAGAAATCTAGTGTGTCATACCATAAGCCTTCTGTTCTGCAGACTAAACATGTGCAGGTTTCCCCCAGCCCCAACCTGACCCACACCTCCCCAATTATTCTTTGTATGGGTTGGGTCTTCAATCGCTTCTCCTTCTTGCTCAATCTTCTCTGAACTCACTACAGTTTCTAAGCATCTTTCCTAAATGCTGATGGCTGAATCAAAGCAAGGTGCTGAAACTTTAGACTGGCTAGGCCAATGTCTCGTAAGCATGTGTCAAAAAGGGGTAAAAACACTCACTTCCAAGTGATTCACTATCAATGCTGGCCCAACTTGGCTAGAAGTCTGCAAAAAATGCTACAACCATCTTATTTAGTTCTGGAGCAGACAATACAAACTGACCATCTACACATTAATTTCTTTCCCCAGAAAAGAAATCATGATAGTAGAAGAGGAGATAACAAGATAATAGTTCAGTCTTTCCCACCTATAAATGTCATTGTAGTTCTTCACCATTTAGTTTCAATCACACATTACTTTATCTCAGACATTCTATATTTGACCTTAATTAGTCTACCACCTCCATGTGTTTGTACAAACTATTCCCCATACCTACAATGCTATCCTTCCTTATCACAACCTCTTGATACAACTTCTTTGAGGTCTGATTCAAGTGCCACTTCTTTCTAGATTCCTTGCCTGATTTATTCAGTAATTTCTTCCTTTCCCTGTATTCCAAAATAATTTTGTATTTATTTATCTACAGATATGTTTCTCCTTGTTTCACCTGCCCCCATTGAAAGCTTCCTAGGAGCAGTGACTTCTGCATTTTCATGTTTGTATTTCCAGAGACTAGTACAGACTATGTGGGAGTATGTCTATGTGGGAGAGGCATAATAAATATTTGTTGATTCTTTGATCCCTGTGGGGTTGAACCCAGTCTGTGGATATGGAGAATTTGCCAAGAGGTTCACTTAAGGATGTCAGGACAGGCTTTCTACAGCCCCTTCTGGGGATCACTCATTTATTTGGTTTCAAGGAGGCCAATAGTCAATGTTCAGGTATCAAATGTCTACTATTTTCCAAGCAAAGTGCTAAGTGTTGGGTGTGCAAAGAAAGTTTCTGGTCTCTGAGAGCCCATCATATAAAGGAAAGGTAATATGTAAACAATCATATACAAACTAGTCATAAAAGAAATAGGAAATGATCAATGGAGAACAATATTTTAATTATAGGGAATGGAAATGGTTTCCTGTACTAGGTAGGACTTTAACTGGGTCTTGCAGGACCAACAGAAGGAATCTGACAACTGCCAGTTTTTGTCCTTTGTTTGTAGGTTTTGTCCTTTGTTCTCAAAATGGCATCACTACATTTGGGTCAAGATACAGTATCTCCAACTGTATCTGATCAGACCAATACAAACTCTAAAGGCTCTACCACAGGTCGGGTACTAATAGTCCAAATGAATGTTTGGAGTAGAGATGTTTGCACATCTTCCATTTCTTCTTTGCTACTTAAATTCTGCTTTACTCATACAGAACAGGGTCTTCTTTGGCGTGAGCATGCCATACTGGGTGGTTTTGTGTCAGTTTCTCCCATGTCATTCACATGTGATGCCAAAGTTCTTCAGAGACCTTGGAAGTGAAGTTTTATAGGCCTCTTCTCACCTCGGTGTGAGTGCTTGCCTTGTGCAAGTTCTCCATAAAATAGTCTTCTGGGCAAATGCATATTTGGCATTTGTACAATGTGGCTAGTCCATCGGAGTTGTGCTCTCTGTAGGAGAGTTTGAATTCTTGTTAGTTCAGCTTGAGGAATGACCTCAATGTCTGGTACATTATCTTGCCAGGTGATCTTCAGAATCTTCCTAAGAAAATTCAAAAGTAAGTGGTTCAGTTTATTGACATGTCACTCATATACCATCTAAGTTTCATAAGACTACAACAGTGAGGTCAGCAAAATAGCTCTGAAAACCTTGAGTTTGGTAGGTAGCCTAATATCTCTTCTCTCCCACATTTTCCTTTAGAGCATCCCAAACATCTGGCATTGTGTACATCAACCTCATCATCTACGCATACATCCCTGGAAATTATATTGCCAAAGTAAGTTAACTTTTCCACAACCTTCAATATTTCTCCATTTGTTGTAACCAATGGCTTCCCATATGGACCATGTGGTACTATTTGGTAGAGAACCTATGTTATCTTAATGTAGATTTTGAGGTGAAAATTGGGAAAAGCAGCAGAGAATCACTCTGTTGCATCTCACCCTTGGAAATTACATTGAGTGCACAATGATCATTAAAAAAAATCCACGCACCATCTCTCCCTCCATTTTAGTTTTGGATTGTAGCCTTTTCAATTTAAATAATTTATTGTCAGTATGGTAGCTCACCTTAATGTCATTTTTATCTTCATTGGAGGTATCTGACAACATCACTGCAAACATCATGATAAAAAGTATGGGAGCAAATACACATTTCTACCTCACTCCTTTGGCGACTGTGAAAGTATGATACCATTGTCCATTATCCATAACTTATGCAGTCATGCAATCATGAAACCAGCATAAAATAATATTGAATTTCTCCAGGCAACCCAATTTTGCCATCGCTATTGAAATTATCAAAGTCCTTGATCGGATCAACAAACATTGTGTATAGATATTTGTTCTCCTCCTGCCATTTCTCCTCCAATTGTCAGACAACAAACACCATATGGACCTTTATGAAGTCATTCTGGCTCTCAGGTACATGAGCATCCTCCAGGTGAAGGATCAACATACTAAGGGAAACTCTGGCAAGAATCTGGCTGGCAACGACTAAGAAAGAGATCCACATACGTACCCTCCCCATTATTGTCATAGGAAAACTTATTTCCCTTTATTTTATAGAGATGTACAATGGAAGCATACTTGAACTCCTGGGGCTAACCTACTCTTACCATATAACCTGGAAGATTTGAATAAGCTTTTGTATTTTCAGTGACCTTGTAAATCTCCACAGAAATATATAGAATCAGTACCAGGCAGGTTGCCACATTAGAGGAGCCTAATGACATTCAAAACCTTTTCAGCTGGAAGTACCTCTAGAGAAAGATTGACCTCAACTTGAGATATAGAGTCAATGGTTTTAGCTTCAGCTGATGATGGCTTATTGAGAACACTATGGAATTATTTTGCTTCTCTCCAAGAGCATGTCCCTGTCAATAAGTAATGTGACTCCATCAGTGCTGAATAACTGAGATGCAGCATACATCTTTGGCCCGTGGCCTTCAGGGTATCATAAAAGTGCTTCAGATTGTAATTATCAGTGTAAAAGTGAATTCCATTGGCCTTCTGACTGAGCCAAGATTGCTACATCTCTCGAAGCTTTACTTGTACTTTATTTGTGATGGAGTTAAACACTGCCTTAGAGATGACTGAATTACCCTGCTGGTAAACCCTGTGGAGCTCTCAGTTTTTCATACTTCAGCTTCTGAATGTCTGCATAATTTTCATCAAATCGATCTTGATGTTTGATTGTGTTTTGACCTGATAAGTACATGTGGTGATGTACACCAAATCTCTGAAAGCTACCACTCCTATTCAGTTCTACTGTTTTCAACCATGTGTTGGCTCAGTTTCACCTCCAAGTTAGCAACAAACTGTTCTGTTGACATGAAACCTTTTGTTGGTAGTCTTACCATGGGGCTGGTGTTTTTGTTGAATGCAAATATTTTTTTGTTTGTTTTGTTTTTGTTTTTTTTGTGGGGCAATGAGGGTTAAGTGACTTGCCCAGAGTCACACAGGTAATAAGTATCAAGTGTCTGAGCCAGGATTTGAACTCAGGTCCTCCTGAATCCAGGGCAGATGCTTTATCCACTGAGTCACCCAGCTGACCCCTTTAATGCAAATGTTAACTTTGGAAAGACTAAGTCTATGATTATTCCAGTAACCTCTACTACATTGCCTTAATCACTGTGATATCCTGTCTTTCTAGTCTCCTTAAAATGACAGTCTATTAAATGGCAATGTTTGCTAGAAGTGTGCACTCATGAAATTTTATCATATTAAATAAATGGAAGACAGTGTTGGTAAAAAGGTCATGAGGGGCAGCTAGGTGGTGCAGTGGATAGAGCACCAGCCCTGGATTTAGGAGGACCCGAGTTCAAATCCGATGTCAGACACTTAACACTTACTAGCTGTGTGACCCTGGGCAAGTCACTTAACCCCAATTGCCTCACCAGAAAAATAAAGAAAGAAAAAGGTCATGAAACATAGAAGTCTTCTGTAGTAAGTGACCGTTGCTGTTGCTGTTACTGACTCTGTTTCTTTCCAGAACTCTCTGCCATTTGGGATAGTCTGTGCCTACTTTGGCATTAAAGTCACCCAGGATTATAAGTTTGTTGTTTTTTGGCACATGGATGATAAGTGTCTCCAGGTCTTCATATTTTTTGTGCCAATCATATCTCATCTTGGTGAGGACATATTCAGTGATGATGGTGACACAGTACTTTCTTGCAAGTGGTAATAACATTGTCATAAGCCTGTAATTTGCTCCTTTTGGGAAGCATACTTCCCAGTGTTCTCTATCACTACAACCACTCCATAAAAATGTATATCCAGTTCCAACTGCAATAAAGAGGATGTCATTTGCCAACTTGAAGGCAGAGCTACTATTTAGATGTGATACCTGTTGAGTTCTCTCACAACAAGAGTTGCTTGACTTTCAAGTCTACTAGATTTCTTGTTGTACATAAGCATGCACACATTGCGTCCACCAATGGTGAGTGTAATTATTTTCATAAAAGTTTTCGTAACTTTTTTGTATGTTTTAAACACAGGGTAGAAACCCTGCCTACAATGGTAAATAGACCAGGGTTGGATCAAGCAGATAACATTAGGGCACCTTTTGTAGCCCCTCCTCATCAAGAGATGAGCAAGGCTGCTCAGACACCCATGAGGCTTCCAAATATCACAACTGCTTCAGTCCAGTGAGAGGAGCATATGGCCTGGACCACCTGTCTTAGTGTATCCATACCTGCCTGTTGCCATAAGACTTCAAGGTAGGTAAAAATGGTAAAATGGCATGGGTGATGTCTTTTGAGTAGCAACCAAGTTGGACTTAAATTAGGCAGAGTTGCATGAAGTCATAAATCTCACTCTTCCAGTTTCATCACACTCCAGTGGCAAGACAAAAACAAAACAAACAAAACAAAACATAAACCAAGATGACACATGATGGCTCAGGATATAGTCGATAATCTTGGCATCTCCAATGTCCACCCAAGCTCTAAGTATTCCATGGCACCTACTTTGACCACCTTCATGGCTATTTCAATAAACTGTTCCCATCTCCTCATTCTGCCAAGGGAATTCTCCACAGGCTTTGAGTATACTCCATCAAAAACTAAACAATGCATTCCAGCAGTAAGGCAGCTTCCCAGGTGCTCTGTATCTGGGTTAGTGTTACACTGCTGGGAGAGCAGCAGCCCAAGGCTAGATGGTACACTGGAGCTGGTTCATGCCATGCTAATTTGAATGACCTCGCCAGTCTGCCATCACATTGCCCAGTGACAAGATTAGATCTGCAAGGGCATTAATTTTGGAGGGAGCTTCAAGCCAGACCCATTTTTCATGAGTCAGTAGGATTGTAAGAATTGAAATGAGAAAGGATCTTAATGCTGTTTGAATACATCCAGAGGACTTGGGTTCAAAAACTCAACCAATTAACCTACCCATGTGACTTTGGGCAAATCACCTAATTTCATTGAGTCTCAGTATCCTCAAATACAAGCCGGTAGGGTGATCAGAGCAGCTGGTGGCCCCCATAAGAAGCATGAGACCATTCATGACAAGGGATTTAAGGACCAGTTATCTGTATCTGGACTTCAGGTGACCTGTGATAACTCTTCCTGGGTGGCTACTAAGGTTATGAAGAGGTCAGAAGTACAAAAGGTTTTGTGGCCAGTGGAAGAACAGTGAATCTCCCCCTATGAAGCTCCTGGGTGGCAGAGGGATTTGAAATGGGCAGAAGGTGGAGCCTACCAGCCCAGGAAGGAACTGATTGCTTGTTGAAGAAGAATAATTACTAGTTCATGTTGCCTTCCCAGTGCCAGTACACATTTCCCTGAAGGGTTTGGGTGGCTTAATCATGCAAATTAAAATAATCTAATAGGATTTGCTACTTGATAAGTGAAAGTAATTACTCAGTCTTCTCCCTATTGACTTGATTATTGTTATTTTAAACAGAATTCCCCTTCTGTTATGAGTAGCTGATATGACGTTGAAATGATAAATAAAGCCTTATATATAAAAAACAAAACAAAACAAAACAAAAAAACTAACCAATGCACTTGAGCCCCTTGGCTACCCTCAACCTGCTTTAGCTTCTCTACTGAAATTGTTTACTGGGATGTGGCTGCTGAACATGCTATAGCTCCTTGGAGCCAAAGGTGAGAGTTGGGTAGCAGTTGGACACCACAGGTGGAAAGTGGACCAGAAAAGGAATTGGCAGCCCTCAAATCAGAGGTACTAGTCTTCTCTTAACACTTATATGTCCCTTACAACCAGTTGAGGACTGAAGGAAACCAGGAATAAATTCTCAATGCGGAAAGCAAGACTATTAATTAACTTCCAGAACATGAGTCAATGTTGCCCAAACAATCTGATAACCAAAGCTTAGTAGGTTTAACAAGGGCAAAGGTACAAAAGGCAAGAGACCATAAATGATATCCCATGTGAAACTTGGAAGGTACTGGGGTCAAATCAGAAATAATAACTATGATAAATGAGTTCTTTGTTTTTATTTTTGTTTTTTGAATGACAAGGAGGGTTAAGTGGCTTGCCCAGGGTCACACAACTAGTAAGTGTTAAGTGTCTGTTGCCAGATTTGAACTCAGATCCTCCTGCATCCAGGGCCGGTGCTTTATTCACTGTGCCGCCTAGCTGCCCCCTAATAAATGAGTTCTTTAAGGGTTTTCATCAAAAGACAACTATCTAATGGTCCCAGGATCTTATGCAAAGAGGTTAAGTTGCACAGTGGATAGAGTATGAGACTTGGAGTCAGAAAGACCTAAGTTTGACTTCTCAGACATTTACTAGTTATGTGATATAATGAGAGTCATCTATGCTCTTTCAGGCTCAGATTGCTCATTCATAAAAATAGGCTACTAATAACACCCACCTCAAAGAGTTGTTGTATCAAATGAGAAAATAATTACAGTGTTTACAAGTCTTAACAAATTATATGTTTATTATTGCTATTGTTATTATTGTGCCTCAGAAAAGCTTTAGAAAAGAATAACTAAAAGATAGAAGTCAGTGTGAAAATCTGTAAACACATTGAGAGTAAGAGTTTTTTCATTCCTTATATTTATTTTCCCGTTGCTTTCTGGCCTTCCTTAGGTACTTAAATGCTTGTCCTGATTGAATAGGTATAAAAAGCTCTGATAGTTGGCTCAGATCTACTTCCATTTTGAAGAACCTCAGATCTTGAGAGTTGGTAGTGACCTCAGCAGTCGTCTATGTCCAACCCACACAGGAAAAGAACCTATTTATAAAGTAACTGGTCATTCAGCTTCTGCTTATTGATATCCATGGAGGAGAAAGCCATCACCTCTCATTCCATTTTGGGATAACTCTGATTACTAAGGTTTTTTTGTTTGTTTCTTTTGTTTTGTTTTTAACATCAAGCTTAAACTGTCCACTTTGCAACACCCAGTCCATCCCTAATGAACCATTTCTAAACCTTCTTCCAAATTATGGCCCTTAAAACATGGCTATCATATCCCCTCTGGCTCTTTTCTCCTTTTTAGGCACAGTATAATAGTTCCATCCAAAAAATCTACATATGTCATGGATATAAGGTTCGTCTCTCTATGGGTTGCCCTTATCTGGATTTTATTTGTATTACCCAATGCCTTCTTATACCATGGTACACTGGTGACCCACTACAGCTTCCTGGATAAGAGGGGGGAATTATGTGAACTACATAAACTTCTTGGACTTGTTTTTTGTTTGTTGTTGTTTTTTGCTCATATCTGGAGAAATTCAAAAAACACTTTGTTTTAGGATCATTGTGTGACTAAGGAGAGAGCCTACAAAAAAAAATAAAGGGAGAATAATAAAGGAAGAAGATACAGGGCACTGGACTTCCCTTAGTAAGGTTACTATGAAGATAAAGATATCAGAATGGAGTTGGGTTGGTGACTATGTCACAGAGATAAAAAATAAATGGTTTTACAATTTGAAGAGATGTCAGGTAAGGGAAAGAAAGAGAAAGGTTTATGGCCAGAGACTTATAGATGCTTCCAAATGATAGTAGATGATTATAGACCAACTCATTCTTAGTCAACTAGATGGCATAGTAAATATAGTACTGCACTTGGATTCTGGAACATCTGAGTTTATGTACAACCTCAGACATTTACATATGTATTCCTAGACAAGCTATTTCACCTTTATTTGCCTCAATTTCCTCATCATTAAAATGGGGATAATAATAGAACCTACCCCTCAAGGTTGTTGTGAATATAAAATGATATTTGTAAAGTGCTTTGCATGATTTAAAGTGCTATCATTGTCATTGTTACTACTATTATTATTCCTCATTCTTTCATATGTTCCATATTCCTAAGCAGGTTGCATTATGCTTTTATAAGCTAGTTTTTACATAGCTAGTTTTATTTTGCATATACTTCTGTGAATTAGCCAGGCAGGTTTATTTCCATATATCTATTGGTCTCTGTCCTGAGAGGTGGGGAAAGTTCTAGGAACAAAACAGCTGATAGTGAGTTTCTCCCCAAAGTCAGGGCTTAGATTCAAACCTCAGTCACTCTTATACAATTGTTCTCTATCTAAAGAGGAACATAATTCCAAGCCATTTACTCATTTCATAACTATATTCCCAAGGGAACATGAATTTCAGTTTCAGTCTCCTAGCATCAGAACAGGAGACTAACCTACAGTTTTGGCCTATAACTCAGATTCCTGGATCATTATTAGAAGTAGAGGACATTAGGCTTCATATTGACATCCCAGGTTACATTCAATCAGATTTTTAAGATGGAAGGAACTGATTGATCATCTCATTCAGTCCAATGATTTTACAGTTGAGTAAAATGAGGAGATAGAAGTAAGATGACTTGTTTAAGGTCATAGATAAAAAAGTATCTCAGCCAGAATTTGAATGGAAATATTTTATCTCCCAATGTAGCAGTCTTTTCAATGCACTAAGACTGAATATTGTATGCCAAATGAAATCTGAGAAAGACATAAGAGGGTGGGCTTGTTATCTCCGTATTCCCAGAATGTATGAATCTCTTACTAAAATCATATATTGCATTTTATGTCAGTTGTCACATTATGCTGCTGACTTGCATGAAGTTTGTGTTCCACCAATTTCCCCAGGTTATTTTTAGATCATTTGCTAACCCCTATCCATGACTTCAGCATCACATACTTACTATTTTTTTTTTAGTATTCAAGACTTCCCCTTTATTCCTGTTTAATTTATTCTTAGATCCAAAAATATTTTAGCCCATAAATATAATTTTGGATACTGACTATCATAGTAAACATTAACTATACCTCCCAGCTTTACACCATCTGCAAACCTGATATAATTTTTTTAAAAGTATGAAAAATCTAGAATCAAACACAGATCTGTGAACTATCCTACTTGAGGATATACACCATGTTGAACTTGAACCATTAAAGACTTCTTTGTACCAGATCATCCAACGAATTCTGAATCTGCTTAAATATTTTATCATCTAGTTCACGTCTCGATATTTTCCCAAAAATGAAATATGATATTTAAGCAACAGTTTTGTGACAATCTAGGCACACTCTTTCATTTAACTAGTCCAAAAAGGAAAGGAAGTTGTTATGGCATTTCTTGTTGCAGGATGATCCTTGGAAATCACTGTTTCCCTATTTAGATGACCCCCATACAACTTCTTAATTATCCTTTTGGAATTTTCCTAGGAATCAAAGTAAAATTTACTAATCTATAGTTTGCAGAATCTGTTTTCTTCCCTTTTCTGATTTCATGGTACTTCTTCCCTTTCCTGAAATCATATCTAACAGTAGTCAGAAGATCTGAGGAAAGGGTTCATCTGGGCCAGAATTGAATTAATCATGGCAGCTAATTTACTCCTTTCTATCGTCCTACTCACCTTTAGTAACAACTTTCCATCAGCCATTTTGTGTTGTTGTTAAATGAGCAAAGGTCCTCTTAGCTAGGAAAAGCTAACGACTGAGCAACTCTACCTTCTCTCTACTGTCAATGAGTTTTGTTACATCCACCCCAAGCAAAAGTACTGTTACATTTTTTTTAATCTTCCTTTTCCTAATATAATTAAACATCCTTTGTACTTTTTAACTAATCCTCAAGTAGCATAATTTTTATGTCCTCCAGGATCCTGGGTGCTATCTTCAGGAAAATCTTCAACTTATTCATATCCTTCCTGAGCGTTGATACTCCATCTTAATCACAATACATGACACTTAACTTGATAAGGGCAAATTAATGTACCAGGATCTTAGCACTAGAGCTATAAGGGAGCCCAGAGGCCATCTAGTTCAATCCCTTCCTTTTGTAAATAAATTTTAACCCATATACTCTTAACTCTAGAATTATTGTCTGTACTTTTATACTACAGTACCTTCTATAAGTCACAGAAGTTAGTTCTGACCTGCCATAAGATCACTATCCTGATGATCCCAAAACTGGCTCTTTTGCTCAACATCAGAGGAAAAAAAATAAAGTGCTTGCCAACAAGAGCACTGGACAAAAACATAAAATTGCAAGGGACTTACTCAGACATTTTCATGTGTTTAAATGGAAAAATGACTTCTGTCCTCTTAACTCACATACCACACTTGGATTACTTCCTTAATAGATTTAAATATGTTAAATTAGATCTTTAGAACCAGAGATCATTTCTTATTGAGCAAATAGTGTAGGTGTCTCTCGATGTAAAATAATGACTTTGCTGTAGCTTCTAATGATGACATAGTTCCCTGCATATGCTACACAAAGATTACCATCATTTAAAATGTCTAAATAACACTTGGTAATGCATCTAATTAATGGGAAGAGTTTCTTGACCCCTATTAAGTTGTACAAATACAGAGAAAAATATCATGTGAGGCTACTCTACAAGAGAGAGATCAGAACCTGACCCATATGGTCACCTCAGATCCTGCAATAATGGTGACCTTTCAGCATTTCCTGGAAATATGGCCATAAGACCAATCAAAGGATTTGTCTAGACTAGAGATGTGAGGTCAGAGGAGAAGCTACATTCTGATATTAGATTTTGTTTCCAGGAAAAAAAAAAAAGGAATCACAGCATCTGAAAGTTGGCTAGGGTCATAGACAGAGTTACAGATATAATCTGAAGTAATCTGCTTTTACAGAAGAAGAAACTGAGACCTGGTGATAAAATGTGGCTTTCCCTCAGTGAAATGATTACTGTAGCATTTTGCAGATGGATCTTCAATGATCAGTAATGTACAGATGTGACTGAAATTATTCAAGATGATTTGCTCTGTCTGGTCAATTCTCCATTCAGACCATTAACTTCTCACAGCATCGTATTCAAAACCTCCTTTCTCAATAGCTTCCAAAAAGCCGAAGTCACCTTCAACATTATAATGAGGAGGGGGGAAGGAAGAGGACAGGGAGAGAAAAGGAACAATGTATACACAGCTAAATAAATGTAAAAAGTACAAAAAATTAATTTCAAAATGAAGGTGTTATAAACTATGAGTTTTGTCTAGATTTCCTGTAGAAGGTGATGCTTATGAATTATGAGTCTAAAATACAGAGGGGGCACTTTTTGCAAATAGGCACAGGTAAAGATCATTCACAGAGAACTCCCACTTCTTGATGTCCACCTCCACCTTCTCTTCCGTCACTTCAATCTTTGATGAAGTAGTCCTTCTCCAGGCCAAGACCAGCTTCTTTCAATGTATCTTTGATTCTATCCCTTGTGTTATCTCCAGCACATACACACCCACACACCCACACACACACCTTTGCACACTTACCCCATTGTAAAATCTCTCCCTACCTACTGTCTCCTTTTCTAATGATTCAAAATTACAAATGATTCTTCTTCATTCTTAAAACCCCCTCACTTGATCCTATCATCTACACTAATATTCTATAACTTTCCCCTTTTCTTAGCCAAATTCCTTGTGTGTACAGATAAAGATATATACACATATATATTTGTATATATACATATATATGGAGAGAGGGAATATATATGTATATACACATAAATATATATCCTATATATAGTTAAATTATATATATATAGTTATTAACTATAAATAGATAGATAATATATATCTATTATGCTTCCTCTCCTTTAACTTCCTTTGGAAATCTCTGAAATCTACCTTAAAACCTCATAATTCAACTAAAACTCTCTTCTGCAAAGTTACCCATGATCTCTCCAATGGGAAATAAATCTAAAAGCCGTTATCTATCCACTTCCTTCTTTAACTTATCATGGCAGTTTACACATTTGACCAGCTTCTTCGTCTTCTCTCCAGAACTTCATAATATTCTTCTGTCTTAGTTCATCTACCTGTCTGGCTGCTCCTTCTAAAATGCCCCCCCCCAACCCTGCTTAATAGACTTTTATCCATAGCATCCCCTTTAGTTTCGGGCAACCCCTAAGTTTCCTTTCTGGGTTGTCTTCTTTTTTTCCTCTGTATTCTCTCATTTGATAACCTTACCAATTCTAATAGGTTCAATAATCTCCTCTAAGGAAATAACTCTCAGATATGCAAATCCAGTACAAATCTCTTTCCTGAGATTGCGAAATATTAATTGGGCATTTGAATCTGGATGTCCCATAGGCATCTCAAATTCAACATGTTCAACACAGTACTCATTATATTTCCTAATCCAACCCAGATTCAGAATGTATCAATTGCTGTCACTGACATCAGCATCCTTCCATTGTCCCTACATCTATCAATGAGGGAAGAAATCAGCATGGAGAGAGACCTACCCTTCTAAGTGTTTAATAAATATGTTTACATTCATCCATTATTCCAGTTTCACTTGTATGACATAATCTTTGGAAGTTCAACCTCAATCCACGTGTTCAATCAGTTACCAAGTCTTGTCAAGTGTATCTTTATAAAAACTGTTGTAATAAATCATATAATCTCACCTAAAACAGTTATTACCTTAGGTCAGGCCTCTATACCTCTTGTCTGCACTATTATAAAAACTATCTATTATTCTTTCTGCCTAAATTACCTCCAAACTTTAATCCATTCTCCACTCTGCTGGGCAAGTCATTTTCTTAAAGCTCAATTTCAGTGCAATTGACTCCAGGAAGAAATAAGTTCAGGTTTGGTCTCAAACACTTTCTAGTTATGTGACTCTGGGTAAGTCACTCAACCTCTGTTTGTCTCCATTCCTTTTTTTTTTTTTTTTTGTAAAATTAGGAAAATAATAACACCTACCTCCAGGGGATGTTTTGGAGATCAAATAACATACTATTTGTTAAGTGTTTGGCATATTACTTGACACATAGTAGGTGTTTAACAAATACTACATCATCAGCACCATCATTAGCACCATCATCGTCAAAATAATGAAATAAAAACTTCTAGGCCTTTCAAAGTCTTTATAACCTGGTCCCTTTCTACCTAGAAAACTAGAATAGTTTCTTACAAAATAAACCCTTCCATATAACCCAAAATATAGAAAAATGATGTAATTTATTCTCCCCTTGTCTCTTTTTCTATCACTTTTCATCAATCTCTTTGCCTTTCTGTCTGCCTTTATCTCTCTTCCTTAATCTCTGTCTCTATTTCTCTCTGTCTCTGTCCTCTCTGTCTCTGTCTACTTCTATCTCTGTCTTTGTCTATGACTGACTCTATCTGTCATCAATCAATCTATCTAGAAAGATGAAAAAAAGGAATGATGGATGAATTCTAAAATGCTTCAATGCTATCATCACCAGCTCAAGAGTAAGTGAGAGTTAGAAGAAATTCTTTTGGAAAACTTAAGGAAGTCCATGGAAACCCCTTGGAAGGAAAGGCTTGGTTGGGCTCCATCTACATTTTTGGAGGGGATTTACAAATCTCTGTGGTCCCAGATCCATTGGATTATTGGAGTTTCTTGGAAAGACCCCACAAATAAAGTGTAGTTTGGACCCAACTATGGCCTCAAGTAACAAATAAGATTCTGTCATCTTTGAGGAATAGTAGTCTCCAAAGATTTGCCAAGAAACAAAGGACAAATTTTAAAATTTGACATTACAGATGACATTACAAAACTATGAGTCATGCAACAGTCTCTGAAGAACAGAAATGTAAAGTAACCAAAAGGGGAATGCCAAGGTGCCTGGTGGGTGTGAGAAAGCTGGAATTCATTACAGAGATTTTTTTATGGTGGGGAAATGAGGGTTAACTGAGTTGC
The DNA here is from genome assembly GCF_019393635.1 of Dromiciops gliroides. Classification (NCBI taxonomy): domain Eukaryota; kingdom Metazoa; phylum Chordata; class Mammalia; order Microbiotheria; family Microbiotheriidae; genus Dromiciops; species Dromiciops gliroides. Next base: position 688,503,736 of record NC_057862.1, read on the forward strand.
CCAGGGTCACACAGCTAGTAAGTGTCTAGTGCCTGACGCCAGATTTGAACTCAGGTCCTCCTGAATCAAGGGCCAGTGCTTTATCCACTGTGCCACCTAGCTGTTCCCCATTACAGAGAATTTTAAATAAAAGAAAGTGGTATAGAGAATTTCATTAAAGAAATTCACAATTGGAAAAGAAAATGAACTGGTCATGTGACTAGACCAGAGGATATCCAATGACTTACTTTTTCCATTGGTATCCTTTTGATAGTAAAATAATTCAAGCAAGACTATCACTTATTGAGGGAAACCCCTTTGGTGAACATACAGGAGGGCTTGGATATTAGATTTTCCTATATTTATTCTTTCTACAACACGTTTGTACATGTTTATTTCCATTGATCTCCCTCAGACAGTGTGCTTTTTGAGAACATGGACTATCTTTTGGCTTTTTTTTTTTTTTTTGTATTCCCAGTGCTTAGAACATAGAAGAGACTTTAAAGACTTAATAACTCCCAGCTGACTGATCAAGTAGTTCATTCAAACCAAGAATATCAATGACTTGGATAAAAATATAGATGACATGCATATCCAATTTCAAAAGGCAAAAAAGATGAGAAAGGGACAAGCTATTACATTTGAAAGTAGTAAAGATTCAAAAAGACCTTAGTATAATTGGGCATTGGTTAGAATCTAATAATATGAATCAATAATAAACACCAGGGACATCTAGGTAGCACAGGGGATAGAGCACTGGCCCTGATCACCTGAATTTAAAGCTGGCCTCAGACACATGCTAAGTGTGACTCTAGGCTAGTCACTTAACCCTGATTTCTCCTTCCCCAAAAAAAATTTTAAAAAGAATAAACATCTATTAGAATACTGGAACACCATATGCAGTCTTACATATGGCTTAAAAATCAGCTTCATAAGTACAAGATGAAAAGAGACATTTTTAGATGGTAACTTATTTGGAAAGGATCTGGATTCTTTGTTGGACCATAAGCTCTATATGAATCAATCATGTGATATGTTAGCCAAGAAAGTTAAAGCAGGCTGAAGGTGCATTTTAATTTATATATCAAGAGGGAATTGATAGTGACATTCTAGTTCTTCATGGTTAGACCACATCTGAAGTATTTTGATTAATTCTGGAAAAAACTAATTTAAGAAGGACTAGAGAGGAGTGGCTGGGTGGCACCCTGGATAGAACACCATTCCTGGTGTCAGGAGATACCTGAAATCAAATACAGCCTCAGACACTTACTAGCTGTATGACCTTGGGCAAGTCACTTAACTCCAGTTGCCTCCAGAAAAGAAGTACTAGAGATCATTCATAGAAGAAAACAGACTGTGAGTGATCCTGTATTTGTGTCATAGAGAGGAGATATCTGGGGGTAGCGGTAGGAGTGGAGACTGACTTTAATTATTTGAAAGGTTGGTATGTGGCATAGGTGTTGATCTTGTTCTATGTGGACTTGTAGGACAGAAACAGGAGCAATGGGTAGAATATTCAAAGCAGCAAATTTTGAATGGATGTATAGAAAAACTTTAAAAATATTTGTAATGCGTCAGGACAGAGGGGATTTCCCATGAAGCAGAGACTGGATCACCATTTGTTAGGAGGACCTGAGTTCAAATGCAGCCTCAGACACTTACTAGCTGTATGACCATGGTCAAGTCACTTAACTCCAGTTGCCTCCCTAAAAGAAGGACTAGAGATCCTTCATAGAAGAGAAACAGACTGTGAGTGACCCTGGATCTGTATCATAGGATGGATGGTTGAAGGAACAATGAGGTTGTGAGGTTTGGAGAAACAGCTTGAGTTTGAACAGACTTTGTGCCATAGATTGCTTTTATACTTCAGATTTCTGTTTTCTAATCCTCTAATAATCCCTTGACCTCTTCTCAGATTAATCATGCTCCATTACCTTAAGCTAAGTCCCTCAAATCTTAGTGTCCTGCATTGTTTCTAGGGAAACAAAAAATGACCTTTATGTTGGATTGTACTATCTCCTGTCTCACTTTCATGTTTATGTTTCCCTAACCATAAGATGGATTTCTTTTTCCCACAGTATTAAAGAAGTTCTTAGTTTATATACCCTACAGGTCATAACAAGAATATCAGTTTCCCTACTTGTGAAATGGAAAAAAAAATAATCCTTGCACTAATGACAGGACTCCTGCTCTTTGACTCTCCATGCCCCTCAGATGTCCTTTTGGTGACACTAATAAATATTATTTGAGCCTTATCCCCCTTGTATACATGTGTTGTTGAGGGAGTATATCACTACTCCTATCAAAGATGATTCCAAAATAATTTACATCCTACAATAGATAATTAGAATTGGGAGGGACTACCAAGTATGTGTAGTTGAATCTAAAACTGAGAAACAATCTCTATAGCAACTCTGATCATTAGATTTGGCCCATTGCTCCGGCCTGTTGAGTTTTTTTTTTTTTTCTGGTTTCCTATCTTGGCTTCCTGCCATATTAGCCTTCCTTCCCAGATTAGAACCATTTGAAAGTGCAATAATCATTTCCATTATGTCTTCTTCATAGTTATCCATGGAGAGGTAAGTAACTGAGAAGTGCATTGATTGATTAAATCATATACACTGTCCACATACTCTATGAAAGGAACTGTGTGGCAAATGTGTGATTGATTCAAGGTGAATGGAAAAAAGGGTTCTTGATATCTCTCTTGGTGTGGCGGTTAGACATTGATTTAGCCTTGCTGTCTTCCAAGGCATCTGTGATCATTCTGAGCATGGCCTAATTTATCTAGCAGCTTAAACACATGAGGTGAAACGTGTGGATAACAGAGGCTTACAGCTGTTTTGAAAGTGTTGTGAATTCATCTTCACTAGTAGCATTCTCCATGATGTTACTTCATCTCACACCATATGGGAAGTGTCACTACAGGCCATCTTAGAAATGCATGATAGTTTTGTGTCTTCTCCAATTGATTAAACCTTTCAAAGACCTTAGTCTAATTTCTCTTCCATTTGGTACCCATTCAGCAATCATTTATTAAGCATCTCCTATACTAAAGGCATTTTGTGCACTAGTCTCTGGGGAGACAAGGACAAGGAAAAGAAAGTCCCCTTCACTCCACAAAAGGCTAGAAGACATTAATGAACACTTTATCTAACCCTCTCATTATACAAATGGGGAAACCAATCAGAGAGGATCGTAGACACAGAGCCATAAAGACTCTTAGAAGACATCTTATCCTGCTTCACAATTTCAAGGATTTGGAAACCGAGGCCCAGAGAAGAAAAATAAGTTTCCCAAGGCAACAAAGTAAATGCCAGAATTGGGATTTAAATTCAGGTCTTTAGATTCTAATCTAATGCGTTGTAGGTGTTGTTGTTGTTGTTGTTGTTCTTAATCATACCCCAAAATACTCAAGAACACACTCTCAGTAAGCACCAGATTTCATGGATTAATATTCACATCATATGATTGCAGTCTTTAATCATTCATTTTAAGAGAAGAAATCCATCAGTAAGGTTGAGGAGAGGTGTCAAACTTCCAGAGTTTTGCCACTTCCCTAGTACTGCCAAACCAAACCAATATTGATCTTGGCCTTAATGCCAATGTCATCTATCCTTTCCCCCCTCCAAGATGGAAGCTGACTATCCATTCATATACCCACTCACACAAGAAGAGACCTAAAACTGTCAACTACACTTACAATCTCAGGCATATTCTCCCTTCTTTGTGCCTCTATCTAGGCTCCTCTAGCTATTGCCATCTGCCTTGAAGGCAACCATGGCTTCTTAGATGAGAAGGGAGTAACCAATTAAAATATACCTGGTAAAAAAGAAAATCACCCAACATGAGCATCACTATATCCTCTGGACCACTGGGTCTTAACATTTTTTTTGTTATTGTTGTTGTTTGTTTGTTTGTTTTTGTTTTTTAACCTAAAGCTTTCCAACATTTCTTAGGCATAGCTATCTGAGCTGCTTCTTTTCTCTAGAGATCACCAGACATTTCCACCTGCTCTGCAATTGGTCCCTCCTAAATGTATTCTCATGCACTTATAGCATGATGTGAGAAAATGATTATTAACAATGGATAAATGGATTTTCTGGGGGACCCAAAGATCAGCTCCTCAGTCCCACCCCCCAACTCCAGAAGTTTCATATCTTGTCTGGGACAAATCCAAGGTAACAAAAGTAATGGAGATTTATTATTTTGTACAGCTCAGTGACAGACTGATGTCCCTGAATCTGCCTACCCCTCACCCTGTTGATATTGGCCAAAGGCACTAGACTAACCTCTTCCTCCTCCAGCTGCAGTTTCTCCATCCACCCACACTGCCATGGCTTCAACAGCCAAGGGGCTATCTTTTAATACTGACCCTTCTTGCTCCCAGCCTCCTCTAAATATACCCTCTAGAATCAATCTGAAGTGAAAGTCTAACTTCTGAGAGGAAAAGGAAACCTAAGACTATTTTACCTCTACAAAAACACTGTATGTTATGTGAGAACAGGGGCTATCTTTCATTTCTATTTTATTCCCAGAATTTAGAATAATGTTTGACACATAGCAAATATTTATTAAAATTTTCTCCCTCCCTCACATCCTTAAACTACTGTAAATCCAGATTATGGAAAACATTAAATGTCAAACTAAAAGAGTTTGTAATATGGTGAATTTCAAAGGAGTTAAGAAAATATGTTGTTGTGTCATTCAGTTGTTTTCAGTTTTTTCCAACTCTTCGTGACCTAATTTGGGGTTTCTTTGGCAGATATATTGGATTGATTTGCCATTTCCTTCTCCAGCTCATTTTACAGATGAGGAAACTGAGGCAAACAGGGTTAAATGTGTTCCCAGTGTCACACACCTAGTAAGTTTCTGAGACCAGGCTTGAATTCAAGAAGAGTCTTCCTGATGCCAGGTCCATAGAGAAGCCCATTGAATTTAGCTGCCATAGGACCTATTTAGCAGACAATAAAGAGCCCTGTAAGACAGGTGGAATACAATGCAAAATGAAAATTAGCCTATCAATAGTAATGTGTGGAGTGTGGATTGGAGGTTAAAAATAAGTGTTGGTACGCAATTATAGCTTCTTATACTGGAATAGTAAGAAAGGTAGTGAAAATGTTAATAAAAAATGAAGGGATAATTGTAAAATACTGGGATTGAAGTCTATAGGACGTGCTATTGATTGATTATGAGAAATGAAGGAAAGAGAATATTCAAAGATAAATGCAAGTTTGGGGGACAGGTTTAGTGAATTAAGTAGATGGCACAAATTTAGACAAAAAAAAATAATGTTTAACTTGGGACAAAGGTTAAGAGGTAGAAGTGGCATTGGAAATCATTTAACCCAACCTCCTCATTTTATACATAAAGAAACTGAATCCCAGAGTAGGGAAGTGATCTTTTCAAGTGTAGGGGACAAATTTTAACTGGGGTGTTAGGTGGCTCACCACAATATTGGGGCAAGGAAGGAGATTAACAGCCTCTTTCAAAAACAGAACAGGGTTTATTAACAAGAACTAACTTAAAAACCAAGTTAGATTAGTGGAATTAAGGGAAAGGGAAAAAAAAAAAAGGAATGAGGGAAGGAAAACAATATGACCTGAATCACACCACCAGCCAGGGCTCAGCAGAACACATGGCTGCATCCTGTCTCTTTCCAGCTCCAAGCCAGAATGGCGAAACTCCTCCTTTCTCCTTACCAGCAACCCCTGGGCTGCCAGGAAACAGGGCAGACAGACACACAGCCCAAAGCTAATTGGCCGGCAGCCCTGATTGACAGAATTAACAAGCTGCTCTACAACAGCCAGCCCCCTTTCAGTTTCTGTACAACAGAGGTCACCTGACTGCCCTCACCTGGCTTCCAATCCTGGTGGGGCTGTCCTCATTATAATTTGGCCAGACCCATGCAGGTGAGCAGGTACCAGCCAGAGCAAGGTCAGGGCTCATGGAGATTCTAATTTTATACAAAGATGGGGTCATAGAAACCTCAAATCACAATTAATTCTTTACACAAGGTAACACAGATAATGAGTGGTTGAACTAGAATATGGATCCAGTAAGGTCCTTTGACTTAAGTAAAAACATTTGAAGTCTGAAGAACTTGTACAACAATTGGGACATCTAGATGGAGATAATGCAGGGGAGAAGCCAGGAATTTGGGTATGGATTTGGGAGGCACCTGTCTGGATTCAATAACAGAAGCCATAAGAGTGAATCATGTTTCTGAGGAAGACAGTGAAGAGAAGGCAGAAAAAAATGCCTGAGAATGAAAGTTTAGTTATCAGTCACATTTAAAAAGTTTAAAATGTCCATAGACAATTAGTTAGAAGAGATTGTATAGACCATCTAATCTATCTGACTAATGTTATCTTTCTTTTTTTTTGTTTGTTTTTTGTTTTCTTTGTTGTTGTTTTGTTTTTTGCAGGGCAATGAGGGTTAAGTGACTTGCCAAAGTCACACAGATAGTAAATATCAAGTGTCTGAGGTTGGATTTGAACTCAGGTCCTCCTGATCCAGGGCTGGTGCTCTATCCACTGCACCACCTAGCCACCCATTATCTTTCTTTTAAAATAAATATGTGTTGCTGATATGGATAGAGAGAAGCATAGTCCTGGAAGGTAGACTGGATGATAGAGAAAGAAAAAAAAGAAGGAAATAAGATGGGCGGATAGATGGACAGAAAGATAGATAGATAGATAGATAGATAGATAGATAGATAGATAGATAGATGGATGGATGGATGCATGGATGGATAGATACATAGATACATAGATACATAGATAGATGAGAGGTGGATGGATGGATTGATTGACAGAGTACATTCCATTCATGTTCCAGTTACCTCATATTCTCAACAATGGGATTGCTGGCTCAGAGTTTAATGGGATTTCTCCCCAAACTGAAAATTGTTTTCTAGGATGGAATTTACAGTGCATGAAACATGTATTAATGTGCCTAACTTCCCACAAGACTCCCCATTGTTGACTGCTTTCATTTTAAAATCATATTTGTCTATACTCTGCTAATAACCATTTAAAACATCTAATATGTCCCAGACAGTATGTTAATCACTGGAGATTCAAAGGGACACACATGCTAATGGGAGAGAGAACATGCAAATGACTATGTACATACAAGTTATGTACAAAACAAATGGAAATCAATCTGTGTTTATATGTGATTTATAGTAATTTATAGTTGTGCCATTGTAATTTATAGTTTTCTTATAAGTGATTTGAAATTTTTATGTGATTCTTTTTAATTTCTTTTTCATAAATTGCCTGTCCATATTCATTAACTCTAAATGTAAAGTAGAATGGCTCATGTTGTTATATCTTGAAATTTATTCTCTAAATATCTTACATAGAAACTAGGATAGGGACTGGGCGTGTGGATAACTGACAATTTTTTTTTCATATTCATGAAGAGAAAATGCCTTTCTCAATAATAGGCAGTTTCAATCTTCTACCTGGAACCGATTTTGTTTATGCAAAAAACTTCTAAATGTTACACACTTGAAATTATCTATTGAATCTCTTAAGTGTCACAATATTCTATCCTTAGTTTGAAATTCTTTCCAATAATAGAATTGAAAGATATTGCCCTTCCATTCTCATCTATTTTTAATTTTTTTTTTCTAATTTTAAAAGTGTGTAACTTATTTAGAAAAATTAACTCTAGCCAGGGCTATGCTGGATCCACATCCTACTATCTCATAGGAGTCACTCTTAAATTCCCAGTGTATCTTTTACATCTTATAAATTGGCAAACACTACAAATAAAGTCTTGTTTTATTTTGGTTGATTATCTAAACTTTAGAAAGTGATGGAGGAAGTCAATAATGCAGCTTGAATTTAAAAGTATGCCTTGGGTTATTGGAGAGGAAGTTGTCAAACATTTACTGGCACACTTGTAAGGGGGCTAAAATTCTATCTAGTCTGTCTAAAATATCTAATGAGTGGTTGCCAATAAATTATAAGCTTCAGCATGATTTAGACTGTTAAGCATTTATGAAGGAGAATAAAAATTTGGTGAAGAAAGAGAGAAAGGCATAGATTCATCTATCAATTAAAGGGAGAGTGCATTTGTCACTCCACTCTCCACCGGAGTCCTGATGAAAGAGAGCCAGTGCGTCAGCCTCGTCCCCTCTTCCTCCCACAAGCAAACATCACTTCCTGATGTCAAAGAAAAGCCACATGGCCTTGCCATCCGAGGCCTTCTCCTCATAGTGGAGCTTTCATACAGTAAATCCCCAGCAGGTGGCATCATTCCAATCATTACACACTACTGACTATAGGGAATATATTTAATGAACATTATGGTATTTTTTGTAAGACTCTAGTCTTCTTCAAATTTCTATCATTGATTATTTCCAGTTTTTCTAATAGTTTTCATTGAATAATGTGTTTTCCTAATGTCTTGTATTTCTGGACTTATCAAATACTGGTAGTTATTTCTAGATCTTTCTTGACTAATGTCTTTCATCAATCTGCTTTCCCCCTTCATTTTAAAATTTTACTCTATAGTTTTGCTGATTATCACTTTAAAATAGAACTTCAGATCTAAAATTTCAAGCTGTTTTCATTCCTTTTTCCCCTTGAAATTTAGAATTGTCATTTTGATTTTTTTAACAAAATCATTAAAATTACTCCTTAGGGAATAAGACTTTTAGATTTTTTTTTATACAGCAGTAACTAAAAACGTTGTTTTAACCACAGGATCATAAATTTAAAGCTGAAAATTATCTTTGAAGGTACTGATTCCAACATCTTCCATTTACAAATAATAAATCTAAGGCCTTCATACTTGAAGCAAACTGGCAAACTTCAGTTGTTAGTAAGTGGATTTTTAAAGCCTTTGTTTTTTTTTTTTTACATGATTTTTTTTCTCAATTATATGTAAACTTTTCTTTTTTAATTTTGCATACCAAATTATTTCCCTCACTCTCTCCTACTAAAGAATGTAAGCAATTTGATTTAGATTATATATATGCTGTGTAAGGAATAAATTGTGATTTGGGGATTCCATGAGCACATCTTTGCTTCATTATGTCAGACTGAAAAGATGTAATCTTGAAAAGCCTAAGAGAAGATGGGTGTGTACTTGAAGAAATTATAGAAAAGAACATTTATTGAGTCAAAGTATCAAACTAAGTATCCTCCCCCAGTAGTTCCTCTATGCCCAAATGGGCCTGGCTAAATTATAATGGAGACAGCCCAGGGGTTATGTTGAACCAATTGGAGACTCAGCATGGCTAAGAACCGCAGGGAGGGGAAAGAGAGAAGTCCTAAAGAAACAGGTGGAGAGGAGAGAGAGGAGTTGGGTGGTGGTTGACCTTCTGACCCAACCAGGAAAGACTGCACAGCTGATTCTCATTGGAACTAGGGATTCCAGGTGGTGGTAAGTTTGTGTTGTGGAAGTGAGGCCAGCTCTTTGGGCTAGCTGAGCTGGAAGCAAATTTGGGGTTTGATTCAGTCTTTGTTAGATTCTAATCATCTGAGAAGCAGGTTATGTTTTTCCCCTATTGCCCTTCTTGTTGTTCCTGGCTTTATTAAGTTCACCAGTGTTGTAAATTTTGTTCCCATTAATAGAACCTGGTTTGTTTGTGGAAAAGAGGCTTTTAATCTCTTTTCTTGTTATTCTGGGATAAATAACTAAAAAGGCGGTTTGGAAGGGAGGAAACTTTGGACCTAGAGGTCTCTCATTTTCTGAACCCCAATATTATGGCAAGCTGCCCAATTAACTCTCCCCATACTCAATTTGGCCCTTATAGGTATCATGCAAAACATTTCCAAATTAGCCATGTTGCAAAAGAAAACATACAAAAAAAAAAAAGAGAATAATAAAGAACATAACAACAATGCTTCTATTTGTATTTAGACTCCATATTTGTTTCTCTGGAGGCGAATAGCATTTTTCATCTTTAGTATTCACAATGGTCTTAGATCATTGTATTACTGAGGATAGCTAAGTCTTTCACAACTGATCATGCTTACAAAATTGATGTTATTGTGTACAATGTTTTCCTGGTTCTGCTCAGTTCACTTTGCATCTTTCCATGTCTGTCCAGGTTTTTTCTGAAATCTGCATTCTCACCATTTAGGAATCTATTACTTTAATATATCACAACTTGATCAGCAATGCCCTAATTCATCAGCATCACCTCAATTTCCAATTTTTTTGCCACTACAAAAAGAGCTGCTACAAATATTTTTGGTATGTATAGGTCCTCTTCCTTTTTCTTTGAAGTCTTTGGGGTACAGGCCTCATAATGATATTGCTGGGCCAAAGGGCAGTTACAATTTCATAGACCTTTGGATACAGTTAAAAATTGTTTTCCAAATGGTTGGATCACTTCAAAACTCTACCAACACTGCATTAATATCCCTATTTTTTTTCCATATAGCCTACAACAATTTTTATTTTCCATTTCTATCATGTTAACCAATTTGATAGGTGTGAGATGGTAGCTCAGAATTGTTTCAATTTTAATTTCTTTAATCAATAGTGACTTAGAGTATTTTTAATGTGACTATAGATAGAGTTGATTTCTTCATTTGAAAATTGACTGTTCATGTATTTTGACTATCAATAGGGGAATGACTTGTATTCTTCAAATTTGATTCAGTTTTCTATATATTTGAGAAATTATACTTTTATCAGAGAAACTAAACTTTTCATCCATTTTTTGCTTTCTTTTTAATCTTGGATACATTGGTATTGTTTGTGTAAAACTTTTTCAGTTTCATGTAAACAAAATTATCCATTTTAATCATATAATGCCTTCTATCTATTGTTTGATCACACATTGTTCCTTTATCCATAGATTTGGAAGATAAACATTTCTATTGCCCCTTAATGTGCTTATGATATTATCCTGTAAATCTAAATTATGTTCTTATTTTAACCTCTCTTGGTATATAATGTGAGATGTTGGTCTATATCTGGTTTCTGCCAAACTGCTTTCTATTTCCCCCCATTTTTTTGTCAAATAATTTTTCTTATGCCCAAATGTTTTATCTTTCTGTTTTTTAAATACTAGATAAATATTATTTATTGCTTTTTATTGTTTACCTAATATATTCTACTGATCCACCACTCTATTGCTTAGCCAGTACCAGATTGTTTTGAGGATTACCACTTTGTAATACACATTTTCCATTGATTCTCTTGATATTATTCACCTTTTCTTCTCCCAGTTGAATTGTATTATTTTTTTCTAGTACTATAAAGTGTTTTTTGATAATTTGATTGGAATGACATTGAATAAGTAAATCAACTTAGGTACAATTTTCATTTTTATTATATTCACTATAAAACTTTGTTAAAAGAGAATAGGAAAAGTGTGGAGATAGTCATAAGTGAATGTAATATAAAAGTAAAAGTCATAAATAATAAGGTAATAGCATAATAGTTTGATATAGCACTAAACCTATCCATTGATCATAACTAATACCACTGATAGCTAACTAGATGCACTTTAAGGAATATGAAATATTTCACATATATTACACATGATCCCTGTGAGGTAGGTGCTATTATTATTCCCATTTTACAAATAAGGAAATTGAGGCGGAGATTCAGTGACTTCAATGGGGTAATCAGATGATAATTGTCTTTTGAACTTAGATCTCCCTAAATCCAGGCATCTAGGAAGAACAGTGGATAAATTATAGGGCCTGGAATCAGGAAGACTCATCTTCTTGAGTTCAAATCGAGTCTCAGACTCTACTAGCTATGTAACACTATGCAAGTTACTTAATTCTGTCTGTCTCAGTTTCTGCATCTGTTAAATGAGCTGGAAAAGGAAATGGCAAACCAAGCTAGTATCTCTGCCAAGAAAACACCAATGGGATCACAAAGAGTGAGGCATGACTGAAAATGACTGAACAAAAATAATGACTCCCTGTGTCAAAATCTTGGTCTCTATGCATTGTCTAATGTAAATGCCTCTTAATTAATCATGTGGCATAGTCATAAAAAAAAACTGTTTATATAACTATCTCTCTCTCTCATTCTAACTATCTCTCTCTTAGCTATCTTTCTCTCTAGCTATCTATCTACCCACTTATCTTTGGCTTATTTTTGTCTCTCTCTTTTTTTTTTTTGGCAGGGCAATGGGGATTAAGTGACTTGCCCAGGGTCACACAACTAGTAAGTTTCAAGTGTCTGAGGCTAGATTTGAACTCAGATCTTCCTGAATCCAAGGCCAGTGCTTTATCCACTGCACCACCTAGCTTCCTCCTGTCTTGCTTTATTTTTGAAAATTATTTTATAGTAGCATTTATATAAGTACTTTGTGTCTTTATAGGATAATAGTGAAATATTTCTGTTTGTTTACCAAAATGAGATTTTTATTTCTATCTCTTGGCTTTTGATTTTATTATTAATATAAAGACTGATGATTTTATGTATTTAACTTCTTTCCTGTGATTTTACTGAAACAAACAATTATTTCAACTAAAGTTCTCTTTCTAGGATTTTATAAGTAAACTTTCATATTGTCAGCATATAGCTCATTTTCCTTCTTTTTTTCCTGGAAATGCATCATAGCACTATGGGTAGAGTACTAGCTTCTAAAATCGGGATTCATTTCCTCCCTCTTGTGAAAGTTAGAGCACTACCAATATGCTGAGAAAGATATTGCAGATTCTGCCATGAGGAGAAAGCATGTGACTTGGTATCCACATGTGACTTAGCGTCCGGAAGTTACTACCTGTTGGTTGTGTCAATAAAAGTTACCAGCCAATTAGCTTGGAGCTGTGTATGAAGATGGCCTGGCTTCCTGTTTGACAGGAGGCTTCTGGAAGGATGAAAGCTCTTTTTTTTGCCGTACAGGGGCTTGGTGGCAGAGACAGGCAGGATAGGAAGAGCACGTAAATCTCATATTCCATCCACATGTTTCTCTTTACTAACCCCTAATATACTTTAATAAATACTTAATTCCCAAATATTGGTGCTCTACGTTTTCTAATTTAAGGTGACCACTCATTAGATTTTAGACATCATAGCTAGAATTTTAGGCCCTTACATTCTAACATATATTAATTCTGTGACCCTGGGTTCTAATGGCTATACGTTGCATGTATAATTCTGACATGCATTGTTAAAGGGCATTTCCTCACTGCCAAGTTACCTTATACCAATGAAATCACAGAATTATTCAATAAAACCCTGTGCTTTCACTTATTCCCTTAATATCACAGCCTTCTTTTCTTGATCAGGAAAAATAAAATGCTTGCTGTGATTTCATTACTACTAGCAGTATGTGAAATAATAATAAAGATAATAAGCATGCTTGCTTTACCTCAGACTTTGAAAAGGAACCTTCTACCATTTCTCCACTAACAATAATGCTTGAAATAGAGGTGTCTTTTTTGTATTAAGAAAAAGTAATTTTATTTCTGTGTTTCAGTGCTTTTTGTTTTGTTTTTAATAGAAATCTGGGGTGAATTTTGTCAGACCTTTTTGGAAATAATTGGTATGATAATGTTAATATTCAAGACAATATGGCATAATGAATAGACATGAACCTGAAGTCTAGAAGTCTGAGGTTCAAGTTTAGCCAACAAGACATGCTGGTTGAGGACCCTGGATAAACCACAAATACTCAGTGTACCAACTAACGTTCACTGTCTAACTGAAAGACAAGCTAGAGATCTCCACTTTAGGGATCATTCTTGCCTAAAAGCAGTGTAGCAGTCTACATTGAGTAATCATAAGTTCAGGCATACATATATATATATATATATAATCATGGTACAGCTAGTCTTAATATGGACCACCTTCAGTTCACTTCAACCAATGGATGCTAGCCAACTAGCTTTGATCAGTGGGTGGTGGCCTGCTTCTATCAAAACGGGATAAATGGGGGGGGGGCAGCTATATGGCACAATGGATAAAGCACCGACCTTGGATTCAGGAGGACTTGATTTCAAATACAGCCTCAGACACTTGACATTTACTAGCTGTGTGGCCCTGGGCAAGTCACTTAACACTCATTGCCAAGCAAAAAAAAAAAAAAAAAAAAAAAAAGGATAAATGCCTCAAGGAGGAGGCTGGAGCCATCTGAGGCTCATGATCTGAACCTAAACCCACTGTCTCTTGGTGCTCAATCTCCTTTTAGGCCAGAGTAGGTAATGCAGGGCTTCTGAACTCTGCTTGAGGCCATGTGCTCTGAGAGACAATATGGCATTGGCCCTACTCGGCTTTCCTCCTGTTTGTGTTAAATGCTACGTGGTCAATCCTCTTCTTATATTTAATATAGTATAATAATAAATACTTACTGCCTAAATGGGTGTGATAGCCATTATTGTATAAATAGTAATTAATATATAAATATCAATATTTTAGAAAACCCAGTTTAGCCTCCACATATTTTAGCAAACACAATTTGGTAAACTACAAAAAACACATGTTATATTAGATGCTATCTTGTTGTTGAGTCATGTCCAAGGCTTCATGACTTCATTTGTGGTTTTCTTTTCTTTCCTTGTTTTTATTTTATTTTATTTTATTTAACTTTTTAAATTAATAAACATTTTGATTTATACCTTTGAGTTCCAATTTGTATCTCTCCTTCCCTCCCTTCCCTCTCCCTAAGGTGGTAAGCAAACAAATATGGTTTATACATGTATGATTATGTAAAACATTACCATATTAGTCATTTTGTACAAGAAAACTTGAACAAAAGAAAAAAATGAAAGAAAGTGAATACCAAATATTCTCAACAATACAGTGATCCAACGCACTCCCAAAGGACTACTGATGAAACATACTATCTACCTCCAAAGAAAGAATTGATATTGATGGAACAGACTGAGTTATGCTATTTTTCACTTTCTTTCATTTTTTTTCTTTTGTTCAGGTTTTCTTGTACAAAATGACATATATATGTGTGTTTGTGTGTGTATATATATGTGTGTGTATATATGTTTGCATGTATATGTACACATGTGCAGACACATACATATTGCTGTCTCTGTACACAATATTCTCTTGCTTCTGCTTACTTCCCTATATATTGGTTCATACAAGTCTTTCCAGGACTTTTTGAAATCATCTTGCTTGCCATTTCTTATAACACAACAATATTCCATCACCCTCACATACCACATTTTGTTTTTCCATTCCCCAATTGATGGGCATTCTTTATATTTCCAATTCTTAGTCACCACAAAAAGAGCTGCTATAAAAACTTTTGTATAAATACGTCTTTTTCTATTTTGGGGAATATCTTTGGGATATAAACCCAACAGTAGTATTTCTGGATCAAAGGTCATGTGTGTGTGTGTGTGTGTGTGTGTGTGTGTGTGTGTGTGTGTGTGTATGGAAAAACAAAATGTTGTATGTGAGGGTGATGGAATATTGTTTTTTGGTTTTTTTGGTTTTTTTGCGGGGCAAGGAGGGTTAAGTGACTTGCCCAGGGTCACACAGTTAGTAAGTGTCAAGGATCTGAGGCCGAATTTGAACTCAGGTCCTCCTGAATCCAAGGCCAGTGCTTTATCCATTGTGCCACATAGCTGCCCCCCCCCCCATTTATCCCCTTTTGATAGAAGCAGGCCACCACCCACTGATCAAAGCTAGTTGGCTAGTTGGTTGAAGTGAACTGAGGGTGGTCCATATTAAGACTAGCTGTACCATGATGACACACATATATATATATATAGGCCTGAATTTATGATTACTCAATGTAGACTGCTAGACTGCTTTTAGATAAGAACGATCCCTAAAGTGGAGATCTCTAGCTTGTCTTGCAGTTAGACATTGAAAGTTAGTTGGTACACTGAGTATTTGTGGTTTATCCAGGGTCCTCAACCAGTATATCTAGTGAACTGAGGGTGGTTCATATTAAGACTAGTTTACCATGATGACATCAGGGCCTAATGGGGAGACCCCCTGAAGGGCAAAGATAGCATTCAGATAGGTGTGGTATAATCCCATCAGTTCACTAAACAAGTCAAAAGAGTCTATTCTCCATTTCTATTGAATGCCCTGAACAGTATTGGGCTCTGAAAAAGATTAGAACTTTCTCAAGGACTGAGCTTTCAGAAGTAGGGGGGCGAGAGGGAAGCCAGCTAAAACTGGGTCCCCGGATCCCCAAAAAAGTAGTTATTAATAATTATTTTCTCAAACATTGTATATAGAGGGCTAAGTTTAGAGCAGAAAGACCTATGTTCAAATTCTGCCTCTGACATATTCTGATTGTATTGACCCTCAGCAAGTTACAAACTCTCAGCACGCTTGGCTATTCTGTAAGATTACATATATCAGAGTACACACACACACACACACACACACACACACACACACACAGAAGTACTTTAATCACTTCAAGTCCCCCATACAATGAAATCGCCTGTGTGTGTTCTAAGTCTATTGGGTTTTTTCTTCTTTTTTTTTTTTTTTTGTGAAACATTCCTAAATGCCTAGTATAAATCTCCAAAAGTCCTTAATGAATATATATATATATATATATATTTTAATATTAGATGCTCTTTGCTAACATTTTGTTCTATATTTTGCATAAATATTCATCAATTGTAGTGCATATAAATCTCTATTTAATATCTCCTTGGTTGGGTAATACAATGGTATGTTTCAACTAAGTTTTCTAAGCTTTCCTGTTTCTTTAAATTTACAAATATTTTAAGCAGTATTTGGTTTAAGTATGCATTTTTGTTTTTGTTTTTTTGAGGCAATTGGGGTTGACTTGCCCAGGGTCACACAGATAGTAAGTGTCAAGTGTCTGAGGCTGGATTTGAACTCAGTTCCTCTTGATTCCAGGGCCCGTGGTCTATCTACTGCACCACTTAGCTAGCTGCCCCAGGTTTAAGTATTCTTTAACTGTTATTTAAATTTATTACTAAATCTTGCTGGTAGCATGTTTCTATATTGCCCCCCCTACTTTTGATGTTAATTTATTGCTTACTCAATCTCTCTGAAAGTACGTCCTGTGGATACTTTCTTTCCAATTCCGTTGATGTGGGTTGTTGATACATTATTTTGCTTTCTTATCAGTCTCTTCCTTTTATAATTTTTTTTAGTTTTGTTGGCAAAAAATTAAGGTGAATAATCTATGAGAAATTTCATTTCTTCTCCATTTATTATGAATTTCTTCTTTCCCTTTTTATTACTTTAGCTATTTGATTTATTTTTCTATGTGTTTTTCTCTGTCTTTCTGTCTCCTTGTCTTTGTCTCTGTCTCTGTCTCCCTCAATCTCTCTGTCTCTCTCCTTGATCTATGTGTCTATCTGTCAGTTTGCCTGTGTGTCTCTCTTTTGCTCTTTCAAGAAAAAAATGGATTTTTTGAAAATCACTGGGTTCCCATGGCTGATTCCCACTGTACTTATATGTGGGTTCAAATACGGACTAAGGCACTGACGACTTTGACTTTCAGCAACTCACTTTTTTCTCTCTGAACTGTAGCTTCTCATTTTTCAAATAGAGACTTTTGCCTCAAACTGATCATGATTCCCTTTTCAAATGAGACTTATTTGTGATCGGGACAGAGAATGGGCCATTTGCTGCCAACATTGCCTTCCATTTTCATTTAAACTCTTTAAGATTTCTCAGCTCCCAAAATCTCTGAATTCCTGTTTTCAGCACAGGACTTTCCACTGCTGTTTCAGCCAGGAGATTAAAGAATTGGGTTCATTAGATACCAAATGGAAAATATTTGTAAATGTATCCTGGCAGAGGAGCCCTAGCCCAGTGGATTTATGTCTTACCATACTTTATGCATTGTTATTCCAATATTAGCCTATATCAGTGTTTTTTAATAGGTTGGCCCGTGCTACTCAATAATACCCACTTAGAAAAATAGAAAGGATTAAATATAATTGCTCTAACCAGAAATGTAATTAAAGTGAACACATATTAATCCAGGGGAGCTGAAGGAAAGGACAATGATTTATGAGCAATATTGCTGGCATTTTCAAGAGGCATGAAGCCATTAAAAATGAATATCTAAAAACTATTAGTTAGGAAGGCAGCCATAATTGAATAAGCAATCCACTTTGTCTTTGGGGCTTTCCTAATGTTTGGAAGGACTCATAAGGTATTTAATGGAAAATAGCACCAAATATGTACAGATATGTGTAAGTATATTCATAAGTGTGTTATGTGTACATGTATGCTTACTGTAACATTAATCAGAATATATTTTTCATAAATATAAATGTATTTTTACTAGAATTTGAAGCAAATATTGACCAAAAAATGGATGAGATTTAAAGCCTTTGTCTTAACTCAAATGAATCATTCATCAGTTGATGGGAAACAGAATTCCAGCAAACAAGAGCTTCTAGTAGTTGCCCAATGCTTGTCCAGAGCGAAGAGTGAATCTGAGTTCTGACTCAGGTTGCATAGAACTATTCTTAGTTCCTTCTGCTTTGTATGGCTTTGCTTCAGTCATTCATTCATTAATCTATTTATTTTCCCCCATCAGGAGACCCATATACCAACTAGAGCCAAAAGGAATCTCAAAGATCATGTTGTCTAACTCTGAAATTTGATATATAAGGAATTTCAGGTACAGGGAAGGGAAGTAATTTTACCAATGCAACAAAAGTAGCATGTATCAAAGAGAAGATGCAACCCTATCTCCTCTGTCCCTGCATGTTTGCCACAGTATTTCCCTGGGCCTTAAGGTGGATTAGAGTTTTTTAGGATCACAAGCTGTGATTTAGAGTCAAAGTGGATCTTAAAAATCATTCATAAAAATCCTACCATCCAGTTGATATCCTCCACATTTCCTCTCAAATTACCTTTTATTCTATTATGGTGTATTCATTTGTATGCATTTTCTTCCTATTTATTAAATATCTGTAGATTTCTGTTCTTATTGACACCTCTATAAGACTAAAAACTCCTTGAGAATAGGGACTCTTTCATTTATTATATTTTTAAACCCCACATAGAACACAGTGTCTGGCTGTTTGATTAATTTATTAATTTGACTGGTCAGAGGTCCCCTTACATATTAAATGAAAAAGGTAGGATTTGAACCCTGCTTCTCTAGCGCCAAATCCAGGGATCTTTATATTTCTTTACCCCTTATTGTAATGATTAGAATGGTGCCACCTGCTGGAGACTTACTGTAGGAAAGCTCTGCCATGAGGAGAAGGCCTCTGAAAGCCAGGCCATGCGGCTTTGCTTTGGTGTCAGGAAGTGACGTTTGCTTGTGGGAGGAATAGGAGGTGAGGCTGGTGCTTTCACTCTCTTTCACCAGGACTCTGGTTGAGAGTGGAGCTAAAGATGCACTCTTCCTTTGATAGATAGATAAATCTAGGGCTTTCTCTCTCTCTTCACCAAATTCTTATTCTCCTTAATAAATGCTTAAAAGTCTAATTCTTGCTAAAGCTCACAATTTATTGGCGACCACTCATTAGATATTTTAGACAGCCTAGCTAGAATTTTACCCCCTTACATTATTAAATACAAATGTCCTTACCCTATTATCTGCCATAGCTACAGGGAAACCAAGGACCCTTTTTGCCATTCTGGAAAATAAGGCTTATGTATGTATTTCTTCTGATTTGACATGAAGCATATTATTTAGCATTTGTATAATCTTGATAACTATGGTAGAGACAGCTGTAGGATCACCTAGGGGACAGAACACATAAATAAGACAGACAAGTCAATATAACCAAAAAACCCAAGGGCTTCACAATGGAACACTGACGTTAAAGTACCCAGTTACAAAACTCCTTTTGGCATATATTAATATGATGTTAATGTCCCATGAAAATAAGTTTGCATAATTTTCTATAATGCACTGCGATTGCCCTGTTAACTGTTAAAGAACTTCTGCAATTGAATTGCCTCATTTTGTACATGAAACCTTGATATTATGTAATGTATACTTATCACCATTCCTCATTCCTTTGGGTGATTTTCTCTTTCCCTTCTACCTTCCCTCCTTCCTTTCTTCTTACCTTGCTTCCTTCCTTTTTCCCTCCCTACATTTTGTCCTCCCTCCTGTAAGAGAACATTAGAAAAGATAAGAAATAAATCAGGAGTCTGATTCCTCCTACAATGCTAGATTCTCCCTGAAAACAACAACAAGAACAGTAACACAAGCAAAAGTAACAACCAACAAACAGTAACAAAAAAGATGTTTGCATTGTGCCTCATACAAAATAATCACATATAATTAAATGGATTCCGATGGCCAGACATAAGTGAGAAATCAAATATTTAACTTACAGGGTTTGTTGAACCTGAGTGATATCCATTTTATATATGATCACTCTATGCTAACCTGTCTTGGAAGAGTAAGGAACCAGTCCACCATACCACAGATGAGTCAAACAGCATTTATTAAGTTTTTAATTATATGCCAGTCACTGTGCTAAGCACCAGGGATACAAACATTCTAATAGGGAAGATAGCATGTAAATAATTCAATATGTACTTTGCAAAAACAATATACATTATTTCATTGTGTGCACATATATATACACACATATGTACATATGCAAGCCTATATAAGTATTCATGTACGTACATATGTATGTATGTATAGAGAGAGGATAGATTAACTTAAATCAGAGAGTAACCATGGAGATGAATATGAGAAAGGTCTCCTGAAGAAACTGAACATTGCATTAAACCTGGAAGGAAGCTAGTGAAGCTAAGACAAAGAGGAGAGGTCAGAACATTACAGTAACAGAGGACAGTCAATGAAAGACTTTGAGAGGAATGCAGACAGACATGTTGGAAGAAATAGATGTAGATCACTCTGTAGCTGGATTTTAGAGATTTGTAGGAGAATGCAATGAGTAAGAAGACTGGAGAGTCATGATAGAACCAGGTTATGAATAGCTTTAAATGTCAAATTTAGGTATTTGTATTTGATCCTGGAGATAAGTAGCTACTGAGAGAGGGAAAAGGAAGGGAATTATTATTTATTAAGCATCTATTGTTTACAAGGGATAATGATAAGCAATATAAACTTATTATTTCCATTCTATCTCAAGGAAACTGAGGTTAAGTGAGTTGGCCAGGGTTATACAGTTAGTGTTTAAGAACATATTTGGACTCAAGTCTTCTCAACTTGAGGCCATGTGCTTTATCCCCTGGGACACCTAGCTGTCTCATAGTCACTTGAGTACAATGAACAGGGAGGTGACATGATCATATCAACCCTTTAGAAAACATACACTATATATGTATATATATATATATGTATATATATATATATATATATATATATATATATATATATATATATATATATATATATATATAACAGATTAGAGAAGAAAGAGATCTGAACCCAGAGAACATGTTAGAAGATTGTTGTAATAGTTCAGGAGAGAGATAATTTGGGTCTGAACCAAAGTTGTATCTTTATGAGAGAAGATGGCATATACAATAGATTCTGTGAAGGTAGAAATGATAATACTTGAGAATGAATTGGTTATGTGAGATAACTGTAGTGAAGAGTTATGGATGACACTGAAGTTGTAAGCCAGAGTGCCTGAGAGAATGGTGGTTTATACAAATTACTGGTGGGTACAAATCACTTCTATGGAGGGGTGGGGGGGTGGGACAACGAGATGGTATTGTCAACCTGAAAATTATTTTAAAAATCAATATAACAAAATTAAGGTCTATAAGGTCTATAAGGTTATTAACCAGAGCAGAGGAGTTATATTTTGTGATACCACCATAGCAAGTGAGGAGTATCCAAAGGGTAAGGCTGAAAACAATTTATATATGGTACAAACAACTAACAGAGCATGTGAAAAGGCTTCCCTTAATTGATTACCTTTTGTTTCATCTGTTGAACTTTTTACATATGCTGGTAATCAAAGTCTGGAATTGACAACTTTGGTCAACCCCAGGCAATTCATTGGTTTGGGGAAAGGAAACTAAAAGAAGTCAATCAGTTCTTAGATAATTACACTTTTCAGTGTCTTCCTCATATATGGCAGAGTACCTGACAGCCATGTTAGTTTAAGGACAAAATCTCTTGACCTCTGTAAAATAGTATAGGTTCATTCAGAATCATGCATTCTAGCATCAAGGCAATGGAGATGAAAATACAAGGATTAAAGAATCATGCTATGGAGAAAGAGGAAGAGGAGAGTATTGAGTTCTCTTCCCACCATTACTTAAGCTAAAACTTCCTGAACTTCAAAATGTCCTAAGACCCAGATCATGCCAAGAGCTAGAATGAGTATCCTCAGAGCCTCATTGTCTGACAGTAACATTTTTATTATATAAGAAAGATACACCAATGAGAAATTTGATTCATTGACAAAAGACTACTTGAGATGACTAGAAGAGAATTGTATCTATGAGACTAGCATAGAACTACCTCTATGCAAAGGGAAAATTCATGAGGATCTCCTAAAGAGATACAACTTCCAGAAACAAGAGACTATGAATTTAAGCTTTATCAATAGGTGTTCTCTAAGAACATTGTTTGTGCAAGGGTTACATGTGGAACCCATAGAAATGTGAAAGTCATATCAATTATCTGCTCTCTAAGGACTTGTTTTGCCCATGACAATGTGAATTGGTGTTAGATAAGGAAGGTGCTACATTAGATTAAGAGTACTCATGGGGCAGAGCCAAGATGGAAGAGAGAAGCCAGAAAATTGCCTGAGCTCTCCTAAGGTTCCCTCAAAAAGAACATTAAGTTAAGCTTCTAAACAAATTCTGAAACTACAGAAGCTACAAACAGACAGAGAAACACAATCTTCCAACCTGAGATAATTTAGAGGACTTCAGGAAAGGAAGGTCTCACTCAGGTAAATGGGAGGCACAGCACACTTCAGCAAAGAGCAGCTGGGAGGGGGTCAGGACAAGTCATTAGGAAGTTCTAGTCCACAGCCAAGCAACTGAGGATCCTTGATCCTGGCTCAGCAAGCTGGTGGCTCAGCAGGCCAGTGGTGAGATCCACTAGCACCAGCAGAGAAGGCAGGCTTCCACCTAGAAGGCCACCCACAGGACAGGAACAAACAGTCCTGGCCATCCCAGCATGCTGGGAGCAAGCACAGGGAGCAAGCCCAGAGTAGTGAGAAATCCACAAGCCATAGAGTCCTCAGAGTAGAAAGCCAGTGACACTGCCCCTATGCCCCAGCAAAAGAAGCTTGAAACAGTGACCCTGGTGCCCTGGGAATAGACCTCAACTTAAAAAAATAATACATTGCAATATGAGTAAGAAACAAAAAGAGCTCCTACCATTGAGAGTTTCTGTCTTGATAGGGAAGAGCTAAGCACAAACTCAGATGAGGACAATACTCTCAAATTGCCTACATGTGAAGCCTCAAGAGGGTAGATGAATTGGTCTCAAGACTAAAAAGCCTTCTTGGAAGAGCTCAAAAAGGATTTCAAAAAACAATTGAGAGAGATAGAAGAAAAATAGTGAGAGAAATGAAAGCAACACAAGGAAATTATGAAAAAAGAATTAGCAGTTTGGAAAAGAAATCGCAAAGAATCAGCAGCTTGGAAAAGGAAGCACAAAGATTGATTGAAGAAAACAATTCCTTAAAAAATTCATTTGACCAAATGGAAAAGGAGGTGCATAAAATCACTGAAGAAAACGATGCCTTAAAAATTTGAATTGGACAGTTGGACCACATCTCCACACCCTTAAAAAACTTCCATACACAGTTACTTGGCAGTTCTTTGCCTGTGTAAAGGGTAAAATTCGAGCTATACTGTCTAAAATATCTAATGAGTGGTAGCCAAGATAAGATAAGATAAGATAAGATAAGATAAGATAAGATGAGATGAGATGAGATGAGATGAGATGAGATGAGATGAGATGAGATGAGATGAGATGAGATGAGATGAGATGAGATGAGATAAGCTTTATCAGGAGTTAGACGTTTAAGAATTTATTAAGAATAAGAATTTTGTAAAGAGAGAGAGAAAGGCCTAGATTCCTCTATCTATTAAAGGGAGGACACATTTGCAGCTCCCTTCTCCACCAGAGTCCTCAGGAAAGAGAGAGAGCCAGTGCGCCAGCCTTCCCTTTCTTCCTCCCACCAGCAAACGTCATTTCCTGACGCCAAAGAAAAGACACACAGTCCTGCCCTCTGAGACCTTTTCCTCATGGTGGAGCTTTCCTACCGTAAGTCTCCAGCAGCTGGTGTCATTCCAATCATTACACCTGTATAGACTTATGGTGGAGGACTTGATGAAGAACCAGACCAGGCTGAACTCTAATATCTCCTTTAAGCTGGATAGTCCTTTTTTCCCAGATAAATATTTTATTATTTTCCAGTTACATTTAGGGATAGTTTTCAACATTTTTTTTTTTGGTTTTTGTTTTGTTTTGTTTTGTTTTGGTTTAGTTTTTATTTTTTTGGGGGGGGGTGAGGCAATTGGGGTTAAGTGATTTGCTAAGGGTCACACAGCTAGTAAGTATCAAGTGTCTGAGGCCGGATTTGAACTCAGGTCCCCCTGAATCCAGGGCCGGTGCTTTATATACTGCACCACCAACTACCCTCAACATTTGTTTTTACAAAATTTCTAGTTTCAAATTTTTCTCCCTCTCTTCCCTCCCTCCCTCCTCCCCAAGAGAGCAAGTAATCTGATATAGGCTATATATATACAAATCACATTAAACATATTTCTGCATTAGTCATGTTATGAGAGAAGAATCAGATCAAAAAGGAAAAAGACTCTAAAAACTAAAACAAAAACAAAAACAATAGAAATAGTATGGTTCGATCTGCATCTAGATTCCAAAGTTCTTTTTTTTTTTTCTGGATTTGGAGTACATTTTCTATTATGAGTCCTTTAGAACTATCTTATAACATTGTAATGATGAGAGGAATAAAGTCTATCACAGGTGGTTAACACATAATGTTGTTGATACCATGTGCAATGTTATTCTGGTTCTGCTCATCTCACTCATCATTAGTTCATGCAAGTCCTTCCAGGTTTCTCTGAAATCTGCCTGCCCACTGTTTTTTACAGCACAATAGAATTCCATTACATTCATGTACCACAACTTGTTCAGCCATTCCCTAATTGATGGGCAACCCCTCAATTTCCAATTGCTTGCTATCACAAAAAGAACAGTAATAAATATTTTTGTACATGTGTGCCCTTTTCCCTTTTCCATGATCTTCCTGGGAAAAAGACCTAATAGTGATATTCCTGGATCAAAGGGTATGAACAATTTTATAGCCCTTTGGGCATAGTTCCAAACTTCTCTCTAGAATGGTTGGATCAGTTCACAGCTCTATCAACAATGCATTAGTGTTCCATTTTTTCCAGAACTTCTCCAATATTTTTCTTTTTCTTTTTTGTCATATTAGCCAATCTGATAGGTGTCACATGGTACTTCAGAGTTGTTTTAATTTGCATTTTGCTAATCATTAGTGATTTTGAGCATTTTATTCATATGGCAATATATAACTTTGATTTCTTCATCAGAAAACTTCCTGTTCATATCCTTTGACCATTTCTCAATTGGGGAATGAATTTGATTCTTATAAATTTGATTTTCTTCCACATGTATTTTAGAAATGAGGCCTTTATCAGAAGTACTGGCTATGAGACTTCTGGGGTGGAGCCAAGATGGTGGAGGAAAGGAAATGAGATCATGAATTCATGACACTGTGACTCCAAAAAACATACAAATAATCCCATAGGACAGTACCTGGAGCAACAAAACTCACAGACAAATGTGCTGAAATCATCTTCTAACCAAGAACAGCTTGGAAGGTCAGAAGGAGGGAGCTGCTGTGCTGATACAGGAGTGGAGCCCAACCCCACAGTCACCCTGACAAAGATCCAGTCCCAGGAAGGCCTCACCAGTGAAGCAGACTCCCAGAGCCTCTGAATCAGCTGAAGCACCAGTGTCATCTGGAAATAAGCTCACAATCTGCTGAGAGGGCTGAGCTCTGGGCAGGGGAAAACTACTGGAGTCTATGTTGGTGCTGAGGCAGAATTTGGGCTTTTCACCCCTGCTGGGAACCAGGAGGTAAGCTTGAGTAGCAGTGGCCCAGGCAGGGGAGGCACACAGGCTCATCAGAGCTGACAACTACAACACACAAAGATGGTTTATTTCCAAGTTGGTCTGTGGTCATCTATAGACCAGGGAACAGGCCAGGTGAGTGAAGAACCTGACCCTCCTTAAATCATACCACCTGGGACTTTTGAAGCTTGCAATGCTGCAGCCTGGAAACAGTGCCCCACTTTAAGGAGCTAAAAGTCAAATAAAAGAAAGTCAAGATGAGCAAACAGAGAATGGTGAGGACCACAGGAAGATCAAGGTGCACCCTCAAAGGAAGATGTCAACATCGGGGCCCCTATATCTAAAGGTTCCAAGAAAAATATGAATTGGTCTCAGGACATAGAGGTACTCAAAAAGGACCTTTAAAATAAAGTTAGAGAGGTAGAGGAAAAAATGGAAAGAGAAATGAGGGTGATTCAGGAAAGGCATAAGAACAATGTCACCAGCTTGAAAAGCCAAATACAAAAGCTCTCTGGAAAAATTATTCCCTAAGAATTAGGATTGAACAAATGGAAGCTAGTGAATTAAAGAAACCAAGACACAATAAAGCAAATCCAAATAAATAAAAAATAGAGGGAAATGTGAAATATCTTCTGGGAAAAACTGATGACCTGGAAAATAGGTCCAGGAGAGATCATTTGAAAATTATTGGTATACCTGAAAACCATGATCAAGGAAAGAGCTTAGATATCATCTTCCAAGATAGTCTCCGGGAAAATTGCCCTGAAATTATAGAAGCAGAAGCTAAAATAGAAATTGGAAGAATCCATTGATCACCTCCAGAAAGAGATCCCAAAAGGAAAACTCCTAGGAATATTATAAACAAATTGCAGAGCTCCCAGGTCAAGTAGAAATTATTGAAAGCTGATAAAAAGAAACAATTATTCATGTACTATAGAGCCCCAGTCAGCACAAGATCTAGCAGCTTCTAGATTAAGACCAGAGTGCATGGAATATAATATTCCAGAGAGCAAAGGAATTGAAATTACAACCAAGAGTCACCCACCCAGAAAAACTGATCATAATCTTTCAGAGGAAAAATTGGGACTTTAATGAAAAAGAGGACTTTTAGGTATTTCTTATGAAAAGCACTGAACTGAATGGCAAATTAGATTTTCAAACACAAGATCCCTTTTGAATAGGGATATAATGAAAGAAGATGGATAATAGAATAAATATCATAGGGAAGGGAATATTATGAAAGGGAAACAGCTAACAATAGTAATCATTAAAAAGAGAAATGGGGGGAAAGTTATACAAAAAATATTTATATCAAATCTTTGCAGTCGCTAAGAATTGAGAATCAAAGGAATGTCCATCAATTGAGGAATGATGGAAGAATCTGTGGTATATGATTGTGGTGGAATGATCTTGTGCTATAGGAAATGATAACAGGATGATCCCAGGAAAACCTGGAAAGACTTAAGAACTTATGTATAGTGAATTGATCAGAGCTGGTAGGACATTGTGCATAGTGACAGCAGTATTGTTCAATGAGCAACTGTGAATGACTTAACTACTCTCAGCAATGCAGTCATCCAAGACAATCCCTAGGGACTAATGATGAAGCTTACTATCCAACCCTATAGAAATAATTGATGAAAAGAGCACTTGTAGATTGTACATATTTAATCTGGTTGCTGTCTTATGGAGGAGAGAGGAAAGGGAGGGAGGGAGGGAGAAAAATTTGGAACTCTAAATCTTATGAAAATGAATGTTTAAAACTACCCTTACATGTAACTAGAAAAAAATAAAATAAATGTTTGTTGAGACACTTAAAAAAAAAGTACTGGTTATAAAAGTAATTTTTTCTGCTTTCTGTCTTCATTCTAGTTTTGGATGCATTGCTTCTGTTTATGCAAACACTTTTGGATTGAATGTAGTCAAAATCCTCCATATTGCATGTCATAATATTCTCTATTTCTTGTTTGGTCATAAACACTTCTTTCCAAAGATCTGAGAGGTAAATTATTCCTTCCTCTCCTTATTTCCCTATGGTATCACCCTTTATGTCTAAATTATGTATCCATTTTGACCTTATTTTAGTAAAAGGTGTAAGATGTTGGTCTATGCCTAGTTTCAGCCACACTATCTTCCAGTTTTCCCAGAAGTTTTCGTCAAATACTGAGTTCCTATCCCAGAAGCTGGAGTCTTTGGGTTTATCAAACACTACATTGCTAGTGTCATTTACTACTGTGTCTCCTGTGCCTAGTCTATTCCACTGATCCTCCACTCTATTTCTTAGCCACTACCAAATAGTTTTGATGACGAGGACTTTATAGTAGAGCTTCAGATTTGGTACAGCTAGCCCACCTTCCTGTGCATTTATTTCATTAGTTCCCTTGATATTCCTGACCTTTTGTTTTTCCAGATGAGTTTTGTCATTATTTTTTCTAGCTCTATTAAAGAATTTTTAGGTAGTCTGATTAGTATAGCATTAGAATTCTCATTTTTATTATATTAGCTCAGCCTATCCATGAGCAATTGATATTTTTCCAATTATTTAGATCTGATTTGATTTGTGTGAAAAGTGTTTTGTAATTGTGTTCATAGAGTTCCTGGGTTTGTCCTAGCAAGTAGACTCCCAAGTATTTGGATGCTATACCACTTGGTGCATACATGTTTAATGTTGATATTACTTCATTATATATAGTACCTTTTAGCAAGATGTAGTTTCCTTCCTTATCTCTCTTAATTAGATCTATTTTTGCCTATGTTTAGTCTGAGATAAGGATTGCTACCCCTGCTTTTTTGATGTCAGCTGAAGTATAATATATTCTGCTCCAACATTTTACTTTTACTCTGTGTATATCTCTCTGCTTCAAATGTGTTTCGTGTAAACAGCATATTGTAGGATACTGATTTTTAATCCATTCTGCTATTTACTTCCATTTTATGGCAGAGGTCATCCCATTCACATTCACAGTTATTATTACTTTCTAGTCCCCTCCATTCTATTTACCCCTTTGTACTTTCCGTCCTTTTTCACCATATTACTCCTCACCAATAATTTGCTTCTTACACATGGATCCCCCAATCTGCCCTCCCTTTTATCACCCCCCTCCCTTTTCTTTACACTTTTCTACCTTGCTTCTGCCCTCCCTTCTATCAGCCCCCCCCCTTTCCCTCACCCTTTAATTACCTAAAGAATAAACTAAGTTTCTTTATCCAAATTAACATATATGTTATTCCCTCTTTGAATCAAATATAATGAGAGTAAGGTTGAAACAATGTTCACCCTTTCCTTCTTTCCCTCTATTGTAATACGTTTTTCGCACCTCTTCATATGATGTAATTCACCCCATTCCACCTCCCCTTTCCTGTTCTACCAATAAACTCAATTTTAACCCCTTAATTCTCTTGATATCATCACATAAAAGACAATTTATATTTACCCTCCTTGTATAATCCATCTCTCTGCCCAAATACATATACAGTTCTCATGAGTTATACATATTTTTTCCTGTGTAGGGATGTTAACAGTTTAACCTTATTCAGTAACTTTTTCCCCCTGTTTAGCTTTTTAAACATCTCTTGAATCTTGTATTTTAAGATCAAATTTTCTATTCTGTCCTGGTCTTTTTATCAGGAAACATTGGAAGTCCCCAATTTCATTGGATGTCCATCTTTTTCCCTGAAAGAGGACAATCAGTTTTGTTGGGTAATAGATTCTTGGCTGCAATTCAAGCTCCTTTGCCTTCTGGAATATTCCAAGCCTTATAATCCTTGAATGTTGAAGCTGCCAGGTCCTGAGCAATCCTGTCTATGGCTCCATGATATTTAAATTGTTTCTTTCTGGCTGCTTGGGATATTTTCTCCTTCACCTGATAATTCTAGAATTTGGCTACAATATTCCTTGTGATTTTCCTATCGGGGTCTCTTTCAGGAAGTGATCGGTAGATTCTTCTAATGAAGATTTTATCCTCTGATTCTATAATATCAGGACACTTCTCCTTGATACTTTCCTGGAATATGGTGTCTAGACTCTTTTTCTGATCATGGCTTTCAGGCATTCCAATAATTCTCAAATTATCTCTCCTGGATATATTTTCCAGGTCAGTTGTCTTTCCAATGAGATACTTCGCCTTTTCTTCTATTTTTTTAACCTATTGATTCTGTTTGAATGATTCCTTGTGTCTCATGGAGACATTATCTTCCAACTGTCGAATTTCAATTTTCAAGGCATTGTTTTCTTCAGTGAGATTATGCACCTTTTTTTTTTTCAATTTGGCCAAATGAATTTTTTAAGGAATTGTTTTCTTCAGTCAATCTTTGTGCTTCCTTTTCCAAACTGCAAATTCTTTTTTCATAATTTTCTTGTGTTTCTTTCATTTGTCTCCCCATTTTTTCTTCTACCTCTCTCAATTGATTTTTAAAATCCTTTTTGAGCTCTTCCAAGAAGGCTTTTTAGTCTTGAGATCAATTCATCTTTCCTCTTGAGGCTTCACATGTAGGCAATTTGACAGTATTTTCCTCATCTAAGTTTGTGTTTGCCTCTTCTCTTTTGACACAGAAGCTCTCAATGGCAAGAGCTCCTTTTTGTTTCTTATTCATACTGCAGTTTTTTTAAAAAAATTTTTTAAAGTTTAGGTCTGCTTTGGGGGCACCAGGATCCCTGTTTCAAGCTTCTTGTGCTGGAGTATAGGGGCTGTGTCATTGGCTCTCTCCACTGTGGCTTCTATGGCTTGTGGATTTCTCACTACCCTAGGCTTGCTCCTGGTCAGCTGGGATGGCCAGGCCTGTTTATTCCTGTCCTGTGGGTGGCCTTCTAGTTGGCAGCCTGCCCTCTTGGCTTTTGCTGGTGTGTTTCACCACTGGCCTGCTGTGCCACCAGCCTGTTGAACCAGGATCCAGGGGCCTCAGTTGCTCAACTGTGGCCTACAGCTTTCTGCTGCCTTCCACTGACCCCCTCCATGCTGTGCTGTGGTGTTCTGTGCCTACATTTTCCCTGAGTGAGACCGACCTTTCCTGAAGTCTTCTAAATTATCTCTGTTTGGAAGACTGTGTCTCTGTCTCTTTGCATGTTCTGTAGTTTCAAAATCCATCCAGAGGCTTGATATAATGTTCTTTTTGAGGGAACTGATGGAGAGCTCTGGCAACTAGCTGGCTTCTCTCCACCATCTTGCCTCTGACCCCCCTCCAAATGTTGTTTCAAGGGGAAATTCATGTTTCTTTGTTCATTTATATGGGCCCTTGAGAGTGTTTTGACCCTTGAGACTCCATCTAAATCCAGGATTCTAGGCTTCTGTCATTAAACTTAATTAGGCTACTATGATATTGTGGAGAACCCCATGCTTGAGCATCTTAGCTTCCAAAAAAACACACACAAAAAAACCAGTATTTGAAGCCATTAGATATCAGTTTACTTACTAACATAATAGAAACATGGTTGTAAGAAAAGAAAAGAGATGACATGCTTCAATTTCAACTGAATGCTATAAAAACCAAGGAAAATGTTCCCTTTCATAAGCTTAAATAGACAGATGCAAAAATTGTGCGCCAAAAAGAAAAAAAAGTATTAAAAATGTACTGACAGTCCTTAGAGCTGAAATAAGATTTATATTGAGTTTTAAAATGTAACTGGTGAAAGGCAACATTAAATAATCTTCAAACTACAAGGATTCCATTGATTTGTCAATTCCTGACATGAAAATATCTCCATTATTGGAGATTGGTAACTTCTCTTCAACTTATTGCAAAAAGCAGGTCTGACTAGGTCACCTCACCCACCCCACCAAATACACATACATTTATACCTCAGTGGCAACCTCTATCACCTTCTATATTAAATATAAAATTATTTGTTTGGCATTAAAAGGCCTTTGTATCCTCCCACCCCATCCCTCTCCATTACTCTGTCATGCAATGACTGTCTTCCTTGCTATTGCTCAAATAAGAAACTCCATTTCCCAATGCTGTGTATTTTCCTTGATTGTCTCCCATGCAAACAAAATTCTCTCTCTCTCTCTTTTTCTATCTCCTAGTTTCCCTGGCTTCCTTCACATCCCAGCTAACACCCCACTTTTTATAAATGGAGATTTTCCTTTCCTTATTTTACTTAATTCCAGGGCTTTCCCTCAGTTGGTTGTTTCCAGTTTATCCAGTATGTCATTTGTACCATGTTCTTTGCATGTTATCTCCCCATCCTCCTCTGTTTGACTGTGAACTCCTTGAGAGCAGGCTGTCTTTTGACTTTCTTTGTAACCCTAGTGATGAGCAGAATTTATAACACACAGTCGTTACTCAATAAGTGATGTAGGTTATTTTATTTTATTTTTTTTTATTGACCAGAGTTACTCAGGATACTGAAAGGCAAAGTAATATCCATGGCTATAACGAGTAATTATCATAGCTGGTACTTGAGTTTAGGCCTGATGGATTCATATAAATAGAGCTGTACAGGATTTGAGAAGTCATCTAATGTAAATCCGACTTCCCTTATTTTATGCTTTGTAATGATTGGAATGACGCCACCTACTGGAGACTTGCTGTGGAGAGCTCCACCATGAGGAAAATGCCTCAGAGGCATTGTGGCTTTTCCTTGGCGTCAGGAAATGACGCTTGCTCATGGGTGCTGTCTATCAAGTCTACCAGCCAATCAACTGGAGGAGCCTCCTATGGTCTGGGAGGAGACAGGAAGGAGGAAAGGGAGCCTGCGCAGAGAGCGCGGGCCCTTTTGGCTTCCGGACTTGATGGTGGTGGCGGCAGAGGACTTCACAGGAGATTTGAGGAAAGATAGGAATGCCAGACTGTTAGAATTCTGTTCTCAATCTTTTCCTTTCTATTTTCCAATAAACCCTTAAAAACCTAAACTCGTTTTATCAGTGATTTTTAGTCAGTTTCCCCCAAACTGGGGGAACACATTAGAATCCACATTTAGAATCTTAAATTACACAGCTTGAAAAAATTTAAACCTAACAGGTTAAGTGAAGTGACTAGGGTCACACAAGTAATTACTATCAGAATCAGGTTTCAGACTGAAGTCCTTTAATTATAGAGTGTGGGGGCCAAAATTAATATAGGGAGAGTTAATTAAGTGGCTTGCCTTAATGTTGGGGTTCTGGAAATAATGACGGACCTCTATGTCCAAAGCTCCCTCCCCTCTGAACTGCCTATTTAGATATTTCTCCCAGGCCAATAAGAAAGGAGACTAACAAATATGACCAGAAAAGGAAAATAATGAATGTTGGAGAAGCTGTGGGAAAATTGTAACACTAATGCATTGTTGGTGGAGCTATGAACTTATCCAACCATTCTGGAGAGCAATCTGGAATTATTCCCAAAGGGCTATAAAGCTGTGCATACCCTTTGACCCAGCAATACCACTTTTGGGTCTTTTCCCCAAAGAGATCATAAAAGAGGGAAAAGGACACATATACAAAAATTTTTATAGCTGCTCTTTTTGTGGTGGCAAGGAATTGGAAATTGAGGGGTTGCCCATCAATTGGGGAATGGATGAACAAGTTGTGGCATATGAATGTAATGGAATTCTATTGTGCTATAAGAAACAATGAGTAGGAGGAGTTCAGAGAAACCTGGAAGGACTTGCATGAACTGATGAAGTGTGAGGTGAGCAGAACCAGAAGAACATTGTACACAGTATCATCAACATTGTGTGTTGATCTACTGTGACGGACTATATTCTTTTCACCAGTGCAATGGTACAGAAGAGTTCCAGGTGATCCATGGTGGAAGGAGATCTCGAAATCCAGGAAAAAATCAACAACAAAAAACCAAAAACAAACTATGGAGTACAGATGCTAATTGAACCATACTATTTCTTTTGTTTTTGATGCTGTTGTTTTTCTATTTTGAGGTTTTTCCTCATTGCTCTGATTCTTCTCATAATGACTAATGCAGAAATATGTTTAATGTTACATATATATGTGTATATACATATATATGTATATGTGTGTGTGTGTGTGTGTGTGTGTGTGTGTGTATAACCTATATCAGATTACCTGCTGTCTGGGGGAGGGAGAGCAAGGGAGAAAAATCTGACATCAGATAGCTTGTATAAACAAATGTTGAGAACTATTTTTACATGTAACTGGAAAAAAAATAAAATACTTTTATCAGAAACAAAAAAGAAAGGAGCCTAACAGTCTCTTTTCCACAAACAAATCAGGTTTTATTAATGACAATAAAATAAACAGCAAAGGTGAAATTAATGAAATCAAAGACAAGGGAATAGGGAAAAAGACATATGGATAATCCTTCTAACTCTAACCTAAGTCGAAACAATACCCAAACTCACTTCCAGTTCAGCTAATTCAAAAGAGCAGGGCTTGTATGTTAACTCACCACCTGGGGGTCATCACTTCAATGGGAAACAGCTTTGTAGTGTAAAGAATTGATTGTTATTTGAGGTTTTTATGACCCCATCTTTTGGCTAGAATTAAAAAAAAAAAAAAACAAACCTTGGTGGGCACACTGGTCTGGGGCCCTGCAAACCGCATGGTGCTCCACCCACTGGTTGTAGCTGTCACCATGGCGCTAGCACCTCATGTCATCACCACCAACAAACAAAGAACAACAACAACAAAACAGTCCAATTGCAGAAGGAAAAATATCATGCCCTTCCTGGGGTCACTTAGCTTAAAAATAAATAAGGCAAGATTTCATAGTAATACTAGAGAAAAACACTGCATTATGGCTCAGGGAATGACTTCATGTCTCTTCTGTTTCCAAGCAGCAATTCTCAAAGATTTTGGTCTCAGAGACTCTTATATACTCATACATTACCAAGGACTTAATTTATGCTCTTAAAATTATTGAAGACCCCAAAGAGATTTTGTTTATTTGAATTAGATTTATTATTACTTACTACATAAGAAATTTAAAAGTATAATTTAACAATAAATATGAATATATTTTAAATATCCATAAGTTCATTATATATTAATACAAATAATCTGTTATGAAAATTACTATATTTTCCCAAACAAACAAAACCACAACATATTGTGAGGAGTGGAATTCTTTTACCTGGGGTTTTTCCCCCAAAAGTGCTCTAACATATGATGTAACAGAAGGCAGCTTATTGCTCATAGCTGCTTCTACATTCAGTCTATTGCAATATGCTCTTTTGGTTGAAGTATATAAAGAAAATTTGAACTTGCATGAACATCTAGTGATAAAAAGTATTTCAATAAGCAAATAGCATTTTAATATAATTATTAAAACACTTGACATTATGGACCCTCTAAAGGTGTCACAGGGAACTTCAGAGATCTGTAAAGAACACTTTGAAAACATATGTTCTAGAGTATGGAAAAGGCTACCAAATTTTTATAGTGTGTGTCTGATATAGACCACATTTCTCAAATGTAGAATGAACTGAGCAAAAATTATAAAGATAGAAGTCATTCCTTATTTAATAAATCATCAAAATATAGGAACAGATACTTGTCAGATGAAAACAAAA
This sequence comes from Dromiciops gliroides, assembly GCF_019393635.1. NCBI lineage: Eukaryota > Metazoa > Chordata > Mammalia > Microbiotheria > Microbiotheriidae > Dromiciops > Dromiciops gliroides. Next base: position 688,539,135 of record NC_057862.1, read on the forward strand.
TCAAAGGAATCTATAGTCTAGAAAAATGCCCTAAATCACTATTGATTAGAGAAATGAAAATTAAATTACTCTGAACTACCACCTTATACCTATCAGAATAGCTAATATGACAGAAAAGGAAAATTATAAACCTTGGAAAGGATATGGGAACATAGAGACACTAATGCACTATTAGTAGTTTTGAAATTATCTAACAACTCTGAAGAACAATCTAGAAGTATGCCCAAAGAGTGATAAAACTATATACTCTTTGACCCAGCAATATCACTACTAGGTCTGCATCTTAAAAAAAAAATTTAAAGGGGATCAGAGGAAGGACTTATACATACAAAAATATTTATAGCAGCTCTTTTTTGTGTGTGGCAGAGAATTGGAAATTGAGTGATTGTCTATCAATTGACAAATGGCTGAATTAGTTGTAGTATATGAAGGTGATGGAATACTATTCTGCTATAAGAAATGATGGGCAGGATATTTTCAGGACAAGGAAAAAGAAACTTGGAAAGACTTACATGAACTGATGCAAAGTAAACTGAGCTGTACCAGGAGAACTTTGTACTGTGAATGACTTAGGTATTCTTGGCAATACAGTGATCTAAAATAATCCCAAAGGATTAATTATGAACAATGCTATCCATAACCATAGAAAGAATTCATGGAGTCCAACTGAAGATCAAAGCATGATATTTTTCACTTTATTTTATTTTTCTTTCTCTTATATGAGCTTGTATTTTCTCTCTCAGCTATATCAAATTGCTTACTGTCTCAGGTAGGGGAACATGGAGGTAGAGAGTGAATTAAAAATTTACAATTTTACAAACTGAATGTGAAAATTGTTTTTACATGCAATTAGGGAAAATAAAATATAATTTAAAAAAGAAAATACAACAACCTTCATTTTAAACTTGGAGAATCAATAACCTTGGATAGAGTAAGAGAATGACTTTTTTTAAAAATATGAAATAGACATGTATGTTAACATATATAGATATATGAACACATATATATGTAAACATATATATGTATACATACATAAACATTTTTATTCATTTACATATATGCAACATGATACCATAGTGTGTTTTTGTTTTGTTTTGTTTTCAGAATTATAAGGTGAATACAAGGTCCCCCAAATCATCATCGTTTGGAAGGGTTGATAGTGGTCATCCAGAACAACCATTACCTTATAGAAATCCCCACAATAACATTCCCAACATGGAGTCGATCAACCCTAGCTTGAATCCCTATAAATAGAGGAAAGTTATTGTCCATTCCTTTTTTATATAGTTATCATTGTTAGAAATTTTCCACTCCCTAAATATCTATCCTTTTTCTTTCCAACATCACCTCACTGTTTCTAGTTAGGGATCATGCAGAGTGAGACATTACTGAAAAAATGACTGAACAATGACAATTTATGAATACTTATTGAATTGAACTGAATTGATTTGAATTGAATTTCATCCAAGGTTCTCACATTACAAATGAGGAAACAAGCCCAAAGACATTATGGGACTGTACCAACTATCAGAAGGTTAGTAGATACAGTTAACCCCCACTTCCAATTTCCACAGGAGATAAGATCTGAAGTGAGTTAGGAATAAAGTTTGTGGATAATCTCCAAAGATCCTTTGAGCTTGAAATCCTGAAATCAAAGGAAATATCAGAATTGGGCTTTGAAGACAAGGTCTCTGATTCCAAAAACAATGCTCCTCCTATTCACTGTCTTTCCCTATTAATGGAATGGTTTCCCCATCCATTTTAGTTTCCCCAGGATGAAATTTCCATTCATTCGTCCGTCCTTCCTTCCTTCCTTCCTTCCTTGGGCCAAGAAGAACAATTTTAAGCCCTTCAAATATTTGAACACAGCTGTCATGTCCCCCTCCCCAGCCCTGAGTCATTTCTTCTTCAGGCTAAGTGCTAGTATCAAGAGGTTTCAGAAGATATTAATCAGTCACTAGTCAAACTCATTAGCTATGGTCCATCAGTATGACAACATTATTGGGGAAGACACAGCAGGCTTTGATAATCTTAATGTATTTTAGAGTGATCTCAATCAAAAAGCTTGAAATGGAAAAAAAATAAGGATTGGACTTTTATTTTTATAGAAGTCTCTTTTCCATACTTGGATACTAGGGTAATGCTTTAGTGCATCTGAGAGCTCATCATTTTGGACATTCCTTCTAAATGTAAAGATTGCAGACTTCCATACTTTTTTCATCTTCTACTCTTATTCATCCTCCCGTGGGTGTCTGTCTAGTATACTGGGGACATTCCTTAAGTCTCTTGACATTAAATAAGATGTATTATCAACTATTTTGTAACCCTAATGACCAGGTAATCTTTACATCTGATTTGTAGCTGAAATCTTTCCTATAGGTCTTTTCCCCAATTAGAATGTGAGATCCTTGAAAGCAGTGACTGTCTCTGCTTCTCATGTTATGTTTAGAATAGTGCTTTGTATAGAAAAAATGCTTAATACTTTTATTAATTCATTTCATGAATACTAATGGAGCATGCCATCTGGGATGCCCCATTCATCATTACTTGTACTCACTAATGAGCACTCTCTTTTCTTGTACACTAAATTTCTCCCTCACTCCCTCAGTGGAGATGTTCAACAATTGGTGATACTCTTTCAGAAAACAACATGGTGAACATTCATTTTTTAGGATATTTCCTTCATTATCAAGTCTGTACAAAGGAACAGATATTGCAATCTTGGTGTCCTAGATCTAGAGATGGTAGAGACCAGAGATACCATAGATACCATGTAGTCTGAGCTCTTCATTTCACAAACAAGGAAACTGAGGCCTAGGGCTATTATCCTTCATCTTGGCTAACACAGCTGATATATGTCGATGTCAAGGTCCAAATCAAGTTCCTCTCTCTTCAGAAGTAGGGCTCTTTCCACTGGACCACATGTCCTTACTTGGAGGAGGGTCTATACAAATAAAATGGCCTTAGAGATCAGCTTTAGGAACATCTGGGGCACTTTCAATTACAACTGAAGGAGGAGGCTTTTATCTGTTGGCTGAGCCATCAACCCACTAGAATCCATAAGAATCCAAGTTTTCAAGATTTTGCTTTTGTTTTTCCCCTTACTGTGAATCTAAGTATTTCTTCTGTTTCTCTTTCAGTTAAATTAAAAACAAAAAAGTGTTCTGAAAGCTGAATGAGATTTACAGGAGGAAACCTACAGGGCAGAAGAATCTATCAAAAGCTGATTTATTGTACTTTTCTTGTTGCAGCCAATGATGTCATTTAGGTGGCTGCAGGGATGATTTTCCTTCCCAACTGGCCAAAAGGCAGTGTAGTATACACTGTGGTCCAGAATTATAGGCCTGGGGTTAGAACCCTGGATCTACCCATGTCAAGCTGATTAACTGTGTGTAATTTCCCTTTATTTCTCCAGGCCTCAGTTTATTCCTGTGTAAAATCAAATGGGGGGACCACTGAACTCTAAAGCCCATTCCTACTCTGTCTATAAGTTCCCTCACAATGGACCACACTGCCCACATGTGGTCTTGATCAAATGAATTGGAAAATATACAAACCAGACTTTGAGCAAACAGAGTAGGCGAGGCTTTCTCCATGGGAATGATGCTGAAAATTCAAACATATTGTAAAAGGTCATGAATCAATCATCAAAAATGTCCATCAGAGAGAGGAATGGTCTAAAACTGTGGCCTTGACATGGTCAAAATAGAACTCATGTCATTTCCTACAAAATCTTCTCCTCCTCTAAATTTCCCCATTACCATCTGGATTAACATGGTCCTTGCAGTTGCTCAGGTTCATGACTTCACTTTCATTCTTCAGCTCTTGACTTAAAGCCACACACATTATCGAGCGATATTCCAAGACATATGAATTCTAAAACCATGTTATACATCCCTTCTATTCATTTATACAACGTCCACAGGTCCTCATCACTTCTTAACTGCACTATTGCAACATCCCTTCCATTGATCCCTTTGCCTTAGAGGTTTGTCTACTGCAATCCATGGTCTGTTGTTGTTCATCCTTCATTTCCAAAAAATATAAAAAGTCATGTCTTGTTTTGAATGCAAGTTGGATTCCATGAGTCAGATTTGCACAAAGCCATCAGCCTCACTCTCTTTTCCAAAGTCACTGAAGTTCAGTGGCAAGACAAAATCAGGATGATTAATGATCATCCAGGATGCAGTGAATGACCATGGCATTTTGTGTGAGTAACAAGCACTAAGAATCCCATGTCTCCTGCTTTAGCTGCCTTCATAGCTCTTGGAACAAATTGTTCTCCTCCATCTATTCTTTCAGGGCAAATCTTGTGCTTGGGTCAGGTCTCCCCCTACATCACCAAAGGGTTTGAGGCAAGTCAGCTGCCACAAATTGATTTAGGCCATCTACTGAAATGGTTTACTGGGGTGTGGCTGCTGCACATGCTAGAGCTACTTGGCATCACAGGTGAGAGTTGGGTGACAGGTGGACACCAGAGGTGGGTGGGCAACCCACAAAAGGCCTTAGCAATAAGGGCAGCTAGATGGTGCAGTGGATACATCACTGTCCCTGGAGTCAGGAGGATCTGAGTTTAAATCTGGCCTCAGACACTTGACAACTTACTAGCTGGGCAAGTCAGTTAACCCTAAATACCTCACCAAAAAGGGCTTATCAAGCCCTCTCACCAGGTGAGCTGTCAATAAGCAAATTAGGCTCTATACCAGGGGTGTCAAACAGGTAGCCCATGGGCCACACAAAGTCCAACACTGTCAAGTGTGGCCCAAAGTGAATTAAAATATAATTGTGAAATATTTAACAAAATAATTAGAAATACAACAGAAATAATGTTACTGTGTAGTTCTATAAGCTGATATACCCCCAATAGGCATCCTTATACAAAACTTAGTGGCCTACCACTAATCTACAAAACTACTAAAATGACTTTCATAAATCAGAAATGTGACCATGTCACTTCTCACCTGAACAAGCTCAAATGGCTCTCTATTATCTTTAGCATGTAATGCTAGCATGTAAACAATTCTGTTTATGCTTTAAAGTCTTTTTTTTAATAGGGGAACTGACTGACTTTTCTGGATATATTACATGTTACTATCCATAATTTGTATATAAATTCTGCCTCTAAGCACAGGCAATTTTTTAATCTGCCCCTCATGCGATATGAATCTAACCTACTAACAAAGGTTAACATATATATCCAAACATATATGCATACATATACTCATACATGCATATGAAATATATATACATATATTTGAATATATATAGGAATGCATATACACATGTCTAAATATGCATAAATACATTTACCACAAGTAACCAGAGTACTTCCAACAAGCCTGATTTGGACTCCATGCAACTTCCACCAGATCGTTCTAGTTGAGAAGTCTAACATGGTGCTCTTCTAAACGTCTTAACTGAGAAGCCATATTTCTCCAGGTATTGCTTTCTCCTTTTTTTCCCCCTTTATTACCAGTCCTTTTATCATCTCTTCATATGACATGGTAGGGGGCATACCTAGGTGGTAAAGTGGATAGAGCACCGTCCCTGAAATTGGGAGAAATTGAATTCAAATATCACCTCATACAATTAGTAGCTATTTGACTCTGGTAAAGTTACTTAACCCCATTTTCCTAAACCATCTGAGGCCATCGTCAATCTTGCCACTGGACCCAGATGACTCTGGAGGAGAGAGTGAAGATGGTGAATTTGCACAGTCCTCCCTCACTTAAATCCAAATTAGTAAAAGTCCTGATATCACCCCAAATTCATGGTATTCTTTGAGAATGAAGGATGAACAACAAATGAATTCAATTCTCATGTACACATTAATTGCCTACTTTTAGTCACAATACTTGATTATGGAAATACAAAGACAAAAATGAAACAGGCCTTATCCTTTGGTGGCTGGTATTCTGTTGTGGAGATGCGCAGCATATGCAAATACAAATGTGTGTATATGTGTTTGTGTGTGTGTGTGCATACACCCATACATACATATAAGCATCTATATAATAATGATATTCAGTCCTGTCCAACTCTTCATGACCCAATTGGAATCGGACTGGTTTGCCATGTCCTCCAGTTTGTTTTACAGGTGAGGAAACAGAGACAAATAAGGTTCTGTGACTTGCCCAGGGTCACATATCTGGTGTCTGAGGCCAAATTTGAACTCTGGAAGATGAGTCTTCTTGACTCCATGCCTGGCACTCTATCTACTGCACCACTGAGCTGCCTCCTTCTATATAGTGAATGATAGCAGTATTTATATAATTCCTTAAAGTCTGCAAAGAGCTTTATAAATATACACTTTTTTCATCCTCTTACCTGATTTCTTGAGGAGACAATGCATGCAGGGTGTCTGTGTCTGTGTCTGTGTGTTGTGTTCTGGCTCTCTCACTCCTCTAACACTTGCCACAGCTTGGTGTGTGTGATTGTACCTTTGTATGAGCCAGTACTACTTACATCTATTTCCTTTGTGACTTCTGAAGGGATGAAGCTAAATTCAACTGCCCAGGGAAGATCTTAGGAGGTTGTTATTTCTCATGCAGTGTCACCATTGAAGTTGAAAGTCAGATGTTACAGTTTTTGTTGTTGTTGTTAACAGCATGTCAGAGTAAAAGTGATATTTAGTCTCTCTCTCATATGGCAATTATGAACAAGGACATTTGTTGTCACTTAGCCAACACTAGTCTTATTTAAGTGTCTAGGACCTCATGGAGGGAGGAATTTAATGCCCATTAGATTTCTGAAGCTGCTTCAGGATTCATTTCTTTGGAGGAGAGACAAATACTCCATGTAATTGGTTCCCCTAACTCTGTCTCAGAGCTCTGATTTTCTAATGCATCTTGCTTTACCAAAAAGCTAGCACCAGAAAAAGTAGACATCTTTTTTTGTCTAACAAATGTTTCCTTAAACTCTATATCATATTTGTTTTCAATATATATGACTACAAAGTTTGGATCCTTGTGTGTGCTATGGCATGGTGAGTATGTGTGGTGGGGGGGGGATAGAAAAGGGGAGAAATTGTGGGACAAAAGTATTACTCCACTGGGAGTGACATAAAATTAAAGATCACTTCTTTGAAGTGGTAGGATAGCCAAAATGCCAAATCTTGGAGTTTGAAGGGATCTCTGGATAATCTAGTCTATACTTTATTTGGATCACAGCCACTCTTTGAATAAGATGCTATTATTATCCCCATTTTATAAATGAGAAAACAAGGAATAGAGAGGTGAAATGCTTTGCCCTTAAGCTGGTAACAGTTGCTACTAACTGATTTGACTCTTGTGTAACAGAAGCACTGTTACCAAAGTTTTCCTGTTCTCTTTGCATGGTTCTTATCTTTCACAGAAAGGGTAGCTCCCAGAGGATGCAAAGGGGACCTCACAGGCAAAGGGGCAATTCTGATGTGCTCCAGTCATAACAATGACTAGTTATTTTTTAAAGGCAGTACACACTGTCATTCTGAAAATAACAAGCAGTACTTACTGATTCCAAAAAAATCTTTCCCAAATGGAACCTGATGGAAACAGTAAGCTGAAAATGAAATCAATCAATCAGTTAAGGATCATTTATTTAGCATGCATTATGTGGAAGGCACTTTGCTGGGCACCAAAGGAACTAAGACAAAATGAAGCCTCTCCTATTCTCAGGCAGCTTCCAGTCCTTCTGAACATAATGGGCTTACACAAGTGTAAAGTTGGGGGGCTTTCTATCCCCATCCCAAATTACTGAAAGTACAGGCAGCTTGATGTGACAAGAGTATATACAAATCTTTAATGAATTTGCAATCAAAGTGCTTTAATCATTGGGTAAAGACAAATGAGCCACACTGGAAACATCAACATCGTTTTGGCTAAATATAAGGATCTAGTTCAGAAGCTGATGAGGAGACCAAGAGGCTATTGAAATAGAAGAGAAGAGGAAATGAGAATTATTTGTTAGAGAGTCTTTCCCCTAAAAGTTATTTGCTTTTAGAGATAGTCACAGTGTACCCTGTTGGAATATTTGCTGAAAACCAACTTCCCACTAATCAGGATAGAGGACTTCTATCCTTTAAGTGGGCATGGAGGCCCCCAAAACCTGCCCTCCACAGGCTTCATGCAACTGCCAGCCTGATACCAGCTCATCCCCTCTTGTCTGGCTGTGAAGTGGTTCTGTTTGGAGAATTAGTGATTGGTAGACTATTGATATATTTCAGAGAGAATGATATCCCACACAACCCTAGCTTCAGAGTACTATCTCCTTCACAGGTACATTTTACCTTCTATTTCATGATGTAGAACTTTCCCCATCTCCTATTATGCTCAAACTAGGAGGTTGTTTCCCCCACCACCCAGTTACTCCAGGTAGAACAAAGAGTTGAAAAAAGAAAAGTATTCTCCTGGGTCAATACCAAAGATTTACATCCACGTGAACTTAGTCTGAGGGGGCTCATGAACCACATAAGTTATGTTGAATATTCATTCCTTTTTCCATCTCAGCCTCTTATAATCCTAAACTTTGTTCTCAACTCAGTAAATTTACCATCCTCTGAACAGAACTTTTCTTGGTGTGACCAGGTTTTAGGACCCTTGCCTATGCTGATATTGCTTTTGTATATGCTTTGAATTTATATATTTGTGTAAATTGCAACCCCCCCCCCCAGTTAAATACAAACTACATGAGGGTAGGGATTGTTTTTGGTTTTGTATTCTTAGAAACTAGAGGGAGCTAATTGACACAATGCAAAGTGAATCATGTGAATCAAATCCTTCTTTAGGCTACCAGTTTGTGAACCTGGGTAAGGCACAGGCACTTGCCCTGCTATAACTCAGTTTGCTCATCTGTAAAACAAACAAACAAAAACATTAATAATAGGACCTAACTCATAGTTTTGTTGTGAGGATCAAATGAGATAATACATGTTAAGTATTTTGTAAACCGTTAAGCATCATATAGATGCTGCATATCATCATCATTATCCTTGGCACATAGTAACTACTTAAAGATTGTTTGATGAATTAATAAATGAATGAATTATAAAACCACGTTGTAAGAACAGTACCTCAATCTCAACCCCTCTTAATGGATGAGCTTAATGGAGTCTCAGAAAATTGGTGTCCTAACTTTTTTTTTTTAATGACTACTTACCTAAAAATTTATTTTGGCTTTACTCTATCCCACTATGGATTCTCAAATAATCTATTGAAAGTATTATAATTATCTGACAAAATATAAGGAGTAGCCTAACAAAGTCACTGGCTGCCCCAAGGTCCTTTGGCAGAGTGAGAATTAGCATTCAAACCAATTAAATTACAGCACAATGTCTTATTTTTATTTTACTTTTTTTTCCTCTCATGACACAATGCTTATCACAATTCAGTGTCATTCCATATGAGTTCACTTTGTAATTAGTTCATAAGGTCCCTGACAGAAAGAATAGTGTCTTATATCTCTCATGTAATACCTTTCCCGCCCTGGACCAACAGAGCCTAGAAAAAATCTCCTACAAACAGAATTAATAAACAGATCAGAGAAATTATAATATCTTCTATCTCCTACAATTTGTTTCTACATCTGTCCTAAAAATATAATAACCAGGTCAGAGAATATGGCAAAGAATCAGATCAGAGAACTTAATATCTCCAACAAGATAAACCAGATCAGAGACAGAAAAACAAAACAGAACAAACAAAACAAAACATAATACCAATTTAATTTGTCCCAAGAGGATATATAAGCATGATCATGATAGAGACCCTCCTCCTTAGAAGGGGGCTCAGCTCCCCTTCTTTCTAATGATTTCTAAGGTTCCTTTCCTCACAGGTTACAGAATAACTTCATTGGCATGATACAGATCAACCCAAAGCACAGATTACAAATGTAAATCAGTTAAACAATACAAATCAGTTTGACAGCTCAACTTTAAGCAGATGCTATGGTTAGATTATGTGGAGACAGGAGGGGTATTATCAAATACAAGGTAGTCTAAATAATTGATCAGGAGAACAATAAGATCTATTCACTTTCTTGTGAAAGCAGATAGTGAATAAGAATTTCAAAGGGGATATTAAAGGTGTTTATTCTCTTGTGGCAAGTAAATAAGAACTGTCTTGTTTCACTTTGAAGTTTTTGAGCGAAGGGCAATTTGCTCATATTAACCCAGGGTCTCAGAAAATCCATTTGGATAATAAGGCATCTCCATCCAATCCAGGTAGTTGATACATTCATATTAATGATATCTACCTAAAACTTTATTTTGGCTTTGCTCTATCCCAACAAGGATTCCCAAATAATCTAATGGAAGTATTCTAATTCTCTGACAAAAGATAAAAAGTAGCTCAACAAAGTGACTGGCTGTCCCAAGGTCATTTAGTAGAACAATAATTAGAATTCAAGTCAAATGAATTATAGCACACTCTCTCTCTCTCTCTCTCTCTCTCTTTCTCTTTTTTCCCCCATGACACAATGATAATCACAATTCAATGTCATTTCATATGTGTTAACTTTGTAATTAGTTCATAAGGTCTCTGACAGAAAGAATTGTGTCTTATACCTCTCATGTAACACCTTTCCCACCGTGGACCAACAGAGCCTAGAAAAAACACTGGACACATGCCAAAGTAGACATTACAAATATATGGGGGCAGCTAGGTGGCGCAGTGGATAAAGCACTGACCCCGGATTCAGGAGGACCTGAGTTCAAATCTGACCTCAGACACTTGATACTACCTGCCTGACCTTGGGAAAGTCACTTAACCCCCATTGCCCCGCCAAAAAAAAAAAAAAAGAAAAGAAAAGAAAAGAAAAGAAATATATGACTGACTTGTTTCATCATGTTCATGCTTTTTGCTCTGGGTCCTGCAGCAATTCCACTGTGTACTTGACTATGAAGTGAGTAGTTGAGAAAGATTGTTAGTCTTGGAATCAGAATAAATTTCCCCAAAGGAATCCACTTTAAAATGTGTTTGACAAGTGGACATTAAGACTTTTCTCTAAAATCTCCATAGAGGAGAAACTATCTTCTGAAGCTCATTTCACTCCTGGAAATATCTAATGATTAGGACACGATTTATTCCTTTGTTTCTTTGTTTGTTATTTGTTTCTTTGTTTTTCCTTTCCATTTGGCCTAAATGTTTCTTTGTGCAACTTTCAACCACTGCTCCCTGACTTTATTCTCTGGGACTAAGATGATGAAGTCTAATCATTCTTCCAAGAGAGACAATTATATTTTAAAAGGCAATGCTTATTATGTCATGAAGTATTTTTCTTTCCCAAGCAAAACATCTTACTTGGGATCCAATATGTCTAATTTGTAAGAATCTAGTTGATTGAGGTAGTCCCAGAACTAACCACACTTAACTATTCCTTTCAGTTGATCTAATATTGACGTAACTGGCACATTCGTTGACCCTCTTGATTACCCAGAACTGAATACAAGATTCTAGAAGATATCTGAAAAAAGAACAGACTATCAGGACTGCAGTCCTGAACACAATTCCTTCTTAATAGAGAAACTAAGATGTTTTAAGGCAGCTATGTGACATCAGAGGACAGAGAGAGCTGGGCCTGGAGTCAGAAAGACCTAAGTTCAGGGGGCAGCTGGGTGGCACAGTGGATAAGAGCATTGTCCCTGGACTCAGGAGGACCTGAGTTCAAACCCGGCCTCAGACACTTAACACTTACTAGCTGTGTGACCCTGGGCAAGTCACTTAACCCCCAATTGCCTTACTAAAAACAAACAAACAAACAAACAAACAAACAAACAAACAAATAAATAAATAGATAAACAAACAAATAAACAAATAAATAAATAAACAAACAAACAAACAAACAAACAAACAAACAAACAAACAAATAAATAAATAAATAAATAAATAAATAAATAAATAAATAAATGAATAAATGAATAAATGAATAAATGAATAAATGAATAAATGAATAAATGAATAAATAAATAAATAAATAAATAAATAAATAAATAAATAAATAAATAAATAAATAAATAAATAAATAAATAAATAAATAAATAAATAAATAAATAAATAAATAAAAAGACCTGAGTTCAGATCTGCACTCAGACACTTACTGGCTGTGTGAACATGGGAACATTGCTTAACGTTTGTTTGACTTAGTTTCTTCAACTGTAAAAGGAAATGATGAAAGCAACTTCCTCCAAAGACTGATGTGAAAATCAAAGGAGATACTATTTGTCATGTACTTCATTGCCTAACTCCGAGTGGGTACTTAATTAATGTTTATTTCCTTCCTTTCTATAGTTTGAGATTGCATACATTTTTCTGGCTGTCATGTTAAACTCACTAATCGTTCTAATTTTCAATTGACAATTTCTAAATGGACATAAAGAAATGTTTGGCCTTTCCCCTGTTAATGTTTCTAATTTTTTTTAAATCCTTTTTCTATTTGCATCCATACACTAATCTACATCATCAATTTATTGTTGGATTACAAAAAATAGCTTCTTAATTGCTGTGCCTATCTCTCCCTATTCAAATATAATCCTGTGTTCCTCCTGCTAAATCATAGCTGCTTTTGGTATAATAAGGATAGATAGTCATTGAAAAGGCAGTTAATTCTGTTAGTGTAAAGGATTTGGGGGAGTCCTGTGGTTTTGCATATGTTGATAGCTTTTTCTGTGATATAGCACAGAGATTGGAAGGACTTTCTTCCTTGACTCACTTTGTGCTATTTCTTTCAAGTAAACATTGCTTTGTACCACCGTTTCACCCCAGCTGAATTCTTTAGGAAATTCAAGTTTATTTTGGTATAAAAATGGATTTCATTTTTGATTGTTAGTGCTGCTACAGATACCTTAATACCCAGTATATGACATTTTGCTGGATTCAATTCAGCTCTCCTGTCACACTCACAATAATGTTCCTCTCCTCAGTAACTAATAAAAGGCTTGATAAGAGTATCAGGTCTTTTAGACACTGGAAAAGTGAAGAACATTATTTTAGGAGTCCTGGGAATAGAGTTTTCTCTGTACAAGCTCCTGTGAAAAATAATAATCACAATAATAACTGTTCCTTACATCCAGCTTTCAAATCTTCAAGATAAGATCTATCTTCTTGTCTTCTCAACAATTAATCTAATTCCAAAATTCATTGAAAATGAGTTTTAATTGTATTTCTGAATTTAAAATGATTTTAGGAGTCATATAGTCCAACTTCTTAACCAGGTCAGAAGTCACCTTTGCCATATCCTTGAGAAGTTAACCCACATGTGCTTGAGAACTTCCACTAAATTCGATAAAGCAAGGAACTGAACACTCAATATATTCTGAAATGGCTTAGATTGATTATATATTTTTTCCTTCTTGTCACCTGAAATATACTTCCCTCTACCTTCTACTCATTGCTCCAAGTTCTCCAAATAAATGAATGCTTCTGTTATTACATTGAATACATTGCACAAAAGGGCACACTTTTAGAGATGGAAGCTTATTCAGTAGCCATCTAGTTTTATCCACTTTAGAAAATAATGTACATTTCAATATAGCCAATAAATAACATTCCAGATTTTACTTGAAGACTATTAAGGAGGAGAAATCTTCCACCTCTTGAGGCAAGCCATCACACTTTTTAGCAGCACTAATTTTTAAGTGTTTATTTCTTCTGTTTCGTTGTTTTTGTTTATTGTCTTCCATTTTTCCTCTTTGAAACAATCTTAAATTTGATGTTTTGTAAATTCCAATGATTACCAATAATTTTGTCCATAAGTGGCCAATAGAAAAAGTTTCATTCCTTGTCGATTTGGTAAATACTTGCAAACAATGATCGTGTCTTACGACATTCTTCCCAAGAATAAATAAGTCCAGTTGCTTCAAATGAAGGTCAAAAGTCACAGGCTTATGCTCCTTCAAGTCCCCTCTAATGTCTCATGTAATTTCATTCCAAATGTTTGAAGATCACTTTAGTATCTTTCTTCATTTTTCTTTTCTCAAGGTAATGCAACAATAATTATAAGTGATTTTAATTTGGGGCATTAAAGTTTTCCCTTATATCCATTATCTTATTTGACTTTCATCAAATCCCTTTGTGGGTAGGAACTACGGAGGCGGGGGGGGGGGGGGGCGCTAGGTTATACAGTGGATAAAGCACTGGCCCTGGATTCAGGATGACCTGAGTTCAAATTTGGCTTCAGGTTTGACACTTACTAGCTGTGTGACCCTGGGCAAATCACTTAACTCTCATTGAACCACAAAAAAAATGAATGAATAAATAAATGAGTAGATAAGCAGATAAATGAAAGAATGAATGAATGCCTAGATGAATAAGTAAATTAATAAATAAATAAATAAAAAGTTAATCTATGAATGAGACAATCCTAAAAGTCTATTACAATTATATAAGTAGCATCTAACAACATGATTGTAAGTAAACAATATAGCTTTGGTGGCAGCTAGGTGATGCAGTGGATAAAGCACAGGTCCTGGATTAAGGGGCACCTGAGTTCAAATCCAGCCTCAGACACTTGACACTTACTAGGTGTGTGACCCTGAGCAAGTCACTTAACCCTGATTGCCCTAAAAAATGAAAAAAAAGAACTCTAGAGGAAACTTGTATCTCACATCTATACTCCACAACATGAAACCACATTTCCAAGCTAAGTTACTAGAATATATTTGCAACTATGCTCAGGTTTTATGGGGGTGAACTTGAAACTAGAATTTTGTGCCATTTATTCATATGAGCCCTAACTAAGCCTACAATGGTATGCTTTCCTTAACAACCAGCCAGCGAGACTTAACTAGCTCTTATCAAAGGTATTAATTAATATAACATAATAGAATAACAACATAGCATGCTAACCAAAACATTTCCACCAAAATACTGAACTATATGGTCCTACAAGAATCCTCTTCCATGGGAAGCATAGGTTCAAGCATGAAATATGATGGCAATGAAGCATACATGTGGGATACATGTTTGGCCAAAGTAGAAGTTACAACTCCTGTTATTGGAAGTCCTTTCATGAGTCCATAGCTGATATATTTCTATGGTGATGGGGTCATATCCCTTTAAGTTGCCTCCTCCTTCCTACAATTATTTTTTCACATAAATGCATGTATGTGTTTGTCCATGGTTGGCCTTAGTTTCTATCTCTGCTTCTGAGTAGATTGTTCTTGTTATATCTCTGTCCCCAAATCTGAACTGGAAACTAGAGCTTCCAAACTTGGAGCACTCAGGAGAAACAGGAAACTTCAAAAAATCAAAAATAAAAGGAGTAGGGGCAGCTAGATGGTGCAGTGGATAGAGCCCTGGCCCTGGAGTCAGGAGTACCTGAGTTCAAATCCAGCCTCAGACACTTAACACTTACTGACTGTGTGACCCTGGGCAAGTCACTTAACCCCAATTGCCTCACCAAAAATAAAAGGTGTAGCTTTATAGAAATCAAGTGGGTTTCAAATAAAGAAAGATGAGAAGACAGCCCCACCCCATATACTTCTTTGTGAAGGTGAAATGTCCACGACTACTATGAATTCCACCTGTTTTCAGACTTTTTCATTGTATTGATCAGTTGTGCTGACCTTTTTTTTTTTTCCTTTCTAAAAATACCATTTGTCATATTCAATAGCGCTCATGGAATGGGAGGAATACCTGAGATAATGAGATACAATGATGGTCTAAAAATCAGAAAATATCAATAAAAATATAAACAAGAAAAAGGAGATTGGTGCGAGCCATAGACACATTGTTGTTGTTGTCGTGTGTGTGTGTGTTTCTTTTTAAAGAGACAGATTATAATGAATTTTGTTTTGAACATGTTGACTTTTAAGTGCCAGAGGGGCATCCAGATGGAAATGTTTAATGGGCAGTAGGCTCTCATAAGACTTGTAAATTCAGAGAATATTTAAATTAGTGCTCATCTGCATGGAGATGATAGTTCACAGAACTATCTGCTCATAGGTTTAGAGAGAAAGAGGACCTGGGAGGTCATCTATTTCATCTCCATCCTTTTACTTAGGAGGAACTGGGGATCAAGGAAAGGGAGTGATTTGCCAAAAGTCACATGGCTGGTAAATGACAGAGCTATTATTTTAACCCATGTCCTCTTTTTGCAAATTCATGAATTTATCCACAAAACCATGCTGCCTCCCATGGTGTTCAAAGTGAAGAAACTAAATGAGAACACACACAGAGAAACAGAGACAGAGAGACAGAGACAGAGAGAAACAGAGACAGAGAGACAGAGACAGAAAGATAGCCAGAGAGACAGACAGACAGAGACACAGAGAGAGACAGAGAATGATATACAGAGATAGAGACACTGAAAGAGAGACAGGGACATAGTGAGACAAAGAAAAACAGAGCCAGACAAACACAAAGACACAGAGACAGAAAGGAAAATAGAGAAAAAGAAGGGAGAAAGAGAGGTCAGAGGGTTAATGAAAGAGTTGTAGAGGGATCTAATATAAAAAACATTAGGATAATGACTGGAGTGGTTAAAGTGGTAGAAAAATCCTCAGAAGGATCAGTGATACCTAAAGAGATGTGTGAGACACAGTTCTCTGTCTCCCTCCTCCAGGCATTTTCATTGGCTTTTCCCTACACCTGGTCCTCTCCCCCTCCTTATCTCTGCCTTCTGGTTTCTTTCCTTCAAGTCTTAACTCATCTCACCCTTGGCAAGACCCTTTCCATGTTCTCCTTAATCTTAGCGTCTTCCCTCTAAGAAGACTTCCAATTTATCCTTCATATATCATGTATATACATAGTTGTTTCCATGTTTTCCTCCTCAATTGACTGAAAGCTCCTAGGGATTATGGATTGTTTGTTTGTTTGTTTGTTTTTGTCATTTCTTTGTAACCTCATAACCATGGTGCCTGACATATAGTAGACAGTTCTAGAATTTCACAGCTTGAAGGGAATTCAAAGGTTAATCCTTGAAGCATGAATCCTGACAGTGTGGCTAATATGTCCTTCTCCTCACTGTTCTCAATATAGATAACTTCCATTCTTAAGAAACCTATTCCGTGTCAAACCAGCAAAATGAATCCTGAGTTAATTTAGCTGAAATGTACTGATGAATGCATATAGAAATGAAAAGCAAAGAAACATTTCTTGGATTTGAACAATTTCTTTTTACTTTTAAATTGTATATAACCTGGGTTTTTAAAATTCTTTTGGTTCTTGATCTGCTTATGGAATGATTTAAATCTTGCCTGAAATGACTGCTTGTTGCCTAGGCAATCATGTTTCATTCAAGAAATGAATGTTTTGTTGTCAACAGATAAGGTTATTTTTAGCTAATCATCTTGGGTGCTATTCAGTAAAAAAAAAAAAAAAAAAAAAAAAGACTCCTGGTATGCTTCATCTTCCCAAGCTTAATCCTATTTTGGAGCCTGAATAATTCCTTTAAATTTTAGTGGAAACTACAGACAGCAAACACAATTTATTAGAACAATAGATTTAATATTGATTATAATAATCATAATCTGTGCAGCACTGTTCTTTTTTGGATACTTGACAGGGATTCTATTTTCTATAATATCAGTGAAATCAAAGAGATCACTGCCCATGTTGTGTGGGAGGTTGCCATGAATGTGACTCCATTTACAGAACATTGTTCATCTCAGATTGCTTAGGGAAAATGGAATATACTTGCATGGTCATTAGGCAAAATAAAACAACAATTATGATTTTTAGCTTCTCTGCTTTTTCATTTTGTTTTTGTTTATTTGTTTTAACTTTGAATTGGAAAAGAATTGGAGAGAAAGGAGATCATTCCAATGTTATAAATGGAGAGTGTAAGGGATCATTGGGATTGTGAAGGGTCTTGGGTATGTTTGATATGAAGATATATTTTTTTAAGAAGCTTTGGAGGTTTAGAAAGAACTAAAAAAAAAAACTCAAGGTGCTGGGGGGTTTGGGAATAATAATGCCTTTCTTTTCTTCGTCTAAATATATGAGTCCATGGTTTTTCAAGAGTGGTTGGGTTCTTCATACCTGAAATACTTCAGGCAAAGACTGGATGACTGCTTATTGGCTATTTTGCAAAACAGAATTCTGAATTTCTGTGATTCTTTCTTTTTCCTTATCCAGAGCACTACAAAGTTTTCAAATGTAGCATGAGCTGCCTCTAGAGGCTTTGTACTCCCTCCCCTTATACCATCTTCATGAATGAAGCCAGAATGAAGATTTGTTGGATATATTATAGTGGAAAATTCTTAAGTAAATAGATTGAAGTAGAATTCAGGAGTTCTCAACCAGGGATCTGTGAACATCCAAGGGACTTGTGGGAAGATTCCTATGAGTACTTGAACTTGAATGGGGGAAAATCACACATTTATTTCCACATTCATTGGTCTTCCTTGTAATACTATATATTTAATTTATTTAAAACCATCAATCTGAGAAAGATCAAGAGGTTTCACCAGAATGTAAATGTCCATAACTAAAATATGGGTGAAAAGTCACTATGTTTTAATAATTTTTGAAAATTCTTTTTCTTTAGTTTTTGTTTTTTGTGAGATTTGATTTTTCAAATGTAATGTATATTTATTTCCTAAATATATTATAGTATTATAAATTTTAAAAAATGTAAAGGAGTTATTAAATGTTATAACCCCTTTGTGACTTTTGGCCCACCCTATATATCCAGATATACATCAATATGCATGTGTATACACACACACACACACACACTTTTGGATGTTGAGGTTCTTTCTGCTCTCAAATTCTTTAATTGTCTTCGTGTGTGTGTGTATGTGTGTGTGTGTGTGTGTGTGTGTGTGTGTGTGTGGCAGTTGGGGTTAAGTGAGTTGCTCAGGGTCACACAGCTAGTAAGTGTTAAGTGTTTGAGGCCAGATTTGAACTCAGGTTCCCCTGAATTCAGGGCCGGTGCTCTATGCACTGCGCCACCTAGCTGCCCCAAATTCTTTGATTTTGAGAATACATCGAAGTTCTTCACTAATTGGCCCCCACAGAGACATATGGTAGTTTTATACCTAAGATACTGCATTGTGGTCCTTCAAATTAATTCATTATATGCCTCCAATGGCCACATAGAATGTGGCTTCTGTACAGCCATTTAAAACAAAAGCTGAAATGTCAATATCAAAACCCAAACATTCCTAAGAGACCCATACCATTGCTTTTTTCACATTCTCTGCTGAGACAAGTATCCTGTAAGTGGGCTGTGGTACAATGGAGTTTCCAATTTGTTCACAATTACATCCATGGCTGGTGGCAGTACTTAGAAATAAGCACAAGGTGTGTTGGCAGATCCTAGCCAAATGGTAGCTTAATTATTTCCTGGGGTTCAGGATATGGAGCCCCAGTTTTTGCAGCCAATCATTTCAGGTCCATCAAGAGAGCCCTAACCAATCTTTCATAACACACTTTGTAGAACAGCTGCCTCTTAGCTGCTCCTGCAGCTGTTGCTCTGCTTTCTTGCCTTCATTTGGTGGTCTTTTTATTACTCAATTTTTGGGGGATGATTATCTGAGACTCCACTTTCTTTTTCTATTTTATCTTGTCATTAACATTTATTTTCCTATTTTTGTACAAATGAAATTCTTCATCTATGAACTCATACCATACCAGCCAAGGGCTCCAAATGGCTGATTTGCAGCCCACAATTTTTCTATTAGAAAATGGACATGGCTTTCCATAGATTGTGATGATTTATTGCCATGGAGATAAGTATATCACCATGGCAACCAGTACCATGCCTGTGTGTGGCAAATGGCAAAGGGAGAGGGGGAGGAAGGTGGCAGTCTGGAAGGGAGATGCTGTCTTTACTTTTACATCAACGGGTAGACCGGATTCTTTGCAAGAGAGGCTAAAGATCACGGTCTGCATTTGTTAGCATTATTATAATTAGTTCAATAAACAAATGATTATAATCAGATTGCCCATGATGGCAAATCCCCAGTACAAACAACACATGTATCCCTGTGCTGCCAGGACAAAATGTTTCTGCTTTGAAAGTCTTGTCTGTGGTTATTCTTGTGTCTCTATGAGGTTATAAACATAAATATCCCTTGTACACAGAGCAAAGGGATGCTTTTCTTGTTTGAACTAGTGATACACCATTTAGGGCAATCTGATCATATTAATTTTTTTTTTTATTAAACTAACTAGCAAGATGTTGACATACCCATTCATTTATGTCTGTATTATGTTTAAAAAGTCAATGCCCTTTTAAGCTATTAAACCTTAAAGTTACATGTATATGCATATATATGCATACATTTATAGTATATACATATATTTGTGTATTGTTATTTATATAGCTCTAGATATACATTGATTAGAGTTTATATAAATGCATATATACAATATTTACATACATATAGATGTATAACTTCATAAAATAGAGTACCTTCTCCTATAAAGGCCAGAATACCTTGTACTATATATTACTGTACAGAATTATTACTTACCTTACATTTCAACAAATGGCTTCACAATAAAATCCCTTTGCCACTTCACCTACTAGAGAATTTAAAATTTCCTCTGATATTTTAAAATGTTTGTGTTTTCCAAATATGGCCAACTTGAACTTGAACTTCTTATAACCCTTTGTACCTTGTGACTTTTAAGGTAAAATCAAATATTTGATGAGGAACACTGATGTGTCAGAGGCAAGAATGCATTCTCTTCCCTTTGACCTTGTTATATATCATTTTTTGGCCAACTTCCCAATGATTTATTTAATTTCTCTTAGCAATAATGTCAAGCTTAGTGATTTGATATTGTGCATTAAAAATAATTTTGCTTCACATTTCACTGTTTCCCTGGCTAATATGATATACAAAAGTCTATTTATTTATTTCTTCATTAGTATCTAAGGTAACAAAATATGCAGTATAAAAAGTTATTTATCATTTTTTTTTACTTTTATTTAATACTCTTAAAAGAAATTTTGAATAAAATTTGTAATTCGGTTGGTATACATACCTCCCAATAAGGAAACTCCTTTTAACAAAAAAAGCTTTTGCTTTTCATCAGGTCATTTTTGTCCCTGCCTCCTGCTGCATCCCTATCTTCCAGAAAGTATTGTTAAAAGCCATTCCAGGGAGGTACTAAGCCATTCAGTCTAGCATTTACTGGTATCATATGTTCTCTCTGTCTCAGAGATATAGTTTACACTGCAGTGAGTTCCACCCATCTTAACTTTCAGTGAAAACTAGAATCAATGCAACCTTACCTTTGCTTCTGGAAAGGCCTGGTCAATAAACTGCCCTATAACTCTGATCACTATTTCTATTTCCTCAACCATAACTCTCCCTTACCAATGCTTTGCTCTATTTGTTGTTTCTTCCATTAGAATGAAAGTTCCTTAAAAGCAAAGTCGGCTTAACTTGTTTTCATTATACCCTTAAAGTACGGTGCTTGACACAGTGTGAATTTAATTAATACTACTCATTTGTTCATTCATTCATTCATTCATTCATTCATTCATTCATTCATTCATTTTCTCCTTTTACCAATGAAGATCTGAGTGTCCTCTGAACTTACAATATTAAGGAAAGATTAATCAACGTAACCCCAACCACATAACCAGGCATGTGACATAGGCAGAGTCTGAATCTAAATCTTCTCTCTACAAGCCTGGCTCTCTAGCCATTACATTGAGCTGTCTCTCCTTAGGAAATACAAGTTTAAAAATAAGCATACGACACAAAGTCACTGAATCTTTTGTGTAAATGAAGGTCAACTACATAAAAGAAAATTAGAGTTTTTGATGAGCCTACAATGTATCCCAGAAAAGGGAATGAGTGTAATAAAAGAGTAGGTGTGTTCTCCAAACTGCCACAAACTTATATCTTCCATCCTTCCTTCTACATCTTACCATAAGTTTCTTAGTTTCCTGAAAGCTCTTCTTATTAACCATCTTCCTCCTTAAACGTTTCCTGATCCCCACAGATACTAGCACTTCCTCCCACCTCCACCAAAGTATCTTCTATTTATTTTCTATAAGCTTAGACTCATGGATCTAGAGATAAAGGGAATTCAGAGGGCATTTACTACAACTTCCTCACTCATTTTACACAAGCTCTAACTCCAAGTAGCTCCCTATATCCTCAAGGATTAAATATAGAACCTTCTGCTTGGGTTTCAAATATATTTATAACTTTCCCTCAGCCCCTTCCATGTCCCATTTTCTTACTCCTTAATTTCAGTGTCTTCTCTCTATAACTGACTATCCCCAATATTTTGTTTGTGAAAAGTTGTTTCCATGTTGTCTCCCCATTAGACCCTGAACTTCTTGAGAAAAGTGGGCTGTATTTTACCTTTGCTTATAACCCAAACACTTAGTATGATGCTTAATATGTAGTATCTGCTTAATAAATGCTTGTCAATAAATCCATTTGCTTGTCCATACAAGACACGGGGAACAATTCTTTCATGCCTCAGAAGATAGCCTTTTTAAATAACTGTTATCCTCCCTAACAAAAAAAATATAATGAAATATAGGTATATATGTATTCATATATATGTATGTTTACATATATGTATATTATATATGCGTGGGTATATGTGTGCATGTTTGTATATATTTATTTTTAATTCCCTGTTGCTCCAGATTCTGGTGATAGGCTTTCCTAAAATTCAAATGACAGACCTTAAGCTCATCAGCAGGTTCTTGCACAAGGCCTGTCCATCTGGTGTTCTATCCACTGTGCTGGCATATGTGCTGAGATGATATTACCATAGTGTGGCTGGTGCACATTCTTTAGCTTCTTGGAACCATTGGGGAGAGTTGGTTACAGGGAGATGAGAATCCCTGAAAGGGCTTGGGAAGCCCTCACGCCAGAGGTACTAGCCTTCCATGAACACTCCATACATCCCCAATGGCCACTATTATAAAGCATTGGAAAAGGCTTTCAATCTCCATCAGCTGAATTGAGTCATATGTCTCATGCCTTCTTATTGTTGTTGTTGTTTGTCCTTCTTTCTGGAAGAAGAGCATGACATTGGGGTAATTTCATGGCTTACAATGAATTGAATTTAAGTTAGGGCTGTGCAAGATCACAAACCTCACTCTCTCCTCCAGAATCATCTGGGTAGTGGATTGTCCAAGGTCAAACAGCCAGTAATAAGTGTCTTAGGTTAGATTTGAACTCAGGTCCTTCTAACTTTAGTGCCAGTGTTCTATCGGTTGTATCACCTAGCTGTCCCTCTTATCTCTTCCGGTTCATTAAGGGTTAGTTACTACATTTGCCAGGCACTAGAAATATAAAGACAAAAAAGAAAAATATACCTACCAATAAAGTGTTTATACTGTTTTAGAAAAGAGAGTGCATAGTCAGATAAATATATACACAACACCTAAAAAAATTGGATTTTTTTTGGGGGGGTGGAAAAGACATTAGCATATTATTGGTTCAAAGGTATCTCAGGCAGACAGTAACACTTAAACTGAACCTTGAAGAAAGTTAGAGATTCCACTAATGTAGGTTTTGTATAAACCCAGACTTGCAACTGTCTATTTAAACAACTACCAAACTTAACATCCTAAAAAATGACTTTCATAATATCTCTCTCAATGATTGATCCTAGAGTCAGAGGACCTGAGTTCTAATCTCATCTCTTATGTCAATTACCTATGTAATCTTGAACAATGCACACCTTGGGCTATAGATTCTTCACTTATAAAATGAAGGACATGGTACAAATGGCCTGTGAGGTCTATCCAAGTCCTATATCTTTTACCCTATGGTTTCAATGCAGTTAGGTGGTGCAGTTTTTAGTGGCAGGACTGGAGTCAGAAACATATCAGTTCAAATCTAGCCTCAGACATTTAGTAGCTGTGTGACCCTGAACAAGTGAGTGCCCTAATCTGTAAAAAGAACTGGAGAAGGAAATGGCAAACCACACCAATGTCTTTGCCAAGAACACCCCAAATGGGGTCATGAAGAATTGGACACTACTGAAAATGATTAAAATTTAAATGGTGTTGTGTGGTAAGATTATTAGAATTTGGCTGACTCATTGGGAGGGATGACACCTGGCCTGACCTGAAGCTATGTATGCTATTTATGTCAGAAGGAGAAAACTTCTCTCCATAGGCAGTTTTTGAAGGACCTCTCCTTTGCAGGGAGGAAGATTAAATGCTTGCTGAGAGGAGTCTGGGTCTCTTCCGGAGTTTCCTTCTTGCCGGTGGTGGGAGCAGCAAGAGTACATGCCCCAGGTGGTGAGTTGATATACACATTAGCTAAACTGGAAGTCAGTTGGGGATTGTATAGACTTAGGTTAGAGCTAGAAGGATTATCTGTATTTCTTTTTCCCTATTCCCTTTTCTTTGATTGTTATTAATTTCATCTTTGCTGTTTATTTTATTCCAAATTAATAAAGTCTGATCCATCTATGGAAAAGAGACTGTAAGGCTCCTTTCTTATTGGCCTGGGAGAAATATCTAAAAAGGTAGTTCAGAGGGAAGGCAGCTTTGGAACTAGAGGTCTCTCATTATTTCCGGGACCCCAATATTCTGGTGAACCACTCAATTAACTCTTCAGATATTAAAGTTGGCCCTCACAGTTGAAATTTGGCCCTTACACCTGTAAACCAGTTCTTGTATTTAACATTAAAAGACCCAAGCCATCTAAGCTTCTTCTATTCCTGGATGCTCACTCTCTGTTCAAGCTCCACTCTCACCCCCTGTACAGATACAAAAAATTATCCACTATCTCCCAAGCACATCTTATATTTCCCCACCTCAGCAATTTTGTCTAATCATTCATAAATCCTCTCCATCCTTCAAATTCTTTTAAAATTCCTGTGTTTTCATTCCTGTTTATCACTTCACTGTAACTTGTCCCAAACCATTACTATAGTGATGGTATAAGCATATTTTCTATATTCCAAAGTAAGTTCTAGGAGTGCAGGGACATGTCTTCGTTTTCTCTACATTCCTATATACTATTTACCACTTGGCCTTTAGTAAGTTCTCATTAAATATAAATTTAGTTCTTAAAAAAAGGTATGCTGCTTAGTAAGTACTCTAGACAGAACTAGATTTAAGGCTGAATTTCATGGTTCAGCATGTCTTACCATCTGTGTATTTTCATTTGGGTTCTTCAGCAAGAACAGGTAGCTTTTTGTAAAATAAAATGACTAGGATGAATGTAACAGGGGGGTCATACAGAAGAGTAGAGAGATTGGAAATCATTCTATTACAATATTATTGGACAGACTTAGGGATGTTCAGCTGAAGAGAAAAGACTTAGAGGCAGTAGGATTCTGTCCTCTGAAGTCAAATAACTGAGGCCAAGTACTGAACCAGGAACAATGAAGAGAAGCTATATAGAGTCAGATTTCAACTAAACAAAAGAAGCATTTCCTAAACCAAGATAGAAGGTTAAAGCAAAATCTAGGCTGGAGTCACACGACTCTGGATTTCTATCAGTCCAGGCTTATTATGTAATCACTGTTCAACTCTGGGCATGACTGATTTTTCAATAGGTGAAATGACCCCCTGCTTCAGAACAAAACTAGTTTACCCATTTCCCTCTAACACTTTGGAGAAAGTTGACAATTTGATATTAGAAAGAGTGATTGCAATCTAAGGGGGTTCTCAGAAAAGGGGAAAGTGTGTGTGTATATATACACATATATGCATGTACATATGAATACATATATACATGCATGTATACATGTATGTGTATATGCATGTATGTATATTATGCAAACACAATCACTATGAAACAAGGACTGCTAGGTGGCACTGTGGATAGAGCACCTAGCCTGGAGTTAGGAAGTCTCTTCTTCATGAATTCAAATTCAACTTCAGACACTTACTAGCTATGTGACCCTAATCAAGCCACTTAATTCTGTTTGTCTCAGTTTCCTCACTTGTAAAATAAGATGGAGAAAAAAAAAATGGCAAACCACTCCAGTACATTTGACAAGAAAACCTAACATGGGGTCACTAAGAGTTAGACAGAACTTAAGATAAATTAATAACATCAGTCACTCTGACACAAGGAATTTATTTATTTTAAATAACATGTATTTATTTATACACAAAAAAGGGATCATTTAAAATGGGATTAAAAAACTTAATCATTAAAAAAACATAGTACACAACAGAATAATTAGAATAGAATTTATTATACTTTGCTTATATGAAGTCTCTTGAAAGCTGTTAGTTGAGCTTCATTAGACACAGTTTGACATTTCTGCTAAAATCTGCCTCTTTGTTGGGCATTTTTCCTGTAACACAGACATCCTTGACCTTCTTTTTGGTGGCTTCTCTCACAATCACGGTTTAGTATGCTTATAGGGAAGGAAACAAACATTTTAAAGCATCTGCTATATGCCAGGCATGTACTGAGCACATTTTACAAATATTATCTCATTTGATCCTCACAACAACCCTGTAAGGTAGGGGCTTCAGTTTATACTTGAGGGAACTGAGGCGAACAGAAATTAAATTGTTTGGCCAGGGTCATACCTTTACACTTATATTTGGAAGGAATTTAGTGTCTCAGGTCTTCCTTACTATAGACCCAGTGTGCTATTTACTGGGCCAATAGTTACCTCATGAAGGCATTTTCTCCCTGTAAACAACCACTGACAACATGAGTGGTGCCACCATACTGCCACACCTTACTGGTAGGAGATGTCTCTGATGTTATTTCTACAGATATTCTAGAATTCACAAGGCAATGCTAAAGGAAAGAAACAGATGGAGGCAAAAGCATCCAGAAGCCAAAGGAAAAGTCTGACTAGTTGAATCCCTTTACAATCTTTCCATCATTGTTACATTGGGAATAGAGAAGGGCCATCCTCAGCCATTCACTGAGATCATATCTAGGTCACCTTGATGGTTGTATTAAAAAGTGACCATTAACCAAAAGCTGTCTCCTCTTCTACCAGGGCTACCCTGCATTAGCCCCTCTTCTAGTTTAGGACCCAATTAGGAGACTTTTAGCTGATGAGTCATAAATGGTTAGAGGCAAACTCCCAAAGTCCCTTGAAGTTGGCTGGAATGTTGGCAGCACATGTTGAGGAGTGGAATTGCAGAGCAAAGGAATGGGAGCAGGATGCTTATTACAATGATAAAATTGTCTGAAAACATACAGAACGGTTTTGGAAGATACTGTGACCTCTGCCACAGGAAAAGCTCAAAAGAAAACCTGGATATGCTCTTGCAAGGGACCTGCTTTAATTAGGAATAACAAAGATGCCACTCTGAGGTTCTTACAGGTCAGATATTCTATATCTATATGATTGACATGCAGACAAAATTGGAAGTGGGGGTTAACTGTATCTACTAACCTTCTGATAGTTGGTACAGTCCCATAATGTCTTTGGGCTTGTTTCCTCATTTGTAATGTGAGAACCTTGGATGAAATTCAATTCAAATCAATTCAGTTCAATTCAATAAGTATTCATAAATTGTCATTGTTCAGTCATTTTTTCAGTAATGTCTCACTCTGCATGATCCCTAACTAGAAACAGTGAGGTGATGTTGGAAAGAAAAAGGATAGATATTTAGGGAGTGGAAAATTTCTAACAATGATAACTATATAAAAAAGGAATGGACAATAACATTGGAGTGGTTTGCCATTACCTTCTCCAGCTCATTTTACAGAATAGGAAACTGAGGCAAATGGCCTTAAGTGATTTGCCTAAGGTCACACAGCTAGTTAGTATCTGAGAATGGATTTGAATTCAGTTCCTCCTTATTCCAGGCTCAGCACTCTCTCCACTACATCACCTGGCTGCCCCCCAAAACACCTATTAGGCACTACAAATTATTCTATATGAGGAATACAAAGACTAAAAGGAAGAATGAACAAAAAGTAAATTTTCCTGAGCTAAAATGAAATGCATTTTCTTAGGGGAAACCAATACATGAACAGATAAAAATGTATAAAATAGGTACAAAATATCATTTGGATATGGGTAGAGTATTGAAAAATTTCTGAAGGTGGTATAAAGGGAAAACGATGGCAAAAGCCCCCCACAGGAGATAAGATCTGAAGTGAGTTAGGAATAAAGTTTGTGGATAATCTCCAAAGATCCTTTGAGCTTGAAATCCTGAAATCAAAGGAAATATCAGAATTGGGCTTTGAAGACAAGGTCTCTGATTCCAAAAACAATTCTCCTCCTATTCACTGTCTTTCCCTATTAATGGAATGGTTTCCCCATCCATTTTAGTTTCCCCAGGATGAAATTTCCATTCATCCGTCCTTCCTTCCTTCCTTCCTTCCTTCCTTCCTTCCTTCCTTCCTTCCTTCCTTCCTTCCTTCCTTCCTTCCTTCCTTCCTTCCTTCCTTCTTACCTTCCTTCCTTCCCATCCTTCTTTCCTTCCTCCCTCTTTCCCTCCATTCCTCCCCCCCTTCATTCCTTCTTTCCTCCCCCCTCCCTTTCTCTCTTCCTTCTTTTTTTCCAGAAATAAAATGGGAAAGTCAATGCAGATTGGCGCTGGGGGAAGGTGGTGAACCAATTCTCTCCATTATGCTTTTCTCCCAGTGGGTAGTTTCATATGAAAAGATCACACATTAGCCTGTAGATTAGCAAAAGCAGCACTGTCCCTGTGCAAATTAGAGCCCAGGCCTCCCTCAAGGAAATACTGTCTTCCACAAGAATTACTTTTATCTATTTTCCATGTTACATAACTCTATATGAATGTATCATTATCCCCTTCTAGAAAAGCAGCTTATGAGGCCAGAGATGTTTTCATTTTTCTCTTTGTAGCCTCAGCACTTAGCATAATGTTTGGCATGTATAAGGTATTTAAAGAAAAGCTGATATTGTTTCAACTAGCTCAAAGGTCTACCAGTTTGTTTATTTCTTATCCAAGTGACAAGAATCCCACTAACTCCAAAGAATTGTAGGCAACTAGGTGGTACATCAATGATAGGGTGTTGGGTGTGGAGTCAGGAAGATATGAATTTAAGTTTGGCCTCATAAGCTTACTAACATTGTGACCCTGGGCAAGTAACTCAGCCTCAGTTTGCCTCAGTTTCCTCATCTCTAAAATGGATATAATAATATTTACCTCTCAGAGTTGATATGAGGAATAAGTAAGATAATTTAAAAATGTTTAGAAGAGAATCTTACAAACAATAACTTCTGTATAAATGCTATTACTTATTACTGTTAGTTGTTAATAGAAATTGAGTAGAATAATTTATACAAAAATGTTTATAGCAGCTCTTTTTGTGGTGGCTAAAAATTGGAAATCAAAGGAATGTCCATCAATTGAGGGATGGCTAAACAAGCTATGGTATAAGATTGTAATGGAATATTATTTGCTATAAGAAATTACAAGCAGGATGATTTCAGAAAGGCCTGAAAAGACTTATATGAACTGATATATAGTGAAATGAGCAGAAAGAGGAGAACACTGTGCACAGTAACAGAAATATTGTATGATGAAGAACTGTGAATGACTTAACTATTCTCAGCAATACAATGATCCAAGACAATTCCAAAGGAATAAGGATGAAGCATGCTGTTCACCTCCAAAAAAGAACTGATATTGACTGAATATAGACTGAAGCATGCTATTTTTCACTTCCATTTTTTCTTTTATTCATTTTTTATACAAAATTACTAATATGTTAATGTTTTCCATAATGGCATATGTCTAAACTCTAAACTATATTGGATTGCTTACCACCTCAGGAAGAGTAGGGGAAGGAAGGAGGGAGGAAAAGAATTTAGGACTCAAAACTTTAAATAAAAATGTTTATAATATTTTTTAAAAAATAGAAAATTAGCAAAACAGCATAATGGTGAGGTGTTTGATGGGTGTGAGCCCACCTAATGAATGAAGAATTATGGAACAAAGGATGTCATCAAAGGAACATATGAGTGAAAATGATGAGCTGCTTATATGGAGAAGTTGAAGGATAGCAGCCATCCAGTTCCACTGCTCCTCTCATATTCTCAAAATGTCAGAAGAAACTTATGAAAAAAAGTTTTCATCACCCTAAGTTCCCCTTTGGGTCAAACTCATAGGAGAATATGAACAAAAGTTGGACGGGATGGGCAGGCATAGATGGATTGTCTTGTGAAGGTATATCTAAATTAATGCTATCATCAATTTCATAATATTTTTTTCAGGGGACAGCTAGGTGGCACCATGGATAAAGCACCGGCCCTGGATTCAGGAAGGCTTGAGTTCGAATTAGGCCTCAAACACTTGATACATACTAGCTGTGTGACCCTGGGAAAGTCACTTAACCCTGCCAAAAATAAAATTTAGTATTGATTCACAACCAGAAAAAAGACAAACCGCATGAGCCAAGGTAAAAACAAGGGCCCCACCCTTAATGAATATTTGCAGAAGTGACCCTCACTTGTACCTGGGGCTAGTTTTCTGGCCATTCTCTTCCCTTCCTCTTAGGTTGGGATATGTTTCTATTGAGCAGAAAAGTTGCTGCTAGATCTGTTTTTATGTATGGTCTGCAAATATTGAATGACATTTTAAAATATCAATAAGATGCAGGCTTGGGGCAAAATTAATTTTGAGCCACACTTCAGTAATGGTGGACTTTTTTAAAGGCATTAATCCATGACTTTCCTTTTCTTTTAAATCGATATGAGAGAATAGCCAACAACCAGCAAATATCAAATGACATATTCAGTAAGCTCTCAAAAAGGTTCAGTTCTCTCCTTTTTGGTAGTTACACCTCTACCCACCCCAAACATGTTTTTTTTTTTCTGAAATTTTAAACATTTTCTGAAAAATTAAAGTGTCTATAAAAAGAGTTTTCTTTTTTTTTTTCTTTAACAGAACAGGAGACACATGGAGACAAAGAGAACCATCTATGTATTATCTCCATTTTATGCCTCTGCATCCCTCCTTATATATGTGATTTCTGCTTAAAAAAACAAAACAAAACATTTTTAGATATCCAAGAAGAAAAGTTAATCTTTTATTATGAAATAAATCTACATTTTAAAAAATTCTTCATTTGCTCAAGAGCCCAGGATTCAATAGTGACAAATAACAGCCTCTGATCTCCAGGGTATTATTGTCTAGTGAGGAGATAGATTAAACAGAAATCCTAATTTTGAAGGAAGAATGTAATAAGAGTAAAGGAAAGATGCAGCCATGAGACAAACATTTATTAAACAATGACTATGTTAGACACAGTGCTTATACTGGGGATCCAGTCTGTACTAAACCAATACTTGCCCTTTAAAAGCTTAGGTTCTTTAAGTAGAAGGAGACACATTTATACATATAAAGTGGCTTCTCTGTGTATACATACATATATATTTATATATGTATATGTGTATGTATATATGTATGTATGTATACATGTATATATAGTGTTGTAAAAGAAATCTAGATATAGGTAGGTAAGTATATACATACACACAAAGAAGTTTATGCACATGTGCACATATTAATTACATCTACATGTGAATGTATGCACAACATATGCACATGTATGGATAAGCATTTCCATCTTGTCTGTGTGTATATAAATTAGACATACAGATACACATCTGTACATATGCACACCCATACACATGAATAAACATTTCTCTACAAGTGTCTCATCCTTAAACTTCCCTAAAGATTTTGGCCCTGGGGACTTCTGAAGGCTGATGGAAGTTGTCAGAGTGAAACCAGGAAGCTGCCTGAGCTCTCCCAAATTTCCCTCAGAAACAACATGAAATGAAGTCTAGCAACAGATTCTGGAGCTGTAAAACCTGCAAAAGAACTGAGTGAAACAATCTTCTGTCTTAAGATAACCTAGAAGATCTTCAGGGAAGATTTATTTCCTTTGGGTAAAGAAGAAGCACAGCTCAGGGCAGAGAGCTTCTAGGCAAGTCAGCAAAAGGCTCTTAGTCACAGCACAGATGAGCCGCTGAGCAACCTAGGTTATTGAGCTCAGCAAGTTAGTGGCACATCAGGTTAGGTGCGAGGCCTTCAACCCCAATACTCCTGATGCCTCAGAATAGAAAGCTGGTGACTCAGCCCACAACCTCCACCAAAAGAAGCTGTTGATAGTGTATGCTGTACCCCAGGAGCAGGACTTGACTTAAAAAGGCACAAAAGAGGTTAAAGTAAAAATAATACCGTGAATAAGAAAAAAAAAAAGTAACTCTCATCATTGATAATAACTCTGGTGACAGGGAGGATCAAAATATAAACTCTGAGGAAGACAACAATGATAAAACTCTTACATGTGAAGCCTTAAAAGGGAAGAAGAATTGGTCTCCAGACCAAAAAGCCCTCTTGGAAGAACTCAAAAAGGATTTCATAAACCAAATAAGAGAGGTGGAAGAAAAGTTGGGAAAAGAAATGAGATATTCAAGAGAGAGTCAATAGCTTTGAAAAAGGACAAATTTGAGGAAACTCATTAAAATGCAATAGGTCGGGGCAGCTAGGTGGAGCAGTGGATATAGCACCGGCCCTGGAGTCAGGAGTACCTGAGTTCAAATCCGGCCTCAGACACTTAACATTTACTAGCTGTGTGACCCTGGGCAAGTCACTTAACCCCAGTTGCCTCACTAAAAAAAAATGCAATAGGTCAAATGGAAAATGAGGTGCAAAAGCTGACTGGGGAAAATAATTCCTTAAGAATCAGAATTGGGAAGATGAGAGCTTCTCAATGAGACAACAGGAAGAAGAATATAAAAGTAGAAAAAAGTGTAAAATGCCTCCAGAAAAAACAAAACAAAACAAAACAAAACAAATACCAAACAAAAAAACAGACCTGGAAAATAGATCCAGGAGTGACAATCTATGTATAC
This sequence comes from Dromiciops gliroides, assembly GCF_019393635.1. Taxonomy (NCBI): domain Eukaryota; kingdom Metazoa; phylum Chordata; class Mammalia; order Microbiotheria; family Microbiotheriidae; genus Dromiciops; species Dromiciops gliroides. The sequence continues at coordinate 688,571,822 of NC_057862.1, forward strand.
TTGGACTACCCGAGGACCATGATCAAAAAAAGAGGTTAGACAGCATACTTCATGACATTATCAAAGAAAACTTCCCCATTGTCTTACAACCAGAGGACAAAGTAGTCATTGAAAAAAAAAATCTACTGATCACCTCCTGAAAGAGACCACAAAAGGAAAACTCCAAGGAATATCATAGCTAATTCCAAAGTTATCAAGTAAAGATAAAATACCGCAAGCAGCCTGAAAAAATTAAATATCAAGGAACAACTATCAGAATTACATAAGATCTGACAGTTTCAATATTAAAATATCAGAGGCCTTGGAATATGATATTCTGGAAGGCAAACGAAATGGGATTACAACCAAGAATGTACTACCCAGCAAAATTAACCATAATCTTTAAGGGGAAAGGATGGACATTCTATGAAACAGAAAACTTTAAAACATTCCTGCTGAAAAGCCCAGAAAGGAACAGAAAATTTAATGTACAAATACAAGACTCAAGAGACACATGAAAAGATAAAAAGTGGGAAAAACATATACATTAATAATGTTAAAATGTTTGCATCCCTACATGGGAAGAAGTTATTTGTAACTCTTGACACCTGTATTTTTATTAAGACACATAGGAGGAGTACACACAGACAAAAGGTTGTGGTATAAGTGTATTCTAATGTGATATTTTTCAAAAACAGAAACACAAACAAACGAAGAAACAAAAAAGTAACGGGAAGCAAAAAGGATTACACTGAGAGAAGAGGAAGTGGAAGAGGCATGAAATATCTATTACAAGAGAGGGAAAGAAAAGAGAGGTAAGAAGTGTTTTGGCCTTACTCTCATCTGATTTGGCTCAAAGAGGGAATAACATACGCCCTTATTTGGGTATAGAATTCTATCTTACCCAATAGTGAAGTAAAAGGTGAAAAGGGAAAGAAAAGGGTACAGTGCTGATGGAAGGGAGGGTAAAAGTAGGAGGAAAAAGGGGGAAAATGTACGTGGGGTTGATAGGAGAGAGAGCAAAACTCAGAATTGGAGGAGAAAAGGACAAAAGGAGGTGGGAATGATAGAGGGGATGGTATAATGAGAAAGGAAACACTAGTGAGAAGGTTTGGGGAAAGGAAAGAGAAAAATATAAATACAGGAAAAAACATAAGATGGAGGGAAATACAGTTAGTAATCATAACTGTGAATGTGAATGGGATGAACTCTCCTATAAAATGGAAGAACATATCAGAGTGGATTTAAAACCAGAATCCTACAATAAGTTGTTTACAAAAAACACATTTGAAGCAGAGAGATACACATGGAGTAAAGGTAAAAGGTTGGATCAGGATATATTATGCTTCAGCTGAAGGGAAAAAAAAAATGAGGGGTAACAATCCTTATCTCTGACAAAGGAGAAGCAAAATTTGACCCAATTAAAGGAGAAAAGGGAGGAAACTACATATTTCTAAAAGTTACCATAGAAAATGAAGTAATATGAATACTAAACATATATGTACCTAGTGATACAGCATCCAGATTCTTAGAGAACAATTTAAGTGATTTATGGGAAGAAATAAAGCACAACTAGATAATTCTAAACAGAAAATTAATAAGAAAGCAGTTAAGGAAGTGATTAGAATTTTAGAAAAAGTTAGATATAATAGACATCTGGAGAAAACTGAATGAGGATAGAAAGGAATATACTTTTATTTTTCTTCACAGTACATGGCACATACACAAATTTACCATGTATTAGGGCATGAAAAGCTCATCGTCAGATGCAGAAAGGCAAAAATAGTAAAGTTTTCATATCATAGTTTTCAGATCATGGTTCAGTAGGAATTATGTGTAATAAAGGTCCATGGAAAGATAGACCGAAAATGAATTGGTCACTAAAAAATCTAATCCTAAAGAATGTGTGGGTCAAACAATAAATTATAGAAGTAATCAGTAGACTCATACAAAAGAAGGACAATAATGACACAACATAGCAAAACATGGGATGCAGCCAAAACAGATCTTAGGAGAAAGTTTTTATCTCTTAATGCCTACATGAATAAAATAGAGAAAGAAGAGATTGATGAGTTGGACATGCAAATAAAAAAGCTAGAAAAAGAACAAATTAAAAATCCTCAATTTAACACCAAATTGGAAATCCTGAAAATTAAAGATGAGATTAATAAAATTTAAAGTATGAAAACCATAGAAGTAATAAATAAAACTAAAAGCTGGTTTCATAAAAAACAAAACAATACTATAGATAAACCTTTGGTTAATTTGATTAAATAAAAAGAAGGAAGAAAACAAAATTACCAGCATAAAAAATTAACAGGGTGAACTCACCACCAATGAAGAGGAAATCAAAGCAATAATTTGGAACTATTTTCTCCAGCTATATAGCAATAAATTTGACAATCTAACTGAAATGGATGAATATTTACAAAAATATAAACTGCCCAGATTAAAAGAAGTGGAAATAAAATCCTTAAGCCCATTTTAGAAAAATAAATTGAACAAGCCATCAATGAAGTCCCTAAGAAAAAATTTCCATGACCACATAGGTTTATAAGTGAATTCTACCATTTAAAGAACAACTAATTTAAATACTACACAAAGTATTGGGGAAAAAAATAGGTGCATAAGGAATCCTACCATATTCCTTCTATGAGATAAATATGGTGCTGATACCTAAACAAGGAAGAATAAAAACAGAGAAAGAAGATTATAGGCTAATCTCCCTAATGAATATTGATGCAAAAAATATAAATAGAAAATTAGCAAAGAGATTTCAGCAATTTATGACAAGGATAATACAATGTGAACAGGTAGGATTTATACCAGAGATTCAGGGCTGGTTCAATATTAGGAAAACTGTTAACATAATTGACGACATCAGTAACAAAACTAACCAAAATCATATGGTTATCTCAGTAGATGCAGAGAAAATCTTTCACAAAACACAAAAAACATTCCTATTAAAAACAAGACAAAACAAAACAAAGTAACTAGAGAACACAGGAAAAAATGTAGCTTTCCTTAAGACGATAAACAGTATCTATCTTAAACCATCAGGAAGCATTATATGCAATGGGGACAAGTTAGCAGCATTCCCAATAAGATAAGGGGTGAAACAAGGTTTTCCATCATCACTATTACTATTCAATATTATACTAGAAATGTTAGCTTTGGCAATAAGAGAAGAAAAAGAAATGTAAGGAATTAGAATAGGCAAAGAAAAAATAAAATTATCACTCTTTGCAGACGATATGATGGTTCACTTAGAGAATGCTAAATAAACAACTAAAAACAACTTTAATCAATTAACAACTTTAGAAAAGTTTCAGGATATAAAATAAACCCACATAAATCATCATCATTTCTATTTATGACCAAGCACATCCAGTACCAAGAGATAGAAAGAGAAATCCCATTTAAAATAACTATAGACAAGATAAAATACTTGAGAGTCTACCTCCTAAGACAAACTCAGGACCACAGTTCCAAAACACTTTTCACACAAACATAATCAGATCTAAAAAATGGAAAAATATAAATTGCTCATGGGTCGGCTGTGCTAATATAATAACAATATTATAGGGCATCTATGTGGCAGAGTGGATAAAGCACTGTCCCTAGATTCAGGAGGACCTGAGTTCAAATTTGGCCTCAGACACTTCACACTAGCTGTGTGACCCTGGACAAGTCACTTAGCCCTCATTGCCCCACTTCCCCCCCCCCAAAAAAAGAAAATAAACTATATTATAAAGCAGCAATCATCAAAACTATTTGGTACTGGATAAAAAATAGAGAGGAGGATGAGTGGAACAGTTTAACCACATAAAACACAGAAGTGAAAGAATATAGCAATCTGTTGATAAATCCAAAGACTCTAGCTTTCAGGATAAGAACTCACTATTTGACAAAAACTGCTGGGAAAATTGGAAAATAGTGTAAAAGAAACTAGGCATAGAACAACATCTTATACCACACACCAAAGGATAGTCAAAACAACTACAGAATCTGTACATAAATGGTGATTCCATAGGTAAATTAGAAAAGGAAGGAATAGTTTACTTCTCAGAATTGTGGAGAGGGGAAGAATTTATGACCAAAGATGAGACAGAGAACATTATGAAATGCAGAGTGGATCATTTTGACTACATTAAATTAAAAAGGTTGTGCACAAACACATCCAATGCAAACAAGATTAGAATGAAAGGAAAAAAAAAGTTGGGAAACATTTTTTTTTTTACAGACAATGTTTTGAATAAAAGCCTCATATCCAAAATATATAGATAACCCAATCAAATTTATAAGAATACATTTCAATAATTCAATGTTCAAATGATATGAATAAGCAGTTTTCAGCTGATGACATTAAAACTATCTACAACCATATGAAAAAAAAAATCTTCTCAATCACTACTATTAGAGAAATGCAAATTTAAACCTATCCAATTGGCTAATATGACAAAAAAAAAGGAGAATGATAGATGTTGGAGAATATGTGAGAAAATTGGAGCACTGTTGGTGGAGCTGTGAACTGATCCAACCATTCTAGACAGCAAAAGGCTTTAAAACTGTGCATACCCATTGACCTAGCATTAAATAGAACTACTAGGTCTATATCCCAAAAAGGTTATGGAAAGGAGAAAAGGGTCCACATGTATAAAAATATGTATACCTGCTCTTTTCGTGGTAGCAAAGAGTAAGAAATTGAGAGGATGCCCATCAATTGGCGAATGGCTGAACAAGTTGTGGTATATGAATGTAATGGAACACTATTGACCTGTAAGAAATGATAAGCAGATGGATTTTAGAAAACCAGGAAAGACTTAAATCAATTGATACTGAGTGAAATGAGCAGAACCAAGAGAACATTATACACAGTATCAGCAACATTATGACATGATCAATTGTGATAGACTTGGCTCCTCTTAGGAATGCATTGATCCAAGAAAATGCCAAAAGACTTATGGTGGAAAATGCTCTCTACTTTCAAAAAATGAACTGTGGAGTCTGAATGCAGCCTAAAGCATACTACTTTCACTTTTGTTGTGGCATTTTGTTACGGTTCTTGTTTATTTTTCTTGCATTTTCCCTTTTGTTCTGATTAATGTGAAAATATGTTGAACATGATTGTAATATATAATCTATACAACAAAGTCCAGCAGCAAGAGAAAGAAAAATTCCATTTAAAGTAACAGTAGATAATATAAAATACTTGGGAGTCTACTTGCCAAGACAAACCCAGCAACTCTATGAACACAACTACCAAACACTCTTCACACAAATCAAATCAGATCTAAATCATTGGAAAGATATCAATTGCTCATGGATAGGCAGAGCTAATATAGTAAAAATGACAATACTGCCTAAATTAATTTACTTATTCAGTGCCATACAAATCAGACTACCTAAAAATTATTTTATAGAGCTAGAAAAAATAATAACAAAATTCATCTGGAAAAACAAAAAATCAAGAATATCCAGGGAAATGATGAAAAAAAATTCACGGGAAGGTGGGTTAGCGGTACCAAACCTAGAGCTTTACCATAAAATGGCAGTCATCAAAACTATCTGGTACTTGCTTAAAAATAGAGTGGTAGATCAATGGAATAGGCTAGGCTCAGGAAATGCAGTAGTAAATGACACTAGTAATGTAGTGTTTGGTAAACCCAAAGACTCCAGCTTCTGGGATAGGAACTCAGTATTTGACAAAACCTGCTGGGAAAACTGGAAGATAGTATGGCAGAAATTAGGCATAGACCATCATCTTACACCTAATACTAAAATAAGGTCAAAATGGATACACGATTTAGACATAAGAGGTGGTACCATAGGAAAATCAGGAGAGAAAGGAATAGTCTACCTATCAGATCTTTGGAAAGGAAAACAGTTTATGACCAAACAAGAGATAGAGTATATTATAAAATGCAAAATGGATGATTTTGATTACATTAAATTAAAAAAAATTTTGTACAAACAGAAGCAATGCAACCAAAATTAGAAGGGAGGCAGAAAGCTGGAAAACAATTTTTGAGGCTGGTACTTCTGATAAAGGCCTAATCTCTAAAATATATAGGGAACTAAATCAAATTTATAAGAACCCAAGTCATTCCACAATTGAGAAATGGTCAAAGGATATGAACAGGCAGTTTTCTGATGAAGAAACCAAAGCTATCTATTCCCATATGAAAAAATGCTCTAAATTTCTAATGATTAGAGAGATGCAAATTAAAACAACTCTGAGGTACCACCTGACACCTATCAGATTGGCTAAAATGACAAAAAAGGAAAATAATAAATGTTGGAGAAGCTGTGGGAAAATTGGAACACTAATCCATTGTTGGTGGAGCTGTGAACTGATCCAACCATTCTGAAGAGCAATTGGGAATTATGCCCAAAGGGTGATAAAGCTGTGCATACCCTTTGACCCAGCAATACCACCTTTGGGTCTTCTTCCCAAAGAAATCATGGAAAGGGGAAAGGGACCCACATGTACAAAAATATTTATAGCTGCTCTTTACGTTGTGGCAAGGAATTGATAGTTGAGGGGGTGCCCATCAATTGGGGAATGGCTGGACAAGTTGTGGTATATGAATACAATGGAATACTATTGTGCTATAAGAAATGATGAGCAGGAGGAGTTCAGAGAAACCTGGAGAGTCTTGCATGAGCTGATGATGAGTGAGATGAGCAGAACCAGAAGAACATTGTACACAGTATAATCAACATTGAGTGTTGATCTACTGTGATGGACTATATTCTTCTCACCAATGCAATGGCACAGAAGAGTTCCAGGGAACTCGTGATAGAAGAGGATCTCCAAATCCAAGAAAAAAAAAAAAAGAACTGTGGAGTATAGATGCTGAATGAACCATACTATTTCTTTTGTTTTTGATGCTGTTGTTTTTTTTTTTTTCTATTTTGAGGTTTTTCATCATTGCTCTGATTTTTTTCTCTTATAACATGACTAATGCAGAAATAGGATTAATGTTATTATGTGTGTGTATATATATATATATATATATATATATATATATATAAAACCTATATCAGATTACCTGCTGTCTAGGGGAGGGGGGAGGGAGGGGAGGGAGGGAGAAAAATCTCTAATTGTAAAACTTGTATAAACAAAAGTTGAGAACTATCCTTACATGTAACAGAAAAAAATAAAATACTTTATTAATTTAAAAAAATGGAGGAACCGAGGCACTATGGTTTATGGAATCATAGAATAGGATATGGAATCATGGACCCTAAGAGATTTAGTCACGGTGTACTAGCATTGACAGTGGAAACAAAGTTACTGAGTAGAAAGAGTAATCAATTTACTTCAACTTTCTCAAAAACACCCCATTATCCATCTTCTATTATACAGTTGAATTTTGTTAATTAAAAATATAAACAAGAATGGGAAAAATATATAATCTATATCAAATTGTTTACTGGCCTCAGGAGAGGGGAGGGAAGGGAGGATGGAATAAAAATTTGGAACTTAAATAGTATCCTTACATGTAATTGAGAAAAATTAAAATAAATAAATATTAAAAAGTAAAAGAGTACTTTGCTCCTTTTTACCCTGCAATATCTATCTCCACCTGAAGCTTTCTTAATAGTTCCTTCTCTAAGATGTACCTCATGGTTAGTTTCTCCTGGGATCTTTATTTTGTGGAAAATCTCAGGGCAGCCTTTATTCCTCTCCTAACTCATTAATCTATATGTCTACCAGGGCAGTTAGGTGGTGCAGTGGATAAAGCACTGGGCCTGGATTCAGGAGGACCTGATTTCAAATCAAGCCTCAGACACTTAACACTTACTAGCTGTGTGACCCTGGGCAATTCACTTAACCCCAATTGCCTCACTAAAAAAAAAAAAAAAAAAAAAAAAAAAAAAGATGATTACAATCTATGAAGAAAAAACAAGAAGGAGCAAGTAATCCACTGTGGCTAAATATTAGATTGTGTAAAGGGAAATAATGTGAAATATCTTAAAGGTAGGGTAGATCCAGTTTGGAAAGGACTTAGGATTCAAATAATAGAGTTTGTATTTCATCATGCAGGTGGTAGGGAGCTGCAGAGACTTTCTGAACAGGGTGGGTAGGACTTTTGTGTTGTGATAATTAGTCTAATATATACATGGATGATGGGTCAGAAAAAATAGCAGTCAGAATACAAGGACATCAATCAGGAGACTTGCAACAGTTCACATAAGAGACAATGAGAACTTGAATGGTGGTTATGGCTGTGTGAAGTGAAAAAAAGTCACGGATGAAAGAAATTTTGTGAGGCAGAACCTTCAGGACATGATAGCTGTTTGATGTTAAGAAATAAAGGAGTTGGGGGGGGCAGCTAGGTGGCACAGTGAATAAAGCACTGGCCCTGGATTCAGTAGGACCTGGGTTCAAATCCAGCCTCAGATACTTGACACGTACTAGCTGTGTGACCCTGGGCAAGTCACTTAACCCTCATTGCACCTCAGAAAAAAAGTAAAGGAGTTGAGAGTTATTTCAATACTTTTATGTAGCACTTAGGTAAGTGTTATTATTATCCCCAGTTTACAGATGGAGAAAATTAAGTGGACAGAAGTTAGCTGGTGAGTGTCTGAAGCAGGATTTGATCTTAAATATTCCTGACTCTAAGGCTGGTGCTCTATACACTGATACACCTAGTTGCTTCTAAGTTTGATTACCAAAGTTGCAAACTAGGTGATGCCCTCAACAAAACTCAAGAGGCTAAGAAGTTAGGGGTTTAGGAAAAAGCATAGTGAAGTTCTATTTTGAATAGGTTGAATTTGGTATGAATACAATTATCTTGAAGTTGGTGACTATCAAATCTCCATACTATAGCCTCAACTGTTTCCTCAGTCCTACCTCATCAACTATCTCTTGGACCTCTAAATCTGAATATTTCATAATCATGCCAAACTATTGTGATCATGGAGGAAGAAAAGAGCCCAAGACTGAGTACAAGGCTATATTCATGGTTTGTGGAAGGAGGTGATAATCCTTCTAAGGAGACAGAGAAGAATTAGTGAGACAGGTGGGAGGGCAACCAGGAATAAGCAGTTATCAGGAAATGCCATGTCCCCTTTTGGACAGCTCTAATTTCTAGTGAATCTCCCGAATAATAAGACAAAATCTGAATAGGATTCCTAGCTGACCCTGAAAGCAAAGTGTTCTTAAACTACCCTGTGTCTCTATAACTAGGCCTTTAGAAATCTTTGATGAGAAGCATTCTGGATTTGGAACCAGAGGCCTACAGTCCCAATCCAAGCATTATTTACCATGATACCAGTGTGACCTTGAGGTAAGAACCAGCAGAGTCCCAGATTTTTTGCAAAATAAGGATGTGTGTAAGTGGGAGGTGGATTCAATGAACCATCAGGTCCTTCCCAGTGTTTATTCCATGATTACATAGCATCTTTTGGGAAATGTTGTTGCCTAGATCATTGGTTACACAGCTAATTAGAGCTAAATGGAGCATTGATCATTATATAGAGCAAAAACACTCCAAAACATGACCTGAAAGCCAACAAATATTGCCTATTTCACATTAAATGTTAGCTTCCTTTGAATGGGAATTATTTCATTCTTTAAAAGCCCTAGCACAGTGTCTGGTACTATAGTTCATAGTAGATGTTTACTAATTGCTTAAGCTTCCCATATTCTTTCTTTCTTTCTTTCTTTCTTTCTTTCTTTCTTTCTTTCTTTCTTTCTTTCTTTCTTTCTTTCTTTCTTTCTTTCTTTCTTTCTTTCGGGGCATTGAGGGTTAAGTGAGTTGCCCAGGGCCACACAGCTAGTAAGTGTCAAGTGTCTTAGGCCAGATTTGAACTTAGGTCCTCCTGAATCCAGGGCTGGTACTTTATCCACTGTGCCACCTAGCTGCCCCTCCCATATACTTTCAACTATCATATCTGGAAATTCTTTGACCTTCTCTCTTATATCATTCTGTATCTTGTTCGTCTTTGTCAACCTCATGATACCAGTCATACTCAATCACACAGAGGCTAGCCAATGTCCCAGAGATAATAAATACAATGGTTTGCAGACAAAGGGCTTAGTTTGTCTTCCCTCAAAACTCAGAGCCACCCCATTAAAATTGCAGCATATTTCATGACATTATATAATTTGTGCATATGCCTATTTATATGTGTTTTATCCCCTTAGAATGTGAAGGTTTTCATGGCAGGGATTGTTTCGTTTTTGACTCTGAAACCCCAATTCCAGCATAGGAGTTGGCACAGAGTAAGAATTTATCATCTATTGGTTGATTGATTTCCTGTACTATACTTACTGTCATATTTACTTTGTGTCCCCTTAGTAGAATGTAATCTCCTTGAGAACAGAGTTGTGTATGTATACGTTTGTATATATATATATATATATATATATATATATATATATATATATACATACACACATATATACACAAATACACAGGTATAATCTAAAATGTACAACATATATATCTTCTGAGGTTATGCATAGATATATGTTATATGGAATATATTAATCACACATAAATGGATACAAATCACAGTGATGTAAATCAATGCTCTGTATATCTTTCTATCTAGGCATTGTACATTTTGGTTTATACCTGTGATTTCAGTGGCTGTAGGGATATAGGGATGTAGGGAAATACCTGTCTGGAAACTCCCTGTAGCAGCATAAATGTCCACCATTTTGAGATTCACAAACTCAGTATTATCTTTGACTACTCATTCTCCTTCATCCCACATATCCAATCAGTTGTGAATTATGATTGTTTCTGTCTCAACAATATCTCTGACACTATCTCTACTCTCTCCACTGATGCAGCTTCAACTTTAATTGAGGCTTTTATCTCCTCTTACCTAGTCTGTGCCAATGGCCTCTGAATTGGTTTCCCTGTTTTGAATCTCTTCCTATTCTAATGTATCCTCTCCACAACTGCCAAAAATGATTTTTCTCAGCTGGGCAGTTTTCTTCTTTGTTTTGAAGCCTCTGCCAGCAGCACTTAGTAGGTGCTTAATAAATGCGTGTTTATTGGAGAATCTAACATCCATTTTAACTACAAGTTTGGTATTGACTGAGGGGGGATTAAAAATTTCTTCCTGGAAATTATACAAATGTGGCCATTATTAATCAAATAAACGGGTTTTTTTGTTGTTTTTTTGTAAATCCTTTCCCTTCAGAATAAATGTCCTGGAAGACTTATGAAAAAAAAATGTCGGTAACAATATATTTCAGTGCCTTGGTTCTGAGTTTTACTTTTTAAATATATCAGAAGCAATTTGTGTTTTTTGCCTATTTGATAAGTTATATATGTTTTCTTAAAAGGATCTCTATGACATTTTTGAGGGGGGAGGTGGATAATGTTGCCTTCTTATTCAGTGCCTGATGATGTTGCCAAACAAGTTGATTATGGGATGCTGAAGGTCCTTCCTATATTTCTTTTCTTGTTGTTCTTTTTCTTAAGTCCATAGGTCATTTGACCTGATATCCTGTTAAAAAAGGATTATACAACTGAATTTCCAGATGTTTGTCAATGAATGCATGCAAGCAAACACACACATGCATACACACATATAAAACATGATGTAAAAAAAAAAGATGCAATGACCATGTTTTATCCAGCAATTTTGGCTGATTTGGTGCATAATCATGAAGATTGATAACAATGACACGACTGATGATGAAGGTGATAGTCATTATGATGATAATGATAAAGGGTCATTCAAAAGTTTTAATGATTTTGAAACAGTCAGGTTTAAGGTTAAGAATGGGTTAGGGTTAAGAATCATCTCGGCTACATAGTGTAGAGAGCATTAGACTTGGAATTTTGAAGATGTATAAATTCAGTTCCTTCAATTGTGAAATGGGAATAATGATAGTGCCCACTTGATAGATCTATTGTGAGAATTAAATCAATATACACACATATACATATATACACACAAACATGTATATACATATACATACACACATATTTATATGTGTGTAGATAGAGACAGAGACAGAGATAGAGATAGAGATAGAGATAGAGATAGAGATAGAGATAGAGATAGAGATAGAGATAGAGATAGAGATAGAGATAGAGATAGAGATAGAGACAGAGATAGAGATAGAGATAGAGATATGGTGTATGGGGTGTCAAAGAAAGACTAGCATCTCTGGTATGAAGACTTACTGACCCCTTTTCACGACTGCCCAACCACTTTTGGTGTACAATTTGCATTTAACTCCTACCTGTGGCTCCAAGAAGCTATAGTGTGTGCAGCAGCCACACCCTGATAAATTGGCTTAGGATATGGGGTAAACCAAGTCTACTGTAACCAACAGGTCACAAACCTTTCAATGAGTTAGGGGAGTGTTAACCCAAAGCATGTGAAGACTTCCCCTTTCAGAATGGGAGAATGAGAACAAGTTGTTCCCATATCCATGAAGGCAGCTGAAATAGGTTCTATGGAGTGATCTCTTTGCCAGACACTGAAGATATTAAGGTCATCCACGGCATCCTGGGAAATCATCAGTCTTCTTGACTTTTGTCCTGCCACTAGACTTTGATGACTTTGGAAGAGAAAGTGAGGCTGATGACTTTGTGTGACTCTGTTTGACTTAAAACCAATTCAAATACAAGTCGTCACCTATAAAGTCATTGATACATTTCAAAAATGAAGGGCAAAAATGACAACAATATATGCATACATCTATATATGCATATAGTAAGTTGTGTTTGTTTTTCAGTAATTTCAATATGTCCTACTTCATGATCCCATTAGAGATTTTCTTGGTAAAGATACAAAGTGATTTGGCCATTTCCTTTGCCAGCTCATTTTATGGATGTAGAAACTGAGGAAAACACGGTTAAGTAACTTGCCCAGGACCACACAGTTAGTAAATGTTTGAGGCTAGATTCGAACTTAGGCTTTTCTGACCCTAGGCCCAGTGCTCTACCTACCAAGCCACCCAGCTGTCTCCCACATGCATATATGTATATGTACATATATATATATATATATATATATATATATATATATATATATATATATACAGTTTATATATTTGCAAACATTAAAGTACTAGATTTTATTACCTCATTCTTTTGCATCTATTCTATAAATCAGATTTAAAAAGTAGCTAAAGTCTGCACCTGATAATACTCTGTCCTTTATAGTTGTGGTGCCCAACTCAAATAGAAATAGGGAGCACTAAATTTTACATAAGCATCCCTGCAGGTCTTATATTAACTTAGAAAACTACACATGCCCATATACTTTTTCTTATTAATACAACAACATATTAAAATCAGATGGGATGTGCAGTTTTCTCTAGTTTGCTCTTTGCTCAGCATTGTTGTGGTATACATGTAGCATGAGGGTCTCATGCTTAACACATGTTTAATAGCCTAAGTACAGTAACTATAGTGTCTTAGTAATAACGAGGACAAAGGGTGAACAGTTGACCTGGAGTCAAGAATATCTGAGTTCAAAGATGTCCTAGCTGAATTGCAGAATCCATCCACTCCCACAATGTAAATTCGAGTGTACCCATGATTTCCATTTTCTTTAGAGATAAAAGTGGCAGGGGCTACAGAGGCAAATATGATACCTCTCCCATACCACAAGAGGAGTATGTGACAAGGGGCTGCACAGGCAAACAGGACAGCTCTCTCATAGGGAAACTTTCCTATTTGACAGATTGAGGGGTATACACAGATGTTGCTTAATCTCCCTTAGCAAATTGTAACCTATACCTGTATTGGGAACTTGACATTGATATTATATTAACCCATTCCCTTTTTGACTTTAACCAATGAGAATTAATTTGTTTTTCAAAAACACTTTGCCTTTAAATGGTTAAGCCCAGTATAAGTTTGAACATGTATGCCTGTTATGTAATAATAACTGATTTTACTACATCTTTCCTCAGGCTGTCTGATTTCTATAGGGTGAAGCCTTAATGAAGATTTTTTTTAATAGCTGTGTGATCCTCAGCAAGTCACAAAAACTCTATCTGCCTCAGTTTCCTCATTTCTATGATAACAGAATTATAGTGAAAATAATAATACCCATCTTCCAGGGTATTGTGATAATAAAACTGTATAATATTTATAAATTATTTAATAAACCTTGATGCTCTCTACATAAGCTAACTAGCCATTATTATATCCATCCATAAGACAATAAATGACTTCTTATAAATTCATAGATTTTAAGAAGTTATTCTAATGCCTGACATTTATGTGATATATAAAAACAAAACAAAACAAACAAAAACACAACTGGGGTTATTTAGACTGGAGAACAGACTTGAGAGGCTGTTAATGGATGTCTTGAAATAGTGGAAAGACTCTCCTGTGAAAGTAGGGCTAGATTTGTTCTGCATTTCTCCAGAGAGCACAACAGTGATGGGTACAAGTTGTGAAGAGGGAAAGTCAGGATATATGTCAGGAATACCTAATGTGGAATGGGTTCTCTGGGAGTCAGAAGATTTGAGTGATAAGGCTGGCTCTTTTCTTTTTATCCCATGTCCTTGGAGAGACTAGTTTCCCTGTATTTGTTTCAATTTCCTCATCTCTATGATGAGAGGGTTGGAAAAAAATGCCAATTGAAATGTCTTCTAAGTCTGATTTCCTAAGATCCCATGAGGTATTTATTAAGGAGTTAATACCATCAATCAGCATTTATTAAGCATTTACCTTGGGTCAGTAACTTTATTAGGAACTAGGGAAACAATGGGGAAAAAGTAACCAATCCCTTGTCTGTGAAAAAGTGAAGGTTGCTTTTCTTAAATTTAGAAGATTATTAAATTTTACCTTGGAGACTGGGTTCTTTTCCAGTTAGTTCAAGAACAGGTCCTTGGTTTGAAGGTCTTCATTTGACAGAGAAGGATTCTAATGTATACTGATATTAAGAAACTTGCCGCATAGATGCTGTTTGAGCCTAGATCCTCTGATTCCAAGCTCAGTGTTCTTTCTTTCTTTCTTTCTTTTTCTTTCTTTCTTTCTTTCTTTCTTTCTTTCTTTCTTTCTTTCTTTCTTTCTTTCTTTCTTTCTTTCTTTCTTTCTTTCTTTCTTTTTTTTACATATAAGGTATTTTATTTTTTCCGTTACATGTAAAGATAGTTCTCAACTTTTGTTTATACAAGCTTTACAATTTCAGATTTTTCTCCCTCCCTCCCCTCCCTCCCCCCCTCCCCTAGACAGCCGGCAATCTGATATAGGTTAAAAAATATGGAATGCTTCACGAATTTGCGTGTCATCCTTGCGCAGGGGCCATGCTAATCTTCTCTGTATCATTCCAATTTTAGTATATGTGCTGCCGAAGCGAGCACTCAGTGTTCTTTCTATTGAAACATGCTTAGGGATTGAAGAAGCAAGAAGAGGGGCCAGATTAAGATGGAAAAAGCGGAGTATTTTCTACAAAAGTCTAGCCTGGAGCAGTGTGTCACACTAGATCATCCTGAGAAGGGGAAAAGGGGGCTTGGAGTCAGGAAGATATTTGGTCTGATCTTACCTTTGATATTTGTGACTCTAGGAAAGTTATTTAACATCTCTGGGCCTTAATTTTAGATCTGTAACATGGAGATTTGGAGGCCACTAGGTACTTCAGTAGAGAGCTCAGCTTAGATTCAAGAAAAATCAATTTCTTGAGTTCAAATACAGCCTCAGATGTTTGCTAGCTGTGTGACCCTGAACAAGTCACTTAATCCTATTTACCTCAGCCTCTCATCTGTAAAATGAGCTGGAGAAGGAAGTGGCAAACTATTCTAATATCTTTGCCAAGAAAACCCCAAATGAGGTCATGAAGAATTGGACATTATTAAAATGACTGAACACCAAAATGGAGATTACATTAATAGCTGAAGTACTTCCCTCACTCATAGGTATTATTAGAGGTAAAGACCTAAAGGAAATTGAAAACCTCTTGATTTGGACTTTTTCCATGGGGTTTTCTTGGCAAAGATATTAGAGTAGTTTGCCATTTCCTTCTCCAGTGCGTTCTCATTTTACAGATGAGGAACTGAAGCAAATAGGGGTCAAGTGACTTGTCCTGGGTCACACAGTTAGTGAGTATCTGAGGTCAGATTTGAACTCAGATCATTCTGACTCCAGGTCCAGTGCTATATCTAGTGCACAACCTAGCTTTTATATTAGTAAGTATATGTGATCATATACAAATACAGACACATATTTGTGTATATCTATGATATCTTGGTTGTGTGAACATAGATAAGTCACTTGATTTCTCAGTGATTCAGACAATTCCTGATGACTAAAAGTTAAAGAACAATAACTGATTGGTATGGGTAGAGAGGTTTTCTTTTGTTTTGCTTGTTTTTTACCTTGTGAATGAAATCACAGGTCTAGATAAAAAAATAATAAAGGAAAGAATGCTGAAAAATAGAAAAGTTTTGTGACTTATTAATCTTGTGATTTTAGTAATGAAGCTCTCTTGTCCTCAGTTTCCCAGTCTTTTAAATGAAAAGTTTAGACTAAATATCCTTTTAGAACTCTTCCATCTCTGGATCAATGATCCTGCAAGTAGGCCACAAGGTAACACACAAGAATAATAATCCTGCCTCATGGCTCTGTGTTCACATAGAAATTCGACTTGTCATGTTGGAACCTTTCCTTCTCACAACATTCTCTACTGACTCAAAGTCATTTTGCTTGTGGAATAAATTAAAGGAAATTATAATATCATACAACAGGAGAATGACAGCCATCAACTCAACCTTAAGTTCATGTCCTTTGTGGGAGAATAACAATGGGAATAATAATCACTCCTCTGGTGACTTTTTCATATAAACTCTATATTCTGTGATCTATAATTTGAAGACATCAAATAATTAGCATCATATCATCCAAATTAAAATGTGAATCATTTTAGAAATTGGTTTCTGCTCTGCAGTTCACAGCTACACAAGTTCTTATCTTTTTTATGTAGCCATTTTATTATGGGAAAGACAGAAAAAGGACATTTGTGAAAATAAAATATCTTGAGTCTTTTCTGGGGACCTGAGAGAAAACATTCACTCAGAGAGTTATAATGAGAAGACCTCACTGAAATCAACTCCAAAAGCACTGATTGAGGTAATGATGACTGTAAACCATTGTGAAACCTTTTATATCTGACTTGTTTTTAAAGTTTTGAAGGATATAGCCAAGACAATATAAAGCAAAGTGCTTTTTGTGGATTTTGTGATGTACAGAAAGACTGCTGGTGGTGATAACTGAGAGGTGAATTTTTTTTAGTTTCTCATCATAGGATGTGTGGGGACCAATTTTTAATTCGGGAGTGCTAGCTTAGTGGCTCACTGCAATATTGGGGCAAGGAAGGAAACTTGCAGCCTCCCTCAAAACAGAACAAGAATTATTTTAACAAGAATGAACTTAAAACACACACACACACACACACACACACACACACACACACAAACAGTATCAGTAGGATCAAGGGAAAGGAAATAAAAATGGAGAAAGGGAAATTATAATACCTGAAAAATACCACCTCCCAGGAATCAGCTGAAAATACACAGCAGAAAGCCTGTTGCTTTCCAGCTTCCACCTAGAATGCCCAATTCTCCTCCCCCAAACCTAGACACACCCCACACAGTCCCAGCCAATGGGATTGCCGCTCTGACAGTCACATGACTGCCCTCACTAGGCTTCCAATCATTATAATTTTGACAGGCCTAAGTAGGTGAGTGGTGATGATGTGAAGTGCCAGAGCCCTGGCAATGGCTACAAACAGTGGGTGGAGCACCGTGTGGTTTGCGGAGCCCCAGGTCAGTGCTAGGGGAGGCATAAAAACATCAAATAACAATTAATTCTTTACCGATGGCAACAAGTCAGTAAATACAAGGAAACATGCTTTGAGGTAGAAAAGTGAGTCCGAGGTTGAGTATAGGAGAGATGAGGAAAGGGAGAGAAGAGCTTTCTACTGCCAAGCAGAGAACAGGAAGAGAAGATGTAAAGATTGTCCAAAGAGAAAAGCCAATGTGCTCTTGCAGAAGTTGAGCCAAGATGTTAAGGTAGGGAAAGTGCTCACTGAAAGGTCTCAACATTACCCTCCAGACAACTTTAAAATAATGCTGCAAATTGAATTCTGTAATTGCAGAGAAATCAAAAGGTCAGAGTGAGACATTCTTCCAGCCCAAGACAACTTAGGGATTTGGAAAGAGAGAGATGTAACAGTGCTATTGTGTCTTACCTGAAGCCCATATGAATAAAATACTGGTGGTGGAACTACGTAGAGATGGAAATAGCAGTTTTGTGAACCCCCAAGCCAGAAATGCAATAGAGACCTGAAAACTGGATAAAAAGAGTCTAAAGAGGACCCCTGTGCTAGCACTGCATGCAAGAAACTCACTGAGTGACCCTAGACAAGTCACTTAACCCCTCTTTGTCTCAGTTTCTGTTTGGTAGCTCCATTATCTGTACCAACTTCTGAGTCATAGTTCAAGGGCAGAAATGAGACTTTAAAATGATAAGTATTAATTATGTAAAACCAAGACCAATATGTAACAGGGATAAACTTAAAGCCTGCTCATTAAGGTTCAAAGTGAAATAAGGATCCCATTAACATCATGATCATTCCAGTATTGTACTAGAATTGCTAGCAATAGCAGCAAGATAAGGAAAATAAATTGAATAAAAGTTAGCAGTGAGGAAATAAAACTATCACTCTTTGAATAATATATGATGGAATCCTTAGAAAACACTAAAGACTCAACTGAAAAAAAAACTAGTTGAAACAATTAACAACTTCAGCAAAGTTTCAGGGTTTACTACATAAATCATCAACATTTCTATATACTACCAATAAAACCCCGCAGAAAGAGATAGAAAGATGAAGTACATCTAAAGTAAGTGTAGATAATATAAAGAGCTTGGGGATATATCTGCCAAGTCAAAACCAGAGATTATATGGACACAATTGCAAAACACTTCTCAAGTAAATAAAAAAAATATAAACTATTGAAAATAATTAATTACTCATGGGTAGGCCAAGCCAATATATTAAAAAAGACAATTTTGAATATTAATTACTTCTTCTGTGCTATACCAATCAAACTACCAAAGAATTATTTTATAGAGGTAGAAAAAAGACTAGTCTAAAATATATCTGGAATAGCAAAACTTCAGGAATATCTATGGAATCAGTGACCAAAAATGGTTAAGGAAGGTGATCTAGTAGTTCTGGGTTTCAAACTATATTGCAAAGTGATAATCATTAAAATAATATGATGCTGGCAAAGAAATAGAGTGGAAGATCAGTGCAATTGATTAGATATACAATTCAATTGTTTTTGAGTCATGTGTGACAATTTCTGATCTTATTTGGGTTTTTCTTGGCAGAGATACTGGCATAATTTGCCATTTCCTTCTCCAGTCCATTTTACAGAAGAGGAACTTAGGTAAACAGGGATAAGTGACTTATGCAGAGTCACACAGTTACAAAGTGTGTGAGGCCAGGTTTGAGGAAGATGAGTTCCTGAGTCCAGGCCCAGCTCTCTATCTATTCCACAACCTGGCTACCCTGGGTACACAATACATAGTAGCAAATAACCACAGTAATCTAATGTTTGATAAACCCCAAGATCCTAGTTTTAGGGTCAAACACTATATAATAAAATTATTATTAAAACTGGAAATCAGTGTGGCAGAAACTAGGCATAGACCAACAACTCACACTCTATATAAAGATAATGTTAAGGTAAATAAATCATTTAAACATAAAAGATGCTATCATAAGTAAATTAGGGTAATATTTTCCCTGTCATATCTATGGATAAGGGAAGATTTATACTGACATTTATTGGAAATAAAATAGATAATTTTCATTACTTGAAATTAAAAAAAGAAAACTTTTGCACCAATAAAGCTAATGCAATCAAAATTAGAAGTAAAACTGGATACTGGGAGGTCGAGGTGGGGAATTACAGCAAATTTATATAATCAAGTCCTCATTTCTTATATAAACAGGGGAATGGGCCAAGGTGTGTGTGTGTGGCAGGGGTAATGATAAGAGTTATTTCCCAGTTGATAGTCAAAGAATATGAACATTTTTCAGAATAAAAAAATATCAAAGCATTACTAGTCACATGAAAAAATGCTCTAAATCACTACTGATTAGAGAAATTCAAATTAAAGCAACTCTAGGACATAACCTGATACCTATCAGATTGACTAATTACAAGATAAAAAAATGACAAATGCTGAAGGGGATATAGAAAAATTAGACATGGTTTCACTGCTTGTGCAGTTGTTTGTTACTCCAAACATACTGGAAATCTATTTGGAACTATTTCCAAAGGGCTACAAAACTGAATACCCTTTAACCCAGAAATACCACTACTAGTTCTATAATTCAAAGTGATCAAAGAAAAGGATAAAAGGACCTCTTTCTACCAAAAAATATATAGCAATTCTTTTTCTGGTGGCAAATAATTGGAAATTGAGAGGATGTCCATCCATTGGGAAAGCTATATGGTTGTGATGGAATACTATTGTTCTCTGAGAAATGACAATCAGGATAATTTCTGAAGAAAAGAAAAAAAAACTGGGAAGACTCATATGAACTAATGCAAATGGAATTGAGCATAACCAGGAGATCATTCTTCACAGTAAAAGCCATACTGTAATGATACTTAACTGAGAAAATGTCACCATTATGATCAAGAAAATTATCCAAGACAACTCCAAAAGACTATTGATGAAATATGCTATTTACCCCTAGAGAGAAAATTGATGAACTCTGAATACAAAGTGAAGCTTAATTTTTCCTTTCCTAATTTTTATTGTTGTTTTTCTTTTCTCAACATGTCTAATATGAAAATATATTTATGTGCAATCAGTAACATCTTTGCTTTCTCAAAAAGGAAGAAGGGTTGGGAGGGAGAGAAGTTTAAACTGTTTTAAAGTAAATATTAATTTTCACATGTAATTGGGAAATAGTTAATAAAATAAATATTGTTAAGGGAGAAGTTGATGGTGAAACTTTTCTTGAATTAATTGGAGCAGAGGTGATTTAGATTGCAAGAACAATTATTTTGAGATGAATAAGCTAAGAGAGTTGACTAAAGACAGATATGTTTTCCAGTTGCTAGTAACGGAATACTACTCATGTGAAGAGTTATCTGGTCTTATTTCCCATCTACACCACCTATAGCCTGAAAGAGAAAATACTTCTTGGTGCTTTAACTGTTAATTTTTTTCCCCCATCTTTGGCCTGAAATTGAAAAACAGGGGCTAAGAAAAATGTCTGCTGTTTTGGAGATGTACTTATTGGTGAAGATTACATAGTTTTGATGGGAGCAGATTAGAAAAAGATAGAATTATCTACTTAAAATACTGACTACATTGCATTCTCACTATATTGGAGAGAAGAGAATTCCTTCTTGGAATTGCTCTTTATTATGTTCTATGGCTTTAGAAGCTGAGCCAACTCATCAACCCTAGAAAACATACCTGACTGACTTGGAAGATTCTATCATCAAGGCATTAATTGTTTTTCAAAAGATGGAAATTCTGTGACTTCAATGAAATTGAGAGCAGCAGAGAAGGTCCTTCATTGTGTAAGACAGCAACAATAATAATAATTATTATTATAACTATAATTGTAGGTAACATCACTTTAAGTTTTGCAAAATGCTTCATAAATTTGCCATATTTTATCCTCACAAGGTCCCTGGGACATAGGTACTATTATTATTTTCCTTTTACAAATGACGGAACTGAAGCAGATAGAGGTCAAGTGACTAGCTCATTATCATAGAGCTAGTAAGAGTCTGAGATTGGACTTGAACTAAGGTCTTCCTAACTAAAGAAATAGGAAGTGCATTGTACAGGCACTAACATTGACTTTACCATCTAGATTTATGAGTTGCCCATGGCAGTTGCATTTCCCTAATCATCCCACTTACCCTCATTCTGCTCATTATTAGGTTTCTGAAAAGATGTCCCTATTCTCCCTCCATGAGAGATATGTGAATTACGGGGAAAAATATGATCCAAAATGGGTAGAATTATATTTTGTGCATCATGATTATTCCTTGTTTTGTCTTCTATCAAGTAAATAATATGATCATTACTTTGTGTCCTATTTATTAAATGTTATATTTATTCAAATTTCTGTCTTTTGAATTAGTATATATTTAATTTTTGAATTATTGTTGTTAATATGACTGGTTTTGTCTAAGTGGTAACCACACTATTGGGAACAGAGATGGTAGGGGAAGGTGGAGGTAGGCTCGAGAAGTGCATTGAATAGTAATATGTGAGAAACCTTGAGATTGAGTAGCATCTTTGTGTCCATGGCTATTAGAAACATGTCCAAATATATTATCCCATTCTGATGAATTTCCTCTCTTTGAAGGCATGTTTCTAGAGGCTTTCTTTTTAAAAATGCCTATAATAATGAAAATGGAAATAATTCTAAAAAGTAATTGTTTTCGAGTTAATTCGAATGAGTAGTCTTGGTCCTAGGTAAAAGTCAGGGAGAAACAGTTCTCTTCTTGAGCAAGAGTTGAAGGACTCTGAGGGAGGATGCTGCATACCCTGCTATTTTTGTTTGTTTTTTTGGTGAGGCAATTGGGGTTGTGACTTACCCAGGGTCACACAGCTAGTAAGTGTGAAGTGTCTGAGGCTGGATTTGAACTCAGGTCCTCCTGAATCCATGGCTGGTGCTCTATCCACTGCACCACCTAGCTGCCCCATACCCTGCTATTTTTTCAGTTGGTTTTACTTAACTGATTTTTTTGTTGTACGAAGGGAGAGTTGACTAATACAGAGGAAATAGGTAACTTTGGACAAATAAAAACTCATCAATAACTTTTATTTAAAGAAAGAGGGATACTGATGTGGGAATTAATTTATTTTTTCCACATTGAATATTTTAGACAATCAATACAAAACCTCAGGTACTGTTACATAACTCAAAATATGAATAATTCACTTATTATACAGAAGAATGTTCAATGACTGAACCAGTGATCATTACTCTCAAAAAGCCCTAAAACTAAATAGATATTCATCATATAGAAACTTTAATCTTGATGCTAATGATAAAACAACTCCTGAATTCTCCCAAGAGCCATTTTAGGTGATATACAAAAATTGACAAACTTTGACTAAATGGTAGAAAAGATAAACATCCCTGGCTTCTTCCCTAATTCCTACATTCTCAATCATATCTGCCGTTCCCTTTGTAAAAACAATAATAAAAAATAAAAGCTTCCTGAAACTAAGTGGCAAGTGGATAGAGTACCAGGTCTGGAATCAGGAGGACATGATTTGCAATCTAGCTTCAGAAATTTGCTAACTGCATGATGCTTGGCAAGTAATCCACTTCACCTTGTTTGCCTCACTTTCCTTATATGTAAAATGAGCTGGAGAAAGAAATGACAAACTACTCCAGTACTTTTGTCGAGAAAACCCAAAATGTGGTCAATAAGAGTTAGACAAGACTGAAATGACTGAAAAACCACCACCACAACAACAAGCAGTGCCTCCCCTTTCTTTCCTCTCACTCTCTTTTTTAACTACTTGAAGTCTGGCTCCCAGACTCTCTCTAAAATTATCAGTGATCTTTACATAGAAAATCTAACAATCTTTTCTCAGAACTAATTTTTCTTGATCTCTCTGCTGCACTTGACACTGTCAACAATCTCCTAGATTATCTGTCATCTCTAGATTTTCCTTTGTCTCCTGTTTCTCCTACTTGTTGTATGACCCCTTCCCAGTCTTGGATAATCTTTCATTCTGCTATGACTACTAATTATTAGTGTCCATGAAAATTGTTTCCTGAACCTTCTTATCTCTTTCTGCTTTACTAACAATGATCAGATCAGTTCCTAGAAATTCAACTATTATTTCTCTGTAGAAGATTCTCAGACATATATATCCAGCTGTAATCTGTCTCCTGATCTTTCGATATTAACTACCTTTAGGGCATTTCAAACTGGATGGCCCTTTGGCATCTCAAACACAATATATCCAAATGAGGTATTTCCCTCACACATCTCTATTCTTCTTAACTTTGCTAATACTATTGAGAATGCTACTATAAGCCCAGTCACCCAGGCTCTAAAGTTGCCTCCACATTTCAGTCTATGACTTATGAGATGTTGCTTCAATTTTTCTTATATTTGCATTTCTCAGGCTATTAGGAATTTAAACAATTGTCATATTTGTTCATTGCTTCTGTCCTTTCTTTTTAGAGATGTAAGTAACTTTATACTTACTTTCAAAATTTATTTTACATTTACTTATCTGAAAACATCTTTCTCCCTATATAATCTAAGTTGCTACTTTTCCTGAGAGTTTTAAAGTACTAAAGTCACTAAGCAAATGAACAAACATATATTAAGTACTTACTTTGTGTCAGAAACTTTTCTAAACATTGGGCATATGATCCAAACAAAAGCTAGTTCCTGTTCTCAAAGAGGTCAGACTCTAATGGTAGAGGAAAAAAAAGTACAAATAAGCTATATGCAGGATAACTAGGGAATAGATAACAGAGGGAAGAAATGAAAATTAAGGATTGGGAAAATTTCCTGTACAAACCAGAATTTTAGCTGGGACCTAAAGAAAGCCAGATAATCCAGGAGGCATAAATGAGAAAAAAAGAGCTTTTCAAGCAACAAGAGCAGGCAGATAAAATGCTCGGGTCAAGAGGTAGAATGTCATGTTCAGGGAATAATAAGGTGATCAGTATAACTGGATTAAAGTACATGGGGGAAATTTAATGTGTAAAATACTGGAAATGGGTGAAATGAAGGCTGGATTATGAAAGGCTTTGAACGCCAGAGTTGGAGAGGGATCCACTGGGGTTATATAGAATTATTTGAGTACAGAGATAACAGAGCTATACCAGTGCTTTAGGAAACTCACTTTGGAGGCTGATTGGAGGATGGATTAGAGTCGGGAGAGAATTGAGGCAGACAAATGCACCAGTAGCTATTTCAATAAACAAGGCATGAAATGATGATGGGTTGCACTAGGGTGGTGGTGGTGTCAGAAGAGATAAGGGGATATATTTGAGAGATATTGCAGAGATAAAATTGATAGGCATTGGAAACAGATTGGATATAGGAGTAAGAGATAATAAAGAGTCAAGCTTGACATATTAGTTGCAATTCTAGGGGATTGGATGTTTGGAGATACCCTCAATAAAAATAAGGAAGTTAGAAGAGGAGCAGTTTTAGGGAGAAAGATGTTGAATCACTTTGGGACATGTTGAATATAAGATGTCTATTAGACATCCTATTAGATATCTATGAAAGGTAGCTGGAGATGTATGACTAGAGATCAGTAGAGAGGTCGGGAATGGACAAATAGATTTGAGAAACATTAGCATAGAAAGGATGATTAAATTAATGGGAGTTGAAGTGAAGAAACACAGAAGGAGAAGAGGACCCAAGACAGAACCCTAATACATACCAACATTAGAAGGCATGATCTGAAAGAGGATCCAACAAAGGAGACTGAGTAGGTGTGGTCTGATAAGTAAGAGGAAAAGGAAAAGGAAAGTTGTGCCCTGGAAACCTAGAGTATCCACATTCAAAGAGTGATCAACAGTGGCAAAGACTACATAAAGGTCAGGAAGAATGAGGACT
Organism: Dromiciops gliroides; assembly: GCF_019393635.1. NCBI lineage: Eukaryota > Metazoa > Chordata > Mammalia > Microbiotheria > Microbiotheriidae > Dromiciops > Dromiciops gliroides. Next base: position 688,597,401 of record NC_057862.1, read on the forward strand.
GAGCAAGGAACATTGGTTTTGGCAATTAAGACTTCATTGGTTATTTTGGAAAAAGAGTTTTAGTTCAATGATGAGATTGGAAGTGTAGTTGTGGGAAATTAATAAGAGAAGGAAAAGAGAGGAAGTGGAGATAGTTATAGATTGCTTTCTCCAGGAGTAAAGCCATAAAAAGGAGGGGATAAAATAAGGCTCAAATAAGGGTATTTTTCTGTAAATTTTTTAATATGGGATAGATATCAGGTTGTTTATTGGCAGTAGGGAAAGAGGCAGAAGACAAGGAGAAATTGAATAAAAGAGACTTATGACAGACATTGCAATCCACTCAAAGAGATGGGATGCAATAAGATCACTTTTGTGGTAGAAGGTTTTGTCTTGACAAGGAATAAGGTGACTTCATTGTGCGAGACAGAGGTGAAGGGGGAGACTGAAATTCAACTTGGGGATGTCACCGGAGCAACTTTTCAATATTTCAGTAAGATCCCCTCTTCCACTGTTTCCTGCATGTTGTCCTGGACTCGCAGTGAGAAACTTTGGATTGGACTCCTCTAGAAGCAAAGTGAACTTGGAATTGGTATCTAGTCAAGGTATTCCTATTAGGTCTACCAAGCAATTAATTTATAGTGGATTCCTTATTCTGTGTATTTGATGCTGTTTTCTACAAAATTGAAACAACCTAGGCTATACATCCCTCTCTAGGTAATAGACTATACCTCAGATATCTTAAATCTAACAGTACTCAGAAAGATAGCGCCCAAGGCTAACAGCTCAGAAATTTCACTTCTCCTGCTATAATTCTATATGATAAGGTCATATGGTTTAGGAAAATTCCTCTTATTAATAGAAGACCATTTTGTACGATGTTTGACCTGGTGGCTTTAAGAAAGGAAAACCCCATGGAGTCTCAAGTTAAATCATGGTGGGTCAAGTCAGTAAGAAATTATTAAGTACCTACCATGTGGCAAGTATTGCACTAAGTAAACACTGGGGATGTAAAGAAAGGGAAAACAAATATTCCCTGCCCTCATGGAGCTCAAAGTCTGATGGAGGAGGCAACATGCAAACACTTATTTACAAACAAAAGATATAGAGAGTAACAGCGAGGTAATTTCAGAGAGAAAGGACAAGGATTAAAGTGCGCAGGAGGTTGGACAAGGTTTCTTACAGAAGGTGGGATTTTATCTGAGACTTGAAATAAACCAGGAAAGCCATGAGGCAGAGATGAGGATGGAAAACATTCCAGACATGAGGGACAATCAATAAAAAGGCACACATCTCCGTACATTGTCAAGGGACTCCATTTTCCACAGCTTCCATGTGGTTGAGAGATTACACAATTTATGCTGCAAGGCTGAAGCCAAGAACCAAAGATTATTCAGGAATCTCCTCATTAGCTACATGGATGAACACACACAGTGCCTTTGTGACTCTATTCAAAGGGTGCAATTAATAGTCATTGGGGTGGAAGAAATTCTGTCACATCTGCTGTATTCTAAAGAACTTTGCTCCAAAAAGGCTAGAGGGTCAAAGACAACCCTGTGTTACTACAGATGCCTATGGTCCTTTTTTAAATAGTCAAATGAAAGGATATTGATAGAAGAATGTTCACATACTAAAATTTTGAGCAAACTATTTCATCTTCAGAGAACTTTTTTGGAGGTCAATGAGGGTTAAGTGACTTGCCCAGGGTCACACAGCTAGTAAGTGTCAAGTGTCTGATGCCAAATTTAAATGCAGGTCCTCCTGAATCCAGGTCTGGTGCTTTATCCACTGTTTCACCTAGCTGCTCCCTAGTCAACTTCTTTTAAGATTTTATCAATACACATCTTTAATTCCCTCAATAAAGGGCTACCGGAAATAGATGTAGCCTTCCTATTGTAATGGAATTTATTAATTTGATCACTGACAATGCTATGCTAAGGTTTAGTAAAAAATCCAGCAATTCAAACAATTAAAGAAGAGAATCCAGCTTTCCAGACCAGAGTCCAGAATCCAGTTCTCCAGATCAGAGTCCAGACTCCAAAGTCCAATTTTCCAAACCAGAATCCAGCTTCCTCCTGATGATATCTTACCACTTCAAAAAGCCAAGAGAACTCAGAGACTTTATATGAACAGTTTTGTTTTGTTAGTTTTTGTTATCTCCTTCTGTTATTATATACCATCTGTAACATATACTCTCTGCAGAGGCCCTCCCTCTGCAAGACCAATGTCAAAGCGGCGTGCTCATGAGGGACTGCCGCTCTGGACAAAACTTTTCTCTCTCCCTTTTTCTATATTGATATTACCATATTATTAGCTAGCATAGGATATTATTTTTGGCTGTTTCATTGAGCAAACTCATTTTTTTCCCAAATAAAACAAAGGGGGTAATGTGATTTAAAAAAACAGGTTTTTTTTACTGAATCATTTGAGAGTTGAACACATTCTACTGAAGCAGCTTTTGAAGGACCGTCCTTTTGGGGAGGAGACTGTGATGAACATCCATGCACCTGCTGCTTCCCGGGAGAGTGTGGTGAAGCATGCCATACTACCGAGATGCCAATTTAAAAGTGAGAGTGAGAACGGAAGTTGGCTCTTAGTCTCGCACACTCTGGCTTGATGGCATGTTCTGGTAATCGGCTCTGGTTCTCAGCCTAGCAGGCAGTTTTGGGATTCGGTGAGTTTTATAAAAGAATAGAGACTAAGCTTAGATCTAGGATTATTCATTTGTATTTCTACTTTCCTATTTCCCTAATCGGTATCACCTGTTTGTTGGCTAATTAATTCCCAAACAATAAAAGCTAGTCCCTCTCTGATTAAAGCTCAGAGGCTTCTTTTTCTTACTGATCTGGGAGATATATAAGGGAAAAGTTCAAAGGGGAGTTTAATGCTCTTATATCCAATTTTAAATCTCACACTATGGAAGTGCTCTAAAAAGATCCAAGCAATAGATCATGTCCCATTTAGTTCATCAAGAAGGCATTGATTTGATCAACCTCTTCCACAGTCCGCTCACTCCAAATCAAGTGTTTTTTGTTTTGATTTGTTTTGCTTTTCTTTGCTTTCTTTTGTTTTGTTTTGCTTTATGTTTTTTTTTTCCTGCATCATGATACATCTCTGAAGAAACCTAACCTTCCAACTTTAAGGATTTTTGCAAACAGTGCAGCATCCAAGACAAGCTCATATTAAAACTGGGGACTCTCAATAGCAAGTGACAAATGTTAAAAAGTGTGAGTGGCTATTTATCTTTTGGGATTTTTCCCCTTCCCTAAGCATATAAATGTATGTGTGTAATAGTGACCCTGTCCAATGAACTCCCAGTCATAAAGAATGGTTGGTATTAACCCACTCTGAGAATACTAGATAACACTTAAATTCCAGCCCCCAATTTAGGGCAGGTACAGGGGTTATTTTATATTTCCTCTTTTCAATGTCAGTAAAAGAAAAAAAAATTTTAAAAACGGTACAACAAAATTAAATTTCCCTTTATTCCCTTGTAATGATCAAGGCAAGAACTACCATTAGCTTCTGGATTTGTACTTATGTAGTATGAGCCACCTTATCTCCTTACCCAGGTCATGTGGTCATGAACTCATGTTTCTTTTGTTTCTAACTTTCCATTCTTTCCTTATCTTAAAGTAGTATCAAGGCTAGAAAAGACCAGATGATTGCCTTATTAGCTTTACAAGATGTAGAGAGCCAAAAGAGGGCCGGCAACAGCATTTCACAACACAATCTTCTCAGAACAACAGAATCTGATCTGTGAGGGTACAATGAGCACCCAGCCCCAAGAAGCAACCTATTTGATGAAGTCTTTCTATATCGTATCCAAGATATTCTGTTAGGCAAGAAAGAGATTAATTTGTCTCTGGACTATGTTACATCTAGAAGTTAACTTATGAGGAACTTTTTGGTTGGCAGCAGCAAACATTTTTGTCTACTCTCCCAATACCAATGATAACTTGTAGAAAGCAACTGGTCAAAATTATATTACAACAGCAAGAATTGGTAATTAATACTCAAAGGGGAAGAAGTTAATAAAGTAGAGGGGGATACTGTGAATTTTGTAGTAGAGAGGGAAAACATCCTGAAATGCTCAGGATCCCCTAGTCCAATATATGTGCTATATATGCATTTTATACAGAGATACACTTGTTTTGGTTAGTTATTCTTTTTTTTATTTTATTCTTATTTTGTTTTGTTTTTAACACAAGGGATTCTTGAATTGGGAAGATTTCTGTATTAATTAATCAAAATACTTTCACTTCAATGTTAGAAATTAGACTCTAAGGTTCCTTAGGGCAGTGACTGTCTCTCTTTCTGTATCCACAACACTTAGCAAGCATAGTACCTGGCAAAAGGTACTTTCTTTTTTAAAATAAAAGTATTTTATTATTTTCCAGTTACATGTAGAAATAGTTTTCAAGATTTGTTTATATAAGATGTCCAATTTCAAATTTTTTCTCCCACCCTCCCCTCCCTCCCCCCTCCCCTAGACAGCAGGCAATCTGATATAGGTTATATATACATAATAAGATTAAGATATTTCTGCATTAGTCATGTTATATGAGAAGGATCAGAACACAAAGGAAAAACCTGAAATCAGAAAAACAACAACATCAAAAACAAAAGAAATAGTATGGTCCAGTAAGCATCCATATTCCACAGTTCCTGTTTTTTCCCCTGGATATGGAGAGCCTTTTCCAACATAAGTCCTTTGGAACATTCTTATTCCATTGGATTGGTGAGAAGAATTTAATCTATCACAGTTGATCAACATACAATGTTGATGATACTGTGTATAAAGTTCTTAAGGTTCTGCTCATCTCACTCATCATCAGTTCATGCAAGTCCTTCCAGGTTTCTCTGAACTCCTCCTGCTCATCATTTCTTACAGCATAATAGAATTCCATTACATTCATATACCACAACTTGTTCAGCCATTCCCCAATTGATAGACATCCCCTCAATTTCCAATTCCTTGTACCACAAAAAGAACAACTATTAATATTTTTGGACATGCGGGTCCTTTTCCCTTTTTTATGATCTCTTTGGGAAAAAGACCCAAAATGTGGTATTGCTGGGTCAAAGGGTATGCACAGCTTTATAGCTCTTTGGGTATAATTCCAAATTGCTCTCCAGAATGTTTGGATCAGTTCACAGCTTGACCAACAATGCATTAGTGTTCCAATTTTTCCACAGCTTCTCCAACATTTATTATTTTCCTTTTTTGTCATTTTAGCCAATCTGATAGGTGTCAGGTGGTACCTTAGAGTTTTTTTAAATTTGCATCTCTCTAATCAATAGTGATTCAGAACATTTTTTTTCATATGGGAATAGATAGCTTTGATTTCTTCATCAGAAAACTGCCTGTTCATACCCTTTGACCATTTCTCAATTGAGGAAGGACTTGGATTCAAATAAATTTGATTTAGTTCCCTATATATTTTAGAAATAAGGTCTTTATCTTAGGTACTGGCCATAAAGATTGTTTCCCAACTATCTGCATCCCTTCTACTTTTGGATGTATTTCTTCTGTTTGTACAAAACCTTTTTCATTTAATGTAATCAAAGTCATCAATTTTGCATTTCATAATATTCTCAATCTCTTGTTTGGTCATAAACTGCTCTCCTTTCCAAAGATCCGAAAGGTAGACTATTTCTTTTTCTCCTAATTTACCTATGGTATCACCTCTTATGTCTAAATCATGTACCCATTTTGACATTATTTTAGTATAAGGTGTCAGATGTTGGTCTATACCTAATTTCTGCCATACTATTTTCCAGTTTTCCCCGCAATTTTTGTCAAATACTGAATTCCTATCCCAGAAGCTGGGGTCTTTGGGTTTATCAAACACTATATTACTAATATCATTTACTAATGTGTCTCCTATGCCTAGCCTATTCCATTGGTCCTCCATTCTATTTCTCAGCCAGTACCAGATAGTTTTGATGACTGCCGCTTTATAGTAGAGCTCCAGATTTTGTACAGCTAACCTACTTCCTGTGCATTTTTTTCATTATTTCCCTTGATATTCTTGACTTTTCGTTTTTCCAGATTAATTTTGTTATTATTTTTTCTAGCTCTATTAAAGAATTTTTAGGTTGTCTGATTAGTATGGCACTGAATAAGTACATTAGTTTAGGTAGAATTGTCATTTTTATTATATTAGCTCAGCCTATAAATGAGCAATTGATATCTTTCCAATTTTTTAGATCTGATTTTAATTGTTTGAAAAGTGTTTGGTAATTGTGTACATAGAGTTCCTGGGTTTGTCTTGGCAAGTAGACTCCCAAGTATTTTATATTATCTAGCTTTACTTTAAATGGAATTTCTCTTTCTATCTCTTGCTGCTGGACTTTGTTGGTCATCTATAGAAATGCTGACAATTTATGTGGATTTATTTTATATCCTGCTACTTTACTTAAGTTGTTTTGTTTCCAGTAATTTTTTGAGTTGATTCTCTAGGATTCCTTAAGTATACCATCATATCATCTGCAAAGTGTGATAGTTTTGTTTCCTCTTTGCCTATTTTAATTCCTTTAATTCCTTTTTCTTCTCTGATTGCTAAAGCTAATATTTCTAGTACAATATTAAATAATAGAGGTGATAATGGACATCCCTGTTTCACCCCTGAACTCACTGGGGAGGCCTCTAACTTATCTGCATTACATATAATGTTTGCTGATGGTTTTAGGTAGATATTGCTTATTATTTGAAGGAAAGCTCCACCTATTCCTAAGCTGTCTAGTGTTTTTATTAGGAGTGGGTGCTGTATATTGTCAAAAGCTTTCTCTGCATCTATTGAGATAATCATATGGTTTTGGTTAGTTTTCTTATTGATATGGTTGATTATGTTGATAGTTTTCCTAATGTTGAACCAGCCCTGCATTCCTGGCACAAATCCCACCTGATCATAGTGTATTATCCTGGTGATCACTTGCTGTAATCTCCTTGCTAATATCTTATTTAAGATTTTAGCGTCAATAATCATTAGGGAAATTGGTCTATAATTTTCTTTCTCTGTTTTGGCTCTGCCTGGTTTTGGTATCACCACCATATCTGTGTCATAAAACAAATTTGGAAGAACTACTTCTTCACCTATTTTTCCAAATAATTTGTAGAATATTGGAATTAATTGTTATTTAAGTGTTTCTTAGAATTCACCTGTAAACCCATCTGGCCCTGGGGATTTTTTCTTAGGGAGTTCATTAATGGCTTGTTCAATTTTTTTTCTAATATGGGCTTATTTAAGGATTTTATTTCCTCTTCAGTTAACCTGGGCAGTTTGTATTTTTGTAAATATTTATCCATTTCATTTAGATTGTTACATTTATTGACATAAAGTTGAGGAAAATAGTTCCTAATTATTGCTTTAATTTCCACTTCATTGATGGTAAGATCACCCTTTTAATTTTTGATACTGGTAATTTGGTTTTCTTCTTTTGTTTTTTTAATCAAATTAAACAGTGGTTTATCTCTTTTATTGTTTTTTTTTTCATAAAACCAGCTCTTCATTTTATTGATTAATTCTATACTTTCCTTGCTTTCAGTTTTATTAATTTCTCCTTTATTTTTCAGGATTTCTAATTTAGCATTTAATTGGCATTTCTAATTTGTTCTTTTACTAGCTTTTTAAATTGCACCCCCAATTAATTGATCTCCTCTTTCTCTTTTTTATTCATGTAAGCAGTTAGAAGTATAAAATGTCCCCTAAGCACAGCTTTGGCTTCATCCCATAGATTTTGGTATGTTGTCTCATTATTATCATTCTCTTGGATAAAGTTATTGATTTTTTCTATGATTTGTTGTTTGACCCACTCATTCTTTACAATGAAGTTATTTAGTTTCAAATTGATTTTCAGTTTACCTTTCTAAGGCTCTTTATTTCATGTTATTTTTATTGCATCATGATCTGAGGACGCATTTACTATTTCTGCCTTTCTACATTTGACTATGATGTTTTTGTGCCCTAATACATGGTCAATTTTTGAAAATGTGTCATGTACTGCTGAGAAAATGGTACCTTCCTTTCTATCTCCATTCAATTTTGTCCAGACATCTATCATGTCTAACTTTTCTAATATTCTATTCACCTCTTTCACTTCTTTATTATTTATTTTGTGGCTATATTTATCTAATTCTGAGAGGGGAAGATTCAGATTCCCCACTAGTATAGTGTTACTGTGTATTTCTTCTTGTAATTCATTTAACTTCTCCTCTAAGAATTTGGATGCTATGCCACTTGATGCATACATGTTTAATATTGATATTACTTCATTATCTATAGTATCTTTTAGCAAGATGTAGTTTCCTTCCTTATCTCTTTTAATTAGATCTATTTTTGCCTTTGCTTTGTCTGAGATAATGATTGCTACCCCTGCTTTTTTTTTTACTTTAGCTGATGCATAATATATTCTGCTCCAGGCTTTTACCTTTACTCTGTGTGTATCTCTCTGCTTCAAATGTCTTTATTGTAAACAGCATATTGTAGAATTTTGGTTTTTAATCCACTCTGTAATTCACTTACATTTTTTAGAAGAGTTTATCCCACTTACATTCACAGTTAAAATTATTAACTTTTTATTTCCCTCCATCTTCTTTTCCCCTTTGTACTCTTTTTTCCCCTTCTTTCCCCCTATTCCACTTGACCAGTGTTTTGCTTCTGACCACTGCCTCCCTCAATCTCTTCTCCCTTTTTTCAGGTGCCCTTCTTTTTCTTGACCCTTTTTCCCCCACTTGTGCCCTCCCTTTGATCAATAGCACCCTTTTCCCCCTTCCCCTTTTGTTTCCTTAAAGAGCAAGCTAAGTTTCTTTATACAAATGGGAGTGTATTTTGTTCCCTCCCTGAACCAAGTCTGATGAGAGTAAGGTTGCAACAATCCCCATCCCTCCCTTCTTTCCCTCTCTTGTAATGGGTTCTTTTTCTGCCTCTTCCTTTGATATAATTAACCCCATTCCACCTCTCCCTTCCTCTCCTTCCCCTAGTCTTCTTTTATTTTGTCTCTTAAGTTTCTTTATATAATCCCATCACAGTTGAGTTAATAACAATACCTTTACAGAGATACAGATCCCAAGAGTTAAAAGTATTATCCTCTCTCATAAGGACTCAAGAAGTTTAACATCATTGAAGAACCCTTTTCTCCCCCTTGTTTACCTCTTTATATTTCTCTAGAGTCTTGTATTTGGAGATAAAATTTTCTTTTCATTTCTGGTCTTTTTCTCAGGAAGCCTTCACAGTCTCCTAGTTCATTGAATGTCCATCTTTTCCTCTGAAAGAGAATGATCAGTTTTGCTGGGTAGTTGATCCTGGGTTGTAATGCAAGGTCCTTTGCCTTCCTGTATATCATATTCCAAGCCCTGTGATCCTTTAATGTTGAAGCTGCCAGGTCCTGTGCAATCCTGACTGTGGCTCCATGGTATTTAAATGGTTTCTTTCTGGCTACTTGGAGTATTTTCTCCTTCACCTGATAATTCTCGAGTTTGGCTACTATATTCCTTGAAGGGTTCCTTTTGGGGTCTCTCTTCCAGGAGGTGTTCAGTGGATTCTTTCAATGGTGATTTTATCCTCTGATTCTACAAGTTCAGGGCCGTTCTCCATAATAATTTCCTGAAATATGCTGTCTAGACTCTTTTCTTGATCATGACATTCAGGTAGTCCAATAATTCTCAGATTATTTCTCCTGGACCTATTTTCCAGGTCAGTTATTTTTCCAATGAGACATTTCCCATTTTCTTCTATTTTTTGAGTCTTTTGATTCTGCTTATCAGATTCTTGTTGTCTCATGGAGTTATCCACTTCCATCTGCTCAATTTTAATTTTTAAGTCCTTATTTTCCACAGTAAGCTTTTGCACTTCTTTTTCTATTTGGCTATTTTTTCTCTCATTTGGCCAATTGTATTTTTTAAGGAATTGTTCTCCTCAGTTATTTTTGTGCTTCTTTTTGCAGTGTAACTCTCATTTCTTTCATTTCTTTTTCCATTTTTTTCTTCTACCTCTCTTATTTGATTTTTAAAAGCTTTTTTGAGCTCTTCAAAGATGGCTTTTTGATCTCAAGACAAGATCATCTTCCCTCTTAAGTCTTCACTTGTGGGTGTTTTGACTAACTCATCTGTGTTTGAATTTGGTCTTCCCTTTCACCATAGAAGTTGTCAATTGTACAGGTCCGTTTTTGTTTCTTGCTCATGTTATAGGATATTTTCAAACTTATAAAGGTGAAGTCTGCTACTGGAGCACAGGGTTCATGGTTGCAAGCTTCTTACTGCTCTCAGCTGCCCCACTCTTGGCTGCCCCACTCTCAGCTGTGTCGAGTTATAACAGTGTTAAGCTGCCACTGAGTGGAGCTTGGCTGAGGTGATCTGCCAGCTGAGACGAGTGGTGCTAAGCCACACTGAGCCGAGCTTTACTGAGGTGAGCTGCCCTCCCCTTTTACCCCAGGTGAGACAGACCTTTTCTGAAGTCTTCTAAATTTTCTCACAGAGCAGGATTTTGTCTCTCTTTTTGTAGGTTCTGTAGTTCCAGAATCCATTTAGAGGCTTGGTTTAATGTCGTTTTTTAGGGAAATATGGGAAAGCTGAGGAACATTCCTAGCTTCTCTCCGCCATATTCAAGGTAGTCTCTTAATAAATGTATGTTGATTATAATTTGTTGGTTAATAGGACATGGAGCAGTTATCTGAGCCAAGATTACATGGCAAGTATCTATCCAAAATGGGCTTGAACCCAGATTTTTACTGTATCAGAAGCTGATTCTCCACTATGCAACAGTGCTTCTCTCTAAATATTTGTGTTTGTGCTACATTTTTTAAGAAATTTGTCCAACGTTGTAATTTACAACATGGATGGTTTGTTACCTTTTTCCTTCAAAGGCAGTTAAATAAATTCAATTGATGAAGCTTCCTTGAGGGTATAATTACTTATGACAAGGAAAACAGTCCAACCATTTCTGTTGAGAATAATTTTTTTCTCTTGCTTTTCATCCATTTATTATACCCTCTAAATCCAGTTAATGGGAGGTATTAACATAATTCAGAATGATTTCATGAATTATTTTTAACCTGTCCTCTGATTTCATTAGTGTGTCATTTCCATGAGTTTAATTACTCCTAATAAGTACTTCCTAATATAAAATTTTATCATTATTAAAACCAAATGATAATAATCCCATGATTTTTTTTTAAATGCCTTTTTGAAGGATTTTGGTTGTGATGCCCTAATCTTTTCCACAAATCTGTCATATGAATTTCCCTTTAACACACACACACACACACACACACACACACACACACACACACACACACACACACCCCTACAATAGCAAACTATCCAGGAAATAAAGCATTTCACACCTGATAATCCCACACTTTTGAATACTATGATCAAAAACCACTGCTTTAGAAACAAGTAAGGTAACTAAATTCCATCTTTATTCTATTATTTTAGTACCATCTTCATTTACATAAAAGTAGGCATTGTGCATATTGCCTTCTTCATTTTGCTTTCTTTGTTCTCTATCAGTTCCTGCAAGGTTTTTCATTCTTCCAAATATCTGTCATATTTGTTATTCTTTATGTGTAAAGGAGGGAAAAGTATGACTGACATGTTTATATTCAGGAATACCTGGATTTAAAATTCCTTCTCTGATACAAATATCCAAGTAACCCTGACAAAGTCATTTAACCTCCATGTTAATCAAGAAATTCACAAAGCTAAAATTGACATTAAAGGTTTCTAGACTAATGCTTTTATTGTATAGATAAAGAAAATGAGCCCCAAAAAGGTTAAATGATAGGCTCAAGATTAAATAGAATGTGACAGAGCCTGGAAATGAAACCAGTTCATGTGACTTCAAATGCATTGTTTTATTTCTTCTAACCATTTGCTATTTTCATTGGTAGAGGGAATTTTCTCACCAATGTTTCCATATGATTATTAAAACATAGATCTTAGGTATATTCACATGTAATGCAATAATATTCCATGCAATGCATACTCTATGATTTATTCGTCTATCCCTTTACCCAAGTGCATGTATATTTTTTATATAGGTTTTGTTTGGGTTTTGTTACTACCAAAGTATTAGTATGAATACTTGTACATACATACATATATATATGTATATATATATATATATATATATATACACACTAACACATATATGAGGTGTTTTGTTTTATTTTGTTTTCATTTTGTGTGTATGTATATATACATATATGTGCACATATATACATATATACATATATGTATATATGTTGGCTGCTGTATGAATTCAGAAATTATAAGCAAGGTATTTATATAGTTGCCTTCCCATAGTCCATGCAAGAATAAATGTTTCTACCTTTTATCATTTTGTTTAATTTCAGGGATGAGAGATTATACAGAATTGTTATAATATTGTTTTATCAATAGTGATATAAAATAATTGTTATATTCTTCCTAGTAACACTTGTCTTTCTTTTTTGAACTTATTTTAATATATTTTGAATCTTTAAGCATTTGAGAATGTCTTTTAGACATATATTTGCACTAATATATTTTATATTACTTTAGGACAAACTTACAAAATATGGTTTACATAAAGCATCTGTCTATACCTTCTTTTCATAATGTAGTTGAATCATATTATTTTGTATAAAATATTTAATTTTATATGATTGAAATTCTTTATTTCTTTCTTTGATGATTACTCACTCTCTCATTTGAAATCTTACCCTATCCATGGCTTTAACAGGTACCTTCATCTAGTTTCTTCTTTCTTTTGTTTTGTTTTTTGTTAATTGACCTGCCTTTTATATTTAAATAATTTATTTATTTATAACGTAAAGTGATGACTTCTGCAAGACATTGATCTGAATGATCTTTCAGGTTCTACAGGCATTCTGACTGGGTTTCAGAATCCTTCTTCCAATAATGTTTTCTGTTTGTTGAATACTCAGTTACAGTGTTCATTCACTTTTGGGTTTTCATATGTAGTTGTTCTGCTTATTTACTTTTGTTTTAAAACAAATAAAGCATCTACAATTTTTGCAATTACCTATTTATACAATAGATAGAAAGCTATTAATGCTAGGTTCATATCCTATTAATTTTTTACTTGTAAAAACAATTATAATGTCAATTTTAAAAATTTTGCGTCCCAAATTCTCTTTTTCCCTCCCTCCCCACCACCCCTTAGCAAATGCAAGCAACTGAATATAAGTTATACATGTATAGTCATACAAAACATTTCCACATTAGTCAGGTTATGAAAGAAAACACAAAAAAAACCTTAAGAAAAATGGACTAAAAATTTATGTTTCAATCTGTATTCAGACACCATCAATTCGTTCCCTGGAGAAGGACTGCATTTTTCATAACTCCTTCAAAGTTGCCTTGGATCATTGTATTGCCAAAAATGGCTAAGTCAGTCGTTGTTACTTGTATACAGTACATTTCACTTTGCATCATCTCATGTAAGTCATTCCAAGTTTTTTTCTAATAGCATCCTGCTCATCATTTCTTTTCTTTTCTTTTCTTTATTTCTTTTGTTTTTTAGTGAGGCAATTGGGGTTAAGTGACTTGCCCAGGGTCACACAGCTAGTAAGTGTTAAGTGTCTGAGGCCAGATTTGAATTCAGGTACTTCTGACTCCAGGGCCGGTGCTCTATCCACTGCACCGCCTAGCTGCCCCCTGCTCATCATTTCTTATAGCACAATGGTGTTCCATCATAATTTCATCCCACAATTTGTCCAGCCATTCCCAAATTAGTGGACATCTCCTTAATTTTGAATTCAACTTTTTGGTTTTTATCTCTTTTTTGATATGACCAAGTAGTGGTATTACTTTGTCAAAGAATATGCATGGTTTTATAGCCCTTTGGCCATAATTCCAAATTGTTTTAGAAAATGTTTGAATTAGTTTGCAACTTCACCAAATGTGCATTAATGTCTCATTTTCCCCATATCATCTATAACATTTGTCATTTTCCTCTGCTTTCCTATTATCCGATCCAAGAGGTGTGAGGTAGTAACCCCAAATTGTTTTGACCTGCATCTCTTCAATAAATAGTGAGGAAGATCATTTTTATAATGTGGCTATAGGTAGCTTTGATTATTTAATTTGAAAATTTCATATCTTTTGATCATCTATTAATTAGGGAATAGCTCTTATTAAAAACAAGAACAACAACATGACTAAGTTCTCTATGTGTTTGAGAAATGATGCCTGTCAGACTTTTTTGTTCCAATTTTTTTCACAGTTACTATTTCTAACTGTATTTCCTTCCATCCTATTCCCTCCTCATGACATTTACTCTATTTTCTATCTTCTTTCACCCTGTCCCTCCTCAAAAGTGTTTTGCTTCTGACTGCACCCTTTCCCCATCTGCCCTCCCTTCTATTATCCCCCCTTATCCCTTTCCCCTCCTCCTTTCCCTCAGAGTAAAATAGGTTATTATACTCAATTGAATGTGTGCTATTGACTCTTTGAGACCATTCTGATGATAAGTTTCACTCACTCCCCAGCACCTCCCCCATCTTCTCCTCCACTATGTAAGCTTTATCTTGATTCTTGTATGTGAGATACTTTACCCAATTCCACCTATCCCTGTCTTTTTCTCCCAGCACATTTCTCTCACCCCTCAGTTTTATTTTTTAGAGATATTTTCTGGCAAAAAATTGGAAATTGAGGGAATGCCCTTCAAGAGGGGAATGGTGAAACAATTTATAGTATATAAATGTAATGGAATACTATTGTGCTGTAAGAAATAATAAGGTGGAGGAGTCCTGGAAGAACTTACATGAACTGATGCTGACTGGGAGGAGCAGAACAAGGAGTGAATTGTATATGGTAACAGCAATATTGCGTCATGAACAATGGTAATAGACATGGCTATTCTCAGCAGTGCAATGATCCAAAATAGTTTCAAAGAACTCAGGATAGAAAATTTTCTCAACATCCAGAAAAAAAGAACTTTGAAGTATGAATACAGATTGAACCATACTGTTTCAAATTTTGGACTGTTTTTTTTTTCCTTCTTGTGGTCAGAGTCTTCTTTCACAAGATGACTAATGTAGAAATATGTTTATGATTGCACATATATTCCCTATATGAGACTGCTTTCCTTCTTGGGGAGAAGGGAGGGAAGGAAGGGTGGGAGAAAAATTTGGAACTAAAAATCCTGTGAAAACAAATGTTGAAAACTATCCTATATGTAACTGGAAAATAATAAAATATTTTAAAAAATAAATAAAGATTATCACTTCATATTCAACTCCCACCTGGACCCTCTGTCTCAATATATTCTGTCCAACTGCCCTAATACTGGGAAAGTTCTTATGACTTAGAAGTATTATCTTCACATATAGGAATGTAAACAGTTTAACCTTTTAATATCCCTTATGATTTCTTTATCCTGTTTACCTTTTCATGCTTCTCTAGGATCTTGTATATGAAAGCCAAACTTTTTAAGTCAGTTCAGGTCTTTTCATCAAGAATATCTGAAAGTCCTCTCATTCATTGAACTTCAATTTTTTTCCAGAAGGATTATACTCAGTTATGTTGAGTAAGTGATTCTTGGCTGTAACCCCAGTTCCTTTGTCCTCTGGAATATCATATTGCAAACCTTTCAATCCTTTAATGCAGAAGTGCTTGATCTTCTGTTATCCTGACAGTGGCTCCACAGTATTTGAATTGCTTCTTTCTGGCTCCTTGCAATATTTGTTCTTGACCTGAGAGCTCTGGAATTTCACTATAATATTACTGGAAGTTTTCATTTGGGGATCTCTTTCAGGGGGTGATTGGTGGATTCTTTCAATTTCTATTTTACCTTTTGGTTCTAGAATATCAGGGAAATTTGCCCTGACAATTTCTTGGAAGATGATATCTAGGCTTATTTTGTTTCTTTGTTTGTTCTTATGGCTTTCTGGTAGTCCAATAATTCTCAAATTATCTCTCCTTGATCTATTTTCCAAATCAGTTCTTTGGGTTTTTTCCAATTGTATATTGCACATTGTCTTCTATTTTTTCATTCCCTTGGTTTTGCTTTATTATTTCTTGATTTCTCACAAAGTCATTAGCTTTCATTTGCTCAATCCTAATTTTTAAGGAATTATTTTCTTCAGAGAGCTTTTGGACTTTTACATTTGACCAATTGAGCTTTTCAAAGAATTTTCCCCCTCATTGTCTCTTTGTATCTCTTTTACCATTTGGCCCAGTCTTTTTTAAGGTATTATTTTCTTCAGTATTTGTGTGCGTGTGTCTCCTTCACAAAGCTGTTGACATTTTTTTTTCATAATTTTCTTGCCTCATTCTCATTTCTCTTTCCATTTCTTCTGCCATCTCTCTTATTTTATTTTCAAAATCCTTTTTGAGTACTTCTGTGTCCTGAAACCAATTTATATTTTTCTTGGAAGCTTTGGATGTATGAACTTTGACTTTGTTATCTTCTTCTGAAGGTATATTTTGATCTTCTTTGTCACCATAGAAAATTACTAGGGTTAGCTTTTTTTCCAGTCTGCTCAACTCACAGCCTATTTCTTGATTTTTAATTATTTGTTAAAGTGGGACAATGTTTCCAGGGTGGATTGTGTACTGTTCCAAGTTTCAAGAATTTTGAACAGCTGTTTTCAGAAATACTTCTAGCAATTTGTAAGTCTTTAGTTCTTTCAAGGTGGTGTGATTTAAGGAGAGGTATGTTTACTACTCTCCTGGCCCATGCTCTGGTCTACAATTAACCACAGACCTATTTTCTGCCTTGGTACTATGAAGCCTTCTCCACTCTGATGGCAAGCATTTAGGTGCTTGTGCTCTTCCTCAGAATAGGATCACCACCCAAGATTGTGATCTGACTCCAAGTATGTGCAAAACAATAGAGTCCTGCCACAGTGCTAGCAAAGAGATCCCCATAATCTCCTTCTGGCCAGTTGTTTGACCCTCTTACAATCTATGGGCTGAGTTCTGTCACTGATTTAGAGGCTCCTGAGGCCTCCTCCTGGTTTGCTGTGTCTAGGTTTGTGTTGGTGTTGGATGTGCACTGGTATGGCCTTTATTTGGCTGCACTCCACACTAACTTGGGTACAACAGATCTTTCCTGCTGACCTTCTAAGTTGTCTTTGTCTGGAAAATGATTTCACCCTGTCCTGTTATGGGTTCTCCTGTTCCAGGAATTGTCTTATGGCATTATTTGAAGGGATTTGGAGGGATTTTAGG
The DNA here is from genome assembly GCF_019393635.1 of Dromiciops gliroides. NCBI lineage: Eukaryota > Metazoa > Chordata > Mammalia > Microbiotheria > Microbiotheriidae > Dromiciops > Dromiciops gliroides. The sequence goes on from NC_057862.1 coordinate 688,614,565, forward strand.
GAGAGCTCAGGCAAGGAACTGCATTTCCTCTGCTATCTTGGCTCTGCCCCCCTTCATTGTCTATTTATTTACAAAATATTTACCTTCAAATTTGTGTCCTTTGTTCTTCTAAGGGAATTTCATTTTCTTTCTGTAATGAGAGACTGGTAACAAGACCAGATCATATAGCATGGAGGCACCATATTTCTCAATATCCTCCATATCAAGTGTGTAGGAGTTGTCTCCTTAGATTTTTGGAAAAGGTTGCATATTTAAAAACTTCCCAGACTGGGCTAATTGTTATCTTGACTATGTGCTTTTGCCTGCTAAGTTCAGAAAATGAAGATTACACACAGTTCACTCACAACATAGGCACTATATACTGAATTGGGAGAGAAAGATACCTTCTTACATACAGTTTTGTTCTAGAAATGTCTTTGGGAGTTTTGCTTCTTTTCTGTTTAATTTGTACTCAGTTTTGATTGTCTTCATTGAATCCCATCAGACCCTCGAGTTTGAGCAATGGCAACTTGGATCCAGGATTTTCAGTGGGTTGTTTCAGTCAGCCCAGCAGGAAACCCAGAGAAGGCAGAGTGCCTAGGATGTGAGCCTGAGGGGAGATTTAGAACTGGGACTATGATCTCTAGGGATTTTGAAGTAAATATTCCTTTGTAAAAAAAAAAAAAAAGTTTGTAGTTAAATGGAACTGGGGCACATGGTACCAATTGTTATACTTGAGCAAACATCATTGATGTTAAGCAATTGTCAGAGAGCATAGATTAGCCCCTCCAATATTCCTTAAATACTCCTTAAGGGTACAAAAAGAATGCCAGGGAAGGGATAAGTGGTGAAATATTTGACTTTCAGGCAGAGGGGGAGAATCAGGGCAGAAAATGTTATATTTCTCATTCTGAGTCACTTTGGTTTGCATAATACTAATGCATATGTTAACTTAGGCAATACTGATATTTCTGCTATATTAGGGAGGTCTAGACTTGGACAGTGATTTATGGCATATATTAATTTTATCTTCTTTTATTTCTATAAATAGTGTTTAATAGTAGTATTTGTCTAGGTTATGTGTGTGTGATGATAGAATTACCTCATAATATTCCACATAATTCTTAGTTTGAAGAAAACATTGTTTTTTAGTTATTGTTGAGTGTATTGTAGTAGTCACATAAAAATATTGGTTTTGTAGATGTATATTGTATCATGATATTTCATATGTTATTAAACATCTTGATTTGATTCTTTACTGGTTCTCTAAGGTTTTCAAATTAGGTGTTCATATTGTCTGTAAACAAGAATATTTTTGTCTTTTATTTGACAAATCCTATTCTTTTACTTCTTTGACAATAAACAAATAAATGGATGAATTAATTCATAAATATATAAACAAAGATTAAAAAAGATGACATTTATATTATATGTGAATTTATTGTGAAAGATTTCCTACATGTAATCAATTCTAATATAATGTGACATTCATTCTTTTTTTTTTTTGTGGGGCAATGAGGGTTAAGTGACTTGCCCAGGGACACACAGCTAGTAAGTTTCAAGTGTCTGAAGTCAGATTTGAAATAAGGTCCTCCTGAATGCTTTATCCACTGTGCCACCTGGCTGCTCCTGGGACATTCATTCTTTTAAAAATCACTGAATTGTGCAAAATAGAGAAATTAAAACCTACAAAATTTATGGTGAAAATGAAATTAGTGACACAATTTTTAAAATAATTAATAACATACAAAAAAAAAAGATTGTAACCTAATGAAAATGGTAGCACAGTTTTACCACATGTTAAATGATTAAGAAATACATAAATACTACAATAAATAATTATGGTATTCATAAGCCCAGGATGTTGCTTAGCTCTTCACAGAGGTTCCCACAGGTGTAATGTTTGGCAAAGTTTAGTCACTAAACTCTTTATTGTATTGCAATACCAGTCTGAGAGCCAAAATGGAAAATAGGAAAGGAGATTTAGAACATATCTCCTCTGTCCATAGCTCTTGCTGCAACCAGAAAATATACTATTGTGGAAGTGGGTCTTTATATCAATCATTATTAAGTAGTCTTTTATGTGGTTAAAATTGAGTGAAAGGAAACACAAAATTATTGTTATTCACAAATCATACCCTAATACATTAAAGGCATTGTCACAAATTTGAGTTTTTAAGACAAGTATTATAGTAGAAATGATAGTATAATATTGTGATCACATTAAAGAAAAGCTATTCTTTGTGCTTTTTAAAGTTTTTTTTTTTAATGAGAACTTTAATTTGCCAAAGGCTTTTCCCAAAAATATATATTGACAGAATTATATTTATTATTGTTGGTTTTTAAATTTTATATGATTAATGATGCTAATCATTTCCCTAATGTTGATCCTTGCTTCATCCCTGCAATAAATTCAATTTGCTAATGATGAATATTTTTATATGTGTATTATTTTGTATTCTTTGGTTTTGTTTTTTGTTTTTTGTTTTTTTTGGTTGGGCAATGAGAGTTAAGTTACTTGCCGAAGGTCGCACAGCTAGTAAGTGCCAAGTGTCTGAGGCTGGATTTGAACTCAGGTACTCCTGAATCCAATGCCAGTCCTTTATCCATTGTACCACCTAGCTGCCCCCTAATTTTTTATTCTTTGATATATTGTATTGCAACCTTTGCATCAACATTACTTAGGAATATTGTTCTATAGCAGGGGAACTTTTCTAAGAATTTATAAACTATTTAAATAAAAACTTTGATAATTGCATTTTAAAATATTTTATTTTCCTTGTAATGCCATATATTGAATTTTAAGGATTTGAAAGTATAATTTTTTGGAAAAGGGTCCATAGACTTCCTGGGGTTGTCAAGGACCACACAGAAGTTTTGAAGAACTTTCCAAAAGTAGTATTCCTTTTTAAGTTTTGTCTTTCCTTTATTTGAATATCATAATAATAATGACTACATAAAAAAGAATTTGGGAGAATGTCTTTTTTCTCTATTATTGAAAATATTTTAAACTGATATTTGTTCTTTAATTATGTGATAATATATTCTTTCAAAGCCACCTAAATAATTTTGTAGTTTTCTAATTATTTACTCAAAACATTTTACAGGTTATTTAGTCTATTCATATGCTGTTTCACTTATTTCAATTTTGACTTCTATTTTAAAAGTAATAGATATTTTAATTAAGCTTTAACTTTTTTGGCTTATGAATATGCAAATTACTTTTTGGTAATTCATCTTTTTTTCCTTTTACTTATATTTAGCAATTTAACTGTTTTTTTAAATTTTCTACTGCTTTATTAATTTTGTGTTTATTTATAACACAATTGCTGTTTACTTTTTATTTAAAACTATTTTCTTTTCTTTTTTTTTCTTTTTTCCATGAAATCACATAATTTCAAATTGTGAGTTAGCTTATTTATAATCCAAAATGGCCAATCTCATCTTATAGAATTCCAGTGTTAAGCAACATACCATCACTCAAAGCACCCCATTTTACTTGTAGTTATCTCTAATTATTAGAAAGTTCTCCCTCCCCAAACTCCCAACATCCTGTCTAAATTTACTTTTTCATAACTTCTACCCATTGCTTCTTATTCTGACTGCTAGAAATTTTTTTTTAAAGTCTAATTCTTCTTCCATATGATTGTCACTCATATAAGAGAATACTGCTATCATGTCCCTGATCAATTTCCTGATAAATCTTTTCTTCTCTGGGTTAAACAATCTGAATTCCTTCAGCTAATAAAAAAAAATATCCTAGATATTGTCTGATTTGGGCAATGTACAGAGTGAAGATCACCTTTTTTTGGAAGCAAGGCCATATACTGATCATCAGCCCTGCTACATGCCCCCCACCTCTAGGACAGGGCGTTGAGCATACCAGGTGCTTAAATGTATGTTCAGATTGAATTGCTATGCATAATAGCTTTGCTAATCATAAGATACTACCCTTTTTCAGGGTTCCACATTTGTCCAAAAGAGACATTTTACACCTCATTCATCCAGCAGCATAACTTCAAATCCAATCACTTATCAGGTACAACAACTTGACTCAAAAACATCCTTAGTTTCTCTTTTAAGCCTACTGAGGCAAGACTGAGATCCATTGCCTGCTATACCAGGTTTTCACTAATCTGCTGTTATCCAACTTTTCCCTATTATATCCTTCCATACCCTGAACTAAACAACTCTACTCACTTTGAAATGAAGGAATAAAATAACAATGAAATCCCAAAATTCTATGCCCTTCCCTCAGCCTAGAATACCATCCAGTTTCCTTTTTTTTTTTTCCTGAAAATTTCCCACTAATCTGTTTACAACCCATTTCAAATAACCACCTCCTTCATGAAGTGATCCTAAGGAATCTTCTGCTACACTTCCCTCATTTTTTTGCCAAAAAAAAATAAGTTTAAATATGAAGAGAGATCAAGAGGCTTGCTTAAATTCATATAATTCCTGAGAGATAGGGCTGCTATTACAACCCAGTTTTCTAAATTTCTACTCCAGTATGCCATAGTACATCGAACTGGGAGGCAAAATATTTAGAACGTTGAAATTGTAACAATATTTATTTTCTCAAATTTTAAAATAAAAATTGACCAAAGTCAACCACAAGATTAAGAAATAAAACTAAAAATTGTGGAATTTCATTTTCTGTGATAACTTCTAATCAAGTGGTTGGGTTCTATTATTGTGATTCCCTTAAATGAATTATAGACAATAAGAAGAAAATGCCTTGTCTAGGGTTGTCAGTTATTAATGAAGTTTTGTTTATATTTTTTTGTTTTAAGCATATTCCACTTATTTTTTTTAATGTAGAGGGGGAATATAATGCATCACTTGATCATTTCATTATGTACACACATCTGCATATATACATATACATATATAATGTGTAAGGTTGCTAACTAGCTATACTGTCTAAAATACCTAATGAGTCGCCGCCAATAAATTAGAAGCTTTAGCAAGAGTATTTACATATTTATTACAGAGAATTAGGAGCTAATGATCAGAGAAAAAGGTAAAAATCTAACTATTTCTAAGAGACCCCATCATCCAATCTGCCATGGCAAGGTCAGGAACAAAAAGGACGCAATGCTTCCTTCTTTCTACCAGAAGCCTCTTGTCGAAAAGCAAAACAGCCCATCCCCCCCACACACACACACAGCTTCAAGCTAATTGGCTGGTAGCTTTGATAGACAGTACCCAAGAGCAAATGTCACTTCCTGATGCCAAGGCACTGACCTTGCAAACCACATGGCTTGCTCTCAGGCACCTCCTTATGGTGGAGCTTTCCTACAGTAACTCTCCAGCAGGTGGTGTTACTCCAATTGTTACAAATGTTTAAATATAAATATGTATGCATATATACAGGGCAGCTAAGTGGTGTTGTGGATAGAGTGCCAGGCCTAGAATTAGGAAGAATCATGATCCTGAGTTCAAATCTTGCCTCAGGGATTTACTGGCTATGAGAAAGAAATGACAAAACCACTCTAGTGTCTGCCAACAATAATAACAAAAATCTCAAATGGGGTCACAAAGAGTCAAACCCAATGAAAGCACTGAACAACAACATATGTATGTTATATATGTATTATATGCATGTGAATATAAACACACATGGATACATACTTACATGTGTGTATATATGTGTGTTTGACATAACTCAATGATTAAGCAAATAGATGACATAGATGAAATTCCCTGGTTAGGTTAGATTGTAGGATTCATACAAAACTTACTTCTTTGATGTAGTTTATATTGTTGGTGTATTCTGGGAAGATGGCAAAGTGAGTCAGAAATTGCCAGGCTTTCCAGATTTCCTCCATAAACAGACAGAAAATCACCACAAAAATGAATGTAGACTAGCAAAAACAAAGGGGTAAAACAAATGTCCTAAGACAACTTAAGAGGACTTCAGAGAAGACTCTAAGGGCTGAGGTTTGGCATGTGTGACAACATGTAAAAACCTTTAGGCCAACTCCACTGAATTACCAAACAGCTGGCCATGAGGGAAGTAGACTAGACCTCAAAAAATTTCACCTCAGGGGCAGCTAGGTGGCACAGTGGATAGAGCACCGGCTGTGGATTCAGAAGGACCCGAGTTCAAATGTGGCCTCAGACACTTGACACTGACTACTGTGTGACCCTGGGCAAGCCACTTAATCCCCATTGCCCTGCAAAAAAGAAAGAAAGAAAGAAAGAAAGAAAGAAAGAAAGAAAGAAAGAAAGAAAGAAAGAAAGAAAGAAAGAAAGAAAGAAAGAAAGAAAGAAAGAAAGAAAGAAAGAAAAATTTCACCTCAACTTTAACCTCACAGCCTTAAGAAATATCACCTCAGGAAATTTTATCTCAAAAATTTTTACCTAATAAACTTTAATCTGGGAAACAATGGACAGATGAGTAGGGGAAGACTGAAGAAACCCCTACTGTTTCCCAGAAATGAGGCCTAGCATTGCTGACCAGACATGATCTCTGACTATATCTGTGGGTGAAGAGGAGTGAGCACTCAATTGGTGAATTCAGTACCACAGGTAGCAGGAATATTTTTGGGACACTGTGGCTAGAGCCCAAACTGTGACTTATAGGAGGAGAGTAATCCCTGAGGTTGAACCCTAAAACAGAATTCAGAAAATAATAGTGAAACAGATCTGAAGCCTAGGGTAACATTAACCTACCACCGTTCTTCCATTCACTCAACCTCGGAATCTTGGAGTCCTCTTTGACTCTTTCTGTCTCCTTTACCACAGTCAACATAAAATCAGTTGCAAGGCCCAGCCAATTATACTTTCATAGCTCTTATTCTGCAACTATCTTCCTTTCTCCTGTCAAACTCCTTGAGTTTAAAAACAAAAAAACAAAAAAAACTCAAGGTGTTTGACAGGGGAAAGGAAGATAGTTGCAAGACATTTAGAGAGGTTTTTTTTTTTTTTTTTCTCCTCCAACTCATTTCTGAAACCCTTTCGATCAGGCTTCTAATTTCATTATTCAATTGGAATTGTTCTCTCTGACTTAACCACTGTATATATTCAATGTTGAATCCAAAGCCTGTTCTAAGCTGCCTTCCTTCTTTATTTCTGTGCTAGGTGTAACTACTATTGGCCACCTGAACCTCTTTGACATTCTCTATCCTCGGATTCTCAGGAAAGCCTCTTCCTTGAAACTCATACTTTACTTCTTCCCTTTCTAATGAGTCATTTTCAGTCTCCTTTTTTTTTTTTTTCAGTTATCATTCATGCCCTAAGCCTCAACTAAGAGGGACCCTAAGGCTTTTTTAGAGGCTTCATTTTCTTCCTTCTCTATAATATTTTTTCATGATTTTCCAGGAATTAAATACATACATATTTCATATGCATATGTGTAGAATATATAAATTTATAATACATGGAAATATGTATATAATGTGTTAACATGTGTTATTTATACATATTAAATGTGTACATACATCAAACATAGATATCCATGTCTACATAGGTAAATAATATATTATATGCCTGCTTGCATGAATACATACACATACATACAGGCATACATGCATACATACATACAATCTTTAATATTTTTTTCTGAGATGCAGTTATATATAACAACTCTATGTTGGGCATCTCCAACTAAATGTCTTATGGACAGTTCAAACTCAGTATGTACAATACAGAAATGTTGAACTTTCTCTCCAAACCCAAGTTTTCTGCAAAACTTTCTTCTTTTTCTCATCCTCTGTAAACAGTTTACAAGTATTGTTAATTCAACCTTAAAAATACATCTAATATCTGTTATCTTTACTTCACCCATATGGCTGCTACTGGGACCCAGACCCCCATCATCTCTGAACCACTGAAATAGTCCTAACTGGACACCTGGCTAGTCTCTCCTCTCTCCAAGCCATCCTCAACAGAGCTAACTTTTTTCTCATAATGCAAATATCTGAACACTTTATTCTCTTTATTTCCCTCCCTGTTATCTAAGATAAAACACCAAGTCCTCAATATAGTCTTTAAAGTCCTTCTCATGTGACTCTAATCTACCTTTCCAAGATAATTCTATAAAACTCCCTTTCTTATCATCTTTTTTTTTTTTTTTTTTTAGTGAGGCAATTGGGGTTAAGTGACTTGCCCAGGGTCACACAGCTAGTAAGTGTTAAGTGTCTGAGGCCGGATTTGAACTCAGGTACTCCTGACTCCAGGGCCGGTGCTCTATCCACTGCGCCACCTAGCTGCCCCCCTTTCTTATCATCTTTGTCCAAGTTGAAGTGGCCTACTAACTATTCCCCAAGATTTACATTCCCCTCCCTCCTTTGTGACTTTATAGGCCTTCTCTTCCTTAGCCCTATCCCTTAGCATTTAAGCTTTTTTAACTCTCTTATCATGTGCCACATCCTTTGGTAATTGACTGTGCATACCTCCATGACCCCCTGCCACAAAATGTGTTTGCTCCTGGCAACATTAGGGCTAATTAACACTTTTAACATAAATAATTGTTTATAACATGGAAGTGGCTTGCCCAAGGTCACACAGCTATAATAACAGAAGGTTGGAACTTAACTCAAGCCTCTTTAAGCACACACACTTTCAAAGTTCAATGACCTTTTAACTAAGCCACTATTTGGTGAAAGTATCTTAGATATTTTGCTTATGGGGACATATTTTACTAAAAATACCTGTGCTTGTCAGAAATGCAGTATGTTGTGAAAAGAGGGTGATAAAATGATACCAGTTATTTGAAAATAAAATTCTCTGAGTATTCACAATCCAAGGTAATTGGAAAATCTATAATGGAAATGACTTGTCATGTCAAGTATATCTTTTTTATACTGTGTACTTGCAAAGTTGAAGACTGGGCTATGGAATGTACAGCTTGTATATTCTGCCCATTCAATTATATTCAAATTAGATTTTTGCTTTATGACATTCTATACTTAATCGATTTTCCTGAAAGTGAAATTTTATCCAGAGATAAAGACTCAGAAAGGGTCCCTAAAAGTACATCTTTTTCAGGTCTTTGAAAAGAAACAGAAGGCCACTTGGAATTTCTAATTCCCTTCAGGAGATAAAATCCAAAGTAATAGCTTCAGCTATTGATGTCAGGCATAAAAATTGATGTAATTCATGTCGTAAACCACCTATTGGTTATTATTGTAAATGATTAATTTTTTCCCTAACAATTTAGATAGTACTTACTGTAAAAACAACTTATGAAAAGTCAACATGCTTTACAGGGAAATAATTTACCACAGCTATCTGGGATATAGAATGATATTTCACATTAAGTGACATTAATTAAGGCCAGAAAATTCCAACAGAAAGAAATAAGATGACAAAATTTCAAAGAATAGATCTCTTTCCTCCTGTCTGAGTGAGAATGAGAAACTGTGAGTCACTCCACAATTGGATTCAGAGCAGTGTTTCCATCAAGAAAGTAACACTTTCATTAATACATGACTATTTGGAAAGAATAGGCTGCAGGGAGGGAGGTAGAAATGCTAAAATGTATGTTTTTTTTCCCCCTTTCAAGAGCAGCTTGGCAAAGTTGGAGTATGGAACTCATTCAGAGGACTTAGCTTGGAATCCCATCTTTTCCACTGTTTTGCAGGATGAACTTTAGGAACTCACCTCCTTTCTCTAGGCCTCAGGTTTCTCTTTTAAATTTACATATATATGTGTGTATATATATATACATATATATACATACATACATACATATATATATATATATATATAATCATATTCTAGACACCATAAAATCAGAATCACCTAGAATTTCAACACCTTTGAAATCTAGAAATTTGGAATTCCATTCTGCAAATGAATTTATTTTCCATCTGTTTATTCTTCCCTCCTTTACACCTGGCCATTTGAGTGCCAGTTAATGGAAATCAATATATTTAAGCAGGCAGAGAAAAGGCTCAGGAAGCACTTGGCAATGAACAAGAAGAATTTATATAGTGCTTTTAGTTTTCCAAGTGCTTTATACTTGTTATCTCATTTGATCCTAATTCCAGCCCTGAGATATGGGCCTCTGATAAAGGCCAAGTGGCATGGCCAAGGTCACACAGCTAAGTATGCATCTGAGGTATATTGTTTTCCAATGCTAAGTCAAGCACTCCATTGATTGAGCCACCTAGGTATCTTCAAGTATGGAAATGGGTGTTATATGTTAGTCATATTCATGTTTCACTCTCTAGTAGCCTAGAAATTATTGTACCACTCCTAAACCTTATCTTCTGTAATAGCCACCTTATGAATCTTCTACCTTGAGTAACCATCTAACAACTTCTTCAGTGTTTAATGACTGATGAAAGTCATTGGAAACAGTCACACAAGTAAGCTGGCTTCCCTCATTCCAAATTCATGGTACATTCTTTAAATAGGATTCCATGCTGCTATGTGACATTCATGTGTCAATAACTGTGGATTTTGGTGAGGCAGGGCAATGAGTGTTAAGTAACTTGCCCAAGGTCATACAGCTAGTAAGTGTCAAGCGTCTGAGTATGGATTTGAACTCAGGTCCTCCTGAATCCAGGGCCAGTGCTCTATCCACTGTGACATCTAGCTGCCCTTATAACATGAATAATGCTAGTTTGAAGGAATGTCAGTAGTCAAAAGGAATTCAAATTATCTATGCTCCAGGTCTTCATTTCTTTCCACTCTTTCTTTTCTCAACATTCTGAAATCTCTTACAACCACATTGCTCAATTGAAATTATCCCCTTCTCAATCCTAATTTTCTTGACCTCTCTGAAGCTGCACCAGGTGTTCTATCTAGATTTTCATGACTCCTGCATTTCCTCCTGCCCATATGACTGCTACTTCTCTGTCTTTTTTGATAGATCACCCTTCAAATAATTTACCATAACTATATGACTTGATTCCCCTTTTATATTTTCTTGACTTTCAATCATTTGGGCACTTCAGCAGGTCCCATGGGTTAAATTAGTATCTCTATAAAGATGATTCTCAGATATTTATAGCAAATTTCATCTCTCTCCTGAGTTCTAATCTTAAACCAACCACTGAATGTTTGACATCTGAAAATATTGAACTAAAAATCCCCATAGCATCTGGAAAGTGACATTTCCTAACTATAATTATCTTCCCCCTCCCTACTACCACACCTATTCCAAACTTCTTGCTTCTTCCAAACTTTCCAATTACTATTTTTTTGGCAGGGCAATGAGGTTTAAGTGACTTGCCCAGGGTCACTCAGCTAGTAAGGGTGAAGTGTCTGAGGCCCGATTTGAACTCAGGTCCTCCTGAATCCAAGGCCAGTGCTCTATCTACTGTACCACCTAGCTGTATCCCCCCAATTACTATTGAGGGCAAAATAAGATTTCTAATCACCCAGACTATTAAACTCAGCATAATACTTATCTTCTCCCTTCCCCTCATACTACTCATTTTGAATCAATTGTCAGATTCTGTATATCCAATCTCTATAACATCCATCAGATATTAATTCTTTCTTTCTACCCACATGGCCCTCAGCCTATCTCAGGTCTTTATTACCCCTCACCTAGACTATTGCAATGAGCTTTTGATTGTTTCCCTTCCCTCACATCTCTCCTACATCTAATTTAACCTTTACACTGGTACTTAACATAATCTTTTTTTTTCTAAAATATTTGCATTACCATATTACTTCCCTGGTCAAATAAGTGTTGTGATTCACTATTACATCTGGGATCTAATATATACTCCTGTACTTGCCCAATCCTGGGACTTATTCATTTCCTCACATAAGTTCACCACAGTGGGACTCCCTAATATTTTGATTGCCTCCCTTGCTTTTTCCTGATACCCTGATGATCTTGGTAGAGCACTTCTGTTGTTCATCTGCCATCTTTCCTTCTTGTGATTTGACCAACCCATCTCTTTTTCTTCCTATGAATCCTTTTCCAAACATCCCATGTGTTCTCAAAGGCTATATTCATGGAGTGCAATTGGTGGCAGTTTCTAAAATTCTTGAAACATTATTAATATGTCCCTGACAACATACAAAATGTGCTTTATAAGAAACACCCAAATTCAGTACAGAGAGACTAATCACTAATACTTGAATGACCGAGGATGAATACTTTGTTCATAGCAACAACCCATAAAACAAAGAACAGAATTAATGCAGAAAAATTTCCTGAAAAGAGAGTATTTCATCTTTTGTTGTTGTTGTTGTTGTTTGTTTTGTTTTGTTTTGTTGGTGAGGCAATTGGGGTTAAGTGACTTGCTTAGGATCACACAACTAGTAAGTTGTCAAGTGTCTGAGGCTGGCTTTGAACTCAGGTCCTCCTGACTCCAGAGCTCTTTCCTCTGTGCCACCTAGCTGCCCCCACCAGCTCTTGACCAAACTTTACTTTTAGTAAAGAAGTGTTCAAAGCACATGAAGAAGCAGTTTTCAAAAGAAGAATTATAAACAGCAGCAATAAAAAGATGTTTAAATGATAAGATAAATACTAATCAAGACAAACTAAGTTCTTACCTCAAGCCTAGAAAGTTATTATTGATGGTAATAGTTAAATAGTGTTGGAGAGATTATAGAAATATAGGCAGACTATTGCATTACTCATGGAGTTGTGAATGGGTCCGACCACTCTGAATAACAAAGAGTGTACTCAAAGAAAAATATAAAGATATATGCTAAAGAAATGATAGACCAAGAGAAAACAAAAAGACCAACATACACCAAAATTATAAGAAAAATAATTTATTGTTGCTGTTCATTCACATCCAACCCTTTCTAGCCCTGTGCATCATATTGCCCACGCAGATTTCTTGACAAGGATACTGAAGTGGTTTGCCATTTCTTTATCTACTGAATTAAGGCAAACAGAGGTTACATAGTGACTATCTTAGACTGGATTTGAACTCATATTTTCTTTACTCTCGCCCCAGTGCACTAATCCACTGAGCCACTAAGGTACTAAGAATATGGATGACAGCATTGGCATAGCACCCTATATTTGCTAAGTACTGTGCTAAGCACCGTAGAAATATGTTTACAACAGCACGTTTTGCAGTAACAAGGAACAATAAAGAAAATAGATTCCCACTGATTGGGAAATATACAAACACATTGTGGTATGTGAATTTAATGTTATAGAACTGTGCTGAAGGAAATTAGGAATTTCATGAATAAAGATAAGCAAGGAGAGCTTATAGGAACTGATGCAAAGTGAAGAAAGTAGAGCAGAAAACAATATATGGAGTGAATAAAAACATACAAAGATAAAACTAAATTCTGTGATATTATGCTAAACAAACTTATTCCCAAAAAAGGAAATATAACAAACATTGCAAACTTCTTTTAGAAATGAGAAATAATGGGTGTGGGGTATTAGACATAATGCTCAAAATATTTTGTCATGTTAGTTATTTGGATGTACTTTTATTTCTCTCTCTTTGAATGATTTGTTAAATGGAATAGCAGTTGGGGAGAGAGGAATTCATGAGGGAATGAAGTTAGTATAAAAAAAAAACAAATATGTCATGGAAAATTATTAAATCAAACCAAAAGAACATTGGGTTTAAATAAACTAAATCCAAATGATTTATAGGGTAAACTTCCATTTTTGCTCAAAAGGAGCTTATGCCTTTTATTCTTTTCTTTTGAAAGTGACATATTTTATTCTATTTTTACTATGTTTTCCCATTCTTGAGGCAGTTTGGCATAATGAAAAGCGTATTGCATTCATAGGCAAATAAGTAGAACTAGAATCCTTACTCAGTTCATCTATCTGGATGTTCTTGGGCAAGTTTCTTAAATTCTCCTAGACTCCATTTTCTTTTCCATATAATGAGGGGTTTGGGCTAGGTCTCTTCTAAGGTCTCTTCCAGCCCCAAATCTATGAGACTCTAGGGGCAGCTAGGTGGTACAGTGGATAGAGCATCTCCCCTGGATTCAGGAGAACCTGAGTTCAAATCCAGCCTCAGACACTTAACCCTTACTAGCTATGTGACCCTGGACAAGTCACTTAACCCCAATTGCCTCACCAAAATAAAAAAAAAAAGGAGACTCTGAATGTGACTTATATTGTCCCTATTTAGTCACTAAATTGTTATGAGCAATAGTTCTGAAAATATTGCAATTATAACTTTCATGCTAATAAAAATGTTTTAGATATTTTTTTTATTCACAGTGAATTACACTACTACTTATCAAAAAAGGAACCCCTAGAAAGAGACTATTATGCTACATAGCAAATAACCATAATATCATAAACTTGAACCTAGAAAGGACTTTAGAAGCCCTTGAGCCCCACCTTATAATTTTCTAAATGAGGAAACAGGTACAAAGAAGTAAATTTCTCAGGGTCACAAAGCTAGTAAAGATTTGCTTCAGGATTCAAATTCAGATATATACGTGTATGTGTGTGTGCATGTATATATTTATACATATGTACATATATATCTTCATACATACACACACATCTATATACATATATATCTATACACACACATACACACACACACACACACACACATATATATATATATATATATATATACACAAAAATATTCTTTTATTCCTAATCAAGGAACCTAGCCATTATGCCTAGCTAGACCCTCTAATGTCTTCTTCATCTGGAAACTGTGATGAATCTAATTATATAGACAGCACAGTAATGTCAAGGAGTTTGCGGGGAGAGACATAGAATGACATAGAGATGATAAAAACTCACATTTCTATATGATTTAACTGATAAAAAATTTCATGTCTCAGGAATGATATAATGTAAGTATTAACACCCACATTTTACAAGTGAAGAAATCAAGGGTCAGAGAGTCTATGGAAGGTGTCCGAGGTCATATGGAACTAATAGAAGGACACATGATGAAAGTCAGTTTTATATAATGCTTTCATAAATGCATGAACAATCTGAAAACCAGATCTAATTGTAAAATAAAACTCTTACAGGGCACCTACATTTTGGATTTTCATTATAATAATCAGTCAATCAAGAAATTTTATTGTGTCTTTTATGTATAATACATCATACTAATCCCTTTGGTAGATATAAGAGAAAACTATCACATGGTTCAGTCTTCATGTATCTGAAAACCTAGTTGAGGAGAATAACTACACAAGCATGGGAATTATTTCTTTGTCAATAAAATGCTGTTTTGACTTCATAATTGCAATGATTTTTAACTCAGATGTTTTCCCCACCTAACACTTATTCTACATTCATTGATTTTGAAAAAAAAAGATATTATATAATAAAATGGAAGTTATGTCTTTTCCTTGACATTAATTTTAGCATGATAAGATTATGAATTTATTACTCAAAGGAACTTGAGAGATCATATAATAAAATTCCCTCATTTAAATCAGAAATAAAGAAGTTAAGTCCAAAGAGACATCTCTCAACTAAAACTGCTTCCAAAAATTACCAATGATCTAATTGTCAAATCCAATGATTTTTTTATTTTGGTGGGGCAATGAGGGTTAAGTGACTTGCCCAGGGTTACACACCTAGTAAGTGTCAAGTGTCTGAGGTCGGATTTGAAATCAGGTCCTCCTGAATCCACTGTACCACCTAGCTGTCCCAATAAATCCAATGATTTTTTTTTCTGAATACTCACCCTTATTGACTTGTTGGCAATATTTATTACTGTTATGTACTCCATCTTCGTAGTTACTCTCTTGTTCCTGTGTTTTTGACAACACTACTGCCTCTTCATTCTCCTACCTAACTTTCTGATCAGTCTTCCATATCCTTTGCTGCATCACCATCAATGCCATACACACTTACTGTACATCTGGCGGGTATTTGTTTTCCTGGCTCCTCCCTCCTCTCCTCTCCTCTCTTCCTCACCTCTCACCCCTCCCCCCCTCCCTCCCCCATACCCACAAGTAGTGTATAGAATTCTGGTCCTACAGTCAAGAATTCCAAATTTCAAAAAATATTGCCTCAGATATTTACTAGCTGTGTGATCATAGGCACATTACTGAATCTCTGTTTACATCAGTTTCTTCTATTGCAAAATGAAGATAATAAAAGCAACCATTAAGGAATGTCGTGAGGATTAAATAAGATAATATCTGTGAGTACTAGCATAGTGCCTGAAACATAAGTGCTTAATAAATGTTTCCTTTCTTTTCTTCTTAATCTTCTTCCATTGTTTAAATTATTCTCTCTAAACAAATGACTCACAAATCAATATGTTGAGCATCTATATATCCAGGTCTAGTGTCTCACCTATTCTCCCTGAAAATAACCTTTCAGCTTGACATTTCAAACTGGATGACATGTAGGCAACTCAGTCTCAACATATTCCAAATAACACTCATTATCTTTCCTCAAAAATACCTCCCTCTTCTCAATACCCCTATTTCTAATGAAGACACCACCATACTTCTCGTCACCAAAGTTCACAAGTTTGGAGTAATTGTTTTTGGTTGGCAATAAGGGTTAAGTGGCTTGCCCAGGGTTGCACAGCTAATAAGTGTTAAATGTCTGAGGACAGATTTGAACTCAGGTCCTCATGAATCCAGGCCTGGTGCTTTATCCACTGTACCACCTAGCTGCCCCTGGAGTCATTTTCAATTGCTCACTTGATCAATATTCTGTTTCCAAATCCCATCATTTTTGTCTCTATAAAATGAAACTTGGAAATCTCCCAAGAATCAAAAATGAGTATCACTCTGAAGGTAATAGAAAGGTATGTGGTGTGTATGAACACACTCTATCATTCCAGACTCTACCTCCAGCTGAGTATGCTGGGGCTCTGGGCTTGTGATTTGTGGAGAGCTCTCTATACCTAGCCTCATCCAGACTAAGTCCAAGAAAAATGTCTTATCCATCTTCCTGCAATACCATAATTATTGTATTCACCCCCTTCCTACCACCCTCAACAACAAAAAACAAAAGTTGACACCTCTAGCTTTGAAACTACTAGTATTAAATGACCACATCCATTCCTGGAAAGGACCTGCCAATCACTTGCCCTGTGTCTACAAATACCAATCCTGTGACATTCCAGATCACATGCATATGTGTGTGTGTGTGTGTGTGCATGTGTGTACAAAAGGAGGGGGGCAAAGGAAGACAGGGAAGTGACTGACAACTCTTCCTGGTTTTCAGACCAAGTTTTAAGATGCCCCCTTCAAATTGGGTGGCCCATATGTGGCAAAATTATGTCAAGATACAAAGATGTGTTCTACAGAATAAAACTGTGTAAATGAATTGCAATTTGACTTATTACAGAATACTCATATTAGTGGAGCAGCTGGGTGGCACAGTAGATAAAGTAGTGGGTCTGGAGTCAGGAAGACTGATCTTCCTGAGTTCAAATCCACCCTCAGATGCTTACTATCTATGTGACCCTGGGCAAATAACTTAACCCAGTTTGCCTCAGTTTACTCATTTCTAAAATGAGCCAGATAAAAAATAATGGCAAACCACCCTAGTCTCTTTGTTAAGAAAACCTCAAATGGGGTCACAAAGAGTTGGCTATGACTGAAATGACTGAACAACAACCATACTCTATGTGCCTTGATAGATCCATGAAATCTCTTACCATCACACCTGTGTCTGAATGACTAAGAGAGCCCCCCCCCCCCTTCCCCATCTGCTGCCACGCTCATTTCCCAGATGAAGAGGCTGATCCTCAATGGCTTCTCCCAGAATCCATCTGTGAAACAGGAAGCAAGGCTGTCCACACACACAGCTCTAAGCTAATTGGCTGGTAGCTTTGATTGACATGACTACGGGTGATTCTATAGATGTAACTTACAGATGCCAAGTCACATGCTTTCTCCTCAGGGCAGAGTTCTGATTCTCACAATCACTTATACTTGTGTGATCATGGGCAAGTCACTTAACCTCTGTCTGCTTTAGTTGCTTCAAACATAACATGGGGATTATATTAGCACCTATCTCCCAGGGTTATTATTAAGTCCAATTGACACCAATGTTCCGATCTGGGATGTCTCCATAATACTTTGTGCTGTGGCTTGGACTTATAAAATGTGTTGGATATACACGAATCGTGGTAAGCACAAAATTTCAACAGTCTTTGCCCATTTTCATTAATCTTTCCAACGCCATATGGCCCGAGGCATGTTGCCCAGGACACATGGTCAGAGCCAACTCTTGCATTAAAATCACCCAGAAGAATGATGAATTCATATCTGGGGATAGCTCCTAGAATTGCTTTCAACTTATCGTAGAACACATCTTTGGTCTGTTGTGAAGCTGTTAATGTTAGAGCGTATACACTGATAAGGTTCACAGGGCCTTCGATTGTGTTCAGATGAAGTGTGAGCACTCTCTCAGTACCGTCGTCGATGTCAATCGGTTAAGTGACTTATAACCAGTAACTGCCACATTCCGTGTTGTATCTACCCCATGAGGAGTAGCTGGAATGTCCTCTTCAGGGTGCTGGCCTGGGTGGATCAATATGGAAAACAAGCTGTTGCCCATGCAGCAGGTTTTCCCTCTTCATGACATTGGTGGATCCAAAGGAGAGGCAGAGCCAGTACAGTTTGGCACCAGTGCCACTGCAGGAGTTGCCAGAGGGATGTGCTGTCCAATATCCAACTGCCTAAGGCACTCTGGCTCCTGATTTTTCCCTTGCCTTTGCCCCTTCTCCTATTAGTGGAAACAGTTCCACCATGAGAAGGCCAAGAGTTGGGTTTTGGTTGTCAGAGGCTATTTGAGATGCATGCCATCAGAGCGTTTTACAGAGAGTGGAAACTTATCCCTACTCCCACCCCAGCATGACAACCTTTGGAACTCTTTTTTAGTGAGGCTATTGGGGTTAAGTGACTTGCCTGGGGTTAAGTGACTTGCCCAGGGTCACACTCAGGTACTCCTGACTCCAGGGCTGGTGCTCTATCCACTGTGCCACTTAGCTGTTCCCACTCAAGTACATTCTTAACACACGGTCATACCACAGTACTGACTGACACTGATTATTCGCTAGTTTGTTGTAAAGTGCAGCTCTAGCCCAAAACATTGCATCACCTTAAACCAACTTGGTGATCTCGTATTGACATTAGCAAAACCATGAATCTCAACAAGGTGGACTAATTTTTGATATCTTTTAAGAATGCATTGTTCACATCTTCTTCTGCTACATCAGCTGCTGAAAAATGGAAACAGATACATGAGAGTGTCCACAGACTTGCTCTTGATGTCTTTGGGAAGAGAACCAGTAAAACGAATGACTGGTTTGAAGCCAAGTGCAGTGAAATGAATCCTGTTGTTGAGGCCAAGTGCAGCGCACTCATTGAATACAAATGCTCCCCGAAGGAAAGTGCTCTTCAGAAACAACATGCTGCGAGAAGAAATGCTCAGCAAATCGCGAAGTGGTGCGAATGAATATTGGGTTGAACTCAGTGAGGAGATACAGGTTGCTGCTGACACAGAAAACATCAGAGGAATTTACAAAGGCATCAAGAAAGCTTGGAGACCCACTCAGATCAAGGCAGCTCCCCTCAAGTCCAACACTGGGGAGTACATTATGGACAGAGTTAAGCAAATGGAAAGACGGGTAGAGAGCACTTTTCAGAGTTATACGCCATCAGAAATTCTATCACAGAATCAGCTTTAAACATGACGGAGTCCTTCCCTGTACTATAGGAGTTGGACAATGTACCCACGCGTGAGGAACTTGAGAATGCAATTAGCTCCCTAAGATGTGGGAAAGCTTCTGGTGTAGACAGTATCACAGCTGAATTGACCAAATGCTCTAAAAACATCCTATTAAAGCCCCAGCATGAATTGTTCTGCCTGTGTTGGAAAGTAGGTGAAGTGCCATAGGATATGCGTGATGCCCGTATAGTTACTCTTTATAAGAATAGTGGAGACAGGGGTGACTGTAACAACTACAGAGGAATTTCACTTCTCACTGTCGTTGGGAAAATGTTTGCCAAGGTCATCTTGCTAAGACTGCATAAACTTGCTGACCATGTTTACCCTGAATCGCAATGTGGCTTTCGAGCAGGGAGGTCAACTACCAATATGATTTTCTCGCTTTGCCAACTGCAAGAAAAATGCAGAGAAGAAAGAAAACCCCTCTTCACTGCCTTCACAGACCTGACCAAAGCATTTGATATGGTTTACAGAGAAGGTCTTTTCGAATTCTCTTGAGAATTGGTTGCCCTCCTAAACTCCATAGCCTCATTCGTTCCTTTCATTGCAACATGCAGGGTGCTGTACAGTTCGAAGGCAACACCTCTGAAGCATTCAGCATAAATGGGATTCAAGCAAGGACCCATGCTTGCTCCCATGCTGTTTGGAATCTTCTTCTCCTTGCTGTTGCGTCATGGTTTTGGTTCTTCAACTGATGGCGTCTATCTGCATTCCCGGGTGGACAGAGGCCTGTTCAACGTTTCATGTCTTAGATCCAAAACCAGATTGAGAGGTACCAGCCTTAGAGACCTGCTTTTCTCCGATGATGCCGCACTTTCCTGTCACTCAGAGAATGAATTGCAGACCTTGATGGATCGCTTCTCCCAAGCTTGCACGGACTTTGGCCTAATCATTAATCTTAAAAAGATGAAAGTCATGTGTCAGAGAGCTATGTCGCCTACATTGATACACATCGGTAGCTACCAGTTGGATGTTGTAAGCCAATTCTCGTATCTTGGCTCTATTGTCATTGACAATTTGTCACTTGATTCTGAGATCAATCAGAGGATTGGGAAAGCTACTTCAACCATGGCTAAGCTTGCCAAGTGTGTCTGGGCAAACAGTAAACTGACATGATGAACCAAATTTGCTGTCTATAGAGCATGCATCCTGAGTACCTTACTGTATGGCAGTGAAACATGGACTACATATACTGGACAAGAGAAGAAGCTTAACAGCTTCCACATGCACTGCCTTTGGCGCATCCTTGGCATATCTTGGTCAGATAGGATCACCACCACAGAAGTGCTCCAACACGCACAACTTCCAAGCATCTACATGCTACTGAAACAAAGATGGCTGCGCTGGCTCAGTCATGTGTGCCACATGCAAAATGGGCGCATTCTTAAAGCCCTACTCTATGGTGAGTTAGCCTCAGGCCAAAGACCTGCTGGACACCCCCAGCTTTGCTACAGAGATGTATGCAAGGGAGACTTCAGGGCTCTGGGAATAGACGCCGGCAGCTGGGAGGAGATGGCCAAGGACCACGCCTGATGGAGTTCAGTACTCAGGGGCAGCTTGCATGCCACTGAGATGGGCCTTCAAGCTCCGGAGGAAGAAAAAATAAATGAGACACAGGAACCAACGGGCAACAGAGAGCACAGTTTTCTGATGTCCTTGTTGTGGCACAAGCTGCGGCTCCCGTATCGGACTGCACAGCCACACTGTGGCCTGTGGATCTTCAAGGCACTGATCCATGGTCGTTCGCGGCTGGTGGAAGCCTACTACTACTACTACTACTACTATCTCCCAGGGTTATTGTATGAAATAAAATTATATTTATAAAGCATGTAGCACAGTGTGTGGCACATAAAACTCACTTAATAAATGCTCACTCCTTTCCTTTCTCTTTCCTTTCAGAAGAGAAACACAC
Organism: Dromiciops gliroides; assembly: GCF_019393635.1. Taxonomy (NCBI): domain Eukaryota; kingdom Metazoa; phylum Chordata; class Mammalia; order Microbiotheria; family Microbiotheriidae; genus Dromiciops; species Dromiciops gliroides. Next base: position 688,636,044 of record NC_057862.1, read on the forward strand.
AGAAAAAGATTGTACAGGAATAATCAGGCACAGGAGAAAATGAGATTTTGTATATTAAAGATTTTGCACACATAAAAAGGCTATATAACTGCCTGTTACTTTAAAAAATATTGTTATTATTGATATCATAATGTCCTTATGGGCCTCCAGATTTTGGTACTTAATGACTTTTTTATAGTTTATATATGAACAGCTAAAGCTCCAAAGGAAGCCATTCCTAATACCTGGGTCAATTGATTTAATCAGATACCATGATTTAAAAGAAAACCTGGAAAATGATGAAATTGTCTCATGTTGGGGCACTCTTCCATTGAAATTTGCTGATCTAATCTCCCATATACACAACTATACACCAATATATGTTTGTAAATCATTATCATATTGATACTGTTTTATTTAATGCTTTCTTGAAAGGCCAAATGTTCAATAATATGGGAGTTCTGCAAATTCATTTGTTAAAGTATATGTCTTATTCATTCATTAAAGACTAGATTTTTTTGGAATTGAAAGGATTTGTCACCGGATGAAAGTGGACAAATTCAGTTACTTAAGAGGGTTCCACTTTCATTTTTTTTAAAGTAACAAATATTTTTATTTATAGTTTGGGGCTCCAATTTTTATCCCTCCTTCCCCTCCCCCTCTTTGGGGTGGCAAGCAGTCAGATATGGGTTATATGCATTTGATTATGTAAAGCATTACCATGTTAATCTTTTTGTACAAGAAAACTTAAAGAAAAGGAAAAAAAAGGAAAGAAAGTGAAAAAATATTATGCTTCAGTCTGTTCCATCAGTATCAGTTCTTCCTTTGGAGGTAGATAGTATGTTTCCATAGTTCTTTGTGATTGTCTTGGATCATTGAATTGTTGAGAATAGACATGTCATTCAGAGTTCTTCATGAAACAATATTGCTGTCTCTGTGCACACTCTTCTCTTGGTTCTGCTCACTTCATTATAAATCAGTTCATATATGTCTTCCCAGTCTGTTCTGTACTTTCATTCTTAATCTCAGTTATGATTCCCTGATGTATAGCAATCTTTTCCATTCTGCTCCTGTCCTCACTTAAAAAATAATAACTACTTATATCAGAGAAACATGGTAGTTATGGTAAATAGATTAAATACATTCATTCCTGTTTTGATTGGCCTTTAGTTTTCCTGACATTAGTTTTCAGGGGGATAGGAATTTCTATTATATATCTGCCACTCATATAGTATATATTTTGGAGGGCTGTTTGTTTGTTTTATGAAATAAGGAAAAGGAAGTACTTGGAGCTTCCCAGAAGCTCAAATCATGTGGAATATGATAAATGCATAATCAATAAATAGTTAAATCCATTGACCAGTGTTCCCCAAACAAAAAGCACAGGGAAATTGGGATAAAATTCTTAATTACTCCTGAAAACTTAACTATATCAGTAATCTAATTGGTGGGGATGTTTCCCTTAATAATGGTGATTGTAACCTATGCCTTGAGCATTGTGTAAAAGGATTCAGCAAGATCTCACATTAGTTGCTCATAGGAGGTCCTCAACATTCCTAGGGACTTTCCTAAGTTTCTCCCCAAATTATAAGGATATTAATGATAGGATGGTGACCCTTACAAGTATACCAAGTGGACTACATGGAATGGTGAAAAAATAACCTTTCTTGTAGCTATGAGATACATCTTTCTTTTTTTAAATCTTAATTTTCTTTTATGAAATCCTATATTACACTTCTTTATAGTTTCTATTTGGCTTAATGTATAGCTTGTGCTTTTCTACCACACAACTTCCTATTACCTTCTGAGTGATTTCTATTGCATTTTATTATTTTTCAAAGACTACATACATATGTATGTGTGTATGTCTCATAGGCATAGAAAAACTACGAGAATATCAATATCAAAATATATAGGAATTACCTTCTGTGAACAATTGGTGATTATGAAATGATTGTTTTTGAACTTCCTCCTCCTTTCATTTTCTTCCAACATCTCTGCAATCTTCTCCTCCTCTTCCTTCATCTTCTTTGCCTCGTCCTCCTCCCTCTCTTCTTCTTCTTCATGAAGCTACTGTTTGTGTATGCACATATGTGTGTATTATATATGTATATATGCACATTATATACATATATGTGGGCAAATAGTATTGTTATTGAAGATTATTTACTTGATTGTATCTTATGTATGAGAAATATTTTATTTATTGAAGTACCATATTTTCCCATGAATATTATACTTAAAAAGTAGAGACAAAAATATCTCAGGTTAGTACTATTGTGTATAAGCCCATTTATGATAGTTAAATGTCATTTCTAAATGGAAATGACCATTCCTAGCAATCTGACTAGCTCTGAGTGGTTTCTACTTCTTTTCAACTTAGATACATACCAACCTAGTTCTTTTCCACAATCTATATTTAGATACATATATACAAGGGTCATACCTAGGGGGTGGCCTTCCTTCCTTTCTTTCTTCCTTCCTTCCTTCCTTCCTTCCTTCCTTCCTTCCTTCCTTCCTTCCTTCCTTCCTTCCTTCCTTCCTTCCATCCATCCATCCTTCTTTATTTTTCCAACTTAATAGTCAAAAGATACAACCATTTCTTTATACATTTTTTAAAAAAAGATGTTATATAAAATAATTTCCTTCTCATATACACACAAAGATAAATAGAAAGATAGATAGAATTAAATTTAATAAGCTAGCAACAAAATTATCCAGTTAAACTTTATTCTTTTATAAACTTTACTTATTTATTTTATTTCTTTATTATTCACAAATGTAATTTTTTAGTATTTTTAAGGTTTTATTGATGCTCTTTAATCTCAATTACTACTTACTAAAACACCATCTCAAATAAGTGGAAACCTTCACAATGTAACAAATAAGTTATAGTAAATCAAAACACACCAACCTATTTTCCATCTCATACAATGTATTTCTCATTACACTTGCCCCTCTAGACAATTCCCTCTCTCACAAAAGGCAGAAGTTATGCTTGATCCTTAATGTTCTAAGGATAGGAGCTATCAATATGGGAATTATTTTGCTTAATTACATTTGTTATGAGATTTTTTCCTTCTGTTTAATGTGGAGAGGAATATGCGAGAGAGATAAAATTGATTTTTGTTCATTGAAAAAATATAGTTTAAATAATAAAGCTAGGGGTTATGCTAAAGAATATGGGGGGGAATATAGCTCCTTGTGCTCAAACATAAATGGATAATTTCCCAGGGAGGCCTAGAAAATGAAAAAAAAAAAGGAAGGAAGGAAGAAGGAAGAGAAGAAAAGAAACAAAAAGAAAAGGAAAAGAAACAAGAAATGGTAGAATTGGGAATGAAATATCATTACTGGGAAATAAATTATAGATCATTAAGTTTCTTTAAGTTCTTTAAGTGTTCCACATATGAAAACTAGAAGTACAATGTAAAGACAGAATATAAGCAATTAGATACATCCATCTGGCTGCCTTGGTCGATAATATCATGACCTTCCTTGGAAGTATCCAGGTCCAGTAAGGGTGACTACTTTTTTGGCATGCTTTAGTGGCTATGGACTAAGTGGTCATCAAAGCCCTTCCCAAATCAGAAATTCTTTGATTCTTTTTAATTCACAATAACCGTCTTCACTCACCAACTTCTCAAGCCAAACAGAGGTATACAGCCAGAATCAGTTCACTAGTGTCAGACTTCCATGGCCTATATCACCTTCTAGGGAAGAGACATCAACTGATGAGAAGTTATCCTTTTTTGTGACAATGACTTTTCAATTATTCTACACATGGACATTTATGATTTCCCCTTCTCAGTATACTTAATAAACCCCAGGGAGCATGACTGTGAATGTTTTATGCCCAGAGCATACTTTTCTGTTTAATAATTGTCAGCCTCACACCTATATGGAGGGGCATGTCATAGTATATCATCAACAGCATCCATTATTGAGTCAGATGGAAATTGGATTCCCAAGAGAAATAAGTTTGTTCTTGTTTTTCAAAAGTATCAAGAATGAATTATGGACAACAATGCTACAGGAAAAGCTATTTCTGTTAGGTAGAGAAAGCAGTATAGTCAAGTTGTACAGAAGAAGGGAAGCAACAGTTCTGACATATAGACCAGAGGAACACAACCTCACCCATATTAGAACTACCAACTAGAACATAAAAACAGAGAGAGACAGGGTCCCCCCTGCTGGTGTCTAGGAATGAGTCCTTATCACACTATGTATAGAGTCAAATAAGTCTTAAAGGAGAAAAGGGGCAGGTAGAAAAAAAGTTATAATATTATTGCAATAAAGCAACATGAGAGGGCATTTCTTTTTGTTCTTCTAATTGTCATATGATTGTTCCCCTTGGTGTTTTGAGTACATGCCTATTGTGCCCATAAAGCAGAGCTGACCAAAGAAATTCATCATAAGAAACAACATGTATTTTAATTGATTTTTATGACAATGATCAATTTTAGATGATACTTTTCATCATATTAAAGAACAAATAATTCTTAGACATTTTAGGATTTTTGGGGAGATGTAATTGTATTTCATTAAAGGATTTTTTGCATCTACTTAAATAATTTTCACAAAACTACATATTATAATACAATATTAACAAAATGATGAAAAATAAAATACTATTTAAAGAAAAAAAGAACAAAATAAAATGAGGTATTTAAAATGAGATCAAGAAATAAATAAACCTAATATAAGCACAAAAAGGAAATATAAAATTTAGAAGAAAATAGATAAACTGAAAACCAAAAATCTACAGAAAAAATAAAATAACTAAAAGCTGGTTCTTTGAAAGGACTAATAAAATAATAAGACCTTTATTCAATTAGATTAAAAAGAAGAGAGTAAAAATTTTAATTAAAAAGATAGGAAATGAACAAGGTAAAATCAGATCAAAATCAGAAGAAATAGAATAATCGGAACATAATATGCACATAAAATGGTAACAAAACTGAGAACATAGAGAAATATCGGAATATCTTTAAAAATATGAAATGACCAATAGAAATAAAACCTCATAGAAATCATAAATAATCCTATCAAAGAAAATATAATAGTTGCAAAGGAACTAACAAAGGTACAGGGGAGGGTGGGGTACAGTGACAACATTTTGATCCTAATGGACTCAGGAGAATTTTATCAAACTCAAAAAATAATAATAATAACCAGTACCTGTATTACACAAATGATTCTCAAAAATTCATAAAGTATTTTATCAAAATCCTCTCAGGAGGCAAATATATTGCTAATGACTAAATCAGGGAAAGTACTAAGTGCTGGAGATATGAGTAAAAAAAAATAATCCTTGTTCTTGAGGGGCAAACAATCTTATGGGCAAGACAACAAGCAAAGATGTATTAATAATCTATATACATGATAAATGGGAAATAATTTAGAGAAGGAAAGCACTAAAATGTGGCATTGGGAAAGACTTTTCATAGAAGGTAAAATGTTAAAACAACTTCCCTTCTTAGTAGAAATACAAATTGGGCATGGTTAATTATTTTCTGGGTACACTGCCTTAATTTACTTTAAATTATGGGATTTTAAAATTTTTATTTATCTTATTTTGAATTTAAGAAATAAGACAAGCATTTCCATAGCATAGAATAGAAAAAAAACATAATTTTACATAACATTGCAAATATGTTACATATAATTTGCAATTCTTTTTAAATATATAATAAAGTCAGCAAAACTGAGACTTCAAATGAAGTAGATAGATTTCTTGTAATTATGTAAATTTTCCCTCTCCCCACCCTAGGGATCACTGCCATTACACACAAATATGTATGTACACATGTATTCATAATTGTATGTATGAATTGTATTTGTCTGTAGATACATATGCATGTAACAATCATTCTATACATAACTTCTCTTCATTAGTTCTTTTTCTGGATAAAGATGGTGGCTTTCTTCAAAATGTCCTTTGTACTTAATTTTGGTATTTATATTAGTCAAAATGACACTCAAAATTGTTTGTAAAATAATATTGCTGTTACTATGTACAATATTATCTTTGCTTAAATCACTCTTCATTATTTTATAGAAATCTGTTCATGGTTTTTCTATTATCATCGAGTTCATGACTTCTCATAGCATTAATCAAGTCGGACCCCTGGGCCATCTACCAAATTCCATTATTTTAACACAGTGGTATATGTACCTGTGTGTAAGAGTGTGTGTATATATGTACAAACATTCATATCATAAATAGACCTCAATAGAACAGAATTATCTTTCTTCCAAAAATAATCTGGTATTCTAGACTTCTATATGATATTAAGGTTGTCCATGTCCTCGGTCTCTCAGGCTCATGTTTTTCACATAATCTGCAATTCCTCACTCACACTCAGGCCAAACATATAATTTACTTCAACATGTCATTCTTTCTACATTTACAACATTTCTTTCATGACTCATTTATCTCCACGTAAATAGCTACAACCCTAGGTCACCTTTCCCCTGCACTATTGAATTAGTCTTTTAATTGATCTCCCCTCCATTATTATGTTGCATTATGAAAATACATGTTTAGAATATTTTCCTTTTAGTTTAGTTGTTAATGATTGTTTTTTCACTAAGTATATGATTATTTTAAGAGAATGATAGGAAACTGAAATATGTGTGTGTATTCTTTAATATTCCCATAGATAAATTATAATAGTCAATCAAATCTAATTTTCAAAAAATACATTCATTTTTCTACTTTGCTATCTCTATCTTTTCTTATAATACAATACTGAAATAGAAAGGTTAAATAATTCTATTGTTATTTTGTTACCATTAAGATCATTTTACAGTTTTTCTCCTTTTCCCCCCTTACTTTGAATGCACTGATATTTGGCACATTACATATGTCAGTTTCAAAAGAATTTCCAAAATGGTTTTGCTCTAACAGTGTCGCTAATAATTATTTGCAAAGAGACTTCATATATCTTGCACATTATTTCATCACTGTGCATAAAATTATCATGGGGAAAATGGAGTAGGGGGTTTGGGTAGGGGTTAGGGGTTTGGGGTCCTTAGGAATTCCTCTTTAAAGAATTACACCTTCTTGCACACAAAAGCAATTACAATAAGACAGTTGTTTATTTAGGGACAAGGGAAGGGAAGGGAAACCATGAAAGAAATCCTTGGACTTCTCATGGGAAGAAAGGCATGGCAGAGAGGGTGGCTCTAAGGTACTAATCTCCTCAAGCAGGAGACTGGCAGGTAATTTTATAGAGGACTTCTGGGGGTGACTGTCTGTCTGTGGAAAGTTCCTTTAGTGAGGGAGGACCATCCCCACCACCGGTGGTGGTTGGAGGAATTGGGTAAGGGGTGGCTGCAGATCTCTCAAGCCATCTCTCTCCTCAGGACACAAAGGAAGCAGCCATACCTAAACTTATCACCCTAGGGTTGAGGGAGACTAGAATGAAGAGTGGGGGTCCAGGAACTAGCTCAGTCTGATCTGATTCCACTTATCTCCCTAGGCATGTCTGTCCTCTGGTTTAGTTTCTCAAGCAGAAGGTTCTTTTATGTGTCCCGGAGAACTTCTGGGGTGCTCTGGGCCCATAACAAAATCACCAGCAATAACAACAATAACAACAACAACAACAAACAGCATTCCATCCCTTGGTTAATAGTATTTGTAAAATGCTGTGGCTCTCAAAAATCAACCTAATAGCTACTTGTTACCATTTAAAGTTCAGGTTATTTTTGTTTGTTTGTTTTTGTCATTTTTTTTTCTTGGTGCTAGAGGGCAGAACTAGGAAGAAGTGATGAAAACTGAAAGATAAACAAGTTAAGTTTGATATTTGGAAAAATTTTGCTAACAGAGCTACCTGAAGGTGTGATAGGCTACCCCTGAAAGTACTGGTTCCCCACCCCCCTTATTTTGTAGATCTCCAAGCAAAAGCTAGATGGCAACTACTCAGAAACATTGTAAATGGGATTTGTGGTCCAGTGTTGATTTACTAGATGGTCTAGCTCGGTGGTTCCATGATTATGTGATTCTGTAATTCTAACTCTAACAGCGAGTATTTGTTTAAAAAATTCCATTCTGCTAACAATAACTTTGAGGTCATGTTTCCTTGGCTCTTTCTTGCTTTTGGCACCAAAAAATGAGCACAAGGTTTCTAGATCATCATGCCAGGCCATGAAATGGCTGCTTAATTACTTTATGGGTTCCAATAATATTTTAAATTAATTTCCATTTTCTCTGGCTTCTTGATTTATATTATGAATTATGATTTAGGATAACACCTGAGAATACAAAACCTTTGAACTCATCTTTATTTGCTCTAAATGGAAAGAATCTTCTCATTATAAGGCAAATCATTTTTTTGGGGGGGCGGTGTATGTGTGCCTGTGTCTCTGTGTGTGTTTGGGTGTGTATTTTAGAAATAGGGGATATAAATTTGATTTTTTTTTAATGAGGCAATCGGGGTCAAGTGACTTGCCCAGGGTTACACAGCTAGTAAGTGTTAAGTGTCTGAGGTCAGATTTGAACTCTGGTCCCCCTGACTACAGGGCCAGTGCTCTAGCCACTGCGCCACCTAGCTTCCCCTAAATTTGATTTTAATGAGGACAGTTCTTCCAAGACAAAGCTGTGGAAATTGGGAGAAAATGGAAGTAAAATATCTTGACACATTAAGGAGGGGAAAAGCCTTGTAATATTTTTATTCCATTATTGTTTTAAAACCTTTTAATGTACAAATCACATAAAATGTTATTAAATTGTCATTTTGCATCTTATCAGTTTTTCTATAATATGATTTTCCCAAATAAGAAAATACACACTGATCCATGAAACTGTGAAGTATGAGACTTGGATTTGAAACCAGAAAAAATTCATTCAAATGTCCCCTATGAATCTTACATCCTTATTGACCTCTCTTTGCCTCAATTTCCACATCTGAAAATGGCAAAAGTTGGACATGATGGTTTCTAAAATCCTTTATACTTTTAAATATGTTATTGTATAATCTTAAGAATGAGGAACAAGAATCATGGTGGGATAATAATAACTAAAATGTATATAGTGGTTTTCAAAGTGCTTTCCATATGTATAGAAGATTTGGTTTATTTGATCCTCATAGCAACCCTTGGAGGTTGAAATGTTAGAAATCATAATAGTCAATAAAATCTAATTTTTCAAAAATGTGTTCAGGTTTCTACTGTGCTATCTCTATCTTTTCATATTATACAACATTCCATATTCCCCTATTCCTGAGGCCTTCCCACTGAGATTAGCACCCTTTTATCATCTATCTAACTATCTGTCTGTTTGTCTGTACATCTATTTGTCCATCCATCCATATATCTACATACACATAGATAGATAGATAGATATGTACATATATACCTATAAATACATCTGTGTACTGTGGTAAAAAGAAAATGGAATTTGGCAGATGCTTAGGGGTCACACCTGAATGACCTAGTACTTTTTGAGAAACCGACTAGGGATGATTAGATATGGGCCACACCTGGCCTGCCCTGAGTGATGTATGCTGCTGATGTCAGCAGGAGAACCACTCTCTGATCCAGCTTGAAGGACATCCCTTTTGGGGGAGAGAGAGTAAAAGTCGAAAAAGGAATGCTCACTGAGGGGAGTTCTGCTTTTCCATTCGGATTTCCTGTGGGCCCTTCTGGTGAGTGTTCAGGTGGGCTTCTCCTCTCAGTACTGGCTACATAGCTGTCTCCTACTGAAGCTATGGATACTCAGGTGGTGAGTTAATAAAACGAGTCTGGCTCTTTGAATTAATTAGCTGAGCTGGAAGTGAGTTTGGCAATTATATTGGTTTTTGTTAGAGTTAGGGGGATTATCCATTTTTCTTTTTCTCTATTCCCTGGTCCTTGACTTTATTAATTTCACCTTTGCTGTGTATTTTATTCTCATTAATAAAACCTGACTTGTTTGTGGAAAAGAGGCTGTTAAGCTCCTTTCTTATTGGCCTGAGAGAAATAACTAAAAAAGGGCAGTTCAGAGGGGAGGAAGCCTTGGACTTAGAGGTCCCTCCTTGTTTCTGAACCCCAATATTACAGCAAGCCACCCAATTAACTCTCCCCAAATTAAATTTGGCCCCTACAATTCATAGTATATATATATATATATGCAATATATACACACATATGCATCTGTATGTTTATATGAGTGTACTATATATACTATATATGTATATATACAATAGGTACACATAAGATTTATATGTATACCGTACATGTATATACTTGTTTGCACTTATATCTCCCCCATTAAATTGTGAGCTCCTTGACAGCAAGATCTGTTTTTTATTTGACTGACTTTTTATTTTCAATGATTAGCACAGTGCTCTACCCACAGTAGGTGCTTAATCAATGATGATTTACTGTTTGCTAGTTGATGATACATATAAGACACATATAATAATATATCATGTAGGTGCCAGGACCAATATAAATGTGCATACCTCTACCCATTAATGAAATATATATGCCAAACAAGAAGAAAAAATTGAAAATGGTATGGAAAAAAATGCCCAGATTGCTAAGTGATATAATATAGCTGGGAAGAAGAGATCATGGGCAGAGGTCCAATGAGGTAATATATATAAAATGTTTTGCAAACTTTCAAGTGCTTTATCATTGTGACCCATTGTGGTGTTTATTGTTGCTGTGGCTGCTTGCTGCTTTTTTAGCAGCAGAAAGCAGTCTCTACTTCCATTTATAGCTGCCTGTGAAGGAGGAGATAGGACAGAAATAGAAAAGTTGACTATGGAAGGAACAGTTGTTTTCTTCTTTATAGTATAATGTCACAAGTTATTACAGGATATTAATGATCATGGCCATTTCCCTGATCTTGTAACAGAGAATTGTGGAATGCTAAATCTGATAGGAGTCACAGATCTTTGAGAGCAAGTATTGTCTCATTCATTATATTCCTATCAAGGGCCAACAATGAGCAGATAATAACATCTTCAGAACACCATCCCTTATTCTGTGAGGAAGGGACCAGCCATCACTACCAAAGTTCAATCATTTGTGACCCACAGGGCAGGGAAACCAGCCATATTGAAACAACAGGGTACTGAGAGAGAGGGGGAGGAGAGAGAAAGAGAGAGAGAGAGAGAGAGAGAGAATACCATGTGTCATGCAAGGTAAATCAGCAAGAAAAACAACCTTAAATACCACTGCAAACTACAAATAGCCACCAGTGGAGAGGGACTACAGCCCAGGCCTCATCATCATAAAAAAACTACTGAAGACGTGGGTGGGAAAAGTCATACCATAAATTCCTTGGCAGCATATAGAGTTCAACATTAAAAATAAATGTTTTATTAATGGAAATGGCATTAAATAAGGTGCATTTCCATCATTTTTACCACTGAACCCTGAGAACCATAGGTTCTTTCCATATGACTTCCACTGAAAACTTTTTGTGTTGTCTCTTCAACCCATTCCTCCATTAGAATGCTAGCTCTTTGAGATCAGGAAGTATTTTAATATTGTATCTATATCCCTAATGCTTAGCTTTGCATGTAGTAAGCACTTAAATATATTTTATTCCAACCATCCATCCATTTATTCATTCATTGATAAATCTTTATTGATAGATCTCATAAAATGATATTATACAGAAGAAACAATCACAGCATTTAGAAAAGGTTGATATGCCCTAAGATATGCCCACCTCATGATACCATAGGCAAATTAGAAAATAAAGGAATAGTTTACTTGTCAGAAGTATGGAAAAGAGAAGCATTTATGACCAAAAATGACATAGAGAACATTATGAAGGTCAGAGTGGATAATTATTAATACATTAAATTAAAAAAAGTTTTTACACAAACAAAACCAATGCAAAGATTAGAAGGAAAGCAGTAAGCTGGGAAACAATTTTCACAGATGGTATTTCTGATAAAGGCATTATATCTAAAATATATAGAGAACTGAACCAAATATACAAGAATACATGCCATTCCCCAATTGAGAAATGGTCAAAGCATATAAACAAGCAGTTTTCAAATGGTTAAATTAAAAATATCTACAGCCTTATGAAAAAAAAATGTTCTCAATCCCTACTGATTAGAGAAATGTAAATTAAAACTACTCTAATGTACCACCTCACATCTGTACAATTGGTTAATATGACAAAAAAGGAAAATGATAAATGTTGGAGATGTGGGAAAATTGGAACACTAATGCACTGTTGGTGGAGCTGTGGACTGATCCAACAATTCTGAAGAGCACTTTGGAACCATGCCCCAGAAACTATGCATACCCTTTGACCCAGCAATACCACTACTAGGTCTGTATCACAAAAAGGTCATATAAAAAGGAAATGCACCAACATGCACAAAAATATTTATAACTACTCTTTTTATGGTAGGAAAGAATTGAAAATTGAGGGTATGCCTATCAATATTAGGGAATGGCTAAACAAATTGTGGTATATGAATGTAATGGAATACTATTGTGCAGTAAGAAATAATAAGCAGATGGATTTCAGAAAAAAAAAAAAACATGGCAAGAACTAAATCAACTGATGCTGAGTGAAATGAGCAGAACCAAGGGAACACTGTACACAGTATCAACAAGCTTTTTTTGATGATCAAGTATGATAGACTTAACTCTTCTCAGCAATACCAAGACAAGACCAAAAGACTTATGGTGGAAAATGTTCTCTGCATTCAGAAAAAGAACTATGGATTCTGAATGCAGACTAAAGCATACTATTTTCACTTTTCTTCTTGCTTTTTTGTTATCGTTTTTCTTTATTCTTGCTTACCTTTTCCCCATTTTGTTCTGCTTAATGTGGAAATATGTTAAACATGATTGTAATTTATAACCACTATCAAACTGCTTACTGGCCATGGGATGGGGGAGGGAAGGGAGGGTGGGAGAAAAATTTGGAACTTGAAAAAATATCTTTACATGTAATTGAGATAAAATTTAAAATTCTTTTTTTTTTAATTTCAAAAAAGGTATGCCCAGCGAATCAGCAAATAAATTGCAAGCCTGCCTTGCTGATCAGGGCTCCTTTCTTTCCAAGGCATGGTTCCAGCATACAGGTTCCCATGTAGCCATGGGGTACTCCTGGCAAAGGAAATAAGTCCACTTCTCTCTAGGTGAGGGCTCTAGTGGAATGAAGGGCTTTAGATGATTTTGATACAGAAAGTAAATCAGCTACATTGAAAACCATCTGGGGTCTGGCATTTCCCTCCCACTATAAAAGGTCTGGAAACAGATGGGATGGAAATTTGATAAGCATATTCTGAGTTCCCTGAGGGAAATCCATTACAAAAGTAACTTGATAAAAAAGTACTCTCAGAGACTAGTGTAAATTGTTGCCTATTGGCACAAAGAAGGATCCCTTCTTCCATTCTTCCCCTTCCCCAGGCTACTTGAGAGTTGGTATCTAAGAGTTGGACTAAATCATCCTTGTGCTTCATAGAGCTCCCATACTTCCAGCTGGAGCCATCTCTAATTGAACCATTATTCCATGAGCATATGGCCTTGAAGGTTATTTTCAAGGGAAATGCAATAATTTATGAAAGAACATGGTAAGAGGACCTGAAACATATTGCTTCTATTTTGTCAAAAGTGTGCCCAGGTTAATGGCAAGTGCTTACTTATGGGACTAAAGGATTGGAAGAAATGATGCTAAAGAAATTGTCACCACTTTCATGGAGAAATTGTTCTAGTATTACATGAGAAACAAAATTAAAACCTTTCACAATCAACCAGTCAAGAGTTATTATGCATCTATTATGGGCCAGATCCTGCTATATACTGGGGACACGAAGAAGTGCAAAACATCCCTAACCCCAAAGACATTACAATCATATGGGAGAGAAAACATACAAACATTTACATGTGGATATATATGTGTGTATGTATGGACATATGTATGTGTATATTTATATGTTTCTATGCATGTGTATATGTGTATTTATACATAGACATGTACACATGGGGGTACATACACAAGAAAGCTATATGGAGGATAAATAGGAAATAATTAAAAGACAGAAAGCATTGGACTTAAGAGGGAAGCAGCTGGATGTCACAGTGGATAGAACACTGAATCTGGAGTCAGGAAGACCTGACTTCAAATCCAGCCACAGACAATTACTAGGTATGTGACCCTGAGCAAGTCACTTAACCTCTGCTTCTCAATCCACTGTAGAAAGGGAATGGCAAACTCCTCCAGTATATTTGCCAAGAAAAAGCCATTAAATATACTGGAATGCTATGGTTCAATGGGTTCACAAAAAGTTGTACATGATTGGGCAAATGAACAACAGCAAGGAAAGCTTCCTGTAGAAGATGGAATTTTAGTTGGAACTCAAAGGAAGCCAGGGAGGTCAGTTAGAATGGAGAATGGAAGCATTCCAGGAATGGGGTAAATATTTCCAGTGGGTCAAAGAATATATGTTTGAGAATAGGTTGTAAGAAGAGTGCAAAGGGAGGAGGGTCTAAGTTATTTTTTTTTAAATGCCATTTTGTATTTGCTCCTGGAGACAACAGAAAATCACTGGATTGGTTCAATCATTTATTAGATAGAGGGGTGACTGAATAAATTCTGGATTTAGGAAAATCACTTTAGTGGCTGAATGAAGGATGCACTGAGCCAGGGAGAGACTTGAAGCAAGTAGACCTTCAAGCATGGTGTTGTAATAATCAAAGCATGAGCATTTTCAGTTACCTAAAAGCTGAGTAGATAAGTTGGCAGAGAAGAGGACAAAAAATAAATGAATGAATGAATGAATGAATGAGAGAGTGAATGAATGAATGAATGCACATTAAGCACTTAGGATGTTTAAATCACTGAAGATACAAATGGAATATTCAAGACAGTTCATGAACTCAGGGAGCTTACAGTGCAATGGAAATGGCAAGACATACAGGAGGCTCCAACTGTAAGTTAGTTGGAAAAAATTTATTGAAATTTCCATTTTACATCTCACTCTGCCATCTCTTGTTCATTCATAAATTGTTCACCTATATGTAAGTCTGATAAGTAATATTTTCCCCATTTTCTTAGAATTTTCTTGTAATATCTCTCTTTATATCTAAGTCACATATCCATTTTGATGAAGTCCTGAGATTCTTAGGATCCAGCCACAGAGCAGATGGGAATGATTTTTATCCAATGGCATTTCCATTGATAAAACCAAATTCATTTTTGATGTTGAAATATTTTTAGGTGCAAAATACTTTAATGCCAAGAACTTTCTTTTGGGAGTTTTTTGTAGATGTGAGGGTCGAAGAGGGGACTGTCACTCAGAAGTGGCAATTGGAAGGCAAAAAGGTATCAAACATTTGCTAAGTGTTTACTATTTGCTAAGCATTGAGAGTATAAATAATGGCCAAAAAGAAAGATAATCCCAGCCCTCAGAGAAGAGGCAGCTGAAAGAGAGTGGGGGGAGGAAGCAGGGTAGAATTCCGGGTCAAATCTTCACTAGAATTGTTCCCCTGGAACATGACTGCAAGATCCAGTCTGGATGCAGATCTAATGTTCTGGGAGACACTGCCAGTTCCATGACTATTGAACTTGCCTACCCACTGGTGGCAATTAGTTGGCATTTGGTGTCAGTGGTAACTGGGGTGGTTGGCACCTTATCCACAAAGATTAATGCCCTGAAAAATAGCTACAGGAAGCAGGGACCAGGGCTTTAGGGCTCTGGGTCCTGGGCTGTCTTCATCAATGTCTAAGGGGAGATTTTGGCAGTTTTTCATGATGCTTTGAACAACCTAAGACCTATCACCTGCTGTCTCTCCCTCAGGATGCATTGTGGCTTCAGCTAGACTGGTTTGCCTGCCCTGTTGATGCTAGGGAAAGACAGCGGAAAAGATACACAGACAAAGAAACAGTTAAAAGAAAAGAAGCACTGAACTGGAAGAGAGAGGTAAAGTGAAAGTGAGAAAAAGAAGGGGATAGAGAAAGACACAGACACACAGGGAGAAGCCCCAGAATAGACAGGGAAGCAGAAAATACAGAATAAAAAGAGATTTATGGCCAGAGAAAAAGAAAATGTGATTTTAAAAATTCCTTTAAAATCACCCTTCAAAGGTACAATGTTATGGAACTAATATAATATTTAAAAGGAAAGCAGGTTTCCTCCCCCCCGCCCAACACCCTGCATTGCCCCTTTTTTAATTAACATATTAAGCAACCAGATGGTGTATGCTCATTTTTTAAACCAACTCTTCTTCCCTAATAAGAACAGTTCACATTTTTACAGTCACTAAGGTTTACAAGACTCTTTATACACATTATCTCATTTGATCTTCAACACAACCCCATGAGCAATATTATTGCCTCTCTTTTCCAAATTAGGAAAATAAAAGTCTTTAAAGTAGGTTTAGTGAGAAAGGGTCGGGTAAGAAATGGAGAGCAAGATTTGTAGTCAGGAAATATTCAAATCTTCTTTCAGTTATTCCTATGTGACTCTGGGAACGTTACTTAAATGTCTCTTTACCTCAGTTTCTTCTTGCATAAAATCAGGGAGTTGGGCTTATTGAAGAAAAATTTTTAATATTCATCCTGCATTTTGGGCAAAAGTCATGAGAAACATTTTTTTTTTAATTTAATCTAATATAAAAACATTTCTTGCTTGGAAAGGTAGGTGCCCAAATTGATAAATATTTTTCATATCCTTTTTTGAGGAAATGGGGAATGGTCTCTTTTTGTTTTTTGTTTTTGCTTTTGTTTTTGTTTTTTGTTATTGTTGTTGTAGTTTTGCAGACAATGGGGGTTAAGTGACTTGCCCAGGGTCACACAGCTAGTAAGTGTCAAGTGTCTGAGGTCGGATTTGAACTCAGGTCCTCCTTAATCCAGGGCCAGTACTTTATCCACTGTGCCACCTAGCTACACCCTATGGTCTCTTTTCAATAAGGATATAATAGTCACCATTCAAATTACACTCTTCCGCACATGTTTGAGGAAAAAGATCTCAGTCTTCCTACTTCCTCTCCAGCAAAAAAGATCACATGGTTCAAGGACCTCTGAACTGGTCTCAATTATGTCCTCTCCTGGGCTGTGTCCATATAAGGGAAGATTGAAGAAATGTCCATGTTTCACCTCCTGATTTGGCAAAGACCCCAAAGAATAATTATGGAAATTAGGGTTAGGAATACTGCGTTCTGGTTAGCTAGATTTTGCCCATAGATTGTAACTCCTGAGTAATTGACTAGTGATGAAAAAGAGGAGGGTCCATTCACATTAGGGATTAAGGGCTAAAACAGGGCCTGTGAGACCCCATTCTTTACACCCACTAGCTGCACACTGGGTGACTATTCTCACGAGGATGACAATAAATGAGGTTTTGACACATCACTGCCTCTAAGTTCCAGAGAATTATTGAGCAGGAGTTGTTTTCCTCTCACCCTTGGACATGCCTCTCGAAAACCAAGAAGATGAGAGTTAGCACCTATAGGAATCCTGAAAAAACAACAAGAAAAAATATAACAAGATATAATTATGTTGAAATAGAGCTTAGGTTTAACATTCCAAAAGAAAAGTCATTATTCAGTTCCATCCTTGACCACTCTCATTGTGTTTTCCAAGAATAATTAAAATGATCTTCTCCCTAGGAGGCATAGCTTCATCTTTTCTCAAGGAAAAGAGCAAGTCATCACACAAAGGGCATCAAGGGAGGGACAAACCAAAGACTGTCTTGAGATTCATCAATAGCCCACTTACTTAAAGTAGAGGAAAGCAATGACCTAAACAGTACAGGATTTCATTTGATTATTAATTATGAAATTAAATTTGATCATTAAAATGAATTATTGATAAAGAACTTAACTTTTGTCCTACCCATTTTTTTCTTAAAGGGAAAAGGAAGACTTTTAGGTGAGAAGAAATAGTATTTCTTACTATTTTCAGTTTAATTAAAAATCAGATTTTTAATATGATTCTGCAGACTTGATGCCTTCTGAAGTACCTTCCAGTCCCAGAACAATGCTCCTGTGATTCTGTGAGTTGTCTAGTATTCCATAGAGTGTAAAAGTGTCAAAGCTAGGTCTACCTGACTTCAGATTCAGCGCTCTGTCTGTTATAGCAATCTATTATGCAAGAAAAGCATTAGCTTTGGAAGCTGAAAGACTCAGGGCTCAACTGTTGGGTTTCATGTACATTGGATATGTCACCCTGAGCAAGCCACCTAATCATTCATTGCCCAGACAGTTTTCTAAGACAACAGTTTTCTATTGAGTTGTAGACCTGTATCAGTGAAGAGTGTCCCACAATCAAGTTTCTTTCATAAATGTATTAATGATAATAATATATAAGAGGGTTTTAATATCACAAATTTAGAGCCAGGAAGGAATATTAAAATGTATCAAGACAACCCTATTATTTTAAAGATAAGGGAACAGAGACCCACAGAGGTGAGGTTATTTGTTCATTTGCCCAAGATGACAAAGAAGCTTTGAATGCATATCTTTTAATTCTATATCTAACACTTTTCCTTACCCTAAAAAGTCATAGGTCTGAACCAAATTAATAGAGTAAAGTTTACATACTATATATCCATATGAATCATTGTAAAATATTTAGTGTTACAAACCAATGTGTCTGTTTTGAGGTATTAAATACTTTCTGAAATTGTTAAAGGGAAAGGGCAGGCTGAAGATGTCATCTGGCCCTGTAAGCTACTTCTTCCTCTCATATAATATTTTCACAGCACACGTGCAATGCATAGCATAGTCGCTTATACCTTTTATTTGCTTAAGCTGCATTTCCCTTGTAAAAAGTCATTCTTGTCTAAGAAACTTAGTAGAACAAGAAAAATAAATTACTTAGTCATAATTATGACTTAAACTGCTCCATTCATAGGACTGACAGCTCCAGTTGACAATCCCCATCTGGAGATCTGGCCCCAGAGGAGTGATATAGAGAAAGATAAAGGGTGGGAGAAAAGGATAACAAATGCAGAGAACACAGTCCTCTGACATGACTCAGGAGACAGCCAGCCAGATTGGAGATATTACATCTTTTAGAAATGCAGTTGCAACTCTGAGAAAAAGTTCTCTTATCAACTTTAGAGTTTCTGCAATGTCACTTTCCAAGTAAACACATCGAAATCTGTGATGGACTGATCTTTGGATGTGATGGCCTCCACTAAAATTATTAGAATTATCTGGGGCAGCTAGGTGAAGCAGTGGATAAAGTACCGGCCCTGTATTCAAGAGGACCTGAGTTCAAATCTGGCCTCAGTCACTTGACACTTACTAGCTGTATGACCTGGCAATTCACTTAACCTTCATTGCCCCACAAAAAAGGGCTTATTAGAATTATCTAACAGCAGAAGTTATTATATGAGGGGCAAATAAGTGAGGACAACTTTGAAAGCAATTTCTTTATACCCTTTGGAAAGAACTAAACCAATTTGCTTTGGCTAACTACAAAAAAAGTGAAGGCCTGGAGCATTGAATCACTTAATTGGAGAGTGGGAATGGATTTCCATCTCTATCTAGTCCAAAAATAATAGCTAATATATCTCTTTGAGATTTACAAAGGACTTTACATATAACATTTCATTTGATCTTCACAACAATCCTGTGGGACAGGTATTATTATACTTCCATTTCGAAATGAAGAAATGAAGAATGAAAGACAGTAAATGACTTGCCCAGGGTCACATAGCTAGTAAGTATACAGGGGAAGTTTCAGATTCAGGTTTTCTTAACTCCAAGTCCATTGACCTTTCATTATAATCAATATGCCATCTTGGTCAATCTGAAAACATGTCCTTCTACATCATACTTGAAAAGTGGTCATTCCTTCTCTGCACAAAGACCTCTGTTGAGGGTAAAACCACTATCTCCCAAAGCAACCAATTTCATTTTTAGATAATTGCTTATTAGGAAGTTATTCCCTACATTAAGCCCCTTTGCAGTTCCCACCCTTCATCACTGTTTCTTTTCTCTAGGACCAGATATTTTTAAAATGTATTTTTTTTCAAATGAAACTCCTTCAAATACTTTATTTCCATTCCCACCTCCACCCTGGCCTCACACCGCTCCCATTCCCTAGTATACTGTTCTCCAGTCTAAAAACTCCATTTCCTTCAAGCATTTCTTGTATGATGTAATCTCAAGACCCTTCACCATGCAGGTTGCCCACTTCTCCAGTGTATCAATTTCCTTATTTTTGTGGGGCAATGAAGGTAACAATAAAATAATAGTACCAATAAAATAATTTTGAAACTGAGCCATGCTTATTTGTCTAGCTAAAAAGAGAGTCAGAGAAGTATTTGATCAAACCCAGACCAGCATGCCTGGGATAAGGGAGGTGATAATCCCATTCTTCTCTGCCCTGGTCAGGACACATTTGAAGTATTGTATTGAGCTGTGTACATCATCACTTAAGAAGGACATTGATGAGATGTAGGGATTGGCATCAGGGGAAACAAGTTTAATTTTTACTTTTTTTGTCTGAATCTCCAGACTGTACTTTGCACAAAGAATGTTATTATTAAGTATTTGTTTATTTAATAAACCCTATTATATTCACCATAAAATCCCTCTGTTTTCATGGAATTTATGCAAACAATCAGTTAAGGAACATTTGTTAAGCTCCAATGGTAGCAGAAACTATAAGAGGTGTTGGGAATACAAATACAAAATGGATTTCCCTGCCCTCAGAAATCTAGAATATTTCACAAGTAAGTAAGCAAAGGATATGTGCCTAATAACAGACATGACAATTGTTTTTAATATTCAAATATTTGTTCACTTGTTTTCATTAAGGACTGACTCTTTGTGACTCCATCTGGAGTTTTCTTGGGAAAGATGCTGGAGTGGTTTACCATTTTCTTCTCCAGTTAATTTTACAGGTAAGGGAAACTGAGGTGAACAGGATTAAGTTACTTACTCTGAATCACATAGCTAGTAAGTGTTTGGGGTCAGATTTTAACTGAGGAATATGAGTGTTTCTGACTCCAACTCCAGACCTCTGTCCACTACTCAGCCACTTAGATGTACACCTGAGAAAATTGGAAATGGCATTTCATTTCAAATAATGTCACATTATTCCTTTTACCTGCTGAACTTTTCAACTAAAGTAATTAATTTCATGTTCTCCCTACTAAACATTCCACCACCTACATCCAAGATGCCATACTTTGTCCTCCAAGTTTTCCTCACATCTCCCTCCCAGAATCCACAGCTTCGTCCATGACTCAGTTGAAGTTCCAGCTTCTACACCATGCATCATGTCCTGAGCCTCCCAGTTATTAATATCCATCCCTTCCACACATTTGCTTTTCCTCTCTCTGATTCTCTGCAGTAGGATATATACTCTGAGGGGGCCGGGGGATATTTGTCTTAATCTCTGTATTTCCAGAATTAAATTAAATTCATAAATTCTCCCAGCTTGTTAAGTGTCTCTGCATCCTTTGTTCCTGCATAAGTGTGTGTGTGTGTATTTTTTCCATGCAGATTACTCCTTCTTTCCATTGCCTTCCACCTGAGATAAAGCAGAAACTTTCCTCTTACCAATATTTTCCATTCCCTGAGGCTGCTGTGGGAGTACAGTATCTAGCTGAGAGATTATATATAATTTATTAGCAAGCAGGGGCAAGATGAACAGAGCCTGGCTCAGCACTCATGGCACCCGTGGGACCGATGCAGTGCATAACAGCTATAGAATTGGGGAGATGAGTTTTATGTATTGTAATAAACATATTACCCCCTTTTAAATTACTTTAACATCTCTGGGATGTCATATTGCTTTCCTATCACTTGTGTTCTGAAGTAGAAAAGAAAACAGGACCTATCATAGACTTCTTATTTATTTATGATCCTGAGCTGGGGAATTTGCTTTAGCATCATTACCATCCATGCTGCCTGCATAGAAGACAATGCCATTGCCTGTATAAAGCCTTGCAGTGTCTCTTCAATAATCATATGCCACAAAGGATATCCACGGCTTTTTCAAGTTTATACATTGTAAAAGCTGTCAGGAAGGTCAGGATGAAGGAAAGGTCAAAATGTTCTAAATCAATTTACACTTTCACCTTTTTTTTATTGAGTAACAGTATTCTTCAAGCTTGGGTTTCCAAAAGGTCTGTATAGGGTTAGGTTCCATTCAATATTATGGGAGCTTTGTAAGGGCAGGGACTTTTTTGTTTTGTTTTTTTATCCTCAATTTCTATCATAGAGCCAAGCACGTAGGAGGTACTGAATCAATGATTGTTGATGGACTTGCAGAACAAAGGCAGAGAAGATTCTGCTCTTACATTGATTTAATATTTTCAGGTTTCCAAAGTGCTCTACATCAAGCATATCATTTGATCATGACATCAATCCTATGAGGTAGACAGATACTACTATAGATAGGTACATTGAGACTCAGAAATGTGAAGTAGCATGCTTCTTTTTGCAGTTGGGAGAATTGAGGATCAGAAAGGTAAAGAGGACTGCCCTAGATTATCCAGCGGGGATGTGGATGAGGTCAGATTTGGACCCAGGTCTTCCTGATACTAGGTTCTGAAATCTATTCACTATGTCAGACCATCCATGAAAATCTATATGATATTAGAGCTGGATGAGCTCTTAAGATCATTTATTCCAACATGTTTGTTTTAAGAGAGAGGAAAGAAATGCAAGTATGTTAAGTGATGTTTGAAAAGTCAAAAAGTGACATTTAATTATCAACCATCCAACCAACAAGTATATACCAAATGATTAATTTGTTTGTTTGCTTTAGCATTCACTGAATGCCAGGCTCTGTGCTAGGTACAGCTACCCAAAGACAATGACAACATTGAATGTCAGAATGAGAAAGGACCTCAAAAGTTATGTAACACAATTCATACCAGAAAAATAAACTCTGTTATAACATATATGGGTCAGGAGGGTGGCAAAGTGGATAGAGCTATAGCCTTGGATTCAGGAAGATGCATCTTCATGAATCCAGATCTAGCTGTGTAACCCTGGACAAGTCATTTAACTCTCTTTGTCTCAGTTTCCTCATCCATAAAATGAGCTGGAGAAGGATGTTAAGGGTTAAAATTCTAGCTAAACTGTCTAAAATATCTAATGAGTGGTCGCCAATAAATTATAAGCTTTAGCAAGAGTTAGACTTTTAAGCATTTATTAAGGAGAATAAGAATTTGGTAAAGAGAGAGAGAAAGGCCTAGATTCCTATCTATTAAAGGGAGAGCACATTTCTAGCTCCCTTCTCCACCAGAGTCCAGAGGAAAGAGCGCGAGACTCAGCGCCAGTCTCTTCCTTCCTCCTCCCACCAGCCCGCGTCAGGAAGTGACGCCAAAGAAAAGACTCCTGGTCTTGCCCTCAAAGACCTTCGCTTCATGGGTGAAACTCTTCTACAGTAAGTCTCCAGCAGGTGGCGTCATTCCAATCGTTACAGTCCCCCCTGTTGTTCCTCAAGAAACAAAATGTTTCCTTGACGGAACAATAAAAAGAATATAATAACTATTGCTAACTAATAATATGTGAACAACAATATAGAAAAGGAAGAGAGGAAAGTTTTGTCCAGAGGGGCGATTTTTTTTTTTTGTCCTCATTAACCGACGCTTTGACATTAGTCTTGCAAAGGGAGGGCCTCTGCAGAGAATACATGTTACAGATGGTGTATATTATAACAGAAAGAGAAAAAAAAAACAACAAAAACAACAAATCAAAACTGTTCATTTAAAGTCTCTGAAAGTCTTTTCTCAGATGTCCTCTAGGTGTAATCGTGGAATGGAAGTCTTTTCAGGGATTGATGTGTGGATGCTGGTAATCAGCCAGGAAAATTTCCTACAAAATTGAGCTTAACACAACTTTAAAATAGCTTTATCAATAATCAAATCAAACAATGAAAGTTCTCAAAAACATGTCTAAGGGAATTCAGAATCTTAGTTGTTACACATGAAACATATAATAAAACAAAATTGAAACATTCTTTAAAATTATATTACTGAGAAGACAATTGCTGTGATATTAATTTTTAAAAATAATTTTTATCTTTGTTTCATCACTTTTTGCATCATCTGCCTAATTATCCTCATGCCATTATGAGAAATTAGAAAATCTAATATAATTGGTAACAGGTGTCAAGGCCAAATTCAACACTGTATTTATCATGACACCTGAGATAATTATGGGGGTTACCATAAAAGAACAGAGAAATGATG
The DNA here is from genome assembly GCF_019393635.1 of Dromiciops gliroides. Taxonomy (NCBI): domain Eukaryota; kingdom Metazoa; phylum Chordata; class Mammalia; order Microbiotheria; family Microbiotheriidae; genus Dromiciops; species Dromiciops gliroides. The sequence goes on from NC_057862.1 coordinate 688,660,151, forward strand.
GGATATGAGCATTCCCACACTTGAGCAATATGTACTGCCCATACAGTATGCCAGACTTAAAATAGGTGGATGGAATATATGTCCATGCCACCGAACATATTGGAAGAAACTGAGTCAGACTTAATCAGATGCATGGGATTGAGATGTCCATGGCATCAGGCATATAGGAGGGAGCATAGAAGCCAGGTGTAGAAGTGAGATGGGTGGAATGAATACTTCCAGCCATCTGTACAATATTGTGGGGAAAAAGAGAATAAAATATTAAACCAAGAGAATCCAACCTCAACATTTGTCAAAAGCCGTTCCCTCGGCCATACCTTGACTTCATGCATGTCTCCCCTCATGTGACAGTTCAGTGTCTGCTCTTGCATGTATTCCTCTTGTGATTGGATGGCATCTTGGCCAACTGGCATCTGATAACTCAGAATAAAGGCAATTAATGTCTTAAATGATAAGTTCCCATAATCCAAGTCTCATATGGATTTAAAAATTGAGGATAATAAATGATTGCAAAAAATGTGAATACATCTTGACTCAGAACACAATATATAATTATGCAACAATTTCAAATAATACCCCTTTTTTTTAACTTAGTATACAATTACTTTTTTGAAAAATCTGAACATATTTAAATACAAGTTGAAGCACAACAGAATCTCAAAGAAAACTTTTTTTTTGAAACAAGAAAACTTTTACAAATGTTCCCCTCTTTTTTTTTTGAATATGCTTATCAAAAATAATACTTCTTTACACTTGCCATGGCAACCAATTTGCCAGGGAAATGCTTCAAAGAGTTTGATCAAATAATCAGTTGAAAAAAAATAACAAAAACAAACAACTCAGAATATGGGAGCACAATACTCCTAGAATTAACATTGTATTATGAAATCAAAACCATCTTGCAATGTTTCAAAATTAGAGATGAATAAATAGAGAAAAATACACATGGAACAATAAAAGACAATGAAATTCAAACTAGGGAAATCTAAATGAGCATGAACTTAATATTAATAAGAGTATTATAAAATATAAACTTGATCACATGACTAAAAAGCTTTTACAAATATTCTCCTTGTTTTAAAAACTAAGTATAAGACACAATCTCAAAAGCATGAAAATCTCTATAAAAATAAACCCATACCATTAATTTCAAAATGTATATGTAATAGCATAGAAATCCTATGTAACCTCTGAACTGATACTATTACTCTGAGTGAATTCAGAACATTTTTGATTCCGATATCTAAAATCCCCAATACTCATATCAATACCTTGCTGCTTACTTCTACATTTCTGTAAAATATATACCCTTCCATGGCAAAAGAAGCGGAGTCTTGAACTATGGTGATGATTGTCATTCTCATTCAGCTTAAGTTTTTCTTCTTTAACCCCTCTATATTGTCTGTCAGTCTTTTCACCATACAAATGCTTTATAAGATTACTAATTAAAGACAAAAGCAGGTTAGCAAAATTATGAACAAATTGAGCATATCTGGAATTTAAAGAGTTTTCTAAGATTGTCTCAAAAGCACAGCCAGGCTGGGGAAGGGCTGAGCCTGAAGCTGCAAATGCAGGTAGAAAAAGTTGAGCATGCGCATCAGATCTCTGGACTTCCCAGGCAGGGGAAGCTATGGGCTTGGCCATAGGAGGAGTAGAGGGTGGGGTCTGGAGAGGAGGGGAGGGACCAGAGCAATTTGAATCAGACTTGATTTTGAACTCAGGCCTGGATTCCTCTTCCCCCACTTTGCCTCCAGGTGCTAGGGGATTAAAAGCTTCTAGAGGGTGGGTCATTGCCTCCAGGCATGCAAAATTAAAGCAACAATTACTGTTAGAACTGGGAAAAGCTGCGGGAATCTCTTCAGGTTTCTCTGAAAAAGCATGGTTGGGAGAGGGAGAGATATTTCCTTGTGTGAGGAAGTTGCTGGCTCTTTTAACAAAAATAAAAAGAAAAATAGAAAATCCACAAAAACAAAGCATTAACATGATCTTATCTCCCATTTGTCTGGTTAAACAGACTAAAATCAAAAATAGGATAATTAGGGAGTTTAAAAGGTCCATTCGAAAAAATTTAAAGGAAAACACAGCCAGTACGCCAGTACTTAGCAGTTAAAGGGAGAGGGAGGGGAAATTTCTTACCCAACCAGAAGATCAGAAGAAGACTGAGGTTTAGCTTTCCTCTTCGTGGTCAGCCATCTGTTAAGGGTTAAAATTCTAGCTAAACTGTCTAAAATATCTAATGAGTGGTCGCCAATAAATTATAAGCTTTAGCAAGAGTTAGACTTTTAAGCATTTATTAAGGAGAATAAGAATTTGGTAAAGAGAGAGAGAAAGGCCTAGATTCCTATCTATTAAAGGGAGAGCACATTTCTAGCTCCCTTCTCCACCAGAGTCCAGAGGAAAGAGCGCGAGACTCAGCGCCAGTCTCTTCCTTCCTCCTCCCACTAGCCCGCGTCAGGAAGTGACGCCAAAGAAAAGACTCCTGGTCTTGCCCTCAAAGACCTTCGCTTCATGGGTGAAACTCTTCTACAGTAAGTCTCCAGCAGGTGGCGTCATTCCAATTGCTACAAGGAAATGGGAAACCACTCCAGTATCTCTTCCAAGAAAACTGGGATAGGTTCATGAAGAGTTGGATTTCAGTGAAATGACTTAACATTATGAAATGTGGGAAAATAATTATTAATAATGGATTTCTTGGGGGGACCCAAGGTCCCAGTTTTAGTTGTTTCTTCCACCATGACCCCCATTTCAGAGGAATCAAATTTTAGAAGGAAGTTTTAATCCTGTGCAGTAATTAAAATAGAATTGGAGATATAGACTCATTTTAGCTCAGTGAACTAATGGGATTCAGCCATACCTTTTTTTTTTTTTTTTTTTTAGGCAATGGGGGTTAAGTGACTTGCCCCGGGTCACACAGCTAGTAAGTGTCAAGTGTCTGAGGCCAGATTTGAACTCAGGTACTCCTAAATCCAGGGCCGGTGCTTTAACCACTGCGCCATCTAGCTGCCCCCAGCCATACCTTTCTTGACTTTGACTTTGCCCCTCAAGAGGTCTCTCCCATTAGGCCCTGAGGTCATGATAGAGCTCATTTTACTATGTACCACGCTCAAGTCACATCAACCAATGGAATTGAATGAAGCTAACCAATTTGCTTTCATTAATATATAAAGACTTGCCTCTATCAAAAAAGGATAAAAGCCAAGAATGTGTGAGGCTCCTGGCCATCGCCATTGTGGAATGCACTCTTGGCTTGGGAAGGCTGTTAATTGGTAAGAGCTCTCCTCTTAGGACAGAATAGGTAATCTTGGGCTTTTGAACTGTTTGTTAAGCTATGTGATCTCTCTCTCTCTCTCTCTCTCTCTCTCTCTCTCTCTCTCTAATTGATTCACCCAGGGTCACACAGCTAGTAGATATAAAGTAGTATCTGAGGCCATATTTGAAGTCAGGTCCTCCTGAATCCAGGGCCAGTGCTTTATCCACTGTGCCACCTAGCTGCCCCCCATATTCTCTCTTTTTAAGAAATAAGGTGCTGGAGACAGTGTTATGCTTGTGGTAAATATTACATGGTCAATAATCTTCTAATATTTAATATTAATTGATAAAAATGATTACTTCCAAAATGTGTGCAATAGCCATTGATTTATAAGTATTGGGAGCAGCTAGGTAGTGCAGTGGATAAAGCACCAGCCTTGGATTCAGGAAGACCTGAGTTTAAATCCGGCCTCAGAAACTTGACACTTACTAGCTGTGTGACCCTAGGCAAGTCGTGTAACCCTCATTGCCATGTCAATACAAAACAAAACAAAACAAAAATATATAAGTAGCCAATAATTTTGAAAACCCAATCAGAAAAAAGACATATATGACAAGTTATGATCCATCCTCTGCTTAAGCACCTCAAATGGTGGGGAATTAACAGACTTCTAAAGGACTACATTGTATTTTTGATAGCTCTTTTTGTCAGGAAGTTTTCCTAATATCAGAACTAAATTTACCTCATTACCACTTCTCCCCATCGTTTCTAGTTCTACTACCTAGAGACAAACAAATTTTAACACCTTTTCTACTTCAAATATGACACTTGAAGAATTTGGAAGAACAATTAAGACCTATTTGAAAGTGAATTTAAACTGTACCCCACTGCTGCAGTCTAATTCCATGAGGACACATTCTGCTTAGCTAAACTTTTTATCTCTCTAACTCAAAGCACCATTCTTTGAATCTAGTCGGTGCCTAATGAATGCTTGTTGGAATGCATTGTACATGAAAAACATATCCACTTGATACTTACAGATGGGGTTGCACAACAGAATACCCTTCTGTTCTAAATAGCTTAATTGTCCTTGACTCTTCATATTATGAATCCTATGTTTCATTACAGTGGCCAAGCATATACAAGGCAGTCAGTAAGGTGCTGAAATATATACCTGGGGATATAGTCTCTTACTGTTGCCTATTTAATTGAATGAAATTAACCATTAGAACTCTTCATTAGGGTTTTATTTTTTGCATGTTTGCGTTGTTTTCCTTCACACCATTGACTTAGATCTCACAATAAATGTGGAAATGGCCTCAGGGGAAGAAAAGCTTGAAAGTGAAAACCCCAAATTGAACATCATGAACACAGTCATCTGGAATGGGATGTGATCTCAGAGGATATCTAGTTTAGCTTTGACTTTGTTCCAGATGAAGAAACTGCATCTCAGAGAGGTGAAGTGATTTCCTCAAATTAATGCACGTAGTAAATAGTAGAGCCAGGATTGCAGCCTGGCTCTGGAACTCCAAGGGTTTGGCCCTCTCCGATGTGTTACACTGCCTCTCTTCAGAAGGCACCTGGAAAAGCTTTGAAAAAAAGATGGTCCTTAAAGAATCCCATTCTGCTGCATGCACTATCAAAGGAATCTATGTGGCCAAGAGTAGATTATATTCAGCAACAGGAATGTTAGTGGCCATCAAACTCTAGTATTTATAGTCCATCAGGGAAAATGTCCCAAATTCCATCAGAGAAGAGAAATAGCCAGAGAAGTCGAGAATTGTTGGAATTTTCTATATTTAGTAGAAGAACTAGTAGAATCCTTTCTTATCAGTCTAGTGCAATGACCTAGGCAGGATCTAAGTAAAGTTCTGGACTTTGCCATTTCCAATGAGATCTTGTAAATCACACAGCCACTTTGAATCTGCATTTCTTCAGCTATAAAATGGACTATGATCTTTACAACTCCTTCGAATTCTGAATTTAATCTACATTTTAAAATCAATCTAACCAGGAAAAAAAACGCATTAATCTGATACATAAGATTTGTGTTTGGGAGAAACCCTATATCCCATCTGTCCCAGCCCTTTTTGGCTTACATTAGTATCAGTAACTATGGAATCCTTTGGTTGTAGTGCTTTTTTTTAAGCATTGCCCTGGTACCACCTCTCACCCAAGACTTTTTCTCATCAAATGAATAATTAGATAATTTTTTTTTAAATGAAAAGAAACGACTTTTTATATACTTGCATCTTCTTGTCTTTGTGCTCTTGTTTACTCAATAACTAGATATAATCCCCTTCATGTCATTTTTGTCTTTTTATCTACATTTTCTGGCACAGTGAATGCTATTTAGCTAGTACCCAATAAATGCCTGTTGAATTAAATTGTTGTTATTTTTTATGATTTTAAATGTGCACAGAACTTTAAAAAGCTTTCAGGAACATTTTGTAATTTGAGTGTTACAACACCTCTGACATCTAGGAGTTGCAAATGTCGAATGTTCCCATCTTATATATGAGGAAATTGAATCACAGAAAATTTAACTTAACAAAGGTCACAAAACTAGTCAATTGCAGAAGCAGGATCAAAATATGAGCTTTCAGACTTGAAGCTGAGAACTCTTTCCATTATTTCATGAAAATTCAGCTCTAGTGAATCATAGAGTCATAGACTTAGAAATTGAAAGGACCAGAATTTACACTTAAGTATCTCAACTTCCTAATTTTATAAAAAGGGGCACTGGGGCCATTATCTTTTATTTATTTATTATTATTATTATTATTATTATTATTATTATTATTATTATGATGGCAATGAGGGTTAAGTTACTTGCCCAAAGTCACACAGCCAGTAAGTGTCAAGAGTCTGAACTGTATTAGAACTCAGAGCCTCCTGAATCCAGGGCCGGTGCTTTATCCACTGTGCCACCTAGCTGACCCCAGAGGTGATTACCTTTAAACCATTTATGGCATTGCTGTAACAGAAGAGAATATGATTTTCTTTAAAAGTGAAAAATAATTCCAATAATCAAATATTATTGTCCCTAGACATTCTCACCTTATTTCAGTAAGTTAATGCAGGCACAGCAACACTAGTACTTAGGGAAGTTCTAATGCAGTAAACTTGTAAGTTTGAATTTGGCAATTCCACAGGATTAGTCTCTGGACTTCTTCTTCTTCTTCTTCTTCTTCTTCTTCTTCTTCTTCTTCTTCTTCTTCTTCTTCTTCTTCTTCTTCTTCTTCTTCTTCTGCTGCTTCTTCTTCTTCTTCTCCTTCTTCTTCTTCTTCTTCTTCTTCTTCTTCTTCTTCTTCTTCTTCTTCTTCTTCTTCTTCTTCTTCTTCTTCTTCTTCTTCTTCTATAGAGAACTCCCAGGTGAAAAAACTCCCTCTACCAGAACATGTCACCATCTTCTCTGCAACCTGAGACCTTTGTCCAGATCACTGACAGTTGAAGTAATGTGCCCAGGTTCACACAGTGAAATCTATAGCAGAAATTGGTTCTGAGGCCAGGTCTTCCTGGCTTTAAGTCTGTGTCTTATTCCAGTACACCTTAGCATGTATAATATCATTAGGAAACTGTTTCCTATAAATGCCTCTCAGAGAAACATCATTCTATATCTGGGGTAATTATCTTGAATACACTGACAATTCTTTTTTAATGACTAAGGCAATATAAAGGACTAAGTCTCTTTATTGAAATTCTTCCTCCTAGTGTAACAATCTCTTCCTTAGCTGTGGCATTATCTCCCCTGTGAATGGTCCTCCTTATATTACCTACTTTCATTCTGAACATTCCTTTGAGAAACATAAGATGGACTCCATGATCAGGCTTATAATTTTCAAATCACTCTTTTGGCAGTTGAAAGTCAAATGGTGGGGTATTTCCTATCCCCATCTACTTACTTAAAAGGGATCCTAAGCCCAAATGCAGAAGTCTATCCAAGAGATGACTGGGGAAGAGGGAACTGTCTGGGACAGCTATCTTTAAAAAAATGAAGTTATTTATTTTTGTACCATGAGAAAATGCTAGAGTACCTTTTGAAACCTGTCATTGACAAATTGCCTACATCAGCTTGACGTATTAAAATATATCCCTTGATTTTTTATTAATGTCCTTTACCTTCTGTAGGTCTATACCAAAACTTGAATTTCCTTCAGATTGAAGCCTATTTAAAAGTTGTATCATGAACTCCCTTTGAGTTTTTGATTAAGCTTCCACTCAACGGATCTTATAAGTCATGCAATGTTTTTTTTTATCTAGGTCAATTGTGTATTTGAATAGGACTAAGAAAAAAATATATATACTAACTATATTCAGTGTTTACCACAGGTCTGGAAAGATTCACACATTACCAACTTATCATTCCTTCCCTTCAAAGCACAATTGGGGCAGCTAGGTGATGCAGTGGATAGAGCACCAGCCCTGGACTCAGGAGTACCTGATTTCAAATCTGGCCTCAGACACTTAACACTTACTAGCTGTGTGACTCTGGGCAAGTCACTTAACACCAATTGCCTCACTAAAAAACAAAAAAAACAAAAAACAAAATAAAAACAAAACAAAAAGAAAACAAAACAAAACAAAACAAAGCACACTGCATGCAAATATGGTCCTGACCTTTAATGATGCAGTGTGGTATAGTAAGAATGGATCTAGACTTAGGACTTTGAGTCTAGAGCCATTGCCTTAAGTCTATCTACTTAACAACTCTGTCACCTTAGATGAGTCATTTCTTCTCCTGATCTTTCCCTTTCCTCTTTATCCTAATGGAAAGAATGGAGAGAGGTGGCAGTCTGAGAGTAAAGTTGCATGAATTTGGACTTGTATGAATGGCAGGAGTATGTGTGGAATCATGAGGTCCCAAAGGGGCCTCAAATTAAATTCCTCTGAAGAGACTAATGCCTATCTCACCCTCTGCTGCTCATTTTTTTGTGTCACCAACATGAGCAAAGGCGAAAGTGAAGTTTTTTTCTTTTACAAATTTGCATGTGACCTAAAGCTGAGTGAAATAGTTAATATTGGATCATAGAATCACAATCTAAAAATCTATCAACAGGCAAAGTATGTTGGGCTGAATCCATTAGGATAAAATTTAATGGATGCACTAATCTTTCTTCAAAGAGAAGATTTACATTTAGAAATATGTCATTTAGGAGGCATCTAGATGGTGCAGTGGTTAAAGCACCGGCCCTGGATTCAGGAGGACCTGAGTTCAAATCCGGCCTCAGAAACTTGACACTTACTAGCTGTGTGACCCTGGGCAAGTCACTTAACCCCCATTGCCTGCAAAAAAAGAAATATGTCATTTAGAAGATTCTCTGAAACACTGAAGTTGAACACTTGAAAGGACTTCAGAGATCAAACAGTCTAATTCATGCATGAAAGGAATTACTATGTAACATACCTAACAAGTAGTTAACTATTTTCTGTTTGAATTCTTTTAAGGAGAAGAAAATATCTCCTTCATCATTCTTCTGATTGCTGGGTAGTTTGGTTTTTGTTTTTGCTACTATCCTCTGAATTAGCACCCCACTTCAAGAATAAATCTAGGGGGAAACTAGGTAGTGCAGTGGATAAAGCACTGGCCCTAGATTCAGTAGGACCTGAATTCAAATCTAGCTTCAGACACTTGACACTTACTAGCTGTGTGACCCTGGGCAAGTCACTTAACCCTCATTGCCCTGAAAAAAATAAAAAGGAATAAAAATAAATAAATCTATCTCTTTGCAACTTCCATCTATTTTTTTCCTGGTTCTGTCCTCTAGTAAAACTAAGCCCCTCCTTCTTGACAATCTGTTAAGAATTTGAAGATAGTTATCATGCTCCTCCCAAGTCTTCTCTTCCCCAGACTTCAGTCCAGTCATTTTTCAGTCATGTCTAATGCTGCATGACTCCATTTGGTGTTTTCTTATCAAAGATGACTTGCCATGTCCTTCTCCATCCCGTTTTACAGTTTAGGAAACTGAGGCAAACAGGGTTAAGTAATTTTCCTGGTTTCACATTATCTATGTAAGTGTTTGAGGCCAGATTTTAACTCATGAAGATGGGTCTTCCTGATCCTAATGCCAGTGTTCTTTCCACTGTGCCACCTAGCTTCCCTAGACTAAAAGTCCCTAATTCCTCACCATTTTGTCATTTGAAATAGCAATATGGCCTTTCATTATCCTGTTTACCCTTCTCAGGGTACTCTCTAGTTTATTAATATTCTTCTTAGAATGTAGCAACCAAAAGCGAATGCAATATTCTAAATAAATGATTCTCAAAGTCTGGTTTGGTTATTCCTGGAATCCGTAAAGTTAGACATATTGTCATAATAATATTAAGGTGTTTTGATTGCTAAATGATACATATTAGTAATAGGTATAGCACAAATTAATATTAGCTTTTGGAGGAAGAAGTTCTCAACAATTTTAAGGTTTCAAATTTATCCTGAGGCCAAAATTTTGACAACTGCTGCCCAAAATGAGGCTTGCTGGAATAGATTAAAATAGAACCATCACTAACCGTTTCCTGAAATTGTTGCATCTCCAAATGTATCCCAATCAGACATTAGTTTTTTTTGTTCTTGTTGTTGTTGTTTGTATGTTTGTTTGTTTGTTTGTTTTTCTTCTGCCAAATCACACACCCTACTCATTTGGAGTCTGGTGTCCTTTAAAATCTCTAGATTCTTTTTCAGGAATATTGTCAAATTTTCCTATGCCTCCCACATCCTATATTTGAAAACTTGACTTTTTGCACTCATATCCTATACTTAAGAAGTTGGTAGTTTTGTTTTGTTTTGTTTTTTTTACTTGACTCTATACTGATCCTTATTGAATTTCATCATATTAGATTCAGCCCAATGCTCAAGACTCTCAAGATTCCTTTAGGGTACCAATGCTGTTATCCAGGTCATTAGCAATCCCTTCCAGCTTTGTATCATCAGCCAACATGATGAACATAAAATCCAAGGTCCTGAATGTAAAATTCTAAACAAAAAATCCTCACTTCATCCTTCTTCTGTCCTTTGTGGCTTAACTACTTGAGAGGGCAATCTACAACAGATGCCTCTACTTTTCCTCACATTCTTTTAACACCTTACACTTTAGCTCCTGACCTCAACATTTTACTGAAATTGCTCTTTCCAGAGTTACGAATCATCTTGTAGTTTCCAAACCCAATGGCCTTCTCTCTACACTCACTGATCTCTCAACAACTTCGTCCACTGTCGATCATTCATTTCCTTGATGCTTTCTTCTCTCTAAATTTTTGGGACATAATTCTCTCCTCGTTCTCCTCCTACCTGTCTACCTCCTTCTTTGTCTCATTGGCAGGATTTTCCTTCAGATCAGACCTTCTAACCATGGGTGTCCCTCAGGGGTCAGTCCTGGGCTCTCTTCTCTTTTCCCTTTACACTACTTGACTTAGTGACATCAACAGTTCCCATGGATTTAATTATCATCTCTATGCTGAAGATTCTACAATGTATCTATCTTACTCTAAGTTTTGTCCTGACCTCCAATATTGCATATCCAACTGCATTTTAGACATCTCAAACTGGATGTCCAGTACATACCTTAAGCTCAACATTTTCTAATATGAATTCATTATTTTCCCCCTGAATATCCCTCCTACTTTCCCTTTCACTGTCAAGGACACTGCCATCCTCCCAATCCTCCAGGCTCACATCTTAGGTGTCATTCTCTGCTCCTTACAATCTCTCCCTCCCCATCCCCCCCATATTCAAGCTGTCACCAAGACCTGTCAAATATACCTTTGGAACATCTCTCAAATACGCCTCCCTCTCTCTTCGTACATTGCCACCAATCTGATACAAGACCTAATCACATTATATCAGGACTATTGCAGTAGCTGCTGGTGGGTCTGTCTGCCTCAAGCTCCTCCAGACACCAGATCATCCTTTATTCATCTTAGAAAAGCTGTTTTCCTATTCTGCATATCAGATCATGTCACTCCTCCCCCTCCACACACACACACACACACACACACACACACACACACACACACACACACTCAATAAACTGCAATGGTTCCCTATGATCTCCAGAATAATATACAAAATCCTCTGTTTCATGACCAAATTCCATCATAATATAACCTCCTCCTACCTTTCTAGTCTTCTTAAACCTTAGTCCCTGCTCTGTGTTTTTGATCCAACAACACTGCCCTCCTGGCGATTACACCAAGACACTCCACCTTTAGGCTCTAAGTAAGCATTTTCTCTATCTGTCCATCTGACCAGGAATGCTCAGTCTTCTTATTCATCACTTAACACAATGTCTGACATATTGTAGGTGCTTAATAAATATTGATTTGTTGATCTCTGCCTACTGATTCCTTTAAGTCCCATCCAAACCCCATCATCTATAGGAAATTTGTCTACACCCCTCTTAATGCATTGACTTCATTCTTTGACTTATTACCTATTTATTTTGTATTTAGGTTGTTTGTGCATATTGACATGCTTGTCATATCCAAGGTGTGTCTTTTGCTTCTTTTTTTTTTATTCCCAGGCACTTACCACCATACCTGGCACCTATTAGGCACTTAGTAAATGTTTATTGACTAACCAAACAGCTCAGGACCAAGCAAAGGTCTCTAAAGCACACTACTAAAGACTTCCTGCTTTACTGACATTGCATCATCAGCAACTATTGAGTGCAGCCAATCCACCAATTCTATTGTATGAAAATCCCCATCTCTTCATCTTGTCCATAGAAATATAAAGCATAAAACCTGGTAGCTTGATCAAGAGAATATGATGATCGCTATGATAGTGAGAGGAATGTAAAAGATACTATGAATTGAGAATGTACAAAATTCGGAAACTTACTGAATTTGAGTGAACAGAGGTAAATATGCAATGATGTCTGGTCCTTTTTTCACTTGTATGAAGGCTTCAGGCAGTTTGTTTATGATTCTGGATCTTGGAGATATAATGTTTCTCCAGATTCTCATCAGGTCTTCCTGGCTCACTTCAGTTCTAGATTCTTGTGAGGTTTGTACTTGTGAAATTCTCTAGGGCAGGGCTGATAAGCAACAAAGATAAATGATAGTGAAAAGCCTAGTCCCAGAGATCTCAAGCTAGAAGGAACTTTGAAGACATCTAGTCTAATTTTTTTCATTTAGAGTCAATCAGTTAATAAATATTTATTAAATTTTGGCTATGTGCTAGGCATTGTACAATGCTCTGGGGGTGGGAAATGCAAATATGACATGGAAAGATGGTCCCTGCCTCCCATAGAATTTACAGTCTAAAAATGGAAGAGAACACACAAAAGGAAGGTGGAAACAAAGTTGGGGTAAAGGCGGGGTGTGGAGATACCTGGTATGGTAGCAGATGAAGAAGTCTGAAGTGCAGCCAGGTAGAAAATGAAGAAATGGCTAGCCTTGGTCTCGTGCTGAAATGGAACTTTTGAGAGCAGTTCTCTACTCTGTCTTCCAATGACAGGGGCCTCAGGATCTGAAAGAACTGATATACTGTGAATAACATGGCAGGATTATGTAATCTTGCAGAATGATGTTATTTCTGCGGACAAGATGGGATATACAAAGGAAAAATGAAGATTCTGAGGCCCAATGGTATTAAGTAATGGTTCAGAACCTTATCCTTCTGTTTATAAAATTGAGTCTTACCCCACACCCATATAAAATTGTTTGTTTTCTCCTACCCCACCCCCCAAAAATAAACATACCATTTTGTATTCACTTTGTTTATTCTTAGTATTTATTTACTTATGTCTTATTCTTCTGCCATATTCTTACAGAGAATACAAGATTCTTGAAGGTAGAGGGCACTATTTAAACCCCTAATCACCTTGTGCAACTCTGGCATACCATGGTTTTTTAATAATTGCTCATTCATTGAAGGATTGAAGGAAAAACTATTTTTATTTTTGTTTCTGCATCTCCACCATCTAACCACAGAGTCGTGACACAGTAGGTACTTGATAAATGTTTATTTCCTTGTAATAGAATATTATGTAGTTAATTTATTGAACTCAACTTGCCTTTTAAAGTCATTTAAAAATAAATTAAGGAAGGAAAAAATAAGCAAGGAAGGAAGGAAGGAGAGAGGGAGGGAAGGAGAGAAGGAAAGTAAAATTCAATGAGTAAAATTATTTATGTTGGCCTTTGTCTGGGTCCTCTGTAGGCAGAAATGGAAAAAGAAAGAAAAATAAAGCAAGGACCAGGGCCAAGTTGGGCAGCCCTCCTTAAATTTAACTTGGGAGACACTACTCCCAGAGGCCAGGTATACATGCAGGCTTAGAGCAGCCATATGGAAAAGACAGCATCTCTTAAATTCCATATGCTACATCTTTCACAGCCTAGAAACATATATAGAATAGCCCAAACCATGACATTAACACTTAGATGTCTTGGTCAGCAAGTTTCCGTCACCCCAAATCCTACTATATCCCAAAAGTCTAAGACCTGGATCATCTGGCTCATTTTTCACATCTCTGTAGGTATAGAGGGCCCACAATAATTTGCAGGGGTGTGTGTGTGTGTGTGTGTGTGTGTGTGTGTGTGTGTGTGTGTGTGCAAGATCAATATATGTCAGAAATTTGATATACCAGCTGCCCCATCCCCCCAATAAAAGGTAATGTCATCATGTCATCTGAGGCTGCATTAAGAATTATAATGTCTAGTATTTTATTGAGTTGTTTAGTTGTGTCTGACTGTTTGTACCTCCACAGAACATAGCTTTCCAGGCCTTTCTATCCTCTTCTATCTCACAAAGTACGTCCAAGTTCATGTTTATTGGCCCCATCACATTATTTCATCCTTTCCTTTTGCCTTCAATCTTTCCTAACATCAGGATCTTTTCTAGTAAGTCCTGTCTTCACATTATGTGGCCAAAGTACCTAAGCTTCAAATTCAATATTTGACCTTCCATTAAATAAGCTGAATTAATCTCTTTAAGTATTGACGTTAAGTACTTCTTGGATTGCCTTGCTGCCCAAAGGACTCTCAGAACTCTTCTCTAGGACCACAATTTTTTGTTTGTTTATTCATATATTCATTCATTCATTCATTCATTCATTCCTTTATATGTTTATTGATTTATTTAGGAGTTTGTTCATTCATTCATCCATCTATCTATCTATCTATCTATCTATCTATCTATCTATCTATCTATCTATCTATCTATCTATCAATCTATGTATCTATCTATGTATCTATCTATGTATCTATGTATCTATCTATGTATCTATCTATCCATTCCTTCATTTATTTATTTACTTATCTATTTATCTATCTATTCATTCATTCGTTTACTTATTTATTTGTTTATTTTTGTATTTAGTAGGACAATGAGGGCCAAGCGACCTGCCCAGGGCCACACAGCCAGCAAGTGTCAAGTGTCTGAGGCCATACCTGAACCCAGGTCCTCCTGAATCCAGGGCCAGTGCACAATCCAGCCACCACTGGCATCATCTTTACTTTTTTTGACATCATCTTTTAAATGATTATATCTCTGATCTATGATGACTCTTATCAAAATGTTCCAATTTTATTCCACGATCTGTGAGCTTGGCTTGAATATGACTTACCTTAAGCTTTATTCTATATATTTACCAAGGGCACCCTGGGCCTACTATGTCCAGGTTTGTGCAATATGTTGGGGGCCGGGGCATGCTGAACAGTAGGAATGCAATTTTAAAGCATTAATTCTGTGGTACTCAGCTTACCTCAACTCTCACAACCATACATTGCTACTAGGAAAACCATAGTTTTAACTAAGCAGACCTTTTTTTTTTAGTATTATTTACAAGTTTTACAAAGATTTTACTTTCTGATATTTTGGAATAATTATCATTGTAACATTAGCACTTAACAGAAGATGATAAGGAGCAAGTATCTTTTAAATTCATGGCTATAGTCACCATATGCAGTTATCTTTGAGCCTAAAAATATAAAGTTTGACAGTAATTCCATTTCTTCTCCCTCTATTTTCCAGGAAGTGATGGGACCAATTACCAAGATCTTAGTGTTTTTTTGTTTGTTTGATTTGCTTTGTTTGATGCTAAACTTCAAGCTAGCTTTTACACTGTCCTTTTTCATCCTCATCAAGAGTCTGATAATAGGGAAGTGAGACTCTTTCAATACCTTTCTCCAGTCACATGGGGAGTATTGGGTTAAATTCCAGATATCATATTTTAAGAAAGATACATCAGTTCCATATGTAGGATTATATTATTTATAATATAATCAGGTATATAGAGTTAGATTAGTGTGTAGAACAGTAAACAAAGAATCAGGAATAACTGAGTCCAAATCCAACCTCAGACATTTACTAGCTATATGACACTGGTGAGTGTCAACCTCTGCTCACTCAGTTTCTTCAACTATAAAATGGGAATAATAATACCAACTAAATTTAACAATTGTGGAAAGGATCAAATGAGATAATATTTGTACAAAAGCATTTAGCACATTGCCTGACACATTGTAAGTGTATAAATGCTTATTATCATCCCCTTTCTTCATAAGCTGGAGAAGTTATGGAACTTATCTGGAAGAGAACAACCTTGTTAGTAATTCAGGTCATGTACCTTTTGGTTGAATGAACTGTCCATATTTATCTAGAGAAGAGAAAATTCAATGCAGTCACAATAACTACTTTCAAGTATTTGAAGGCATGTTATGTGAATGGGAAAAAAAAGCAACAAAAAAACAATTGGCCTGCTGGGCCCCCAGAAGACAGAATCAGGAACAGTGAGTAGAACTTGAAAAGAGCCAAATTTAGGCTTGATGGCATGGAAAAAAATAAACCTTCCTCACACTGTCGCTCCTGATCATCTTCTGTTCTGTGTTAATGCCATTATTCCAAGATATCAGAATACATTATGGTAGATAGTGTCAGAATAAAGTTTCCATAATTTTTTTTAGCAACCTATTCTTCGAGAATCTAATAGAGTCTCCAAATGATTGACCTAGGGAGAAAGAAGTTGGGAATGCTTTTCAATTCTCTTCCCCTTCATCCCTCTGCTCCCACCCCAACACCCCATGATTGAGTAGTAATAATTTTAATGGTGTCCTCTCACATTCTTTCCCCCATTTTTATATTGCCATCACACAGATTCCCCCCACCATGCTGAGGAGAAGTTCCTTGATTTATGAGTCACTCATTCTGGACAATCATTCCCATGGACTGACTGCACAATTCAAATGTTAACAATACCACTTCATGCTTCTAATTATCCCATATCATATTGACATATATCTAACTTGTGGTACTTATACCATTAAAAATGTTATGCCATGTTCACAATGAAAAACTAATTTCCCTAATAAAATCCTCAATATGCTGATCTTTTCAATCGCTACATTTCTTTTGCATCATATTTAGGGGGAGGCTAATCATATATGTATATGTATACATATATATAAATATTTACTTGAAGACTATCTACCTCCCCCCCCCTTATAGCTCACCAGGTTCCTGAATGGTTAATATCTTATTGTTTCATAACTGCTTCTAATGTGTAATCACTTATAAAAAATTAGAGGGTTATCTCTTGAATGACTTATAAAAAGTCACTCCCTTCTTCCAAAGGTTCAATTTCAGACTTTCTATTAGCTTGTTTTCAAATGATGATGAATTAGTTACAATATAGGACTTAGAAAAAATTTCCTAATCATAGGAATAAAATGACATTTCTAGAAGAACAATGAATGTCTTCTCCTTGGATATCTTCAACCCAAAGCTAAAGGACCACTTGTTGGGTTTGATCTTAATAACCATTGAAAAGCCTTCAAATCTGACATTATGTGATTCCTGGTTTCTTTTCACAAACCACCATCCCCTTTCCCAAAGAAGTCCAAGGAGCAAGAATATATTTAATACTCCTATACCCCAAAATATATTTATATCACCTTTCCTGCTGTTATTTTAGGCATTTATCATATACTTAATTTATTCTTATATAGATTATGCTTCTATAACAGAATTCTAATGCCCATGATTGAGTGGCAGATGATAAGTTATACACTTAGTAACTGGGAAATGTGTGCTTGACAGTAGAAATCCCTGGATTTTTCATTTCTTAAAATATGCATTTCAGAATTCTGTCTGTGCTGACGTTTTTCAAATACAAAATCTAGACTTCTTTAGTCCTTGCTGAAGGCAACTAGAGATATTGAACCAATATAAAGGGAGAGTGGATTCCTTGGCTCTGCTGTTTTCATTTCATTATGCTAATGAGACACTGGCTAATGATGGTGGAAATGTTTTAATCCACATCACTGCCAACACTAGGTTATCACATAGAAAAATCACTGGAGAAGGAGTCAAAGGGCTAGACTTGTAGTTCTGTCTCTGACCCTAAATTAATTCTGCGACCTTGGGATATTCATCCAAGGTCTCTGGGCCTTAAGATGTCTTACTTATAACAGAAATCAATTGAATTAAAGGACTGAGAATCATTGATTGCTAGGGCCAGAGGAGTCCTTCAAAATGAGCAGTTTCAACTGTTGCCCCTTTAAGAGGGATGAGGAAATAGAATTAAGAAGAGAATTAAGTGGATCTTCCAAAGAAATATAGATAACCAGGGACAAATCCAAGATAACAGGGTTATGACATCATAGATCTTGAATTTGAAGGGAAATTAAGAAGTCACTAAGTCCAACAGTTTAATTTACTGGAGAAAAACACATAGGCAAAGAAAGGATAAGTGACTTGCCCAGGGTCACATAGGTGATAATGTGGCAAAGCCAGGATTCTAAGACAATTTATCTAACTCCAAATCTGGTGTTGTTTCTACTGCATAATGTTACCTTAGAAATTAAAACCCAGACAGTGCCTTCAACCAGATTACATTGTTTTCATCTTGTGTATATATATAAGTAAATATTATTAGTAATAATATCATTAATAACTATCACATTTACAAATATTTCCCTCCACCCTCTCCCTTTCTTTCCCCTTTTCTTCCCAGTGAATGATTCATTGTGACAAAAGAAACAAAATATGTAAAATCCAATTACATATTGTATCATTGTACTAGTATATTAAACATTCCACATCAATTATTCACCACCTCTCTGATGAAAGGGAAGGAAATGCACTTTATAATTTTATTTCTGGGGGTGGGATTTTCCCATCAGAGTTGGCAATTTTGTTTCTATTTTTATTTATTTGTTGTTTTTCTAAATTTTATTTATTTATTGTTATTTTAAAAATATGGTTATAGTAATTGTTCATGTTGTTCTCCTGATTCTATTTGCTTTAATGTACATAATTTCAGGCAGTTCTCCCCTTCTTATATAAAATACTCATGTATTTTTTGTGAGTCAAAAATACTACATTGCTTTTATTTACCATAATTTTTGAGCCTTTTCGCAGTGGATGGGAAACTACTTTGTTTTGAGTTTTTGACTAGAAGAAATGTTCTATGAATAGTTTGATATTTATTGGACCGCTATCTCTTTCTTTGCCTTCCTTGGGGTATAAGTTACACTGGGTCATAGAGTATAGGACATTTAGTCACATTTCATGAATAATTCCATATTGATGTTCAGAATAGCTGAAACATTTCACAAGCCCGAAAAAGATGTATTAACATTCCTGACCCTTCATTGCCCCTACAAATCCGATTGTTCTTAAGTGTCCAAGTATGTGTTATGAGGTGTTTGTTATCATTGTCACAGTTCAGGAAAAGGTAAGCAGACACTTCTGAGATGTTATAATTTGTGTTTATTTTATTAATGAACTTGACAATCTATCAAATAAAATAATTGGCAACTTTTATTTTAAGACCAATTTGTTCATGTTCTTTAAACATGTATTTCTTGGCTAACCATGCCTCCTCCTTTCAGATTGGCTTCATCTACCATGTTTACATCTTGGATATACCTATGTATATCCTTCCCCCATTAAAATTATGTTTCTTGAATGCTGGTACTATTTGTTGGTGGTTATTGTTTCTTTTTTTTCTTTCTTTTCCTTTTCTTTCCTTTCCAATAATACTTGGTACATTGCAAGTGCATAACAAATATTTGTTAAATGACTGACTGGTTCTTGGTCTTATGTACATGTGTTAATTACAGATAGATCATTATCTATCATCTATCTATCATTTATCTACGTACATATGCATGCATGTATATGAATATACACATTATATATAACACGTATATATTTACCCCAAACATAATATATATAGTATATAATGATTCCATATATGTCTTGAATTTCACAGCCCTACTAAAGATATCTGATGCATTTTTTTCACCATTTAAATGTTTGCATTTTATTCGAGCTGCACTGATTTTGCTCATGCAAAAACTCTTAAATTTCACATAATTAAAATAATCTATTTTGTCTTTCATGATGACTCACTCAGTTAAAATTATTCCTGTAGTCTACATACCTCCTTTAATTTTCCTTCAGTAGTGTGTGTATGTATGTGTGCATGCATGTGAGAGAGATGGAGAAAAAAAGAACTGCCAAACAAAGCAAAAGAGGGGGGTAAGCAAGGGAAAGATAAACACACACACAGAGAGAGAGAGAGAGAGAGAGAGAGAGAGAGAGAGAGAGAGAGGGAGAGAGGGAGAGAGAGAGGTGAGGAAGAAAAGAATGGAATGGCAGAGGCAGAGATGAGGAAGAGAAGAGGTCTTATATATTATTGTGCATCTTTATTTGGAATTCCTAGGGACTTTGACAATTTTCCTTTTGTTTCTTTTTCCCAGGGTATAATAGATCAGAAATTCAATCAACCACTTCCAAACATTCACTCAATGGCAAGGATTTAACATAATGACAATGAAATCGATCAGAGTGAACCAAAGCACTACTTCATCCTTAACTTAGTTGGTTTGTGAGTCATTCACCAAGCCTTTACACTTGGCAAACCTGCATTAGATTCCTGGAGACATATGAGCCAATTGCTTTAATGTGGATTGTTAATTGAGCAAAAAGGAGTAATGAATTCAAGAAAAGTAGTTAACATTCAATTAAACCTGTTGGGGCACATCCAGATATGGTTGAACTTTAATACATTTTGCTTTTATATGGAATAGAAATTATACTGGGTCAAATCATATTACTCAAAAAAAAAGAAAAAAAAATCCTTCCATGCAGAGAAAAAATAAGGAGCCTTCCCTTATGGAGAAGCAGACTGATTGTGCTGGATTGAGAGTCAAGTGCTCTCTCTTTTATCTGTAAGGGATCATAAAACCTTTAGTGCCAAAACCATGATTGACCAAGAATCCCTTCTACAATATCCCCCAATAAACGGTCATCCAAGCAGTTTGAACATTTCCAGTAAGAGCAAACCCCCACCTCTGCCCCAAGATTGTCCATGTTATTCAAACAAAGCTAATCATTAGAATATTTTGCCCTTACATCAGGCTTAAGACTGACTTCTGCAACTTCTACACAATGAGTCTACTTTTGTCCCCTGGGACTGAGCATGTAAGTCTTGTTTAATTTCTCTTCTGTATGGCAGCCATTCAAATACTTGGAGTCAGACATTATACTCAACCAAGTATTTATTTCTCCATTTAACCCCCCCCCATCCCTTACATCATTATGTCATCCTGCTCAACTGAAAGAGGGGATAGGCAGGAGATGAGCCAATTAGGTCTCAATTTTTAGCATATGCACAATGTTTTCTGCTTAATTCCAATTCACCTGGATATTTGTTGAGCCTGTTTCTGGCTATTTGAAGTGGATGTGTACTGCACTCCAAAGAAAATAGAGCTATTCTCTTGCTGGTTCTTATTGGCTTATTTTATGATAATAAAACATATTTTAATTGGCTAATGAGCTAGAACTGAATGTTCACACAGTGTGTCTCAATCTATCTCTGTCTCTCCATTTGTGTCTCTCCCTGTCTCTGTGTTTCTTTGTTTCTGTCTTTGTCTTCCTGATTCTATCTGTCTCTCTGCCTCTGTCTTCTATCTCTGTCATCTCTGTCTCTCTCTCCTCTCTATGATTCTCTCTGTAGCTCTGTATCTCTGTGAGTGTGTCTGTCTCTCTGTCCCTCTGTGTCTATGCCCGTCAATTGGTCTCTCTCTCTCTCTCTGTCTCTCTCTATGTCACTCTTTCTGTGTTTCTGTGTCTCTCTGTATCTCTGTCTCTCTCTCTATTTCTCTCTCTCTGTCTCTCTCTCTCTGTCCTCTCTATCTCTCTCTCTGTCTCGGTCTTTCTGTCTCTGTCTCAGTCTCTCTATATTTCTGTATTTCTCCATCTCTCTCTCTGTGTCTCTGTGTATGTCTCTTTGTGTTTCTGTCTCTCTCTGTTTCTCTCTTCCTCAGATTAGTCACAGGCAGCAGCTTTGCCTACTTTATCTCCTCCACTCAATAGTCATGGCCCCACGAGTATTTAGTTCCTCTATTATTTCTGTGCTTCTTTTTCCTAAACTCAGATGAAATGTATTTTGGTATTTGAACAACCAACAAGATTAGTAGATCCAATGAAGGAAGTACTCACATGATCAGTGAGATAAGGATATGCATCAAAGTCATCAGAATTCTCCCTGATGTTGAGATGATTGGATTGAGTGGCATCTATAACTGAGACAAGTAAGTAACAGCTGAGTCAAGTAAGGAAACCATTCATATCTCCAGAGGAGTGAATAATTTGGATCAGTCCAGAAAGGAGCTAGCCTAGATCACCCAGAGATTGTTTCGTCTTTTAATAATATAATAATAGTGTCTAATGGGAGAAACTATTGAAGCTGAAGTCAGAAGCCAAATAGAGGATTGGACTAAAGAGGCCTTTTATATCCCTTCCATTTTTGGATTGGTAATCATTGTCTCTAATGAGATTCTATAACATTATGTAGTTTATCCTATTTGTATTTAACAGTGTGGCTTTATTTTGCCCTTTCCATCAAATGGAACTCCCAGGTTATTCTCAAATAAACTTTTTTTCCCTACATAACTTCACATCTTCATGTTCTCATATTGTTTGTTTTAATGAAGCTTTTTTTTAACTTCCCAGATTCTCATTTCTTCATCTTCATAGTAAAGATAATACTACTTTCTTAATGTTTACCCAACAAGTTTGTTTTTAAGAAAAAGCTTTGTAAAGCTAATAGTTATTATTATTAGCATTTATTATCATCATCATCAATGAAAGTAGCACCATGGAAACTAATACTCATCTTTGGAAGGTATTAGATTGGTAATTTGAGGAACTGGATTTAAATCTTCATCTTGCCACTTATTATCTACGTGATACTTGTTGAGTCATTTCATCTCTTGGGACTCAGTTCTCTCTCTATAAAATGACTTGTTATATTTCATAATCACAAAGGTCACTTCCAGAGCTCAGCAGAGTGCCTGACTCATACTAAGTGTTTAACAAATGTTTTTTCAATAGTTAATTGATTCTAATTCTGAATTTTTTTTGCAATCCTATCTATTTTGTTGTTCCTTAGAAGATGGAGCACAGATGAGTATAGTTGTTTCATTGCAATTGTCCAGTAAAGATCAACTGAGAAATAGAAATGAGTATGGCACACCACACTGGAACTAGTTATTCTTCAATCCAGGTAATGAATTCAAGTTCATAAAAGTACAAATAGAATGGTGGAGAGCCCTGAGTCTAAGTCAAATCAAGTATTCTTAAGAGAATGGGTGATTGGCCTGCAGAAGAAAATATACAAGATGGGGGAAGAGTGTGGTTTTATTAAAGATTTATTTTTGCTATAAGTTAGGTAGCACAGTGGATAAACTGCTGGCATTGGAGTCAGGAGAACTGAAGTTCAAATCTGGCCTCAGACACATACTAGGTATGTGATCCTGAGAAAGTCATTTAACCCTGTTTTCTTCAATTTCCTCATCTGTAAAATAAACTGGAGAAGAAAACTCCAAATGGTATTATAATGAGTTGTTGAACATCATTAATTTGCTAAAAATCAAAATAGCAATGAATTACTCTACATTATTTCTGAGGACCTTTCTAAATTTAAAATCCCTTGACTTTGTGATCCATAGAAGACAAATAAAAATAGATGCATTTACCTCAGAGAAAGAAGGCCAACTTTCCCATTAAAAACACAAACTTCAGGTTATTCTTATTATACCTTTCTCAGGCACAGATCCAGCAGGACCAAGGACAGAACAATGAACAGAGCACCAACACCACCCCAACCCTATAATAGAGGAATGCTAAACAAATGCCAATGACAATCAGAGCTGGAGATGGTATCCAAAAGCAATAAATATCAAGAGGAAACTAGACAAGTCAAAATTAAAGTACAAAGAATATAATTTTCAAGGAGATTATGGCATAATTAGCCATTGGCTTCAGCTTTCATCCAAATGGATACTGTCAAAGTAGCAGGCACACCATCTATATTTGCCTAGGATTTTTAAAAAAATCTAGTATTAGTTCTAAATTTCCCATAAGTCACCTTAGACTTATGGGAAAAAATAAAAAAAAAACTGGAAAATTTAAGATCTTAAAGTGAAACGTTCTCCATCCATACTGGTCTTTAAATTAGTTGCTTGCTTAGCTGTTCTCAAAATAATCCTTAATTCATGAACACCAAAATGATGTCACTGTTTCAATCAAGTTAAGAGTGTTGGACTGTGGCTAACCAGACCAATATGAGCTCAGAATGATCTACCACAGGTCAAACACTAAATTCATTAAGTAGAGACTGGATAAAGATATATGGGGAATGTTTGTATACATATTCAACTAGAGAAACTATTGACATTACACAGGCTGTCCTGTGGCCTGGAATGTTCACCATCCTCTTCTCTACTCCTTGAAATCCCTAGTTCCCTTAAAGATTTAAGAAAAAACATCACTGAATATAAAGCCTTACCTGATCCTCCCTGTAATTGTTAGCATTCTTTACCTCAAAATTGATTTGATTTTACTTTGAATATAGTGTATATTGACTTAAAGTATGCATGGAATGTAAAGCTTTTGAGAGCAAGGATTGGCTCACTCTTGTACTTGTACCCTCAGCACCTCTAATAGTGTCTGGCACATAGAAGGTGGTTAAATGGTGTGAGATTAAAATTGGATATTAGATCATAAATCTCCCCTACTTAACCTTTCCCTTAATTTATCTCCCAGACTAGTAAATGGAAAAAGCTTCTGGTTTTCTAGTTAGAGCTTTTATTGTATGGTAGTCACAAGGTGATGTTGATTAGAAGGATAGGAAAGTAGAAATACAATGCAAATCGTCTTAAGTCTAGGCTTAGTCTATATTCCATATAAAACTCACCAAAACCCAAGGCCGCCTTTGGGGAGAGAGACCTAGTCAAGCGCGTGCTGTTAACTGAGAGCCGGGCCGAGTCAAACTCCAGTCAGTGTCTGTCTGTGCAGCACAGCCAGGAGACCAGCGGAGCAGGAAAAAAAGGCCCCACTTCCATTCTCGCCTTGCCTTTTAAGCTCGCACCCCGAAAGTCAAGTGCTCAGCAGGCAATCTGGCGTGCGTCACAGGCAGACTGGTGTGCGTAGCTCATGCTGTCGGTCTCCTCCCCAAAAGGGTGGTCCTAAAAAAAACTGGCGTCTCTCCATTATCTAACCGACTGTTAAAACTTTTTACCACAATGGTATAGTGGGCAGAATTCTGGACTGAAAATCAGAAAGAACTTATACTTTCATCCTGTCTCAGAGAATTATTGGCACTGTGACACTGAGTCACTTAATTTCTTTCAGTATCAGTTTTATCTTTGTCAAAATAGAGGATGATCAGAATAGAATCCACCTCAAAGTTATTGAGGATCACATGAGGTAATGATAATGATGATAACAATAATAATAGTTAGAATTGCAAAGTACTTTGTATGTTATACCTTTTAAAATGACGTATGTAAAGCACTTTCTGAATCTTAAGTTTTTCTATAAATATTAGCCATTATGATTTGATGCCTGATACATGTTTGATTGACGTGACTTAGAATAAACTTCATTTTATTGATTCTGAGATTCTAACTCTTTGAGATTCTGAATGATAAGATTCAAGTATGGTGGGGTTGGAGTAGGTATAGCAATCAGACTCAAGGGACTGCCTCATGAAACAGACACCAGAAATACCCTGAAAAATTCTAGAGACATATGCGATTCAATATGAAAGGCCTTGCATTTCGAGATGGGAGAAATTGTCCTTTCTGGCTGTCATACAAGATGTGTTGATGATACGAATTAATTTGAAAAAGGAATCACCCTCAATTTGTTGTGCTATTCTCTCCCAATTTTCAGATTTTTTCAGCGATAGTTAGATCTATCTGTGAAGGGTGAGGGGAAAGAAGTTTGCCCACCCCATAACAAGGTAAAATGACAAATTTGAACACATGATAGTCAAAGGACATATTTGTGGATTTATGCTTCCTTTAGCCAGGATTTTAAGATGCTGAATTCCTTTTCTGCTTTATTACTGTTCTGATCCTAGCTACTTAGTGAGCAATCCTGAGATGAATATGTCTGGGCTTGGAGGTAACTTTGGGAACTGCAGAGATGAGAGATATTAGGTTCTTCTGTCAGAGCTGAATGGCAACAAGGGAAGTTTGGGCATCAGAGAGAACAACAACTTAATTCTTGGCCTGGCTTACTGGGAGAATTGAACCTGGAGGCAGGTGTGTGAAAATACCAGAATCAAGATGAACTGTGAATTGTTGATTTAGTAGCCCTATAAACTGCTTCATGTGCTGGTTTTTAAGTATCAAGTTCCAGAGAAAATAGAACAGGAGCTACAAGTCACCATATACTGCTTTTATTTATCTATCTATTTATTTGTTTGTCTGTATGTATGTCTGCCTGTTTGTTTCTTTGTTTATTTTGGGGGTGGGCAGGGCAATGAGGGTTAATTGACTTGTCCAGGATCACATAGCTAGTAAATGTCAAGTGTCTGAGGTCAGATTTGAACTCAGGTCCTCCTGAATCCAGGGCCACTGCTTTATCCACTGTGCCACCTAGCTGCCGCCTATATACTGTTTTTAAATTGATGTTTAGGTATGCGTTTGAGACCCTTATTTTTCCACATGTTTTTCATGTAGAGATAGTCAGTAACTATCCTATACCTTATTTACATTGTGCAATACCTTTCGACTCTACTCTAGATTTAAACTTAGAATTAAAGAATTTTCTTAAGGAATACCAAGTGGAAGTAAAAATAAAAAGTCAATACATTTCTGAAAAAAAGGTTAACCTTTCTCATTAGATGACCACCTACCCCAGTAACACACCCTGTCATCACATGTGAGTCTAGAGCAGAAGGGCCCCTTAAGGGAAAGGGAACAGAAATGGGTTTAGGAGCAGTTATTATTGTTTTTTTCACTAGGACTCTGAGTGTCTGGTGTCCTATGATTTGAGATTTTTGAGAAAAGAGGATTTTAGTTATCTGGAATTTTAATTTTCTATTCAGTAATATGATGACTGGATCATTCTCTTTGGGAACTTCTTCGACAAAAAGAACTGTACTTTTAATAAATTGTCAAGATTTCACCAAACTATGCCCTGGCCTCCAAAGAAACCACACATAGTTGTTTCATTCTCAGATGTTATTTACATTTTTGTTTATTTTGAAAATCTAAAAAAAAAATACATCCTAGTTCTAACTTTCTCTTTGAATAAAACAAAACAAAACAAAAAACAAAAAACCTTCAGAGACATGTAATAAAAATTGACAAGCTAAAGGCCCCTCTCTAAGCTTTGCAAAAGGAGGGAAGAGTGTCAGTGGTCTCTATCAAAGAATCTCTACCTCATCTTCACATCCCAAGAAAGGTGTTTTATTTTTCCCTGACCCATCTGGACAAATGCAATTACTTCCCACAGCACCTACAATGTCAGCTTCATGGTCCACTAAGTATAATCGTCTGACTGAGCTGACCCTCAGACTATTGGCTCTCAGACCTTTCTGTCATTGGAGTTTTAATGATGCTTTTAAAAAAGCTGAGTATATCAGGAAAAGAAAGAAAAAAGATACCTCAGGGGCAGTGTTAATAACCTGAAGTTATGAATGGTTTTCATACAATTGACAGTCTGTCCTTAGCACATTGCCTTACTTCTTTATACAGAAAATATTTAGTATTTTAGGAAAGAAGATCTTGATTTAATGTGAACTTTTTGCTGTTGCTTACATATAACATTCCATCTCCCATCTCTGTAATAAGTACTGGGGGTAGGACAAAAGTGAAACTATCCCTATATTGGCATAATTAAAGTGACATCTATCTATATACAAAGAAAATAGCTCAATTGGGGAGATGAGGGAGGAGTACATACAAGAATCCAAAAAAGTCTTGGGTAGCAGGTACTGTTTGAGTGATTTGGTGTTCAACGTGTTGGAGGTGAGGGGGGAAGTTCACTGTAGGCAGACGAAAAAGATGGTCTTCTACCTGTGAAGAAGTGTGAAGCCAACTTGTCTGGAATAAAGAGCTCATGGAAGGACTAATGTATGATATGGCTAGAAAAGTAAGAAGGAATCCAGGGTGTAAAGAGTTTGAAATGTTAAACAAAGGAATTTGTCTTTGACCTTAGTTAGAGGTGTGGTCATTTGTCTCTTGTTTTCTAAAAGGAACAATGAATATTCACTCTAGTGTGAATTCACAAAATCATAATCCTCAGTTCCTCATCCAGATTCATTGAAGTCCAATGGCAAAACAAAAGTTAGGATAGCTCATGATGGCCTAGGATGCAGCAGATTGGCATGTTCAATGTCTGACCAGTCTCTAAGTTCTCCAAAATGCTTGTTTCAGCTTTTTTCACTTGTTTCAGCTGCCTGCATGTCAATTGTAACAAATTCTCCTCATCCACCCATTCTACCAAGGGGAGTCTTCACATGCTTGGAAGTTATACCACTCTCCTCCAATTTGCCAATGGATTTGTGGCCTGATGGTTACCCTCAATCTTGTTTAACCTGTCTGTTGGAGCAATTTAGCCATGTGTGGCCACTGTGAATGCTTTAGCATCTTGGAGCAACTGGTAAGAGATGAATGCCAGATAGATGAATGAGCATCCCTGAAAAGGGCTCAGTAATCCCTCACATCAGAGTTGCTAGTAGTCCTCCCTGAATATCCAGACAGCCCATCCTAGAGGTAGTAAGGAGCCAATGTAGCTAAAGGACCATATAAGTGACATAGTTGGAGCAGTGCATCCAGAAATGATCTCCTTGTACTTATTTGATTCAATTCAGGTTATATTTATTAAGGTTATATGCTAGAGATATAAAGAGAAAAATCAATGAGATACTATTTGTAAATTCCTTTGTAAACTTTAAAGCATTATATTAATTATAATTGTTAGTAGTACTTCTTGTCATTGTTGCTACCTGTTGTATTAAATAAACAGTCCATACCCTCCATGTGCACTCATGGTTCCCAAAACTGTGCATATGATTTAATCAGATTGGTCCCCATACCATGCACCTGTATCCATGTCACAGCCCATTCTCAAATCCTTTTCCATTTGGAGAGCACTTTTAGGACTCAAGTACCATGGATACAGTCTTCCCAGTAGCAGGGCTACCTCCTCAACATGATCAGATCCCAAAAGAGGGTGCTGGAAGAAAGGTCTCCATTATCATTGAAATTCACATATTATCATGATATTTTTTCAGTTCAATAGCTCTAAAGTCCTAATCAAAAAAAAGGGAGGGCTTCTTACTAAATGCCACAGTGACCTTATTTCAAAAGTGACATTAGGCTTGCAATGAAAGGTTGGGTATTGAGCACGAATAAGTGATGCTCATTTTACTGCCTTCACTGTATGACATTAGTACACAGGCAGAATTTCAATTTCAATACATTTCTGCTCATGATCACTGCCATTCAGAAAGAGCTACTAAAATCTTCTTCAGCACCAGAAGTGATAAATACTGCCCAAACCAGAGGAAAAATAGTAGGGCTAGAAAAGGTAATAGGTAGGTTTTTCCAAAGTGGACTAAAGAAATCAATTTCATGGTCTTCCAATGCCTCCTAGAATGTCAGAGGGGAACAGATTTCTATTGGGAATGTTAAATGAGGTTCATAACTGCTCACAATTCTGGTGCAATGTCTTTTCATATTAATTTAAAGTGCTATGTTATGATAGCACTCATAAAATGCCTGTATCTTTTTTTGTCTGATAGGGGCCAAATTACCAAGAGACAGTGTCGGGTCTTGGGGCATGCCCAGTGAAGGGTAGTGTGAATATAGGTTCTAATAGGTTGTGGTGATATGGAATGATGCTGGATAGCAAATTGGTTCAAGAGCTAGGGTCATCATGTCCTCTGTTGCCTAGTGGATGTGGCCACTTCACTCTTTCCTGAACTTAGAATTCTGTGTCCTGACCTTTTAATTCACACACACTGGTCTTCCTCCTCAGTTCTAGTTCTTAAAATAGGTGATATCTTCAAGATACAATAAGTGTGTCAACTTCTTATTTCCTGAACTTTCCCACAAAAAAATCAATAAATGATTTAAGAAGTGACAGAGATGTTACGTAGACTCAGAACCTTAAGTTTAACGGTCTTTCCCTTGTACCACACTGCCTCAAAAGCAAACAGGTGGGCTCTCTTCCAGAAACATATACCTCACTGATAGAATCTGCCTAAGAAGTGCTACAATATAAAAGGCTTCCAGAGCTTCCACTCAACAGTCCTTAGAGGCAATTGTCTGTCACTTCTGATAAAGAAGTTTGGGCACCCCAGGAAGAGAAAGTTCACTTAGAATTAATCAGTAGACTAGAAGATCCTTGAAGGCAAATTCATTTTTGTTGCAACCTTTGAATACTGAGGACCTATCCAGTGCCAAACACATAGTAGTCACTTATAAAATATGCAAAATTAAATTTAGAGATAATGTGGTGATAGTGGGGTTAAGAAAGTTAAAATCATGCCTCAAACAGTTACTACCAGGCTAGTTTTGGGCAAGTCATTTAACATCTTTCAGATTCAGTTTTGTTATCTATAAAATGTGGGAATTAGACTGGACAGTCTCCTTTAAGTTCACATCCATCTCTGGAGTAGTGTTCCTATGAATCAAATTGAATCAGCATATGAAAAGGGTGTGTGTGTGTGTGTGTGTGTGTGTGTGTGTGTGTGTGTGTGATAAACACACCTGCCTTTGGACCTCAAAAGCATTTATTGGAGATATCCTTAAACATGTTGAAGTTAGAAGCCATTTCTGCTTATTTCTTTAAGACAAGGAAACTCTCCCAGCCTCAGATTTTTCAACCATAAA
The DNA here is from genome assembly GCF_019393635.1 of Dromiciops gliroides. NCBI lineage: Eukaryota > Metazoa > Chordata > Mammalia > Microbiotheria > Microbiotheriidae > Dromiciops > Dromiciops gliroides. Next base: position 688,690,542 of record NC_057862.1, read on the forward strand.
ATGGACATAATAATAACAGCACCCTTCTTCTAGGACTATAAGGATAAAATGAGTTCATATTTAAAGAGTACTTTGCAAAAATCAACGCCCTACATAACGTTTTGCCATTACTAATATTAAAACTACTATAGCCCGTTACATATCCATGACTTGCAGTGAAATGGATTTAAATGAAGGAAGGCTGAGCAAAGTCACCAGTCTCAATCTCTACTTGAGGGCCATCTGAGTCCAGTGGCAAGATATATATCAAGACAACTGGAGATGGCCCTAAAGGTTAAGTGATGAGGCTGGAGTTTAGCTCATGTCCTCCTGTCTCCAGGGCTAGTGCTCTATCCATAGCATGATCCTGCACCCCCTACCATACTGTGGAAGCAGGCAGAAGATGGCTGAAGGGATGAGAAAAGAACATTACTTATATCACAGAAGCTCCTACTTAGAAAGGATCGTTCTACCTATATCTGACTAAGATGAATTTGGACCAAAGTAGAAAGAGCCTTTACTTTTCCTATTTCTTTCACTTCCTCCCTCCCTCCCTTCCTTCTTTCATTCATTCATTTGTTCTTTCTTCTTCCTTCTATTTCTTTCCTTCTTTTCTTTTTCTCCCTCCTTTCTTCCCTCCCTCCCTCTCTTCCTCCTATCTTCCTTTTCTTCTTTTCCATTTCTTTCTTCCTTCCTTCCTTCCTCCCTCCATTACTTCTTTTCCCTTTCCTTTCTAGCTTCTTGCTTTCCTCCCTTCTTTCCTCCCTTCTTCTCTCCCTTCCCACCTCCCTTTCCATTCTTCCTTCCTTCCTATCTTTCTCTTCCCCCCTCTATTCTTTACTTCCCTTCTTTTTATCTTTTTTCTTGTTCTGAGATGGAGTTGTGATTTTTTTTGGGGGGGGTAGAGTTGGTGAGGTTTCTGTTTCTATGTGTGTTTGAAATCTTTGAAGTAGAATTTTTAAATACATTTTTAAACAACATAAAATTTAAAAAAGAAAGACTGACAGACAGATAGGCCTTAGTAACCATTTTACAAATTTTAGGAACACAAAGTTTTTTTAAAGAATTTATGTTAAAATTTTGTTTTCACAAATATTTTGGAAAATGAAATTATATTCATGAAAAAAAGAAATGTATGACATTGAATCCCAAGCATCTATGGAGAAAGCACTAATCAAAATAAAAATGATAAACTATTATCTAATGTATATAGCAAATAATGAAGCTGCTATGAGAATAACATTTAAAAATGAATCTGTTAACTCAAGGAGAAAAAAAAAAGTTCCAGAAAAATGTCTCATAATGTTCTTTCTGGCAGGGGTATCCATCTTTTCATTCATTGATATTGAGAACATTTATTTTCAGGTATTTTCTTCTGCATGAGGAAGAGCCAGCTGTGCTGTTTTGTTTTCCTTCTCTCTCTCTCTCTCTCTCTCTCTCTCTCTCTCTCTCTCTCTCTCTCTCTCTCTCTCTCTCTCTCTCTCACACACACACACACACACACACACACCATAAACAGCATAAAGATTTCATTTAATGATCCTGACCCTTATACCTTAAGTGTACGTCACCCAGTTTTCCCCACCCAGTGTTCCCTGAGCTTGATGGTGTTGAAAGGAACCTGCAGTATTTATGAAAGGGCTTTGATGCAGAAAGTTAACTTTAAAAAGTCACACTAAATCCAGAGATGTTAAGTGAAACCTCTCTATGTGTCAGTAGCCTCTTCTGCTGATAGGGAAGGGTAAGGGAACAGAATAGGTAAGGTTGTTAGGAATGTAGAGCAAAGGCAAGAAATGAAAAAAGAAAGTAGGAGAAAAGGAAAGAGAAGGGAAAGGAGAAAGGAACAAAGGATAAAGGCAGGGAATGAAGTGAGAGCGATAAAAAAATGTAAAATTATCTGGAGAAGAAAATGGCAAAAACACTCCACTATATCTGACAAGAAAACCCCAAATGGTATCAAGAAGATATAACTGAAACAACTAAACAAACAAATAAACAAACAAATAACAGGCATAACTGACAACCCCCTTGCTTGATCTCTTAATCTATAAGCATTCATTACCAACTATATATTAGACACTTTTCTTTTTTGTTTTGTATTTTATTATTTATTTTTTGCATTACATGTAAACATAGTTCTCAACTTTTGTTTATACACACTTTCCAATTTCAGATTTCTCTCCCTCCCTCCACTCCCTCACCCCACCCCTAGATAGCAGGTAATCTGATATAGGTTATATATATATATATATATATGTATATGTATATATATATATATATATAAACATTAAACATATTTCTGAATTAATCATGTTATAAGAGAGAAATCAGAGCAATGAGGAAAAACCTCAAAATAGAAAAATAGCAGCAGAAAAATAAAGAAATAGTATGGTTCATTCAGCATCTATATTCCACAGTTCTTTTTTTGTTTGTTTGTTTGTTTTCCTGGATTTGGAGATCATCCTCCATCACGAATTCCCTGGAACCTTTCTGTATCATTGCATTGGTGAGAAGAATATAGTCCATCACAGTAGGTCTACACAATGTTGATGATACTGTGTGCAATGTTTTTCTGGTACTACTCATCTCACTCATCATCAGCCCATGCAAGACCGTCTAGGTTTCCCTGAACTCCTCCTGTTCATCATTTCTTACAGCAAAATAGTATTCCATTACATTCATATACCACAGCTTGTCCAGCCATTCCCCAATGGATGGGCATCTAATCAACTTCCAATTCCTTGCCACAACATAAAGAGCAGCTACAAATATCTTTGTACATTTGGGTGCTTCTCCCCTTTCTATGATCTCTTTGGGGAAAAGACCCAAAAGTAGTATTGTTGGGTCAAAGGGTATGCACAACTTCACAGCCCTTTGGGCATAATTCCAAAGTGCTCTCCAGAATGGTTGGATCAGTTCACAGCTCCACCAACAATGCATTAGTGATTCAATTTTCCCACAGCTTCTCCAACATTTATTATTTTCCTTTTTTGTCATTTTAGCCAATATAATAGGTGTCAGGTGGTACATAAAAGTTGTTTTAATTTGCATCTCTCTAATCATTAGAGATTTAGAGCATTTTTTTCATATGGGAATAGATAGCTTTGATTTCTTCATCAGAAAACTGCCTGTTCATATTCTTTGATCATTTCTCAATTGGGAAATGAACTGGATTCTTATAAATTTGATTTAGTTCCCTATATATTTTAGAAATGAGGCCTTTATCAGAAGTACTGGCCTTTAAAATTGTTTCCCAGCTTTCTGCATCCCTTCTGATTTGGGATGCATTGCTTCTGTTTGTACAAAACCTTTTTAATTTAATGTAATCAAGATCATCCATTTTGCATTTTATTATTTTTTTATTATTTTTTTAATTTTTAGTGAGGCAATTGGGGTTAAGTGACTTGCCCAGGGTCACACAGCTAGTAAGTGTTAAGTGTCTGAGGCTGGATTTGAACTCAGGTACTCCTGACTCCAGGGCCGGTGCTTTATCCACTGTGCCACCTAGCTGCCCCTATTTTGCATTTTATAATATTCTCTATCTCTTGTTTGGTCATAAACTGTTTTCCTTTCCAAAGATCTAAAAGTTAGACTATTCCTTTCTCTCCTAATTTTCCTATGGTATCACCTCTTATGTCTAAATCATGTATCAATTTTGATCTTATTTTAGTATAAGGTGTAAGATGTTGGTCTGCCCAATTTCTGCCATACTATCTTCTAGTTTTCCCAGCAGGTTTTGTCAAATACTGAGTTCCTATCCCAGAAGCTGGAGTCTTTGGGTTTATCAAACACTATGTTAGTAGTATCATTTACTACTGTGTTTCCTATGCCTAGCCTATTCCATTAATCCTCCATTCTATTTCTTTGCCAGTACCATATAGTTTTGATGACTGCCGTTTTATAGTAAAGCTCCAGGTTTGGTACCACTAACCCAAATTCCTGTACAATTTTTTTTCATTATTTCCCTTGATAGTCTTGATTTTTTGTTTTTCCAGATGAATTTTGTTATTATTTTTTCTAGCTCTATAAAATGATTTTTAGATAGTCTGATCGGTATGGCACTAAATAAGTAAATTAATTTAGGTAGTATTGTCATTTTTACTATATTAGCTCTGCCTATCCATGAGCAATTGATATCTTTCCAATTATCTAGATCTGATTTGATTTGTGTGAAAAGTTTCTGTAATTGTTTGCAAATAGTTCCTGGGTTTGTCTTGGCAAGTAGACCCTCAAGTATTTTATATTATTTCCCATTACTTTAAATGAAATTACTCTATCTCTTACTGCTGGAATTTTGTTGGTCATGTATAGAAATGCCGATGATTTATGTTGATTTATTTTATATCCTGCTACTTTGCTAAAGTTTTTAATTGTTTCAAGTAATTTTTGAGTTGATTCTCTAGGATTCTTTAAGTATACCATCATATCATCTGCAAAGAGTGATAGTTTTGTTTCCTCCTTGCCTATTTTAATTCCTTTAATTCCTTTTTCTTCTCTGATTGCTAAAGCTAACATTTCGAGGACAATATTAAATAATAGGGGTGATAATGGACATCCCTGTTTCACCCCTGATCTTATTGGGAAGACCTCTAATTTATCTCCACTGCATATAATACTTGCTGATGGTTTTAGGTAGATAGTGTTTATTATTTTAAGGAAAGCTCCCCCTATTCCTAAACTCTCTAGTGTTTTTATTAGGAATGGGTGCTGTATTTTGTCAAAAGTTTTCTCTGCATCTATTGAGATAATCAAATGATTTTGGTTGGTTTTCTTTTTGATGTGGTTGATTACATTAATAGTTTTCCTAATGTTGAACCAGCCTTGCATTCCTGGTAGAAATCCCACCTGGTCATAGTGTATTATCCTGGTGATCACTTGCTGCAATCTCCTTACTAATATCTTATTTAAGATTTTAGCATCAATATCCATTAGGGAGATTGGTCTATAATGTTCTTTCTCAGTTTTTGCTTTGCCTGGTTTTGGTATCATCACCATATCTGTGTTATAAAACGAATTTGGTAGAAGTCCTTCTTCAGCTATTTTTCCAAATAATTTGTATAATATTGGAATTAATTTTTCTTTAACAATTTGGTAAAATTCACCTGTAAACTCATCTGGCCCTGTGGATTTTTCTTACAGAGTTCCTTAATGGATTGTTCAATTTCTTTTTATAATATGGGCTTATGTAAGGAATTTATTTCCTTTTCAATTAATCTGGGCAGTTTGTATTTTTTTAAATATTCATCCATTTCATTTACATGGTCAAATTTATTGGCATACAGCTGGGAAAAATAATTCCTAATTATTGATTTAATTTCCACTTCCTTTGTGGTAACGTCACCCTTTCCATTTTTGATACTGGTAATTTGGTTTTCTTCTTTCTTTTTTTTTAAATCAAATTAACCAATATCTTATCTATTTTATTATATTTTTTTCATAAAACCAGCTCTGTTTTATTGATTAATTTTATAGTTTTCTTGCTTTCAATCTTATTAATTTCTCCTTTAATTGTCAGGATCTCTCATTTAGTATCTAATTGGTGATTTCTAATTTGTTCCTTTTCTAGCTTTTTAAGTTGCATGCCCATTTCATTAATCTCCTCTTTCTCTTTTTTATTCATGTAAGCATTTAGAGCTATAAATTTTCCTCTAAGCACTCCATTGCTGCATTGGTATGTTTTGGTATGTTGTCTCATTATTGTCATTGTCTTGGATATAGTTATTGATTGTTTCTATGACTTGTCGTTTGGCCCATTCATTCTTTAGAATGAAATAATTTACTTTCCAATTGATTTTCATTCTACTTTTCCATGGCTCTTTCTTACATGTATTTTTTATTGCATCATGGTCTGAGAAGGATGCATTTACTATTTCTGCCTTTCTACATTTGACTATGATGGTTTTGTGCCCTAAGATATGGTCAATTTTTGAAAATGTGCCATGTACTACTGAGAAAATGGTATATTCCTTTCTATCCTCATTCAATTTTCTCCAGACATCTATCTTGATTAACTTTTCTAGTAATCTATTCACCTCTTTCACTTCTTTCTTATTCATTTTTTGGATACATTTATCTAATTCTGAGAGGGGGAGTTTCAGATCCCCCACTAGTATAGTGTTACTGTCTAATTCCTCTTGTAACTCATATAATTTCTCCTCTAAGAATTTGAATGTTATACTACTTGGTGCATACATATTTTATGTTGATATCACTTCATTATCCATAGTGCCCTTTAGCAAGATGAAATTTCCTTCCTTACCTATTTTAATGAGATCTATTTTTGTCTGTGCTTTGTCTGAGATAAGGATTGCTACCCCTGCTTTTTTTACTTTAGCTGAAGCATAATATATTCTGCTCCAACCTTTTACCTTTGCTCTGTGTGTATCTCTCTGCTTCAAATGTGTTTCTTGTAAACAGCATGTTGTAGGATTCTGGTTTTTAATCCGCTCTGCAATTCACTTCCATTTTATAGCAGAGTTCATCCCTTTCACATTCACAGTTATTATTACTGTCTATTTACCTCCTTTGCACTTTTCCCCCTTCTTTCACCCTATTCCTCCTCACTGACATTTTGCTTCTTACCCCTGCCTCCCCCAATCTGCCTTCCATTTTTATCACCCCCCTCCCTTTTCTTTACCCTTTACTCCCTTGCTTTTGTCCTCCCTTCTATCAGTTCCCCCCTTTCCCTTCCCCTTTTACTTCTCTAAAGAATGAGCTAAATTTCTTTATCCCAATAAACTTATATATTATTCCCTCTTTGAATCAAATGTAATGAGAGTAGGGTTGAAACAATTTTCACTCTTCCTTTCTTTCCCTCTATCGTAATAGTTTTTTTTTCAACTCTTCATATGATGTAATTTACCCCATTCCACCTCCCCTTTCCTCTCCTCCCCATAGACTCCCTTTTTAAATTCTTAATTTTCTTTGTAACCTCACATCAAAAACAATTTATAGTTATACCCTCTATATAACGTCCTTGTCTCTGCCCAAATGCATTTACAATTCTTAAGAGTTTTGAGTATTATCTTCCCATTTAGGGATGTAAACAGTTTAACCTAATTGAGTAACTTTTTTCCCTCTGTTTACCTTTTTAAACTTCTTTTGAGTCTTGTATGTTAAGATCAAATTTTCTATTTAGCTCTGGTCTTTTCATCAGGAAACATTGAAAGTCCCTAATAGCATTGAATGTCCATCTCTTCACCTGAAAAAGAATTATCAGTTTTGCTGGGTAATAGTTTCTTGGCTGCAATCCAAGCTCCTTTGCCTTCCAGAATATCATATTCCAAGCCTTGCGGTCCTTTAATGTTGAAGCTGCCAGGTCCTGAGCAATCCTGACTATGGCTCCATGATATTTAAATTGCTTCTTTCTGGCTGCTTGGAGTATTTTCTCCTTCACCTGATAATTCTGGAATTTGGCTACAATATTCCTTGGAGTTTTCCTTTTGGGTTCTCTTTCAGGAGGTGATTGGTGGATTCTTTCAATGATGATTTTATCCTCTGATTCTATAATATCAGGCAGTTCTCCTTAATAATTTCCTGGAATATGGTGTCTAGATTCTTTTTCTGATCACAACTTTCAGCCAGTCCAATGATTCTCAGATTATCTCTCCTGGATTTGTTTTCCAGATCAGTTGTCTTTCCAACAAGGTATTTCACATTTTCTTCTATTTTTTCATTCTTTTGATTCTGCTTGACTGATTCCTGGTGTCTCATGGATTCCTTATCTTCCATCTGTCCAATTCTAATTTTTAAGGCATTGTTTTCTTCAATGAGATTATGCACCTTTTTTTTTTTCCATTTGGCCAAATGAATTTTTTAAGGCATTGTTTTCTTCAGTGAAATTGATCACCTTTTTTTCCATTTGGCCAGATGAATTTTTTAAGGAATTGTTTTCTGTAATCAATCTTTGTGCTTCCTTTTCCAAGCTGTTGATTCTTTTTTCATAGTTTTCTTGTTTTGCTTTCATTGCCCTCCCCATTTTTTCTTCTACCTCTCTCAATTGTTTTTTTTAATACTTTTTGAGCTTCTCCAGGAAGGCTTTTTGCTCTTGATTCCAATTCACCTTCCCTCTTGAGGCTTCACGTGTAGGCAATTTCAGGGTATTGTCCTCATCTGAGTTTGTGTTTGCCTCTTCTGTGTTGATACAGGAGCTCTCCATGGAGAGGGCTCTTTTTTGCTTCTTAATCATTATTGCAAATTATTTATTTATTTTTTAAGTTGAGGTATACTCTGGGGGCACCAGGGTCCCTGTTTTGGGCTTCTTGCGCAGGTGTACAGGTGCTGTGTGACCAGTTTTTTTACACTGAGGTCTTTATAGTGTGTGCAGTTTGCCCCCCTGTACTTCCTATCTGAGCGTACTAGATCAGTGGGCCTAGTCACTCTATTCTGTTTGTGGCCCTCTAGCTGGAAACTTGACCTCTCAGATTGTGCAAGAAGGTTTTTCCATGGTCCTGCTGGGCCACCAGATTTTTGAGCCAGGATCCAGGTGCTTCAGTTGTTTGGCTGTGGCCCGCAGCTCCTGCTGACTTGCCCCGACCCCCTCAGCACTGGGCTGCTGCCCTGTGCTGTGCCACCCTTTTGCCCGAGTCAGACCGACCTTTCCTGAAGTCTTCTAAATTTTCTCTGGTTGGAAGACTGTGTCTGTCTGTCTCTTTGCAGGTTCTGTAGTTTCAGAATCCATCCAGAGGCTTGACTTAATGTTCTTTTTGAGGGAAAAGAAGGAGAGCTCAGGCAGCTTGCTGATTCCTCTCTGTCATCTTGGCTCTGCCCCCTACTAGACACTTTTCTAAGCATGGGTAATAATAACTTCCAAGCCTTTTGCCTCATGAAGGCCATTGCCTTTATTTTAACTGGTTTTATTTGTAATTCCACATATTTAATTCTATCCATTTAAAAATGCCATTCAGAGAAGCCATCTATAAGTTTTAGCAGGTTACCAAATGGATCCAGGACACGCAAAAAGGATTAAGAATCCCTAGTCTTTAAGAAAACTATTGGCCATGTAGTTTGGGAGTTCAAAATATTCATTATAAACTTGCTTTGTGCCAGGCACTGAACTTAGAGCTGGAAAGGGCCTGGGAAGGTAAGAGACCTTCTAGGGCAACCCTCTCATTTAACAAAGAAGGAAACTCCACTCCAGAGGTAGACAGAGCCAGAGAGAAAGAGACAGATGGAGATGGAGAGAGACAGAGAGACAGAGAGAGAGCACACGCCATTGGGCTGGATCAAGTCTCATTCTCTCTGAGCCTCTTTGTTTATCTGCCAACAGACTATAAGCATCCCAACCTCTCAGCACTGGGGAGGGTCAAATGAGATAATCCATGTAAATCTCATTGCAAACTTTAAATTTCTATATAATGTCAGTGATTTTTTTTTTTTTGGTCAGGAAGATAATAGCTCATTCATTTTCTCTTTACTGCTAATAATTAAAGACTATTGGTTTGGCAATGATGCTCTAGTGATTCCTGGGCATCATCAGACATCAGCAGCTCCCGCTCCCCTTTCTCTAAATGGTCTCCCTTGGGTTCCCTCCATTCACTCTATAGTCCAGTCTAGTCAGGGATAGCTAGGTGGCACAGTGATAGAGTGTTGGGCCTGGAGGCAGGAAGACCTGGGTTCAAACCCAACCTCAGACCCTTATTATCTGTGTGACCCTATGCAAGTCACTTAATTGTCATTGCCTCAGTTTTCTCATATGGAAAATTAGCTGGAGAAGAAAATAGCAAAAACCCTACAGTATCTTTTCCAAGAAAAGCCCAAATGGGATCAAGAAGATATAACTGAGGGGCAGCTAGGTTGCTCAGTGGATAAAGCAATGGCCCTGGATTCAGGAGGACCAGAATTCAAATCCTGCCTTGGACTCCTTAAACTTACTAGCTGTGTGACCCTTGGCAAGTCACTTAACTCCTATTGCCATGCCCACTGCCAAAAAAAAGATATAACTGAAGCAATTGAACAACAATAACAACAACAACAACAACAAACCAGGCATAATTTTCAACTCCCTTGCCTGATCTCTCTCACCCAAATAGTTAATCTATAAGCATTTGTTTAGGATTATATCCTAGACACTTTTCTAAGCATGAGTAATACTTACACCCAAGCCGTTTGCCTCATGAAGGTCATTGCCTTCATTTTCACTGGTTTTATTTATTTATGCCACATATTTAATTCTATGAATTAAAAATGCCATTCTGAGAAGGGGTCCATAGACTTCAGCAGGCTAGCAAATGGATCGAAGATACACAAAAAGTATTAAGAATCCCTGGTCCTTAAGAAAGCTATTGACCATGTAGTAAGAAAACATGCATTTATTTCCAAACTCTACTCTTTGTGTGTGTGATTGAATGTACTATGTCCTCTCAGTGATGAAAATCCCTTTACTGATGCAGATGGCACCTGCTCTGTAATTTACAGCCTTTGAGAGCTTTCTAGGACACTGGAGAAAAAAGTGACTTATCCAAGGTCATTCAACCGATATGTATCAGAGGCAGGAACTGGAAAAGTTCTTTTTTTAATTAAACATAAAAGCATTTTATTACTTTCTAATTAGATGTAGAGATAGTTTCCAACATTGTTTTTATAAGATTTCTGGTTTCAAATTTGTCTTCCTTCCTCCCCACCCATCTCTTCCCCAAGACAGAAAGAAATCTGATATAGGTTATATATGTTCAATCACATCAAACATATTTCTGTGTTAGTCATGCTGAGAAAGAAGAATTAGAGCCAAGGATAAAAACAAACAAAAAAACAAAAACAAAATAGAAATAGTATGGTTCAATCTTCATCTAGATGCCACAGTTTTTTTGTTTTTTGTTTTTTGTTTTTTCTGGATTTGGAGAGCATTTTCCATCATGAGTCCTTTGGAACTATCTTGGACCATTGTATTGCTGAGAAGAGTCAAGTCTATTGATCAACACACAACATTGTTGATACTGTGTACAATGTTCTCCTGCTTCTCCTCATCTCACTCAGCATCAGTTCACGTAATTATTTCCAGGTTTCTCTGAAATTCACCTGCTCATGGTTTCTTACATCACAATTTATTCCATTACATTTATATAGCACAACTTGTTTAGCCATTCCCCAATTGATGGGCATCCCCTCAATTTCCAATTCCTTGCCACCACAAAAAGAGCAGCTATAAATATTTTTGTAAATGTGGGTCCTTTTCCCTTTTTTATGATCTCTTTGGGAAAATGAACTAATAGCCTTATTGCTGAATCAAAGGGTATGCATACATTTATAGCCGTTTGGGCATAGTTCCAAATAGCTCTTCAGAATGACTAGATCAGTTCAAAACTCCACCAACAATGCACTAGTGTTATTTTTCCATAGCTTCTCCAACATTTATTATTTTCATTTTTTTGTCATATTAGCCAATCTGATAGGTGTGATGTAGGACCCCAGAGTTGTTTTCATTTGTATTTCTCTAATCAATAATGATTTAGAACATTTTTCCATATAGCAATAGATAATTTTCTTTTCTTCATCAAAATACTGTCTGTTCATATCCTTTGACAATTTCTCACTTGGGAAATGACTTGCATTCTTATAAATTTGATTTAGTTCCAAATATATTTTAGAAATGAGGCCTTTATCAGAAATATTGTCTATAAAAACTGTTTCCCAGCTTTATGTCTCCCTTCTAATTTTGGCTGCATTGCTTCTGTTTGTACAAAACCTTTTTAATTTAATATAATCAAAATCATATGTTTTGCATTTCATAATTTTCTCTATCTCGTGTTTGGTCATAAACTGTTCTCCTTTTCATAAATCTGAGAGGTAGACTGTTGCTTCCTCTCCTAATTTATCTATGGTATCACCCTTTATGTCTAAATCATGTACCCATTTTGACCTTATTTTTGTATAATGTGTAAGATGTTGGTCTATGCCTAGTTTCTGCCACATTCTCTTCCAGTTCTCCCAACAGTTTTTGTCAAATGCTGAGTTCCTATCCCAGAAGCTGGAGTCTTTGAGTTTAGAAAACAGTAGATTACTAGGGGCAGCTAGGTGGAACAATGGATAGAGTACCAGCCCTGGATTCAGGAGGACCTGAGTTCAAATCTAGCCTCAGACACTTGACACTCAGTAGCTGTGTGACCCTGGGCAAGTCACTTAACCCCAACTGCCTCACCAAAAAAAAAAAAAAACACAACAACAACAACAACAGAAACAAAAAAAAAAAAACAGTAGATTACTAAAGTCATTTGCTAGCGTGTCTACTGTGCCTAACCTATTCCACTGATCTACTACTCTATTTTTTAGCCAGTACCAAATAGTTTTGAGGACTGCCACTTATAGTAAATCTTCAGATTTGGTACAGCTAGCCCACCTTCCTGTGCATTTTTTTCAATATTTCCCTTAATATTCTTGACATTTTGTTCTTCCAGATGAATTTTGTTATTATTTTTATAGGTCTATAAAATAATTTTAGTTAGTCTGATTGCTATAGCACTGAATAAGTAAATTAATTTAGGTAGAATTGTCATTTTTACTATATTAGCTCAGCCTATCCATGAGCAATTGATATCTTTCCAATTATCTAGATCTGATTTGATTTGTGTGAAAAGTTTTTGTAATTGTGTTCATATAGTTCCTGGGTTTGTCTTGGCAAATAGACTCTCAAGTATTATTTTCCATTACTTTAAATGGAATTTCTCTTTCTATCACTTACTTCTGGACTTTTGTTGGTCATGTATAGAAATGCTGATGATTTATTTGGATTTACTTTATATTCTGCAACTTTGCTAAAGTTCTTAATTGTTTCAAGTAGTTTTTTAATTGATTCTCTAGGATTCTCTAAGTATACCATCATATGATCTGCAAAGAGCGATAGTTTTGCTTCCTCCTTGCCTATTCTAATTTCTTTAATTCCTTTTTCTTCTCATTGCTAAAACTAACATATCTAGTACAATATTAAATAAAAGAGGTGAAAATGGACATACCTGTTTCACCCCTGATCTTATTGGGAATGTGTCTAACTTATGCCCATTACATATAATGTTTGCCGATGGTTTTAGGTAGACACTGCTTATTATTTTAAGGAAAGCTCCACCTATTCCTATGCTCTCCAGTGTTTTTATTAGGAATGAGTGCTGTATTTTGTCAAAAGCTTTCTCTGTATCTATTGAGATGATCACAAGGAATTGGAGCAGTTCTTCTTGATATAAAGGCTGGCTCTCTTTCCACCGCACCACTGTCTATTCCTTAGTGATTGTAATATATCAGCAATTGGCTTGAAGTCTTTGGGTCTGCTGACCTCTAAGGTTCTTTCTGGTTTGAAATATTATGAACCTAGGGACAGGAAGAGCCCCAGACTAAGGCACATGCAAAAAAGAATAACAACCCACAGTTTAATAGTATGGTAAGATCTTTAAAGCATTCTTTCCACAGATACATTGGGTAAATGACATGAGATTTAATATCCTCCCTTTAAAGAAGGAGAAATTGTACTAGGGTAAGTGTTACAGGACCAGAACACAGGCCTCCTGATTTCAGGTCAAGGCTGTTTCTTACTTCAGTCTAGTAAATATCTTTCAGTCACTTTGTTTTCTTCTTAATAATAAGAGATTGCATTGTTAGAGACCCTTACAACTTGCAAAGTCCTTTCTATAGAGTATTTCATTTGATTTTTACAGGAACCTTATGAGATATGTGATACTATTAATTTTACTTTACATATGAGAAACTGAGGCTAACACAGGGTAAGTAATATAGCCTGCATCACAAAGCTACTAAGTTTCCAGGGTCTGGAGTCAAAGTCCAATATTCCAGCCACCACACCACTTAGCTATCTCTTTTTATCCAAGGAAGACACCTCATTTTATAGGATTTATTCCTAGCATCTAGACTCAGTTTCTTAATCTGTAAGGTAAAGGGATTCTTAATATGGTCATAGTGAGAGGAGTTTAAGTTCTAAATCTATAATTGTCTGGTTGTATGAATATATATTAAATTGTTGTAAAGATATATCGAATCAAACCCAATCACATGGTCCTTTGGAGTGCTTCATTAGAAGAAAAGGAACTACTTTTAAATTAGGCATATTGAAGTGATGTAAGAAGAAAGGCTCAAAGAGACTGTGTGTCCCCAAGGTTACACACTGATTCAGTCCTAGAGCTAGGAAATGGATAGAAAATGGTACTCCTCGAGAAAGTATATTACAGCACAATCCCTTCTCATTTTGCAAAATATAAATGCATGGAATGGGGCAAAGAGTAGGGAGGAAAAAATGACTTAACTTCATTATGGGCAAAATTCATCTCTACATATCATTGCAAGACCAAGAGCAAGCCCCATAAATAGGGCTGATTATTCTTTATGAGCCTTCCATTTTTCGGTTACTTATGTCCCCTTCATATCGAAAAATCTCATAAATGTGCTCACCATGACTCGTCCAGACACAAGGTTTTATACTTTCTTGTACAAGTGAGGAATTTTTATGTTTTTTTTTTTTTTCCCAATGACTGAGTTCTGAGTCAGGAACAAAGTACAGGGTAAGCATGAAACAGAGTGATTTATCTGTGTGCAAATAGATTTTTAATATTCTTTTTGGTAACAATAATGATAAAGATTACCTGCTCACCAAGTTTCTGTATATTATAAATGCTGGTCAAATGATTAAAACATTGGATGATAATTAAAATGCAAAAAAGGGGGAAGGAGGGTGGATCCTGACATGCTGGAACATTGGTCCGAATCTGATAAAATAAAATAAAATATCATTTAGCAAAATAAAGTTCTATATTTGGGTTAAGAAGTTAAATTCACAGATGTAGGATAAAGAGGTCATGACTAGACAACAGGTTGTGTTGAAAGAAACCTCAAGATGACTTAACAATGAGAAAATGGTCTCAAAAAAGAATGCAATCTTAGGCTTTATTGTAAACTACAGAATCAATGAGGGGCAATTGTGTGTATACAGTTCAGAACTTATTCAAAAAAGAATACCCTCTAGGACATATTTGACAAAGGGTCATCCAGCTTTTCCTTAATGACTTCAAGGGAGGAGAGCCATTCCTTCCTAAAGCAACCCATTCCATTTAGGAACAGCCCTAATTGTTGGGAAGTTTTTTTTTTTTTTTCCTAAGAACAAATTTAAACACACCTTCTTAACATATGTGCATTACAGTTGGTTCTACCCTATGGGCCTAAGTTTAAGACTTTGAATTTCTCTTCCACATAAACACTCTTCACATTTTTTTTAAATATCAGTGTTATGGTCCCTCTTAAATCCTTTCTTCAGGCTCAATTCTTCAGGAATCAATTCCTTCATCCAAATACAAGACATGGACTAGGGGGATTGCTCTACACTCCTCATTCCGGTTGGTCTCCTATGATTTTTTTCCCCTCTTTTTAATAGGTTTTCTAAAGTAAGATGCCAAGAACTGAATACAATACACTTGATGCAGTCTGACCCAAGCAGAGTAGAACAGGAGCATAACACCAGCATAGGCCTAGATACAAAGCCTTTCTTAGTGCAGATGAAAATGGCGTTAGCTTTCATGGTTGCCCATATCACATAGAGGCACAGTGTCCAGAAAGACATGTAGGCCAGGCTGCTTACTGCTTAATCATGCCCTTGTCAGACTAAGTATGGATTGTTATTTGCAGGACTAAGCACCACTGTTTGGAAAAATGATGCTAACAATCTCCTAGTTCACTCTAAACTTAAATGAGGAAATGGCACTTCTGCTTGCACATGTCAACCCCTCTAATCCTCAAAGATTTTTTCCAGTTAATTCTACCCATTCTGGGGTAGCTAGGTGGCATAGTGGATAGAGCACGGGCCCTGGATTCAGGAGAACCTGAGTTCAAATCTGGCCTCAGACACAACAATTACTAGCTGTGTGACCCTAGACAAGTCACTTAACCCCAATTGTCTCACAAAAAAAAATTGTACCCACTCTATATTATAAAAATAATTGTAATCTCCCAATGTTTATTGGCTCCTCTCTGCTTCCTACAAACAAGCCCATGTCCATGTCTCCTCTGTCACATACACACACACACACACACACACACACACATACACAAGCACACATGCACACACTCACAAACATATAGATATGTACATAAATAGAAGGGATCAAGCAATTTTATGACACTTACTATGTGCCAAGCACTATGTTAAGTACTTCACAATTATTATCTCAGTTGATCTTCCCAACAAGCCTGCAAAAGAGGGGCTATTCTTAGCCTCATTTTACAGTTAAGGAAACTGAAGCAAATAGATTAAGTATATTTCCCAAGGTTACATAGGTACTAAGCATCTGAGGCTGGACTTGAACTCAGGTCTTCCTGCCTACATATGTATATATGTATATATACATATGTGTTTATAAATGTATGTGTGCATGTATCCACACATATAAATATACAGATTGTGCATATTTACCCACATATGTGTGCTTTTAGGAAGGAAATTCTTGTAAATTTTGAAGTTTTATTGATGTAAGTTATTGTTTTCTATTGTTACCTCAGTTTTTTGGGGGTGAGGCCATTAGGCCTGGTCTATAGAACAAGGCTCCTGAAGTCAAATAAAGTTGCTGACATTGCTTGCCTGTGTAATGAGTTACTAGATTCCTATGTAGCAAAGTGCTGGACCTGGAGTCAGGAAAACCTGAATTAAAATCTTGCCTCAGAATTTAGTAGTTGTGTGACCCTAGGCAAGCCACTTAGCCTCTGAAAAATCTGTTTCCTCAACCATAAAATAATACTAATAACACTTCCCTAGCAGAGTTATTGTGAGGATTAACAGATATAATAATAACAATAAATACTTGGTCCCTTAGTATAATTTTCCCCATCTGTAAAATGTGGAAAATAATAGCACTTAGTTCACAAGGTTGTTTTTGTTGCTGTTCAGTCACTTCAGGTGTGTCCAACTCTTCATGAACCCATTTTGGGTTTTCTTGACCAAGATACTGGATGGTCATTTCCTTCTCCAGACACACGGTCAGTTCGACAAAATTAAAAATGCTTTCAAAACTTTACATTTCCAAATAACTATCAGTTATTGTTATTATTTTATTAGTATTTTCAGAATTATTTCTGGAGATTAAAAGAGAAAAGATGAAGCACTTAAATTGACAAACAGATCCTCAGATGCATCTATTCGAACTGCAGGCCCCAGAAGTTGCTGTCCAGCCTTTGTCTTAAGAATTCCCAGTGAGAAACAAGCCAAAAGTAGAGAGCTCCATTCCCACCCCATTTCATCAACTTCTATTATTAAAGAAGAATTTGGTGGGGGGTGATTTCAGGGCCCTATGTTACATGAAGCCTCCAATTCCTGAATATGATTTCTGTGAGTTTTATTTTCTTAAAACTCCCCTAATATTTTGATTCTCCCTCTCTTTATCTTCTAGCCTTTAGGACATGGACTCCAATAAGAAAAGTCATAGGTTTATTTTCTAATGAGGAAGATAGCCTGTGTGCATATATGTATACTAGAATGCAGAGAAAATGAATACCGGGTGTTTTGAAAAAGTGAAGTCCTAGCACAGAGGGGGGATCAAGAAAGATTTTTTTTCTCTCAGGAACTCTAATGTGTAATGCTTCACACAGGTTAAACATTGAATAAAGTTTCCTCCCCTCCTCCTTTCTTCCCTTCTTTTCTCCCTCTGTCCCTCCCTCCCTCCCTTCCTTCCTCTCTTCTTTCCTTTCTTCCTTCCTCCCTCCCGCTCACTTTCCTTTTCTCCCTCCCTCCTTCCATCTTGCAACTATTGTACCCTAACCTCAAATTACCTTGCTTCTATTTTTGTTTCCGTTGTGTAAGTGAATATAAATGGCTTCATCATCTCCCCATACAGTGGTAACTTCTTCATTTTTTCTTTTTGAAATAATAATAATAATAATTTTTAGTTATATTTCTGAATTCCAAATTTTATCCCCCTTTCCTCCCTCCCTTCACACCTCCCTGAGGTGGTAAGAAATCAGATATAGGTTATACATGTGGAATTATATAAAACATTACCATATTAATCATTTTGTATGAGAAAACTTGAATAAAAGAAAAAATGAAAGTGAAAAATCACATGCTTCAGTCTGTGTTGAATCAATATCAGATCTTTCTTTGGAGGTGGATAGTATTCTTCATCATTAGTCCTTTGGGATAGTCTTGGGTCATTATATTGCTAAGAGTCGTCAAGTAATTCACAGTTCCACATCTAACATTTGTAACTCTCCAGCAGGTGGCATCATTCCAATCATTACACCTTGTGTTCCAACTTCTCTTTCTCCCTCCCTCCCCTCCAAGAACTGAAGCAAATCAATATAAGCTATACATGAGTAGTCATGGAAAACATTTTCACATTAGCCAGGTTGTGAAAAAAAATAGACAACAGCAAAACTGTGGGTAAAGGAACTAACAAAAAAAAATTGCTTCAATATGTATTCAGACAACATCAGTTCTCTATCTGTAGATGAATAGCATTTTTCATAAGACCTTCAAATTTGTCTTGGATCATTTCGTTGCTGAAAATAAGCAAGTCATTCACAGCAGATCATCTTACATTATTGCTGTTACTTTGTATACATTACATTTCACAATGCATCACCTTATGCAGGTCTTTCCAGGTTTTTCTGATAGCATTCTTCTCATAATGTTTTATAGTAAACTACATTTACATAGTACACTAAATGGAGATTTCCTTAAAGTAAATACATGAGGTTTATTCTTGCAACAACAGTAATAGATAACATTTATATAGTACCTCATACCTGATAAAGAATTTCCTTCACAATAGCCCAGCAAAGTAAGTACCATAAGTTTTCTCATCATCATCAATCAATTCTCATCATCATCAATCATCCTCATCATCAATCAGTACTCACCATCAATCAATCTTCCTCAATGATCTTCATCTTCATCCGTTCATCATCAATCCAGAAATCCAGCAATTTTCACCCTCCTCCTCCTCATTGTCTTACATTACTCTTGTCTCTGCTTCAGAATTATTTTTCACAGTTCGTATTCTTAACTGTTTCCCTCTATCATATTTCCTCCCCTGTGATATTTATTTTATTTTCTATCTTCACTCTATTCCCCCTCAAAAGGGTTTTGCTTCTGACTGCCCCCTCTGCCAATCTGCCCTCCCTTCTTTCACCTCTCCCTCTTTATCCCCTTCCTCTCCTAGCCTCCTGCAGGGCTAGATAGATTACTCCACCAAATTTAGTGTGTATATTGTTCCCTCCTTGAGGCAACTCTGACGACATTGTGGTCTTTGAACCAATTCTGATGAATATAAGGCTTATTCACTGCCCCACTCTTCCCTCATCTCTCTACTCACTCCATAAACCCTTTCCTGTTTTTTTTTTCATGTGGGATTTCACCCTATTCTCTCTCTCACCTTGCCCCTCCCCAGTACATAACCCTGACCCCTCAATATTACCTTAAAGATATCATCATGGGACAGAGAGGTGACACACTGGACAAAGCATCCATACTGGACCAGGATGACCCGAACCCAAATCTGGCCTCATATACAAGACACTCACCCACTGTGCAACCCCAGGCATGTCATTCAACTGCAACCACCCCATGAAAAAAGATAAATTTAAAAAAATGATTTATAGATATCATCCCTTCACAATCAATTCCCACCTGTGCCCTTTGCCTTAATTTATTTATATCGTCTGTGCTAATACTGAGAAATTTCTTATGAGTTTGGCATACCACCTTCCCATATAGGAATGCAAATGGTTTAACCTTTTAACGTGCCTCTATTGTTTTTTCCTGTTTACCTTTTTATGCTTCTCTAGTGTCCTGTATTTGAAAGTCAAACTTTCTATCCAGTTCAGGTCTGTTCATCACAAATACCTAAAAGTTCTCTTTTTCATTGAAGTTCTATTTTTCCCCTGAAAGATTATACCAGTTTTACTTGGTAGGCAATTTTTGGTTGTAATCTAAATTCCTTTGCCCTCTGGAATATCATATTCTATGCCCTCTGGTCCTTTAGTGTAGATGCTGCTAGACCTTGTTTTATCTTTACTGTAGCTCCACAGTACTTGAATTGCTTCTCTTTGGCTGCTTGCAAAATTTTCTCCTTGACCTGGGAGCCCTGAAATTTGGCTAAAATGTTCCTGGGAGTTTTCATTTTGGAATCTCTTTCAGGAGGTGGTTGGTGGATTCTTTCAATGTCTACTTTCCCTTCTGCTTCTAGAATATCAGGGCAATTTTCCCTGACAATTTCCTGGAAGACGATGTCTAAGCTCTTTCCCTGATCATGGTTTTCAGGTAGTTAAATAATTTTCAAATTATCTCTCCTGGAACTATTTACCCCCTTGCCAACTGCTCAGCGCTCTCATTAGACTGTGAGCTTAGTTCCACAAGACACTGATACTGCAGCTGATTCAGAGACTCTGGGTGTCTCTTTCTCTGGCAAGGCTTGCCTGGGACCAGATGTGTGTGAGCATGGCCATGTGGTTGGGCTCCACTCCTGCCCTCGCACAGTGGCCCCCTCTTTCTGACTTTCTAAGATGTCTGTTTAGAAAATGATCTCAGCCTATTCTTTTGTGGGTTTTGCTCCAACGCTTTTCTTTATAGAGGGCAGATACTGGAATGTTAGCTCCTTCCCTTTTGCATCTGCTGCTCTGCCTGACTTCAACTTCACTAAACAAGGTGAACCTGGAACTCCCCAGTGTCCTGTTCCTTGCTCTCTTTTGTACCTCCTTTTGTGTAGTGCCCCTTCTTTTATATTATAAGCTTCCTGAGGGCAATTAATATATTTATTTTTATTAATTATATACCAATACTTAGTACAATTTCTGGCACATAGTTGGCACTCAAAAATGTTTATTGGATTGGATTGTATGTATATATGATGCTTAGCATATATGTGTATATATGTGTGAGAGATTGAGAGAGAGTTGTTACAAGTGAAATATGAAATAATAGTGAAAACAAAGGTTCAAGCCTCTGAGGATATCCATTTATTAAGCAATGCATGCTAATTGCATAACAAATTGGGATCAGACCTCCTCAGATTGGCATTGAACCCTCAATATAGGGGGAAGATACATATTTTTTGAATTAAGAGGAAAAAATAACAGGATATAACACAGGATATGAGATTAGGTAATCTGAATTTTAATTGGTGGAAAGATTAAGGACTTTCTGAATTTGGAAGGAAATGAGTAACTTTTGAGAGTTGGAAGCATGGGGAAGAGTGAAGAAGTGCAATTCTCTGAAGTCAAAAAAATGGGTGTTTCCACTCCCACTTATCTGTATTCAACGAAAAGAATAAGCAAATAGTAACTGATTGAGCAGTACAGCCCCACTTTTTAAAATAAGATGAAACAATTACTTGATATGTTTAACTATGAGAACACTCCTTCTGTGAATCGTTGAATCTGACTAGGTATCTGGTCAGAATAACCTCACTTAGACCATCAGTTAAAGATCTCTAATCAGCAGGTAGAGGTGGCCCAGGTTACCCACTGCACAGTATTAGATTAAAATATTTTTCTCTTAGTTCTCATAATTGACTAAACTTTTCTCACAAGACAGAAACTAGACTGGATCCATAATTGAATAGAAAGCAGACCAAGCTAGATCCAGAATTTAATAACAAGATATAGTTAATGTGATTCACTCAATTCCTACAATTCCTACCACGAATACACTTGTGTGTCTATATACATGCATATATGTGTATATAGAATATGTGTCTATTTGTAGGCATATGCATATTGTGGAGATATATTTGCATATGTATATATGTATGCACACATATATACACATGCACCCACTAAACATATACATTGTTGAAATCTTTCCCTTCATTCCCCCTGGACCTCTATATCTTTCCAATGCATTTAATACATTATTATTTTATCAAGTTGAAAGACAGCATAACATAGAGACAAGAGTGCTTTGGGGCAATACCATGGTACTCTACCTCTGATGCTTCCTGATCGTGTCACCCTGAACCAGTCATTGATTTTCTTCAAACTCTGTTTCTCCATCTCTAAAATTTTGATGTTAATCTCCAAGTGTCTACCCCACAGGATTGTCTTAGAGTTAAAAGGAAATAAAAAAAATATATCAAGTGGGCAGCTAGATTGCACAGTGGTTAAAGCACCAGCTCTGGATTCAGGAATACCTGAGTTCAAATCCGGCCTCAGACACTTGACACTTACTAGCTGTGTGACCCTGGGCAAGTCACTTAACCCCCATTGCCTGCAAAATATATGTGTATGTGTGTGTGTGTGTGTGTGTGTGTGTGTGTGTGTATTAAGCACTTAGGAATTTTAAGGCATTATATTACAGTTGGGAAAGGAACTGTGATAGAAATTGAGGCTAAGAGACCTTGATTCAAGGTCTACCTCAGACACATGGACAATCCAGGTTATTTAACCTTTAACTTATTCTTTATTTTTGAATTCTATAAACTGATCATTCTCTAACACTATGCATTGAAGACCTATCTAGTACTAATCTTCATTGTCAGAGAGAGTTTCCTCACTGAGAATTTCCTATAGCATTGAAATCATTAAGTTTTGGCCTAAATAGATGTTGCCCATTAGGGTTGCCATACAGGGCTTAACCCTGCAGTAGAGAGTAAGCTCCATGAGGCAAAGTATTATATCGATTTTCTTTATTGTGTCCTTAGAGCTAATCAAGGGACTTTGTTCATACCAGTTGCTTAATCAATGTTTGCTGAAGTGAGGGGAATTGAATATATGGTAAAACTTTTGTAGCCCTAGGACCATGCTCAATTTAACTTTTTAAGTCTTAAAGGAGATATAAAGCATGGGCAATTGGTTGCTTATTGGTGTCAGTAGGGAATAATTTTCTGGGAAAATAAATCAGGCTTTTTTGAACTGATAGAGGAAGGAAATCTATTCTCTGAAGAAGACTGAATCTCCAGATGTTCCATCTGTGAAATAACCTGATGCTGCTTTCCAGACTGGGGAGGGGAGTGAAGAAGGAGGAACAAAAGCCTGCTTATTCTGCTTTCTCATGTCTTACTTCAAGCACACATCGATTTGGTTCAGGAGAAATGATGGGGTTGAAGTTAGAATACATGGGTTCAAAGATTGGCTCTGCCGCTCAGTATGATGTAACCTTGAAGCATTGGATCACCCTTTATGGACCCAAGGTACCTCAAGTATAAACTAGTAGATTAACCTTACATGATTTTAAAGAAATCCAAATAAATCTAGGTGATTTTTTTTCATTTTAACATCTATAATACTAAACAGAAATTTATATAGACAGCAGCAGCAGCAGCACCTTCTGACCTTTTTAGTTGCCGAGAATTTCTTCTTGATAAATGGCTTCCAGAAAGCCCCAGGTCTATCTCACTTCTGTGCTTGACTCATCCCTTCTCTTCCAAATCATCAAGCTCAATTTCCCTGTTGCTGTTGTCTTTTTTTTTTTTGAGAGGCAATGAGGGTTAAATGACTTACCCAGGGTCACACAGCTAGGAAGTATATCAAGTGTCTGAGGCCAGATTTGAACTCAGGTCCTCCTGAATCCAGGGCCAGTGCTTTGTCCACTGAGCCACCTAGTTGTTGTCTTTCAATATTGTCTCTCCAACATTCAAGATTCCAGTATTACAAATCATGTCTGAACCTTTCAGTTATATCAGTATGGTTCATACCAATGATGATACATCCAAAAGAAATGTCCCATCCTCCACCTAGGATCTGACAGCTGTTGGTTATTAGTCTATACGGGACTAGTAAAGAGGCAATCAGTTCCTATGGAAAGGGTATTGGGGTCTGTATATATCTTGTATGTAGGTAGTTATTTGAATATTGCCTCTTCCTTATATTGTGAGCTTCCTGAGAACAGAGATCATTTTTTATATTTATTTGTATCCCCAGAACTAACCACAGTGCCCAGAACATAGTAGTTATTTTTTAAAATGCTTCTTTAGGGGGAAGCTAGGTGGTGCAGTGGATAAAGCACTGGCCTTGGATTCAGGAGGACCTGAGTTCAAATCCAGCCTTAGAAACTTGACACTTAACTAGCTGTGTGACCCTGGGCAAGTCACTTAACCCTCATTGCCCTGCAAAAAAAAATGCTTCTTTACTTGATAATTTGGGTCCCAAGTAGGATCTAAATGAATATAAACCAAAGGACTGAGGTAAGTTTTGAAACTGGGTTTCTATGGAGTGTAGACATCAAAAATTCCAAAGTGAGTGGGAAGTCAGTAGAAAAAGCAGATTTTCAGGCCTAGGTGGTCACTGATAGATTGGGAAGTGGGATACAAAAATGATCAGGGATAATTTGCTCGACAGCATATCTTGTTTTAGAGCAAAAACTCTGCCATCAGCCTTGCCCTAACCTGATATGTGATACAGGCTGAGTTTCTACAATCCTTCCTGACTTCTCTGCAGGCAAAGCACCATCAACATGGCTGTTCTCTTTCAGCTAAATCTTTGTCCATTGGAACTGCCCTGATTTGTCTAATTGGAACATAGAAATGAGAAGTGGTTCCTGGAACTGTTTGGCTACCCTGTGCCTGAGTATGATCTAGAAATGAAGCTACATATCTATATTTTATACCATTGGTATGTAGGTTTCATTAACCTTTAAAAGGCATAGGGGTTAATCTGTCAAATTTCCTTCCTGAAGGCATTAATTAAACTGAAGCAATGGGAGCCAATTTTGTGTCCTTTGAAATGAGTCAGTTTTCCTTAACTCCAGTGGAATTTATTACTGTATAATATCTGAAATGAGATGTTTAATTCTTTACTTGTATTAGGACCCTCTGCTGCACAGTTTAGTTTTCAAAATGCTTAGTGAGTAAACTGACCAAAATCCCCTCATAAGTTTCATGAAAATTGATGTTTTAACTAAGTTGGGTCACGTTATAAATGCAATTCAATTCAATTCATTTCAAGAATCCTATACTTCACAGGTTGTGATTGATTTCTAATCAATTTCAAAAATAAAAATACCTTCCTTTGGGAAGTTTAT
Source organism: Dromiciops gliroides (assembly GCF_019393635.1). Taxonomy (NCBI): domain Eukaryota; kingdom Metazoa; phylum Chordata; class Mammalia; order Microbiotheria; family Microbiotheriidae; genus Dromiciops; species Dromiciops gliroides. The sequence continues at coordinate 688,715,455 of NC_057862.1, forward strand.
AATCTAATAACTGCCCTGGGGTAGCTTCCAATTTAATGACATTCTGAAGTAAAGCTTAAAGGATCTAGGGGACCATTTCACTTCAAACCCCACTTCTGACAGACAAAGTCTGGACTTGAGAAAATGTATGACTTGCATAAGGCCACACAGGTAGAAGAGTTGGGATATTGTTGTTGGGACCTTATTTTTGCATTTCCTTCATTAAAATGAATATAGCTACAAAAGGCAGACAGTAAATTTGCAGATGACACAGAACTGGGGAAGATAGCAAATAAAGATAATGCCAAAATGGTGGTTTAAATAATCCTAATGATCTAGATTGATTGGTTGATTCTAAGAAAATGAAATGGATTAGGAATAAAGGTAATATCTTCTAGTTAGGGCACAGAAGTACAGGATTGGCATGGCCAGAGAATAGCTAAAAATAAACGGAAGAGAAGGAACAGAAAGGTCTTTTCTATGGGTTAGTTGTGAGACACATGTTAAGATCATAGATAAACCATAGCATTCATCTAGTGCAGCTCCATTTTTTAAACAAATAAGGAAATCGAGGCCTGCAGAGTTTAAATGATTTGCAGAAATTAAGTAAAACCTAGTTCACTCAGGCAGTAGGTGGAAGAACAGGGAACTTAAGTTGTGATTACTGACTCCAAATTCAGCACCTTATGATGATGCCAACAAAGATGGCAATAACAACAGCAATGATGTCAGCAGCTTACATTTAAATAACCTTTTCTGCTTTACAAAACGCTTTACAAATATCATCTTCTCATCACCCTAACCTTAGGAGACAGGTTCTATTATCATCCCCTTTTTGTACTTGAGGAAACTGAAGTTGAGGGAAGGAATACTTGCCCAAGATTACACAACTATTATGTAAACATCTAAAGTAAATTTTGAACTCAGGTCTTCATAAGCCCAGTCTAAATGATCTGTTCTATACTGCCTAGCTGCCTGCATGAGCAATACAGGATTCAATGCAAGGAAACCAATAGTTTCATTGTACTCTTTGCTGGTCTGGCCACATTTAATATATTATGTTGACATATGGACCTAGGGACATAGGAAGGACAGAATATTCCCTGAGGAGGGTGACCAGGATGAAGAAGCTACTTGAAGCCATATTCCATGAAGAAAACCCAAATTCCTTCTAGTGGTTTGTTCATCTGTAGAATAAGAGGTTCTTTTGATACAGCCTCTTGTGCCTCTTTTAGCTTAAGATTCTATTATTTTATGTTTACCCAAAAGAAAAAGAAGACCTGGGGGAAAGTAAGAAGCTTATCATTCTAGAATAGGTGAAAATTTGTCTTACAAAAGTGGGTCAGACGTGTGGCTTGAGATGCGAAAAGAATCTGGAATGGAGGGTAGTGGTAGTGGTAGATATTTCAGTCCAATAAGAAGAGGAGCAATATAACAAAGAGAGCTGTCCAAAGAGAGAATGATCTATCTGCCTGCTGCCTACTTGTTACAACATCACATAACAAGTAGCTCAGGCAACAATTGAACCCAATTTTATTTTGTCTCTAAATCCACAGCCCTAACCAGAGCATCATGATACTTCTCAAGGTCAAGTGCAAACTCATCAGTTTCTTCTAGATATTCAATTCCATTCTACAGGAGGAGAAAAAGATACAATTCATTATTTTCAGCATGTCTTCAACAAGCCCTTATTCTGTCACCCCCTCCTGTCCTGTTTATTTTGGTTTTATGGTAATATTCTTTGGGGGGCTATTTTTTAACTCTAGGATGTCTCTTCTCTTATGAGCACATCTGTTCCAGCTGCTGCTTGTTCACTTGAAATCATCCAGCCTCCCTCTGTGACATCATAATCATTTCATTGTCTACCAACTGCAAAGTCACAGACAGCAACCTTGCCAGTCAATTTTGGAAAGAATACTAGCTCTCTTTTTAGAAAAGAAAAAAAAAAAAAAAAAAGCAAAACAAACCATGTGTGCATTAACCTCTTAAATACTCAGAGCATCTTTCCTTCCCATTTCATCTACAATTGGTGAAACTCATTAAAGGTGACTTCTAAAAAGACATATTTAAAGGAATGGACCTGAGAACATATCCATGCTTTCTGTATAATGTTAAAAGATCTTTCAGAGATATGTCTAGGGAAATATTCTGAAATATATCTGGAGAATGCTACAGGAAATGGGAATATTTTTGAGACAAATGTAATAGAGAGAGGTAGAAGAACGCCCAAAGCCAAGATTCCATTGGGAAGAGATCACAGGGCCTTGGTATCCTGCTTGACAGTATGACTCTCACAGGGGGAGGGGAATATGAAGGGAAGGAGGTCACCAGGAGTGAAAAGCATCACATCTAGAAATTTCCTATTTTAGCTCTTTCTTAATAACATCTGAGAACCAGCATGGCATGAGGGTGAAAGAGTTGGTTTTGTGCTGACAAATGTGGAAATATGTTTAATGCAATTGTACATCTATAACCTATATAAGATTGTTTGCTGTCTTGGGGAGGAAGGAGGAAAGAGAGGGAGAGAGAAAAATGTGTAACTCTAAATCTTATAAAAATGAATGTTGAAAATTATCTTTACATATTACTGGAAAAAATAGTATTAAGATACTTGGCCTTGGGACTAAAAAGATCTGAGTTCAAGTCTTGTTTCTGATTACATTTAACCTCTCAATATTCCAAAAGTCAAAGTCCAAGAGAACATGGTGACCTACATAGGTGAGTTTTCCTCATCAAGGGTGTCCCTTGTAGCAACAAAATGACAGGTTGAGTCCCCATCACTTATTTTGCCAATTAAGTTCTAAGTTCACTCACTCCTACCTATTGAGGGAATTTAAATACTGTTGGTGTTTTGTTTTGTTTTGTTTTTAATTTCAGCAATCTGAGGGAAAGTCCCAGTTGTTCTGCCCTAGTTATAACTCTTTCATCAATGAAAAAGAGCAAAGAGCATACAGAAGTCATTTCTCAGAAGCAAGTGGAAACAGCGAGATTGAAACTCTGAGAGATTGTGATTGGAGGAGACCCCTACTTTAGATGGGGTAGGGAGTAGGTTGGGTTTGAGGATTATTTTATCGAAAAAACAGAAAACAGGAGAAGGAAGTAGGCCACATAATATTAATATAATATAATACAATATAATATAATATACTTTAAGGTGAGATGATATGATAATAATATTATAATAATAACCTCAGCTATTTCTACTTACGAAAGGATTATGAGAATTGTCAATGCCCTCTAAATTCCTCTGCTTTTGTGCACAGTTCCAGTTGCAGAGTCCTAATTAAGACTCTAAACATTATAATCTATGAAAAATAGCTTGGATCCCTGAATTCATTGCCTGAAAGTACTTCAATGCTTATAGAACTTATATATGTTCAGATTGTTGAAGAAAAATATCTATTTCAAGGAATATGAATAGTATAGGTAATGTTGACACAAGTGCTCTCTTACCCAAAATGCTAATAATTCATTGTCACCTGTTTGATAGTCAGGAGACAAAGAAGATGAAGCTCAATGTGGAGAAGGGAAAAAGAAGAAAATGAAAAACTATATGCCCAGGATTTTCCAGAAAATTACAGTATAATGAAAGTTATTTCCAAATAGGAAAATTTTGTAAGCCTAGTCTTAGGGGCACCGTGTCTGGTTCATGATATACCTTTGCCAAAATTATTTTCTTAAAGCACTGGTGAGGTCATGTCTTGTCCCTACTCAGTAAATTCCATCAGCTCCCAATTGTCTCTAGGAATAATGATAAACTCCTTTGTTTTACATATAAAGCTTTTCACAGTCTGGCCTCACTACACTGCTGTAATTTGAATATGCTTTCTGACCTTGCCTATACTGTATATTCAACTCTACTGATCTTTGAGCTATCCTTCACACATGACATTCAAGTGGAAAGAGCACTAACTCTGGAAGTAAAGAATGAAGAGCATTTATTAAGCACTTATTTTGTGCCATGTATTGGATAAACTCTGTGGAAGTAGACAAAGATTATTTCAGCTCTCAAAGACTTTACATTGTAATAAAGGAAGGGAAAACTGAGGAAGGGCTGGATTTGAAAGGGCCAGGAAGTATAGGAGCGTTCTGATTCTGTTTAAGATAAGTTGATGGATAAACAGTTTAGAATCCAGGCTCCAGTGGGTGAACAAGGGGTGAGTAGGATGAAGAGAGAGATCCAAGTTTGGTTACATGACTTGGAACTAAACAGAAGAGGTATTTGACTCCTCTGAAGTCTTAAGTTCAAATCCTACCCCTTAAGTTAACTACGTATTTAATTTAGGAAAGTCACCTAACCTCCTAGGCATCAATTTCCTCATCTGTAAAATGAGAGGGCTGGTCTAGAGGAAATCTGGGGTCTTTTCTTGGTTTGAAATGCTCTCTCCCAACTCCGTTCATATTGCTGAAATGCATTCAAACCTTATAAACTGCTGAATGCGTTACCTGCTGAAGTAGAAAAGGTACACTTTCTACATGAGGCTCCTAATTTTCCCTCATACTTGGATCCTCCCTTCTAAATTAAATAATGCTTATTTCTTGTATATTCTGTATGTACTCATTCATTCATTTTGTTTGTTTGCTTGTTGATTTATTTATGTGTCTGTTGTCTCCCTTGATAGAGTGGGAGCTGCTTGAAGTTAGGGACTCTTATTTTTGTCTTTGGATCCCCAACAACTATTGAAGTGCCTTATGTATATATTTGTGCCTGACATAAATATATTTTGAAATATTAATAAATGCTTGTTGGCACAATAAATGACAGAGGACAGTTTCTGTGTCACATGAAAGCTATCAACCACATGACTCAATGAATTCATACCAATGAACTGGCAGTAGACATTTATTTAATAAGGAGTCAAGTGTTACAAAGTTTATATACTAACAATACTTGGCATTTATATGACAAGTTAAAGTCTGCAATTCACTCTATATAAACTAAACCAACATGAGTGCCACAACAAATATGTAATATAGATGGGTACAACTAGTGTTGCATTCTCTTTACAGATAAAGAAAATTGACGTTCAGAAATATGAAAGTACTTGCTCATGTTGATACACCTGGTTTTAGGGGCAAGATTTGGGACCTGGTCTTCATGTCCAGCACCAGATCCATATTCCTTTTGCCACAGATCTCAAACACTGGAGTTAGAGCCTGAAGACATAGTTTTGAAACTTAGATCTTCAATTGATCTATTGTGTGATCTTGGGAATGTCCCTTATCATTCTAACCTGTTTCCACACCCCTAAAAACTGAGTGAAATAGACTTGATCTCTAAGATCCTCTCTATCCTTAAATGCTGTGAGGAACATATGATCTCATGGAGTTTATAGAGTAGTAGAAAGAGGAAATCAAATAGATAGATAGATAGATAGATAGATAGATAGATAGATAGATAGATAGATAGATAGATAGATAGATCTATTAGGCATAGTTGCGTGATGAGTGATTCAGAGACGTACAGGATAAACTGCTATGTGAGACATGTGAAGGAGAATAGTATTACTGATGGGGATATCAGGAAAGAATTCATGACTCATAGGCTTGTTGTGAGGAAAGTACTTTCATGAATCTTGGAATACTATAAATATAGGTTGTTAGTGTGAGTTAAGGACAGCTACATTGGTACACTGGATTTGAAGTCAGGAAGACCTGAGTTTAAATTCAGCTTCTAACACTTACTAGCTATGTGATCTTGGGCAGGTGACTTAAATCATGTTTACCTCAAATTGCTCATCTGTAAAATTAACTAGAGATGGAAATGGCAATCCATTTCAGTATTTTGGCCAAGAGAACCCCAAATGGGGTCACAAAGAGTTGGACATGACTGAAACAACTGAACAACTAGTGTGAATTATATGGAAGACTTGATATTTGAGATGGACTTTAAAGGATGGGTGTGATTTCAAAAGGCATAGATGGGAAGAAAGGATATTCCATATGTAGTGGGATATAATAACAGAAAGTGAGGATTAAATATCAAAGGTTATAAGGTATTAAATGTGTTAATGAAGTGCAAAGGTATGTGTATATACTGGCTTCCTTTCAGGATGGGTAGGAAAGACTCTGATTGAATTGGAAATTAATTCCTGGCTATTGACTGGGGAAAAAATGGGCTATAGACTGGCTTGCCCAAGCTGGCTAATCTCACACAACAGTTCAGAGACTTTCAGATCCAGAAAAGAATAAAAATCAATATTCTCCAGACATACAAACAGAAAGACAGCATTCAAAACAGGAAAATGCTTCTAGGACCAAGATCCCTGTCAGGAAATAAAGTTGGTTCAGTATTCAAGGGCTGGAATGACAAGAGCCTAGATACAGAGGGAGCTCAGCAAACCAACCAATCTTAACAAAAACACTGTGCCCAGTGATGAACCACATGAGGAATCCCCAAGAAAGGAAAGGGATCAGAAATACCAGAGGCATGACTTACCTTGACCACATGTGTCCTCTAAATGTTAACTGCACTATCATTCAATTCTTAAATTGTGTGAATTTTTACAGGAAAACAGCATGTATTTATAGAGGAATATGGGTCAACTTTATGATAGGGAGGGTGCAGAGAAGGATTCTAGCTACTGTTCTTACTGCATCATCTTATTAAGTGACTTTATGTTCAGCTAATTAGATCTACTGTTGTTGTTCCATTGTGTCTGACTCTTCCTGACCCCATTTCAGGTTTTCTAGGCAAAGATACTGAAGCAGCTTGCCATTTCCTTCTCCAATTCATTTTACTGATGAGGAAACTGAGGAAAATAGGGTTAAATGACTTGCCCACTATCATACAGCTTTTAAGTATCTGAGGCCAGATTTGAATTCAGGAAGATGAGTCTTGCTGACTCCATAACCAGCACTCTACCCAGTATGCCAGCTAGCTGACCTATTATATCTACTGATTGAATACTAAAGGGAAACTTATCAATAAAAAGTGATGGGCTATAGTTTTAGGGTTGTAGGCCTACAGACAATATGTATTCTTTAACCTAACATTAGTACATAATACTTTTTCAGGACATGCTACAGAGTCAAGGAGAATAGTGCCAACAGAGAATCGGGGTATACAAATCCAAAATTTGGGTGAAAGGTTAGATGTCAGAAGAGTCAACATCTTTGGAAAGAAAGGAGATAAGGAGTTCTAAGACAACAAAAGCCACACTACTGAGAAGACAAGGGGATCAGGGAAGACTTCATTTGAATTTGGCTTAATGGTACTGATAGGAATTCTTCAGGCAAAGAGAAAGAGAAAGGACATATGAGTCATAGAGAATAGCTTTAAAAAAGGCACTATGGAAGGTTGGGGAAATAAATGGATGTGCTCTGATACAGTCAAATTATTTATTCATTTAGAAATTAAATCACAAAGAGGGCCCACAATTCTTTTCTTGATTAAAAAAAAATCATGCCCAATTATGTTTTGTATTTAAATGTGTGAGATTTAAAATTGGATATAAGAGCATTAAACTCCCCCTTTGAACTTTTCCCTTATATATCTTCCAGACCAGTAAGAAAAGAAGCCTCTGAGCTTCAGTGAGGGATTCGTTTTTATTGTTTAGCCAACAAACAGGTGATACCGATTAGGGAAATAGGAAAGTAGAAATACAAATGAATAATCCTAGATCTAAGCTTAGTCTACATTCTTTTATAAAACTCACTGAATCCCCAAACTGCCTGCCAGGCCGAGAACCAGAGGCGATCACCAAAGCGTGCGGCGTCAAGCCAGAGTTGTGCGAGACCGAGCGCCAACTTCCGTTCTACCCTCCATTTTAATTTGGTGTCCCGGAAGTATGGCGTGTGTGGCCACACTCTCCCGACCAGCAGCAGATGCACAGCTGTTCATCACTGTCTGTCTCCTCCCCAAAAGGGCAGTCCTTCAAAAGCCACTTCTGTAGTATGCATTCAACTCTCCAATGATTCAGTAAAATCTTCTGTTTTTTACCACAAATGACTAGGGATGGGGGAACAAAAACCGGATTATTTAATTTTTTTTCAATTATCTTTGCTGGATAAGACAGGAACAATTAAAAAATAAAATTACCCAAAACAATTTAAATATTAAATTTAAATTTTTGAATTAATTTTGAATTATTTAAAATATTAAAAAATAAACAACATTAGTTTCAACTGGCCCAGGGAAACCACTGTTTTCTTGAAGATCATAGGTAATTCTGATGGGGGATGGAATTAGGATCAAGTTGATTGTGAGTCATCCTAAAAGAATTACAAGACTCAGTGACTCAGTTTCCCAAATTTTGTTGCAATACTGTGAATGAACACAGGGAAAGAACCAGAAAAGTGGAAAGGGATCTCTCAAATAAATAAATAAAGAAAGTTATATTTATAGTATGGATAAATTGATTATCAGTCTCATTACAAGGGACGGCCTATCCTAATTTGGAGTTCCTGGGGTCCTAAGCCAACCCCTGAGGTGGATACTTTTTCCGTGAAGGCATGTTTTGAGGGTTTTCATAAGGTGAATCTGGGGACAAATTTGGCCTTTTCTGCACATGTCTCTTTTTGGTTCCCATGTCCAGTTTCAAACTATCTTCTTTATCAGCTTGGATTTCTCTACCCTTTCTGTGCATGATTGTTATATTTAAGGACTCTATGACTTGCCTCTTTATGTTCTTGTTATTGGTGCTGACTAATGTGGGTAACAAGAATATAGACTCTGACTTGTATTAATGAAGACGCACATCTTAAGTTATCCATTAACTGGGGTCTGAATCCCTCTTAGAGTTCAAATCCAAATTAGATCTTGGGTCTTAAGTTTTTCTATTAACCCCTTTTTTGCCTCCGACATAAATTCTGGCCCATTATTGGATTATTTGTATAGAGAGTATTCCCTTGCTCATGTAGCAGAAATCTCTCTTGCCAACTATCTTACTGTTTAATTAAAAATTGCTTTTCTAAACTAACGTATCCCCTGGTTGTCTTCTAAGAGAAACATAATAGTAGTAGTTCCTGAGCTATGCTTTTGGGAGTTTGCTAAATCATACTTGGGGTTTAGAGAGGCCCCCATGTACATGCCATAGCCCAGATAGTAAAGGAATATTCCTTAGATAACCTTATTTTATCCTCACAACTGAGTGTTTCAGGCAGGACATGCATTATTAAGCCCATTTTACGAATAAGGAAAAGGAAGATCATGGAAGGTAATGATTTGCCCAAAGCCCCAGAGTGATTAATCAATAACTTCTATCCATGTCTTCACTTCAAGCCTAGAAGCCTTTCCTGGGAAAAATAAGTAACTTTGCTATCCCTTCATAATCTCAGTGGTGCTGGGTGCATCTGAATTGGCTGAGTCTTTTGGTTTGTTTGTTTCTTTGTTTTTTCTCCCTTTTGCACATTAGAGATAGCATAGAGCTCATGACACTGTACAGTTCATTAAAATTAAAAATGAAAACCAGAGATTGTTCTCTTCCACCTTGTCTTGGGGGATCTAGGCTGGTTTCTGTTTGTTGTTTTGATTTCCGCCCCCCAATGTTATGCACTCCCTCTGGGCTCTGTTAGGAGCTAATTCAATTATCCCCTTTGTCTTGCTGCAGGAGCTCTTCTTTAGATTGTTCATATTTATCGATGTTTAACAATGCAAACCCAAACTTGCTGTGAACAGAGACAATATTTAACAAAGTAAATGCTCCAGGGATTTCTGGAGCTGCACCAAATCCTTTCTTTGGACAACACATTTTGAAACAAATATTCCCATACATGGTAAACAGGAAATATATCCTCCTGTTCAGTCCCCCAGAAGATCTGGAAAAACAAACAAATGAAAAAAAAAGAATGCCCAAATGGACCAAGCCCACATACACACAAACCCACTAATCATGTTCAAGGGAGTGAGATTATAGACCATGGGAAACAAAATTCAAAGCACAAAGACACTTCCAGGTTTGATACCATTACCTACACATTATCAGAGAGAGGAAATGCTACCTTTGTCCAGATAATTTAGCATCCTTTTCCTTTATTATTTTATTTTGTTTCTATCTATAGCATGATTTTCATATACTGTTTGATATTAATTATCTTGTTCTCCTTTCCAGCCCCTCCACAACCTAGCAAAAACTTCCCCTCCCAGCTAGATATCATGCTATTCACCTCCATACAGTCAAACTTCACCCAAATCAGACACTTCTTTGACCTCTGTGTGTCCACTGAGCTCTGAGCTCTCACACCTTTGTGCTTTTGCTTATCTTAGTCATTATGGCAGGATTGCATTCCCTAGGTCTCTAATTCCTGACCACATCTATTCTATAAAATCCAACTTAAACATCACCTCTGGCTAGTCTCCACTATTCACTTTGCTTAATAATAACCTTTCTATTTAAACCTCAAATGTCATATTGCTTTGCAAAGACAACAGATCAATTATTCAGTGAACAAACATGAATTAAGTACTTATTATGTGCCAAACAGTGCTATAAATTGGGGAAAAAAAGGCAAAAAGACACAGTCCCTGGCCTCAAGAAGCTCACATGGGTAGCCAAGCACTGCTTCAATAGAAAATGGTATGGGGGTGAGATTTCTTTCCTGATAAGGGTTAAGCCCAGAGAAGCAACAGCAGTGTCAAAATCAAGAAGGGGAAACTGGCCTTCCAACTGAAGATGCCTGGGGCAGAGCCAAAAGCATAGTATTTACCCACAGTTTCATTGGGGTTTCCTGAGGCTGGCTCAAACCACATCTGGATACATTTGCTACTGCCCTGGCTAAAAGAACTTGCTTTATAAGAATGAATCTAAATATCCTCACATAGGGAGGCTGGTGTTGAAAAGTAAAAGGTGAAAGGGTGTCAGACAGCCTTAACTGGGCACTCGTTAATCCCTGAAATCCAATTCCAACCTTTCTGCCAGTTCTCTTTGCAGGTGTATGAAGTTTGGCAGTCCTCCCACCACTGGTTACAATCCTTCTTTTTTTGTTTTTGTTTTTTTGGTGAGGCAATTGGGGTTAAGTGACTTGACTAGGGTCACACAGCTAGTAAGTGTCAAGTGTCTGAGGCTGGATTTGAACTCAGGTCCTCCTGAATCCAGGCCCGGTGCTCTATCTACTATGCCATCTAGCTGCCCCGGTTACAATCCTTCTTGCACAGGGGAACATTCAGGATCAGTTCCTTCCTCCAACTTGAGGACACCAGTTGGATCCAGGGTCCTAGCTTGGGGGAGCACTCATAGACACATGTGTCCTGCATAAAGTGGCATCTGCAGGCCAAACCATAGCCAAAATTACTCCCAGTATGAGACCCTTGGACTCCAGCTTCCTGCCTGACAGAGCCTGGCTCTCCTAAAACCCTGGCTTCCTCCCAATCTGGATTCTTCCCCCTCAAACCTGATCTGGAAACCTCTAACCCCCTACACATTGGATTTCACAGACCCCACACCACTACTGAGTGAGTCAGAGAGTGCCCTTCTCCCCACTTTTAAGTGATTCCAGGTCCAGTCTCCTACCTTTTTCTCTGCATAGCACAATCTACCCTTTTCTTCTTCCTTCTTTTCTTTAGGGGAAATTAAATACTGGTTTTGCCCTCTCTAAAGTGAAATCCTCCTTAATACTACTCCTTTCTATTTTTTTTTTTGTTGTTTTTGAGGCAATTGGGGTTGGGAGACTTGCCCAGGGTCACACAGCTAGTGGGTGTCAAGTGTCTGGGGCCAGATTTGAACTTGGGTACTCCTGACTCCAGGGCCAGTGCTCTGTCCACTGTGTTACCTAGCTGCCTCAACTACTACTCCTTTCAAGTAGGGATTGTTTTATTGATGATATTTGTATCCTTAGTACCCGGTCCATATATGTTTAATAAGTTTAATGTTAATTGATAAAAAATTCTTTTTTTAAAAAACATTTATTTTATTTTATTTTTTTCATATAAATATTTTATTTTCCAGTTACCTTTGGAGATAGTTTTCAACATTTGTTTTTTGTTTTTTTTTTTTGTTTTTTTTTTTTTTTTAGGCAATGGGGGTTAAGTGACTTGCCCAGAGTCACACAGCTAGTAAGTGTCAAGTGTCTGAGGCCGGATTTGAACTCAGGTACTCCTGAATCCAGGGCCGGTGCTTTAACCACTGCGCCATCTAGCTGCCCCCTCAACATTTGTTTTTATGGGATTTCTAGTTTGGGATTTTTCTCCTTCCCTTCCTCCCTCCCCGAGACAGCAGGTAATCTGATATAGGTAATATATGTACAATCACATAAAACATGTTTCTGAATTAGGCATGTTGTGAGAGAAAAATCGGAGCAGAGGTAAAGGACCTCAAAAAAGAAAAACAATAAAAACAATAGAAATGGTATGGTTCGATCTGCATCCAGATTCAACACTTTTTTTTTTCTTCTGGATTTGGAAAGCATTTTCCATCATGAGTCTTGGACCCTTGTGTTTCTGAGAAGAATCAAGTCTGTCACAGTGGATCAACACACAATGTTGTTGATGCTGTGTGCAATGTTCTCCTGGTTCTGCTCATCTCGCTCATCATCGGTTCATGCAGGTTCTCCCAGGTTTCTCTGAAATTGGCCTGCTCATCGTTTCTTGCAGCGCAGTGGTATTCCATTGCATTCGTGTACCGTGGCTTGTTCAGCCATTCCCTAATTGATGGGCAGCCCCTCAATTTCCAATTCCTTGCTGCCTGGGATGCTAAAATGTTCAACTATGAAACCGCAAAAGTGGAAGAGAAAAATAGAAGACATGAAGCTGAACATCTACTTTATAAGTGAATGCAGGGAAATATCACTATGTACATTTCAGACCAAAGGACTATTGATGAAACATACCATATATCTCCAAAGAAAGAAAAGAAATACTATAGGTATGGGAAGCATTTCCTGCTGGGCTGTTAACACCAATCTTAGAACACAAGAGCTCAGTAGTCTCAGTAGGTTAGAAAAGTTTCTCATTTTACAGGGCTGCTGGGCTAAAGGAAAGAAATTGAAGCTCAGACTCAGCTAGGCAACATGCTCTTCAGTGCTATGTGCTTAAGTTGTAGCCATTATTGCTGTTGTTGATTGTGGATGGGGAGAGAAGGGAGAGAAATTTCCTTTTTATTTTTTTGGAAGTCCAAGAGAGAGCTGGTGCTGGATCTGTCCCAGGGCAGCCCTAAAAAGAGAGGTGGTAGAGGTCTTCCATAACTCTTGTAGCCTAATGAAAAAGGTTTCTGCACAAGAGTCTATCCCCTATGACATCCAATGATCAATACTATTTGCAGACACCTACCCTCTGCCCCACAGTTGTGCAGGCACATAGGGAACAATCAAGAGGTGCTGTGTCACATCAGCAAATTAAAAGTACCTTGCCCTCAGCAAAGTTCAATGTCTAAGTCCTTTCATACAAAGCCAGAGCACATATTCCATGGGATTGTCCCCACTACATTTATTTATATTGTGAGAGGTATCTTGCTGGAGGAGCATCTTTTAGGTTACTTTTTACTCTATCACATCACAGAAACAATAAGTACAGTAGAATCTTGTATGCTCTACAACTTTCAGTCAGTTATGTGACTGAAAATGTAGTAAGCTATAAAATACTGTTTGTGAAAGCAGTCAGCTCTCTTATACCTTTATCCAGGATATGCCTGATATATGCATAGATAATTTTCATAAATATGTTATAAAGGGGAGAAAGGCAAAAAAAAGAAAGAAAGAAAATGGTATGGGGCTTGGAAACATGAAGCCCTAACTTAGAATGTTGCATGAGTCATTTACTAGCTGAGACCCTAGAAAAGTCATTTTACTTTTCTGTGATGAGGTTCTGCATCTTTTTAATCAGAACAACAGCTTTTACTTCACAGTAATAACTGCAGCAAAGATACAAACCAAAATGCTCTTTGAAGTCATTTGGGGAAGATCATCAAGACCAGGAACATCAGGCAAAACTTCCTGTGAAGACTGTCCTTATGTGGGACATAAAAAGAATGAGTGAGCAAATGAATGAATTAGGAAATTTTGGAATTGGAGGCAGGGATAACAGGATTCATATATAGCCTCTATCACATATTAGCTGTTTGACACTGGGAAAACCACTTAAATTCTCTGTATCTCAGTTTTTTCATCTGTAAAATGATGGTGCTAATGACATCTAGGGTACATTCCAGCTCTAATTCTATCATCTTTTCCCATGACTGATGTCTTAAGACTTTCTAATGGAATAATCACTGATTCATGACCCCACAATTAAATACAAGATCACAATTGAGAAATTTTCAAGATTTCTTTTAATTATTTGCTTTCTGTCTAGGAAACAAACAAGTCAATGTGTGGGAGACAATGTCTATGTAGAAAATTTTTGAGATCTCCATCTGTTCTAAAAACACTTATTTTTAATCACTCATTATTATTAAAGTCAAAGGGGTATGTGTGTGTGTCTATATATATGTATGTATATATATATATATATGTATATATATATATATATATATATACACATACATAGATAGATATGTATGTGTGTGTGTTTCCCTGAGTACACAATTGTTTGGGAAAACAGGGATGAAAGTCAAACATGATAACATTTCCTTTCCCTTTATTCATGAGGCCTCTGGAAACTAATGAGATTTATTCTGAGAATGGCTTTCTAATTGTGCTTTAACTGCATGGTGACATTTCATAATGTCAGAAGGATTTTGCTTTAGGCAGAGTGATTTTGGTCCCTGCAGAAAATTAATTACCACTTTCTGAATAAGCCACATTTTATTTTATTTTATTTTTTATAAATGCGCAAAGCAAAATTCTCAAGGTTAACCTGCTTTCCAATAGTGAAGAAATCTTGGGGAATAAAGGGGTAAAATGCACATCTACTTTAGGTCTAGTTTTATAGCCAATTTTGCCTACATAAACAAACCTGCCATGGGTAAAAGTGGAAGTCATCTACTAACAGGTATCAAAAACAACTAGTGTGTCCTAGAAATACCATAGACTTTCAGAATGTATTTCCATGGACAAAATGAGTTACTAACTTTTTTTTTTTCAGTGAGGCAATTGGGGTTAAGTGACTTGCCCAAGGTCACACAGCTAGTAAGTGTTAAGTGTCTGAGGCCAGATTTGAACTCAGGTACTCCTGACTCCAGCGCTGGTGCTCTATCCACTGCGCCACCTAGCTGCCCCATTTACTAACTTTTGAGGTGAGATAGAATCCCATTTATTATTATTGGATCAAAGATCTAGAAAAAGAAGTGTGAGATTTAGCGTGCTACCAACCTGTTGAGAAACATACTGAAGGGAAGCTCTGCCATGAATAGAACACATGTGAGTTAGCATCCAGAAATGACCTTTCTGGGGTTTTGAAGGTCAGATCAGGATCAGAAAGTGATGTCAATCAGAGATACCAGCCAATTAGCTTGGGGCTGTGTGTGTGGATGGCCCTCTTTCTTGTTTCACAAGAGGCATCTAGGAGAAGCTGTGGAGGGGAGAGAGCTTTTCATTTCCATATGGTGGAGAGCCAGCAGGGAAAGGAAGAATAGGGAGAGTAGACAAATCTCATACTTTATTCATGTGTTTCTCTTTACTAACCCCTAATATGCTTTAATAAATACTTAATGCCCAAAGATGGGTGCTATACATTTTCCAATTTAAGGCAACCACTCGTTAGATTTTAAACATCACAGCTAGAATTTTAGTTCCTTACATAAGAGAAACCAGGGGACATCTAATCTGATACCCTTGTTTTATTGACATTTGGAGAGAAAAATTGGTTTACCTAAAAACAGAAAAGTTGTAAGTTACAGAGTAAAGTTTCAAACCCAGTTTCAGTGAATTCAATGCCAATTCCCTTTACATGGTCTGTGAGAGTTTATTGATCCAGTTTATAATCTCAGCCAGTTCTCTGTTTTCTCACCATAGTTATTTGCCCCCAAATCCACTGTCCACTCTCCCTTTCATGGCCATGAATATTAGGATTAGAGAGTCATCACAGTATGGTAGCTAGGCTTAGAGTTAATACTAGCTAAGTGACCATAGGTAAGTCACTTAACGTCTCTTGGCCCCAAAGATGATTGTAGACTAGTAATATGGGAAAGGGTTCTGTTCCATTTGAAAATATATGAGGGTGCTTATCTCAGTTCTAGGTTTTAGGGAATTTAGCTGGATTTTATAATATATTGCTACTTATAAATTAGAGGCTATAGCACCAGTCTTTGACATTAAGCATTTTTAAAGCATATTAAATGTTAATAAAGAGAGAGCACATTGCTCAGAAATTTCAGAAGCCCCACATACCTAGGTAGAAAAGAGAGGGGGGGGGCATGCAGCTGCCTCTTCCGGTGTCTCAGGCACAGCATAAAATCCCCAAGGCACAGGTAGAAGACTGGGGAGAGAAGAGAGTGACCTGGCTCACCCCAAGGATTTTTATCCTTTATCAGATAGAGGTGGGTCACTGCACATTGGTCCAAGTTAATTGGCCAGTCCATTGATTGACATGACTTGTGGGGGTTGCCTAGGTGAGTTAACTTCCTTCAGCTAGTCAGGAAGGTCAATCTACATTTCTTTTCCAATTCTACTGACTCGGGGCTGGCCTTAAAAGAGGTCAGGCAAGGCTCCCTTTAGTGCAGGGCCAAAAAACACCCATTATTTTCTCACAGTTCCCAGACCAAAATTGTCCCACACTTACAAAGTCACAAATATAGATCAAAACCTGAAACAAAAGCCTAATTAAAAAAAAAAGTAAGAAGTGATATTGTATTTTTCTAAGAAAAAAATCAACCTTAGTTTTAGGTTCTCACCATATTTGAAGTAAATTAAGTGAATTGGGATCAGAAGAACATAGATTCTCTTAACTAATGACAGGAAGATTTCATGGGAGCCAGGAATGGTTATTGTTGAAGACATACTCATGAAAATTAACTCATGGAGATGAATTTCTCATTTTTTTTTCATTGGAGTGAACTGTCAGATAAGGATTTTTTTTTCTCTTTTTCCCCTGGAATTCCATTTTTACTTGCAAACTGCATTACTTCTACCATCTTAGTACACCAAACTGCTTTCATTTTTCTCTATTTATTTTAGTCTTGGGGGGGGGGGCAGCTAGATGACACAGTGGATAGAGCACCGGCTCAGGATTCAGGAGTACCTGAGTTCAAATCTGGCCTCAGACGCTTAACACTTACTAGCTGTGTGACCCTGGGCAAGTCACTTAACCCCAATTGCCTCACCAAAAAACAAAAAAAAAATGAATGTTAGTCTTTTTTGTGATCATTTCCAAAATTTCTGATTTTGTGATCATTTCCAAAAGGCCATGCATTATGTAACACAACCTCTGGAGCTACTTTGTTGTTGTTGTTGTTTTTCAAATCCCATTCATACTGATCATTTGGGTCCCAAGAAGTTATCTCTCAGGATTACAGGAGTCACCCAGAGGGTTTGAACTTTCTAGTACTATTGATCATATTCCCCAATCAGGGATCCTCTCAATTAATTATAAGCTGGAGTTAATAAGCTTTTAGAAAAGGTTATTTAAAATATTTAAATGCATTTGTTTCAGAAACATTTCTCCACATCAAGGGCAAACTCTTCCCTTGAACACAGTTTCCTTAGTGAGTATGGGGTTCAGATTCTGATAGGATATGTGTACAAAGGATACTCATTGGAAGTTATTTTTCTTCCTTCATGGAATCCTCATAAGCCACACTGAGGTATAGCTCTCTGATGAACTCTGAGAGTCAATGCTTGAAGAATACTGCAATTCTCTTTGTTATGTGTGTCCTCAGTATTTCTCTCAGTTCCTAATGCATATGCAATTTATCCAAATTGTTTCTGACCTTTTATAGTTCCCAAGGTTATCATTTAGTCAATAGAGAGGAAAAGTGGAAAAATATAACTCATCCTCCCTTCTCAAATGGCAATTTTAGTTTTGTGGGACAATGAGGGTTAAGTGACTTGGCCAGGCTCACACAAGTTGTAAGTGTCAAGTGTCTGAGTCCAGATTTGAACTCAGGTCCTCCTCAATCCAGGGCTGGTGCTTTATCTGTTGTGCCACCCAGCTGCACCTCCCAATTTTTTCTCAATGGTAATTTGCCACTTGATTCTACTACTACTTCTTATAATTGTTGTTGAAATGCTCATTTCTGAATTCACTTGTTGCGTACACATAGGCCCAGGCATATGTCTGATCTATACAATTACAAGCTATTTTCTAAGTGACATCATTTGTATTTATCCAGTAGTCAAAGAATGTTATTACTCTCAAGTTGATTAAAGACTTATTTCATACTTAGTTTAGATATTTGATCGATTGATTCAATCAATGCTGGGCCTTCTATGATTCCATTGAAAGGCCAGCCTTTCCAATTAGATCCCATAGCTACTGCTTGAAGAAAGGGAGATGAATGGCAGTGAGCTCTCTGCATGAATGCTGTTTTCTACAGGAAGTCTTTCCTGTTATAATAAAATGAAAAAGAAAAAAAGAGAATTGAATGGATTGATTCATTGACTAAAAGAATCATGGAGTTATAGGATTTAGAGGTGGAAGGGACCTTTTCTCACCATCTAGTCCCTCTCTTTTGTGTTACAGAAGTGAAAACTTTGATCAAGGGTAGTCAAGTGCTTTGCTCGATATTTGTTATCTAACTTGACACTAAATGTGTGACCTTGGGTGACTCACTTAACCCTCATTGCCCCACAGAAACATAAAAAAAATTTTAAATTTAATTTTTTTTAAAACATATCATTAGGCTACAACTTTTGGGGGCAGCCAGGTGGTAGAGTACATAAAGCACTGGCCCTGGATTCAGCAGAACCTGAGTTCAAATCTACTCTCAGATACTTGACACTTACTAGATGTGTAACACAGGGCAAATTACTTAACCCTCATTGCCCTGCCCCCACAACAATTTTTTTAAAAGCTTAAAAAATTCATTATCTAAATAAGCTGAAAAATTGAGATTTCTAAAAGAGGTCTGGTTGATTTCTCTCCTTAAGAACCTCAAATGAGGGGCAGCTAGGTGGCACAGTGGATAGAGCACTGGCCCTGGATTCAGGAGGACATGACTTCAAATCTGGCTTCAGACACTTAACACTTACTAGCTGTGTGACTGGGCAAGTCACTTAAACTCAATTGCCCCACAAAAAAAGAACCTCAAATGACTTTCTCTTGGCACTGCAATACACTATACGGTCTTCTTTGGTTATTAAAGCTCTTGGAAAGGGGAGGGGACCACCAGCAGGGCTTAGCAGGCTCTGAGGCTGGTATCCAATTCTGGACTCCCATTCCAGCAAGAATGTAAAGCTGATTAGAACAAGATCCATGGCCTATGCCACAAGTGCCAGGCGATGTTCCTGGGCTTGACAATCCTCCTGTAGCTGGAGGTGCTGCTCAAAATCTGTAATGACACCCATAGCCAGTACTATGATCTGCTCAGAATATTTGTATGGATGCTTTCTCTCTGAGAGTAACTACCTCTTTCTGAAGGAACTAGGCCCAGGGCAAACAGTCTTTGGAAACCATTTGTCTTCAAAGGCCTACAAGGTCAAATACCCAGAGAATTTCTTCCTTTTCCTCCTGCTCCTCCTCCTCAGGTAAGCACAAGCTCGCTAGCATCAACCCCTTCTTTGGCAAACACAAGAGACACTACAATATAAATCTCTCAAAAATTTCCATGGGCTCCTTCAGCCACCTGCCCAGAGCAAGCATTTTAGATGAGAAGGTTTTTGCTCACCCAGAGGACTGTCCCCCGACTTGCAGATCTGGCCCATCATGTACCACACGAAAAGCTACTGTGTGGCCTCCTGTGGCCAGACTCTGACAAAGATGACCAAGGCTGGGAGGAGAACCACCGAGACATCTCCTTTATTTTTGGAACCAAGTTCCTGAACAAGCATGACCTGGACCTCATCTGCAAGTGCACCAGATTGGAGCGGGAGAGGGTTGAAGCTAGGGTCAGGACATCCTGACTCAGTGCTGACCAGGTTTTGCTTTGGCCCAAGTGGTAGAATATGTCTGTGAGTCCTTTGCTAAGTGGCAGCTAGTGACATCCTTCTCTGGCTCCAACTACTGTGGCAAGTTTGACAATTCAGGCAACTTATGGACTCTTTCCAGTTGGGTGATCCCATGCCTGGAAGGGAGGGCAAATTTCATGGACCAGGCTCCCCAGGGTGGTACCTCTGACCAGCCCTATACTCTCTGTAGATCCTTGTTGGAATGTATAGATACTGACAAGAACAAAGGCAAATAGGGGTAATCCCATGGTCTCATTCATGGCAGCTGCCCCACCTTTCCATCCTGCAAATCCAAAAAAGCCTAGAAATAGCTTTTCCTGGGCTTCTTCAGGCATGACTGATTGGGCAGAAACCCTGGCTTCTCTTGCTGTATCAGACACCCAGGAGGGTGTCCAAACTTCAGTGTATTTTTATAAAGCAAAATCAAATTGAGCTTAATCTGTTCAAGACCTGGCCTATTCTTCCCCCACCCTTCTGCCCCATGATCTGGATCCTGGGCAGGAAGATGAGGGAAGAGAGAGGAAGGACCCCTTAAAGCAGGGAAGAAAACTTGAATCCTTCCTGGGCTCAGCTGCTCTGCCTCTTGGGCAGAGGGGTTGTGGGAACATAAGGCCCTGTGCCTTTTTCTGGTCTTTTCTGAATAAATTCCAAAGCTGGATTCAAAAACAACTAAACAATAAATCTTTTCCATTGTACTCAAAGTTACCTTACCATGCAGCTTAAACAGCACTTTCCTTCATATAATTTACCTTTCTCCATAGCTGAACTGCTTGCTCTTCCCTCTGAGTTTGTATAGTCTGTCTGTACCTTTTAGAATATTGCCCCTTCTTACCTTCACTTAACAGAAACCCTAACTCCCTTTGAAATTGAGCTCAAGTATTACCAACTACAGGGAGGTAGTGATCAAACCAGTTGCTAATGCCATGCCTCTGTAAGGATTACTTTGCATCTGCTAAGTACATATGTTGCATTCACTTTTCTGTGTTCATTTTTATATCCATTAGCCTCCAAATTCCTTGAGAACACTATTACATTTATTTTTCTTTAAATCTACATCTTTGTATCTGTATCTTTGTGGGTTTTTTTTTTTTAGTATCTGGCCTATAGTTTTTATTTAATGAATGCACATTGAATAAACGAATCCAAAAAAGGGTATATGGCTTTTATATGCAATTGTATGAAAAAGGAAAAAAAATAGATCTGGAGGTTTCAGTGGACCACAAGTTCATTATGAGTCAATATTGTGATATGACATTCAAAAATACTAATGTACTTTGGGTTCCATCAAAAAGGACCTACAATTTTATTTAGATAGGGAACTCTTTGGTGAGACAACATGTTCCATTAAGACAAGTTAGTACGGGGGGGGGGGCAGCTAGGTGGCACAGTGGATAAAGCACTGGCCCTTAATTTAGGAGGACCTGACTTCAAATCTGGCCTCAGACACTTGACACTTACTAGTGGTATGACCCTGAGCAAGTCACTTAACCCCCATTGCCCCACAAAACAAGCAAAAAAGACAAGTTAGTAACTTCTCTGCAAATTTTTGTCTTAGAGTTGTCTAGAGCACTGGATAGTGAAGGGATTTGATCAGAGTCATGGAGGTAGGATATATTCAATGCACGACTTGAACCCAGGTCTTCTTGAAGTCTAGGCTGGGTCTCTAATAAAAAGTTTATCAGTCATGTGGTGCATTAGATAAAGCACTGACTCTGGAGTCAGGAAGACCTGAGTTAAAATCCAGACTCAAATGAGTAATAGCTGTTTTATCTCAGGCACTGAACTTGAAATCAGAAAGACCAGAGTTGAAAAATTACCTTATCCACCAACTTTGTTATCCTAGGCAAGTCACTTATAATCAACCTGTTTCTTTATCTGTAAAATCTACAAAGTAATAGTAACTATTTTCTAGAATAGGTGTGAGGGTAAAAATGAGACATATGTAATATATGTAAAGTGCTTTTCAGACCTTAAAATGTTATATAAATATTAGCCAGTATTATAACAAGAAAAGTACATCAGTATCTACAAATGCAATTATCACAAGAATGTTGCATAATAACTCTGGGGTGGGAGGGGAGCAGGGATCACCTTTGGCTAGCAAATTGAAGAAACTTTACTGAAGGAGTCAGTATTTGAGCTGGGCCTTGAGGTGCTGGTGGAATTTTGACAAGCAGGTGATCGAGATAGAGGGAAGAGCCTGAGACAAGGCAAAGCATGCAGAAAATGGAAGTCCTGGAAATCTAAGCCCATTCAGAGCAATGACATTGTCTCATCTCCTCACCTATCCTGGATGTTATTCTCTTCTTAATCATATCCATTTTGTCCTTTCTACTTCTACATGATACCTGCTGTTCTTGACAGCATTCAGTTTTATAGTTTTATCATTTTTGAAAATCTACCTCAGATATAAATTTGCCAATTTATTGGTCATGTTGGAAGTTCCCTGTCATAATCCTTGCTTTCAGTCCTTAATGGGCACACCTGGCATCATCAATATTCAAGAGATTGAAAGGTGAGATACTTAGAGTTAGGGACAGTCAGGAAGACCCAGGTTTGAATCCCTCTGCTGTGTAACGATGAGAAAATTTCGTAACCCCTTAGAACCTTGGAAATTATACAAGTACCTGTCATACTGGCTTGCTGTGAGGACGAAATGAGAGAATATGTAAAGGACCTGAAAGATAGAAAAAAATAATTATATGAATACTAATTGTTATTGTATTTAACTATGATCCTGGAACATCTAGGTGGAATAATGGATAGAACATTGGTCTTGAAGTTGGAAGCAACTGAATTCAAATCTTACCTCACACACTTACTGTGTGTGTGACCCTGGGCAAGTCAATTAAGCCCAATTGCCTTTTAAAAAATCTGGGGCCATCTCCAGTCATACTATGTATCTTGCCACTGGACCCAGATGATTGGAGGAGAGTGCAAGATTGGTGACCTTGCATGGCCTTCCCTCACTTAAATCCAAATGATTGTGAGTCATGACTTCACCCTGATGTCATGATCCTCTTCAAGAAAAAGGACAAATGGGGCAGCTAGGTGGCGCAGTGGATAAAGCACTGGCCCTGGATTCAGGAGGACCTGAGTTCAAATGTGGCTTCAGACACTTGACAATTACTAGCTGTGTGACCCTGGGCAAGTCACTTAACACCCATTGCCCTGAAAAAAAAAATGAAGGACAAACAACACCAATGCTCATGATCCAAGTATTTCAGGCTCCTGGGATGCCATCTTTTCCTTTGCTTCTTTGCTCCTCCTATTTTTCTTTCTTTTCCTAAATCACGATTTTTACCTTGAAAAGAGAACAGTCTTTGACCAAAAACAGGGGAAGTCAGAATCACTAGAAATATATCCCAGTTTCTTCTGACTATATCATTTGTTTTCACATGAGTCAGCAGGATTAGACTGTGGGTAGCTGGGTTGGACAAGTATTGGCAAGCACGCTGATGCCTCTCACATACACACCCTAGGAGGACAAGATCCCCCCCCCAATCAGCCAAGGCAGCCTGACATATGTCTGCCTCTGTACCCCTCAGCCAAGAGTTAGCAACCACTCATTGCAGGGAATAGAAACAGAATACCTCCCACAAGCCTCTGCCTGTGGAGCCTTCCCACCCACTCTGAGCACTCTGTATGCCAAAGGCTCCCAAGTAGAAGCATTATTCTTTGACTTCATCCTAACTTCAGTTTATTTCAAATCACATCCTGAAAATTGTTCACATGAGAAAGTCATGCATAACATGCATATTTCTGCATCAAGAACATGAAGAAAAAGAAGAAGTAGGAGGAGGACGAGGAGGATGAGGAGGACGAGGAGGAAGAGGAAGAGAATGAGAACAAGAAGGAAAAGGAGGAGGAGGAAGAGGTGAAGGATGAAGAGGTGGAGGAGGAGGAGGAGGAGGAGGAGAAGAAGAAGAAGAAGAAGAAGAAGAAGAAGAAGAAGAACAACAACAACAACAACAACAACAACAACAACAACAACAAGAATAAAAACAACAAGAACAAGAACAAGACGACCAAGAACAAAAAGATCAAGAAAAACAAGAAGAACAAGAACAAGAACTTCCTTTGTTTGGCTAAAGTGTCACAAAAAGACTTTGATTTACAATCCAAGCTTGACAACTAACCAGCAATGTGTAATAGAGCAAATCTCTCAGATATACTGGGTCTCAGTTTACTCCTAAAACTGCCTAAAGTGAAAGTCTGGCCATGTTACTTTCCTGATCAAATTCTTCCATAGTTTCCTATTGCCAGTAATATAACAGTATGAACTCCTTAGAAGGCCATTTAAGACATGCACAGTTGGAACCAACAACGTTTCCTGTCCAATTGCTAATTTTGCACCATTGATATACGATATCTTCCAGCCATACTCGCATGAATGATGCTACCCAAACATTGAATTTCATTTCCTGCCCCTCTAACTTTACATACATCGTCCCCAAAACATCATTGCCTGGAGCATACTTCCTTCTCATCTCCACTTCATAGAACACTAAATTTTTCTTCAAAGATCTACCCAGGTCTCCTCTCATACAGGAAGCTTTTCTTGTACTCCTTCCTTACCATTAGTCTTTCATCCACAAGTAGTAACACATAGGCCCCATCAGTAGAATCTAATTACTGATATATTGGTCAGTTTTAGTAAATAGGATTTTCCCCTCTTTTAAAATCTTTTTTATAAGGATTGTTTTCTGGGAAGGGGAGAAGGAAAGTACACATTGGGAAATATAGGCAATATAAAGGCTAAATATATCAAAGTATTTTAAAATAAAAATATTCATATTGACTTTTATATGGAAATAAAGGGGCTGAATTATATGACACCTACATTTGATTTCAGCTATAATCATCTATTGATTTTTCTTCTGTTAAGAGAAAAACCAGGAGTTCAATTGAACAGGTTTATACATTTGGTTTCTAGATTCTAAGACAAGGGGGACAACAACCGTGTAAATGGAAAGACCACCAGAACTAAACTGGATTCTCTAATCCCAGAGAAGGGATGAAGAAATGCACCTTCCTCCTTTCTGTGAAATAGCAGAAGAACATGAGTGTGGGACGTTGCATATATTGTCAAATGTAGTCAATATATTGGTTCGCTTTCCTCAATAGCTTTTTTTTGTTTTTTGTTTTGTTTTGTTTTGTTTTTGCAGGGCAATGGGGTTTAAGTGACTTGCCCAGGGTCACACAGCTAGTAAGTGTCTGAGGCTAGGTTTGAACTCAGGTCCTCCTGAATCCAAGGCTAGTGCCTTATCCATTGCACCACCTAGCTGCCCCCTCCTCAATAGCTTTTAAAGGTTTTTTAAAATTTTCTGTTATAAGAAAAGTCTCACTGACAAGAGGAAGTTGGAAGGATATAGTCAGGATGAATATTTAAAATGGGATTAATAAAATATTTTATATAAATGTTTTCTTAGACATTTAAAACCCTAATAATCTTCCTAGCTTCCAATTTCTGAAGCTCAAACATCAAACCTAGTGTCATGCTTAGATTTTTGTGAGTTTTTCAGGAGATTTCTTTGAAATTCATCTTCACTGAAATGGAACATTGGATGAGTCTGAAGTAAATGGTCAGGAAAAATAATGACCCATGAAAAGAAACCATCATTTCCATTCCCAGTAGGCTCCCCCACTCTTGTAAATTGCAAGTTTTCTTTCCTAGAAATCAAAGCAGCATTGACATAGCTTAAAGTACTGCTAGGCTCTGTGCCATCACTCAATGAGACAACATGAAGATAAAAGTAGGAAGAGATGGAACCTCTCTGGACCAAATAACCAATGTATAGACTAAGTTAAAAATGGGGTGAATGGGAACAATTGTGAGCATTTCTGTGACCAGGAAAGTGACCTGTGCACATTTGGATGAGAACAAATAATGCACTGTCCATCTTTCATTCAGGTTCATAAAGAGCTTTCCATACATTCTCATAGCATCCTTAGCAAAAATGGAAACAGAAAATTATAGATAGGAGAGAAGAGAGATATTTGATTTGTCACTCATTCCTTCTGTCAGAGTGCTTTTCAAATAAAGAGCTTAACATCTCAGCACAACCACCTGTCTCTTTCTAAGGGGAATAAAAAATGTGATTACTAAAGCCACATATTCCAGATCTTTGGAAGGCAATGCTGGTTTTTTTCTTATAATTTCAAAAACAATATTCAACTGTAGTTAAAAAAAACTAATTGATAGAAAATTAACTTACATTGCAAGGGTGACAGTCCAATGTTCTTTGCACAGAGAGTCAAAAATATGATGAGATTTTTGATGAAAGAATGATACAGTAGTCTAATCTGCATCATGCTGGGATAGTGAGAAATGCTAGTGATTCTATAGCAAAATATTTTTGTAGGAAATGAGTCCAATGGGAAGCCATGAAAATTATATCATATTTTACCTGGAAAGAAAAAATGAAAATATTGAATAAATTTAGTTTTACTGACCACTTAGGACATTAGAAGCAGGAGACCTGGTTTGAAACTCTGTCTCTCTCTGCCTCTCTCTATCCCTCTGCCTCTGTCTGTCTGTCTGTCTGTCTTTCTCTCTCTCTCTCTCTCTCTCTCTGTCTCTCTCTCTGTCTCTCTCTCTCTCTGTCTCTCTCTCTCTCTCTCTCTCTCTCTCTCTCTCTCTCTCTCTCTCACACACACACACACACACACACACACACACACACACACACACACACTTTTTTCCCAATTCTCTACATAGTGGGTGTCATAGAACATTTATGAGAAATCTTTGTATTTACAGGAAGGCCTTCAGCATGACAGATAGATTCAGTATGGAAAGTTTATGAGAAAGCAAGAGAAAGAGAAATAAGGGATGTGAAGAGAAACAAAAGTTGCCATTTGTGTCACTGGAGGGAGTAACCCCATCCATGACATGACTGCTCCATCTTTGTCCTAGAGTACACATTAGTGCCTGAGTATATATTTGGGTTTTCTTTCATATACTGAAATAAATTTAATTATGGTCCAGTCACAGGTCAAATACAGCAAAGGAAAATTAATTCAGAAAATTAAGTATTAGGTTTTTATTTAAGATCTCAGTGTTAAGTATCATCATATATTATATTAAAAGAGGCATTGCATTTAATAAATTGATGAAAAGAGGTGGGGAGGAAAGCATGTATTGCAAACATAGTAGGTGCCATGGAACCAGAACACAAAGAAAAAAAATGAGAGTATCTTCCCTCCAGGAATTTCATTTATTAAATTCATTAGTCATTGGGCAATATTTAATGAGCATTTCTAATGTTTTTGCACTTCTTGGTTTGGGACATAGGCTCAGTCACCATTTCCATGTGCTGGCCAATGTAACTTATTAAATCTTAAAATCTTCCCCACACAAATGAGTACATGCAAATATAGTAGTGTAACTAGCATATTAGGGACATTGATCACTATTCTTCCCTAATATGATTTTATTCACTTCAATTCGGTTTAGGTTCAACAACTATTTTATTCCAACTCTGTGTAGGAAGACTCGTCATGTGATATGAAGTCAGGTGAGGTGCTTAGAAGGCTAGTCTCAAAAATAAAAATGAAGAAAAGAAAAGAAAAAAAGAAAAAGAAAGCTAGTCTCAGAACCAGAGTCTGGATTCAGACTCCTGCTTCTAATATATGATGGTTATTTGGCCCTGGGTAAGTCAATTAATATCTCAATTCTCCAGACAATTCTACTGGTTTCAGAGAAGGTTCTGATCTATATTGATAGAGTGAGAGTCTCTACCATTAAATACAAGATTTTGTGTTAATAACTGATATTAATGGGGTTAGGAGTTGGGGGGGGCATTGCAACAACAAAACCAAAAAGCTATCTTTACCCTACAGGCATTTTACATAGAAATAGAGAGGATAAATATAAGATAATTTGAAGAAGCATCTAACCTTTATAATGAAGGACACATTCTACACAGATCTTATAAGATAATGGTGGCTTAAAGAGAAGCCAACTGTCCATAATGATCTCTCCACTTCCCAAATGTCAGCTCAGAACTGTGTCTTTCCTCCTATTCCTTTTCCAGATACAAAATACCAGGAAATATTTGACTGTTAATATTAGATGTATACAAATATTTATCTCAATCAGGGTTTCTAAATTTTTTTCAACTCATGACCCATTTTTGCCCCATAAATGTTTATAGACCCAAGATACACAGGTATATAAAATTGATATGCAAATCAAACATTTACTGCCAAATTTTTGCGACCCCCACATTCAGCTACTTAATCCCATATGAGGTCACAACCCACAGTTTAAGAAGCTTTGATCTAAATCCCATGTAAACCTCATAGGTTACAACTTACTACCCTATGCCTACCCATGAATAGTCTGCATGCCTACAGCTCAATAATAAACTAGGACATATTCATTTTACATAAAGTTCTGGATAGATTATAGCATGTCCCCAGCAAGTAGCAGGCTATTCCAACACCATGTCTTGGTTGGGCATGACTTTATTAGATACTATAAGTTCCAGAAAAAAAACAACAGAAATAAGCATCAAAGTCCTAGGAACTATGGTTGCCCAATGGTTGCTTCTCCATTAATAGTATATTCTTATTCTCCAGTGATGAGAAGGATGGTTGGCAGACAAAGCAAGAAATGGGATCCTGGAGTTGGACAAGTGAAGAGAAACAAAAGCAAAACATGAAATTGGCTATACCTTATTCTCAACTTCTCAAATACTGATTTTATGGCACAAATATAATTACAATGGGGATTTTAGAAATATAAGCATCTTTATATGTTATGTAGGAAGAATCTGGGTGACTCAGTGGATGGAGCTATAGACCTGGAATCAGGAAGACCTGAGTTCATATCCGACTGCAGACACTTATTAGCTGTGTGATCCTGGGCAAGTCATTTAACCTTGCTTTGTCCTAATCCACTGGAGAAGGAAATGGCACCCCTGTCCAGTAAACCTTTTGGGATGTATAGTCTATGGGGTCATGAAGAATTAGAAATGACTGAACAACTGAACAATAATGAATTATCCAATATAAGTCTCTCATTTTATACATTGGAAAGTTGAAGTCAAGAGAGGTGAAGGGACTTGTTCAGAAGACTAACCATCTTTGTTTCTCCCTTAAACCAACCTAATCCAGTCTAATCCTAAATCGAATCCTATCCAATCATGAAACTTTCAATGGGCAATAAAAAAGGTAATTTTGCATAATAGCTAGAAGGCCAACATCAAAGTCAGAAAGAACTGGATTAGAAATATGAATAAACCTATCATTAACCCCCATATGGGAGAAAGCAAGGGCTAGGTATACATCAAAATTACATTCTCTTAGAATTGGAAGCTCAGTCAACATAGAATCAAAGCCAAAGCTGATTAAAAATCCTCTCTGCAGCATAATTTAAAAGAGGTCATCCAGATTTTACTTGAAGACCTTCAATGAAGGGGAACTCACTACCCCCTGAGGAGGACTGATCTGCTTTTTGGATTGCTCTAATAATTATATGATGGTCACAATGATGTGTGCTCTATTAATGAATAATAATTATATTAGGAACTGTTAGAATTTTGTCCTTGAATTATATCCTTCACTATTTCAATAGATCTGAGATTCTAGGGATGTGTGTGCTCCCTGCACAGTTCAGATCCTAATCACTCTATAGAAGATGAAAGGGGTTGGTCTAAATGACTTCTACTGTCTGTTCCAACTCTAAATTTATGATCCTGTGCATTCCCTCCAGCAGTTATTGTCTGTGTTTTCCCATTAATCGTCTACTACTAGGGCCTACCAATGTGTTGCAGTCCTTTCTGGACATTGATTGGGTATCATTAGGTTATCCATCAGGTACCCCTTGCTCCTCCAGTATTAGCAGTTCACATATTTGGCCAGACATATATGTATACCACTACAATGATATGTGGGGGTGTTACTTCAAAATATCACAAAATTTTAGTTAAAAGATGCCACAGAATCCACTGAGAACAATCCAACCCGCCTTCCCCCCCCAAAGATTCCACAATATAACTTTGTTGTTTGCCCTGCATTCTCAGAGAGGATCATGACATCAGGCAGGTGATGTTATGACTTCTAATTAATTAGATTTAAGTGAGGCTGGGCTGTGCAAAGTCACTAGTCTCACTCTCTCCTCCAGAACCATCTGGGTCCAGTGGCAAGATATAGATCATGACAACAGGGAGGGCAGGGAGATGGACCAGAATGCAGAGGGAGACCTTGGCTTTTTTAAGCTAAGGCCTTTCACATAACTCAGTTTGCCTGAGGTAACAAATGAGGCAAACAATGGAAAATAGAAATAGAAATATTTAAATATTTAAATATTAAATTAAAATATTTAAATATTCAAATAGAAAGCAAAATAAACAAAACTAATATAGCCTTCCCAAGAAGAGACAATCTAGCTTCTTCTGCTTGAAGCCCTCCAAAAAGTAGCCCATTACATGCTGGGAGCTCTCTTAAACTTGGAAGTTCTCTTTTCCTTTTCTTAATAGTGTCTCCATTTTTCTCTTTCTAACTTTCATTTTCCTTTGTTTCTTCCCTCCTGTGCTAAATAGAACAAGTGTAACTCCCTTTCCACATGTTAACTCTTCAATTACTTGAACAAAGCTCCCATGTGCCTGAGTCTTCCTTTCTCTTGTCTTGTTGTTCAGTCATATCCAACTCTTCAGGAAACCATGAATCATACATATTCTCCATGGGGATTCTTGTCAAAGATACTAGAGTGGTTTACCATTTCCTTATCAAGTGGATTAAAGCAAAAAGAGGTTAAATGACTTGTCCAAGGGCACACAGCTAATAAGTGTTATAGGCCAGATTTGAGCTTAGGTCTTCCTAATTCCAGGCCTGGCACTCTATCTATTAAGTCACCTAGTTGATGCTCCTACATGAAGGAAAGGTATCTCTCTTGCCTAAATCTCCCATATTCCTCTTTTAAAAAAAATGACTTGTAATCCTTTTATTATTATGGCTACTCTGACGACTTTCTCTCACTTATGGAATGCTTTTTTTTAAAGGATCTAGCTTTATTGAGGCATGCTTGCCTAAAGAATCCTGGCACTGGAAATCAGAGGACAGAAGTTCAAATCTCAGTTATTTTAATTAATACCTATGTCCACTTTGATCAGTCCGTTAACATCTCTTGGCCTCAGTTCATCATTTGGAAAATGAGGGTTTCAGTCATATAACCTTTTTGGAAGTCCTTTCTAGTTCTTGTGTTATGGTCCTTAGTATTTCTCCTTTACCTGTTCAGTGGCTTGCAAACTCATATCTTTAGAGACTCAGGATCCATGGGAAAATCTGGTGTTAAAATGGACTTAATGTTTATAAATACATTTTATTGGTATACTTAGTTTTTAGAAAGTCACTGTGGCTTATTAGACAGAACCTGAGATGACCCCAGTTCAACCACAACTTCTTAAATGTACTTTTGGCAGGATGCGGTATGAGAAATTTTAATTCTTGATGCTCCACAAACTTCCATTCCTGAGGTGTCAACTAACACTAGTAGAGATTTCCTTACCTGGGAAAATGCTATATCAACTAAACCACAAGGCCAATTTCTATTTCTTTGATGTTATATGACCTACATCTTGCAGATTTCTAATCTTAAAAATCTGTCATTTTAGGATCACGATTATCTAATAAATAAAAATGTCTCAAATTATGCTCTAAATCTTTACTTTTATTTTGTTTTGTTTTTCTTTTCTCCGTGTTCTGTTTTATGGTATGATACATGTTCCAGAAAATGTGTGACATCACTTAGTTATAAAAATAATCAAACATATTCTCTTATCCTTTGCTTAATATTGTATTTGTTCCATGAGAATTTCCAAAAGTCAGCTCAAAACAAAACAAAAGTGAACAGTTGGAGGCAAAGACTGTTTGTCCATCCTGTTGTCATACTGAGTACATTCTAGAGACTGGAACTTCAGGCTGATTGTTTAGTTTGAACTTCCACCCTACCTTTATCCCATAAAAAGAAGAAAAAAAAGTCACCTCTATACTATATATATATATATAAAACAAAGAATAATGGAATAAGTTGCTCAAGCAATACATCCAACCCAATTTTTCAGATTGTCTTTCATTCTTTTATTATGCTAAGTTTTGAATAAATAACCTTCCCAATGCTTCAGTGAGGCCTTTGTCATTAATATTGTGCCCTAAATTAGTGCTCAAGGACTTCACCTGAAGAAAAGCAAATTAATTAAAAGCTCTTTATAAGCCTAACAACCTGTTCATTTCACCACAAGAAATGTGACTGTTTGGGGGAAGAAAAGGGAAGAAAGAAAAGAAAGTTACAACCAAGAAAGTAAAATAATAAAGAATCATTCTGTGCCATAGAGCATTAACTCACATTCATTAAAGGTGCCAGGAATTTTAAGGAGACAAATAGAAAACAACAACAACAAGAACAACACAGAGACAGGGAGAAGAAAAAGAAAAGTTAGATTGCTTACAAGATAAAAAAAAAAACATTGAATCAAAATTATTATTAAAATGTTACACAGAGACTTTCAGTCCAGAGAAGAAGTACAGTGTTTTTGAAATGGAAAAGTAAGGAAATTGCCCTTTAATAAAATTGATTTTTAAGGCTAAAATAACCTATTTCACTCAAATCTTAAAAACATCAATTTTGTGTTGGAGAAAGGGGATTATCCATATGTAACAGAGAATAACAAAAACAGAGAACCCATCTTGTCATTAAGCCAGCTGTTACAGGCTTTCAAGAACTAATTGTTAAATAAAAAAAAATACACTCTGGAAAATGGCAAATGCTACACATCAGGGCTGGAATTATTGTTTTGTTAACTTTCTAGTGTTAAGAATATGATGGAGAAAGGGATCATGATACAGATTGAACTTCTGTGTCCTAGATCATCTATGAGCTAGTTAAAAAACATTTCCAAGAATGTACCCACTGAGGTTAACTTGGCTCTATGAAATGCCTCTGTCTTTAGCCTCTGCATTTGCCAGTTTCTTTTCTGGGTAAAGAAGGAAACAAACATTAAGTGCCTACTATGTATCAGGCACTGGGTTAAACACTATGAATAAAAAAGAAAAGCAAAGGACGGAACCTATTCTCAAGGAGCTCACAGTCTATTGGGGAAGACAACTAGCAAGCAAATCAGGGGAAAAAACCAACAACAAAAAACCCTTTGTATAGGATAAGTGAAAAAAAAATAATGGAGGAAAGGCAGTAGGCTAGGAAAGACATTCTATAGAAAGCTGGGACCTGAATCTAAACAAGGAAATTATTGTGAATAATGACAAGATCAAGAATGTGACCATGTTTTATGTGTGGTGAAGTAGGGTGGGAAAGTAGGTCATAGAATATAAGTAGGTTGAAGAACTGAATAATTAACAAGTTGAAGGTAGTGTTAATATTTATGTTGAAATATCCTAGTATGCAGAGTTGAGGAGGAAATAAAATTGTGAGCCAGCTACTGAACTCTTTGAGGAGACTAGTAAAAGGAAATGTCCTGGAAGCCTGTAGCAAACAGCTAGCAAGATTTTGACTGAGTAGAATAAAATAATGAAAACCATTCATTGATAGTCAATGAATTAAATGAAAAGGGGAATTCATCAAAAATGACCAAAAAAGTTGGGAAATACAGTTTGAGAATTAAGAATTAAAGAGGAAAAATGTTTATGGGTTGCCCAGAAACCTCATATCATTCATCATAACTGTTTTCA
Organism: Dromiciops gliroides; assembly: GCF_019393635.1. Classification (NCBI taxonomy): domain Eukaryota; kingdom Metazoa; phylum Chordata; class Mammalia; order Microbiotheria; family Microbiotheriidae; genus Dromiciops; species Dromiciops gliroides. The sequence goes on from NC_057862.1 coordinate 688,749,040, forward strand.
CTTGGGAAAAAAGGTATCTGAAAGCACTGGACATGACAAGTGCTGAATAACATCATAAAAAATGAAAGTAATTATATTTTAAATGACAGGCAATGACTCATTACTGATTTGGAAGTTATTTCTGAACTGGTTGTCTTTGTACAGTCTAATCACCAACTTGTTAGAGCAAAGATAAAAATTAATATAAACCCAGAAGAAAGAATGAAAATGAAATGACTAAGCCATTAAAATGAGTTAATAATATAAAAAAGATAGAGACTATAAATGAAGTATGGGTGATTGACCAATGAAGGACCTATTCTTATACCATGCACAGGTTTCTCTTACATATATCAATAAGTCAGCAAATAAAGATTTATTAAGCACCTCCTATCTACCATGCATAACAGTGCTTGCCTGATTTTGATTAAATGCCCTAAGACTTATTGCATCTTCTTTCAGACATAAATGATTGAGAGTCTGTTCCAAAGTATAAACTACTGTGAGCTTTCAGATGGGTAGAGGGGACATCAGCTGTTCTGTGTAAGGATATAATCCTTTAGATACAGTAATTGAGGTCTGTAGTTTGTTGTTATTCAGTCATTTCAGTTGTGCTCAACTCTCAATTAGCCCACTTGGAGTCTTGGCAAAGTGGAGTGATTTTTCTATTTCCTTTTTCTATTCATTTTACAGATGAGGAAACTAGGGCAAACAAGATTAAGAAACTTGCTCAGGGTCCAAAAATACTAAGTGTCTGAGGTAAAATTAAAACTCAGGTCTTTCTGATGCCAAGCCAAATACTACCTACTCTGCAGTAGAGTCTACCAATGGGTGCCGCAACTGAGTCCAACAAGGCTCCAGCCCTAAGGAGCTAGCTACATACTTTACCCAGAAAAACACTGAAACAACATGGTATCTGAGACATTGTTTCTTTCCAGCAAGGGGATAACATCTATTGGCTATGCCCCACCCGGAAAGTTACTTGATAGGTACTTGTTAAAGAGAGAAAAGGATGCCCAAGTCCATGCATGAGTATCATTTAGTCATTCATTTTCTCTACCAGTGTGTTTCAGTATCTTTACATATCAATATTTAGACCATTTTTTCTCAGGTACTCCGTGTGTCTGCAGTAAGAAAGCTAGACTCCATATTGAGGGGAAGGGGGTTTTGTACCCACCTTCTTGGAGTATGATGCCACTTTTATCAGGGATTGAGAGTGCAGCCAGGAGAATGTACCCTCCTCCTATTAGGGAAACATTTTTGCTATTTCTTCTTATATGAGATCCATCATTATTCCTTCTAGCTATGAAGAAAATTAGAAAATATAAGCATAATGTAGCTTCAGCATTCATGATTGTTTAAAAAATAATACTTTATTTTTTCCAATTACAAATAAAAACTTTTTAGCATCCTTTTTAAATTTTGAGTGTTTTTTTTTTGTTTTTTTTGGTGAGGCAATTGGGATTGTGACTTGTCCAAGGTCACACAGCTAGTAAGTGTCAAGTGTCTGAAGTCAAATTTGAACTCAGGTCCTCCTGAATCCAGGGCCAGTGCTTTATCTACTGTGCCACCTAGCTGCCCCCACTACATTCTTTTATTACTGTGTATTGTGTACCTAATATATTCCATTCATCCACCATTCAATTTTGGAACCAGTTCTAGAGTATTTTAATCATTACCACTTCAAAATACAGTTTGATATTTGGTAGGGCTAGGCTACCTTCTTCCATACATATATATGTGTGTGTGTGTGTGTGTGTACATATATATATATATGCATAAATTTTGATTAATCCCCTTAATATTCTTGACATTTTATTCTTCCAGAAGAAATTTTACTGTATTTTCTAATTCTATAAAATATTTTGGTGGTTTGATTGGTATGGCATGGAGTAAGTAAATTCAATTAGGTAAAATTGTCATTTTATTATTTTGGTTTAGCCTACCAGTGAGAATATTTTTTTCCAATTGTTCAGATTTCAATTTGTTTGTAAGAAAAGTGTTTTGTAATTGTGTTCCTATATTTTTTGGGTTGTCTTGGTAGTTAGAATTCTGAGTATTTTGTGGTGTGCATAGTTATTTTAAATGGAATTTCTCTATCTCTCTCTTGCTGTAGGACTTTGTTGGTAATTAAATATGATGTTGATTTGTATGGGTTTATTTCAAATCCTGCAAGTTTGCTAAAGTTGCTAAAATTATTTCAACGAGTTCATTATTTCATTCTGTAGGATACTCTAAATATAGCAAAGAGTAAACGTTTTGTTTCCCCATTGCCTGTCCTAATTTTTTTTTGATACTTTCTTTTTGTCTCTTCTTGCTATGGCATTTCTAGTACAATATTGAATTCTAATGTTGAAATGGGCATTCCTCCTTCACCCCTGATGTTATTGAGAAGGCTTCCCATTACAAATGATGCATTCTAATGGTTATATATATATACATACATATATATTTATACATATATATATATACATATGTACACAACTTATAATTTGAAGGAAAGAACTATTTATTCCTTTGCTTTCTAATGTGTTTTTTTGAGAATGCCTGTTGTATTTCATCAAATCTTTTCCTATATTTATTAAAACACTCATATTATTTTTGTTGGTTTTGTTCTTCATATCATCAATTATGCTGATAATTTTTCTAATGTTGAAAGAGCCCTGCATTCCTGTTAAAAGTCCTATCTGCTCATGCAAATCCTACCTGATGCATTGCTATAATCTCTTTACTAATATTTTATATAAAATGTTTTGCATCAATATAAGTACAGCAATTGGTCTATAATTTAGTTTCTTTTCATCTCTTCTGGTTAAGGTATCAATGTTATATTTGTGCCATAAAAGGAACTTGGTAGGTTTACTTTGCCTATTTTTCCAAAAAGACTATATAATATTAGAATTAGAGGGCAGCTAGGTGGCTAGAGCACTGGCCCTGGATTCAGGAGGACCTGAGTTCAAATCCAGCCTCAGACACTTGACACTTACTAGCTGTGTGACCTCGGGCAAGTCACTTAACCCTCATTGCCCATCAAAAAAAAAAAAAGAATTAAATGTTCCCTAAATGTTTGGTTTAATTTACTTGTGAATCCATATGGCCCTGGGAATTTTTCTTGTGAACTTCATTGATGGCTTATACAACACACACACACACACACACACACACACACACACACAGGGTTATTTAAGTATTCTATTACCTTTTCCACTAATCTGGACAATTTATATTTTATAATTATTTTTTAAAAATAACTTAGATTGTAAGATTTATTGACATGTAACTGAGCAAAATAGCTCTTAACAATTGCTTTCATTTCATCCTCATTCGTGGTGAATTCACATTTTTTTTAAACAAACATTTATTTTATTTTTTCTATTTACATGTAAGGGTAGTTTTCAACATTAATTTTCATAAGATTTAGAGTTCCAAATTTTTCCCCTCCCTCCTTTTTTCACCCCTCCACAAGACAACAATCAGGTTATAGATGCACAATCCATGGGTGCTCTTTTTATCAGTTCTTTCTATGGGAGTGGATTGTATGCTTCATCATTAGTCCCTTGGGATTGGCTTGGATCATTGTATTGCTGAGAGTAGTTAAGTCATTCACAATTGCTCATCAAACAATGATACTGTCACTATGCACAATGTCCTCCCAGTTCTGCTCACTTCACTATACATCAGTTCATATGAGTCTTTCCAGGTTTTTCTAGTATCATCCTGTTTGTCATTTCCTATAGCACAATACCATTTCACTAAAATCATATATCACAGCTTCTTCAGTCATTCCTCAGACATTCCCTTATTTCCCAATTTTTAGCTACCACAAAGATTTGCTATAAATATTTTTGTACAATTTTCCCCCCTTCTCTTTTTCATGATTACAATTTTTAGCTGTTTCCCTCCATCCTATTCCCTTCCCCATGATATGTACTCTATTATCTATCTTCTTTCACCCTATCCCTCTTCAAAAAGGATTTGCTTCTGTCTGTCCCCTCCCCCAATCTGACCTCCTTTCTTTAGACCCTCTCTCTTTAGTCCCTTCCCCTCCTATTTTCCTGCATTGTTAGATCAATTACTCCACCCAATTTAGTGTGTATGGTATTCCCTCCTTTTCCATTTGGCTTTTCAAGCTGTTGACCTTTTTCATAACTCTCCTGTTTTGTTCTCATTTCTATTTCCATTCTTTTTTCCATCTCCCTTAATCTTCCTTCTATCTCTCCTACTTTTTCTTCAAATTCCCACTGAAACCAATTCACATTTTTCTTGGAAGTTTTGGATGTTGGAGTTTTGGCTTTGTTATTTTCTTCTTCTAAGTGTGTATTCTGCTCTAATTTCCCCCAAAAACTTTTTATAGTCCACTGCTTTCTTTGCCTCTCATTTCAAGCTGGAAGCAGATGTCTGATTGAAATCTGATTCTTTATGGTCGGAAGCTTGGCGTGCCTATGCTCCTCCCTCACCAGACTGCAAGCACTAGAGTCTGACCTCTGAATTAGCGCCTAGGTGCTTTGCCCCAACTTCATCAGTGGTTGCAGTCACTTCACCCCTGCCAGCTTCTGAACCCCCTCACTGGTCTGCAAACCTAGTCTCAGAAGGAGCTGTTGTCACCAAAGACTCTGAGGCCCTAGAAGCACATCTGTTGCTGTCTGGGTATTCACCATGCACTGAGCTCCACTCTCCATCTGTGGGCTGAATTCCAGAAGCAGCTGTTGCCACAGTTGAGTAAGAGGTTCCCAAGGCCTGGTTCTCTGGGGCTGGGGCTGGGGCTGGGTCCACTCAGCATGCTCCACTCTCACCCTGGTACAACAGACCTTTCCTGCTGACCCTCCAAGCTGTCTTTGGCTGGAAAATTATTTCAACCTGTCCTTTTTTATGTTCTGTTGCTCCAACAATTGTTGTATGACATTATTTATAGGTATTTAGAGGGGTTTTGGGGAGAGGTCAGGGAAATCACTGCCTTTTCTACACCATCTTGGCTCTCCCCTGTCTATTTTACCTTTTAGCAAAATATAATTTCCTTTCTTATTCTGTTTAATTAGATCTGGTTTTGCTTTTGTGTTGTCTGAAATGATAATTACTATGCCTGCTTTTTTTTTTACTTCAGCTGAAGCATAATAGATTCTCCTCCAACATTTTGCCTTTACTCTGTATCTATACACATTTCTTATAAAGAACATATTATAGGATTCTTATTTTTAATCGACTATGTTATCCACTTCTGTTTTATTGTTGAGTTCATATTATTCACATTCAGTTATGATTACTAACTGTGCATTTCCTTCCATATTCCTTTTTTTCCCCTCAGTTTATCATTTTCTCTTTCTTCTTTTACCCTGTCCCTCCTCAAAAGAGTTTTCATCTAACCACATCTTCTCCCAATCTTCCTTCCCTTCCATCAGCCATCTATTAACTTCACCAATCAGGAGAATAATACACTGAGGTAGAAGTTCCTTCTATTTATGGTTTTTGGGGTGAGCAGCAAGTATGTTGATAAAGACATTTTTGAGAAGGCAACAGGAGAGTAGAGAGTAAATGATCTAAGAAAGAACACCATCAATTAAAAATAAAACAAAAACAAAAAACATTATTCATGGGTGAAATTATTTTAAAAAGTCATTGGTAACAGACCTAAATAAAAAAAAAAGAAACCATGTGAATAGAAAACTGAAAGCTAAAAACAGATGAAGGGTGGGGAAAAAATCTATAAATGATTTGGTGGTGGTGGTTGTTTATTCCCTTCCCCTTGGTGATAAAAGCAAGCATTTATATAGCACATACTACACACTAGGCACAGTGTTAAATGCTTTCTAAACACTATTTATTTAATCATCGCTGTGATCCTGGGAGGTAAGTGTGATAATTACCCCTCATTTTCATCATAAGGCTAAAAAGTGTCTGAAACTATTTAAGCTCAGATCTTCCTGAATCTGAACCCAGCATTCTATTTATTTTGTCATCTAGTTACCTATGACAAAGACTTCTCACCATCAAAGAGCATGAAGCCCCCAGAGTTGGATTCTAACGTCCTACACTAAGATGTACGTAGACGTTGGAATGACACTGAAGAGAATAAGCATGGTAAAAATGGTTAGATTAAATTAAGTATAAGAAGAGAAGGTCTATGATCGAGGTATACACTTATAAAGACATTGAGAGATCAATTTTAATGCACCTGAAGTACAAGAAGATAATAAAGACCTGGAAAAATCCAACTTTATATTATGTGTAAGATGTCTGAGGAAGCATCAAGAGAGATATGCCTGCATTCCCTTGTATATAAGATCTTAAAGGATTCTTTATTCTTATAGTGAGAGCATTCTTTATAGGTTTCAGAATGGAACAAGCACTTTCCACAAGTGATATTCCACAGTAGATTGCATCTTTACCATCACATAAATGACTGAAATATCAACAAATATTTTCCCTCAATCAACAAGCCTTTAGTGAGTAACTGAAAAGAATAGAGTATGTGCTTTTCACAATCCCACTCTACTTATAGTTTGACAATAAAAAGCATACAATTTGGCAAGCATGGACAATTTGTAGAATAAAACAGTCTTAAAGGCTCTCCTCCAACAAGGTGTATACTCTGCATGCTTAGAGTACCAATCTCAAATGAGGCATAAATCAGAAAGATTTATGCTCATCAAAAGCATTTTCTGCTATCATAGAAAAGATCCATTGAAGTGAAGAGAAAAGCCTAATAAATGGAATGATCTTCCAGATATTCATGTTTTTTCATAACATTGTTATTGCTTATCAAGCCTTGTACCTTTGCATAAACTTCTGACCCTGTTCTATTAAGGATTAAGAGATTTTGGCCTAAGAAATGGATGGTAAAAAGCTCCAATCTCATTAGATTGTGAGCTTCTTGAAAACAGTGACTGTCTCTCACCTTTATGTATATCCTCAGGGCTTAGCACACTGCCTAGAATATTTGTTTTTTAATAAATGCTCATTAACTAAATTTAGGTTGAAAGACCTGATATTGTTTAGTCTGGAGAAGAGATGACTCAGTGTTCATGCAACTGCCTTCAAATATCTAGAGAACTACAACATGGAAGAAAGCTCACGCTTGTTCTATTTTATCCCAAAGGGCAGAAATAGGAAGAATGAAAGTTATAAGGAAGGATATTTTGAGGTGATGTCAGGGGAGAAAAAAAAAATGTGGCTATTCAAAATCAGAATGTACTGCTTTGACATATATGGTTTTCCCTTCCTGAAATTTTCCAGGAAAGTGTAGAAGATGATAAATTGGGTATATCATAGAGTTTCATGTTCTTCAAGTTTGGGTTAGGCAAGGTGACCTCTAGTTCTCTCACAGTTGTAGGATTCTATAATTCTGTCAACATTTGCTATCCTGAAACCAATACTTGCCCAATATGGATTAATGTAGGGGCAAGTGTGACCTCATTGCTTCAATACATTGAGCTTTGCATTCTTTCTTTTATTTTGTTTCCTACCGGGATAATTATTTGTCCTCATTACCATTCTGTATATCTCTGATGAAAACTCATGCCAGAGGATAGGCCCATTATGTTGTATGGAATGTTCCAGTAGAGTGTGCATTTATTCCATAAGTTTCTAAGGCTGATTTTCAATTAAATGCCTTTACTACCCCTTGTGACTATCCATGGACAATAAATGAAACATTTCAGAACATTTCATTAATATTGATGAGCTTTCCACATGGCTGGTTGCTAACCAAAGGATTTCAATTTGTGAAACAGGGATAAATCCAGCAATGAATTATGTACTGGTCATTCTGTTTTAATAAAATGGAATGAAGCTGGGTGTTATAGCAGGATGATATACCCAAGCTCTATAGTCCTTTCTTAGACACTGCGGTGCCGAAGTGATTATGTACAGCCCATATCCCTGCATACAATGGAAGTTATACACACATCCTATACACTCATACATACATACATAGACACACAAAAACATATCCATAGTGACCCATTCTCTGTGTGCCATTCATAATAGAGGTGGATTTGAAGAGGGCTGATTTGGGGATTTCATTATCATTAATCCAGTTACTAGTTATATTTTGCTTTTGGATTTGAACTCAGAAAGATTTAGATTTGAATCTTGGCTTTAAAATATACTGTGTAACCTTTGGCCAACTATTTCATTTATTGAAGTCTTAATTTGATTCATCTATAAGAGTTTAACTAGTTAATATCTAAGGTCATTTTCAAAAATAAATATCTGTTTCTATAATTCCCCCAAGTGTAGACAATTCCCAACTCTTAGAGCCTCAGTGTCCTCACCTGTCCAATAACAATGATAATACTTGCACTACCAAATGCTTTGATTTCGTGAAGCAAGTATGGGCCAGTGTAAATAGGCCTAGATCTGTAACCAGAGAATATTGTTTCTCATCCTGTTTCCACTACTGATTAATTGGCCTCAGGTAAGTCACTCTCTGGCCTCTGTTTCCCTATCTTTAAAAATAAGGGATTAGAATAGCTGATTTCTGATGTCCCTTCCATTTTTAAATCTATGAAACTATAAACAGATGATAGAGAGCGAGAGAGTTACATATAGTTATACATGGTAATATATTTAGTTATATATAGTTACATATGGTTATATATTTAGTTATATGTATAAATGCTTATATATGCACATAACTCCTATATCAAGTCTTTGTGCCCTTCTCTTCTGCTTTTTCACAATCTCCAAATTATTTCAATAATTATTTGTCAAATGCTTATTGCAATTGATTCATTACAATCAAGTAATGAACACACATTAGGCATATACTATGTACTAAGAAGCATTATAGTAGGCATGGGATTACAAAGAGTAATGAAGTGATTTACCATTAATAGTTTGATGTTTCATTGTATACATACAGGTACACACATGGAGAGATAATATATGTATACAATATACATGTATATATATATATATACATAAATGTCTACATTTTCAATTCATACTTCTAAAAATAGATCTGTTCTTATCCTTTTCCTACTCAAAAATATTCAGAGCCTCCCTCTTGTCTCTAGGATAAAATGCAAACTCTGTAGCCGAGAATTTATTGTTGTTCACAATTCTGAAACCAGACATCATTTCTCCTTTTGTGTCCAGATTGCTCCCTTAGTGCACCTCTCATTCCATGCTAACTGATCCATCCCCCAACATTCCATCTCCTACTCCCATGCCTTGATACAGTCTGGGACACTCTCCTTCCTTACTCTGCCTCTTGGAATCCCTATGCAGAGTTTGGGTGCCCCCACCATAGGATACCTTTTCTCATCTTTTCTTCAATCCCCCAAAACATATTTAGTGTCTACCACATTTTAAAATCAATTAGTATATGTTTTGTATTTGCTTTATCTGTACACATGATATATACCCAGAATAGAAAATAAGCTCCTTGCCAGAAACTTGTTTGTTTTGCCCTGGTATTCCCAGACCATCACCTGGGCTATTCCATCCCCTTGCACATTGTACTCATTGAGCATTTTTTTAAATTTGATGAAATGATGTCCTAAAAGTGCCCTGAATCTAGGAGTCAAGAATAATAGGTTTGACCCTATACTTGCATGGGAAGGTCCCTTGAAATATTCAAGTCAATTCAACTACATCTATTGAGATTCTCCTCTGGGCAAAGTACTGTGCTATGGAATGTATACAGTTTAAATAAACAAAGGCTCTTTCTTTGTGTATTGTATAGTAGAGAGGAAATACACCAACTATATTAACTATATTGCAATACATTGTGTAGTACAGGGTTTAAAGTTGTACAAAGCAATATACTTTGTGGGGTCCATGGCAGGAGGCAGGGAGGCTGTCCCCAACAAGGGGAATCACAGAACACTTTCTTGACAGGTTACAAAAGATGGATAGGAATCCAACACAAGGAAAATACAGAAGAAAAAGAAATAAGAGAAGGAAAAGAAGGAAAGAGAGGAGGAAGAAGAGGAGTAGGAGGAGGGGCAGTAAGGGGAATAAAGGATGGAAGAAGAAGAAAAGAATGAGGACATAAGAGGTATGGAGAACCATGGTAAGCAAACAATCACAGAACCAGGAATATTCAATCACCTGGTATTCTGTAATCAGAGTATCTGAATCAAAATCTGTTCTCTAGGGGTAGCTAGGTAGTTTACTGGCTAAAGTACCAGCACTGGAATCAAGAGGACCTGAGTTCAAATCAGACCTCAGACACTTGACATTTACTAGCTGTGTGACCCTGGGCAAGTCATTTAACCCTCATTGCCCTGAAAACACACACACACACACACATACACACACACACAGTCTCTATTTCTTATCATCTATATGATTTTGGCAGGTCATTTAACTTTTCTAAGCCTCAGGCATTTTTAAAAATTTTTTAACTATAAAATGAGGATATTAGAGTAGTTGCCCACTAAGACTGTTGCTGGTTAGTATTTCTATTCCTATGTCCTGGGAATAGGATAGCCTGATTTAGCTAAAGTATGGCAGAGGAAGATAAAGATAATATAAGGTTAGACAGGTAGAATGTCACTAACCTATCTTAGTCTTCAAGAAAATTATAATTTTATAAAGGAAACAAAAATATGTACAAACAATTAGCATAAAGGACCACATATTCTTCATTTATCTATCAATATTTTATTGAGCTCATATTCTTCCCAATACAAGCCTGGTCCTTCATCGGCATATCAAATATTAATATTTTGTTATAAAGTTTCATTCTTATATTCATATCTATGGGCTAAACTATGGAAAATGTGAAATCCTAGGATGTATTACCTTGTGACCAACAGGAGCTGGAATTAAGTTCCCTTGACAAGTGCCATTTAATCAGAGAATCCAAACTCACCTAGTGTTAGAAAAGGCAATCTGATTGTGTATCGTAAAGGCATTGTAACGCCCTCGAAGAGTTTATCCTATTTCTTTCCATTGGAATTTCATTGTCTATAATGTTCTTTGAAATGGATTTAAAAAAACAAACACTATCCAACTGATATATTTGGGGATCATCTATATTCTTCTTTGTCATTACCAGAAATCCACAGCAGTTTAACCAATAAGTATGATCGTTGTTGTTGTTCAATCATTTCAGTCATGTCTGACTCTTCACGACTTCATTTGGTATTTTCTTGGCAAAGATATTGAAGTGGGTAGCCATTTCTTTCTCCAGCTCATTTTGCAAATGAGGAACTGAACCAGAGTTAAATGACTTGCCCAGAATCACACAGCTAGTGCCTGTGGCCATATTTGAACTCAAGAAGATGTCTTCCTGATTCCAAGTTCAGTGCTTTATCTACTGCATCACCTAGCAGTCAGTATCAATTCTAATCACATGAAATTATTCTATTTCTCCCTTCCAAACATTTCAATGGTGCCTTGTTGCTTAAAAGTTTCTAAAGTCCTTTTCATTCCTTGGTCAGGCATTGGAAGTTCTTGGCTCTCTAGTTTATTAATATCTTCCAAGAGGTATCTTTTACTACTTTCCTACAAATGGCTCCACTCATCTTATGTACTAAAAATTCCCCATTGATATTCTATTCTTTGTTATTTCCATGCTTTTGGTTGTTCCATTCATTCTGCCTAGAATGCCCCAATCTCAGTGTGTACTGTAAAACTCCATGTAATTTCCATGGGAAGACAGATTATATCCCATTTAACTTTATACCTTACCTAACCCATGACACATACTTTTATATGGAGTAGGAACTAATTAGTTCTTGTTCAATTAAATAATACCTATAATATCAATATTCCAATAGTACCAAAAACATCTTTAGGGATTTAGAAATATAGGCTTATATTGTCATAACTCTCTAAGATAGATTTTGAAGGACCTGATATATAGGTGATTATTTCTTTGAAGAAAATAAGGATTCATTTCCAGGTCTGTCAGTAGGTAAGCAGGGCTTCATTAATACATGGGCCAGTGGAGTTGGCTTTCCTCAATTATGGCTACTTGGAATACCCACTTTGGGAACACCAACGCAGAAAGAATAATGTAATGTGTCATTCTGCATGGAAAAAGTGGTAATAAATACATTCACTTATCTTTATTAAATACAAAAAAATAATGAATCATTTAATAAATTAAGACATTCTTATAATACAGTACAATCTCTTTTACATCTGAAAGTGTTTTCAGCACCCACTAACTTATCCTTGATTTTCTTTAAAGCCGATCTACCATAACATATTAGATGGTTTGTGAAAAGGAGCTAGTTTGAAAGCAGGAAGATTTATTAGGTGACTATTCTTGATTGTCATTTGTTCCCAAAGAGAACTATGAAATCTGATGATGTCCTGACTTGCATGCATTTGGATTTAATTGAGGAAAGGCTGTGCAAAGTCACCAGTCTTCCCCTTCTTCTCCAGAGCTATCTGGGTCCAGTGGCCAAATATATATCAGGATGACCAGAAACAGCAACAGATGTTTAAAGCAGTTGGAATTAAGTGACTTGCCTAGGGTCACATAGTTAGTAAGTGTCTGAGGTCAGATTTCAGTCTTCCCAACTTCAGGGTTAGTGCTCTATCTACTGAGTCACCATCTGCCTCTGTTTTATTCAACACTCAGCTCAATCCCTACCTTCTAAATCAGGCCTTTCCTTTTCCTCATAGATATCAGTGACCTCTTGAATTACCTTGTAAATATTTGGCATGTTGTGAATAAACCTATACTTTTGATCATAACTATTTATGTGCACATTATCTCCTCTAATGGAATATGAGCTACTCTAGGGTAAGAAATATTCTATTTTATATTTTTTTTCTTCAGCACTTAGAACAATGCTGAATAAATTCAAGGTAATTGGTTTTCTGAAGCTTTCTATATGTGACTACATTTTAACTTTGTGCTTTTGGACATGCAATCAAAAGACATTTATGAGTGCTCACTCTGTGCCAGGCTTTGTGCTAAGAATTGGAGAGAGAAAGGCAAAAGAAAGGCTGCTACCTACCCGTAAGGAGCTCAATCTATCAATCAATCAATCAACTTTTATTAAGTTCCCAATTATATCGTGGACACTGTGCTGAGTGTGGAGGACACAGAAAGAGACAAAAAAAAAATAGCCCCTGTTGTAAAGGGCTTACAATCTGTGTAATTTAAGATTCTAAATGGGGGTTCTAATCTATTCCCCCAGTTTTGGGGGAAACTGACTAAAATCACTGATAAAAATGAGTTTAGGTTTTTAAGGGTTTATTGAAAGGTAGAAAGAGAAAGATTGAGAACAAAATTCCAACAGCATGGCAATCCTATCTTTCCTCAATTGTCCTGTGACTTCCTCTGCTGCCATCACCACCTAAAGTCAGGAACCAAAAAAAGAGAAACCTCTCTGTACAGGCCCTCTTTCCTCCTTCCTGTCCCCTGCCAGAAAATGGGAGGCCCCTTAAGTTGATTGGCTGGTAGCCTTGGTGGACAGTACCCATGCACAAACGTTACTTTCTGACGCCAAGGAAAAGCCACATGGCCTTGTCCTCTGAGGCATTCTACTCATGGTGGAGCTTTCCTATAGTAAGTCTCCAGTAGGTGGCATCATTCCAATCATTACAAATCTAATAGGGGAAAGAATGTGTAAATATATATATAAACAAGTGTTTTCTCTCTCTCTCTCTCTCTCTCTCTCTTTCTCTCTCTCTCTCTGTATCTCTCTGTCTCTGTCTGCCTCTATATATATGTACATGTGTATATGCTTATATAAACATATACATGTATGATAAATGGGAAATGTACAATATATTACACATATATGTATCCATACACATGTATCTGTATGTGTGTACAGATACATACACACATATAAACACATATGAATATGCCCATATACAGACATACATAAACAGAGATACACGTAGGTACATATATACACATTTGAATGCATGTATACACACACATGTGTGTGTAAACAAAGGGAGAACATTAGAATTAAAAGGGATTGGGATAGTCTTCCTTGGGAAAATGAGATTTTAATTAAGACTAAAGAGAGCCATGAAGGTCAGGAGTCAGAGCAGAAGAAGGAAAGTATAGCAGGCATGGGAGCCAGCCAGAGAAAATGCTCAGAGCTGAGAGAAGGAATGATTTGTTATGAAAAACCAGAAGGCCAGAGTCACTGGATCAAATAGTAAATGTCATGGAGTAAGGCCTAAGAATGCAAAGGCAGGAGAGGGCTAAGGTACAAAGGACTTTGTGACAGAGCTCATTGTATTTACTTCCAGAAACTATAGGAAGCCATTGGAGTTTGTTGAGTAGAGGGAAGGAGTCATGTGATCAGATCTACATTTTAGGAAAATTGCTTTAATGGCTGAATGGAGAAGGGACTGGACTAGGAAGAGATCTGAGTCAGGCAGACCCACCTGCATACTATAGCAATAATCAAGATGTGAGGGGATAAGGGGATGCATTGAAGTGGTGGCAGTATTAGGAGAGAAGGGAGCATATTACAAAGCTAAAATTGTCAGGCTTTGGCAAGATCTTAGATATGGTGGAGTGAGAGATAATGAGGAATCAGGGATGATTGTGAGCCTAAGGGACTGGGAGGATAGTGGTACCCTCTGTAATAGTAAGGAAGGTAGGAGGGAAAGAATGCTTATAGGTAAAGATAATAAGTTCTGATTTAGACATAATGAGTTTAAGATATCTATTTGACAGCCAATTTAAGATGTCTGAAAGGCCGTGGGAAGTATAAGATGTAGGGTGAGAGTCAGCAGGGATAAAAGGAACAGGTGAGGGCTTTTTGTTTTGTTTTTTTTTGTTTGTTTTTTTCCAGGATAGGGGAGACATCAGCATATTGATAAGCAATATGAGAGCCAACTAATAAGGAGAGATATAAAATAAATGAAATAATGAGTATGATAGAAGAGACAATCTATTGGAGGAGATAGGATGGAATTGGGGACAATTGAACAATTAAAAGGGCTAACCTTGAAAAAGTAAGGCCAATTCATTATGTGAGGTGGGGTAAAGAAGAAGAAAGTACTTGAATGATAGGAGATGGGGAATAAGGGAGAAGAGGAAGTTCACGTTTAGTAGCCTCAAATTTTCCTGCAAAATATAAGGCAGAGTTCTCAGCTAAGAGAGTGGGGGGAGGGAAAACTATGAAAGCATTTGAGGAGGGTTGAAAAGGCTGGGAAGAGCCATTGTGTAGGATGGGATACTGAATAAATAAAGGAGGTATATGAGGATTGCCTAGCAACAGTGAGGGCCTAGTTGAGTTTATATACTCTAAATTTCTAGTTAACCCAGTCAGAATAGTTCCTTGATTTTCTCCACCGTTTTTCAGTACCACCAGTGTAGGTTCAAAGGAGACAAATGGTGGGAGTAATGTTAGGCTTACACTTGGTTGATTGTACTTAGTTATATGTTAAGTGGAGGATGGATTCAGTAGAGAAAGACAGTGTAGAGTTGAATTGGTTCACCAAGAAGTCAAGATAGGGAGAAAAAGTGAGAGTGGTTAGTTAGGGGAGATAGCCTGGAAGAGAAGTGAGGGGTCAAACAATTGGAGGTAATGGTACAGATGAAAATTAGAATTATGTAAAGGAAAGCAAAGGAAAGGGTGAACAGCCAATGGATTCTGGTCAGATAAGGGGCTTTCAGAATTCTTGAACATGAAAGTGGTGCACTCATGGTTGATGGCAACATCAAGAGTATGACCATTTTTACCAAGTAATAGCACTACTAGGCTTGTGTCCCAGAGATTTAAAGAAAGAGAGAGAGAGAGAGAGAGAGAGAGAGAGAGAGAGAGAGAGAGAAAATAACCTTTATTTACATAAATATTTATAGCAACTTTTTTTCTGGTGGCAAAGATTTGGAAATTGAGGGATTGCCGTTGATTTGGAAATGGCTGAACAAGTTGTGTGTGTCATTTGAAATTATATGGGAGTGCCTGTCTATGTTCTAGGTTTTAGGGAACTTAGCTGGGGTTTCTAATATATTGCTAGTTATAAATTAGAGGCTTTATCATCAGTCTTTGGCATTAAGTATTTATTAAATCATATTAAATGTTAGTAAGAGAGAGCACATGACTCTGAAAGTTCAGAAACCCTACGTACCTAGGGTAGAGGAGGAGAGAGAGAGGTGCCATGTGGCTGCCTCCTTCAGCATCCCAGCCCAAGAGAGCAATGAAAGAGTATAAGTTCCCTGTGGTCCAGAGGAGAGGAGGGTAGCCCTTACACACTGTGCAAAGCTAATTGGCCAGGATCATTCAAATCTATTAGTTTACTAGACTTGAGGGTGGTCCATGAGCAGTATGTGCTGAGGCCAGAGTTCAGAGGTCAGACCCTCTCAGGGGAAAGGCTTTAAGGTACCTGTAGTTTTAATCTCTACTGTCTCTGTTCAGTGACCAAATTCCAACTTTACTGAATATGGGTTGGCTCTCCTGTGGGGGGCCCTCTGGGACCCCCCAACCCATTATTTTCTCGCATGTGTTTATGATTATGACAGAATACCATTATGCCAAAAATCTGAGTGGGTGGTTTCAGAAAAACCTTGAAATACCTATATGAACTGATATAAAATAAAATGAACAGAACCAGGAGAAAAGTGTACACAATAATAGCAATATTGTAATCATTATCTACTGTGAAAGACTTAATTACTCAGATCAATATGATGATCCAAGACAATTCTGAAAGACTCATGATGAAAAATGCTATCTAACTTCAGAGGGAACTGATGAATTCTGAGTGCAAATTAAAATATAATTTTCTCACTTTATTTATTTTTCTTGACTTTTGTGGCATATCTAATATGGCTATATGTTTTGAATGATTTCAAATGTATAATTAACATATTTCTTGCCTTTGCAGTGGATAAAAGAGGGGCTGGAGGGAGAGATTTTAGACCTCCATTTAAAAAAGAAAAAGCATGTCAAAATAAATAAATAATACATTTGAAAGTGGTATGACAATTTTTGTGTGTGCTTGAGATGGGATGGAGGAGTAGCTCATGGAAGGTGAGTAGATTGAGGAACTGATTGGTTAGAATATTTGAGGAGAATTAAAATGTATGTTGAAGTTCCCCAGTTTTAGGCAGGGAAGAAAAAATGTAAACCAGATATGAAATCATTGAAGAAAGAAAGGGAGTGAACTATGGCTCTGTAAAGAATAGCTAACAGGACTTAGATTTGGTGGTAGATGTGAATACTATGAATCTCCAAAAAAGAGAGTTTACTGAGTGATGGAAGAAGGAGGAGAATCTAGAAGTAGCAATGGGTAGCAAGGAGTATTTCAACTCAACCACCTCAAACAGTGAACTATGGAAAATTAGTAAAGGTATGACTGTATTGGAAAAGTGATCAGGGAGTCTGGGTCACCAGGAGGAAGTCAAGTTTCATTAAGAGATGGGAAATGAAGTGCAAGAGGAAAATAATTTAGGTGAAGGGAAGTCTGGTGCTTATGGAACACGCATTTTCAAGGGCACAGTTGAAGAGCTGGGTGGAGTTAGGATGAAGTTTTAGCATAGAATGTTTGAAGATAATGAAAAAGATGAATCAGGTGGTAGGAGATTTGGAATGGCATTTTGATGATGATCTATAGAAGTTTAAATTTGCTCATATTCTAATGGGAAAGACAACATGCAAAAATATGCATACAAAATATCTGCATTATACATCAAAGGTAATCTCAGAGGGAAGGCACTAGCTGTGATAGGGGAAAGGAGAAATGAGGAAAGACTTCTTTATAAGGGGAATAAATGAGGGAGGAAAATATTGCAGGCATAGAGGAAAGAGAAGGTAGTCACTGGGGAAAATACAGAGATTCAAGAAATGGAATGTCATGTGTGAACAATTTTAGGCTATCTAGTGCTCCCCAATCATAAAGTATATTAAAGGGAATTATGTGTAAGAAAACTGAAAAAGTGCCAAGGAATCATGTTGTGATGGGCTCTAAAAACTACACAAAATATTTCATGTTTAATCTTAGAGGTAATAAGGACCCACTGGAGTTTATTGAGTAGGAAAGTAAAATTATCAGATCTATGCTTTGGGAACTAGATTAGGGAGATATTTCAAGCAAGAAGACAAACCAACAAGTTGTAATATTCCTGGCATGAGTGATGAGGAATTGTAGAAGGGTAGTGGTGATGTGAGTGGATAGATGGTATATACAGAAGATATTCTTGGAGGTGGAAATAATAAAACTTTACAACTTATTACAAATTTTAGGATATGTTATATGAGTGTGAATGAAAAGCCAAAAATTACTCTGAAATTTCAAGTGTAGATGACTTGGGATATGGTGGTGTCATGTATGGAACAAAGAAACTACAAAATCGGGGGGATTTTGGGGGGAAATAAAGGCATCTTATTTGGACATATGGAATTTGATAGGTTTAAAAGACATCCAATTATACATTTGCAATTAGTAACTGGTGATGTGAGACTAGTACCCATAACAAAGATTAAGCCTTGGATTTACAGATCTGAGAATCAACTTCAATAAGATGATAAATGAACCTATTAAAGGAATCAGAACACTAAGATAATATAAAGAGAGAGAAGGTCTCATGGCTCAGCAATAGGGGACACTAACAGTTAGTAAGTATAATCCAAAAGAAGATCCATCAAAAAAAAAAGAATAAGTTGTTGTCAAAAAGGAAGGAAAAGGAGAGCTTATTGTCATGAAAATCTATAGAGAAGGGATTATCAAGAAGAGGGCAATGAGCAGTATCAGAGATTGCAGAGGTCAGAAAGGATGAGAATTTGATCAGCTACGTGACTCAGTGAATAGAGAAATGAGCCTGGAGTCAAGTAGATATGAAATAAAATCTCAGACAATTACGAGCTGTGTCATTATGGGCAAGTCAGTTAACCACTTCGTACCTCAGTTTCTTCAACTGTAAAAGGGGTATAATAATAGAATTTATTTCACAGGGATGTTGTGAGGATCAATAGACAAAATATTTGTAAATTGCTTACCATAGTGGCTGGTATATAGTACATATGACAGACAGACTTGTTTCCTTCTTTGCCCTTCCCTAAACTGGGCAATTAAGAGACTATTGAAATATTTGGAAGAAATATTTTCAAATTACTAAAGAGGTTTGACAGCATATTGCAGAGTATTTAGAATCCAGGCAGGAAGGCGGAGCCAAGATGGCGGAGAGGAATCAGCAAGCTGCCTGAGCTCTCCTTCTGTTCCCTCAAAAGGATTATTAAATCAAGCCTCTGGACGGATTCTGAAACTACAGAGCCTGCAAAGAGACAGAGAGACAAAGTCTTCCAACCAGAGATAATTTAGAAGATTTCAGGAAAAGGTCGGTCTGACTCGGGCAAAAGGGAGGCCCAGCGCAGGGCACCAGGCCAGTGCCAAGGGGGTTGGGGCAAGTCAACAGGAGCTAAGGGCCACAGCCGAACAGCTGAGGCCCCTGGAACCTGACTCAAAAATATGGTGGACAAGAAGGACAGTGGAAAAACCTACCTGCACCAGATGAGAGGGCAAGTTGCCAGCTGTAGGGCCACACACAGGACAGGCGGGATTAGGTGCCTAACCGAGCGTGCTCAGACAGGAAGTGCAGGGGGGCAAACTGCACACACTATAAAGGCCTCAGAGTAAAAAGCCAGTCACACAGCACCTATACCCCTGCACAAGAAGCCCAAAACAAGTACCCTGGTGCCCCCAGAGCAGACCTCAACTTAAAAAATAAATAAATAAGCTGCAATAATGAGTAAGAAGCAAAAAAGAGCCCTCTCCATTGAGAGCTTCTGTATCAATAGGGAAGAAGCCAACACAAACTCAAGAACAAAAAGCCTTCCTGGAAGAGCTCAAAAAGGATTTCAAAAATCAATTGAGAGAGGTAGAAGAAAAAATGGGGAGAGAAATGAAAGCAAAACAAGAAAACTATGAAAAAAGAATAAGCAGCTTGGAAAAGGAAGCACAAAGATTGACTGCAGAAAACAATTCCTTAAAAAATTCATCTGGCCAAATGGAAAAAAAAAAAGGTGAATAATCTCACCGAAGAAAACAATGCCTTAAAAAATTCATTTGGCCAAATAGAAAAAAAGGTGCATAATCTCACTGAAGAAAACAATGCCTTAAAAACTAAAATTGGACACTTGAAATATAAGGAATCCATGAGACACCAGGAATCAGTCAAGCAGAATCAAAAGAAAGAAAAAATAGTAGAAAATGTGAAATACTTTGTTGGAAAGACAACTGATCTGGAAAACAGATCGAGGAGAGATAATGTGAGAATCATTGGACTGCCTGAAAACCATGACCAGAAAAAGAATCTAGAAACCATATTCCAGGAAATTATTGAGGAGAACTGCCCTGATATGATAAAATCAGAGGATAAAATCATCATTGAAAGAATCCACTGATCACCTCCTGAAAGAGAACCCAAAAAGAAAATTCCAAGGAATATCGTAGCCAAATTCCAGAATTATCAGGTGAAGGAGAAAATACTCTAAGCAGCCAGAAAGAAGCAATTTAAATATCATGGAGCCACAGTCAGGATTGCTCAGGACCTGGCAGCTTCAACATTAAAGGACCACAAGGCTTGGAATATGATATTCCAGAAGGCAAAGGAGCTTGGATTGCAGCCACGAATCTATTACCCAGCAAAAATGCAAATTCTCTTTCAGGGGAAAATATGGACATTTAATGACATGGGGGACTTTCAATCTTTCCTGATGAAAAGACCAGAACTGAACAGAAAATTCCATCTTAACATACAAGAATTAAGAGAAGTTTAAAAAGGTAAACAGTGAGGTGTGGCTAGGTGGCACAGTAGATAAAGCACTGGCCCTGTATTCAGGAGTACCTGAGTTCAAATCCGGCCTTGACACTTACTAGCTGTGTGACCCTGGGCAAGTCACTTAATCCCCATTGCCCTACCAAAAAAAAAAAAAAAGGTAAGCAGTGGGGAAAAAAGGTTACTCAATTATTCTGAAGTGTTTATATACTTACATGGGAAGATTATACTCATAAATCTTAATGACTGTAAATGCATTTGGACAGAGAGAAGGACTTTACACAGAGGGTATAAATATAAATTGTCTTTGATGTGATGATAAAAAAAATTAAGGGGTTAAAAAGAAGTCTATGGGGAAGAGAAGAAAGGGGAGGTGGAAGGGGATGAATTATATGAAGAGGTGAAAAAAAACCTATTACAATAGAGGGAAAGAAAGGAGGGGTGAACACTGTTTCAACCTTACTCTCATTAGATTTGATTCAAAGAGGGAATAACATATAAGTTGATTGGGATAAATAAACTTAGCTCATTTTTTAGGGAAGCAAAGGGGGAAGGGAAAGGAGAGGACTGATAGAAGGGAGGACAAAAGCAAGGGAGA
Organism: Dromiciops gliroides; assembly: GCF_019393635.1. Lineage (NCBI taxonomy): Eukaryota > Metazoa > Chordata > Mammalia > Microbiotheria > Microbiotheriidae > Dromiciops > Dromiciops gliroides. The sequence goes on from NC_057862.1 coordinate 688,770,273, forward strand.
AAATGGTAAAGAAAAGAGAGGGGGGTGTTAAAAGGGAGGGCAGATTGGGGGAGGCAGGGTTAAGAGATAAAATGTCAGTGAGGAGGAATAGGGTGAAAGAATGGGGGAAAAGTACAAAGGGGGTAAATAGAGTGGAAGGGAATAGACAGTTATTAATAATAACTGTGAATGTGAATGGGATGAACTCTGCTATAAAATGGAAGCAAATTGCAGAGTGGATTAGAAACCAGAATCCTACAATATGCTGTTTACAAGAAACACATTTGAAGAAGAGAGATACACATGGAATAAAGGTAAAAGGCTGGAACAGAATATATTATGCTTCAGCTAAAGTAAAAAAAGCAGGGGTAGCAATCCTTATCTCAGACAACATGCAGGCAAAAATAGATCTCATTAAAAGAGATAAGGAAGGAAATTTCATCTTGCTAAAAGGTACTATAGATAATGAAGTAATATCAATATTAAATATGTATGCACCAAGTAGTATAGCATTCAAATTCTTAGAGGAGAAGTAAAATGAGTTACAAGAGGAATTAGATAGTAATACTATACTAGTAGGGGATCTGAATCTCCCCCTCTCAGAATTTGATAAATCTAGCTGAAAAATAAATAAGAAAGAAGTGAAAGAGATGAATAGATTACTAGAAAAATTAGACAAGATAGATGTCTGGAGAAAATTGAATGGGGATAGAAAGGAATATACCTTTTTCACAGCAGTAAATGGCACATTTTCAAAAATTGACCATGTATTAGGGCACAAAAAGATCATAGTCAAATGTAGAAAGGCAGAAATAGTAAATGCATCCTTCTCAGATCATGATGCAAGAGATATTACATGTAAGAAACAGCCAGGGAAAAGTTGAATGAAAATCAATTGGAAACTAAACAATTTCATTCTAAAGAATGAATGGGCCAAACAAGAAATCTTAGAGAGAATCAATAACTATATCCAAGAGAATGACAATAATGAGACAACATACCAAAATCTATGGGATGCAGCCAAAGCAGTTATTAGGGGGAAATTTATAGTTCTAAATGCTTACATGAATAAAAAAGAGAAAGAGGAGATTAATGAATTGGGCATGCAACTTAAAAAGCTAGAAAAAGAACAAATTAGAAATCCCCAATTAGATACTAAACTAGAGATCCTGAAAATTAAAGGAGAAATTAATAAGATTGAAAGCAAAAAAACTATAGAATTAATCAATGAAACTAAGAACTGGTTTTATGAAAAAAACAATAAAATAGATAAAATATTGGTTAATTTGATTAAAACAAGAAAGAAGAAAACCAAATTACCAGTATCAAAAATGAAAAGGGTGATGTTACCACCAATGAAGTGGAAATTAAAGAAATAATTAGGAATTATTTTGCCCAATTGTATGCCAATAAATTTGACAATCTAAATGAAATGGAAGAATATTTACAAAAATACAAACTGCCCAGGTTAACTGAAGAGGAAATAAAATCCTTAAATAAACCCATATTAGAAAAAGAAATTGAACAAGCCATTAATGAACTCCCTAAGAAAAAATCCCCAGGGCTAGATGGGTTTACAGGTGAATTTTAACAAACATTTAAAGAACAATTAATTCCAATATTATGCAAATTATTTGGAAAAATAGGTGAAGAAGGAGTTCTACCAAATTCGTTTTATGACACAAATATGGTGGTGATACCAAAACCAGGTAAAGCAAAAACAGAGAAAGAAAATTATAGACCAATTTCCTTAATGAATATTGATGCTAAAATATTAAATAAGATATTAGCAAGGATATTACAGCAAGTGATCACCAGGATAATACACTATGACCAGTTGGGATTTATAACAGGAATGCAGGTCTGGTTCAACAATAGGAAAACTGTTAACATAATCAACCACATCAATAAGAAAACCAAGCAAAATCATATGATTATCTCAATAGATGCAGAGAAAGCTTTTGACAAAATACAGCACCCATTCCTAAGAAAAACACTAGAGATTTTAGGAATAGGGGGAGCTTTCCTTAAAATAATAAACACTATCTACCTAAAACCATCAGCAAGTATTATATGCAGTGGAGATAAATTAGAGGTCTTCCCAATAAAATCAGGGGTGAAACAGGGATGTCCATTATCACGCCTATTATTTAATGTTGTCCTCGAAATGTTAGCTTTAGCAATCAGAGAAGAGAAAGGAATTAAAGGAATTAGAATAGGCAAGGAGGAAACAAAACTATCACTCTTTGCATATGATATGATGGTATACTTAAAGAATCCTAGAGAATCAACTCAAAAATTACCTGAATCAATTAATAACTTTAGCAAAGTAGCAGGATATAAAATAAATCCACATAAATCATCAGCATTTCTATACATGACCAACAAAGTCCAGCAGCAAGAGATAGAAAGAGAAATTCCATTTAAAGTAATGAGAGATAATATAAAATACTTGGGAATCTACTTGCCAAGACAAACTCAGTAACTCTATGAACACAACTACCAAACACTCTTCACACGAATCAAATCAGATCTAAACAATTGGAAAGATATAAATTGCTCATGGATAGGCAGAGCTAATATAATAAAAATGACAATACTAACTATATTAATTTACTTATTCAGTGCCATACCAATCAGACTACCTAAAAATTATTTTATAGAGCTAGAAAAAATAATAACAAAATTCATCTGGAAAAACAAAAAATCAAGAATATCCAGGGAAATAATGAAAAAAAAATCACAGGAATGTGGGTTAGTAGTACCAAACCTGGAGCTATGCTATAAAGCAGCAGTCATCAAAACTATCTGGTACTGGCTAAGAAATAGAGTGAAGGATCAATGGAATAGGGGAGACACAGGAAATGCAGAAGTAAATGACACTAGTAATGTAGTGTTTGATAAACCCAAAGACTCCAGCTTCTGGGATAGGAACTCAGTATTTGACAAAAACTGCTGGGAAAACTGGAAGATAGTATGGCAGAAATTAGGCATAGACCAACATCTTACACCTTATACTAAAATAAGGTCAAAATGGATACATGATTTAGACATAAAAGGTGATACCATAGGTAAATTAGGAGAGAAAGAAATAGTATACCTATCAGATCTTTGGAAAGGAAAACAGTTTATGACCAAACAAGAGATAGAGTATATTATAAAATGTACAATGGATGATTTCAATTACATTAAATTAAAAATAATTTGTACAAATGGAAGCAATGAATCCAAAATTAGAAGGCTGAAATAAATCTGGGAAACAATTTTTATGACTAGTACTTCTGATAGAGGCCTCATTTCTATAATATATAGGGAACTAAATCAAATTTATAAGAATCCAAGTCATACCCCAATTGAGAAATGGTTAAAGAATATGAACAGGAAGTTTTCTGATGAAGAAACCAAAGCTATCTATTCCCATATAAAAAAATGCTCTAAATCTCTAATGATTAGAGAGATGCAAATTAAAACAACTCTGAGGTACCACCTGACACCTATCAGATTGGCTAATATGACAAAAAAGGAAAACAATAAATGTTGGAGAAACTGTGGAAAAATTGGAACACTAATGCATTGTTGGTGGAGCTGTGAACTGATCCAACCATTCTGGAGAGCAATTTGGAATTATGCCCAAAGGGTGATAAAGCTGTGCATACCCTTTGACCCAGCAATACCACTTTTGGGTCTTTTTCCCAAAGAAATCATGGAAAGGGGAAAGGGACCCACATGTACAACAATATTTATAGGATCTCTTTATGTGGTGGCAAGGAATTGGAAGTTGAGGAAATGCCCATCAATTGGGGAATGGCTGGACAAGTTGGGGTAAATGAATACAATAGAATACTGTTGTGCTGTAAGAAACGCTGAGCAGGAGGAGTTCAGAGAAACCTGGAGGGTCTTGAGTGGGCTGATGATGAGTGAGATGTGCAGAACCAGAAGAACATTATACTCAGTATGATCAACATTGAGTGTTGATCTAATGTGATGGACAATATTCTTCTCACCAATGCAATGGTATAGAAGAGTTCCAGGGAACTCATGATAGAAGAGGATCTCCAAATCCAAGAAAAAAAAAAAAGAACTGTGGAGTATAGATGCTGAATGAACCATACTATTTCTTTTGTTTTTGGTGCTGATGTTTTTCTATTTTGAGGTTTTTCATCATTGCTCTGATTTTTCTCTTATAACATGACTAATGCAGAAATATGTTTAATGTTTATATATATATGTATACATACATATATATATACATACATACATACATACACACACACACACACACACACACATATATATATATATAAACTATATCAGATTGCCTGCTGTCTAGGGGAGGGGAGAGGGAGGGAAGGGAGGGAGAAAAATCTGAAATTGGAAAGCTTGTATAAACAAAAGTTGAGAAATATCTTTGCATGTAACAGGAAAAAAAATAAAATACTTTATTAATTAAAAAAAAAGAACCCAGTCAGAAAAGAAGTAGAGGCACCAAGTTTACTCATAAAAAAAGGGAAATATAGAATATCATTAGAGCAGATGGCCCTCAAAACCCCTCAGTACATAATTGTTCACATTATACAAATTTAGTTGTGTGATTCTCATAAGTCTATGCAACTGCTTTATCTTCCCTATATAGGTCTTACTTTTTTCTGGGATAATATAGCATCACATAATCTCAAACTTGGAAGGCAAGTCCAAAGAGTTCTTTTTAATCTAACTTTTATCTGGAAAATTCTTTCTTCAACATGGATATATTAAAGAGGTGGTTGGATGGATAGAAATGTTGTAGATAGCTGCTAAATAGATAAATGATAAAGCACTTATTACATTCTTACTATGCACCAGGTACTTTTCAAAGATCTGAAAATATGAATACAAACAGAAAGCATTAATATTCTTTCCCTAAAGAAGCTTACATTATAATGAGAGAGATATCACATAAAAGGGAGAGAACATCCCTGGGGATTCATCGGAAGTCCCAAATTTGGAGCAAACATGATTGATATGGATGCTGCAATTCATAAATCATAGGGAAAGTATAAAGAGTTGAAGAGGCTGGTAAGATGAAGAAGCTTGCTAAGGCTGAGCAATTTGACAAGTCATGGATTGAATGAGGTTTGGAGAAATGCTGAAAGGTATGATTCAACCTTAATTTGAAAATAGCAAGTGAAGGAGAAACATCTGCAGCAATTCCCTCTTATTTTGGTCATCTATAATTGTTAGGAGCCAGCTAGATAGCTCATTGGATAAAGAGCTATGCCTGGAATCAGGAAGATCTGAATTGAAATCTGGCCTCAGACACTTACCAGCTATGTAACCCTTAATTTTGATTTGCCTTAATCCACTGGAGAAAGAAATGGTGAACCTAGTCCAATATCTTTGCCAAGAAAACCCCATGGACATTATAATACATGGGATCATAACAACTTGGACATGACTGAACACAAATTGGCAGGAAGTTATATGTGATATGTATTTTTATATGTTGTTTATAAAAAGCCAAAGATGGCCTCTTTGCAATTATTGATTCTTGCATCTTGTCCTGCCTCTTTTGAAAAAAAAAAAGAGAGGATGAGAAAGATTCTTGAGGGAAAAAAAACATCACAAATCCCAGAGATTGTAATGGTCAGAACATGTTGACCATTGTTGGAGTATTGCCTAGAATGTCAGACTGGTTAGAATACAAGTTGGTTGGATTAACAGTGAAAAATGAAGTTAGAAGTACAAATTGGAGTAATTTGATTAAAAGCTATTTCATTAATTTAATGATGATAAATTTAGGCCTAATCAGGGAGGAAATGGTATAAAAAAATACACACAAACACACATGGTATATATATGTGTGTGTGTGTGTATGTGTGTATGTATGTATATGTATATATAAATGTATGTATGTGTGTATGTATATGTAAAAAAGCTACAACATTTTGCAAATAGAGTATATTTAGTGATATGGTAAGGAGAAGGATGAGAAAGAAGACAAAATAAAAGAGAATTGTGCTAATAATGTTTGGAAATTTGTTGATGATAACAATGATGGGGCTGGTAGTAGAAATTATAATGGTACTGATGGCCATGTTGGTGATATTACAGAGATAATGGCAAAGAAGAAGAAGAAGAAGAAGAAGAAGAAGAAGAAGAAGAAGAAGAAGAAGAAGAAGAAGAAGAAGAAGAAGAAGAAGAAGAAGAAGAAGAAGAAGAAGAAGAAGAAGAAGAAGAAGAAGAAGAGGGTGGCATAGGTTTTGGTGGAGAGGATAATGATAATGATGTTGATAATGGTGTTAATAGAAATGATGTTGCCTATCACATAGTAGCTTAATATTTACTCTATAGCCCATATATTTTATAAGATTTAGGGTGGTTATAATAACAATGAAAATGAGTTAATGACATGGTGAAAGTCTTATTTTAAAAGATGGCAGAACCTGGGAGTTTTCTGGAAAATATGTTTGAAATTCAAATTCATTGAAATTTATTCATGATGATTATTGTCTTTAATAAAGGCAGAACATCTCAAAAATTAATAGCCATAATGATAGAATAATGAGCAGGATTTTCAGCCATTAATTTACTAATCATTCTTCCCTGCTGTGGACATTAGATTATCTGAGTTATTTGGTCAAGATGTATTCCCAGAAATATTGAAATTACAATTGATGTTTTATTTGCTTACATATGGGAATTTCAATAACTTCAACCTCCAAGTATTATTTTTTTGTATTTGGAAAACTTATGAATTTCTAGAGTAGGCAGAGAGCAGCTGGACAGTATCGGAATTACCTGAGGTAAAAAAAAAGTGGTCACTCATTTAGAAATAGTAATTAAGGAAGTATAGTCATTGTGTTTTAACAAGCATGGATATGTAAAAATCCAATTGGAAATGTCAGAGAATTTTTATAATTCTCATTTCACTAATCTGCCAAACCTGATTATTCTCTCTCATAAAAAGTTATCTCATCCCACTTTCCAGCTGAGGTTTAATATTATAGTATGGTACATTGCTGAGGTTTCATTTTATTGGAATTCATCATTTCTATAAAAGGCATTTCAACCTGTTAACCACTGATTATAAATCAGCTTATCCAAAGGATACTCCATTGAAGAAGTTAAGCTCCATATACTTTCTAAATTTAGTTAACAAATATACATTAACATGCAGAACACTATATTCTTCACTGATAGCAATATACAACTATTAATGGTGCCTGTTTTCATGGACCTTCACATCTATCTACTTAGAAGATAAAATGCACATGTGAATGAGTATATGGCAGAGTAACACTGGATAATTGCATTACCAAGGTACAAAACAAATTGTTACTTGATATCTAAGGGGGTGAAGTTGGTAGTAAATGGAATTACTGAAGGGGAAAATAGAAGTATTCATGGAGGAGATGATACTTGAGATGTGTCTTAAAGCATGGGTGATAATCATGGTAATATAGAATCACAAGGTTGAACAAGACATGATAGGCCATGTAGCCACAATGATACCTAAATAAATAGGCTCTTTGCTGAACTTGTGCAAGGTCTTTGCTAAACTATTTTTTTAAAAAGGGATCCCCACTCTCTTCAAATGGCCCATTTTACTTTCTAATTGTTTGAAAATCTCATAAGACCTATAGATTTAAAGCCTGAAGGTAATATAGGGGTGTTTTTTTTTTATTAGACCATCCCATTTTACAAGGAAGACACATGAAATCACATAAAGAATATCAAATGGATAGTGAAAGATAGAGTCAAGCATTCAACCCAGGTCCCTGAATGCCAAATCCAGTGCTCTTTCTACTATATTCATGCTCTTAAGTAAATCATTTCCCTTAAATCAAATCTATGTTTTCTTTCTGCACCCACCCACCCCCAACACACCCACACCCATATACACATACTCTCTCTCTCTCTCTCTCTCTCTCTCTCTCTCTCTCTCTCTCTCTCTCTCTCTGTGTGTGTGTGTGTGTGTGTGTGTGTGTGTCTCTCTCTCTCCTCTCTCTCTCATCCTTTATTTTTCCTTTTTCCCACTGGGTGTTGAGCTGATCCCATTGCTGTAGGGAGAAGAGGGAGAAGCTCCCTTTATCAATTCTTAATACTAGAACTTTCTATATAACATATAAGATATTGCCAAGCCTCCTTAATTCTAATGCCTTCCGTTCCGTGGTTATTACTAATTATCATGTGTAGATTTTATTTATTGTCTCCCCTATCAAATTATAATGTTCATGAATATAGGAACTGTTTTGGCCTTCCTTTGTATATCCAGTGTTTTACATGATACCTAGAAAATAGTCCAAGCTTAATAAATGCCTGTAGACAAACTTTCAGAGAGTTGCCTGAAAGTTTTAGCAATTTGTCCAGCGTGAACCAGTTAGTGCATGGCAGTAGGGATTGAAATCCAGCTCAGCCTCACTCTGAGCCTAGTTCTCTATCAATAGAACAAGCTGCTTCTCTTTCTATATGATAGAATTCCAAACCTACCTGTCCTCTTTAAGTCTTTTCATCTCCATGTCAAACATACAAAATTCCCCCCATGAGGAATAATGTGATTTCAAGACCATTAATTTTCTTGGTTGCTCCCTCTATGGCTGTTATTTTTCTTCTTAATATTTGATATCTAGAGCGTAACACAGTAGTACACAGATAATCTGATCAGGGCAGAGATTAACAGCAGAATCCTAATTTTACTAGTACTGAAAAATAGAACTTTGAAATGACATTAGTTTTCATAGTGCTTTTGGACAACATTCTCCTTTAATATACAAATATTTTATTATTTTCCCGTTACATGTAGAGATAGTTTTCAACATTTGTTTTTATAAGATTTGTAGTTTCAAACTTTTCTCCCTCCCCCCCTTCATCCCCCCTCCCCCCTTCATCCCCCCTCCCCAAGACAGCAAGTAATCTGATATAGGTTATGTATGTACAATCACATTAAAATTATTTCTTCATTAGTCATGTTATGAGAGAAGAATCAGAGCAAAAAGTAAAAACCTCTAAAAAGGAAAACAGAAACAACAAAAAACAATAGAAATAGTATGGTTTCATCTGCATCTAGATTCCACAATTCTTTTTTTTCTGGATTTGAAGAACATTTTCCATCATGAGTCCTTTGGAACTATCTGGGACCATAATATTGCTGAGAAGAATCAATCACAGTTGATCAACACACAACGTTGTTGATACTGTGTACAATGTTCTCCTGGTTCTGCTCATCTCACTCACCATCAGTTCATGCAAGTCCTTCCAGGTTTCTCTGAAATCCACACGCTCATCATTTCTTACAGCGCAATAGCATTCCATTACATTCATATACCACAACTTGTTCATCCATTCCCCAAATGATAGGCAACCCTTCAATTTCTAATTACTTGCTACCATAAAAAGAGCAATTATAAATATGTTTTGTACATGTTGGTCCTTTTCTCTTTTCCATGATCTCCCTGGGAAAAAGACCTAATAATGGTATTACTGGATCAAAGGGTATTAACAGCTTTATAGCCCTTTGGGCATAGTTCCAAATTGTTCTCCAGAATGTTTGGATCAGTTCACAGCTCCACGAACAATGCATTCGTGTTCCAATTTTTCCACAGCTTCTCCAACATTTATTATTTTCCTTTTTTATCATATTAGCCAATCTGATAGGTGTCAGGTGGTAACGCAGAGTTGTTTTAAGTTGCATCTCTCTAATCAATAGTGATTTAGAGCATTTTTTTTAATAAGGCAATATGTAAATTTGATTTCTTCTTCAGAAAACTGCCTGTTCATATCCTGTGAACATTTTTCAATTGAGAAATGACATGGATTCTTACAAATTTGATTTAGTTCCCTATATATCTTAGAAATGAGGCCTTTGTCAGAAACACTGGCTATAAAAATTGTTTCCCAGCTTTCTGTCTCCCTTCTAATTTTGGATGCATTGCTTCTGTTTGTGAAAAAAAAAAAGTTTTACTTTAATGTAGTCAAAATCATTCACTTTGCATTTCATAATGTTCTCTATCTCTTGTTTGGTCAAAAACTGTTCTCCTTTCCCAAGATTGGAAAGGTGAACTATTCCTTCCTCTCCTAATTTACCTATGGTGTCACCTTTTATGTCTAAAGCATGTACCCATTTTGAACTTATTTTAGTATAAGGTGTAAGATGTTGGTCTATGCCTAATTTCTGCCTAACTGTCTTCCAGTTTTCCCAACAGTTTTTGTCAAATACTGAGTTCCTATCCCAGAAGCTGGAGTCTTCAGGTTTATCAAACAGTGCATTACTAATGTCATCTACTACTGTGTCTCCTGTGCCTAACCATTGATCCTCCACTCTATTTCTTAGCCAGTATCAAATAGTTTTGATGACTGCCACTTTATACTAGAGCTTCAAATTTGGTAGAGCTAGGTGACATTCATGGGCATTTTTTTCATCAGTTCCCTTGATATTCTTGACCTTTTCTTTTTTTCAGATCAATTTTGTTATTATATTTTCTAGCTCTATAAAATAATTTTTAGGTAGCCTGATTGGTATAGCACTGAATAGGTAAATTAATTTAGGTAGAATTGTCATTTTTTATTATATTAGCTTGGCCTATCCATGAGTAATTGATATATTTCCAGTTATTTATGTGTGATTTGATTTCTGTGAAAAGTGTTTTGTAATTGTGTTCATAGAGTTCCTGGGTTTATCTTGGCAGGAAGACTCTTTAAATGGAATTTTTCTTTCTATGTCTTGATATTGGACTTTGTCGGTCATGTATAGAATAGCTGATGATTTCTGCAGATTTGTTTTATATCCTGCTACTTTGCTAAAGTTGTTAATTGTTTCCAGTGATTATTGAGTTGATTCTCTAGGATTCTTTAAGTATACCATCATATCATCTGCAAAGGGTGATAGTTTTGTTTCCTCCTTGCTATTTTAATTCCTTTAATTCCTTTTTCTTTTCTGATTGCTAAAGCTAACATTTCTAGAACAATATTAAATAATAGAGGTGAAAATGGACATCCTTGTTTCACCCCGGATCTTATTGGGAATGCGTCTAACTTATGTCCATTACATATGATGTTTGCTGATGGTTTTAGGTAGAAACTGCTTATTATTTTAAGAAAAGCTCCACCTATTCCTAAGCTCTCTGGTGTTTTTCTTATGAATGGATGCTATATTTTGTCAGAAGCTTTCTCTGCATCTATTGAGATAATCATATGATTTTGGTTAGTTTTCTTATTGATGTGGTTGATTATGTTAATAGTTTTCCTAATGTTGACCCAGCCCAGCATTCCTGGTATAAATCCCACCTGGTCATAGTGTATTATCTTGGTGATCACTTGCTGTAATCTCCTTGCTAATATGTCTATGGCAGAGTTCATCCCATTCACATTCACAGTTATTATTTCTATCTATTCCCCTCCATTCAATTCACTCCCTTTGTACTTTCCCCCCCTTATTTTATCCTATTTCTCCTCACCAATGTTTTGCTTCTTACCCCTGCCTCCCCCAATATACTCTCCCTTTAATCAGTCCCCCTCCTTTTTCTTTGCCCTTTTCTTCCTTGCTTCTGCCCTCCCTTCTTTCAGCCCCCCCTTTCCCCTTACCCCTTTATTTCCCTAAAGAATAAGCTAAGTTTATTTATCCAAATGAACATATATGTTATTCCCTTTTTGAATCAAATCTAGTGAGAGTAAGGTTGAAACAATATTCACTCCACCCTTCTTTCCCTCTATTGTAAAAGGATTTTTGCACTTCTTCATATGATGTAATTTACCCCATTTCACTTCCCCTTTCCTCTTCTCCCCATAAACTCCTTTTTAACCCCTTAATTTTTTATATCCTCACATCCTAGACACAGTTTATATTTATACCCTTTGTGCGTAATCCTTCTATATGCCTATATATTTTGTAATGATTGGAATGACGCCACCTGCTGGAGACTTACTGTAGAAGAGTTCTGCCCATGAAGTGAAGGTCTTTGAGGGCAAGACCAGGAGTCTCTTCTTTGGCATCAGGAAGTGACGCGGGCTAGTGGGAGGAGGAAGGAAGAGACAGGCACTCGGTCTCAGTCTCTTTCCTGAAGATGCTGGTGGAGAGCGGGGCTAGAAATGTGCTCTCCCTTTAATAGATAGATGAATGTAGGCCTTTCTCTCTCTTTACCAAATTCTTATTCTCCTTAATAAATGCTTAAAAGTCTAACTCTTGCTAAAGCTTATAATTTATTGGCGACCACTCATTAAATAGTTTAGACAGTTTAGCTAGAATTTTAGCCCTTAACTATATATATACACACATACAATATACACAGTTCTCAAGAGTTATTATTATTTGTAGTATTATCTTCCCATGTAGGCTTGTAAATGTTTTAATCTTATTGAATAACATTTTCCCCCTGTTTACCTTTTTAAACTTCTCTTCAGTCTTGAATGTTAAGATTGAATTTCCTATTTAGTTCTGGTCTTTTCGACAGGAAACCTAGAAAGTCCCCAATTTTATTGAATGTCCACCTTTTCCCCTGAAAGAGCACAATGATCAGTTTTGCTGGGGAATCCAAGCTCCTTTGCCTTCTGGAATATCATATTCCAAGCCTTGTGATCCTTTAATGTTGAGGCTGCCAGGTCCTAAGCAATTCTGACTGTGGTTCCATGATATTTAAATTGCTTCTTTCTGGCTGCTTGGATTATTTTCTCCTTCACCTGATAATTCTGGAATTTGACTACAACATTCCTTGGAGTTTTCCTTTTGGGGTCTCTTTTAGGAGGTGATTGGTGGATTCTTTCAATTATTTTATCCTCTGTTTCTATAATATCAGGGCAGTTCTCCTTAATAATTTCCTGGAATATGTTATCTAGATACTTTTTTTGATCACAGTTTTCAGGCAGTCCAATAATTCTCAAATTGTCTCTCCTGGATCTGTTTTCCAGGTCAGTTGCCTTTCCAATGAGGTATTTCACATTTCCTTCTATTTTTTTCATTCTTTTGATTCTGTTTTACTGATTCCTGGTGCCTCATGGAGTCATTCACTTCCTACTGTCCAATTCAAATTTTTAAGGCATTGTTTTCTTCAGTGAGGTTATTCACCTCCTTTTCCATTTGGCCAAATCAATTTTTTAAGGAATTATTTTCTTCAATCAGTCTTTGTGCTTCCTTTTCCAAGCTGCAGATTGTTTTTTTCACAATTTTCTTGTGTTGCTTTCATTTCTCTCTCCATTTTTTCTTCTACCCCTCTCAATTGATTTTGAAAATCCTTTTTGAGCTCTTCCAAGAAGGCTTTTTGGCCTTGAGACCTATTAATTTCCCCCCTTGAGGCTTCACATGTAGGCAATTTGATAGTATCATCCTCATCTGAATTTGTGTTTAGCTCTTCCCTCTTGACACAGAAACTCTCAATGGTAAGAGTTCTTTTTTTTTTTGTTTGTTTCTTATTTTTTTTAAAAGTTGAGGTCTGCTCTGGGTCACCAGAATCCCTGTTTCAAGCTTCTTGTGCTGAGGTATAGGGGCTGTGTCACTGGCTTTCTACACTGAGGCCTCTATGGCTTGTGGATTTCTCACCACTCTGAGATTGCTCCCTGTGCTTGCTCCTGACATGCTGAGATGGCCAGGCCTAGTCACTCCTGTCCTGTTTGTGGCCCTCTTGCTGGCAGCCTGTCCTCTCAGCTAGTTCTTGTGGATCTCACCACTGGCCTGATACACCACATCTAAGCCAGGATCAATGGTCCTCAATTGATTGGCTGTGGTCTAGAGTTTCTTGCTGACTTGCCCTAACCCCCTCTGCATTGTACTGGTCTATGGTACACTGTGCCTCCATTTTGCCGGAGTGAGACCAATCTTTCCTGAAGTCTTCTAAATTATCTCAGGTTGGAAGATTGTGTCTCTCCTCCTTCTTGTAGGTTCAGTAGTTTCAGAATTTGTCTAGAAGCTTGATTTAATGTTATTTTTGAGGGAACAGAAGGAGAGCGTAGGCAACTTGTTGGCTTCTCCCTGCCATCTTGGCTCTGACTCCCCACTATTAATTCTTTTTTTTGGGGGGGGGTTCACTATTAATTCTTAAGAGTATTTATTTTTCCAATTACTATGTGAAGGCAATTTTTAGCATTCATTTTGTAAAAATGTTGATTAACTATGTTTTCTTCCTTCTTCTTTCCTTTCCTCCCTCCCTACAATAGTAAGCAATTTTATACAGGTTATACATGTGAAATGATGTGGAACATTTCCAAATTAGTCTTCTTGTGAGAAAAGAAACAAACCAAAAGGAGAAATATGAAAAATAAAATGAAAATAATATGTTTTCATCTGTATTAAGACTACCTCAATTCTTTCAATATTGATAACATTTTCCAACATGAGTCTTTTGAAATTATCTTAACACCATTGTTTTGTTTTGTTTTGTTTTTCATTTTTTTCAGGGCAATGAGGGTTAAGTGACTTGCCTAGGATCACACAGCTGGTATCAGTTGTATGAGGCCAGATGTGAACTCAAGTCTTCCTGAATTCAAGTCCAGTGCTTTATCCACCATTCCACTTAGCTGCCCTCAACAGCATTGATTCTTAATGAACTTAGGAACTATTAAATTCAACAATTAAACTTCTCTGTGAATGAGTTTTTGCATCACCCATCCAAATGGTATATAGAGAAATGCTATTTTTTCCACAAATTGTTGTCTTGATGGCTATTTCCAACATAAATGATAAGGATTCTCAGGAATCATAACAACTAAAGTGCTAAAATGCAGGTCCCCTGTTGAGCAGTTCTGTAAATCTTCTACTGGTGGTATAAGGGAGCAATACATATAGAGAAACATATCAATATTGGGAGGTGGCATTTGTTATTACAGTTACCATGTAGCACAAATGATGGAGTATGTGTCATATCACTTTGAGAACACAAAGGGATAGAGTGAGGAGGGGTCATAAAAATTCCTCAATTCAACAACTTCACTTCTAGATGGGGAAATTGAGTTTCAGAGGAGATCAAAAATATACATTACCCTATAAAACTACCATGTCATGCAATAAATTATTATGAACAGAGCCAGGTCTGGGACCCAGGAGTTCTTGCACTCAGGCCATTACACTTTCCCATAGACTGAAAGTTTCCAATGAATGAAGCAGTTGCTGATGCATATGAATGTAAGCAAGAAATGAGTAGATTTATAGCAAAGAGTCCATATTATTAACTGAATCTCTATAATGCATTATTAAACATACTTCCTACAAACTTATATGTAATATACATAGATATTATATTTTTCAAATGCTTATCATTATCACTTATGACATAGCTTGGCTGTGTGATGCTGGGTAAGTCAATCATGTCTCAATATTTTACACTACTCTCTAAAACTATAAGTGCCAGAATACTGGGACTTGGGAAAGGCATTTCTTCACTGGGCATTCCCAATACCAATGCAATCATTGGTCCAGGAATCTGCATCCCCCAAAATATGTGGGTGCTATTAGATTGATTAAAAATAAGTTCAGTTAAAACTGTTCTTTAAATCATCAGTTTGTTTTAATATGTATTTTTTCAATAAGATTAAACTAGGCAGACTCCATTTGGAATATTGTATTTAGTTCAGGGCACAACATTTTTGAAGGTCATTGATAAGTTGGGAGAAAGGAATGATAATGATTGTGAAAGGCTATGAGATCATACTATATGGATGAACAAATGAAGGAGCTGCCTAATGGAAATCTCCTAGCCTCAACTTCTTCTATTGAAAAGTAGAGGCGAAAAAAAAGAAAAATAGAGGCAACTAGTTGGCACAGTGGATAGGGTACTCCATCTGGAGTCAGGAAGACCTGAGTTCAAAGCAGCCTCAAAACCTTTGTAGTTATATATCACTTAACTTTTGCTTACTTCTGTTTCATCATATATAGCATGGGTATAATAATACGACATAGTTCCCATGGTTGTTCTGAGGATAAAATAATATAATGCTTATAACTTCACAAACCTTAATGCATTATATAAATGTTAGCTCTTATTAAGTAAAAATAGGAATAAGTTTCCTTTCCATGAACCCTGCAAGGTTAATTAAGTGAAGCCATTTTTAAATCTTAAAACACTAAAAATATGACTCTTTTGCATAGGTGATAGAGTACAGCTTTCCTAATCAGAAAGGACTCCATTGGAATTCTGTCTCAAATGTTTACTGTAACCTTGGGCAAGTCACTACATGTCTCTGAGGCACAGTCTTCTCAAATCCAAAATAGTAGTGGTAGTGGTGGTGGTAGTAGTAGTAGTACCTGTATTGCGTATATTTCAAGGTTGTCATGGAGCTTAAGAGACTCTGTATAGAAAGGGTTTTATGAACATTAAAGTTCTTTTCATCATTATTATTTTATTATGTATATGTTATATTTGTAGATATCTCCCCACACACACAGAACCTATGATTGTTGTAGGTAGGAGGCATTTACCTTTTGTTATTGTTTCCTTCTCTCAGTGCCTGACACATAGTATATGCTTAATAAATATATGTTGTTGGATTTATCCATTGATCCCATCATCATCATTGCCATTTTATCATTATTTGGTGTCATTGAACATTTCTCTTTTTCCGCCTTAAAAATTGGAACAATACCACCTGCTCTCTCCCTGCATCACTACTGATCCAGCCCATCCATGTAATGAAACAATTTTCTCTTCATAAAGAGAAAAACTCTTTGGGGGACAGAAGAAAGCTAGTAGTGCAAATAATGATTACTAATATGATGTCCTTTTCTGTAAAAAAATGACTATTTTGAACAAAAGCCAAGAGCAGAATAGTTGCAGGTTTTCAGACTCCACTAAGTCCATGTTCAGGATAAGTATGCCTATAAAAGTTCACATGCCTCCAAAGGATTGGAACACTATCCCTGGAGGCCAAGCTGGGTCACCCTTATTGCAGATAATGAGGTGCATCCATTTGAAAAGCTGCCCTGCTTGAAAATGTGCATGAAACATATAGCAGGCTTAGGATAGAGTATGATGAACAGTGGGAAAGAAAAGAATCTCATACAGGAGTGTATCAATGGGTATGCATTCCCAGTGTGGCACAGGTGCTGCTGAAGATAGGAACATAAAGTACCTCCTGAAGGCAAGTGGTTTGTTTTGTTTTATGTTTCTTTTTTTTTCCTTTAATCTTGTTACCTCTAGGGTATTCCAGTGCATCTGGAAGTACCTTCTCAATGCCAACTGGGATGCTAAAAAATGACTTCAAAGTCAATGAATGAAGAGTCCAGGATGAGAGATTATGTCTTCTTACTTTTAAACCAACATTGAAATAATAATTTTTAAAGTTAAATCCAAAGGCTTAATTTGTTTCCTCTAGCTGAAAGAAATTTGCCTACTTTATATCCTTTAAATTAAGGGATGAAATAAGAAATCAACAATAACATTTAAAAAGTATAATGACTCAGCATACAAGAGGATAGTCCTAGTGTATGGGTCATAATGATGGATCTCTTATGGGAAATGTACTAAATCTCCCTGTTCTCAGTTGCCATGTTGTCAACATTACTGTTGTTAGATTATCTTAATTGGTAAGTAATTCTATCCAATGTCAAATTTCCAGGATCCTAAACATAACTTGCCCCATAAATGTCTCTGTAATAGAACAGAATAGCTTAGAATACTGCCTTCTGTTGCTCTTGGTCAGTACATGAAACCTAGACTTTGCTGGTTCTTATTCCCTAGGGCTGAAAAAGCCCCCAGGGAGCCAGGCTAATGAAAGAGCAGCATAGATGTAGGAAGCAAAGGAGGCCATGACGTCACCTGATTTAGATAGAGTAAGAGCAGGGGTATTATTCATCTCATCTCATTCTTTTATGCTATTTGAAAAGTTTATTTTTATACTGAATTTAATGAATATCACCTATCAAATAAAAGAACATTTCCATATACAAAGCAAAGCAGAAAAGATTATGTGTGAAAGTGTGAAGCTCTATTATATATGGCTTGCTTTTTTCAAAGTTCTGATAGGAGCTTGGGTGGACTCCTGTGGCTATTGCAGCTCTTGTGGCTTTAGCCTGTGCTCTATCATACCCCTTGGTTCAGCCCCACCTGGTGCTCTACTAAACTGGTCCTTTGAATTGTAAAAGCATTGACCTGGGGGTACAGCAGGTCTCTAGAAATAGTTTCCCTGACCTCCAACTGGCTGCAGGGAGCTTCCTTCATTTCCTGGCTACAGAAAGGGAGTTAGGTTTCATACTATTTTATTCCAGTACTATCTATTTTAGCACTGTGAATATTAAAGTAATTTAACTGTGTGTGTGTGTTTTATGGTGAAAAAATACCTATTGCATCTTAAATAAGAAAAACGTTAAACCTTCTGGTCTAGGTTAAACTTGGGGTTACCCAAATTGAAAATATATAATAAACTGAACACAATGCTATCCAAATCATCCTAATTCATTGTCTATCTTCCTCGAATAATGAATTGGGAATGAGTAGAAATCTCATTTCAAATGTTGCCTCATATTCAGTAGATTCAAAGTCAAAAGCATGTCATTTAAATTCTGAGTCTCACTTTCCTCATCTGTAAAATGTGGGCAATGGTATCTTCAGTGCCTAACTCCCAAGTTTGTTTATGAGTTTCAAATGTGTGAATATCCATGAATCACTTTGCAAGCCAAAAGATGCAACACAAAATTCAGCTATCATGATCATGATCATCCCCATAATAATTAATTGTTTTCATCATTTTGGAAAGTTTCTGTGGCATAATGGATGGAGTAATGAACTTTGAGTCAGGAATTCCAGGGTTCAGCCCCTACTTCAAATACTTCCTAGATCAGTGACGATGGGTAAGATGTAACTATGTAACTTCTCTAGACCTTAACTTACTTATCTCTGAAATGAGGGGTCCACTTTATAGCCTCTAACGTTCATTACAATTTTTGCTCTATGGCCATATGAAGTACTTTCCATTCCCTAAACCTTAGTTTACTAATTTATAAAGTGATGGGGTTGGCTTTAAGGCCTTTTGAGCTCTAGATCTAGGGTACTATGAAGACCAGGTCTAAGCAAGGAAGGGCTATGCATAGTCACCAACCTCTTCAGGTAGAGGCTGAATGGGAGTTTTTAGAATGTGTTGTAGTGGAGATTCCTTTTTATATGAATTGTAATAGTTGACTACTGAAGGCCCTTCCCACTCCCCACTTCTATAATTATTTGATTTTGTGGAAGAGTGAAGGGCATTTTATTTATTTTGCTTATTTTAACCCTTTTTTAAATGGAGGTAGGGTGGTAGAAAAAATAAAGTCTAACTAATTTTTAAAAGTACATCAAAATAATTCCAGTAACCATATGAATCATATGAAAGGAGCCAAGTGAGTCCCATTGTGTATAAAAATGTCAGAAGCTCTATAACTATCTATAACCTAATCCCCTTTCTCCAGCCATGGATGCCTACTTGTTCCTACCAGCTATTTCAAGCCTGGATACTTGACCCTGAAACCAGTTATAGCCCTGGCAAGGAAAGATAATAGAATTCCTTGACTCACAAAATGTTTTTGTTAATATTTAGAACAGGAATTGACTTTACAATCCCTGTACCCCAACCTCTTTTTTTTTATACTTGGGAAATCTGAGGCCTAGAAAGGGAAGAATGCATGCTCAAAGTGATACAAGTTAAATTTATGACCCATGATTCAGACTCAGTTCTTTCTTAAGAAATCCAAGCCCAGTCCACTTTCCAATACACAACACTACTTTTCCCTTCTATTGTTGTGTTTCCTGCTTCTTAGATTGACAGGAGTAAAATGCTTTATAAACTTTAAAACCCTACAGAAAATCAAATTAATGTTTATATCTTTATATCTCCCATTTCCTTATGACTGTTACCCAAAATTCATATTTATATCCTATTCCTTGGTTGTTGCAATGCCTTCTTCTTGACCTCAAGCTCTTTGGTGGCAAGAGCCTTTATTCAATAGTTTTTTTGCTCCTGATCTTTGGTTTACTTGATTTATTAAATTGGGACCACAGCCAGTCTGGAATAAAAGTATGGGTAGAATTTCTGGATCTCATTTCTGGAATGCTTCAATTAAAGTGCCTGATGACAAATCACATGATGACTAGGATCAATATTGACTAAGTAGATATAGCTGAGTCATATTCAGCAGAATGGACAGTGGTAAGTTCCTCATACTGAACTGCCTTTTCTCCACCACTAAGGGCATACCAGGGCAATGTGTAGCAGATGTTTTAGGAAAAAGGATAAATTTGTCTCTTTTTAGTCTCTTAGAATCCCTGGTTTAATTCAAGGTATAAGTAAATTGTCACCTTCTATAAAAGTTTTCCCTCTACATTTAATTGTTGGTGCTTTCTCCATCAAAATGTATAAGCATATTCCCTTATATATTATTTTCCCCTCTCCCTGATAATATATTAGCTCCAAAATCATAGGGATGGGTTTTCCTTTTGTTTCTATATCCAAACCTTTAACACAGGAATTGAGATATAGCAGGGTCTTAATAATTTCTGTTTGGATTACACAGGTTTGTATTGAGATGGATTGGATTTCCTAAGTAATAACTATTTTGGGATCTCCATTGTTTTATTTTTGAATGCTGTTGATATATTTTATCTTTAAATTATTTCCATTTCTCAGTAAGTTCCTTCTTCTTTTAAAGGAATTCCATTATACCTAGTGAAATGAAATCTTTTTTTTTTCTTTCTAATAATTGTATCCAATCAAACTCATAACTACAAGGCGGCTAGATAGGTCATTGGAGGGAGTGTTTGAACTGGACTCCTAAAGAGAAATGTCAATCCTGCTTCAGGTTACTAGCTATGAGACTCTGGATAATTCACTTAACCTCTATTCAACTCAGTTTCCTATTATGGATAATGAAGATAATAATAGTATCTATATCCAAGGGTTGATATGAGGATCATATGAGAAAAAATATTTAATGTGCTTTACAAACCTTCAATTGCTAAATTCTATAGATATTATTAGAACTTTGCATTTTTCTAGCTCAAAGATTTGAATCCTAATGTTACATGAACTGAAATATATCCCTTGGCATAAATGGAGGATTGTGTTCATGAGGCAAAGGGAATAAGCATTTATATAGCACTTCCTTAAGAGCATCTCAACTACTAAGTGCTAAGATAGCCACATTGATTAGTGATAAGAACATGATCCTGGGGGCAGCTAGGAGGTGCAGTGGACAAAACACCAGCCCTGGACCCAGAAGTCCCCAAGCCCACATCCAGCCCCAGACATAAGCCACCCTATTGTGCTTCCCACACATAGAACAAGGGTAAACAAACAAAAAAATAAATGTTTTACAGATATAATCTCTTCATATTCAGTTCAGACCTGTGTCCTCTATATAAATGTCTTTCTTTCAGCTACCCTAATACTGAGAAAGTTCTTATGAGTTAGAATTATTATCTTCCCATGTAGGAATGTGAACAGTTTAATCAATATCCCTCATGATTTATGTTTTCCTGTTTACCTTTTTATGCTTCTCTAAGGTCTTGTATTTAAAGATCAAATTTTCTCTTCACTTCAGGTCTTTTCATCACAAATACATAATAGTCCTCTTTTTCACTGAAGTCCAATTTCCCCCCTGAAGGATTATACTAAGTTTTGGCGGGTACGTTATTCTTGGATGTATTTCCAATTCTTTTGCCTTCTGGAATATCTTATCCCATGCCCTTCAGTCCTTTAATGTAGAAGCTGCTAGATCTTGCTTTATCCTTATTGGAGCTCCACAGTATTTTAATTCCTTTTTTCTAGTTGCTTGCAATATTTTCTCCTTGACCTGGGAGCTCTGTAATTTGGCTATAATATTCCTGGAGGTTTTCCTTTGGGGATTTCTTTCAGGAGGAAATCAGTGGATTCTTTCAATTTCTATTTTACCTTCTGCTTCTAGAATATCAGGGCAATTTTCCCTGAAAATCACTTTGAAGATTATGTCTAAACTCTTATTTGGGTCATGGTTTTCAGGTAGTCTAAGGATTTTCAAATTATCTCTCCTGGATCTATTTTTCAGGTCAGCTGTTTTTCCAAGGAGATATTTCATTTTGCCCTCTATTTTTTTTTATTAATTTGGATTTCCTTTACTGTGTCTTGGTTTCTCATAAAGTCACTGGCTTCCATTTGTTCAATTCTAATTCTTAGGCAATTATTTTCTTCTAAGAGCTTTTTTATCTCATTTTCCATTTGGCTTTTCAAGCTATTGACTTTTTTTCTCATGACTGTCCTTCATCACTCTAATTTCTCTTTTTATTCTTTCTTCCACCTTTCTAAATCTTCCTTCTATTTCTTTCTCTTTCAAAGTCCCTTTTGAGCACTTCCATGGCCAGAGACCAATTCATATATTTCTTTTAACTTTGGATGTAGGGGCCCTGAGGTTGATATGCTTTTCTGAGGGTGCATCTTGATCTTCTTTGTTGCTAAAGAAACCTTCTATAGTTCTCAACTTTCTTTGCTTGCTCATCTTGCTGTGTTTGCTTGACTTTTAACTCCCTGTTACAATGGGGCCCTGCTTCCAAGCTACAATGTCCCAAGTTTCATATGGTCCCAGGTATTTTGGTTTGAGGGAGGACAGGGTTTTCTCTTGCCTGGCCAATTCTCTGGTCCTAAGATAACCTCAAGTCAACTTGCTAATTAGCCAGCCATCAAAACTTTTTGTGCTGTGGTTTTTAACTCCAATTAGCCTGCACCCCTCTCCCACCTGGGCCTCCTGCTGCTCAATATTTCTTCCTGGTTCCCTGCTGGAGTGGACTAGCCAATTGCGTCCTTAGGTCTCACTGACACCCCTGTATTTCCACCTCCCTGGCCAGCCATTCAGCCCTCTCTCCTGACCATAAGCCTAGTTCCAGAAGATGCTGGTGCTGAAGCTGATTTGGAGGTGAAGGGGTAGGTTTATACAATGCAGCCTGCCTGAGAACTGTGTAGGTATGATTGTGGGGTTGGACTCTACTTGAAGACCAGCTAGGCCCCTCTAAGATGTCTTTGGCTGGAAAACAATCTCAGCCCATCTTTTTGTGGGTTTTGCTGCAGCAGGGTTGGTTTTATGGCTGTTTTGGGGGTAATTGTTTCAGGAGCTCTGTTCATTCAATGTCTTTCCTCTACCATCTTGGATCACAAGATGCAACAGCAAGATTGTAAGATGATCTCCTATGAATGACTTAGTTATGTTCAGGAATACAATGATCCAAGACAACTGTGAAGAAATTAGGAAAAATGCAATCCATCTACAAAGAAAGAACTGACAGTATCTGAGTACACATTGAAATCATGAAGGCTTGTAGACCATGGAAAATTGGTTGCTCAGAGAAGTTCATCAGTATTCTACATCAGTTTCATGATTGCATATTTGCATGGGTTCTGCATAATGCAAAATGTTCTTGTTCTTTCCCATCATGAATGGAGTGAAGAATAGTTGTGTGCTTGCTACCATGATTTTTTGGATGATGTTTTCAGTGATATTCTTGGACATGTGAAATTAGGTTGACATCATTGTCACCTACTACACTGTTGGTAAATAATTTAACTTTCAAAAGCAACAAGCCAACACTAAAGTGAGGGGAAAATTGGTGCATGACTTTTGTTTGTAGATGATTATGTACTCAATATAGCCTCTGAATCTGAGATGTAACAGAATATGTATCAATTCTCAGCATCTGGTCACAATTTTGACACAAAAAAATCAGAGGTACCCCACCATCCAACTCTGCACATCCATACATGGAACCATTCATTACAGCAAATGGAGAAATTTTGAATGCTGTGGACAATTTCAGTTACCTTGGCAGAATATTTTACAGGGATATACACAGAGATGATGAGGTTGATGGACATTATCAGAGCTAGTTCAATATTTGGGATGTAGACTGTCTACACAACTGAAGATCTAGAGAGCCATTTGCTTACCTCATTGCATGCCTGTGAAACCTGGACAATATACCAGTGCCATGCAAGGAAACTGAAACACTTCCATTTGAATTGTCTTAGGCAAATTATGAAGATCAGCAAGATAAGGTAACATACCCTGAATTCCTATCCAGATCTGATATGCCAAGTATTCAATCTCTAACAAAGAGAGCATAGCTTTAATGAGCAAGCCACATGGTTTTTGTCTAGTGCACTTTTGTCTAAAATACAATTTTACAGAGATTCATACAAGGCAAGCACTCACATGGAGGTCAGAATACAATTGAGGCCTCTAAAGAACTCTGGGATGAATTGTGAAATACTATAAACACTGGCAACGAACCATTCAGTATGGCATGTCCACATCAAAGAAGGTATTGTCTGGGTGAAACAGAAGTGCAGTAGTTCAAAAGAAACATGAGATGTGCAAATTTAGAGACATGTCAATTCCAAATGTTCATTTGGACTACATGGACCCAACCTGTGGTAGAGCTTTCTAGATTGTATTGGTCTGATGAGTCAAAGTCAAACACCCTGTTCCTTTACCCCTAAATAGTGATGTTATTTTGGTCCTCTTCAAATATGAAGGGAAACAAAAATCTCTGTACCAGTGTGCTAAGTCCTTTACAAATATTACCTCAATTGATTCTCACAACAATCCTACAAGTTTAATGCTATTCTTATCCACATTTTATGTCTGAGGAAACTGAGGCAGACAGAGGTTAAGTGACTTATGCACGGTCAAACAGATAGTAAATACCTGAGAACATATTAGATCTCAGGTATACCTGACTCCAAGCACTCTTCTAACTATCTAAATTCATGTCCTATTTTTGAATCATAGTCTTAGTCATAAGGGAATGTAGAAGTAATTAACTCAGATTTCCTAGTTGATTCCAGACTTTGCCCATAATATCTCCAACACACCTTCACTTGTGATAGAGAACCCTATAATTCACCAGGCAATCAACTGCATTCATGAATAGCTCTAAGTGTTGAAAAGTTTCCTGTGAGGGCAATTATTTGCAGAGAAATTACCTCTCTCATCAGAGTCTGTCATGGGTATGTTGGTTAAATCCATCCTGCAGTTTCAGAAGTTTTTTTTCCTGGAAATATCATGAACATAATTGATACTTGGGGCTAATGTTTCAGGGAATCAGCTCTAATGTGATACATGTTTTATCCTGGTTGTAGAACCAGGGGACATGAGATCTTTAGGTGCTCTTCCAAGTTATTTAATCTTTTTTGCCTAACCCTCAATTGCAATGTCTTCATTTCCCTATCCATGAAATGGGAAAAAATAAGTTATTCTTCCTATCTCTGGGAATTGCTCTGAAAATTAAAACATATTTTATTGCTCTATAAATATCTTTGTGGTATCCAGAATGGTACAAAAACACTGATCTTGGAGCCTAAAGACCTGAGTTTGGATCCCAGAATTGTCATTTGTGACTGTAGGTAAATAACTTCTCCTAGGTGAATTTCATTTTTCTCATCAATAAATTCTACTGCCTATCTCATTGGATTGTCATGTATAAATCAATTTGTAATTATTACTGCATCATAGTATAGTTAATTGAGTGTTGACTGTGGACCTAGGAAGACCTGGGTTCTAATCTTTTCTGCCATTAGTTGACTCAATTTTCATATTTGCAAAATGGGGTTAATAATAGTGCCAGTAATGCCTATTTCATAAGAGTGTTGTAAGGCTAAAGTGACATGATATAAGTAACATATTTTGCAAATAATGTTCTACATAAATGTTTTTTATAATATTTCTCCACCAAGAATAGCAACCCTCAATTCCTTAACCTCCAGAGACCAAAATTTCATCTAAAATGAAAGTCCATTATGTTGGTGGCCAGAAGGGAACAATCCCAAATATCAGTTCCTCTTACCCAAAGGAGTTAAACCAATTTAAATCTGCCATTCCATATAGAGACTGAAATATTCTGATTGGTAATGAGTAGATGAAAATTCATCTAACTCACTGAACTTAGCTGGTTCATTCCGGAACACACACCACATCCTTCACTTAGCACAGTATCAGGCACAAGTTATTCACTTAATAAGTGCTGATTGATTGACTCATTCATCCCATTGTGGTAAAAAAAAAAAATGTAAGTTTTTAACAGTCGGTTAGCAATAACGAAAAGACGCCAGTTTTTTGAAGGACCACCCTTTCAGGGAGGAGACCGTGATGAACTACCAGGTCCATCTGTTAGGCAGTCCACTTCCGAGGTGCGAGCTTAAAAGGCAAGGAGAGAACGGAAGTGAGGTCTTTGATCCGCTCTCCTAGTCTGTTGGTTGCGCTGCACAAACAGACACTGACTGAAGTGGGACTCGGCCCTGTTAGCCATAACAGCACGTGCTAGATGTGGCTCTCAGCTTCAGAGGTGGCCTTGGGTTTTTGGTGAGCCCTATCTGGGTTTTTGGTGAGTTTTATATGGAATATAGACTAAGCTTAGATTTAAGACTACTTGTTTGTATTTTCTACTTTCCTGTCTCTCTAATCAACATCACCTTGTAATTTCCAAACAATAAAAGCTCTAACTAGAGACCAGAGGCTTCTTCCACTTACTAATCTGGGAGATAAATAAGGGAAAGTTTAAAAGGGGAGTTTAATGCTCTAGTATCCAAATTTAAGTCTCACATCATCTAGCCAGTGACATGTTAACAAATCTTTAACAATTAGGTCTCTGAAAAATGTACCTACAACACACTTTTAATTTTAAAATGTAGCCTTTATATTTTCTCCACTTTAATTCTAGACAGAAAAATAACAAATTAAGGCTTGATTTGGAATATTCATCTATTTTCCAGATGTGAATGCTCAAATTGAAACATTAACATACATCTTCCTGAACTGATACAAGGGGACTCCAGGACACTCCTGCATCCAAATTTTCATCAGGAAAACAAGGTGGTCCAGCCATCATGCACATACTATTCCTTCTCTCCACATTCCACCTCACATTCTGGATCTGGAAATAATAATCAAATTAACACTATCATTGCTATTGGAAATTATATGGTCACCTGAAGTCCCTTGTCTTTACTCACAATCCAACAATGAAAACTCCCTTCACTGGTCACCTTTCCTCTATATGCTATATCCACCTAAATAATAGAATGCAAATTTCTTGAGGAGAGTAACTTGCTTTTTTATTTTTATCTCTGGGCCCTAGAAAATTGCCTAGTTCATAGTAAGTATTTAATAAATGTTTGTGCATGTATTCATCCAACCATTCAGATAAAAATGACTTAAAAATTGGAGGGCATTCTGAAGAAAGTGACAAATTTAAAGGGTCTCAAGTCCATACCATGTGAAAGTCAGTTAATGGAACTGTGGATGTTTTGCTTATAAAGGAGAAGCCTCAAAGAGGTGTGGGAGGATTATTGTAACAGGAACTCAAATGGTTGTGCTCTGAATCAGGATTGAACTTTTTATTTGGCACCAAAGAGAAGTACAAGCAGTGAGCAGAAGTTGCAAAGAAAAATATCTAAGATTGATGTAAAAACAATTGTCTAATAATTATAGTTGTTCAAAAGTAGAAGAATGTGCCTGACATAAATTTCCAATTTGGTGAGCAATTTGAAATTATGTCCAGAGTTATTAAACTATCTATACCCTTTGACACAGAAAATAATTAGGGAAAAGGGAAAAGGATCTATAAGTTCTAAAATGTTTAAAGCAGCTGTCTTTGTGGTGGCAAAGAACTAGAAATTGTAGGGATGCCAATTAGTTCAGGAAATGGCTGAACAAGTTATGATATGTCATTGTGATGGAATACTACTGTGCTATAATAAATAATTAGCTCAATGATTTTAGGAAAACATGCAAGGACGTGCATGAAATAATGAAGAATGAAATGAACAGACCACGGGAACATTGTATACAGTAGGAGAAATATTGTTTTAAGTGTGAATTGGAGCAAATAAGTTATTTTGACTTTTATAGATACCCAAATTAACTATAAAGAATATATGAAGAAAGATGCTATCAGCATTTGGAAAAAAAAGTCTGATAAAGAGGAGGATGTATAGAATAATTTTATATACATATACATATTGGTGTCTAATGGTAGCCATATCTAGTATGGGGGTATGGGTAAGGAAGAAAAAAAAAAGAAATTTACATGATAATATTGGAAAGGACTACCAATTTGTACACAGTAAATTTGCCGTTTTGTGTGTAATTATCTTTTTATTGTACAATTTTATGGAAATGCTTATTTATTTGATAAATTAAAAATAAAATTTAATAATGAATAAACCAAATGTGCCTGACAAGGCAGTGGCTTTTCTTCACTAGAAGTCATGGAGCAGGGGCTGGATTACCATTTCATTTGTTGGAAGGAAAAATATTTTTAAAATATATGTAAAACTAAGTATTTATTCCAATCCTTCCCTCATTTGAGATCCTGTTATCCTATTTTTATTTATTGTGATATCCAGTTGTTTGAATGGTGATTCTGTGTGAGAACAAGCCAACAATATGGATTTAAAATGATTGATTTGATTTGACTCACTCAAAAAGAATCGATCAGGTCAATCAGGAAAAAAATGAAGGGACTGTTTGCCAAACTCTAATTTGCTGATCAATAAAATTAAATTAACCTGAAAGTGTTTGCTTTTGTGATTGTATAGATCCAATCCTTCCAATCACTAGTTTTCTGGGATAGGCTAAATTGACTTATAATTAATGGGAGTGTGAAAGGGACAGTCTAGTTTGTTCATTTAATGTGGGAATGCCAACCAAACTCAGACAAGCCCTTGGATGCTTGTGCACCTGAAAGAACAAGAGCTCACCATTTCAAGATGCTGAACATGAAGCTGCAGAGTATTTGACTAGATCACACTTC
This sequence comes from Dromiciops gliroides, assembly GCF_019393635.1. Classification (NCBI taxonomy): domain Eukaryota; kingdom Metazoa; phylum Chordata; class Mammalia; order Microbiotheria; family Microbiotheriidae; genus Dromiciops; species Dromiciops gliroides. The sequence goes on from NC_057862.1 coordinate 688,798,952, forward strand.
CTCTTCTACAGGGAGTCCCACATGTCAAATGTCCCCAAATCCATTGGTGGGGGGAAGGGGCCCTTTTGGGGGATGAGGCCTTTAACAACACTGATGGCAGGGCGTTCCCCTCATTGAGGGTGTAAACACAGGATTTTCCTGCTGTCCTTCCTTGACTGTTCCCCCTACCTCATAGTTCTATGCTTTTAACAATTTTGTTTTGTTTTTCTGTATTACCTGTGAATGAAGCACAACTACTCCCTCTTACATTAGTGTTCGGAGGGCAGGAAGTGTGTTTCTTGCCCTCCATACCCATGACTTTGGACGAAGCCCCACTCTTACAATGCTAATTATGAATCCTTTATTATTAAATTCAGCTAAATGATAGTAAAGTTCATCTTTCCATTACTTTAAGTATATTAAATCCAAGCCACACCTCATACTGAATTCTCCCACGGCTCTGACATTGGCATCGTGGCACATGCAGCTTACAGCCTGGGAATCACTCACAAAGACTCAGATGCCTTGACTTGAGACTTTATATTTCTGCTATTTAGTCCAGTTGAAAAATGAGTCATCATAACGGACAGTGAGTCTTTTGGCCCACATTCTTCTCCTAATATAATAAGGAGCATTTTTGCCAAGAAATGGATAAACTTTGTCTTTACCTATCTGACTTCAAAACCAAGAGTTGAAAAAGTGAAATCCATGGAAATGTCCGTGAAAGTGACATGTTGTATTACAAAAAAGGGGGAGAACTGAATTCAACTTAAGGGGACGAGAAGTCAAATTTCCTTGAACTTCTTCACTTAAAGACAGAGTTGAAGTTTTCATGGGTTTCCCCCTGTTCTTCAAGGTAACATACTCTTTAGAAGTGGAATTATTCATATCTACTAGACTGCAAAAACTGACATGAGACAATGTCTCTCTGAGCCTAAACTTCATTTTTAATAGTAGGTACAATTTATCCCAGAAGAGGTGGCATTGAACAGTGAACAAAAGAAAAACTTTGGAGGCAGGACCGTTGGGATTCTACTACACTTTCTCCTTACTTGTACTAGCTCTATGACACTGGAGAAGTCATGGAACTTCTCAGGACCCTGAATAGTCTCACAAGACTGTCTTAGACATCAATTATATGTTGTCAAATGGTAGAAAATTTTCCCAGTACTGTAGATACTCACACCAGTGAAATGATATGAATATTGTACATTAACATATATTCTTAAAATTCTATATTCATATATATATATATGCATGCACACATGTATATATGCAAACATGTATATACACATACATATAATCATTGGAATATATAGATATATATGGAGAGTGGTTATATACATATGCATATATGTATAGTTATATGCACACATATTTATATATTCATGTGGGTATAAACTTTATGAATTTATGTATATCTATACAAGTGTGTATGTGTGTGTATATATATATATATGTATATAAAATTTCCACAGAAAGCACTTGCAAAACCTAACTTATATTATTGTTCTTTATGTGTAAATATGGTTTATTATTTTGTGTGATCTATATTTACATGGAAATATCAAGAGGGAGAGGTACCACAGACATCATTTCCATTTAATAGACAAGACACATTAAGTAATTTGCCCAAGGACACAAAGATATTAAGTCTAAGAAGTCCAGTATTTTGTTTTTTGTTTTTTGTTTTTCAGTGAGGCAATTGGGATTAAGTTACTTGCCCAGGGTCGCACAGCTAGTAAGTTTTAAGTGTCTGAGGCCAGATTTGAACTCAGGTACTCCTGACTCCAGGACTGTTGCTCTATCCACTGTACCACCTAGCTGCCCCAGAAGTACAGTTTTAACACAAGGTGTTCCTGATTCCAAGCCTAGGATGATTTCCACAACACAACACTGGTGTAAAGAAAGGGATTTTGCTGAAATATTACACAGTGCTTCTTCTGCTTCTGATACTCTATTGTCTATGTATTAAGGTCCTTCCAAGTCTTGATGTTCTATCTTCTTAGATCTCTCCTATTTCCAACATTATTTGTTTTACCATGTCTTCTACCACTGACATTCCCTGTTCTATGTGCCAATTTCCATCCTATCCCAAAAATTCTGGATTCTACTTCTTCTAGATCTGACTTTTTATTGTCTAAAATACCACCCCCCCTCACACATACACACTATGCCTCCCATTATGCTTAATATAATACTGCCAGCTCTGATGTTCTCTGTTCTTTGTTCTAAGGTCTTTGTCATAATTCTCACTTTCTATAAGCCTATGATTTCATCAACTGAGATCTTTGTTGTTGGATTTTTGGAAACACTTTTATCAGGCTAATATTTTCTATGGTGTCACCCTTCTAGCTGAATGGAAACTGATTTTCTCCTCCTCTCATCTAAAGCCTTGAAAAAAGGTATCATTTTAAAGACTCAATAAATTCTTAAAAGAACAACCATCTCTTTCAGTCACAGCCAAATACCTTTAAAATGACTGCCATACACTGTCATTAGCCCAAGAATTGCAAGTATTCCCATAGTGTCTTGTAAATTATACCTTCAAAGGTGAAATTGCTTTCTGAATGATTTTTTTTTTTAGGGCAGGTGCTTATGTTTTTAACAGAAGTATTCAGTGTTTACCTCATAATCTCCTTCCAATACCGAAGACAGTGATTGATGTCAGCTTCTCCTCCATCCCCACACCTGTAAAGAAAACAGGAGCTCACTAAATTTGGTCATCCATATTACATACATATGTCTCATTTACTCTCTTGTGGTGAGAACTGACTTACATATGAAGACTGAACTGACTGGTTAAACTGGAAAATATATAATCTCTCATGATTATGAAATAAGAGTTCTGGTGTTAAAACTTATGGACATTTTTCCAATGAGCTCTAATGTTATCAATAGAAGTTATTCCTCCCTTCCCTGATAAAGATTAAGACAAGTACTAGATAATCATGTAAAGCTAGAAATAAATCATTATTTCAATCTCTCATTTATTGTTGTTCAGGGTGGAGAGGGCACTTCTAGACCTGGAATTTCATTGGTATAGGAAACCTCCTATTAATAAATCCCTCCATCAATACAGACCATCAACACTTCCATAACATACTATTGTAGAGAGTTCCTTGGGGTACTGAAAGTTTAATTGAAATACCCAAGGTGACATTTCCAGTATGCATCAAAAGCAATGATTGAACTTAGATCACAATGATTCCATGGTCAAACTTCAATATGTTATTTTACTACACAGAGAAATTAAATCTCAGAGCATTCAATGGATTTCACCAGTATTATAAAGTAGGATGTGGCAAAATCTAAGTCAAATCCCAGATGTTTGGTGCCAGTATCCTTGAGAGAAGTTCTGTGCTACCATAGGTAGGAAATAGGTCTTGGAGTTGAAGGATTAAGATTAAAAAATCAGCTCTGTCACTTACTAATTATATGACCCTGAGTGTGACTTAGTATATCTGGCTTTTAGTTTCCTCACCTGGACAGAATTTGGAGCTCAAATGTTTTTAAAAAGAAAATTAATGTTAAAAATGAATAAACATTACATAAAAAGAGACAGAGGACATCAATGAATTGGGCATTAAATTTAAAAAGCTGGAAAAAGACCAAAGTAAAAATCCCCAAATAAATACTAAATTGAAAATCTTGAAAATCAAAAGAGAAATTAATAAAATTGAAAGCAAGAAAACTATATAATTTATCAATAAACCTAAGAGCTTGTTTTATGAAAAAAACAATAAAATAGATAAACCTTTGGTTAATTTCATTTAAAAAAAAAGAAAGAAGAAAACCAAATTACCAGTATCAAAAATGAAAGGGGTGATTTCACCACTAATGAAGTAGAAATTAAAGCAATAATTAGGAACTATTTTGCCCAACTGTGTGCAAATAATTTTGACAATATAAATTAAATGGATGAATATTTACAAAAATACAAATTGCCCAGGATAACTGAATAGGAAATAAAATCCTTAAATAAGCCCATATTAGAAAAAGAAATTGAACAAGCCATTAATGAACTTTGTAAGAAAAGAATGTACAGGGCCAGATGGTTCTTAACAAGTAAATTCTACCAAACATTTAAAGAACAATTAATTCCAATACTATACAAATTATTTGGGAAAATAGGTAAAGAAGGATTGCTATCAAATTCCTTTCATGACACAAATATGGTGTTGATACCAAAATTCAGGTGGGGCAAAAACAGAAAAAAAATTATAGACCAATTTCCCTAATGAATATTGATGCTAAAATCTTAAATAAGATATTAGCAAGGAGATTACAGCAAGTGATCACCAAGATAATATACACTATGACCAGGTGGAGTTTATACCAGGAATGTAGGGCTGATCCAAGATTAGGAAAACTATTAACATAATCAACCACATCAATAAGAAAACTAACCAAAATCTTATGATTATCTCAATAGATGCAGAGAAAGCTTTTGACAAAATACAGCACCCATTCCTAATAAAAACACTAGAGAGCATAGGAATAGGTGGAGGTTTCCTGAAAATAATTATTATCTACCTAAAACCATCAGCAAACATTATATATAATGGAGATAAGTTACTAGAGGCCTTCCCAATAAGATCAGGGGTGAAACAGGGATGCCCATTATCACCTTTATTGTTTAACATTGTACTAGAAATGTTAGCTTTAGGAATAAGAGAAGAAAACAGAATTAAAGGAATCAGAATCGGCAAGGTGGAAAAAAAAAACTGTGACTCTTTGCAGATGACATGATGGTCTACTTAGAGAATCCTAAAGAACCAACTAAAAAACTGCTTAAAGCAATTAACACCTTTAGCAAAGTTGCAGGATATAAAATAAATCCACATAAATCATCAGCATTTCTATACACAACCAACAAAGTCCAGCAGGGAGAGAAAGAAAGAGAAATTCCATTAAAAGTAACAGAAAACAATATAAAATACTTGGGAGTCTACTTGTCAAGAAAAACTCAGGAACTCTATGAACACAATTACAAAACACTTTTCACACAAATCAAATCAGATCTAAATAACTGGAAAAATATCAATTGCTCAAGGATAGGCCAAGGTAATATAATAAAAATGACAGTTCTACCTAACGTAATGTACTTATTCAGTGCCATACCAATCAGACTACCTAAAAATCATTTTGCAGAGTTAGAAAAAATAATAACAAAATGCATCTGGAAAAAGACAAAGTCAAGAATATCAAGAGAACTATTGAAAAAAAAAACATAGGAAGGTGGGTTAGCTGTACCAAATCTGATGGTATACTATAAAGCAGCAGTCATAAAAACTATTTGGTGGGGCAGCTAGATGATGCAGTGGATAAAGCACGGGCCCTGTTTTCAGGAGTACCTGAGTTCAAATCAGGCCTCAGACACTTAACACTTACTAGCTGTGTGATCCTGGGCAAGTCACTTAACCCCAATAGCCTCACCAAAAAACAAAAACAAACCAAAAAAAAAAAAAACTTATTTGGTACTGGCTAAGAAATAGAGTGGAGGATCAATGGAATAGGTTACACACAGGAGGTATAGTTGTAAATGACTTTAGTAATCTACTGTTTGATAAACCGAAAGACTCCAGCTTCTAAAATAAGAACTCGGTATTCAACAAAAACTACTGGGAAAACTAGAAGATGTTATAGCAGAAACTAGGAATATACCAACACCTTAAACCTTATACTAAAATAAGGTCAAGATGGGTACATGATTCAGGCATAGAAAGTTACAGCATAGGTAAATTAGGAGAGGAAGGAATGGTTTAATTCTCAGATTTATTGAAAGGAGAACAGTTTATGACCAAACAAGAAATAGAGAATATTATTAAATGCAAAATGGATGATTTTAATTACATTAAATTAAAAAGGTTTTGTACAAACAGAAGCAATGAATCCAAAATTAGAAGGGAGGCAGAAAGCTGGAAAACAATTATTATAGCCAGTGTTTCTGACAAAGGACTCATTTCTAAAATATATTGGGAACTAAATCAAGTTTATAAAAATCCAAGTCATTCCCCAAATGAAAAATGGTCAAAGGATATGGACAGTCTTCTTTTTTCTTTTTTTAAATAAAAGTATTTTATCATTTTCTATTTACATGTAGAAATATTTTTCAACATTTGTTTATATAAAATTTCCAATTTCAAATTTTTCTCCCTCCCTTCCCTCCTTTCCCTCCCTCCCCCCCTCCCCTAGACAGCAGGTAATCTGATATAGGTTATATATACATAATAACATTAAACATATTACTGTATGTCATGTTATAAGAGAAGAATCAGACCAAAAAGTAAAAACCTCCAAACAGAAAACCAACAGCACCAAAAACAAAAGAAATAGTATAGTCCAATAAGAATACATATTCCACAGTTCCTTTTTTTTCTGAATTTGGAGAGACTTTTCCATCATGAGTCCTTTGGAACTTTCTTGTACCAATGGATTGGTGAAAATAATCTACTCTATCACAGTTGATCAACACATAATGTTGATAATACTGTGTATAATGTTCTTTTGGTTCTGCTCATCTCACTCATCATCAGTTCATGCAAGTCCTTCCAGGTTTCTCTGAACTCCTCCTTTTCATCGTTTGAACAGGCAGTTTTCTGATGAAGAAATCAAAGCTATCTATTGTATGAAAAAATGCTCTAAATAACTATTGATTGGATAAATGCAAATTAAAACAACTCTGAGGTACCACCTCACACCTATCAGTTTTGCTCATATAACAAAAAAGGAAAATAATAAATGTTGGAGAAGCTGTGGAAAAATTGGAACACGAATGCATTGTTGGTAAAGCTGTGAACTAATCCATACATTCTGGAGAGCAATTTTGAACTATGCCCAAAGGGCTATAAACCTTTGCATACCCTTTGACCCAGCAATACCACTATTAGGTCTTTTTCCCAGTGAGATCATGGAAAAGGGAAAAGGACCCACATATACAAAAATATTTATAGCTGCTCTTTTTGTGGTGGCAAGGAATTGGAAATTGAAGGGATGCCTATCAATTGAGGAATGGCTGAACAAGTTGTGGTATATGAATGTACTGGAATACTATTGTGTTGTAAGAAACAACGAGCAGGTGGATTTCAGAGAAACCTGGAAGGACTTGCATGAATTGATGATGAGTGAGATGAGCAGAACCAGGAGAGCATTGTAAACAGTATAACAACACTGTGTACTGATCAACTGTGATGGACTTGACTCTTCTCAGCAATACAATGGTACAAGATAGTTCCAAAGGACTCATGATGGAAAATGCTCTCCAAATCAAGAAAAGAAAAGAAAAAGAACTATAGAATCTAGATGCACATTGAACCATACAATCTCTTTTTTTCTTTTTTGAGGTTTTTCCTTTTTGCTCTGATTCTTCTTGCATGGCATGTCTAATGTAGAAATATGTTTAATATGATTGCACATATATAACTGATATTGTATTGATAAGTGTCTTGGGGAGAGGGGGAGGGAGAGGAAGGAGGGGAGGGAAGGAGAAAAAATTGAAACTAGAAATCTTATAAAAACAAATTTTGGGGCAGCTAGGTGGTGAAGTGGATACCTGAGTTCAAATCCAGCCTCAGACACTTAACACTTATTAGCTGTGTGACCTTGGGCAAGTCACTTAACCCCCATTGCCCCACCCCCCAAAAAAATTCCTTTAAAAAAAGTTGCTAACTATCTCTACATGTAACTGGAAAATAGTAAAATACTTTTGTGTAAAAATAAATAAATTAGTTAATAAGTAAATAAATAAACCGAATTTTATTTTTTAAAGATGTAAAGTGGGGCAACTAGGTCATGCAGTGGATAGAGCACTGGCCCTGGATTCAGGAGGATCTGAGTTCAAATCTGGCCTCAGACACTTAACAATTACTAGCTGTGTGACCCTGGGCAAGTCACTTAACCCCCATTGCCTCACCAAATAAAAGAAAAAGATATAACATAAATTCCTTGACCACAGGAATAGAATTTGTGAATGTCTTTTTATACTGAGTACTTAACTAATACATTATAAGTACTTAATAAAATTTTATTGGTGAACTATTTATACTATTGTTTAAACCAGCCTGTGGGGAGAAGGGGAGGGATTAATCTGCTAGCATCTATTATACAGCAGGAAACATCTTAGATTGCAACATTCCATAAGACAAAAGATAAAGCCTTCCACTAAATAACAACTTACCCTGAAAAGCAGCCTATATTCCTATAAAAGATGAAAATATTTATGTTTTTTCAATAACAGAGGACTTTCAAGTATTCCTAATGAAAAAACAAAGGTTGAATGGGAACTCTGAAATATAAATAAAAAACTCAAAAGAAACTTTGTGTAACATGTAGTGCTAGCTGAGAACTGTTACCTGATCTCTCCCTCCTGACTTCCTGTAGTTTACTCTCCTGGCCTTTCAAAAGTCCAAAAATTGTAGAATTCTCTCTCTTTGTTCTAAGTCATGAGGAAAAGAGTCACTGAACTCCAGAGTTCTCAAGCCAATAAGAAGAGTCTAAAGCTGCCAGGTCTCTTCAAATGTTTTCACCTGTACCCAAAGAACCACTTCTTCAACCGCAGTCGGTTGAACTCATCAAATAATGGTATCTTTAAAGCATTTTCCTTCAAAGTCACTATTGTCCAGTAAGCAGCTACTGTGAGATTTAAAATTGGATATTAGATCATAAATCTCCCCTACTTAACCTTTCCCTTAATTTATCTCCCAGACTAGTAAATGGAAGAAGCTTTTGGTTTACTAGATAGACCTTTTATTGTTATGGTAGTCACAAGGTGATGTTGATTACAAGGATAGGAAAGTAGAAACACAATACAAATCGTCTTAAGTCTAAGCTTAGTCTATATTACTTATAAAAACTCACCCAAACCGAAGGCCACCTTTGGAGAGAGAGAGAGAGAGACCGTCTGTGCAGCACAGTCAGGAGAGCAGCAGAGCAGGAAAAAGCTTCCATTTAGAAAATCTATCTTGAGCAATCTGAGCATTAATTAGACCCCTATTCCACAAGAAAGGTACATTTATTCAAGCAATTAAAAGATGTATTATGATGATTAGTTAACATTATTTTAGGGTGAGAAGAAATGTGTCACTTCAAAACCTTAGTATTTTAATCGGGTATTGAAGAGGTTAAAGGGGAAAAAAAGAGAATCTAGGAGATGGATTGTTTCGGTCCTTAAAGTGTTCAAGAGAAAAGAAAAATCAGAATACAAATAAATGCATTCATGTTGAAAGGAGGAGTTGTGATGAAAAGATATAGCTTGCCCTAATTGGGATTTAGAAGAATACTATATCAATGTGGAGTAGATGAGTAGAGGGCATTAGATAAAGCTCACTATTATCTGAATTGGACAGAGGAGAGTTTAAAACATGAACACACACATAAGCAAAGAGATTGATATAGAAATATGTCAAACTCATCAGAGAAGGCTGTGCTGGGAAGACAGGAATTGGTGTAGGATAATGTAATGAAAAGAATAATCAAAAGCAAGTAAGCTTCCTTAACTCAGTGAAAAGAAAATCACTATAAATGAATGGAATGCCTACCAACTTAAGGTTAACAATGTATAGAATAGTAATGTAGGGAACAATATTACCCTGCAAGAAATTATGGACAACCATCTCAAAGAACCCTGGGAAGTCAGAAAAAATGCAGAATTCAGTGAGCAGAACCAAAACAACAATTTGTACAAAAGCAAGAATATAATAAAGAACAAATATCAATTCTATGAATAAACATGTCTCCTGATGACCTATAATGAAATATGCTACAAAATATCAGAAGGTTCAAAAAGAGATGTATATTTTTTGACACTTCAACAATGTGTAATTGTTTTGTTTGACTCAGCTAATTTACTTAAAAGAATTTATTTTTCTTTCTGTTTTAATTTTAGTAAACATGGCTAATGTGGAAATATACTAAATATAGGCTGAATGAGCATTCTATTTATCACCACAATGGGTACAGGAGAAGGTGGAGGGAAGGAGAGAATTTGAAACAGAAAACAACTTAAAAAATAATTTAGATGGGGGGGGGGATATGGACAGTAATGATGCCACTTCCCCCAAAGAGAAAATAAAAATATATGAGGGTCATTGAAACATTAAAAAAAAAACAGGGGGAGAAACAAAAGGAAAATTATAAAGAGGCACCATCAAGCAGAACAGTTTTAAGAGTCATGTGTTAATTTTATTAATTTTAGCAAGCAATGCGGAATAGAGATTCACACTTTAATCAACAATGGTCTATGTTCTACTTTGTTCATCAAAATCCAAATTTTTGTTACATTTTTTAAGTTTAGAATAAAATTCTATAATAATAAAAAAAGATTTAAAAGCAAGAACACATTCAGATTTCAGTTACTGGAGAGATGATAGGATTATGGACTTCAAACTGGTAGGGACCTTAGAAGCCATCAAGATCACACATCATACAATTTTATGATTCAAAATTTGGACCAAAATTCTGTTGATTCTAGATCTAGAACTCTAACAACTGCACCATGCTAACTCTCCAAAGAAATAATAACTTCAAGATCCAGCTTTGTAATTTACTAGTTCCATGGTCTTGGTCAAATTGCATTACATAATGGAAACCACAGTTTCCTCCTTTGAAAAAAAATGTGGTTAATACTAGAAATTCCAGATACATCAATCTGTTTATATTTTATAGTTCTTTTTTAAATTTTACTATAATTTCTTTTTGTGCATATGCACTTTAAATACAACTAATTACTATCAAACTTTAAAGTTTTCCTTTGAAATAAAAACAAATCCTCCTATTATAACTAATACCTTTTTTGTGGGTAAAACAAATGCAATGTATTACATCAATTGACCCAAGCTTCATCCTCCAAGGTATTGTTAAATTAAGTATTTCAGTAATAAGTGTCCTCTTCTCCAAGATCTCCTTGGCATTAGGAACAGAATGTTGCTACTAGAAGTGCTCTGTTCCTAGACAGTTCTTTGGAATCTGTACTCCAAATTTGAAAAATGAAAGTAGCAGACAATATGGGAAAGTGGAAAACTTCCCCAAGGATGACAACATCATGCCCATCTACTTCACATACTTCCTAATTCATATGACCAGTATGGTTCACACTGTCATTGAAGTAGATGGTTTCCATGGTAAATAAGAATAAAATAGTCAAAAAAATCAACATTGGGGCAGCTAGGTGGCGCAGTGGATAGAGCACCGGCCCTGGAGTCAGGACTACCTGAGTTCAAATCCGGCCTCAGACACTTAACACTTACTAGCTGTGTGACCCTGGGCAAGTCACTTAACCCCAATTGCCTCACTTAAAAAAAACAAAAAAAAACAAAAAAAAACTTAAAAAAAAAAACTTTAAAAAAAAAATCAACATTGGAGAGACACCTCCCCTCATTGTTATTTTAGGCATTATGGGTTTCATACAAACTCCCCAAGATTGCAATTCATTTAAAACACTCTTTGCAAAGCAAATCAGCAATGAAAGCATATGGTAGTCTTACAATACCTGACACCAATCCAAGAAGAACATTTCACCAAATACTGCAAGAAATGATAGGATAAAGATATCAAGGAATAGCTTATACAAACTAGGACAATATTTTAAAAATTCTTGCCAATAACCCAAGGAATATCCTATATCCAGGTATGCCCACTTCCTTTGAGGCAGAAGTCTCATCTGATGAAATTCCAGAAACATGGTGGCAATGTGACTGAGAAACTTGACTGAAATTGGAGGAAGATGGAATATCAGGTGCCAGTGTCCTATGAACTTAGACAGGCTGACATGATTGACATCTTTGGCTGAGATAAAGACAGAGGGTGTAAATAGGTCACCAGCTGATGGCACATTTAAAAGCTAGCCTATAAAACACAATGAGACCTGTATAAAGTAATCTATACCAAAGTTCAGTATCCTGTCCATATAGTTGCCCCAGCCTGGGCTAGTCAGAATGCCTACTACTACCATATTGAGGTTAACAATAAGATTTCCAATAATATCCAGGGGTTCCAGGTCAACGATGGTAAAGTAACAAAAACAATGCTTCCCTCAATGATAATCTGTCTGATGAGGTCCTTCACCCTCTTCAATGGTTTCATGAAGGATCAATAACTTTATTATGCTGAAAGTCTGTGCTTTGGGGACCAAAAAGCATTTTCTTACCTGACAAGAGTCACCATGGGTACAGATGAAATGCCACTTCTTGCAGAAGTTTGATTTGATGCCTGTTGTTGAGTGAAAAAGAAATTATTCATGGGACCACACAAGAAGAACCATAATGCTAAGGAGAAGGCTGGTTAATGTATCCAAGAGAATCATTATCTCCTGGACTTTTAAAATTGAAATTATCTTCTGAAAAAAAGCACCACATTTACTATGTTATTTGCCTCATTGTACTTTCTGAGGATCACTGAGGCAGCTTGGTGGCTCAGTGGATAAGAACAGATCCAGTCTCAGACACTTACTAGCTAGATTGTAAATTATATAACCTGTTATTCTCAGTTATCTCATCTACATAATGTAGATAGCAATGCTACCCACTTCCCAAAGTTGTTGTGAGGATCAAGTTATATGGCATTTGCACAGTGCTTACTACAGTACCAGGTACATAATAAGTATTTGTTTCCTTCTTTCATGTGGGACAACATATATGGAAATAATTTCTGATATGAAGTTGCTCTAGAACTGTAACTATGCCTATTGATTATAACATTATTATTCTTTCTCTCCATGTTTTTTTACTGGAACTTTCTGACCCTTAAGAGGCAAGGTTTTCAAAAGAGTGAATGGCTCTCATGAATCAGAAATAATTCTTCATTTCATTTTTTCCTATGGTCATGTTCTCCTTTTTAGAGTGTCCCTGAGTTAGTTTGTCTTTTTTTTTTCAAGGGCCAGAGGATGTATGAGGTTGGACCAGGCAGATCTTCCTTTCAAGTAACTTTCTGGAAATCAAAAAACCCTGTTGAGTCACACCCATCCTTGCCCATTGATGTGCCTGCCCTCTGTCACCAAAGTCAGTTAACAGCAGTTTTGACAACTCCTCGACAAATCAGGTTTTAAGGAAGATTCATTTGCACTGATATTTATAGAGTCTGAACATTTGAGAAGGTCCTTTGATCCTTCGTAATGCAATTAGTTTCCCTGATAATGAGCTTAGAGAGCCATGAACTGAGAAATATTGCCAAGCTCTCTGTATGTATTTGCTCAAACAGGGGTTGTATTTTTAATGGTGTTATGGGGATATTAAAATAGGATCCAGGAAGAGAATAAATAAGAATCAGAATTTGCATAATGCATTTTTAAACTAGAGGATTTCAAGATTTTTTTGTTCATCTTGGGAGAAGCAGCTGACAAATATACCTACTTCATGTCAGATTAACTTGACTTCAGGGAGGTGATGTCATCAGCCTCAAAGGAATGAGTGTTTTTTAATGGCTAGTATTAAAGGAACACTGTCTTTAGGCTTCTATCATGGCTACAGATATGAGATTCTGTAAAATGAAATCCATCTAAGGGCAAAAAAATGGTTTTCTAATTTAGGTAATTCATAAGAAGTGAATTCAAGGACAAGTGAGCTATGTCAGGCTACTCATCTGGTAAGAATTAAAGAGACCAGATGTTTAACAAAAGGGAGTCACTGATGACAGATACTAATTAGTATGCATGTACTAATGTACAGTATGTACATAATCATGTACATACTTATGTATATGAATGTATATGGGCAGTTAGGTAGTACTAATGGATAGAGTGCTGGGCCTGGAGAAAGCAAGACAAGTTCAAAGCTGGCCTCTTACTAGCTTACTAGCTATGTGACCCTGAGTAAGTAATTTAATCTTGATTGCCTGAGTTTCATTATTTTTAAATGAACTGTAAAAGGAAATGGAAAACCACTCTTTCCCATGAAAGCCACAGAAGAGTGAAATACAACTGAACAACAGGATGAATGTGTATGTGTGTGTGTATATACATGTGTGTATGTATAAGTATATGTGTGTATGTGTATACATGCATGTATGCATATATGTGTTATGTTTGTGTATATATGCATGTGTGCCTATGTGTTGCACATATAATATGTTTGCATGTGCATACACATATACACATATACATGCATACATACATACCTCAATTTTGATAAGGAATTTCCATTAAATTGTTCCATGGTGAATACATGAGAGAAATTTTGTAAGAGTTGTAAAGAATTGGAAGAAATTAAGAGGAAAATACTAGCCGGCTATCTCACAAAGTTGTTTTGGAGAAAAATTATTTATTACTTGTAAAACATTTTGTAGACCTTGTTATTGTTAAGCCATTTTTCAATTTTGTCTGACTCTCTATAACCCCATTTGGGATATTCTTGGCAGAGATACTAGAGTGGTTTGTCATTTCCCGCACTAGCTCATTTTACAGATGAGGAACTGAGGCAAATAGCTGTAAGTGACTTATCTAGGATCACATAGCTAATATGTATCTCAGACCAGATTTGAACTTAGAAAGATGTCTTTCTGTTTCCAAGTCCACTTCTCTATCTGCTGTGCAAATTTGCTGCACTTTTGATGTCCTTAAATCACTACAAAAATGCCAGTTGTCATTGTTCTTGTTAATCTTTATCATCATCATCATCATCATCATCATTATTTTCAAGCTAATTATCTTTGTCTAAAAGATATAAGAACCACAATGGATACAGGCTCATGAGTGATACTGGACTGTGAGGATGAAGAGAAATTTTAAAAAAAATAAATAAATAGGTGGTCATAAAGAGAAAGGAGAGGTTCAGAAGGAAGCAGAGAGTTGGAAATTTAAAAGGATAGAAATTTATTTAAGAGGGAGGCAGAGCCAAGATGGCAGAGGAAAGACAGTAACTTGTCTGAACTCTTCCCAAAACACCTCTAAATACCCTTAAATAATGTCATTAGATAATCCCTGGAGCAGCAGAACCCACAAAAGGACAGGGTGAAATAGTTTTCAAACCAAAGACATGTAGAAGGTCAGTCAGAAATACCTGTTGTACCAGGGTGAGAGTGCAGCATAGTCCAGCACAGGCCATGCCAGTGCAGACTGAGCCCCAGAAAACCAGGAGCAGGCCTTGGGAGTCTCTGAATCAGGCAACAGTGGCTTCTTCATGAACTTACCCCACAGATAGTAAGGGGTTTGAACACCTGGTCAGGAAATTACAGGGGTCTCTTTGCTAGCACTGAGGTAGGACTCTGTTGCTTTCCCCATACTCATTTCAAGGTCACAGTCAGAGGTGGCAATCCCAGTGTGGAAAGGAGCACTAGCACACCAGAGCTTGCACTCACAGTGGACCAAGGACCATGATTACAGTTCCAAAGCAAAAAAAAAAAATCATTTGTTGTTGTTCACAGTCCATAGCACAGGCCAGAAGAGTAGTCATATCATTCTCCTTAGATAATACCACCTTGGAAAAACTGAAACTTACAAATCACAGTATCTCTGATAGGAGTTGCATGAAACCACCCTGGAAGCAGAGATGTACATTAGCAAAGAGTTAAAAGTCAATAAATATGCTGGGAAAATTAGCAAACAGAAAAAATCTAACCATAGTGTTAAAGCTAAAATTCTAGCTAAATTTTAAATCTCACAATAGAAAGTCACTATGATGATAAGGAAAACCAAAACAAACCCTAAGAAGAAAGTAAAAAAGTCAAAGATCCTACCTCCAAAGCTTCTAAAAATATGCATTGTTCTCAGGCCATGGAAGAATGTAAAAATAATTTTGAAAATCAAGTAAATTAGGTAGAGGGAAAAATGGGAAGAGAAATGAGAGTGATACAAGAAAATCATGAAAAAATGAATCAAGAGCTTGGTAAAGGAGACCCAAAAAACCTGAAAAAAAATAACACTTTAAAAACAAATTAGACTAAATTATAAAAGAGGTACAAAAAGCCAATGAGCAGAAGAGTGCCTTGTAAAGCAGAATAGGCTAAATGGGAAAAAAGATACACAAAAATTAAATGAAGAAAAAAAAACCCTTAAAAAGTAGAATTGTACAAATGGAAAAAGGAGGTACAAAAATTCACTAAAGAAAATAATTCCTTAAAAATTTGAAATGCGCAAAATGGAAGCTAATGACTTTATGATAAATCAAGAAACAATAAAAAACAAAACAAAAGAAGAAAAAAAAGAAGAAAATGTGAAATATCTTGTTGGAAAAAACAACTGACCTGGAAAAGAGATCTGGGAGAGAGAATTTTAACATTATTGGAGTACCTGAAAGCCATAATTAGGGAAAAAAAAGCCTAGATATCATTTTTCAAGAAATTATCAAGAAAAACTCATATTATAGAACCAGAGGGAGAAATAGAAGCAGAAAGAGTCCATCAATAAGCTACTGAAAGGGAGTAGCTAGGTGGCACAGTGGATAGAGCACCAGCCCTGGAGTCGGGAGGACCTGAATTAAAATCCAGCCTCAGATACTTAACACTTACTAGCTGTGTGACCCTAGGCAAGTCACTTAACCCAAATTGCCTCACAAATAATCATCATCATCATCATCATCATCATCATCATCATCTACTGAAAGAGATCCCAATTTGAAAACTCTCATGAATATTGTAACCAAATTCCAGATCTCTCAGGTCAAGGAGAAAATATTGCCAACATCCAGAATGAAAAAAAAAAATCAAATATTGTGGAGAAGCAATCAGGGTAACACAAGATTTAGCAGTTTCTACCTTAAAGGATCAGAGAGCTTGGAAAATAATATTCCAGAGGGAAATGGAACTGGGATTATGAACAAGAATCACTTATCAAGAAAAATTTTTTAAAAAACAGTATAATCCTTCAGGGAGAAAAATGTGCTATCCATAAACTCAGGGACTTTCAAACTTTCCTGATTAAAAAATTAGAACTGATAATTAGACTTTCAAATACAAGACTCAAGAGAAACATGAAAAGGTAAACAGAAAAAGAAAATCATAAGGAATTTCATAAATTTAAATTGTTTACATTCTTAAATGGGAAGATGATACTTGTAAGTCATAAGATATGTATTATTATGGCAGTTGGAAGAAGCAAATATAAGCAAAGAGCATAGGTGTTAGTTGAATATGAAGAGATTATAGGGAACAAGATAAAATTAAAGGTGAGAGGAATACACTTGGAGAAAAGGAAAGGGAGAGATGGAGTGGGGTAAATTATCTCATGTAAAAGAGGCAAGAAAAAAATTTACCATGGAGGAAAACATGGGGAAGTTAAGGTGGAGTAAATGAACATTACTTTTCTCAGTATTGGGCCAAAGTATTGGGAATAACATATACACTCAATTTGGTATAGAAACAAACATATCGTAAGAGGGGAAGGGGATAAGAGGAAGGGAGTGATAGAAGGGAAGGCAGATTGGAGGAGGAGGTAGTCAGAAGCAAAACACTTTTGAGGAGAGAAACAGTAAAAAGAGAGAAAGAAGAATAAACAGGGGGAAAGGATGGAAGTAAATACAGTTAACAATAGTAATCATAGAAAGAAAAATTGAAGTGAGTTTCATTGATAAAGGCCTCACTTCTCAAAAATATTGATAACTGAATCAAATTAATAAAAATAAGAATAATTATTCAATTGATAAATTATCAAAAGATAGGAACAGTTTTCAGATGAAGTAAACAAAGCTATCTATAGCCATATGAAAAAAAAAATGCTCTAACTCACTATCGATTGGAGATAAAAATCAAAACAGTTCTTAGGCATTACCTCATACCTATTAGATTGGGTAATAGGACAGAAGAGGAAAACAAACAACAATTGTAGTGAATAGAGGGAAAGGATACATTAATACATTGCTGGTGGAGTTGTAAATTGATTCAGCCATTCTGTAAAGCAATTTGGAACTATGTCCAAAGGACTATAAAACCATGCATATACTCACTGACCTATACCACTACTAGGTCTGCATTCAGAAAGAGATAAAAACAAAAAGGAAAGGACCCATATGTTCAAAAATATTTATAACAGCTGTTTTCTGACAGCAAAGAAGAATTAAAAATTGAGGGGATACCCATCAATTGGGGAATGGCTAAACAAACTGTGGTATGTGATTATGATGGAATGTGATTGTGCTGTAAGAAATTATGAGTAGGTTGCTCTCAAGACAACCTGGAAAGACTTACATGAGCTGATGCAAACTAAAATATATTGTGTATGAAGTAAAAGCAATATTGTTCAATGAAAAACTATGAATGACTTAGCTATTACCAGCAATAAAATGATCAAGGACAACCACGAAGGACTTGTGATGAAAAATGCTATCCATCCCCAGAGAAAGAACTGATGCTGTCTGAATACAGATTGAAGCATACTGTTTTCCTTTATTTTTGAGGTTTTTTTTCTATGTTTTCTTTCACAACAAGACTAATATGGAAATATTTTGCATGACTACACATGTATAACCTAAATTGAATTATTAGCCTTCTCAGTGGGGGAGAGGGGAGGGAGGAAGGGAGAAAATTTAAAAATCAGTGTTCTAGAAACAAATGCTAAAATTGTTTTTTTAATGTAATTGTTGAAAACAAAATACTAAATCAATTTTTAAAACAGAAAAAAAAATAGGAGACAGAGAATTTCAGAGTTCATTACTGTGAGTATAACAACAAGTGATGCCAATAAAAATTTAAGTTGTAAACATGTTTGTGAATAGTTTTCTGTGATAGGCAAATAGATGTGAGAGGGGGAGAGAGAGTAGTGGAGAGAGAGGGACAGAGAGAGAATAGTTGCTATTTACAAAGTGCTTCTAAGATTTCCAAAGCACTTAACATGTATTACTATATTTGAACTTCTCAAAAACCCTATCAGGTACGTGCTGTTATTATAGCAATTTTACTGGTGCAAGAACTGAAAAACAGAGATTTACTTTCCCAGGATCACAGACCTAGTAAACACCTAAGGAAGGATTCAAACTCATGTCTTCTTCACTCAAAGTCTAGCATTCTATCTACTGTGTGCTTTATAGATTATGTGAGCACACATTGAAAGAAAATATTAATTCATTAGTATGGGGAACTCTAAATAAAGGAATTTCCTCCACTGGAGTAGTTTATTACCAGATACTCTATTCTCTTTAATTTATAGTCTTATACAGCTTCCTGTGACAGACAGGTAAAGTGACTTCTCCAAATGATACACTTAAGCAAGCTTATCAATGTATGTCAAAAACAGGAGTTGGGCCCAGATCTTCTTGACTCCAAGGTTGGCTCTCTCTCCATTATACTATGACTGCCATGTATGTATGTAAGTATTTATGTATGTATTTGTAAGATGTAGGTTTGTATGCTACTTATCTGTATATTTGTTTTATACCTGAAATCACCTAGTAAACCTCAAAAAACATTCTAATAATGTTGTCATATATGTACTACAAAAAAATTGTGACTGACTGCATCATTGATTGAAACACCAAATATTGTTCAAGATTTTAGTGATCTACATCTGAGTCTGGAGGCAACAGGGTTGTCTGAGCTGTAGGGACCAATTTTAATTGGGCAGTGGCTCGTGGCAATATTGGGACAAGGAAGGAGACCGACAGCCTCCCTCAAGACAGAGTAGGATGTTTTTTAACAAGAATGAACTTTAAAAAACCACAAACAAGATCAGTAGGATTAAGGAAAAGGAAATAAAATGGGGAAAAGGAAATAATACAACCTGAATCACACCACCTCCCAGGAATCAGCTGAGAATACACAGCAGAGTCCGGTCACCTTCCAGCTTCAAGGTAGAATGGTGGAAAACTCTCCCTTCTTCCCAGCAGACCCCAGGCTGACCACACACAGCCCCAAGACAATAGGCTGGCAACTCTGACAGTAACATGACTGCCCTCACTGGGCTTCCAGTCATTATAATGTTGCCAGGCCCATGTAGGTGTCAGCGAGTGGTGATGACATGAGGTGCCAGCACCATGGTGATGGTTACAACCAGTGTGTGGAGCACTGTGTCTGAGCCCCAGGCCAGTGCGCATACTGGGTTTTTTTAAATTCTAGCCAAAAGATGGGGTCATAAAAACCTCAAATAACAATTCATTCTTTACAGAGCTAAAGAATATTTAAGACAAAAACCAAAAGAATATTTAAGACAGCAGAAATCACCCTTCAATCTGTGCTGAAATCAAAATAGGACAAAGTTAGGAAAGCTTGAGAATCATTTGTGTTTTAGAAATTGGAGAATTCCTCCTCTAATTTTTAGTAACTCATCTTCAGAATTAGGATGAATATGCACATTAAAAATGAATTATCTGTGGGCAGCTGGATGGCACAGTGGATAAAGCACTGACCCTGGATTCAGGAGGTCCTGAGTTCAAATATGACCTCAGACACGTGACACTTACTAGCTGTGTGATTCTGGGTAAGTCACTTAACCCTCATTGCCCTGAAAAAAAAATATCCTTTTCTTCTTCCTCCTTTTCTTTAGTGTAATCCTCATTTTCAAAGTCTAACTCTAGGAAAGGCGGCCCCCTCCATCGATTGATTTCCTATATTAAGCTGGGATCTTCTGGACAATTCCAGGCACCTTCAATTTCTGATATTTTTTTAAGGTATTTAACTAGGTAGGTGTAGACTTTTACTATCAAAGTGTGGCAGAATCAACAGCTTTCAGGGTCTTGAATTAAATTATTTCTGAAATTTCTTTTCCCCCAGGAAAATTCTTTGTGAAGACATAAGAAAGTATTGATCATTATGCTTGTCTGTTTTGAAGGTGGATAGATGAGAATAATTTATTGATTTGTCATAGCTATTTATTTTTAGTAACAACACATAATATTTACCCAAAGCATCTCTGCAATCATCTCAATGATTTTAAGTCAGTCTCTTTGGTCATTTTTTCTGTTAGAAGTCTTTGCTGGGCTGAGAAGGACACTCAAGACTCCCCTTTCCCAAATCACAGATGAAGTACACTCATTTTGGACCTCTTTTATTTCTTTGGATACCCCAAAGCTCTTCAGCTTTTTTTCTGTATTGTCTTCAACTCTATTCAACTGTAAGCCCCTTCTTTTGTATTTGGATATCCAAAGCTAAGCAAATTGCTCTCACATAGTAGGCAATTAATAAATATTTATTGACTACTGATTTTTATAGATATAGTGACCTCCATACCGCTAAGGTTTAACAGAAAATTCACATTTCTAGAGTATTTTCAAAAGTTCAAAATGACCCTTATCCTCAACAACTCTGTGAGGTAGGCATTAGGCATATGATTATTCACATATGAAGTGATGACAGAAGGGAAATGACTTGGCTAAAATCACAAACTTAATTACAGAAGGAAATCAGTTCAAATATTGTTATCCCCATTTATTCAGATCCATCCACCCATCATCAATACTTATAGCTAACATTTATATAGGGCTTACCATGTACTAGACTTTGTGATAAGTGCTTTACAAAAATCTCATTTGATCCTCAAAACAACTTGAGATAGATGCTATTATTATCCTCATTTTACATATGAAATAACTGAAGAAAACAGTTCTTACATGATTTGCCCAGGGTAACAGAGCTAAAAGGGTCTGAATCCAGATTTGAACTCAGGAAGATGAGAAAAATTTGAACTCAGGTTTTACTGAGAAGCCCAGTGCCCTGTTCACTACACCAGCTACCTGCAAGCACATTTGAAGCAGCACCTTTTAGTATCTATTAAGCAACTTTTTATGTTAGGAACCATTCTAGGAACTGGGGATAAAAAATACAAATATAAAAAAGTGTCTTTCCCTCAAGGAACATACAGTCAAATGGAGTTGTATGGGTAGATATATAAATAACTACAAATATAAATAAATGCAAAGGTTATTTTGGGGAGAAATTCACGATGCAGTCATGGAGAGAAGGTGAAAAAGGGTCCCCTGGAGAAATCCATGCTTGATCTAAGTTTTGAAAGAAATAAGGAATTCTGATAGATGGAGGTGAGGAGAGTGGGCACTCCTGGTATGCGAGAAAAGTTATCCAAAAGCATGCAGGTAATAAACGGAATGTCATACAAAAGGAACAGTGAGAGATTCATATCAATGGGTTATAGAGAATGTGATAAGGAAAGATAAGCAATGAGTCTGGAAAAGGATATTGGGGTCATATTACAAAGCGTTTTAAATATCATGAAGAGGAGTTTGTATTTGATCCTAGAGGTGAAAGTTAGTCATTGGATTTCATTGGCTAGGGAGTTGCTTGGTCATATTTCTACTTTAAGAAATGTATCGGGGGCAGCTTGGTAGAGCAGTGGATAGAGCAATGGCCCTGGATTCAGAAGGACCTGAGTTCAAATCTGGCCTCAGACACTTGACACTTACTAGCTGTGTGACCCTGGGCAAGTCACTTAACCCTCATTGCCCCCCCCTCAAAAAATGTATCGTATTGACATAATATATGTGCGTGTAAGTAAATATGTATGTATATGTGTGTATAGATATAGATGTTTCAAGCACTTAGAATTTTCTAACTAGATATTTGTTTTTCAGTCATTGCAGATGTCTCTTACTCTTTTGGGCTTTTCCTGGCAGAAATATTCAAGTGCTGTGCCATTTCCTTCTTCTGCTTATTCTATTGATGAGGAACTGAGGAAAGCAAAATTAAGTGACTTGCCCAAGGTCACACAGCTAGTAAGTGTTTGAGGCAAGATTTGAACTCAGGAAGATGAGTCTTCCTGACTTCAGGTCTGGTACACTCTACTGTGCCATTTAACTGCCCTGATGACTATATGACTAGATAAATATAGTTTGGGAAATTGACAGTTGAAGTGAATTTTAAAATATAAGAGGTTTCCAAATGCTGGGGGAAATGGAGGGTCTAGTAGTGACAGTGGGGGTGGGTGGGTAAAAATAGTGCCATGTCCTCCTATAATAGCCTATACAGAGCGGTCAGAACTAGAGAGGAATCCCTGGGATAAGGAATCTTTCAGAGAGATCCAGGTTTCTACGAGCACATGAAGATAGTTAGAATGTGATAGGAAAAAATTCAAAGATGAGAAGATCTTGCCAATGACA
Source organism: Dromiciops gliroides (assembly GCF_019393635.1). Lineage (NCBI taxonomy): Eukaryota > Metazoa > Chordata > Mammalia > Microbiotheria > Microbiotheriidae > Dromiciops > Dromiciops gliroides. The sequence goes on from NC_057862.1 coordinate 688,821,895, forward strand.
GAGTGGGAACTCCAGTGAGAATTATGGAAGAAATGGACCAAGTAGGAGAAACTGTGTTCATTGATAGTGTGAACTGTATACACAGAGAGTATAGATAGAAGTAAGAATGGAAAAGAGTCTTCACCTGGACAGGGGATGACTGAGTCAATGGAATTAAAGGAACATGTGAACATTATTTTCTATCTATACATAGAGTAAATGCCAGTTAAGTCTGGAGCCCTACCTTCCCTTTGTTAGACTCTGCAAGGAAGCAGGCTAATAGTGTATTGAACGAGTTGGATTTAGGGAAGCAGGAAGTTTTAACCTCTGGACCAGCAATTAACCCATTATGAGGTTGCCAGATGACCGAATAAACTGATACAAAGTACCAGCCCAACAGCCTTGCTGAATTGTTGGCAAGATCTATGCCAAGTCGTCAGAAAATCAATTTAATGTTATAAGGTGTTAATCATATCATGCAGGGCTATGTAGTGAAGACACCCTTTCACCTGATGCTTTATACTCTATCGGTTTCCTTTCCTAGAAAGTTGGGGGTCAACGTGTTATATGGAAAATAGGAGAGCTCCTAGAGATGTTGATGTCAGTTAGCATGGTTATATGGGACCTTTTTGACCTTACCTTTTCTACTTCTTCTGTGGTCTAATCCCACATCCAATTTAAATCCCTCTACAAAAGAATTATCTTGTTATGGGAAGGAAGAATGAGAAAAAATACTGACTACAAATCAGCATGAAGAATAGCTTTCAATATTTGCACCATCATTACAGACTGGCATCTACCCATGCCTGCCCATTCTAGGAGACAGTGTGCTTCAATAGAGAGAGCACTGGAATTGAATGCAGGGATCTAGGGTTTAAGTTCCAGGTCTACCATTTACTAACTGTATAATTTTGGGAAAGTCAATTAATCTCCCATGGCCTCAATTTCTTCACTTGTAAAATGAGGGAGTTGCCCAACTTGATTGTTAGGGTCTGTGACAGCCCTACATCACTGGCTCCATGTCCATTTGTCATCTACAAATTCCTAAAAAGTCACCACAATAACTGCTGGTGTGTTCTTTCTGTTCTCCTGACACTGTATGGATACAAATGGGACACCCAATCTATCTAAAATGTATTATTCTTTACTCTCAGCATGTGACAGGTCTTTCATTTCCACCCTAACCCCCTCCAGTAGTTCATTTATTCAATAAATATTTACCACGTGTTTACTCTATGATGAGTATTGAGGTCAATACTATGATAAAAATACAATACCACAATGATACTTGCCTTCAAGGAAGTTACACTCCATTTGGGGGCAGGGAACAGCATATACAGAAGCAAATAAAGCATATGCAAAGTAAATACAAAGCAATATGGTGGAGGTGTGGAGTGCATTAATGACTGGGGCTATTATTTATTCTGACAAGACCCTTCATTTATTATTCATTCAAAAGGCATTGATTAAGGATCTGCCCTTTTCTGGGTCTGGAAATACAAAGACAAAGAAAAGATAAATATCCTCAGCTATCAAGGTTTTATTTTGTAGGGAAAGAATAATAATAACAACAACAACTAACATCGATAGAGTGCTGACTATGTGCTAGGCACTGTGCTAAGGGCTTTCCAATGATTAATTCATTTGATCTGCACAAAAACCCTGGGAGGTAGTTTCTATTACTTCCCTATTTTACAGATGAGAGAACTGTGGCAGAGATTGAACAACCTACCTGGGATCACACAGCTAGTAGCTGTCTAAAGCCAAAGTTGACCTCAGGTCTTCTTGACTCTAGGCCTACTATTCTATCCACTGTGCCACCTAACTGCTTCAATATTATATCATATGTACAAAATGTCAAGGAAATTTGATGTTGGGGGGTAAGAACTTACAGCTTGAGGGCATTAAGATAAACTTCATATCAGGCTTGTTCTGGAGCTCCTGAAATCATTTGTAGTAATTCAAGCCTGCTCCTGCTTACCAAGGTTCCCCATGGTCACACTTTAGGTGGCCCTCATTGGTGTCATGTTTATAGCTTTATAGACTCCCATCATACCTCACAAGTCCTAGGGTATTATAACCTACTGGCATTACTATTACCCATTTTACCCATAAGAAAAATGAGGCTCAGAGGTATCATAGGATTATATGTAAAAGATTGGAAGGGATTCAGGTTTAGTCCCCTCATTTTATAAATGAGGAAGCTAAGGTGCAGAGAGGTGAGCTAATCTCTCTATGGTCACATGGCTAATAATGTTGGAGGTAGGATTCGAACCAAAGTCTCCCTAACTCTATCCAGTGCATTTTCGTCACCACTTTGTCTCTCTCCAGTTGCCCAGCAGAGACTTATGTCTTGAACAGTATAGTCTAGAGATCTATTTGTCATCCTTCATGTAACATTTTTACAATTAACAAGGGACAAGTACCATAACTGTGAATGAGGTTCTGTCATCAGTTCTTAGTGTGGACAGATGGTGTTTAAAATGCAAGATGAAAGAACTGACTTTGCTCAGGTTGCAACAATGTCAGGAGAGAAACTGGGACCTGGGCTTTTTCTTCCCCATCCAAGATCCCTTGGGGCTCCTTGACTGTCATGAAGAAATCAAATTGCCAAATGCTTCTCTTTAGTCATACCCTGATTCATTGACCAAAGTTCTTCTGAGTAAATATGTTGATTAAATTAAACCAGGAATCATCCAGAAAAAGCCTGACTCTGTGAGTTAATCCTTTTCTTAAATGATGGCATTACCTCCTCCCCTTCTTTGTAGAGGAGGGGGACTATGGATAAGGAACATTGAATATACTGTCAGATTAGTTGCATTAGCTTTACAGAACTACTTATTTTTTTTTCCTTTCTTTTTTCTAACAATGTATGGCTCATTGGGTAGGGGAAGTTAGAGGGAAATATTCAGAAATCAAATTGGTGGAAGAACAAATAGTGTCAATAAAAAATTTTAAATTACTAAAAAAAAAAATTGGCTGAAATGGTGATATCTAGTATGTGACCATTCATGAGTGTAGGGGAAAGGGTAGCATGAATATGATGAGTGGAGGAGAAATATCTGAAGTCAAAGGACTTAAGTTCAAAGTTTGACTTTACTACTTTTCAGTTATCTATTTCTGGCCAGGTAAATATCCTGTCCCACAGTGCCCTTATCACTAAAATGATGACATCAAGTTGTGTTGTTTGAAGGTTCATTCTAGCTCTAATCTATCATCCAAAGAACTGTAAAATAAGCAAGTTGGACTAAGCTGAAGTAGTGAATATTGGTGGAAAGATGACTGCCTTTGGAGTCAGTTGACCAACCAGCAAATCCTTCCTGTCACCTATTGTTTGTGTGACCTTAGGAAAAAAAGTCATTGAACATATTTTGGCCTCCATTTGTTCATCTCTACCAGTCTAGTTGGCCAGTTAATCTGCCACTTCTTTTCTTTTCTCTTTATGCAGATCAATAGTGACCTTTGGCTTTAAACCTTACTTAGAACACTGCTTGCTTTTAAAATTCTAATACACTTATCATTCATAAAAATTGTAGTCAGACATTGAGGGGTTGGAGCCAAGATAGCAGAGGAAAGGTATTAAGCACTCAGAGACCCTAAAACAATTACTCCAAAAAACTCAAAACACAGCCATAAGAAAATTCCTGAAGCAGCAGAACAAATAGATGGGCTAAGGTTATATTCCATCCAAAGACATCTTAGAAGTTTGGCAAGAGGGGGCTGCTATGCTGGACTGGAAGTGGAGTCCAACCCATGGTCACACTGACAGAGATCCAGTCCCAGGCAAGCCAAGCCAGAGAAAGAGACACCCAGAGCCTCTGAATCAGCTACAGTTCCAGTGTTGTCTGGAACTAAGCTCATGGTCTTCTGAGAGGGCTGAATGGCTGGCTGGGTGGGGCTGGGGGTGGGGGGCAGAAATACAGGGTTGTCAACAGGAACTGGGGAGGAATTAAGTTGTCCTACCCAAGTGGGGAACCAGACATAAATATTGAGTGGCAGAGGCCCAGGTAGGGGAAGGGTGCAAGCTCATCAGAGCTAACAACCACAGCAAACAGAATTTTGTTGCTGGTTAATTAGCATGTTGGCCTGAAGTTATTTACAGAACAGAGCATAAGCCCAGTGAGTAAAGAAACTGACCCTCCTTAAATAATATCACCTGTTACCCCCTGAAACTTGGGTCAGTGTAGCCTAGGAGCAGGGCGCCACTTTACAAAGTTAAAAGTCAAGTTAAAGATGTGTAAGATGAGCAAGCAGAGAAAGTCGTAAACTATAGAAAGTTTCTCTAATAACAAGGAAGATCAAGGGTCACCCATAAAGGAGGATAGCCATATCAGGGCTCCTGCATCCAAAGCTTCCAAGAACAATATGAATTGATCTCAGGCCATAGAGATGTTCAAAAAAGACTTTGAAAATAAAGTAAGAGAGGTAGGGGAAAAATGGAAAAAGAAATGACAGTGATGGAAAGAAGTCATGAGAAAAAAAGTCAACAGCTTGAAAAGCCAAATGGAAAAGGAGATTTAAAAATCTCTGAAGAAAACAACTGCCTAAGAATTAAGATTGATACATGAAAGCTAGTGACATTATGAGAAACCAAGACACAATAAAGCAAATCCAAATGAATTAAAATAAGTCGAAGACAATGTGAAATATCTTATTGGAAAAACTGCTGACTTGGAAAATAGATCCAGGAGAGATAATTTGAAAATTATTGGACTACCTGAAATACATGTTCAAAATAAGAGCCTTAGACATCATCTTCTAAGAGATTGTCAGGGAAATTTTTCCAGATATTCTAGAAGCAGAAGGTAAAGTAGAAATTGAAAGAATCCACTGATCATATCCTGAAAGAGATCCAAAAATTAAGATTTCCAGCCCAATTCCAGAGCTCCCAGGTCAAGAAGAAAATATTGCAAACAGCCATAAAGAAACAATTCAAGCACTGTGGAGCCATGGTAAGAATATCACAGGATCTAGCAGCTACTACATTGAAGGATTGGAGGGCACAGAATATGATATTCAGGAAGAAAAAGGAATTGGGATTACAAGCAAAAGTCACCTACCCAGAAAAACTGAGTATAATCTTTTTTTTTTTGGAGGGGGGAAATGGGTCTTCAATGAAAAAGAGGATTTTCAGGTATTTGTGATGAAAAGACCTGAGCTAAATGGAAAATTTGACTTTCAAATGCAAGACCCTAGAGAAGCATACAAGGCAAACAGGAAAAAGAAATCATGAGAGATGTTTAAGGTTAAACTGTTTAAATTCATACATGGGATGATGATATGTCTAAATCATAAGAGCTTTCTGAGTATTAGGGCAGATGATAGGAATAAAATTAAACAGAAGGCATAGGTGGTAATTGATTATCAAGGGATGATATCTGTAAAGCATTTATTTTTTGTTTATCTTCTTTGGGGGGTAGGAGGGCAGTCAAGGTTGATGAATATCCTGTATCTGAGGCCAGATTTGGGATTGAGTCCTCCTGGATCCAGGGTGGGTTCTCTGTCCACTGTGTCACCTAGCTGCCCCATGATGACTTCTTTAGGGTAAAATTTAGGGGGAAGGGGAGTGCACTGGGGGAGGAACAAAGGGCAGAAATAGAAAGGGATGAAATCTCATAAGAAAGTAGCAGGAAAGGGCTTATGGAGTTGGGGGAGAGATGGGGGAGGAGTAGGGAAGTGAATGAGCCTTACACTCATCAGAAATAGCTCAAAGACCTTAATCTCATCAGAGTTGGCTCAAGGAGGAATAACACACAATCAATTGGGTGGAGTAATCTATCTAACTATGTAGTAAGGTAGGAGGGGACAGGGATAAGGAAAGAAGGGTGAAATAAGAGAGGGCGGAGGAGGGGGAAGGAGGCAGTCAGAAGCAAAAACCTTTTGAGGAGTTATAGGGTAAAAGAAGATAGGAAATAGAGTAAATATCATTGGAAGGGAATAGGATGGAGGGAAACAGTTAACAGTAGTAATTTTGGGAAAAAATATTGAAATACAGGCAAGAGTAATGTAATATGATTATGATTGATGATGAGGATGATGGATAGATTGGTTGATTGATTGATGATGATTGGAGGAAGTTGATGTGATGTTTAAAATCTATACTGTGTGATTGCCTTAAATTAGAGGCTTCAGCACCAGTCTTTGGGCATTAAACATTTATTAAAGCATATAGGTATTAACATGGAGTTCAGAAAGTTAAGAAAAGGCCTATCACACATAGAGTTCCACCCTGGTTGGGTTCTTCCTCAAGTCCTCCTCCAGGAGCCTGCTTTAATGAGGAACTCTCCAGCAAGCTGATTGTGGAAGCTTTTTATAGGTCTGGCACAGAGGCAGTCCTTACACACTGCTTCAAGCTGATTGGTTGGCGTCCTCCAAATCCATTGGCTTTGAAGGTGTTCTCAAGTTCAGTTCACAGTCTAGCTTCTGAGAACAATGCCTCCTTAAGGGCTAGCCAGGTGTTATTACAATCCAGTTAACTTGAAGTAGGCTAATCAGCAGTCAATCACTCTCACTTGATTCAATCAGTCTAGATTAATCTCCAGGTGGGTCTTTGAGTATCTGCTAAATCCCATTATTTCATCACATTGAGGAGTGATTGATGAGTAGGACTGATTGATGAAGAGGAGGATTGAATGAAAAAGATGAGGATTGATTGACAATGATGAGGATTAACTGGGGATGGTGATAATGATTTATGGATGATGATTGGTGATTGATGATGGCAAAAATATGGTACTTACTTTGCTGGACTATTGTAAATAAAAGTCTTTGTCAAGTTTAAGGGACTTTATAAAAGTTATCTATTACGTTAGTTTCAATATTCAACTTCATGGGTTCATTGAAGGAACTCTCTCTTTTAAACACTATTTAAATGTACTTTACTATAAAAAATGATTAGCAGGATACCATCAGAAAAACCTGGAGGGACCTGAATGAACTGATACAAAGTGAAATCTACTGTATACAATATCACAGTCATATTGTGAGATAATCTACTGCGAATGACACAGTTATTTTCAGCAATGCAATTATTCAAGACAACTTCAAAGGTTTTATGAAAAATGCAATCCATCTACAGAGAGACAACTTATGGCATTTGAATACAGTTTGAAACATTTTTTTGTGAGTTACTTTATCAGAAACAAACAAAACATGATGAGCAGGAAGCTATCAGAAAAACCCGGAAATGTCTACATGAACTGATGCAGAGTGAAATGTTCTGTATACAAAATAACAGCAATAGTGTAAGATGATCTGCTGTGAAGGACTTGGGTATTTTCAGCAATTCAATGATAAAGCTGTACATACACTTTGAATCAGAAAAACTACTTTTGAGTCTCCTTCCCAAAGAAATCATGGAAAGGGGAAAGGGACCCACATGTACAAAAATATTTATAGCTGCTCTTTATGTGGTGGCAAGGAATTGGAAGTTGAGGGGATGCCCATAATTTGGGGAATGGCTGGACAAGTTGTGGTATATGAATACAATGGAATATTATTGTGCTGTAAGAAATGATGAGCAGGAGGAGTTCAGAGAAACATGGAAGGACTTGCATGAACTGATGATGAGTGAGATGAGCAGAACCAGAAGAACATTGTACACAATATCATCAATATTGAGTGTTGATCTACTGTGATGGACTATATTCTTCTCACCAATGCAATGGTACGGAAGAGTTCCAGGGAACTCATGATAGAAGAGGATCTCCAAATCCAAGAAAAAAAGAAAAACAAACCAAAAAAAAAACTGTGGAGTATAGATGCTGAATGAACTATACTATTTCTTTTGTTTTTGGTGCTGTTGTTTTTTCTATTTTGAGGTTTTTCATCATTGCTCTGATTTTTCTCTTATAACATGACTAATGCAGAAATAGGATTAATGTTATTATATGTATATATATGTATATGTATATATGTGTGTGTATATATATGTGTGTATATATGTATATGTATATATATGTATATGTATATATATGTGTGTATGTGTGTGTGTATATATATATATATATATATAGGGGAGGGGGGAGGGAGGTGAGGGAGGGAGAAAAAAATGAAATTAGAAAGATTATATAAACAAAAGTTGAGAACAATCTTTACATGCAATGGGAAAAAATAAAATACTTTATTAATTAAAAAAATAAAAAATAGGGGCAGCTAGATGGCACAGTGGATAGAGCACCGGCCCTGGAGTCAGGAGTACCTGAGTTCAAATCCAGCCAAAAACACTTAACACTTACTAGCTGTGTGACCCTGGGGAAGTCACTTAACCCCAATTGCCTCACTTAAAAAATAAAATAAAATAAAATAAAAATAAAAATAAGAAATGGAAAACATAAATGGCATCAACCATGATTCTTATATTTAATCTAAAGTGGCAATGTAAACTAATTATTAGAAAGAAATTGAGAAAACCCAGCAAGTAACAGTCAGCAAACATATTGCTTACCTGACAAATGGAAAGAAATGACTACAAAAATTTTATGACAAAGGATTATAGAGGATTATAATCATTACCATGTAAGAGAAAAGCACTGGAAGGTTAAAACAATTTTTAAAAATTGGCAAGATATCTGACAAAGAAAAATCATTTTGAGAGAATTCAAAGGAAAAGTGGAAAGAGGAATATTAACCAAACAAAAATGCAAACTACTTTCATAAACATTTTATAACTGGTTTCTCCATTAAGAATAGTAAAGCCATCATACTTGGAGCCTAACATCACAGTACCTAAGATACTTAGGAAAAAAAAAGACATTTCAATGACATCAAAAGACAGGAAAATCAACAGGGTTGTACCAAGAATATTTAGAATTTTTTTTTTGGAGGCAAAACATTTGTGAAGCCATCAAAGAACCAAAATACAGGGTTTCTAGATAAAGGAAAGATATCAAAAGTATCAAAAAAATATCTTGCACCTTATTATGCTTTTTTATGACAAAGTTGACCACTAAAAGTAATCAAGAACTGCTGTACTATATGATAACTTTTCCAACTAGAGAAAATCTTCATTAAGATTATCTACATCAGTTGAAAACATCCTCAGTAAAGATATAAGTTGGTAAGAAGCAAGTTTTTATAAATTGTATTCAACATTAGATGCCATCTTACTATCTCACAACTAATAAAGATGAAGAGTATAAAATGCTATTGTGCTGATTATTTGTTGATTGTACAAAAGCATTTGACTCCATTGAACAAAATATTATCTTAAGACACTTTCATAACAAGTGTCTACCATCTAAATGTCAAAATCAATATAAAGTTCCTTTGGAGATAACTGAAATAATTCAATGGTCTCATAATAAATATATGAGGCATAAAACAGTAAGTGGTATGCTTGCCAAAACTAATGGCATTGCACCGTAGTGTAGTCTGGCTTTAGGATTCTGATGGAAGCAAGCCATATAGAGTTCAAGGTGAGGATACATTTCTGTGGAAAGTAAGGTACTCTAGAAATAGATAATTATAAATGGCTGTTTTGATTAATTCTTACATCAAAACATGAGTGTTCTGAACAACATTTGTAATCACTTAGGGGATTTTGGCCTGTGGTCCCTCATCACAGGAAAAACTAAATGCATGAAGAATTGTTATCACCCAGATTAAAATACTCATCTGAATGGATACCCTAGGGATCTTGTCCAACATTATGTATATATGGAACGAAGTTGTAAAGAGATGAGGAAAGGAAAGTCAAAGCAGTACATAAAGCACCAGATCTAGAGTCAGAAAGATCTGAGTTCAAATCCAACCTCAGGCACTAATTAACTGTGTGACCTTTGACAAGGCATTTAGCCCTGTTTCCTCATCTGTAAAATGAGCTGAAGAAGGAAGTGGCAAATTACTCCAGTATCTTATCCAAGAAAATCCCAAATGGAGTCATAAAGGGTCAGATATAACTGAAAAAAAATGACTCAAACTTCTACTGGCAACAAAAGCCCACATTTCTAATCCAGATATTTTAGTAATTCTGCTGTATGATACCTGGATGAAGAGGAGGTAGAGAGAAAGGAATAAGCATTCACATTCATACCATGCCTACTATGTTCTAGGTATTGTACTAAGTGTTTTTTACAGATATTATTGCACTCCTAGAAGACTTGCAGGAACATAAGTGTGTATGAAGAACTAAAGATAAGCATTCCAGAGAGGACAACGGAGAAGTTCATAATGATTGTCAGAAAGTTATGTCATATAACTCATGAGGAACTCCTGAAAAGAACATGACTTTTAAAAATATTGAAGGAATTTTATGACAAAAATATGAACAAGTCATATGATGATATCAAGGCATGTTGGGTGAAGAGTGGTTCACTGGTACCTTCCCACTGTTTGGAGGAATTGTTTGCTGAGTAAATTTCCTAAAGAAAACTATTGAGAGTATATGTCAAGAGTGGGCCTGATTGTGAATGAACCTTACACTCATCAGAATTGTCTAAAATACTTTAATCTCATCAGAGTTGGCTCAAGGAGCGAATAACGTACATACTTAATAGGGTGGAGTAATCTATCTAAACTGAGCAGTGAATGAGCCTTACACTCATCAGAATTGACTCAAAAACTTTAATCTCATCAGAGTCTCAAGGAGGGAATAACATACAATGCAACTGGGTGGAAAAATCTATCTAACCCTGCAGAAAAATAGAAGGGGTAAGGGATGAGGAGGGAGGGGTGAAAGAAGGGAGAGGATATTGGGGGAGGGAGCAGTCAGAAGCAAATCACTTTTGAGGAGGTATAGGATGAAATAAGATGGAAATAGAGTAAATATTATGGGGAAGGGAATAGGTTGGAGGGAAACAGTTCATAATAATTGTGAAAAAAGTTTTGAAGCAGAGGTAAGAGGAATGTCAGATGATGATAATGTATTGATTGATGGATGGATGATGATTGGATAAAGATGGGGTTGATTGATGACTATGAGGATGGATTGATGATGATAGTGATTGATTGATGATAATAAAAGTATGGTACTTACTTTCCTAGGCTATTGTGAAGAAAATACTTTGTCAGGTATAAGTTACCCTATCAATGCTATCTATTACTGTTGTTACAAGAAATCAATCTCATGTGTTTATTGTAAGGAAATGTCTCTTTCAAGTACTGTATAAATGAAGTTTACTATAAAAAAAATGATGAGCAGGATGCTGTCAGAAATACCCAGAAAGACCTACATGAGCTGAATCGATGTCAAATATACTATATACAAAGTAACAGTAATACTGGGAGATAATCTGCTGCAAATGACTTAATTTCAACAATGCTATGATCCAAGACAACTCCAAAGGTCGTATGAAAAATGCAGTCCATCTACAGAGAGAGAATTGATGGTGTCTGAATAGAAAATGAAGCATTTTTTTTGTTAGGTCCTTTATCTGAAAACAAAAAAAAGAAAGAAAGAAAGAAAGAAAGGAAGGAAGGAAGGAAGGAAGGAAGGAAGGAAGGAAGGAAGGAAGGAAGAAAGAAAGAAAGAAAGAAAGAAAGAAAGAAAGAAAGAAAGAAAGAAAGAAAGAAAGAAAGAAAGAAAGAAAGGATGGGACTGATTAAGGTCAATATTCCATTCAATATTGAAAAGAAAGGAGGTAATAGTAGGTCATTCGACAGTTAATCGAAGGAAGTTTACTTAGCCATTATGCATATACATGAGTAGATCAAGGATATCCAACACAGTCTGCTGTCAATCCACTTCCAAAGAGATTTTTCCCTTAAGTACAGGTCTAATCATCATCAATGAATCTCACTGACTCCCTCTATTTCTGCATCAAACATCAATTGTTTTATTTGGCATTTATCTAGCCACTTCAGCTCTTTCCAGCTTTCTTACAAATTACATATATCCACTAATCCACTGTTGGTGCAGTTGTGAACTGATCCAACCATTCTGGAGACTAATTTGGAACCATGCTCAAAGGGCTATAAAACTTTACATGTCAGCAATACCACTTCTAGGTCTAGATCCCAAAGACAACTAAAAAAGTGGGACTTTTTTGTACAAAACATTTATAGCAGCTCTTTTTGTGGTGGCTAAAAATTGGAAATCACAGAGATGCCTGTCAATTGAGGAATGTCTAAACAAGTTTTGGTATGTAATTGTAATGGAATATTATTTTATTTTAACAAATGACAAGCAAGATGATTTCCTAAAAGTTCAGGAAGACTTAAATGAACTGATGTATAGGGAAGCAAATAGAACCTGAAGATATTTTATAGAGTAACAACAATATTGTTTGATGTGGAATTGTGAATGACAGCCATTCTCAGCAATACAATGATCAAGAACAATCCTAAAGGTCTAATGATGAAACATACAATCTTTCCCCAAAGAAAGAACTGAAATTGAATGAATACATACTGAAGCTTGATTTTTCACTTTCTTTCATCTTTTCTTTTATTCAAGTCTTCTTACACAAAATGACTAATGAGGCTTACTGCCTCAAAGAGGGATGAGGGGAACAAGAGATAGAGGAATAGAATTTGGAACTCAAAACTTTAAATAAATTTTTGTTTTGTTTTTGTTTTTGGTGGGAAAATGAGGGTTACGTGACTTGCCCGAGGTCACACAGCTAGTAAGTATCAAGTGTATGAAGCAGGATTTGAACTCAGGTTCTCCTGAACCCAGGGTCAGTGCTTTATCTACTGCGCCACTTAGCTCCCCCCTAAAAATGTTTTAAAAATTAAGAAATAATGTTAAATTTGCTTAAGGTCAATCATTATCATTGAAAGTTATTAATTTTCTTTATGAATAATTTCCAGTGGCATTGTGGAAAGACAGGAAAATGAATATGCTATTGATAATTTCATGATTGGTTCAACTATTCTGGGAAGCAATGTGGAATTAGTATAATAAAGTAGCAAAAAACCTCACTATTTCTCACAAGTGACACTTTATCTGCTCTCTTGCCTAAAGTGTTCTCCTCCTCACCTCAACACCATTTGCTTCCTTGAAGACTCAGTTCAAATATCATTTTCCAGATCTTTCCTACTCCCCTCTCCACTAATAGTGCCTTCCTCTCTAACTTTACTTTCTATCTATACTTTTTATGTCTCATTTATACCCAATTATATACATGATCTTTTCTTCTTAGTATGTAAGTGCCTTGAGGGCAGGGTCTGTCTTGTTCAGGGCTTTTATTTCCAGCTCCTATAATTTTGCTTGGTATATTGTATTAGAAACTAAGCCCCTTGAGAACAAAGATTCTCACTTTTCTCTGTTTTCTCAGTACCAAATATTTTGTCTGGTGCAGAGTGATTATTACCAAAGAGTAGTTATTTTGTGTGTGTGAGGGGGAGGAGGCAATGAGGGTTAAGTGACTTGCCCAGGGTCACATGGCTAGTAAGTGTCACGTGTCTGAGGCTGAATTTGAACTCAGGTCCTCTTGAATCCAAGGCCTGTGCTTTATCCTCTGTGCCACCTAGTTGCCCCTAAGACTAGCTATTATTAACAAAAGCTTGTTTATTCTCAATTGTATGTATCACACATTAGCTTCCTCTACCACTGCAGATCATGCTATTCATTATACACATGCATAGCCATACCCATGTGCTTATTATATTCATTATGCTTATATACACATATTTATAAATTTGTATGGATATAAACAGATAAATACATAAAATTCCTTACCAATGTGACCACTGTCTTGATGACTACTGAATATTCTGCACTCAGGAGGCAGTCAGTAAGTGACTACTAACTAAACGTTAAGCTCAAAATCTTTTGTTTCCTCCTCCTCATTCTTCCCTCCCACTACTTATAGGTAACTCACACCTTACATCTAATCTCTCCCATAGGGCAGCTTTTGGGAGCTGAATATGGCTTAGGAAACAGCTTGAATCTGCTATCCCCTGAGGACCAGCCCAGTTCAGTGCAATGACTTGCATGACCACACCAGCTATTGTGTGATGATTATTTGGGCCACCACCCACAAGATATGAAATAGTACCTTCATCAGTTTTAGCATGGGGGGTGGAAGGGGGCGGCAGAGACCACCTGATTGCCTATGATTGTCTCTGTACCTAAAACATAAGAACTGTTTTTGTGTTCTGTCCCAAGTTGGATCCCCTACAAGTTCTTCCTGAGTTTGTAGATTTCAATAGCAAATAAAATGGGGAGGGGATTGTGGATCAAATAGTACAGCTTAGCAGACTGATGGCTCTGAAGGCATAAGTAAAAGAGGTGCTGTTTCTCAGGCTTGATATTCCATAGGGCAAAAGTGAAAGTTCTGAAGCCACAGGCTTTTATTTTATCATCTATTCTTAGCAACTCTCCTGATTTCTCAGCTTCATTTCAGGGCTTACAGAGTCACTGTTTGGAATAAAAAAAAAAAACTCAGGGGAAAAAAAAAAGATTTCAGGGCTTTTTAAAATCATCTTAAACAAGAATTGAGCTGCTCGTTCAAAGTTTTCTGAAATCTTTTATGCCTCAAAGAGAACTATGAATGTAATTGCTATGGCCCAAATTATACTTTGCATAGATACAGTGTGGTGTAATTGAAAGAATTCTAGTCTTCATGGCAGAGGTATATGATGCAGAGATTTCTAGCCTGAGTGAACCATATAATATCTATGAGCTTTATATCTCCTTGTTTTGATTTTTTTTTTGGGGGGGGGAGGTTGGGTAATGAGTGTTAAGTGACTTGCCCAAGGTCACACAGCTAGTAATTGTCAAGTGTCTGAGACTCGGTTTAAACTCAGGCCCTCCTGAATCCAGGGCCGGTGCTTTATCTACTGCACCAGTAGCTGCTCCCTACTTCAGGTCTCTTTGGAAAGATGCAGAGTCTTAGAATCGCCTGTAAGTTATGTCAATCAATGCTACCAGGCAATTAGCTTGGGGGGCAGCTAGGTGGTGCAGTGGATAAACCACTGGCCCTGGATTCAGTAGTACCTGAGTTCAAATCCAGCCTCAGACAATTGACACTTACCAGCTGTGTGACCCTGGGCAAGTCACTTAACCCCCATTGCCCTGCAAAAAAAAAAAAATTAAAAAGATGGGAAAAAAATAAATAATGGAGTGGTGACATGGTCTGCACTTTTAGAAGCTGAACTGGACAGTTGAGTGGAGAATGGACTACACTGAAGAGAAACTTAAAGCAGGTAGACCATCCAGCCGGCTATAGCAGTCTTCTTTAGTAATAGCTGATGAATGAACATAGATGCCATCCTAGTTCAATTGCCCATCCTCTCCTTCATAGACCATTCCATTAGTCTCCAAATTAGTGTCCCTTCTCCAAATCATTGTCCATATAATTGCTGAATTGATATTTCTAGAATAGGATTCCTTAAGCTTTTTCCTCTTATGACTCTTTTTTTTTTGCCCAGGATATTTTAAAGTGACTCCAATATATTGTAAAGATTGGAATGATGCCACCTGCTGGAGACTTACTGTAGAAGAGTTCTGCCCATGAAGCGAAGGTCTTTGAGGGCAAGACCAGGAGTCTTTTCTTTGGCGTCAGGAAGTGACAGGGGCTAGTGGGAGGAAGAAGGAAGAGACTGGAGGCTTGGTCTGACTCTCTTTCCTTTGGACTCTGCTGGAGAGCAGAGCTAGAAATGTGCTTTCCCTTTAATAGATAGGAATCTAGGCCTTTCTCTCTCTTTACCAAATTCTTATTCTCCTTAATAAACACTTAAAAGTCTAACTCTTGCTAAAGCTTATAATTTATTGGCAACCACTCATTAAATATTTTAGACAGTTTAGGTAGAATTTTAGCCCTTAACAATATAAATATATAAAATTGGTATACCTAACATTATACTATTCTCAAATGTTCCACAACCCCCACATTCAGTTATGCAACATGAGATGGGATCATAACCCACAGTTTAAGAAGCTTTGTTCTAGAGCACAGATATGAGCACAGTACTCTCCTGCTTAAGATATTCTAGTGACTGTGTTTTAATATAAACTTTCTTTGGCTTGGAAAAACTCACAACAACCTTTTCAGATAAATTATACATTATCCTAACTCATTTTATGTTCCAGCTCAAGTAGATACTTACTAGTTACCCATAAATGAAAATATATTTCCTACCTACAAGCTTAGAAGAACCCACTAGGCCTTGAACTTGGCTGGCCCAGACTTTGAGAACCCAACCAAAGTAATGATAAGGAATGGCAGAAGGTATTTAGTGGAATAGTCTACCTAAACCAGGACTGAAAGAGTAAAATCTTGCAATTAGAAAACCCCTTTTTCCTAGTTGGATTTTGGCCTCCTTTGAGGAAATGACTGTGCTAAATGATGCCCCAAATTGTTAGTATCATTCTACACATTCTTTAATTAAAGACCTGTTATACCAGGGGGCTAATTTATACCACCTATTGGGAGATTTCTTAAAGGAAGTTGTATTGCAGTCTCAGTGCTGCATATCACTTAATGGAAAGCTGTTAAAGAAATTCAATGTAAATTCTTAGCTATTAGCACTGCAAGGTTTATGGCATTTCCATCTCCTGAAATGGAAACTGTTAATTTGGTGAGCCTTATGTTTAAGGCCATTGGCTTCATCTGAGCCAAACATCTCCATGATGGAGGGTGATCAGAGGACATTTGTGGTCATTACCAGCCTTATCAGCAACCAGGGGTTGGTTTTATTTTTCTCTCAAATGTAAACGACAAGAAAATCAGCATCCATTACTGAATACTCATTTCACGGCACAACCCTTAATCTTTAGCAAGACTCTTATTGGCAGCAGTGAAACTGCCAAGAGGGGGAAAGAAGTGACTATAGTGACTGGGACTCGATTGACTGCTCAGGAACTCTGATCTGACAGCATCTCAAATTCCTGTAGAGATCATAAATCCAAAAAGTGATGATCTTGCTTTAAATATAGCTGAAAGTAAACATGTCAGCTATTGAACAATTTCTTGTGGCAGTTTAATGCCAAATGGATAGAGTGATAGACCTGGATTTAGGAAGACCTCACTTCAAATATGTACTCAGACACTTAAAAGCTGTGTGACCCTCAACAAGTCATTTTCTTCTGTCTACCTCAAGTTCTTTACCTATACAATAGGAATAATAATAGTTAAATGTGTGTGTGTGTGTGTGTGTGTGTGAGTCGTGTCATGAGGATTAAAGGAGAAAATATTTGTAAAGTGCTTAACTTGGTACCTGCAATACAGCAGGTATTAATGAAAGATTCTTTCCTTTCCCTTTCATTGAAAATAGGACCTTCCTGTATGAAAGTCAGGGGTAGGAAATGGTGGGGAAGGGAGGTCCTACATTTAGGAATTGGAGTTTTCTTTGCTGTTTCTCCACTTGATTTTCAACATTCATCTTTAAAAATAAGTTATCCAAAAAAGGCATTCCCTTTGTTTCACTCCCATTAGAATGGAAGTTCTTGGAAGGTGAGATTGATTATTTTTTCCTCTTTTATCGCCAGCACTTAGCACAGTGTCCAACACATAGAAAACAAATGGAAATGGATATTTCTTACATTGATCCCTAGAGAATATGAGCAACATTTAGAAAATGATGTATTTGACAGATGAGGAAACTGTGGCCCATAGAGAAGAGAATAATCAAACACTTCAAAAGCATTTACTTAGCATTGATGTTTTTTACTACTTACCACAATTTATTGGAAGTACAAAGAATAACAAAGGCAGATTGCCACCTTAAGGAGCTCATATCCCATTGGGAGAGACAACATGCAAACAACTATATATTTAAAGGAAATATACGGTTTCAATAGCCTTCGAGTAAAGGCACTAGCAGATCGAAGGAGGCAAATATCAGGAGGGAGAGCATCTCCTGGGGGTGGGGGGAGAGGAGAGGAGAGGAGAATGAGAATTCAGAGTTGGAAGGTAGATTGTCTTCTGAGAGGAAGAGCAAGGAAGTCAATGCCACTGGATCATAAAAAATGCATAGGGAATAAGATATAGGGATACTGGAAAAGTAGGAAATAACTAGTTCTACAAAGGCTTTGAAAAGTCAAACAGGATATCATATTTGATCACAACAGTGATAGGAAACCCCAGGAGTATAAAAATAACATGTTCAGACGTGTCCTTTAAGAAAATCACTTTGGGACAACTAGGTGGTGCAGTAAATAGAGAACCATCCATGGGGTCAGGTGGGACTTGAATTCAAATGTCTTCATATTTACAAACTTTGTGACCCTGGACAAGTCACTTTTCCCCAGCCCACCTCCCCCAAAAAGATGATTTTATTGGTTGGATGTTGGGTGGACATGTGAGGAGAGGCTTGTGACAGGCAGACCAACAATCAGGCTGTTGCAAAAATCTTGGCATGGAGGCTATAATTGGAATAGTAGCAATGTCAGAGGAGAGAAGGGGGAACTTGTGAGATAACACAAAGGTGAAATTGATAGGCATTGGCCCAGATCGGATAGGGTGGGGATAAGTGAGAGAGTGATGTGTGAGAATGACAGCCTAGTTTTTAGTCCAGGAATCTGGGAGGATAGTGATTCCCTTAACATTAATAGGTAAGTTAGGAAGAGGGCAAAGTTTGCAATAAAGAGAATAACATCTAAAATTCACAAAACATCGGAACTCCAAGTACCCTTGAGATCACCAAGCCCGACTGTTTTATTATATGTGTAGTGAGGTCAGAGTTGAAGGAGAGAAAAAGCAAAGATGATGGTGAATGGGAATTTCATCGTAGTTTGGATTGAAAGGGCAGCTTCAAAAGAATAAAAACAAAGTTTAAAACACTACACAAAATTCAAGTGATTGTTTATCTAACCTCCACACTTTGTTGTCTTGTGTTCACACCACAACAAATACTTTTGGTGGAAGCCAAAAATGTAATCAAATCCCCAATACTTTTAAAGGTACAGTGAAAAGTGTGCTTGCTTTGGATAGTGAGGGTGTGAGTTCATAGCCTGACTTTGCCATTTCCTTGTTTGATGACCCAGGGAAAACTGAGTTTGTCTCTCTAAATGTCAGCTTCCCCATGTGTAAAAAGAAAGTTTGGTCTAAAAGACTTCTGTGATCCCTACAAATTCTAGAAATAGAATCCTATAAACTCACAGACTAACAAGATTTTTTACTCCTCATTCATCTCTGGAGTCAGAGAATCTGGATTCAAATCCTGCCTCTGCAGCACATTACCTGATTGAATCTGAGGGAGTCACTTGACTTCCCTGGCCCTTAGTTACCTCAACTATAAAATGAGTGAGTAGGATTGAGTGACCTCTAAGGGTCCTTCTACCATTGAATCTAAAATTCTATTTGCATATCTGAACCTGAGGATTTCACATGTGATTTGACGTCATCATATGCAAGATCCTTTCTGAATCAATCTAAGATGCTACAAATCTGTGTAAATATCGATTTATCTTTAAAATGGGAAAAATAGGTCGCGATGTTTGGAGATGAAATGAACCAAGAAGATCCCATAAATTAATTTAATGCATTTTACCAAGGAGAAAGCTGAGAATAAAGGATAAGCAACTTGCCTGAAGTGACACAAGTAGAAGAAATGAGAAATGAAATCCTAGGATTCCAAATGGAGTGCTGGTTGGGATCGAAAGAGATAATTCCCACGAAGTATGTTTCCAACTCTAAATCACCAGACAAACTCAAGCTCTTTGAGAAAACTGGTTTACAAATTATGAGTGGCCAATCCATGTCGTGGTGCTCTATGCACAGTCTTGAATGTACCTCACCACTGATTCGTAAAAGACAAGAAAATACAAGAAAAAGGGTTTCTGAGCTTTATTTCCCTCAAAGTTGAAAGAGGTTTGTGAGGGATAGGATCAGGTTATGTTTGATTTACTTAAAACTTGCTTATGAATTTCTTAAACAGCAATGGCTTAAAAAAAACAACAACTTTGGAAAAGAAACAGGTAGGTAATAAGTTAAAAATTCATGCACAACATTGCAGCTCTTCCATGATCTCCATAGAGTCTTTTGTAAAAAGTGAAGTGTATTCATTTTAGCAGTTACATTGAAGGAAGCAGGGAGAGTCTGCTGAGAACTCACTGTGGGTACCAATGAAAAAGGCAGCTTTTTATTATGATCGGTGAATGAGTCCTGAAGAGTCCATATGCTAGTTCAGATATCCTAATACTAAAATTCAAGTCTCACTCTTAAAGAAGCCAAAAGAAAACAAAACAAACAAACAAACAAAAAACTAGTGTTATTGGAGAGTTCCAGATTATGCAAATCTCAGAGCTCTATGGGAACTCAGAGAATATTTTGGGCATTCTGTAAGTGAACAGAGATCCCTACATAACTCCTAAAGTAGTCACTCAATCTTCTCTTAAAAAACTCAAGTAAGAGGAAATCCATCACCTCCCAAGCAGCCTATTCCTTTTTGGGACAGCTCTAATGGTTAGAAGGTTTTCCTCTTATCACAAATTTAAATCTGTTATTTATAACTTCCATTGTTTGCTTTTTGTTCTGCTCTCTGGGGCCATGCAGAACAAAGCTAATTTCTCATAAATGAAAACCTTTCAGATACTCAGAAATGGATAATGTCAGTTTTGTTTCATTTCCACTATCCTAAATAGTTCAATTAAATTTAACAAAGATTCATTATTACTTAATATATGCAGAAACTGGAATAAGCTGGGAATACAAAGACAAAACCATCAAAACTGTGCTTGCCTTCAAAGAGATGACATTCAACTGTTGGAAAAATGGATAGATGAATGGAATGAGTGAGTGAAATGTTGAGCAAATGAATGAATCAATCAATCAATCAATTAATTAAAATCACTTACTGTGTGCCAGGCACTACACTATGTTCTGTTGATGCAAATACCAAATCAAGATAGTAACTGACTTCAAGGAACATTCATACTGATGTGGGAGACAACACAACATAAGATAATTTTGGTCCAAGAAGTGGTTGTCTAGACAGTATAAGGGATATTGAGTGGAGCCATTTTAGAATAAGGTCACATCCCCTTTCCAAGAATGGAAGCAGCACTGGTTTTATTTCTGTTGCCAAACCAACAGGTAGAAGAAGGGTGGCAGCAGGAAAGAATGCAAGATTCATGAGTTACAAAGTCAAAAGGGATGTGAAGCATCCTCAGGGATCTGGGAACAGCTAGAGTGAGTCATATGAGATTGTGTTTATTCAACAATCAGGTAACCTTAGCTCTAGATTAGAGTTCCAAAACTGGGTAGAAATAATATATACACAAATATCTGCCAAGTCACCACACTGGTTATCTTCTCCTACCACCATTTTTAGCTTTTTCATCTGTGTTGGCTTCCCTCATTTGAATGTATATTCCTAAAGGTAAAAGGTCTTTCTTTCTGCTTGTATTCATGTTCTCAGCACTTAGAATAGTGTCTGGAACAGTTATCACTTAATAACTGCTTGTTGACTGCCAAGTATAAAGATAATAAAAAAAGTGATTTGTTTATCTGGTTTTTGGAGGTAGCACAAAGGCAGGTTCCATAGTGCCTTTTAGACTGTACTGAGACCCATAATTATCTGTATTGCTCTCAGTTTTGTATGAGGAGTGTCCACTTCCTTCCTCTCCCTTCCCCTAAGTCTTTGGTCACTCATCCCTTTGGTCAGTGTAAACACAACTGTTTAGCCTAATCACAACTAGGAGAGCAGTGATACATAGACCCTAGCAGGAAATTATGCACTTTGAAGTGAAAATTCCTTTTAAAAACTATCTCATGTTATCCTTACAGAAAAAACCTAGGAGGAAGGTATTATAATTATCCCCATTTTAAAGAAGAGGAAACTGAGGTAGATAGAAATTAAGTGACATAACTGGTAAATAAATGTATGAGGCCA
Source organism: Dromiciops gliroides (assembly GCF_019393635.1). NCBI lineage: Eukaryota > Metazoa > Chordata > Mammalia > Microbiotheria > Microbiotheriidae > Dromiciops > Dromiciops gliroides. Next base: position 688,843,594 of record NC_057862.1, read on the forward strand.
GATTTGAACTGAAGCTTTCTTGACTCTAAGCCCAACACTCTATCCACTGTTATGGAGGGAACGTTTTATGGGTGATTTAAAGTCACTCTCCAAGTCTCAGTTTCATTTTTTGTAAAATGGCAATGCTGCATAGATATGAGTCCTACCTACTTTATAGTTTGATGGTGAAGAAAGTTCTTTCTCAAACCTAGAGTATCAAAGAAGTGGCTTTGATATTTGATTTCTGATTTGTTGAATGATTCAAAATATTTGAAGATGCTGGAGTTGAAGGCACTTGCATAAGAGAAAATAATTGTTCTTTATTAAAACCTAAATGTGTGGGGCGGCTAGGTGGCACAGTGGATAAAGCACCGGCCCTGGATTCAGGAGTACCTGAGTTCAAATCCGGCCTCAGACACTTGACACTTACTAGCTGTGTGACCCTGGGCAAGTCACTTAACCCCCATTGCCCCGCAAAAAAAAAAAAAAAAAAAAAAAAAAAAAAAAAAAAAAAAAACCTAAATGTGCTTCTTTTGTCAAAAGAGTAAAAGAAACTTGCATGATGCTTTTGTTTCCCCACAGGAACAGTTAATTTCCTTACATTCATGGGAAGGTTATATTCCTTGTGGTTCTATTTTCTGTCATTCTCTTGCATTCTTTTTCTCCTACTAAGCTTTGTTGGTATTTTCATGAATCTATTTATCCACAGCCACATTCTTTATTTGCATTTATTGTTCCCTAATCTTACCTTTCTTAAAATAAATCAGGAACAATGCTGTTTGCCTTCTGGCTTCAACCTCTGACTACCATCCCTACTGCCTCTGCCTCATCCAAATTGAGGCTGCTGATTCCTTGAGGATGCTTAAGGAAGAAATGGAAGATAGATCTCCTCTGACTATGTGTCAATTGGTAGGTAATGTAGCTGTTTGACACATTTATTTTAAAGATAGACCCAATATAATTAACTCTTTATTCTCTTAAAGATGGAACTAATGGCTTTTTCTCAGTCCTCATCCTACTTGACCTCTCTGCAACCTTTGACAATGCTGATCCCTCCGTCTTCCTCAATATTCTCTTCTCTCTAGTCTATGTGTGTGTGTGTGAGTGTGACACACACACACACACACACACACTATATTTTCCTGAATTTCCTCCTACTTATCTGACTGTTCCTTCTTTGTCTCCTTTGCCAGATATTCATCCAGGGTACACAAGCCCATAATAGATATCCTCCAAAACTCTGTCCTGTTCCCACTTATCATTTCCCTCTACATTATTTATTTCACTTGGTGATGTCTTCAAATCCCTTATATTCAACTCTCATCTCTATGAAGAATATTCTCAGATACACTTACCCAGCCATAGACTCTCTCCTTACCTATCATCTCATATTCCCTTAGACATCTTGAACTCAACATTTGAAAAACTGAACTCTTTATTTTTCTCCAAAATGCCCCCATTCTTCTTATATTACCTATTATTGTTGAAGGTACCAACATCCTCCCAGTCACTGAAACTCACAATGTCATTGTCATCCTTGACTCCCCACTCTCTTTTATCCTTATAGTCAATCTGTTACCCATTCTGGTTATCTCATCTTTATAACATGTCTCATATGTACCACCTCCTTCTCTCCTATAACACTAACATCACTCTGGTGGCAGCCTTTCAGCCCATGCCTCAAATATTGTAATATGCATCTGCCTCAAATCCCTCCCCACTCCAGTCTACCCTCCCCTCAGATGCCCAAGAGATCTTCCTAAATCAGTTCTGACTGTTGCCTCTCTATTGAACTTCAGTGGCTTTCTATTACCCCTGTGATCAAATAGGAATTCCTCTGTCTGACTTTTGAGGTCCTTCATGTTCTGCCATCCCCACTCTACCTTTAGTCTTCTAACATTGTCTTCCCCTCCACATACACAGTCCAATGATGCTGGCCTCATTGCCGTTTCTTAAGCAAGAAACTTCATCTATTGCTTTATGCAAAACTCTTAGTTTCCATAGTTGATTTGAACATCCAAACATGGAAATAAACGCTTTGCCTGAAGACTTGGCATTCTGAAGTATATTCCCAAGTGTGGATAGTTGATTTCCTTTGCATGGAACCTGAAAGAATGTAGATGTGGTATTTGTGGATTTTTTTTTTCATTTCTGTATTTCCGAGAGAGTGAGAAAACAAGTGCTTATTGTTCAGCATATATTGGACTGGTCAGTAATGTTAGACTGAACAGATTACCAAAAGTGGTCACACTGAATAAGACCTTCCCACATCAAATCCTAAATAGGACTATGCATCTATGGATTTATGTATGTGTACACACATATGTGGATATGTGTGTACATCCATGTATGCATATATACACATATATTTATATTCATTTATATTCTGTCTCTCCCACTTCTCCATATTAAAAATTACAAATAAAACTCATTTATAAAGGAAAAATAGCTGCTATAAATATTTTTTGTAGAAATAGGTTCTTTCTGTGGTGGCTAAGAATTGGAAATCAAGGGAATGCACATCAATTGGGGAATGACTAAACAAATTGTGGTATATGATTCTGATCAGATATTATTGTGCTATAAGAAATAATAAGCTGAATGATTTCATTAAAAACCTAGAAAGATTACATGAACTGATACAAACTGAAGTAGGCAGAACCAGGAGAACATTGTACACAGTAACAGCAAAATTATTTGATGACTAACTGGGAATGGCTTAACTATTCTTAGCAATGCAGTAATCCAAAACAATCCCAAAGGATTCATGGTAAAAAAAAAAATGCTATCTGCCTCCAGAGAAAGAACTGATGTTGTCTGAATTTAAGACTGAAGCATGCTATTTTCCACTCTTTCTTTTTTCTTGTTCTTCTTGAACAAAATGACTAATATGGAAATGTTTTACATGATTGCAAACATATAGCCTATATCAGATCCTTTATCATCTCAGGAAAGGGGGAGGTCAGAAAGGGAGCAATAATTTTGAACTCAACTTTTTAAAATAAAGAACAAATGTTAAAAAGTGTTTTTACATGTAATTCGGGGATATAAAATATTATTTTAAAATAAAAAATAAAACTTTTCATTAACTTTCACAGTCCAGTGGTGCATTGACCATCATAGAAAATAATATTTCTTTCTCTGCATTTTAAACTCTCTGGCAAGTGAGTTGACATGTTTCATTTTCAGTCTTCCGGACTCAAGATAATCATTGTATTAAGCAGAATCCCAAAACCCTCCAAAGTTGTTTTTCTCTATAATATTGGCTTTGTTAAAGTTATTCTCCATTACTTAGCATTGTGACTGGCAAATATTAGGTGGTTAATAAATGTTTATTGTTTACTCACATCACTCTCTATCAAATGTGGTGGTCTCCCTAAAGTCCTCTTTTATTACTCATTTCACCATTGCTTATGAAAGACAGGTATTCTATTACATTCCCATGCCTAATTTGTTTATCCATTGGGAAGAGTGAGACTAATCTTGAAGTTTAACACTCAGGAAAGTAAGAATGCCCTCAAATCAAACAGCAGACATTATCTCTACTAGTTGTCTCCAAGGGATGAAAAAGATATTTGGGCATAGGAAAGTTATAAAAATATACAAAATCATAGAAACTCAGAGTTGAAAGGTCACCCAGTCCACCACTTCCATGAACCAGAAACTTCTCTACCATATGGTTGGCAAGGATTTGCCCAGTCTTTGAATGAAGAAATATCCTGAGCCAGATTCCACCCTCTCCTAAAACAATTCATTCACTTTATTGTTATGGTTAAAGTTTTTTCATTAAATCAAATTTAAATTTTCTTCATTGCTGTTTGCATCTATTACTTCTGATTTTACCGCATGGAGCTAATAGAATGAGTCTAATCCTTTTTCTCCTTGACAGAATTTCCAATGGATGACAATATGATCATGTCCTCCCTGAGTCTTTTCTCCTCTTTAAGGTTTACAGAGCTTTGAAGGAAAATATCCCATTACTCCTTTCCTTTAATAATGCCCTATATGGCAAGGCCTGGAAACCCCCTCACTACTCAATCTTCTACTTCCTTCTTGTTATGGGCCTAGCACCCCAGAAGTTTTCTGGGGTACATCAAAGAACCTTCTCCTTGAGAAACTAAACCAAAGAACAGACACACTGAAAGAGATAAGTGGCACCAGATAAGTGGCACCAGATAGGGACTGAGCCAGCCCCAGGACCACCACCCTTCATTCCACTCTTCCCCACCCCTGGAGAGATAAGATTAGGTGTGGCTGCTGCCTTTGTGACAAGAGGAGGAGAGAGATGGCTTGAGAGATCTGTAGCCATCCCTCACCCAACTCCCCCAGCCACCACCAGTGGGGGATGTTCCTCTCTAAATAAGGAACTTTCCACAGTAAGATGATCACCACCATCAGTCCTCTATAAAATTACCTGCCTGTCTCCTACTTGAGGATATTGGTATCTCAGAGCCATGCTCTGTGCCATGCCTTCTTGCCATGAGAAGTCCAAGATTTCTCTCTTGGTTTCCATTCCCTATTCCCAAAATAAACTATTATTTTATTCCAACTGGTTTTTTGTTCAGGACAGTGTAATTCTTTTTCTTTTCTTTTTTTGGGGGCCGGGGGTATAGTTCTTTATTGTTTTGTTTTGGGTTTTTTTGTTTGGTTGGTTTTTTCAGTCAATGGAGGTTAAGTGACTTGCCCAGGGTCACACAGCTAGTATGTGTCAAGTGTCTGAGGCAGGATTTGAACTCAGGTACTCCTGAATCCAGGGCCAGTGCTTTAACCACTGTGCCATCTAGCTGCCCCTGGGGGGGGTGCAATTCTTTAAAGAGGAATTCCTAAGGACTCCAAACTCCTATCCTAAACCACCCCCATCTATTTCCCCATAACACTTCTTATATGGAAAACCTGAAAAAAAGAAGACTATAGTGTGTTTTTTTGCAGTTTCTTTCCTTTTTTTATAAAAAGGTAAACAGGATTAAGTGACTTGCCCAGTATCACACAGCTAGTAAGTGTCAAGTGTCTGAGGCTAGATTTGAATCCAGGTTCTCCTGACTCTGGGGCCAGTGCTCTAGACATTGTTCAACATAGGTGTCACTTCTTTCCAGTTTTCTTAAAAGAAATATGATTTTAGAAAAGCAAAATAGAAATGATTCAACTTATTTTCTAAAAATCAAATGCTATTTATTTATTTCTTTATATACTTGTTCAGTTATTTATTTAGCTATGTGTTTGTTTATTAATGTATTTATCCATTTATTTGTTTAATTATTTGTTCACTTTTTTGTTTATTTATTTGTGGGGTTTTTTTTACTAAAAAGTATTAAGTGTTTGTCATTTGCAAAGACTATGCTCACTACTGAAGGAGGAGAGAGAGAGAAAGAGAGAGACAGACAGACAGAGAGAGACAGAGAGAGAAAGAGAGAGACAGATACAGGGAAAGGCACAGAGAAAGAAAGAGACAGAGAGAGGGAGAGAGGAAAAAAGAGAGAAAGACATGTTCACCTGGGTCAGAAAGGAGGTGGTGGGAAGGGTGATTTTTAATTGCCCAGCACATCTTGGTTTCCATTTCTCTCAGGGGGCACTCCCATTTTGGGTTCATGTGGATGAAGGGGCAAAAAAAGGAAAACATTTCAAAGTGAAAAATATGTTTAAACTGAATTAAATTGTGTTTAATATGTGCTGATAATACAATGATGAAAAATTGTCCTATACCTGACCAAAAGAAAAGTTTAATTTGTTAAACAATAGTAGAGGCTCATGTGGAATCAGTAACTTACCTTCTCTGGGCTTGAAGCAAGCTTGATTTTATTGTTGGGAGGGATGAGAGGCAATTAGGAAGGAGAACACAGGGAGACAAAGGAATTTGTGGTAAAGCCGGAAAAGGAAAAGAAATGACAGAAAGAGAAAAAGAAAAGAATGGTAGAAGAGGAGACAAAGGGGGGAAGAAAATTTGGGAGAAAAAGAAAAGACAAAGGAGAATACCCAGAGATGGGTAAGGAGGAAAGAGCTTGTAGGGAAGGGGGAAAGGAGTAGAACTAAGAAAGAGAAAATAATAATAGCTAGCATTTAGATAGTATTTTCTATTCAACAAATAATCTCATTTGATCCTTACATTAACCCTAGGTGGGAGGTACTACTATCCTACCCATTTCACAGATGAGAGAACTGTGGCAGGCAAAAATTATATGACTTGTGATATGGGGAGAAAGCAAGTGGGTCCTTAGGATTCCTCTGTAAAGAATTACTCTCTCGTTCAAGTCCTATTTAGGAATAAAAGAACAGGTTTATTGGGGTACAAGAGAAACTGTCCAGGAGGAAGGTCTAAAAAATGCTTTCCTCCCCAACTAGCTTGGAGAGCACTCTTTTAGAGGGCCAAGATGATGTGGATAAAATGCCCCTTATTGGGCCATGAGTTGGAAGTCGTCCGGTGGTGGGTTGGGGTAGTTTGATTATGGGCCGTGAGCAATCTGGGCATTAACTCCATCCTGGTGGATTGGAGCAGTCTGCTGGTGGGCAGTTCCTTTGCCTTCTCCTAGTGTAGCCAAGCCTAACAGGATTACCTCATCCAGATGGTGAGGAGGACTGGAATTTAGGGTGGTGGTCCTGGAGTTTGCTCAGTTTGATATGATGCCGCTTATCTCTTTTGGATGTGTCTGTCCTCGGTTGAGCTCAAGGAGAGGCCTCCTTGATCTCAGGGGAAAACTCCTGGGGTTTCAAGAAAAAAGTTCCTTGACCTCCCCAGACGACTTCTGGGGTAACTGGGAGCCATAATCCTCCCATAACAACTTTCCCAGGGTCACATAACAACTATCTAAGGCCAAATTGAATTCAGGTCTTCCTGACTCTAGTTTTAGCACTTTCTCCATGTAACTACCTAGCTGAAGGGGGAAAAAAGAAATAGGGGGATGGGAAATGCATGCTGCTTTTGTAGCAATGTAGCCTTTCTCAGTGGATTGAGAAAGATATTTTTCTCAGGAAGACAGTGATCCAAGGGCTCATTAAAATCTTACAAAGGGTCAATATTTCTTCAGGACAAGTGTGCTTCCAGACCCCAACTCATATAATTATTTTTAATGCTTGGCACTCTGCATCTTGTGGAATAGTGTTTTTTTTTTTTAACATAAGTAATAAAAATGGATCTTTCTGTTCAAACTTTTCTCAAAAAATAGGTGACAAGCCATTGTTGCCCAAAGTAGAAAGCTAAATACATCTTGTCCCACTTATTCTTTAACTGATCATTAAATTAAATGATCTTTCCACCTTATTATTAAAAAATAGAAGGGGGAAGGCAACATGTCAAATAAGTAAAAAAGGAATGGTATAAACTATTTGCACCCTGCTATTATAAGGAAGCTATTTCACACAGTGTTTTTTTTAAGGCAAACTGAAGGAAATATTAAAGATGTTTCTGTGCTGTTTTCCTAGTAAGGAATGCCACATTTTCAGGGACACCACAGAGATAAAACTGATTTTCTTTTTAGACTTTTATAAGTTCATTAAGGTAACAAACCTGGAGTAATATTCAGAAGTAAGTTGGTTTTACTTGCCTGAATTGACTTTATTTTCCAATCTTCTATCAAGAAAGTCTTTGAAAGACTAGAAGACGAGCACGACTCATTGCAGATGAAAGTAGCACCAAGGAACTAATATACACAATGGCATGTTGATGGATCCCATAACAGAAACAGAATGTAGGAGTTGGAAAAGACCTCAAAGGCCATATAATTCAAGTTATACCTGAAAATGAATACTCAGTGGAGGGAAGGATGGAGGGAGAAAGGTGGAGAGGGAGCGAGAGAGAGAGAGAGAGAGAGAGAGAGAGATGATTCCAGGCAAGATAAATCAATGACTTACATATGACAGTCTGGAATCCCAGGAACACAGTGTAAAGTGGTTCACTGAACAAATTCTCTCCTTACTTTAGTCTTGGATTGTTGCCTTTTCAAGTTAAAAAAAAAATTACTATTAGGGCAATAATTTACCTTTATTCCATTTTTGTCCTCATGGAAGATGTCTGACAACATTGCACAAAACATCATTCTGAAAGGCATGGGAGCAATAATATAAGCCCTACTTCATTACATTAATGACTGTGAAATTAAGAGAGAATCATCCATTATCCCAGAACCCATGCAAGCTTGCCCCAAGTCCACATGACTGACAGTATCAAAGGCCTTGGTCAGATCTATGAATGCTGTGTATAGACTTTTGCTCCTAGCATTCTCCCTGTGGTTGTTGATCATCAAACACCATATTGACCATTCCTTGTCCCACTCTGAAACCACATGGGTAGATGACCTTCTTCCAGGTGAAGCATCAACCAGTTAAGGAAGACTCTGGCAAGAATTTTGTCACCAATGACTAAGAGGGACCCCCTGTGATTTTCACAGACAACCTATTTGCCTTCCCTTTATAGTGCTGGGCAAGGGAGATATCCTTAAAATCCTGAGATAATCTCCTCTTGTCATATAATCCATCTGTTCATCTTTCGGGTCTACTGGCTTTCATGTTTTCCATAAACACATACACATTTCATGTACCAAGAGTGAGTAAAATTATTTTCAGAAAAGTTTTTTGTACATATTTTTGCATGTGTTTTGACTACTGGATAGGATGCCCAACTGCTGAAGTTAGGGTCAAGTTTACATTAGATGAAGCAGATAATTTTTATGGCACCTTATCTAGCCCCTTTGTCATGCCAGGAGGTTCTCAGTACAGTTCTTTAAAAAGGCTGCTCAGATACTTAGGGGGCAGATGAATCCCACTGTTCCTTTAGTTCACTAAGAAGTCAACCCTTTGGTCTGGGCCACTTGTGGACAGGGTTGTGACTACAGTTCCCATTGTATCTGCACCTGCTGTTTCATCACTTTCCTGTCACCACAGAACTTTGTGGTTGGTAAAAATGGTAAAACAGTGATGTCTTTTGACTTGAACATAAATTGTCCCTAAGTGAAACAGAGTTGCAAAAAAGTTGTTGGTCTCACTTTCTCTTCTAGATTCATTGGAGACCAGTGACAAGACAGAAGTCAAAACGATTGGCGAGTGCTCAGGATACAATGGATGATGTTGGCATCTTTAATGTCTATCCAATGAAAAAAATAAAAAAAAAGACATTGAATAAAAGGGATGCATCTGAAGCATTCTTATGAAGGAAATCAAATAGAAACAGATTGTTTTGCAAACAGCACAAACAATAGAAATAAAAGAAAGGTGAACAAATAAAAGGGACCCAGACCCAAATGAAAACTAAACAATGACACTCTAAGTAATGAATGGATCAAAGAACAAAACAGAGAAATGATTGACAATTGTGTGAAAGAAAATTATAGTGATGAAACAACACAGCAAAATTCCTAAGACACAGTTAAACAGTTCTGGGGGAGGAGTGAAGCATATTGTATATTAACAAATGTAGAGGATTAATAAGCTGATGTACATTTTTTAAAATTATAAAACCATCAGATAAAAAACTAATTTAAGCACATAGAAGATATTAAAAATTACAGGAAAAATAAAAGAAATGCTACTCAGTAGGCTTGCTTGATATCTGCTGTAAGAAATTTGAGCTGGACTAGAGATACATAGAATGCACACTCAACACACACTCCAGGCACAGCAGATAACTGAGTTTAAGTCAATCACAGTGGTACAGGAGTGAAGGAGGGTGGAAAAAGCTAAAGGGAAACCAGGCTGGCAGAAGTCATGCTCCTAAAAACCTAGCAGAATTTGTGCAATGGGGTCCCTATTGTTGATGGTACCTCCATTCCATTAAGGAAGAAGAGTTAAGGAATGGAGAAAGTAATATTGATCCAGAAGAGTTTCCTTCTCTATCACCTGAAGTTCTAGAAAATGAGCTTAAAATTACTACTAATAATGATGAAGAAGAGAAAGAACAATTTGGTTTTTGACAGTGGAGATGAAATTACAGAAGGTGATAGAAAATCACTTCTTCTATCATCTGAATCTAACTCTAGGGGAGATGCTGAAAATAAAGAGATTCCATCCACAGGAGACAGTAATGAAGCTGGAGAAGACAATTTTCAAGTTGCAGAAGCTGGTAAACTAGCTGTACCCATGAAAGTAAATCCATATTCAGTCATTGATATTGCACCATTGCAAGGGGAGCAACTGTCATCAGATCCAAGTGCTGAAGAAGAAAGTTTGACCCCCCAGTGCACAAAGTGTGTGTTTTGTTCCTCTGTCTTGTGGTTATTCAGTTCCCTCCAACTTAGCACTGATACTTCTAGCCTTTCTCTAGCCCCATCATCATTTACAGTCTCTCTGTGGATGAAGAAGTAGATACACAGGAGGTGACAGAAGAGTCCCATTTAAATTCTCTAAGTTCAGAGGATCCTCCGAACAGAAAAGAGAAGGTTAATAAAGAAGACAGTTCTTTAGCCAAGTGGGCTGCAGAACCTGACAATACAGTATCTATGGAAAACCCAGAAGAAGTGATTTATGGTGATGTTCCAAGAGAAAATTCAGACTCAGAACCAGAGGAAATAACTTATGATGATGTTGAGAATTGGGATGAGGGTGGAAGCAACTATGGATTATGAGTAGAGTTCAAGTGAATTTTAAAACTATGAAGAGCAAAGTGATTCAGAGTGCAATTGTAGAAACTATCTCACTATTGCAAACTCTGAAAATGATAATTGACATAATAACCAGCAACATATAAACCAAAGGAAAGTAACATACACCCAAAGTTTATTTTCTGATATTGATGATACAATTTGTTATAATGGATAGAGAAGTCAACTTGTAGTCAGGATCACCTGGGGCAAAATTGACTTTGGATACTTATTTCAAATGATGTATGACCCCAAGGCAACTCACATGTCCCTGCTGTGCCTCTAGTTCTTCATATCTAATATAAAAGGGTTCAATGGATTATTAGGTGCCTTAGAGTTTTAAATCTATGATCCTATAATATTATGGACTGGTGGATTACAAACACAAACCTTAATATAGCAAAGTAAACTCAACTAATAATATGTACTAGAAATGGACAATTATCATAGATGGTTTAAAATAGTCACATAGGTATAATATTGATTCCTAAAACTTCAGAAAAATGTTTTAATACATGTTGTTATATCAAATATGTACAATCTTTAAACTATATTGAATATAAAGCCCTCAAAATATAGACAAGGGTAGAATATTTTGAACCAATTTTTTTTTAGTGAGGCAATTGGGGTTAAGTGACTTGCCCAGGGTCACACAGCTAGTTAAGTATTAAGTGTCTGAGGTCATATTTGAACTCAGGTACTCCTGACTTCAGGGCCGGTGCTCTATCCACTGTGCCATCTAGCTGCCCCGAACCAATTTTTTTTTAATGTTAATAAATAACCCTTTCAAAAGGTCAATTAATTCTGGTTGATTAATTGATTTAAACTAGTAGTAATTGAGGAGAAGCACGCTTCTGGAAACTCATCAGCTATAGAAGTAGAAACCACTTAAATTCCCTAGATCCATGATGTGCAAAGTAGCCCCCTGAGACAAGAATAGTTGACCCAACAGTATGATTAGAGAGAGTAACTCTCCACATATCTACATGTTCATTACTGAATCTTCACATCTTTTATCAATTGCCTTCATTCTATTTACCAAATTCATCACATCACCACCCATTTACCTTAGATGCTCCCTTCACTCTAGGCTTTTTTGGCACTACTTTCTCTTGGTTCTCCTACCTGTCTATCTGTTCCTTTGTAGTCTCCTTTACCTTATCATCTTCTATGTCATAGCCTGAACTTTTAAAGACACCTAAGAGTCTGTCTTCCATCCTCTTATCTTTCTAAACTTTTTCTCTTGGTGATTTCCTAGCTCCCATAGTGGTTGAACTATCATCTTTATGAAGATCAAGGAGAGAGAGGGTGGGGAGAAGAAGGGAGAGAGGGGGAGGGAGATGAAGGAAGGAAGGAAGGAAAGGAGAAGAGAGAGAGAGAGAGAGAGAGAGAGAGAGAGAGAGAGAGAGAGAGAGAGAGAGAGAGAGAGAGAGAGAAACACACTGGCTATTTCACATTTCCAAACTTTCTATTACTGTTAAAGGAACCAACATCTTTCAATCCTCGTTGATTCTTTTTGTTGCTGTTGGTGGTGGTGGTGGGAGGGGGTGGTGGTGGTGATTTTTTGTGTTTTGTTTTGTTTTGTTTTTTTGCAGGGCAATGGAGGTTAAGTGACTTGCCCCGGGTCACACAGCTAGTAAGTGTCAAGTGTCTAAGGCCAGATTTGAACTCAGGTACTCCTGAATTCAGGGCTGGTGCTTTATCCACTGTGCCACCTAGCCACCCCAATCCTCCCTGATTCTTAACCCTTCAATTCCTCTCTACTCCTCATGCTCCCTCACCCCACATAGCTAATCAGTTGCCAAATATTACAATTGCTATTTCCATAGTATCTCTACCATCTTAACACAAGTGATAAAGTTACCACATTATTTTAGTTTCCTATCATTTCTTACCCAGATTATTGCAACCACCTTTTAATTGGTCTCCCTGACTCCTCCCTTCCCACTCCAGTTCATCCTACATAATGCTGCCAAAGTAATTGCTCTTAAGCACAGTTCTGACCATGTGGCTTCCCACATAATCACTTTCAGTGGCTCCTTTCAGTGGCCTTTGGAATAAAATAGACATTATTCTGTGTAGCTTTCCAATCCCTTTACTACTTGGCACTGAACTATCTTTCCAGACTAAATGGGCAGTACTCCCACTCCTTCCCTTTGTGATCCAGCTAAGTTGGCTTTCTTTCTGCTCCTCACCCATGACTTACCGTCTCTTATCTCTTTTGACTCATCACCCCCTGCCAGGAAAGCACCTCCTCCTTACCCTCAAGAATACCTCTCATACTTTCAAATGCAGCTCAGGAACCAACCTCAGCATAAAAATTCCACTGAGCACCCAACTGTAATGCCCTCCTTTTCCAAACTCCCTTATGTTCAACCCTTTTACATGTTTTGTTTTGTTTTTTCTATGAATTCACTTTATATCTCTGAGATAGAGATTGTGCATGTAATTTTTGTCTCCACTAAAATGGGACCTGATTGTGAGTTCAGATTGTTCCATCCTTTGAACCTATATCTTTGGGGTCTGCCACAGTGCCTATCAAACAGAAGGAACTAAATGAATATTTGTCGGTTGATTACTTACCTCCCCCCTTATGTATTTTCACACTCCCCACACTCTGTGATTCAACAAACTCCACCTTCCACCTCATGCCCTAACCCTATCTGTGCCCACTGTGTGGTATGCACTCCATCTTCCCCTCTGCTTCTTTACATGTCTAACTTGTTTCAAAACTAATTTCAAATGTCACTTTCTGTGGGAGGTCTTCCTGACCCTTCCCCCTCACCCCCACCTCCACCCCAAGCCAACACTTCAGGCTTCATCTCTAAGTTTGCCTTCATTCTCCTCTTTGTGGAAGTTCTATGTGTCTATTTTCATGTCGTCTCCCTTATTACAATATAAGCTTCTTGAGGGTAAGAATTAGTTTTGTATCCCCAGCAATCCGCACTATATCTGACACATCATGAGTGTTTACTAAATATCCATTGATTGATTGACTCTTACTCCAGAGCTTGATCCTATAGGACAAATTTCCTCATCACAAACCTTAAGACTCTTATTGTAATACAGCCCATAGGAACATACATACAGCCAGAACTGGAAAGGGTCCCAAAAGGCATCTTTTATTTTAGCCATCATTATTCGAATGAGGAAAGGAGACTAGAACTCTTAGTTATCATCCTGCTTAAGAGGCTGTGAATTAGTGGAGAAAATATCTGGATGATTTTCTCATCTTATCATAATGTTTGAAAGATAACGCAATTACTAATAACAGCTCACATTTCTATAGGATTTAATGTTTACAAAGTGCTTCAACATACTTTATCTCATTTGCTCTATGGCCTTGCATTGATGAAGCTTCATTCTACTAACCTTTAAATAGCTAACAAGTTCATCCATTGAGAACACCTCCAGTGATTCCCTAATATCTTGTTAAATGAAGACAAACTTTCCATTTGACTCTATTCAAGGACAGTTAAGAGCATGCTACCCGCTGGCAGGGTTAGAAAAGAAGAAAACCACATTGGGTCTAAGTAGAACATGGTGGTGAAAGGGCACTAACTTCTACCACCCTGTCTCCTAAGGAGGGAGGGACCTAGAAGTGACCTAGAAGCCAAATTAATCACTTTGAGGGTAATTGCCTCCAATTAGAATGACCTCCATTGGCATTGCACTTGAGCCAAGCCTCCCCTAGTGCTTTCTTCTTCCTTGTTATGATCCAAATACTCGTGACAAAACATGTCTCTGAAATAGAGGAAAATAAACAAGGGATGGGATGATGGATCATTCATTCCTTCAATCTGCTGCATCTGGTTAATAGAATTGCATTGCATGATGCCATTTTACTGCAGCTCACTTTTAAATCACTCTGAAAAATGTAAATTGTTCAATCCTGTTTCTTCTCTGTTTACTTCATTCTTCCTACAGCTATCCATCTAAGTCATTTTACCTTCTGCCTGCTCTTGCTGGCCTACTTCTTACCTATGCCATGACCCTCTATGTTGGCCTTGGATCTTTAGAATCCAGACCTTCAGAATGTAGGTCCCCAGTCCTTGGGGAAGTTAAGCTAATCATTTTTTAACTCCTACCCTGAGACTCAGTCTTCACAATTAAGAGTGGTCCACTTAGCATCACATCCATCACTGGTCCCAGACCATAGACTTTAGCGGTCATCTGCTTACTAACCACTTTTCTTCCTTTTCCCTCTGCTACATGATGTGGAACAAATAATTTAAGTACCAAAGGGGGCCGCTAGGTGGCGGAGTGGATAAAGCACCGGCCCTGGATTCAGGAGGCCTGGATTTCAAATCCAGACTCACACACATGTGACCTCAGGCAAGTCACTTAACCCCTATTGTCCTGCAACCCCCTCCAAAAAAACAAACCAGAAGTAACAACATTACTCCTGAAAGAGTACGTCAGTCCACTACCCTGTGTCCTTAACTCATCATCCCTTTGATTTCTTAAACTAACCCTCCCTTTCCTAGAAATCACTTCCTTTTATGCAATGTCCATGATGGGAGGGGCTACTTCCTGTGGACTCTCTGCTTTTATCTCATCAGTGATTACTTCAGAATAGTAAGCAATTAATTTTTTTTCTTTTATTCATATTGTATATTTTTCAGGTTATATAATGTCAGCCTGGAATTAATGAAACAATCAATATAGGAGAAATAAGGTCTTTAATCAGGGCAGAGCAACTATGACTTGGAGTATCATAAAGCAAGAATGCTAGGAATACCCAAAGATGGGAACTGAGGACAAGGTTTACATGGGGTAAAAGAACAAAAGGATCTATAAGACTGCCCTTAAGTTTAGAAGTTACTTAACTCTAAATAGAAATTACTTAATGTAAATGGACCCTTTTACCTCATAACCTAAAGTCTGGGGAGTAAAGTGGGAATCTTTGGCAGGGGATAGTTTAGGAGAGATCCATAAGACAATGAAGAGTCTAGATTTGACAAAGATTGGTTATCACCAGGCAAATCATTGTCCTGAGAATGGGGAGTAGATGGGAATCAGTAAGTTCTTATTAAATTGTCTTTATCATTCCCTCCTCTTGGTCAAGATGAATTCTGGAATTTGTAGATAACCAAAAAGCAGTGCAGGGGCATGAAACACAGGCTTCTCAGGCCACGTCTAGGATCTTGGGATAGTGGTCTACCCTGCTGTTGTCTACTTCTTTTTCCTGGTCAGACAAAGTTCAGTATCATTGGTAGTGTGTCTAGCTTTCCATTCAGGGGTCAGAGCCCTTTTCTGATGTGATGAGCATATCCAGCTGTCAATTCCTTTCAGTTTTGCAGCAGAGGGGTTGTTCAGCAAGACTTGGTAGGAAATCGTGGCCTAGGTGCTTTTTCCAATAGACCCAGTCTCCAGGTTCCAAATGTAGGTTAGACTGAATTAGGGTTGAGCCTCTAGAAAATGACTGAGAGACAAAAATAAATAAATAAATAAAATGACTGAAAGGCAAAATGATTAAGGTGATGAAAGATCTTGGGTGAGTCCTTAACAATAGGACCGAAGGGAGGTCTTGGTTGTAATGGAGTCCATGAAGGGAAAAATAATGCCCACTGACAAAAGGGGTTGCCTTGAGGTTCAGAACAATTAGGGAAAGGATTTTTGGCCATGGTAGACCCAAATCATACAAACTTGCCAAGCTGAATCTTAATGATCCCATTGACAAGTTTTACCAGACCTGAGGAAGGGGGTGGGGGTGGGGAGTGGCAAGCATTATAAGTATTGAAATATTGGCCAGGAATCTAACAATGCGGAGACTATTGAACCAGCAAAAGGAGTCCCTTTATCACTGTGAACTTCTTTAAGAATTCCCCAGGTGAGAAAAATACTTTCTAATAAGCCCTTGTCTATAGCTGTTACAGTAGTTTTTCTGTAAGGGAAAGATTCTACCCAGTGGGATAACATGCAAACCATCACTAATACAAACTTATAACTGGAGGATGGTGGAAGCTGAATAAATCAATCTGTCACACTTGAAAAGGGGTGAAGGAATTTCCTAGGGGGAGGTTTTAGGGGCTTGATTACATTATATTTAGGACAGATCTCGCATTGTAGATAAATGTCATGTGTGTCTCAATTTTCCCAACAATATTTGCAGCCTAAACTAAGCAGCTTGTCAGGACTCCAGTGACTTAAAGAGTGAAGTTGGGGCAGCTAGGTGGTGCAGTGGATAGAGTACTGGCCCTGGAGTCAGGAGTACCTGAGTTCAAATACTGCCTCAGACACTTAACACTTACTAGCTGTGTGACCCTGGGCAAGTCACTTAACCCCAATTGCCTCACTAAAAAAAAAAAAAAAGAGTGAAGGTGTTCTGCCATATGTCAATGGAAAGAGTTGGGGGGGGAAGGATTGAGGGTTCATTTGGCCCATACCAGAGCCCATATTTTTTTATCTTTTCTGCACCCTTCTAGTCTTAGCCTGTCTTGGATAGGACAGGACATGGCCTTGTGGACTACAGCAATCTCTTCTGGGGTCAATGTTAATTTGGGGTGAGGCCCAGCAAATGTTAAAGGAAGACAAACTAATAGGGATTGGAGTTTTCTGAGCAGCTTGCTTGACATTCAGATCAGCAAAGGCATTACCCCATCATGGGTAGAATCTTCATGGGGGTGTCCTGGAAGTTTAATAAGTCACTGCTGCTAGCAACAAAAGGGAGTCAAGCAATCGCTAGATGTCTGGGACTGCCAAAGGATATCAGGAACCCTTTATATTTTCATCACATCCTGAAATCATGTGTCACCCCAAACACATACCTGCTATCCACATAAAAATGTTCACTAGAGAAGCATGTCCACTAGAGAAACATGCTCTACTGGTTAACTGTTAACCCCCGAAGTAAAAAGGAAGGCATGGTGGAGAAGGGAGGAGAAGCATCAGGACTTGAATAATGTATCCTGCCAACTGAGACAGACACCATTTCTATCAAGAATCTATCAATGAAAACTTATTAAACAGACAACGCCATCATATTTGAATGATAGAGGTATGACAATTTGAAATACCTGAAACTTAAAGAAAAAAAAGGTTAACAAAGTTGTTTTTAACTATCCACCATTATTAATGTGTGTAATTATTTCAGTAGTAACTGCATAACAGTGTTATTGAAAAAAAGTATGAAACAGCAACACCGCTAAATGGAATAAGTTTCTCTGGCATATTAGGGAAATCTCCAGTTTTCACAATTTAAAATTTGTTCTTCCTATTAACCTCTAGAAGTCAAGTGACTTTTTTTTTCCCCAGGGTCATATGTTTATTATACCTAGGGAGTATCCTAGAGGGAAAACTTGAGCCCAGATGTTCCTGACTTTAAGATCACTTCTTTGAGAATTCCCAGTAACACTGCATTTCTAAATGAACAATTTCAAGTATTTGACATTCTTTTTTTTTATTTATTTATTTTACATATAAGGTATTTTATTTTTTCTGTTGCTTGTAAAGATAGTTCTCAACTTTTGTTTATACAAGCTTTACAATTTCAGATTTTTCTCCCTCCCTCCCCTCCCTCCCCCCCACCCCTAGACAGCAGGTAATCTGATATAGGTTATATCTATATATCTATATACATATACATATAGATATATGTATACACACATATATATATACACATAATAACATTAATCCTATTTCTGCATTAATCCTGTTACAAGAGAAAAAATTAGAGCAGTGATACAAAACCTCAAAATAGAAAAAAAAAACAACAACAGCACCCAAAACAAAAGAAATAGTATGGTTCAATCAACATCTATACTCTACATTTTTTTTTTCTTGGATTTGGAGATCCTCTTCTATCATGAGTTCCCTGGAACTCTTCTGTACCATTGCATTGGTGAGAATTTGACATTCTTTTAACATTTGCATCTATAACAATTTAAAGCCCCAAAGAATACACTATAATTATCAAATATTCATATTACAGATTGGTAAACTAAAGTAACTTGTTTTAAGATCATGCAATTAACAAATATCCAGGTCTACATTTTAAACACTTTGTCTTAATGCAAATCTCAAAAATATACCCCAACTTTAAAACTTTAAAATCTTATTAGAAGACATATTTCACTTAAGATGAATAAATTCAATTACAACTGGAACTATTCCCAAATGGTAAAATTCACAATTTATCTATAGCCCATCTATTAGCATTGCAATATCACACCATTATTATCTTTCTTTCTTTCTTTTTTTTTTTTTGTGAGGCAATTAGGGTTAAGTGACTTCCCCAGGGTCACACAGCTAGTAAGTGTTACGTGTCTGAGTCCAGATTTGAACTCAGGTCCTCCTGACTCCAGGGCCAGTGCTCTATCCACTGAGTCACCTAGCTGCCCCATCACCATTATTATCAATAAACTAATTTTTACATGGTGAGAAATAATGGTAAGTGAGAATTGGTCTCCAATATTAGATATTTCATTCATTCATTCATTCAATTACTTATTTATTTATTTATTCATTCATTCATTCAATTACTTATTTATTTATTTATTTATTTGTTTGTTTGTTTGTTTGTTTATTTATTTATTTGTTTATTTATTTGTTTGTTTGTTATTTTAACATTAGACATTTCAAATCCAGGTCTTATTAACCCCCAAATCAAGGTTAATCAGGATCTATTTAAATTTGGGGAATTATCTGGCTTAGCTTGTGCTGACTTACATATTGAGACTGATCTATTGTAGGCTTTTGGCTGTGTGTGTGTGTGTGTATGTATGTGTAGAACTTATTCCTGTTTCTTTTTTAATTTCTGGATCATCATTCAAATTGTTAACCTTTTAGAGTCTTTGAAGATATGTGCAGATAAAAGTAGGGTTCCCCTATGACTTTTCACATAGCCAGTATATATATATATATATATATATATATATATATATATATATATATATAATAAACATTTTAACTTAAAGTTTTGAGTTTCAAATTCTATCCCTCTTCCCCTCACTCTACTCCTCCTTCCCTGAGGTAGTAAGCAATTAGATATAGGTTATACATGTGTAATTATGTAAAACATTTCATATTAGTAATTTGTTATAAGAAAACCTGAATAAAAGAAAAAAAAAAACAAAGTGAAAATAGCATATGTTTGGTCTGCGTTCAATTAATATCAGCTCTTTCTTTGGAGGTGGGTAATATGCTTCACCATTAGTACTTTGGGATTCTCTTGAATCATTGTATTGCTGAGTGTAGTTAACTCATTCGAAGTTTTTCATTGAACACTATTGCTATCATTGTGCACAACATCCTCCTGGTTCTGCTCATTTCACTATGCATCACTTCATGCAAGTCCTTTCAGGTCTTTCTGAAATCATCCTGCTCATCATTTCTATAGCACAATAATATTCCATCCCCATCACATACCACAGCTTGTTTAGCCATTACCTACTTTATGGGCATTCCTTTGATTTCCAATTCTTAGCCACAACAGAAGGAGCTACTATAAATATTTTTGTACAAATAGGTCTTTTTCTCTTTTTTGGGTCACATAGCCAGTTTAAGTGATGTCCCAACAAATTAGTCTTTTATATTTGTTTGTTTTTTGGGGTTTTTTTTGTTTGTTTTTGGCAGGGCAATGAGGGTTAAGTGACTTGCCCAGGGTCACACAGCTAGTAAGTGTCAAATGTCTGAAGCTGGATTTGGACTCAGGTCCTCCTTAATCCAAGGCCATTGCTTTATCCACTGCACCACCTAGCTGCCCCCAACAAATTAGTCTTAATGGTAGTTTCATCATTCTGAAGATGGGAAGTGATTATGTGAAACAAGTTATCGTAATCATCACCATTAAGAAAGAATAGGTTACCAAAGTGATAACAGTAGGGGTCTGGAAGTAAGGAAGCATTATACAACAGATTACATGATAAAGAAGGAGGAGAAATCCAGGATTTGTAAGATTCAAGGGCCTAATCCTTTTAAGGACAAGTTATCTAAGACATGAGTACTTAAGAATGAAACTCTAAAGACATAGGATGATAAATTTAGGATAAGTGGTAATAGGGCAGGCATCTTATCCAATTACTCTATGTTAATGATTAAGAAACTGAGGCCTGTAGAAGTTGGGTAACCTAGTTAGGTGGTACATTGGATAAGGCACCTGCAATCAAGAAGATACATATTTTGTTAAAATCCTACCTTAGATAGTTATGAGTTGTATGACCCAGGAAAAATCCCTTAACCTTTCTCTGTATCACATTCCTCATCTTTAAAATTGGAATCTCATAAATAATTGCTAGCATGTGCCAAGGCATAGCAAGGTCCTAATGATATATATAAAGAAAGAAATGTTAGCTATTATTATTCTTGCTTAAAGTCACAAAGGTAGTAGGACTTGAATAAGTAATTATGAGAGGAAAAATGAGGAGCTACCTGAAGAGACTTGTGGGGATCATATGGCAAACTCCTCTCTAAACTTCCATTTAAATTGTATTTGTTTGTATACATACACATATACATGGGGTATGTATGATAAAAGTAACAGTAAGGAATTGAGAATGAATATATAAGAATATATAAGAATGACCTTTTGTCATTTACATTAGGAGAGGACACAGATTAAAAGCAGAGGCTAGTATTGGAGAATAAGGTCAATATTAGGATTTCTTTATACTCTATAGAGGGCAAGAGGAGAATCAATGTCAGGGCAAGATCACTACTCCAAATGAATAGGATGATAGCACAAAATGAAACAAGAAAGATGACCACCAATATCTTATTTTGTTGCTGTTTTCTCTTCCAGTGATAAGGATTTTTGGACTGAGTAGGACAGAATTAGAAACTAGCTAGTTGATAGAGTAAATTGAAGATAATGCACAAGATAATTAGAAAGCCTTTAGCTCCTCTCAGTATATTTCTTTGTCTTGTTATTTGGCATGGACCAATACAGGAATGTGCTAGAGCTCATTTTGACCCATTTATGAGATCTCATTTTTATTTGTTCCATATGAGAGTTATCAAAATAAAACTCCATAATCTACAAATTCAGACTTGATTTATTGTTTCATTGATTGTTTAAAAATAATAATAATTGCAAAGCACTTATCATAGTGCCTGTAGTCACTATATAAATATTATCTATGATTGACATTTGTAGAGGAAGTTCCTTACCTGAATTCTGACAGAAATAGTAATCACCAATTCAGGCTAATAGATATTTTTCCTGAGGTACTGTTTGAACTCAGTGGTTCTTGAAGTCACTTGTAATAAGATACTGTGAATGTCATGAAATTCTATGTTTCATCATCATACTTTGAAAGAGTTCATGAGTTTGTCCATTTCAGTAATGCTTACCAAACCAAATATCCTCACTTTTCCTTCATTTTCTCATCTTATATCACAAAGAGTACCAAGTTATGGTTTATTCAAGTATATTGTTGACATTTTAAATGAGAGACTCTTCAGGCAGGAGCACTGGAAGTGACTCATATGCCAACTATCTTCCTATTTCTTTTGGATAAAATTTAAATAGGGAAAGAAAACATAAAAAAACAGGCACTAGGCTTTCATAGTAGAGAAAAGAGAAGTGGAATTGGAGAAATGTAAGTTCTCAGGGAATGGCCTCATTTTGGGGGAAATTATGAGTCTAGAACTTTAGTTAAAAACGTAAGGGGTTGTGGTTTCAAGGAGTTATGTCTCATCACTCTGGTAATGCAAAGAAAGGTAAAAACATGGTCTCTTTTCAAGTTGTTTCCAAATGAATGTATTCATTTCTGCATCAGCTTGTATCAATCTGCATCAACTATGGATCAATAGAAACAGAGCATCTAGAACTTTTATATATGGATCAGCAGGGGATGACGTAATTCACCTTGGGTAATAAGTCTTTCTAAATTTAGCAGCCTCATCCTCAGATAGAAGACTCAGTATGATGCTAGAAATATAATCAGTCCCCTACTAGAATGGTAGAATGTGCTAGAACATATGGTCAGATTGGCATAATCTAGGTTCACTAGCAAGAAGACTCACTCTGAATACAGAGGACTAAGGTTCAAATCTCCCACTTGATATTGAATGACCTTGACCTCCACTTGTCTGGCCTGATCTTAGGTTCCTCTTTAGTAAATGAAGGTGTTGGATTAGATGGTCACTATGATTCCTTCCAATTCTAATCCTATGATCATTTGAAAATTCAGGGTCACTGTTATATCATGATGAGACATAAGAATAATCTTTCCCTGTGTTCAGAAACATGAAGGATTCCACCCAGATATGGGAAAATTTGGGGAGAAGATGGAACAGTCATATAATGTATGTTAAATATAAGCAATTGACAAAGAAGTATTGCATTGGAACTCAATGGAGGTTAAAAAAGCCTGGAGATCACCTGTGGTAGGTAGGTGGAATAGCATGGACAAAATCCCTATTGAATTATTTGGGAACTCAACATCAGTAAGGGGATTATCCACATAAATGAGATCATGGACCTATTGAAATTTGGAACTTCCTAGGAGGAGGGAGAAAACAGCCTGGTTTTTTTGTTTTGTTTTGTTTTGTTTTTGTTTTTAACAGAATTACAGTAGCAAAAGTGAATTTTTAAAGTTGGAAGATATTTCAGAGGCCATCTTGTTCAAGCCATGCCTTAAAAATAAACACACTACCACAAACCCAATAAATAGCTATTCAGCTTCAGATAGAAGACTTCCAAAGAAAGGGAGCTCACTTCTTTTAGATATCATCTATTCAAGTTACAAGCAACTTAAATTATTTAAAGACTTTCAGCACTGTTTAAAATAATCTTGCCCAAAATTGGAGAGCTAAAATTAATGGAAGTCCTAAGACATATATTTGGGACATAATATATGGAGGCAGGAGAAACTTCCTGACAATTATATGAAATTTTAATGGGTGGTCAAGGGTTGCAGTGAGCTATTCTCTATGGCTGTGCTGGAATCAGCTTAAACAGACTCTTAAGAATTGATTGAGGGGCAGCTAGGTGGTGCAGTGGATAGAGTACTGGCTCTGGATTCAGGAAGACCTGAGTTCAAATCCGGCCTCAGACACTTGACACATAACTAGCTGTGTGAACTTGGGCAAATCACTTAACCCCAATTGCCTTACTTAAAAAAAAAGAATTGATTGGTAAATGTTCAGGGTAAAAATGGATACCTCAGAAAGAGGCAAATACTACAAATCAGGGATTCATTTATTTTTTTCTAGATTTAAGATTTTCTAGACTTAAAAAATGATGGATAAAATGTTAATAATACATATGAAACTTAAGATTGTTTTTCCTGTTTTTTTTTTCTATTTTGGAGAATAAGTTGCTAAACATTTACCCAGACACTATGGTTGACACCTCACTGTATGTCTTCAAGCATAAAGCGAGTGACCATTCATCATGGATGGTGTAGAAGGAGATTCTTGTGGACATAAAGTCAGATTCAAAGATTTCTGCAATTCCTTCTAATTCTGAGATTCTGCAATTCTATTATGTTGTTCAGTGTCGGGGAACAGTGTTTAAGAAGAGGATTATCAAAACTGAAGCCATCCTAGAGGATTGTGATGAGGATGACAAATAGCTATATTCCTCACGATGGCTTTTCTAAACCGTCTCTCCCCTTATTCTTCCCTCCCCTACCATGTTTTGACACACTCCAAGATGTCCTTTCATTCTCCACAAAGAATAACATGGTAATTGAATAATTTAATAGTTTCTCACTTAATTCAATTGTGTTCAATGTAATTTGAAAAACATTTATTAAGTACCCACTTTATGTTTGGTCTTAGGATATGACTGGGGAAATAAGAGGAAAAAGGACCTAGATCTTGTCTTTTACCTACTGGCACAATGTGATACAATGAACACATCATATGTCAAAATATTGTAATATAATTATTACCCCATCAATGCAAAATGGAAAGTCTTTGTTGTTCAGTCATTTCATTCATGTCTGACTATTCATGATCCCATTTGGGGCTTTCTTGGAAAAGATACTGGAGTGTTTTGCCATTTCTTTCTCTTTGCTGCTCTTGAAGAGGAAATGGCATAAAAGTAGAATAAAAGTTTTTTGTCCTTAGTTTTTTGTTTGTTTGTTCATTTGGGTTTTTTTATTTCATTTTTTATTTTAATTTACTTCTGTGAAGTTTTCTCCAGGAACACCAGCTATGTTAACTTTCACTTTTCCCCAGTGGTCTTCAATACCTTTAAGAGCTTGGGATTAGGCTCTGATTTCTGTCACTGACTCAATCTGCCACCAATGATGTTCCCTTAATTAAGGAATAGTATAGTTCTCTTTAAACACTTAACAGAGAAGCTTTTCAAAAGGAATATTTATTTCAAAGATATAACTAAAGTAAACATACCAATATTTCCCCAAAATATATTGGGACATGCCACCCAATAAAACATTGGTCTCTCTGAGTGTGGTTATATGAGTACTTATGCACATAGTTTCTATGAGTACTTATGTAGCATTAGTCACTGTAAATGCCAAAACCAAAGCCCTCCCCAAACAAGGGCCTTTGTTCTAGAATTCTGGCTCGTCAAGGCTTCCTTATTAGTCTGGTGACAACATCTAGCCTGGAATCCTGAACTCCAGGGTCCACATGACTTGAGATCCCTGTACCTAGTACTTAAAGAAACAAACAAAACTACAAAAAAGCCCAAGAACATTTTTTTTTTATCCTTAGATCCTAAAAGGATGGGAAGATGAAGCTTCTCTATACAGCTTACTGCATTTTTTCCCTGCTATGTGTAAACAATACCTTCACCTCATGATGTTGATGGAAAGAGAGAATGACTGCCTCACTAAGGTAGTTTTAAAAATGTAGCCAGTTCTGACTATTTAGCCAATGGCCAGAGGCTGCTCCAAATCACATGATAGGCTAGTGCCTGGAGTCTCCCATGTGAGTGCCTACATATTTTGTAAGTTAGCATGATCCAACCAATTACACTATCAAAATTCTTGGATGGCACATTTGACTGGATGAAGACTTGTCAGGTGTAGTATATTAAGGATTTTTATCCAGGATAGACCTGTGATGCTTTCCAACTCAATTTCTGTGATTCTTTTTTCTCTAGAACTAGTTCTATTTTCTCCCTGGCTAGTTTTCTTTAATTTTTGTCCCTTCCCTGTATTAACTCCTAGCTTTGACCTTGGTGTATGTGCTGGAGAAAACCTGAAACAGGTTGTCAAGTTTCAAAATCAGAATGAAATATAATAAAGAAAAAGAGACTTATTTAGCTAGGGCACAGAAAGATTATCCAGAAAAGGTATAGCATTTGGCTTATTGGAATATAGCTTCCCTCCTAAGTGTTGGCCATGCTAGTCTGCCACTCAGAAGCTTGTGGAATTATCTGTAACTTCTCATGCCCAGGATTGTTTATATTTAGGACAACAAGAAGCTACATCAATAGCCTTGAGACAAATAAACCCAATGCTGTTTAAAGAAAAAAATATCCTGGCCTTCTTTAGGTATAACCTTAAAATATTGCTCTTGCATCAGCATGGTTTTCTAACTGTTTTAATGTACAGGCCTGTAAAAAATATGAACATACAAGTGACTGTATCACAATACCTACTTTGTCTAGTAAGCTTTTACCATATTGATTAAGTTAGATGGTGTATGAAAAAAATGAGATGTATGTAAAGAGCTTTGCAAACCTCAGAGGAATACATCAATCATGGATATTTTTGTTTTTGTTCTAGGTAGCACAGTGGATGATGGGGGAGTTTGCTGAGCTCTTTTCAGGGCTGACCAGCCAACTTTGGTGTCTACCTGGCCCTCAACTCTCCCCTGTGGATCCAAGGAGCTATAGCGTGCACAGCAGCCACACCCCAGTAAACTGTAAATGGGCTAAACCAGACTGAAGGTAACAGAGAAGCCTCAAAACCATCAGTAAGTTAGGAAGGTGCTGACACCAAGCATTTGAAGATTTCCTCTGTCATAATGGGTGACTGAAAACAATTCCTTCCAAAGCCCGTGAAGGTGGCTAAAGAAGGTGTTGTGGATCACTTAGAGCTTGGTCAGACATGGAAGTTACCAAGGTCATCCAGTGTATTCAAGGGTATTTATTACCAGTTGTCTTAACTTTTGTCTTGCTGGATTTCAGTGACTTTATGGAAGAAAGAGTAAAGCTGATAACTTTATGCAACTCTGCCTCATTTCAATCTAATTCATGCATAAGTCCCCATCACCCCATGCTGTCATTGTTCCTCTTCAAAAACAAAGGACAAACAACAATGGAATAATGAATAAAATGTCAGGTTTGGAGTTGGGAGCCTAGAATTCAAATCCAGCCTCAGTCACATAATAGTGTTATGACCCTGGAAAAGTCACTTAACCTTTTGTCTGCCTCAGTTTCCTTATCTGCAAAATGAGTATTATAATAGCACCTACCTCACAGGGTTGTTATGAAAATAAATTGAAGTAATAATTGTAAAATGCTTAACACAGTACCTACCTCATAGTAAGAGCTGTATAAATCTTTGTTGTTCAGTCATTTCAGTTATGGCCAATTCTTCATTACCCTATTTGGTATTTTCTTGGCAAAGATATTACAGTGGTTTGTCATGTCCTTTGCTATCTCATTTTGTGGATGAGGAAACAGGCAAAGAGGGTTAGATGACTTGCCCTGGGTCCCATAGCTAGTAAGTGTTTGAAGCCAGATTTCAACTCAGGTCTTTTTGACACCATGGTGGGCATTCTGCACTGAAGCACTTACTTGCTTTGTATAAAAATATTAGCTGTTGTTGTTGTTAGCAGCATTATATTGCACTTGTCAAATTAGGTTTGTTTGTATACATATAGTGCTTTGCAAGCCTTGAAAGGCTAAATAAATGCTAGCTGTTATTTTTTATATACTCAATCAGCATTATTCTGTCCCTGTGAACTTATTAATTTTCTCTGATCTCCTAAACTTTTTCTTTTCTTTTGGGGGGCAATGAGGGTTAAGTGACTTGCCCAGGATCACACAGCTAGTAAGTGTGAAGTGTCTGAAGCTAGATTTTAACTCAGGTACTCTTACATCCAGGGCCAGTGCTTTATCCATTGCACCACCTAGCTGCCCCAGCTTTCTTTAAAAAAAAAAAAATCCCTCATCAAATGAAGAAAAAGCAACCAACAACTGAGGATTATTAATCAGAGTTATTCTTGATTTTTACCATTTCATTTCTCATGGAAATTCAATTACTCTCCAGGTCCTATTGATTCTACCTCTGTAATATATCTAGAATTCAACCCTTGATTTTCATTCATACTGACATTATCCTAGTAGCTAGTATCATTGATTATTATATGAACATTGAACATATAATTCAGAATAGAAAGATAGGTAAGAAGTAAGCTAGGTCTTCATGAACATGGTGTTATGGGCAGAGTCCTGGACTTGAAGTTACAATGATGGGTTCAAATTCTGTTAACTGTAGGATAATGGACCAATCACTTAACCTGTCAGAGTCTCAATTTTCTCACCTGTTAAAAGAGATAGTTGCACTAGATGGTTTATAAGGTATCTTTCTGCTCTAAGTCTATAAACTGTACTATAAACCACCCTGTCATATGAACCACCTAGGATCCCAAAATTAGTATAATTGAAAGTTATTCTTCCTTTTTTTTTCTGTTGTGTATATCATCAATTCTTCTGTCACAATTTTTATTTTTCTTTTAAACTACTCATTAGTAGCATATTGTAGTTCAATGTTTTCCTCAAATTTCCCAGGGGAATCTGTCTCACCTTCTATTTTTCAGTATTTATTCATAGATTCCAGGAATGGTTTACTAGCTCTGGAGGCCATATTTTCTTCTTCTTGATAATATTTTCCCTGTTGATTTCTCTGCTTATGCTTAAGGTCTTCGAGTTTTCTTCTTTCTGATATCTTTGGTAATTTTAGTCCCCCCCCCCCCTGCTCATTTTCTGTCTCCCTCCCTTCTGATAGTGCTTTTCCCTGGAGGCTGGATCTCAATGCTTTAATCCCCTACCATGCTGGAAAATTCACAATTTATCAACCTAGGTCTCTTCCTGAGTGGCTTTTGGGAGGAAAGAACAAGTCCTATTTGAATGCTAAATTTGCTCCCTCAGGCTTAGTGGAGTGCCACACAGCCTACCACACCCCCATTTTTTTCCCATTCTCTTTGCATCTCACTTATCTGACCCATCAATACAGAGAATGGTCATTTTACTATGTGTGCAGTGCTGGGTAATTTCTTTCATTTCCTCTTTGTGTTTCCTAGCACTAGGAAAGGGGTTGGAATTTGGGTTTTAGAGTTGAGTTCTATTTCAAGCCCAGATATGATAGACATCCTGCTCCTTTTGCTCTGTTCCTGATTTTCCTGCATTGATCTTTTATATCCAGTATAGTATTGGCTACTGAGACTTCAACAAATTTCTAGTTTCAACCTTGATTGTTCATAATGCTGGAAAGAAAGAAGTGGGACCAAAGTATAAGGGTGCATTTTATTGCAAGCCTTACAGGTTGGATCAGCTAGTGCAGCCTTACTTTATAGTGTGGCAGGCAATGGGGAGGGAATACAGTGTGAGTGGGATTGTACTTTAATTCGTGGAGGTTTTACTATCTTCTGGATTCTTGGTGCCTTAAATTAGAGGCATCAAACTTGTTGCCCACAAAACTCACAAGTGATATAGAATCAGATGAAAATGTGGAAGAAAAAAGTGTAACAAAATAAAGTTATAATACAACAAAAATTGTACTAATTTCTCATTTTCTAGGTCAATATGTGGCCACAGGGATCTCTTTCTTTTTGAGATTGAAACAACTGGCTTAAATTGTTGAGAATTTTAAAATCGTGTTATATTTGGTGCATACTTTCTACTTTGGAGGGCTTTGATAGATGATGAGGATCAGAAAAACATCTGGTCCCCCATCTTATTGGTCATATGACACAATGTAAAGCTTAAAAGGACCTTGGCACTCATCCAATTTGCCTCTCTATTTTTAAAAGAAGAGACTAAAATCCAGAGATTTTAAGTGAATGGAGCTACCTCCAGGTAGCATAATGACAGAGTGCTAAACTTGAAGTCAGGAAAATAAGTTCCATTTCTGTCTCAGACCTATAATAGCTAGGAGACCATTAACCTTTCAGTCTCTTGTTTGTTAAATGGGACTAATAATAGCACCTATCTTACAGGGTTGAAGTGACCATTAAATAAATGACATAATATTTGTGAATGACAGCATAGTGCCTTGCACAGAGTAAGCATCATATAATGTTATTATTATTATAATTAATTATGAGGAATAAAAGAGATAATTTATGTAAAATATCCTATATACTTTCAAGTGCTATATAAATGTGAACTACTATGATTTATGTCATTATTGTTAAATGGCTTGGTCAATCTAGCTGCCATATCACTCTTGCCTCTTGGCATGCATGCACCCAATAGACCAGAGCTTCAGCTCCCACAATGGGGCCATATTGAATTTTTTAAACAGGACCTCCCTATCTAACACAGGCTGATAGTGCAATAGCTACTAATGGGTTCAATCCCACTATTAACCAGCACAGATGTTTCAAACCTTCCTGAGTGGATTCATCCTTTTTTCAGTAGCCTTCTGACCCCGCTCCTAGGAGTTCACATTACTGGTACCAGACTTAATGCACATCAGAACTCTTGAATTCAAGTGTTTCATCAGTGTCTGCCACCCCAGGAATTATGTCCCCAAGTCTGAGAGTTTACTTCATCTACACACCTGACACCATTTCCTTGCAATCCCTTTCTCTCCCCACTTAACCAGTTATCCCTACCTCTTGTGTTTTATATTGTTTTTTTAAATTAATAATACAGTTCAAACAGTACCACCTTTGTTCCTAGAAAATGAATTTTCCCACCATTCACCAAAATGCGTTACCTGTTCTTACCAGAATTTAAGTTGTGCTATTACCAGATCTCTCTGTCTTCTATATTTATATCCCCAGTAATTACCTTAGTTGCCATTGATGAATTAGTGCTTGATAAATGCATTCATTCAATGCACTTGAATTCATTCAAATATTGTCCAGTGACATAAGTGACAGACTTAGAATTCAAATTCAGTTCTTCTGACTCTAAATTCAGTGGCATTTCTTCTACAACACATTTTTATTGACCTCCTTGACTCCATGTGACCTATATAATAATGATGGCACTAATTTTACTAAAAGAGGAGTAGCATGCCACTGGATGCTAATTTTATAAGACACTATCATGTATGAGGCAAAAAGAGACTTAACAGAAAAAAAAAACTAAGACTGAAGCTCTAATTTAGATCTGAGCTCTAAGAGGGATTCAGACCCCAGTTAATGGATAACTTAAGACTTGAGTCTTCATTAATACAAGTCAGCGCATTGGGTTCTTGTTACTCTGACCTCAACATGGGACCACCTTCAAGTCCTATGAACCAATAGATTTGGTTGATACTAGCCAATCAGCTAGAAGCAGTGTGTAAGGATCACCTCTTCTCCAGACCCATAAAAAGCTTCCACACAGAGCTACTTGGGGGCAGTTCTTTGCTCAGACAGACTTGTGGTGGAAGACTTGAGGAAGAACCAGACCAGGCTGGAGCTCTAGGCTAGAGAGGCTTTTTCTTAACTTTCTGACCCAGGTGTTCTCTTTTTACTAATACTTGGTATGCTTTAATAAATGCTTAATGCCCCAAACTGGTGCTAAAGCTTCTAATTTATATTAGAAACCCTAGCTAATTTTCCCTATACTTGGGACAGGAATAAGGTGACCACAAATTTAGTTTTACTTATCTACATTACTCACATTAATCAGTACCCATAATAAGAGCATAAAGAGGCAGGTCATCGAGACCTTAATTATAACAATGATACACTGATAGGGTATAGAAATTCAAACTGATAAAGAAAAATATTTTGAAACTAGCATGGGAATCCAAAAGTGACATGCACAGAAAAGGCAAAATTTGTCCCCAGATTCACCTGATGATATGTAAATCCCAAAAACATACCTCCAAGGAAAAAGGCACCCACCCTGAGGGTTGGCTCAGGACCCCAGGAATGCCAAATTAGGATAAGCCCTCCCCTGTACCTCCCTAATGTGGAAATTATTATAATTAGACGGATAATCAATTTATCCATACTATAAATATAACTGTATTTTCCTTTTCCTATTGGAGAAATACCTCTCTATTTTTCTGGTTCTCTCCCTGTGGTCATTCATAGTATTGCAATAAAACTTGGGAAACTGAGTCACTGAGTCTTGTAATTCTTTTGGGATGACTTATGATCAATTTGACCCTAAATTCCATCCCACATGAATTACATTTCCTAAAGAATAAAATTCATTCATTTATCGTTTATGGCCTTCCACAATCAGATCCTAATGTCAAATTTAGTCATACTTTGGAAGGTCATTTCAGCATTTCTGTATGTTCTTAAATTTTGACATGCAAAACAGAATGAAATATTCCAGACAACATCTGATCAAGTCAAAGGACAGCAGTTCCCACCTTTCCTTCATTCTAGTCACTATGTTTCCATTAAATTAACCTAAAATTTTATCCAGTTTGGGGTTGATATATCATATGGGGAGTTTGTAATCTACTAAAATTTAGACCTTTGTCAAGTTAAATTAATATCCAGCTGAGATTTGATCCCTCTTTAGAGATATCCCTCCAAAGGACAGACATAGAAAGTTGGGATGAGGACAGAGCCCTCCCTTGACTATGTCATTTACCATGTGACTTGACCATGAATTTCTCCAACTGCTCTATTTCCAATTAAAATAATCCTACATTAAGTTATCAGAGAAGTTAATGAAGAATGTAAATGCTTAAGTTAGGAAAGCTAGACCATAATGAGTCTGGGTGACTAAGAAGATGGGAGTCAAATAGGGATTAGTCAGCCAAGAATGGAGAAATAATGTCAAAGGCAAAATGTCTCATCATGGGGCATCTTGAAGCATGTCAAAGAAGAACAGAGTCAAAGGCACAAACTAATCACCTACTTACTTAAAGACACACAAAAGCTATGCCAAGAAATCTTTCATTTTTGAATCCATTCTTGCTGTTTCTGGAAATATCCATCTTGTGTGAAAGCCATAGGGCCAAAATGAGCTGGAAACCAAATTTTCAATGGTCTCATGCAGTCATCAGACTTTCAGAATTTGCTTAGCAAATAGACTCTCTATTCTGAATGAAATCAATCTATTGCTACCCTGAGAACCTCTACAATGGCCTTACAAAAATGAACGAACAACTTATTTTCTTTTTTGTTCTTTCCTTTTCCTTTCCATTTGTTAAATAAAACACATACCCTAGGCAGACAGCTCACTTTGAGGGCAATTGGTATCTAGGCTATGAGTCCTAAGGCCATTACAGGTGATAAGACTAAGTTAAATTCAATGCAAATTCAAAAAACATATACTGTGTGTTTACCACCTATAGACACTTTCCTAGGCACTGAAGATATAAAGAAAAACACAAAACAGTCTCTGTGTTCAAGAAATTTAATATTCTAGGAAAGAAAATAATATACTTGATGAAAATATAAGTGTTGAGACAGGCTCTATTTTTGCCTTTCTTTTTATATTCAAAGCATAATACTGTGATTCCTGATATATAGTAACTATTTAATAAAATCTTGTTAATTTATTATCATTTCAGCCTCTAAATTGCAGATACAACCATGCCACCATCTTTTTCATTAATCTCTAGTGACTCCCTATTGATTCCAATATCAAACACAAAATGGTCTAATTGGCATTCAAAGCCCTTCAAAATCTGCCCCTTTCCTACCTTTTCAGTCTTCTTATATTTTATTCTCTGCCATACATTCTTCAATCCAGTACCATTGGCCTTCTTGCTGTTATATGAACAAGAGAATCCATCTCGTAGCCCAGGCATTTTCTCCAGCTGTTCTTCATGCCCGGAATTCTCCCCTTCCTAATAACCACTAGCTTCGCTGAATTGCTTTAAGTCCCAACTAAAATTCCATCCTCCTCAAGAAGTCTTTCCTAACCCTCATAATTATAATACCTTACCACCCAAAGTCCTTAGCACTGTCAAATAATTCAATATAAAAAGGTAAAATGATACTATTAGTGGAAATGGCATTCAAAAAATACAATTTTCCATCCATTTTGCTAATGCATCCCCAGAAATATTGGATGTTTCTATTTGAGTTGCATCTGAAATTCCTATATGTATTGTTTCCTGTATTAAAATGTTAATTCTTTGAGAGAATAAAGAAGAAAAAGAAGAAGAAAAATCTTACCATATGTCAGGCAGTGTTAAGCATATGGGATAAAAAGAAAGGCAAAAGATAGTCCCTGCTTTCAAGGAGATCACAGTCTAAAGGAGAAGAGAAGATAATTTCTTTCTATTTGTAATCCTAATGCTTAGCACATTTTTTCATATATCTAGTGTTTATTGAATGTTCTTTCATTCCTTAATTCTTCTTATTAAATGAAGTTCACTCTTCTAGCCTGTCAAGATATTTTGGATTTTGTTTCCATCATCTAGTTTTTTAGCCATTCTTCCAAACTTTCTGTCATCTATAAAGGCATCTAAGTATGTCTTCTGTGCCTTTCTCTAAGTCATCAATTTTTGTTGTTGTTGTTGTTGTTCAGTTCATTTGTGTCTGACTTTTCAAGACCCTATGGAATTGCCAATATTGTCCTTAGAGTTTTCTTGGCAAAGATATTGGAGTGGCTTGCTATTTCCTTCTCCAGTGGATTAAAACAAAGATAAATTAAGTGATTTGTCAAGGATCACACAGATCTGAGACTATTTGAACTCACATCTTTCTGACTCTGAAGCTAGTGCTTTATTCATTGACTCACCTAGCTACTTGTGCTGTTATATAGCACAAGATCAAGCACAGATCTCTGGAGTACTCAACTGGATACCTCCTGATTCCTACATTACCAAAATCCATCATCACCCTCTCAAAGTTATGTCCCATTGATATTCATGTCTCGATGAGGCTAGAATAAGACTCATTTTTATCCCTAGGTCCACCCCTTTTCCTAACTTTGCTGTTTATGTTGAAATGACATTCTTTCTTGGAGTCACCTTGTCGTTGTTATTGTTGTTGTCATTTGTCCTTTATTCTTTTAATTTTTTTTAATGTGGGATAATGAGAGTTAAGTGACTAGTCCAGGGCCACACAGCTAGGAAGTGTCGAGTGTCTGATGAAGGATTTGAACTCAGGTCCCCCTGAATCCAGGGCTAGTGATTTATCCACTGTGCCACCTAGCTATCCCTATTTGTCCTTTTTTCATTTTTAAAAATTTTTATTTTTTTGTGTGTGTGTGGAGCAATGAGGGTTAAGTGACTTGCCCAGAGTCACACAGCAAGTAAGTGTCAAGTATCTGAGGCTTGATTTGAACTCAGATCTTCCTGAATCCAGGACCTGTGCTTCATGCACTGTGCCACCTAGCTGCCCCTTGACCTTTATTCTTTTTTTCCTTGTCCTTTATTCTTAAAAAAGATCCTTAATCTGGAGTTTGTTTTTTTCTTTTTTTTTTTTTTATTGTTTTCTCTTACAACCTAGCTAATGTGGGAATGTTTTCCATGACTATTCATGTATAACTTATTTTGAATTAGCTTGAGTTCTTGTGGGTGGGGAGTGGGAATGGAGGGAGGAAGAGAAGTTGGAACACAAAGTTTTAAAAAATTGATGTTAAAATTTGTTTTTACATATATTTTGGAAAATAAAATTATATTAAGAGAAAAAAAAAAGATCATGACACTGAGGTGATGTCATGACTTGCAGTGAATTGGATTTAAGTGAGGGAGGGCTGTGCAAAGTCATCAAACTTATTCTATCCTCCAAATTTATGTGGGTCCAGTAGCAAGTTATATATCAGTATGCTCGAAGATGGCCCTGAACATTTAAGGCAATTGGGGTTAAGTGACTTGCCCACAGTCACACAGCTAGTGTCTGAGTTCAGATTTTCACTCAGGTCCTCCCAACCTCAGGGTCAATGCTCTATCCACTGAGCCATCTAAATGGCCCTAATGTTCTCCAGATTCGTAGCCTAAGAATCATCTTTGATGTTTTACTCTCATTATTACTCACCCCCATTTTTAATCAGTTGCTAAGTCTTATTGATTCTCACTCCAGTAGATTACTTACATTTTTACCTTTATTTGTATTCCCAGAGATGCCAGTCTAATATAAGCCATAATCATCACTTCTCTCCTATTGATATACCTGGTTCCACTCTCTCACCTTTCCCATCTATTCTCCATATTAGCTTAAATTCCTAAGCCATTTATATAAGCTCATCACTCCCCAGCTCCAGAAATTTTGGTGACTCTTTATTATCCTATAAAATACAAATTCAATTATTTGCCATTTACAGTCATTCATTTATTATTCCAAATTCATTCTTTATCATTGTCCCACATACACTCTATCTTTCAAATAATTTGACCTACTTCCTGCTACAAATATGTGGCATTTCATTTCCTGACTCCTTTCCTTTGTACAATCCATTCACATACATAAAATGATCTGTGGTAAAAAGTTTCCTATCAGTCGGTTAGTGAATACAGAAAGACGCCAGTTTTTGAAGGACCACCCTTTCAGGGAGGAGACCGACGGCCGTGCATGCCAGTCCGGCTGCTAAGCACTCCACTTCTGGGGTGCGAGCTTAAAAGGCAAGGAGAGAACGGAAGTGGGAGGTCTTTTGCCTGCTCTCTTGGTCCGATGACTGCGCTACACACACAGAGGCTGACTGGAGTTTGACTAGGCCTGGCTCGCTGTAGCAGCACGTGCTTGATGAGGCTCTCCCCCCGCAAAAGGTGGCCTTGGGCTTTTGGTGAGTTTTATACAGAATATAGACTAACCTTAGACTTAAGACTATTTGTTTTGTATTTCTACTTTCCTATCCCTCTAATCAACATCACCTTGTAATTTCCAAACAATAAAAGCTCTAACTAGAGACCAGAGGCTTCTTCCATTTACTAGTCTGGGAGATAAATAAGGGAAAAGTCACAAAGGGAGGTTAATGCTCTAGTATCCAATTTTAAATCTCACAGATCTCTTAGTTCCATGCTTGGAATTCCCAGTTCCCTTCAAAATTAAGCTCAGGTGAGGCAGCCAGGTGGCACAGTGGATAAAGGACTGGCCCTGGATTCAGGAGGACCTGAGTTCAAAGCCAGTCTCAGACACTTGACACTTACTAGCTGTGTGACCCTGGGCAAGTCACTTAACCCCCATTGCCCCCCCCACACAAAAAAATTAATTAAGCTCAGGTGCCACCTCTCTTTAATCCCACAGTTGTGTTTTCTTTGTATATATTTTAGTTTTATTTAATTCTAGTTTGTTTCATCCTCTCAGTTCACTAAACCTCAAGTACCTAGGAAATATATATAGTACTTAACACCTTGCATGTAGTAGATGCTCAATATATGTTTGTTTTAATTAATTCAATTGAATTCATAAAAACTTCCAGA
This sequence comes from Dromiciops gliroides, assembly GCF_019393635.1. NCBI lineage: Eukaryota > Metazoa > Chordata > Mammalia > Microbiotheria > Microbiotheriidae > Dromiciops > Dromiciops gliroides. The sequence goes on from NC_057862.1 coordinate 688,880,507, forward strand.
TATCAGAAAAAAATTTGCATATGAGGGGGCACTGGAGTTGTGTGTGTGGGGACACCACACAGACCAGTTTTACTGGAGTATGTAATCCAGCTGAGATTTGATTTGTTAGTGATATGCATTGATTTTGTCCTTTCTTGTGCAATAGATTAAGAGTTACTGATATTGGGGCAGCTAAGTGGCACAGTGGATAAAGCACCAGCCCTGGATTCAGGAGGATCTGAGTTCAAATCTGAACTCAGACACTTGACACTTACTAGCTGTGTGACCCTGGGCAAGTCACTTAACCCTAATTGCCCTGGGGAAAAAAAGAGTTACTGATATCTTTCCCTAACAGAACAGCAAACTTCATCCTAGGTAGTTTCCTAAGAGAAAAACAAAATCATTAATGAAGAAGAAATTAGGTGATATTTTAATGGATCAATGGCTTAATCTTTAAAAGTGTCTCAAATTATAATTGTAAAGCCTTAGAAATGACTTTTTTTACTTTTGCTTGTCTCATTCTAAAGCAGGAGTTCTTAAATTTTTAGGTCATAAACCCATTTGTCAATCCAGTGAATATTTTGTGTTATTCTAAGAATGTTTTTATGCAAAAATACATTATAATATTTAAAATTTCAAAGGAAAATAATTGTATTGAAATAATTAAAATATTATATTCAATAAATTCCCAGGTATTAGATTAAGAACTAAATCATAAATGATGAAACCTCAATTTGATTACTAAACAGCAAAATTTCTGCAGAAGACCTGTGATTATCAGTAGAGAAAGTGATTAGCTGATGTATCTCTCCCCTTTCATCAATGTAAACAACCAATTTGAAGTCCTTAGGACCAATGGGCCAGAAATAGAGTGTGTCGTTTCTGTGTGTATCTTAATTTATATAATTTATCAATTGATGGGCTGGAACTGTTAAGTCTGGGAATCACAGAAACCTAAATAAATTAAGAAACTAGTAGCAAGAAATTGAGTCTACTTAACTGTCGAATACCATCTTCTGGGGTATTCTTGAAGTAGTTATTTTCAGACTGATTGGCTATGATGTTGCAGACAAGGTTTAGACCTTTTTCAGTTGTTTTTCAGTCATATCCAACTCCTCATGATTTGGGGTTTTCTTGGTAAAAATTCTGAACTGGTTTTCCATTCCCTTTTCCAGCTCATTTTATAGATAAGGGAACTGAGGCAAACAGTGTTAAGTGATTTACCCAGGTTCACACAGTTAGGAAGTATGAAGCCAGATTTAGATTCTGATCTTCCTGACTCCAGGTCCAGTACTCTATCAACTGTGCCACCAAATTGCTTTATTGGTTACTACATATAACTCTCCAATACTTCATAAATATGTAATTTCATGAGGGTCAGATCTCCATCAACCCTGTAGATGCTCTTCTCTCCATACTTTACTATGTGGCCTTATTGGAAAAGGAACAAGTTATCAATTGGTATAAAGACTAATCTTTGTTTTGTGGGGTTTGTTTTGGGTTTTTTTTTGGGGGGGGGGAGATTACTAGATGAGTACATTAGAGGAGGCCTATAGCTATCATTTAAATACATTTAAGCAAAATTATCTTTTTTTTTTCAAATTTTTCATGACATCCTTATGGACAAGATAGAAATATGTGAATTAGGTAACAGTAAAATTAGATTAAGGAAAAAACACTTATGTATCACTGGATTACCTTGAAGGTATCATTAAAAAAATAACACTTAGATTTATCATTTTTCATGAAACTTTAAAAGAAAATTTCTCAAATCCCCTTCAAGGTAAAGTGAAAATATAATCTATTGGTCACCTCCTAAAAGATTCCAAAATGAAAACTTCTAGGAACATCATAGTCAAAATCCAGAGCTTCTAGGTCAAAGTAAAAAACAAACAAACAAACAAAAACAATTAAAGAAGCCAGTAAGAAGGAATTCACTTACAGAGGGATCACTATAAGAATAATACTCAATTTGGCAGCTACCACAATGAAGGAAAAGATCTTGGGATAAGAAGTATGAAAAGAAAAAGGATATAAGGCTATAGAGCCAAAAATACCCTACTTAGCAAAGCTGAGTACAATCATCTGAAGGACAAAATGAGTTTTGTTTTTGTTTTTTTTTCAGGGCAATGAAGGTTAAGTGACTTGCCTAGGGTCACATAGCTAGTAAGTGTCAGGTGTCTGGGGGCAGCTAGGTGGTTCAGTGGATAGAGCACCAGCCCTGGAGTCAGGAGTACCTGAGTTCAAGTCCAGTCTCAGACACTTAACACTTACTAGCTGTGTGACCCTGGGCAAGTCACTTCACCCCAATTGCCTCGCTTAAAAAAAAAAGTGTCAAGTCTCTGGTGCCGGATTTGAACTCAGGTCTTCCTTAATCCAGGGACAGTGTCATCCAGCACTGTGTCATCTAGCTGCCCCAAAATGAGCTTTGAATAAAATTAGTGGACTTCCAAATGTTCATGATAGAAAAAAAAAAAAGGAACAGAGAAGCTTTGAAGTTCAAACAGAGGAGTTAAGAGAAATATGTAAATGTACACCTAAATGAACATTCATAGGGTGATAAGCAAGGGTGAACTGCTTACATCTAATATAAGGAATTGATATATGTGTCCCTTCTGAATTCTATGATCATCTTGGATCATAGAGTGAGGCTAATTGAATGGAAGGCCTGGGAGTGATTGTATCATGTTTTTTTGTTTTTTGTTTTTTTGTTTTTTTGTGTTTTTTTTGTTTTTTTTGTTTTTTTTGCGGGACAATGGGGGTTAAGTGACTTGCCCAGGGTCACACAGCTAGTAAGTGTCAAGTGTCTGAGGCTGGATTTGAACTCAGGTCCTCCTGAATCCAGGGCCAGTGCTTTATCCACTGCGCCACCTAGCCGCCCCCAATTATATCATGTTTTGATGCTTTTAAAAAAAATAATATAAATAGAGGGACAGAAGAATATACTGGGAGAAGGGAAGAGAAAGTTAGGCAAAATTTTCTCACAAGTACAAATCTATGTAAACAAGGAAGAAGGGGGAGTGACTGATAAATGAATCAAACTTATTTAAAGAGGGAAGAATATACATACAATTGAGTACAAATATACATTAACCTCAACAAGGAAATATGAGGGAAAGGAGAAGTCAGAAGAAAAATTAGATGGTGCATAGTTTAAGAGAGGTATTAATCCTGAGCAAAACAACCTTGAAGTATGTGGAAAAAATGTAACTTTTTTTGAGGTGGCAAAGGATGGGAATCTGAAGAGGGTGTCCATCAACTTGGGCATGTTGATGACTAATAAATATGGTACACAAATACAATATAATATCCTTGTTCTGTAAGAAACAATAAAATGGAAAGTTTCTGAGGAATGGGGGGAGATTTGTATGTACTAATGCAGAGTGAAATGAAGAGAACCAGGAGAACTTAGGTATTCTGATCAATGAAAAGATGGACTGTGATTTGAAAGGACTTCCCATATTTCTCTTGGGCATAACCAATGAAAAAATGCATTATACTTTATTTTATACGTCTTTACCAGTGGCACTCTGATCTGATCAAACTTCTGCTAAAATATTACATTTATTTATGCTTCTGTTATTTTAGAAAATTCATTATTAAGCTGGAGAACCTAAAAAATATAATGAAAATGGTGAAAGTATTAAAGAGCATATCCTATGAAGACCAGAAGAAGCTGAGTAATTTTAGCCAAGACATGAGTGGTGTAATGACTCTTCAAATATTGGAAGGGCAGTCATTTGGGGAAAAAAAAATATTAAACTTACTCTGCTTTCCTGCAAAGAATTGTAAAAGGACCAAAGTATAGAAGTTATAGACAGACAGATTTATTCATGATGTCAGGGAAAAGTTCCTCAAAATTCAAGTTACATTAAATCTGAAGAGGTTATCTCGGACAAAACTGTAATTTCCCCACACTTAGAGTTTCATTTTTTTTCTTCAATAAAAGAATGGTTGATCATTTGTTAGATATATTCCAAAGGGGATTCCTATTCAGATATGAATTGGACTGGATGACAGCTGAGATCCCTTACAACTCTAAAATTCTATAATTCTCATTTATTATTATAAAAATGAAGGCAATAACTGACAAGACCTTGAACGATTTCCTTAAAAAGAGATAAGACCATGTGATCCTCATTTCCTTTATATCAGATTTACTAGATTAGTAAAGCAAGGGAATGTTATACATACATTTCACCAACATTTCAGCAAAGTATTCTCTGTTATATTTTTGAAAAGGCAGAGGTAAGTAGTTTAGATAATTTAAGCTGGTTGAACAATTGGACCCAAACAGTAGCTACTACTGGGTTCATATCTACAAAATTTGAATAAGATGTAAAGTTCATGTGTATAAAAAGAAGCTGGATGACAATCAGAATTCAAAAGAACCTGATTGGCTAGAATGAAGAGTTACTCTTCCATTTATCCCATAGAGCTTTCTTTGACAAAATTTAATTTAGTAGGAATAGATGAGACGGCTGCCAAAAAAATGCTAATGTGATGTTTGGCTGCATTAAGAGAGACAGTGTTCAAGACTAGGAATGCGATAGGAAGCTGTTCTTCCTCTTGAGTATTGGGCTCAGATCTTGATACTCTAACTTAGAAAAGATACTACTAATCTGGAAAGCATATGAAGGAAGATGATCAGGATGCCCAGGGGCCTTGAGATCATATCTGTTAGGTGAGGAAATGAATAGAGTGTTGGACTTGGATTTAGGAAGATCTGAAGTTAAATGCTGCCTTAGCCACTTACTTGCCTTGTGACCCTAGACAATTCCCTTCACCACTCTAAACCTCCATTTTCTTATCTATAAGAGAAGTATAATAATAGTTCTTATCCCACACTTTTAAGAGATTGTTTTAAGAGATTCTACCTTAACAAAAGTACTGTATAAATATTAGGTATTTTTGTTCCCATGTCATGTAAGGAATAATGGGAAAACTGATAGTGTGTTTAGCCTTGGTAACAGAAGATGGAGAGGTTACATGATCGCTGTCTGCAAGTATCTGAAAAGTTCTTACTGTAAGAAAGATCAGACTTGTTCTGCTTAGCTCAAGTAGACAAAACTATGATAAATGAATGGAAATTTCTGAGAAATTTAGGGTTGATAGTAGGGGGAAATCTTTTAAATTGAATTCCTGGAATATTATTTCTTTTCTATTTTGCTTTCCCTTCTGAAATTACCTTCCATCTATCCCATGTGTGTTACTTATATCTTTTTATTTACCTGTATGCCAAATGAACATAAGATCATTTAGAGTAGGAACCCAGCTTTCTTCTCTCTCTTCCAGTACATAGCCTAGTATTTTGCATAAATTAAGCAGTGATTAAAAATATTTTTGCCTAATTATTGATTGATAAATTAAGGGCAAATTTTGCTAATTTTGCTGTACTGTAATCCCTAGGAGAGCAAGGATCTTGTAATGTAAACTTCAATTCCCACAGTACCTAAACACAATGCACTATAACAGTTCATAATGTTATTGAATTATATTGTCCTGAGAACTGTCATAAAATTAGAAATAATAAGTAATCTGTCCAAACTATTGCAGGGCTGGCAGTCATATAAGGTTACTTATGTCCTTCAGAAGGCATAGACCTAAGGAAGATACATAGTGATCTAATAAAGGTTGTTCAGTCTTTGTCATTATTGTATCACCGAAAGACCACTGGTTTATAGAAAGAAAGAGCCGTATCTGAAAAGGGTATTAAAGACCATATGGCTCTACTTCTTCCTTTGACTGAGTAGGAATCTTAGGTCCAGACACATTATATGACCCACAATTCTAGACCCATTGCTTAAAATCACATAGGTAGTAAATAGAGTTGAACCCTGTTCTTTGACTCCATACCCAGAGCTCTTTCCATTCCACACAGCATCACAATTCAATTCAGCCAGTGCTTCTGATGTGTATGCTATGTGTAGAAATAATTTATAAGCCCTGGGAAGAAAATGACAAAAAACAAAACATATCTTACCATCAAGGAGCTTACATTTGATTTAGGCAAAATGGAGTTGTCTAACCCTAAATTTCTACAAAAGGTCCTGACCAAATATAAATCTCCAGTGATTCCAATGGAGTATCTATACAAAGTTAAAGGACAGTAATAAAGGCAGGTCTTCAAAAATGTCATCCTTTATTCTTATTTTTTTTTTTAGTGAGGCAATTGGGGTTAAGTGACTTGCCCAGGGTCACACAGCTAATAAGTGTTAAGTTTCTGAGGCCGGATTTGAACTCAGGTACTCCTGAATCCAGGGCCGGTGCTTTATCCACTGCGCCACCTAGCTGCCCCTCATCCTTTATTCTTAACCCCTATTCCCTCCCCTCCTATATCCCCCAAATCCACTTAATTGCCATATTCTGTTGTTTCTCCCATCACAACATTCCCTCACATGTGGACCCTCCTCTCTACTCCAACAACCACCATCTTAGTCCAGGATCTCATCACCTGTTGCCTGGACTGTTGCAATCACCTCCTAATTGATCCTTTAGCATCAAATTTCTCCACAACCCAAAACATCCTTTACACAGCTTCCAAAGAAATGGCATCACTTCTCTACTCAATAACTTCCAATGGCTTCCTATTACTTCAATGATAATAGTAATAGCTATCATTTGCCCTTCAAGTATGCAAAGCACTTTACTGTTATCTCATTGATCCTCAGAATAACCCTGAGAGGTAGTTACTATAATTATCCACAATTTACACATGGTGAACCAGGCCAAGAAAAGTTAAATGACTTGTCCGTTGTCACACAGGGAATGATTTGAATTCAGGTTCAAATGGGAGACAAGATTGGAACTCAGGTCTTTCTGACTCAGTCCAGCATCTATCAATTATACCATCTAGTGAGTTCCATAAGATCTTATATAAAATTATCTTCTTTGCACTTATAGTACTCCTTTTCTGCCTCATTGGAGTTCAGCCAAACTGAAGAAGATCGTCATCCTTCACAGGGTGCCTCCTGCCAGATTTATTTCAAAGCATTGCCTTAATAAACTCAAGAGGGCAGTTGAACTGGCGTACTTGCTGTTTCAAGAAATTGACATTTTATCCAGTGCTTGTGTGTTTTTGCAAAAAGACCACCTGGCATGTCACCTGAAGTCTGCCTCTTGGAATCCTTTTGTACTTTAAATAGTCACCTCATGTGCCAGCTCTGATGGTAGACTTTTCTAATCACCATACTTCTTAAAGTTCTCACCCTATTTGAATTGTCAAGAATTTACATGTTTAGATTTTATCATCCCCCATATAATGTAAGGGCCTAAAGGGGAGAGCCTTTTCATTTTTGTGTTCCAGGATACTTGCATAGTATCATAGATTCATGAATCTGGAGCTGTAAGACATTTCTGAGGCCATCTAGTCTAACTCCCTCACTGTAATGATAAAGAAACTAAAGCTGAAGGAACTGATGTGATATATCCAAAGTCATACAGATAGAGTCATAAAACTAAAGCTGGAAGAAAAAGCAGAAGCCATCTAGTCCAACTCTTTCATTGTACAGATGAGAAAACTGAGGTCCAGTAATATTAATGACTTACCCAAGGTTTAAGAGGTTAATATCCTATGATTCCATGGCCAGGATTCTTTCAACTGTGCCTCATTCTCTTCAAGCACAATGTTTATCATGTTGTCGTTCAGTCATTTTCAGTTGGGTCAGACACTTTATAACCCCATTTGGGGTTTTCTTGGAACAGATAATGGATTTGTTTGCCATTTCCTTCTCCATATTATTTTATAGGTTATGAAACTGAGACAAATGGGCTTAAAATACTTCTCCTGGGTCCCACAGCTAGTAAGTATCTAAGGCAGGATTTGAACTTAGAATGAATTTCAAGCTCAACACTCTATCCACTGTGCCATGTGGCTATCCCACAAATAACATGTAGCATTTATTTTTAATTGGATTAGATTACATTGTTTTGAATCAGCTTTGTCAATCAAATACTAACTCTGATCAATTCTTCTAAGTTGAAAAGGCTTTAAGTATAGTTTCATCAATGGATCATTCTGAAACCTATTCTGTTTCAGAACGAGCCTAGCTCATTCTGGCAACCAGGGAAGTCTCATTTAACTTAAATCAATTCAATCAGCTTTTATTAAGTTCCTAAAAGGCACTAGAAATAAAAACAAAAAGAAAGGCACAAGACAAAAATAAAAATGACTCTGTTCTCAAGGAACTTACATGGGGGAGGGGTGGAGGAGAGGTGAAGATAAAACAACACATATATAAATAATCAATGAAATTTGAATATAAATGCAAATAAATCCAAAACAGTTTTGAGGAGAGATCACTAAGCTGTACTAAAATCATCACCCAACTGACTATAAAATCAGCAATTTTTAATCCATAACAACTATCAAAGGTCACTTATTATATCAAAGATGGGTGGCAATATTTATTTGTGAAGGAAGTACCCACAACATAAAATCTGCAGACCATTGACCAAGTAACCCAAGGCTAGTGATCATTCTGGGTGCTAGATATTCTATTGTCAATAGGCAGGCACTGAAGATTTATGAAAATAGAAGTAAAATTAGCATGGCTATAAATTAAGACTACTTTGATCCTTGAAGACCTTCCCTGAACAATTTTAAGAAAAAGCTGATAATTTTATGTATAATTTAGTAATGACTATTTGTAGGAATATAGATTGAAATACATGGCCACAGATGTCTCTTCCAATCCTGAAATTGTTATTTAGAAATGAAGTGAAGAATGGAATGCAAAAAAGGAGAGAGGGGAGTCAACCAGATCTCTTAGGAAGCATTTGAACTTGTCCATGCAAGAGGTGATGTGGGTAAGAATTAGGGTGTTAGCAGTGGTATGGAAAAGTCAAAGGGAGATGGATGAGGTATTGCAGAAATAGAAATGACAGGACTTGGTAACTAATTACATGTTGAAGGAAAAAATATACTAATAACAATATAGGAAAGGGAAAATACATATTACAGATAATGTATATAGTAACAGAAGGAAAAAAAAAAGTTAATTTAGAGTCCTTGAAATCTTGTCTTCATTGAGTGTTAAGATGCCCTCAGGGGGACTAGATTCTGGTCTGGATTCTGGATTCTGGTTGTCTCTGGATACTTTTACTTTTTTAGCTGTTGAACTGTTGAATTTCCACTAATCTTTAGTATAACATTGTCAATGATCAAATTAAACAGTGAAAGTTTTTCAAAATATAACTCATATAGAACAAATTTAAACTTTATACATACAGCATATTACAGTCCCCCCTTTGAAGGATACTTATACCCATATGCAATACAGAATTGAGGTAGTTATGACATCAATAACACTTTTTACCACCATATGTCTGGATGAAGGCCAAATTTAGTAATGTGTCTATGATGACACCTGAAAATGTTATGGGAAGGTTACCATAGCACATCTAGTGGTTCCATAGACATCCAGTAATTGTGCTAGTCCTCTGACCATGCCACCAGACTGAGTGAAAAAAAAGCAAGTTAAGTTAAACCAGGTCCATGTGTTAGGACTAACATGACACTAGGCCATTTTTTGGAGGGGGAGGAAGAAACAGAACTATGTCCAGCAATTGTGCTCTACATAGCCACTATTACAAGCAAAATATGGACTTCCTGAATGTATTTGGCTGTTAGTTCAGCCTACATCAGGTCATCTTACATATACCGGTCTCCCTTCCTGTTGTACATATATTCTCTCCAGGGCCTTCATTGTGGAGTTTGTGATGAAATAATGGGATTTCGCAGATACTCAAAGACCCACCTGGAGATTAATCTAGACTGATTGAATCAAGTGAGAGTGATTGACTGCTGAATAGCCTACTTCAAGTTAACTGGATTGTAATCACACCTGGCTAGCGCTTAAGAAGGTATTGTTCTCAGAAGCTAGACTGTGAACTCAACTTGAGAACACCTTCAAAGTCAATGGGTTTGGATGACACCAACCAATCAGCCTGAAGCACTGTGTAAGGACTGCCTCTGTTCCAGACCTATAAAAAGCTTCCACAATCAGCTTGCTGGAGAGTTTCTGATTAAAGCAGGCTCATGGAGGAGGACTTCAGGAAGAACCCAACCAGGCTGGAACTCTAGGCTAGGTAGGACTTCTTTTTCTCAACTTTCTGAACTCCTTGTGAATACCTCTATGTTTAATAAATGTTTAATGCCCAAAGACTGGTGCTGAAGCTTGTAATTTAAGGTGACCACGATTTAGATTTTATACATCACAAGTTGAACTATCACCCTCAAAGCTCAGGCCAAGTTGAATGTATGAATAAAGAGCTTAAGGGCATGATTGGCAAATTATGTACTGAAAACCATTTAAAATGGCCTGATAGTCTACCCTTGGCATTATTCTATCTATGCAGTAGACCAAGAAAAGAACTCCATATATCTCCTTATGAGATGAGTAGTAAGCCATTTTCTGGGGATTCAACCCATAGAAAGTTGCAGAAACACCCCTGAAGAGGCTACAATGAGACTGTAGAATGTGAGTTGGAGGGTACTTAAAGGTCAATTAGTTGAATCCCCTTATTTTATTGATATGAATTTTATTTATATATGAATAAGTTGGTCTGTGCTCTGTGATATATTTATGAGTTATGAACCCCCTTTTTTGGCTCATGAAGTAAAAGTATCCAGAGACAATCAGAATCCAGTCCCCCTGAGGGCATCTTAACACTCAACGAAGACAAGATTTCAAGGACTCTAAATTAACATTTTTTTCCTACTGTTACTATATACATTATCTGTAATATGTATTTCCCCTTTCCTATATTGTTATTAGTATATTGTTTGTTAGCATAGGTTATGATATTCTGTTATTTTTTATTTATTATTTATTGTTTCATCAAGGACATTCAGATTAAGGAAATATTAAAAACATTATGCTTCAATTTGTTTTCAGATACCATTAGTTCCTTGTAGATGAATTAACTCTTTAAAAAGTGTATTTACCAAAGTAAGATTGCATAAATAATTGGTACAAAATACCTTTCCCCCAAAAAAAATAAAGTCTGGATCACCAACTCCCATAAATACACACAAGACCATGGGTGAATGGGCTCTAACCAAACATATGTGGCAAAGTAAAGACTCAAAACTCTTCTTTCATTGCAATCCCTCCTTGAGTCAAAATGTACTTCTCTTGCAAAGGATCATCTTTTTTTTTGTTTTTGTTTTTGTTTTAATCTGTGACCTTCCTTCAGTGTCTATCTTTCAATATCAAACTCCATGTGTTTATCTTCAGTGGGTCCTTCTCTACTTCCAAGTGGATTTGTTGACTATACTGGTTCTCTGATACCATTGCCAAAAGAGAGGGAAAGAAAGAAAGGACAATTAGAGGGGGGGAAATCTTTCCTACCTGGCTCAAGAGTAATTTTTTTCTCTTTAATTTAATTATTTTCTGGTTCACTGGTTGTCTAGCCCAATCTTAAACTTAGTCAATTGGTACAATTAATTTCCTCTTTAAAATATTTGAGGGCATGATTGTCTTCTTTGTTGTTGTTTGTTGTTTTTTTTTTTCTAAAGTCATTTAAATTGTGTTGATTCTTTTTGAAACCATTTGGGGTTTGCTTGGCAAAGGTATCGGAGTGGTTTGCCATTTCATTTTTTAGCTCATTTTACAGATGAAGAAAATGGAACAATGTTAACTGAGACTTGCCTAGGATGACTTAACTAGTAAGTGTCTGATGCAAGATTTGAACTCAGGAAGATGAATTGTCCTGACTCTATGCCCTTATATCCACTGCTCTATCTAGCTACCCATTCTTTGGTTAACCAATCGGCTTTTCCCTTCATGAGCCAAAAAAAGGAGTTCATAACTCATAAATATATCACAGAGCACAGACCAACTTATTCACATATAAGTTTTGCTTAATTGTTTTACTTTTTTACAAGAAAGGGAAAGTAGGGGTAAGAGTGGGGATAATCTGGAAATGTTTGTAATGTAAAAATAAAAGACAAAAAAAAACCCTTCTAAAATCTTCATTGTATATGGTTAGCCTTACACATCATACCTTGTAATTACATTAATTAAGCCAAGAATGAAACCTCACCCTTAAACTATTATCCTATAAAAGATAATTCTAAATTTCCCAGACTGAATGGAAGGAATATATACTTCCCCAGAAGACATATATGGGCTTACCTTTGGACATGTTGAAATTAAGATATTAGTGAGATATCAAGATGAAGAGACCCAGAAAGTCCTTGGAAATGTGGGACTGGATCTCTGAAATACAGACATTATTTTCTTTATAGCTAGAAATTTTGCATAACATGATGTAGATATAGCAGAGACAACCTTACAAAGTTCAGGCTGCTTTCATCTTGACAGGTCTGTCAGAGTTCAGCATCTCATGAAATATATTTCTACCACCTCATATTTAGCATCAGAGTCTAATTTGTAATTTAGATGCTCCTGTTAACAGAACATTCAAAGATGAATAGGGAATCATCTCAAGTGATTGCTGTAAATCAAAAGAATAAAAATATTAAAACACCAATCAAGCCTCTCTGTGAGCTCACCAACTATAAGTAACATGAGTATCACTGAATATGATAAGGAAGGCGTCTCACCTTCTACTCTTAATTCCACATTTAATCTATAGGAGACCAAGCTCAAAATGTGTTTCTAAATGGGAGGGAGTCATAGTGTAGTGGAAAGAAGAGTGTGTTTGTACCTAGAGTTATGGATTCAAATCTCAGTTTTGCTACTTCCTATATATATAAACTGAAGCAAGGCATTTAAATTCCTTGAATCTCAGTTCCCTCATGTATAAAATGGATACACATACACCCCCTCATATATATATGTGTGTGTGTGCATGTATGTATGTGTGTGTGTGTGTGTATATATATATATTCTCTCTCTCTCTGAAAAGGATGCTCTGACAATAGGACATGAAGTGTCTGTCCCACTTACTAGGTATATTCCTGTGGTGGTGATGGATAAATACAGTCAGATGTTGTACAAGCATCATGGAATACCACTCAACAAGATGAGCTAATTAGTGCAAAGCTGCAGATGTCCAAGTAAACAAGATCATGACATTGTGAGTTCTGATCTCTTCCATGTGCTCCATTACCAAGTCAAACTACCCTCCTTCTTGTTCCACAGACTTGGCACACTTTATCTCCCATCTTCATGCCTTTAAATTAACTCTCCACCATATCTAGATTGCTCTCCTTCCTCACCTCCATGTCCTAAAATACATGGCTTTCTTCAAAACTCAGTACGAAGGTGATCTGTGAAAGGCTTTTCCTGCTCCTCCATCTATGGAGCCTTCCTCTCAAAGAAGTTTCCCTTCCATCTTCTCTCTCTGTTTCTTTTATGTTCCCATAATATAAGAAGTCATCGGGTAGTGGAAAGGGATCTGTGCTCTGCTCATTACCCCCTCACAACCAGAAAGAGATTAGGCTGAGGGCTTTGTGACTTCCCCTCATAGGGGCTGCTTGGAGGCAGGACTTCCTCCTCTGCTCCCTCCTATCCATCACTATTACATAAAAGATCCTGGAAAAATTTCGCATCATACTTGGCACCATTGCTCCAATCAGTTCATTTTTTTGTAAGGGAAATCTAAAGATGAATTTGCATTGAGTTCAAGGTTTAGAGTTCTGAAATGCAAATTTACAGGATTATTCATAAAAATAAACTGTCTCAGTAGTCTCCTGGGAAGTCTTTTAAACTCTCAGGAAAAAAAACCTGTAAGATTCCAGCAAAGAAAGTGTACAAAATTCAAAACCTATTTAGAAGTTATCCAGTCCAATTTCATTTTACATTTGAAAAAAACAGGGGTTAAGTGACCTGTCTAAGGTCATAGGATGAGAAGGAAATAGCCAGATTGCAAAGGGTGATCATCAAGTAGGTAATGAGAGAGTGGATGAAAGCTTAAGACCTTAGTCTCTTTAGAATTTGCTTAGCATGAAGCTAAGTCACCCCTGCTGGCCCAGGATCTGACCCCCACCTACTACCTACCCCTCAGTAAACAAACACAATTCATTTTCACCCCCTAGCTAAGCTGGGAAGCAGAAACTGCCATCTCTGGTCACCCCAGATCAATTGCAGTGCCCCCCTTAAGTGAAACCAGGCAGCTGGTCTCTCTTTATTTTTCTACTGCCTTAATTGCAACAAATTTTACTACTGAGACATCATGAATTTGCCTGTTGGTAGTAATGTAATTAAAGAAAAATCTCGATCCAGCTTTTCATAGAATACTTGCTACAGAAATGGCCTCTTTAATTATAATAACCAGATCTCAGGTAGGAATGATCTCATTGATTCAACTCAAATCAACAAACATTTCTAAAATACCTACTATGTTCAAGTCATTGGGCAAATGTCCTATAAATATTTTATGAATATCATAATCATTATTACCTTGTTGCTAGATCCCGGAAATTCAAATGAAAGAAACATTAACCCTAATCTTAAGGCACTTACCCAGTAATAGGGGAGGAGATTATGCACACATTTTGACAGCATGCATTAGAAAGATCATTGGCTCCAAAGTCAGAGGACCTGGGCAAAAATCTAGGGTAAACTGATGCTTACAACATGTGCATCCTAGGTCAAGTGACTTCAGTTTCCAGGCCTTCCATTTCCTGACCTACAAAGTGAGAGTTGGACTCAGGTTTCATTCTAGTTCTAGAACTTTGATTCCAGTGTTAAAGTGAGATTTTGATGATCAGCAAAGGAGAAGTCCAAGCAAAGAGTTATAATAAATCTGAGGTGGGGGAGATCTCCTTCTTTCATTGGGGAAGGAGCCAGAGGATGTGATAGTACTAGATGTGATAGATGAAGTGTGTAAGATGTATGTGTAAGATGAAGCTTGTGATAGTGCTAGAGTTGGACCTTGAAGAAGCAGATGGAGATATAGAAAGCATATACTGCATTTGCAATGGCATATACAAAACTACTCGGATTATGGGGTGAGGGGGGGCATATATTAAAACTATCAGAAGGAAAGATTTTATAATGAATTAATGAACAAGTATACCATCTCCAGTGGGAAAGATAACCTGGAACCCTATGCTAGAATGTCTTGAATGCCCTGATTAAAAAAAATGTCAAGTCAAACTCACCTTTTGTAAAAAATACCTCCTTGCCTCACCACCACATATATTACCAATGTCTTTCCTTTGAGAATATCTATCATTTATTCTCTATATATCTTTGAGTATGCCTACTTGTTTGTATTTTGCCTCTTCTGTTAGAATGTGTATACTTTAAAAGTCATGTTTCGTTTTTATTTGTAGACTTAGCACAGAAAAAAAAGAAACTCCAGGGATCTAAAGAAGGAGTATGCTTTCTGCCTCTTGATAGAGAGGGTGTGAATTTGGGATGCCAATGGAAACATAATTTGGTGGGGTTTGTTGCTTGTTTTTGAGGCAATCAGAGTTAAGTGACTTACCCAGAGTCATACAGCTAGTACATGTCTTAGGCAATATTTGACATCAGGTCGTTCTGACTGCAAGGTAGGTGCTATATCCACTGAGCCACCTAACTGTCCCATAAACATATTTTTGGACATGACCAATTTGAGAATTTGTTTTATGTGACCATGCATTTGATATAGATTTTCTTTCTTTCTTTTTTATTCCAATGGAAGGTAAGGCAGATGGGAGGAAAAATAGGTTCTTTTTAAATGAAAAACAATTCAATTATTTTTGTAAATGATAATTACATAAATGAGAAATAACAAATGCCTATTTACTAACTACATTTGTTGTTAGAGGAACTAAGTTTAAAAGAAGTGTCTGCAACTTACTAAACCGGAAATTTTATGCTAGTCACTTAATCTTTCTGGCCCTCAGTTTCCTTATTTGTAAAGTGAAAAAGTTTGCATAAATGTCCTCTAAGACCCCTCCCAACTCTAAATATATGTTCCCATAAGCATAAATAACTTACCTTACAAAAGCCTATTCAGAATATATTATACATCTTCTAGTAATTACAATAATAAGCTAACATTTATATAGCAGTTTGTGCAATGTTTTACTAAAAAGTTAGGTGAACATACCAAAACTCACACAGCTAAGTATCTGAGAGGATTTGAACTTGAGCCACCTCTAAGGCAAACCCTGCCAAGTAGATCAGGTCTCTGTGGCTACAATCAAACAGCAGCCCCGACCCTTTCTGTATTGGAGGGAGAATTGGAAGGAATGCTGCCTAGTGACTTATTCTGAGGCTATCCCACAAGGTGAATTAAAACAAGAAGTTTAAAAACAGCCCTATAAATCCCATTTTATTACTGCCTAAACCCACCTGCAAACTGTTGGTACTTGTTTTCAGAATCCCCCATCCTTCTGCTGTCAAATTGATCTCCCTTTCATTAGTACATTTGGCAAGGGCCATGCTGGCATGGTCTACTCCCAGAATCAATTACAGAGTGGTAATTGTGAGCAATGGCTTATTATTGTCAGCAGTAGGAGAGTGAGCCAATGGGCTCATTTATGGACTATTTGTAATTGTCTCCACTGACTCTCTACTACCCCTATGTATACCATCTCCTCACCTCAGCAAATTTCATCTAGAGGGAGAAAATGACATAAACCAGAGTACTTTCTATAAGCTCAAATAGTGTGTATTAAATGTTAAAAAGAGTCTTTCCCAAGAGACTTAGTTTCTGCACTCGTGCATATTTTTAAAGTGATTATTTGGGTAGTGTGGCACACACCATGAAGGGCCTGATGGACTATCTTTGTATAATATACCAATATTGGCAAAAAATCCTGAATGCAAGTCAGTTCTATGCCACTCATTGTGGGTGAATGTGTGAACTCCTTATCCTAACAAACTCATAGGAATACAGGTATTCACTGTTCAGAGACCTGAAGGAACAAATGTGAAATGATGTAAACAATTGTGGAAATTTATTTTGATTTGAGGACCCTACCTTTAGGCTGAGATTAGAAAGCCTTAGGCCTTCAGGGTTTCTTCTGTGTGGGAGGTACTGGTGCCCCTCCCCCCCAGCTTCAGCTGAGCCAAAAAGCCCTGTGGGCTATACAAGATGCCAGGTCAGACAACTGGGGGAAAAAAGCCTCCAGCTCCCTCCAACCTGAGCAGAGCTATCCGAGAGATCCTGGACTTGTCCAGGCCAGGCCCTGGCATAGCCTGTGCTGAGGCACGTTAGGCTCAAGCACACACCCCCCACCCCCTAATAGCCACAGCCCTGGAGGGTGGATTAGCTTGGTCTGTGGGGGTGCAAAAAGCCCCGAGATTTGAGTGGAGAAAAGGAAAATATACATAGACCTGGGAATTAGACAGGAGAGGGCTGCTGACGAGATTAGAAAGGTTGAAAGGCGGCAGACTAGAGATGGGGCTACAAGGACACAGGAGAAGGCTAAAGGGCCAGGAGCAGAGAAAAGAGAGGCCAAAGGGCAGACTGACAGAGCAGACAGACAGAAGGTCAGTGAGAGAGAAACACAGGGGTTCAGTGGTAGCAGTAAGGAGAGGAAAGTTAGAAGCAGGGAGATTTGCAAAGTGAAAGGGGCTCCAAGTTAGAATAAAGGACCTGAGTGCCCTAAGGCAAGAGGCTGCTAATGTCCTTATTGTATTAAAGAAGTTCCAGGCACAGCAGGTGGGAAAGAGATGCACATGCACCACAATGCAATCAGGTTGTACATTTTATTTCCCTGTATTCATAATTTTAAATAGTATCTCATAAATAAACTCCATTTTGCTTATTTAGTTTAGAGGCTTCTTAATCCTTCGCTTATCAATTTTGGGAGTGGAACAGTTTGGTGGAACTTTATAAACGGCCCATGCTAAGTTAATAGCAGTCAGATAGCCAGTCAGTCAACAGTCCCAGATTAGTACACCAGTAAAATTAGCCCCCAAATTAGGCCTAGTTAATAAAATATTTCTACATTTGAATGGTGACCATGGCAGGACTTACGGCCCACTCATAATTTTCCAAAACTTACAATTTTTCATATAATCACAATTTTTCATAAGTCCAATTATATAATTTTTCCAGATCAGATATAGTTATAATAATTAAATTTTGTTTACACAATACATGATAAAAGCTTTAATAAACCATAGAAGTGTCAGCTATTATTATTTGTATTATTCTATATCATGCTGTAGGGAAACTTAGAATAGTGAGAAGAGAGCCAGCCTAGAGGCCAGGAAGAACTGGGTTCAAAATATGCCTCTGATACATTCCTGTTCTAAGACCCTGGGCAAATGATTTGGCCTCTGATGTGGTAGGCAACTAAGACTATAAATTGATTAGGTGTTGACCCCATAATCAAGTCCAATTAGCAAGCACTTATTAAGTTCCTACTATGTGCCAGATGTGCTAAGTGCTAGGAATACAAAGAAAAGCTAAAATAATACCTGCACTGAAGACATTCACCCCATTAATTGGGGAAACAACATATATACTGCTGTGCAAAAACAGAAGCATATCCAACTCAACATGACCAAAGCTAAAGTCCCCAGGATATGGTTTGGTTTGACTTGTTTCTTTTAATCTTTCCTTCTAAACTGACTCATTCTAAGGACATGATGAACCTTCCAGTTTGCCACCAAGGTTCACAACCTTAGAACAAAGGGCCATCTGCAATCTATCCCTATCCTTTACTCTCCTTAGGCAATCAGTTGTGTTAGGAGAAGAGCAAACAATGATGCTGAAAAAGTCATGTTGAGTCACAGTAGGGAAAGCCAACTCATGTGACCACTACTCAGAAGGCCATAGGGAACCATTTTAAGCAGAGGTAGTATTCACACAACCATATCTATGAATAATTACAAATGTTGGGATGCAGTCCTTTCAAGGAGATTATGACTGCCTCTTCTTTCTTTTAAATCCATATTCTTTTTATACCATTCCATTTCTGAATCAATGATAGTAAGAGAACCCATAACTGACCCAGAAGGAAACACAAAGCAGGCAGGCTAATCAGAACTAACCATTACTTAAGAATTCTTAGAAAAATGTATATCCTGATTATTATGCATCCAAATGAAGGGCGTGAGTGGTTCAGAATGATGCTCAGGGAAGACAGAGATAGCCCAAGACAGAGAAAAGAGAGGAAGACAGAAAAGAGAAATGAAGTTTAAGCCAGAGAAATAAATTCACAAGTAGATAGTACAAGGGAGGGATCATGTAATTATTAAAGAACAAAGCAAGCTTTTTGAAAAGCTGTGAAAGTGAAAGCAAACTTGGAGAATAAATGATTTATTTAAAGCAAAACCAAGTAGAGCAAAGACAAAATTTCTGGATATTTAAAAAACTCATTTGCATCATTGTAAGTGGTGAAATTAAAATTTGATTCAGGAAGCCAAAATAAGCTATTTGAGGAATTAAAATTAATAACCCAGAAAATCTGAGAACTACCTTCAGTTTATTAGTTTTAGTGGTGTACTCAACATGCTAATTCCCATCAGAGTGGGATGTGGAAGTGGTCCTTGTAATTCTGAATTTGGAAGCAAGATAACATCATGGAATATAAGATCTATATTTCTTAGCATTCAGGGTTCAATACACCTTTTGGATCCAGTCATCCCACACTTCTAATGTTTTTAGAGTGAAAAAAATGAATGTCTGTTTCCTAAATAGAATCTGCTAGGGTCAGAATGTATATCAAACCACTGCTCCCCCATCCTTTCCCCCTTACCAATCTGAAGCTATGGTCTCAGAATTTCCTGTGCTCTGCATTAAGTACCTCATATGGCAAAGAATATAGCAAAATATGGTGGGAAAATGTTTTCTAAGCCTTTTCTGTATGCTGAGTTCCATTTTTTCCTTTTGGTTAGATGAAGCAATTAGAAATTTTCAACCCTTTCTTTGTTAAGTCAATACCTTGTCCCTATGATGAATTTTGCTTAAGCTACTTTGATGCAACTCCAACCCCAGACTATCTTCCTCCTACCTACACACACACACACACACACACACACACACACACACACACACACACACACACACACACACACACACCTTCCTCTCTCTTTTGCCCTATCTTTTCCTAGTTTGGGAAATTTACTTAAATTATTGTTTTTTTCTTCCTTTTTATCTAATCATCTATTTATTTCCCTCTTTTGAACCTTTATTTTACTTTTACTATTTACTATTTATTTACAATTATACTTTACCCTCTAATTATGTGGTTAACTCAAAATCTCCTCTATTGTTCCTTTCCCCAAATTTTATGTTTCCTAGTTTTCTTTTTTTGTGCCATTTTCTAAGTTTTTTCTTTGTTTTGTTTTCTTCATTAACTCTCCTCCTTTCTACTCCATTCTATAATATTGACTAATTTGTGTCTATTTGTTCTTTAGTCATTCAGTTATGTTCAATAATTTGTGACCCCATGGACCATATTATCCATGGTGTTTTCTTGGCAAAAAATACTGGAGTGCTTTGTCATTTCCTTCTTCAAATTCATGTTGAAACTCTCATTTAATTCTTTCTTTAATTGCTCATACTTCATGGGGCTAAAGCTTATATTCTAGAAGTTTAATGAGTATTGTTTTCTAGAAATCTTCATTGTGCCCCCCCCCTTTAGATTACCGTGTAATTCAGTTTTGGATCTTCCCCTTTGCTGTTATACTCCCCAAGACAGTGTTATAGACTGTCTCAGCCTCCGCCCACATTAGAAGATTTAGGAGTGACTGACTTAAATCTATTTCAAGTAAACTCTAATGGGAAGAGGTAAGCAAAATTGGTCCCATTTGGGTTCTAGTCTCTTTTACTTCAGATACAATAGGCCTTCATATTTGTCCTCTTGCTCCAATTCTTCCTTTGGTCCTCTTCCTTTCTTTCTCTGTTGCATATGTTAAAAATTAATTATTAATAACTATATAACTATATCTAACCTGGAAAAATTTATAATTTTGGACTTCTGAAAAATTATTATTATATGAAAAATTATAAGTTTAGAGAAATTATAATTGGGCTGTATGTCCTGCCTCAGTCGCCATTCAAATGTAGGATATTTTTGATGACTCGGCCTGATTTGGGGGTGTTTGGGGCAAGCTGCCTCAGTTTACCCAAATAACTCAAGGAGACCACCAAGTCAAGCAGAGACAGATTTATTACATTCCTGCAGGAATGGGCAAACTCAATATCTGAGTCGCAATAGTTAATACATGCCTTGACCTTTTATAGGAATGTTGGTCAGAGGGGAAGTCCCCACGCACACTAGGGCAAGCTTACAATCTAACATCCAATCCTGTCTCACCCAGGGTGCGTGTTTAGCTTGTGATCAATGTATGGAGACATGGATACGTGTTCCAGGAACAAGGGGGAAAAGGGGAAGGGGAACAAGGTCAAACTGAAGGAATAGGGAACAGGGGAGTGACAGTCAGATATTTCAGATCTCACAGTTCCCACTGACTCCCCTCTCCCGGCCCCTATCTCTAAAGATATTCAACTTGAATAACAGGAAGAGTCACTCAGGTGTTTCAGCATTGTTTTGAAGTCATGTTAATTTTAGAAGGATGACAGGGTTAAAATTTATTGTCTATGTTGGGAAATCAAAGAAATACAATAAAGAATAAAAGAATAATTCATTGTTGGGACCCTAGGGTCAAGGGGATTCTGCTCTGAGAAAAAGAAACATGTCACTTAACATCTGGTCTCAATCCTGTGCTGAGCCCCGTGATTGCCTGCCCTTCCTTCTTGAGTCCCAAGACCTGAATTGGTGGGCGAACTCCCCAACCCACTCAGCTGGGACTGGGGTTCTGACACATGATGGATTCCAGATAAAACTAAGATGTAGCTGACAAGTGGGGAGACTGAGCAGAAGTAAAAATACTGTTAATTGGCAATAAAACTTAAAGTAGACAGTGAGAATTTGACAAGCAAAACACTTTTAAATAAACTATACTGGGGCAGGGCTGGGTATCTTCCAGACCCCATCCTCAGAGTTTAATCTCACTCAAATCCATAATCATCTCATACAGGGGGCTAATCTGACTGGAGGACTAATTTGGGGACTTTTGACTATTTTTAGCTATCTGACTGCTGTTAATTTAATGTGGGCCATTTATAAAGTTCCACCACACTGCTCCACTCCCAAATTGATAAGCAAAATATTAAAAATCCTCTTAACTAAATAATCAAAGCAGAGTTTATTTATGAGATACTATTTAAAATTAAGAATGCAGGGAAATAAAATGTACAACCAGACTGCATTGTGGTGCCACTGTGTCTCTTTCCCACCTGCTGCACTTGGAACTTTTTTAATACAATAAGGGCCTTAGCTGCCTCTTGCCTTAGGGCACTCACTCAGGTCCTTTATTCTAACTCCAAGCCCCTTTCACTTTGTAAATCCCCCTGCTTCTAACTTTCCTCTCCTTACTGCCACTGCTGAACCCCTCTGTTTCTCTTTCAGCAACCTTCTGTCTGTCTGCTCCGTCAGTCTGCCCTCTTCCGCCTTTGCCGCCCCTCTAATCTTGTCTGCTGGCCTTTCCTCCTTGCTCCTAGTCCTGCGTTACTGTTCATCTCGTCCCCTGTCTCCTTGTCCGAATCTCTTCTCAGCCTCTCTCATGCCTCCTTGTCCCATGCTGTCTAACTCCCAGGTCCATATATACCTTTTCTTCTCTCCACTCAAATCTCGGGGCTTCCTGCGCCCCCATAGACCAAGCTAATCTGCCAGCCAGGGCTGTGACTGGTGGGGGGGGAGGGGGAGGGTGCGCTCCAGCCTCAGGTGCCTCAACACAGGCTATCCAGGATATTTCGGATAGCTCCACTCAGGTCGGAGGGAGCTGGGGGCTTTTTTGTTTCACCCCAGCTGTCTGATCTGGTGTCTTGTACAGCCCATGGGGCTTTCCAGCTCAGCTGAAGCAAGGGGGAGGGGCACCAGCCCCTCCCACACAGAAGAGACCCTGAGGGCCTAAGGCTTTCTAATCTCAGTCTAAAGGTAGGGTCCCCAAATCAAAATAAATTTCCACACATATAAATAGGATGGGGGATTTTAAAAGAGTCAAAATCTCTGAAGCTTTCGTCGGGGTGGGTGTGGGTGTGGGGTGTCTTTCTTAGCTAAGATTAGCATCGAGTAGAAGGCAGCACCCTTACATGTGCACACACACACACACACACACACACACACACACATATACCCTGTGGCTGGGGAAAATCAATGCAAGCTGCTTATTGTAGGATGTGAGGAGGGCAGAACAGGGTGTATCAGCAAAGTCAGAAAGCAAAAGGTGAGTTCAGTACAGGACCTAGGCATAAGTGGGAAGTAAAGAAATTGACTGAGCATTTTTAGAATTAGTGTTATCCAGTGTTAATTCAGAGCAATCTTCTCCCACTTATGGTTCTTCTTTGTCTTGTGGATTTAAACTTTTATCTTCTTTTGCTGAAGGTTTGAAGACAATGGTTTCTAGAGACAGTGTCTAATTTATCTATTACCTTTCTGGTCTTATGATTTAGAAATCTTTGAATTGAGGTGTTTTTGTTTTTTCTTAAGCATGAAATTTAATTGAATGAACTATGTTAATCTACTATGTAGCAAATATTATGATAGATATTTGAAATATCAAATTTGGGGGGGGGAGTCATTGATTGTGTATCACATTTGATCTCCTTAAAGGCAGGGGCTTTTTCATTTTTGTCTCTGTGTCTCTAAAACCTAACACAATGCATGACACATAGTACATGATCCACACACAGTAATTTGAGGAGGGTGAGATCAATAACACCTAGATGAATTGGGAAGTACTTTTGGGTAGGGAAAGGAACTGAGCTGTACTTCAGAAGAAATTAATGATTCCAATAGTGTATTCTGAGAATAGCAGGACAATTGTGTAAAGGCATAAGGCAGAGGGAGGAGGGTAGGTAACTGCAAATGAACCAATTTGGCTGGAACATATAGTGAGGGGAAGTAATACAAAATAAGTCAGGAGAGGTAAACTGAGGAAGAAGAATAAATCAAATGCTGCAGTGAGAAGTTTGTATTTTATCCTAGGGGTGGTCAGGAGTCACAGAACCTACTTGAGCTGCGTAGTGACATCATCAGACCCGTTCTTAAGAAATATCAATTTGGCTGCTATGTGGATGATAAATACTGAAGGGAGGGAGAATAGGAGGCTTGTCCAGCTTAGAAGCAAAGAAAACCAGAACTATGGAAGTGACCACATTACTAGAGAGAAGGGGATGAATCAGAGATTAGTGAAGGCAGCATCACCAAGTCTGATTGAACACTATTTCCACAGAGATAAAGTACTTAGGCAGATGAATTTAAGTTAAAATCAAATCCACGAAAGTAAGAAGTTGCAAAACAGGGAGATTACCTTTAATTGGTGAGATGGGGGAAGGCTACCTGGAGGCTGAGTGACTTGTTTGAGGGCTTGAGGTGCAGTGATTTCAACAGTAGGAGAGGGGTTTGGAGTGAAGCAAGAGAATATAGATTGAAGCCAGAATGTGTAAATTTAACGTTCTCTAATGAAAAGAGTTCTGGACTTGGAATTGGGAGACTGAGTCTCAATTTTCTGTTTTGACACTTATCAGCTGTGTGATCTTGGGAAAGTCCCTAAAACTCAGAGCCTCAATATATATTTTTCATTTAAAATGGGGGTAATAATAACTTTTGGGCAGCTAGGTAGCACAGCAGATAGAGGGCAAGGCTGGAGTCGGGAAGACTCATCTTCCTAAGTTCAAACCTGGCCTCAGACACTTACAAGCTACGTAGCTCTGGAAAAATCATTTAACTCTGTTTGACTCAGTTTCTTCATCTGTAAAATGAGCTGTAAATGTAACTGGCAAACTATTCCAGTATTTTTGCTAAGAAAAACCCCAATAGGATCATAACTAGTCAGAGACAACTGAAAGCAATAATCCTTACACTCTGCCTCATATGATGGCTATGAGGAAATGTTTCCTACATTTTAAAGTACTATTTTTAAAATGTGATTTACTACCATGTATCAGGGGAGTGGAGGAAACAAAGAGTGCCAGAGGGGGTCTAGTCTGAGACGAAGGTGGAAATGCCTCTTGAAGCTCTATTTTGGAAAGCTGTGGATGATAATTAAGGATTCTCATCTTTATTTCAGTCTCCAGAGGGAGCCATTGATAATTTGAGGAAAGAGTAGTAGCATGATAAGAACTTTACATCCAAGATTAAAGAGTAATTCTACAGAGGGGCAGCTAGATGGCGCAGTGGTAAAGCACTGGCCCTGGATTCAGGAGGTCCTGAGTTCAAATCTGGCCTCAGACACTTGACACTTACTAGCTGTGTGACCCTGGGAAGTCACTTAACCCCCACTGCCCTGGAAAAACAAACAAACAAACAAACAAGCAAACAAACAAAGAGTAATTCTACAATTCTGTGATCCTTAGGAAATACAATCGTTAATAACATTCCAGACATGCATCACTTCATGGTACTGACAGTGTAAACTTCTACGATTATGGTTTCACTATCTGATGGCCATCATTTCCCCATAATAAACATTGTCATCAGCTTCCCCATCATTTTGATACTCAGAAAGAACTATTTAGAGAGAAAGCTTTTAGTCTAAATTGTGGATACTAAAATAGAACAGACAGAAAAACTGAACATTGAAAGATTAAGTCATTTTCCTGGTCTCATTTTTGATGGCACTTTTAAAATTCTTATGCTTTAAATTAGAATTTAGAGATGGAAAAAGGCAAACTGAATGAGCTGGGGAACATAGCCTCCTAAGCAAACAGACAAAATTGAACCAGAGCCATCAGAGTGGATTGCGTTTCTGGCCCTGGCTGGTGACTCAAATGGCTTGTGATTGAGTGTTACTTCCTTATAGGAAATGTCCAATGTTTGCCATGCTCCATCACTCTGTCTCTGACAGGAGCCACTTAAGCATTTCTCTACCTCTCTCATTTATTCCTTGTGTTTGGGCTTTATTCAGATGAGCCATTCAATGAATATAAGCTCCAGAAAAGGTCAGAAGGAAACACAAATGGAAATTATATGTGACATTTTATTTTTTTTCTCCCCAACTGTTTTCCCAATCCCTACACTTCTGTAGAACAAATCTCCGTTCCCTCCTCACTTGGTTCTGAATGTCACAATCATCATTTTCAGAGTGGAACCATAATTTAGATGAAATTGAAGCTGATTATCTTCAGTTTCACTATATATAGGCGTCTCCCATCCAACATAGTTAATTGGTACTTCAAAAACACGACTTTAGATGAAACAAAGTTTCCAAACCCACGTGCTTCTCTTAGGCCAGTGTTTGCAGACATATAGCCCAGAACATGTGAATCGTAAGAAGACTAAAGATAATTGAGTTAATGTTGTTGGGGAATAAACATACGTTTGGATGGTATCTGACTATCCAATGTTTAAATAAGGTAATATAATGAACAAAGTTATATCAGAATCAGATACCTCAGTATGGATCTAATCTAGATGCTAGCTGAAAAAGGATTTACTATATACCATGCCTGTAGGTATGCTTGAATGAATTCATGAATGAATGAAAAAGTATTTTACAAGTAATTCATATGTGCTAAGCACCATACCTATGAAGGGATCATTGGGCATTTACATGAAAGCCTTCATTGGAAAGGAGGATACTATTTCTCAAAGTACCCATTCTTACCTTTAAAGGGTGATTGTTTTAACTTTAGGGAGTTTGTTTTTTCCCTTATCCAAACATAAATTTGTCATTTTGCCACTCACCCACTGCTCCTGCTTTCACCTCTGGAGACAATCGAAACAAGTCCAGTCTCTCTTAACCATGTCAGTCTTTCAAATTCTTGAAGATAGCAGCCTCAGGATCCCCAAGTCTTATGTTCTCTAGGATTTTGTTGTTGTTCAGTCACTGCAATTATGTTTGATTCTTCATGTCTCCATTTAGGATTTTGTTTTTTGTTTTTTTTGGAAAAGATACTGGAATTTTTTTTTTCATTTCTTTCTTCAGCTCATTTCACAGAAGAGGAAACTGAGCCAAACAGAGTTAAATGACTTGCCCAGGTTCACACAACTAGTAACTATATGAAGCCAGAATTAAACTCAAGAATATGAGTCTTATTCAGTCCAAGCCAGGTACTCTATTTACTCCACCACTTAGGTTCTTCAGGAAAATCATTCTCAATTCCTTTGACAAGTTTTCATATGGCCATTCAACATTCTGCTTGCTTCATGAGGACTATCTGTCGATATACTGGTCATCCCCCAAGAACCAGTTCCATTGCTCTGTCCTCCCTGAAACCTTACAAAGCCAGAATGCATTGATATAACTTAATTTATCACTCAGCTCTATTTCTGCACTTCATCAGAATCTTAGCATTTTACGAGATCCCATTAAGTTTGAAACTCACACCTTTGGTATCCCTGTCCCTCAGGTGCCTCTCTTGCTCTGATTGGAAAGGATTGAGTATGGACAGTATAAAGCTCCTCTCATCCTCCATTTAAATCAGGTTCCCAGGGCAACCAACTCATCACTTCTCTCCAGGCTGGATGCCACTGGATTTTAACACCCCCTCTCTCCATCCCACCCCCTTTTCAGCTTCTAATGTGTGTTGTCTTCCCCCCATTCAGTTGTGAGTTCCTGGAGGGCAGAAGCTGTCTTTTGCTTTTCTTTTTTATGGATAGTGCCTGGCACACAGTAGGTGATTAAGGAACGTTTCTGATTGATTGACAATGCATTACAGACTAACTCTGCAAGTTGATGAGTACTAAGAGAAATCTGTTATCCTGAGGCTCTCATCTTCTCATGTCTGGGAGATGATTAGTTTCAAACTATTATACAACCACACCCTTCCCCTGGAACCACAGCAAATGAAGCTAATGGTGAAAAATGGGACCAGTGAAAAGTGGGAAAAATGGGCCCTTACTCTCTTTCTTTCTCCTCCTCCACCTCCTCTTCCTCTGCTTTCTTCCAGGTATCCTGACAATAAATTGGAATAGCAACACTTGGTGCTTACTGAAGCCCACAGGGCAGTATTTGTGACCCATTAAAAGCTCACAGATACAGGGATTTCTTTAGCCTCCACAGACATCTCAGCTGGCACCATTGTTGTCAGCTGAGATGTCTGTAGAGGCTGAAGAAATACACATTGAACTGCATCCAATGAAGTGATAAGGATTTTAATAGAAAGCAAAGGGAACCTCTAAGCTTACTCAAGGAAGAAAAGATCTGTTTTCCACAAATGGGAAATTGCAGGTTCCTGAAGGGAGAAAAAAACAACTGACTTCTAGGGAAAAGAACAAGTAGCCCCTTAAGATGCTCAGCAAGTATAATGTGTAGAGAACTTTGCACCTGGAGGCATGGGAACTGGGTTTCAACACCAGGGCTATGCGTCCATGCTGAACAACCTTGGCCAAGGTGCCGCACCTCTCTGAGCCTCATGGTTCTCATCTGTGAAATGGCCATAATGACTTATGTAGGGGCAGCCAGGTGGTGCAGTGGATAGAGCACCGGCCCAGGAGTCAGGAGTACCTGAGTTCAAATCCGGCCTCAGATCCTTGATGCCTACTAGCTGTGTGACTCTGGGCAAATCACTTAACCCTAACTGCCCCGCAAAAATGTGCCAGCCTTCTTTGTTTGTTTGTTTGTTGTTGTTGTTGTTGTTTTGTAAAGATCAAAGGAAGTCATATTTTTCTTTCCTATTTTTCCTTTCTTTCTTTCTTCTTCTTTTTTTTTTTCAGGGCAATGGGGGTTAAGTGGCTTGCCGAGGGTCACAGAGCTAGTAAGTGTCAAGTGTCTGAGGCTAGATTTGAACTCAGGTACTCCTGAATCCAGGGCTGGTGCTTTATCCACTGCACCAGCTAGCTGCCCCTGTAAATCATATTTGTAAAGTGTTTTGCAATCTTTAAAATAGTATATAAATTCTAATGATGGTAATTATTCTCATCATATTTTTTTACATTTGACCTTAGAAGTAATAAAGAACCAAAAATTAGTAATAGAGAACCTCTGGAGTTTATTGAATTAGGTAGGTGACAAGGTCAGGGATGGGCTGTAGGAAAATTACATTGGCAGTAGTATGGAGAATAGAATGAAATCAATAGAGACTTGAGGCAAGTCAACTAATTAGGAGGGTTTTCCAAGTGCACAAGAAAGATGAGATGGGACCCTGAGGTAGACTAGCAGTATGTGAGTCCAGAGAAGGGGAAGTATGCCAGAGATATTGTCAACTGACTGAATGTTCAGAGGGGTGAGAGGAGTTAGGGATAGGAACCTGGCTGACTAAAAGAATAACAGTGACCTTGAGAATAATCATGAAGTTGGCAAGAGGGGAAAATAGTGGGAGAAAGATGAATTCTGTTTTAAGTTGACTTTAAGATATAAAATTTACACAGTTGAGATGGATAGATTTTACAGTTGTTTGAGATCTATAGTTGGAAATGTCTATCAGGAAATTCGTGATGAGGGACTGGAGTTCAGAAGACATGTTAGAACTAAAGAGATTTGGTAATCATCTGCATGGGTATAATCATTGAACCCATTTGAGCAGATGTGATCACCAAGTAGGTATAAAAATGAGAAAAATGGTTATTTTCTTTCTTATATCAATTTCTAATTATTAGATTAGGACTAAGTTTTTCCCTTTCTATTTATTCATTCAGAAATCAGCCCCTGTAGGTTATTTAGTGAGCCTCTGAAGGATATTGATGATAGATGGTTGGTTGGTTCATGCTTTTCTTTTCTTTTTAATAATAAACATTTTTATTTATAGTTTTGAGTTTCAAATTTTATCTCTTATTCGCTCCCTCCCCACCCCCCTTCCTGAATTACTATGCAATTAGATTTGGGTTATAAATGTATAATTACATAAAACATTACCATATTAGTTATTTTGTACAAGAAAACTTGAATAAAAGAAAAAAATAGAGTGAAAAATAGCATGCTTCAATTTGTGTTCAATCAATATCAGTTCTTTCTTTGGAGGTGGATAGTAAGTTTAATCAATAGTCCTTTGGTATTGTCTTGGATCATTGTATTGCTGAAAATAGTTAATTCATTCACAGTCATTCATCAAATAATATTGCTGTCTTTGTACACAATGTTCTCTTGATTTTGCTCAGTTCACTATACATTAGTTCAAGGAATTCTTTCCAGGCCTTTCTGAAATCATCCTGCTTGTTATTCCATGACTATCTATACCACTCCAATTGATGGGCATTCCTTTGATTTCCAATTCTTAGCTACCACAAAAAGAGCTGCTAAAAATGTTTTTGTACAAATAGATCTTTTCCCCCTCTTTTTGGCAATGTCTTTTCCTGGATCCAAGGGTATGCACAGTTCTGTAGCCCTTAGGGCATAGTTCCAAATTGCTCTCCAGAATGGTTGGACATTTTCACAACTCTACCAACAGTGGATTAGCATCCCAGCTTTCCCAATCCCCTCCAACATCCAATACTTTCATTTTTGTTATATTTGTTATATATATATTTGTTATATTTGTCACTCTGATATATATATATATATATATATATATATATATATATATATACATATAAAGTGATACCTCAGAGTTAATTGGCATTTCTCTGATCAACAGTGATCTATAGGATTTTTTTTATATGATGATATATAGTTTTGATTTCTTTGTCTGAAAACATCCTGTTCAGATCCCTTAGCCACATCAATTGGGGAATGACTTCTATTTTTATAACTTATTTCTCTATATAATTGAGAAAAGAGGCCTTTATGAGAGATACTTGTTTCAAAAATTCTTCCCTAGTTTTCTCCTTCCCTTGTAATCTTGGTTACATTAGTTTGTTGGTGCAAAAACTTTTTAATTTTATATAATTGAAATTATATATTTTACATTTTGTTTTGTTCTCTATATCTTCTCTGATCCTAAATTCTTCCTCTACCCTTATTCTGAAAGATAAATTATTCCATGCCCTTTTAATTTGCTTATGGTGTTACCCTTTAGGCTCATGCTTTTCTATCTTGGGTGAGACTCCACCCAACCAGGTGACCTTACAAATGGAATCCAGTTTAGGAAAAATCTTGCCCTTGGGAAATAAGTCCTTGTCTGTCCTTGGAACCTTCCATTAGAATTTAGAATTAGAAGCTTATGAAGGGGAAAACAACCAGTGAAGTCTGGATAGATATGTATTGTTTTGTCTAGATTGCTGAAAACAGCTAAATCTCATGATTAGATCACATTCTTTGCAGAGGGTGGGGGGGGTGAGGCTGAAGAATTATGCCTGCCTTCTCATAAATATATACACCCCCCCTCAATGATTGTTTTTGTTTGTTTGTTTTGTTTTGTTTGCAGGGCAATGAGGGTTAAGTGACTTGCCCAGGGTCACACAGCTCGTGTCAAATGTCTGAGGCCAGGTCTTCCTGAATCCAGGGCCGGTGCTTTATCCACTGCACCACCTCGCTGCCCCTCCCCATATTGTCTGTTAACCAGAATTGATTTCTACCCTCAGGGATACCCCTTTTCCTCAGGCTTTATAAGCATTCAGTGTCCCCCAAGGTTTGTCTTTGGTTCATGAAAGAAAGCAGGATGACCATCTTATTATGAATTATTCTCTAGCCATAATTAATAAAATGATCAATTACCCAGAAATTATTTGTCTTGGACTTTTCATATTTCCCAGAAAGAAGAGAAAGAAGAGAAGGTCCTGAATTGAGTTTAGGTGGACCCTACTCCCCATTCCTGAGCATGCCAGGGTGAATATAGAGCAAAATAGAAACGAGTTTTTGAACAAGTAAGAGAAGAGCTTAGATAAAGTTACAAAAATGCTGAGAGGAAGATTGCCCAGGACAAGAGAGTGAGCAACTATGGCAAAAGCAGCTAAGAAGTCAAAAATCTTGAGGAATGAGAATAGGCCATTAGATTCAGTTCTTATTAGATCATTGGTAACTACAGAGAAAACAAATTCAGCTGAATGATGAGGTTAGAAGTCAGATGGCAGAAAGATAAGGACAGAGTAAGAAAAGAAAATGAGACCGTAATTGGGGCTTGTTTTTCCAAGGAGTTTAACTGAGAAGGGGACTTTTGGGGGTCTTTTGTTTTGTTCTATTTTTGAATGATATGAAATACTTGAGTGTGTTTGGCAACAGCAGGGAAGAAACTAGTTGTTAAGAAAAGATCAAAGATTAGAGAATGGAACTTATGGGGGAAAGAGGAATTATGGGAAAGAGTCTTTTTATTTAGTAATGTGTGTGCATGTTATATGCTTTCACTTCCATCAGAGCTTAAACATATTGAGGGGAAATAACATTTCATATTTGTCTTTGTAATCTTAATACTTGTCCAAGACCTTGGGAATATTAGGTGCCTAATAAATGTTTGATGACTAGATTGAATTAGAGGTATCCCAAGGTATGATGGACTTCCTCAGAAAGTAGTTGGGTTTCTCTTCACTGGAAGTATTCAAATAAAAGGTGAATAACTAATGTGTTGAAAGGAGGATATTTTGTTAACTTTTGGTTGGATTAAATGGCGTAAGATATCCCTGAAACACTAAGGTTTTGTGATCCTTTCCAGATTCGAAAGACCAGGTACTCTCCCTTAATACCCCTTAATGTATATGTATGTGTGTGTATGTGTATACATACATACACACACGCATATATGTATGTATGTGTGTGTATATATATTGTGAGTTTTTTCAGATGATTGTACACTCAATGTAGCCTCTAAAGCTGAGATATAACAAAGCATCAACTGATTCTCTGAAGCTTATAATACTTTTGACTTACACATCCATATGTGGAACCATCAGTTATAGCAAATGAGATATTTTGAATAATGTGGATGAATTCACTTACCTTGGCAGTATAATTTCTAGGGGTGCACACATTGATAATGTTGTTGATGCATGCATTACAATAGATAGCTCAGCATTTAGGGGGTTCCAAAGGAAAGTGTGGGAGGGAAGAGGTATTACACTGACTACCCACCCAACTGAAGGTATACAGAGCCATTGTGTTGACCTCATTGTTGTATGACCATGAAACCTGCAGTGTATAGTAGCACAATGCTAGGAAACTGAATCGCTTCCATGTGAATTGTCTTAGAAAGATTCTGAAGATCATCTGGTAGCATAAGACACCAGACACTGAAATCCTCTCTTGAATTAAACTTCTGAACATTCAAACTCTACTGCAGAAAGTGCAGGTCTGATGGGCTGGCCATATTGTATAAAAGCCAAATTTATGCTTGCTTAAAAGACTATTTTATGGAGAATTCACAGTAGGCAAGTGCTCACGTGGTGGTCAGAAAAAGCGATATAAGGACATCCTCCAAGTTTCTCTTAAGATCTTCGCAATTAATTGCATGACATGGGAGACACTGGCACAGGACCACACAACATGATGTGCCCTCATCAGAGAAGGTGCTATGAGAAAAGTGGAATTGAAGTAGCTCAAAAGAAACATGAGATGTGCAAATTAAGAGAACCACACCCAAATGTTCACATGGATTATTTTTGTCCAATCTGTGATAGAGCGGTCTCAGCTCATATTGGTCTGATCAACTAGTCAGATATACTGTAACTTGACTCTAACATAGTGATGTCATTTTGGTCCTCTTCAAGAATGGAAAACAACCAACCATGTATGTATGTGTGTATGTATGTATATGGGCACACACACACACATATGTGTATATACACTGTGATGTTCAAAATCGAAATGTGTTGTCTAAAAAATCTAAGGCATGGTCCCCTTAAATTAGAAGATTTAGCACCAGTCTTTGGGCATTAAGCATACCAGGTATTCAAGTAGAGTTCAGAAAGTTAAGAAAAGGCTTATCTAGCCTAGAGTTCCAGTCTGGTCAGGTTCTTCCTCAATTCCTCTGCCATGAGCCTGCTTCAATCATTAAGTCCCCTCAAACTGAGTGTGTGGAACCTTTTTATAGGTCCAGAGCATGGGCAGTCCTTACATACTGCTTCAAGCTGATTGGTTAGTGTCATCCAAATCCCTTGGTTCACTGGACTTGAAGGTGGTCTCGAATTAAGTTCAAAGTCTTCTGAGAACAATACCTTCTTAAGGGCTAGCCAGGTGTGATTACAATCCAGTTAACCTGAAGTAGACTAATCAGCAGTCAATCACTCTCACATAATTCAATCAGTTTACATTAATCTCCAGGTGGGCCTTTGAGTATCTGCTAAATCCCATTATATTATGACAACACACATACTATATGTAATGTTGACATATAGCCAGCTGATGTTCTTGATTCTAGTACTAATATCACCATCTTCAATTCATCCTCCATTTGGCTGCCAAAGAAATTTTCCTTAAAACACTTTACTAACCAGGTCTCTCCCCTCAACAAATTCGGAGTTGTCTCAATTACCGCCAAGATCACACAAAAGTTACTTGGTTTCCCTTTGAAAGCCCAATCACCACCTGGATCTAGATTACTTTTCTAGAGGTGCCATATCTTAATCCCTTCACAATACTATCCTACCCAATACTCCTTCCTATTCCTCATCCACAATATTCCATCTCCCATCATTCATTTGAACAGGCTGTCCCTCCTGCCTGGAGTGCACTCCCTCTTTAATTCAATCTTTTGGAGTTGCTGGTTTCCTCCCACTTGATCTCCCCAAAGTCTGTGGTTTCTTCCACCCTACCCCAACCCAGAAAAAGACCTCTTGTCTTTATTGTGTAAATATGTGTATCTACTTATAAGTGTGATAGGCAATGTGGTATAATGCATGTATCAAAGTTGGCTTTATAGTCAAGAAGATCTGGATTCAAGAGCTACCTCTGATAAACCCTGGCTTTATAACTCTCGGACTGTTATCAAGTCATTTACATGCCAATGATCTAGAACAGTGCAAGATTCTAGGCTGTGAAGAATGTATTGGCCTGCACTGGTAAAAGGAGTTCCATCATCATCTACAGTTCCTTCTTTCAATTAAGCTATAGGTGTAGTTTCTCTTCTTATTTACATGAATACATCTTGTCTCTCCTGATAGAACATAAAGACAAGGATTTTTAATATCGTTTTTGTAACTTTCACACTTATTATGTCTTACATATTATATGCATTTCATAAATGCCTCTTGATTCTAATACTCTTTTCTTTTCTGCCCATCCAGACTTAGATACTTACTAGTTGAGTGACCATGACTAAGTAATTAACCTCTGTCAAGCTCAGTTTCTTCATCTGTAACATGGGGATGATAATACCACCTACATCCCAAGGTTGTTGTGCAATTCAAATAAGTTGATATTTGTAAACCACTTTGCAAATCTTGAAAAATTATGTAAATGCTAGCTATTATCATTATTCTTTTCTCTTCATTTCTTTATCAGGAAGGGAGTGAAAGGCTGCAGTGGAAGAAGTGATTGTCTTTTTGCTTAAATAGACCAAGAGGTAAATGCAATCAGAAATTTTTAATCAGCCACAAGAGGATACACTGCATGCTTAGTAAAAGTCACTTGGCCAGAATATAAGAATGAGTTTTATAAATATTCATGGGTATTCTTCGATTATCCCAGCATAAAATTCATGATGCGGTGTTCCATGGTTTATTTGATAACAATGAATCATTTAAACCATGAAAATCATTGAATTTGTAGACTGTTAAATACAGAGTAAGTCACCAATGCGAATGCCTTCCAATAAACTCTTCAACTGTGCTAGCATCTCCTGTTAATGCTACTTCATTCAGGTATATGATCCAATAGCATCACCTTTCAAGGCACAATTTAAATGCAGTCCTCTTATTCAAACAGCACTTCCCTAACTCCTTGCCTTCCACCAGGTAGAAGAGATCTCTCCTCTGATCTCATAGAACTCTAGTATTTTGAGTGCCCTCTGATCTCAGTATCTTGTATTAGAACATAGGCTCCTCTCTGGACATCACTTTCCTCATCTATGAAATGAAGGAACTAGATATAATGACATTTAATATACCATATCAATATCAAAATTGATACAATTATTTAATCCTAGTGTCTTCTTTTTGTTATGTCCAATTTATTTTGTATATTTTTTTAATTTGTACAAAGACATTGATTTGATGTTTACCCCACTAGACAGCTCTTTGAGATCAGGGACTGGGATTTGGCTCTTTTTTGCATCCTCAGAACTTACCATAATGCCTAGAACACAATAGTAATTTTAATAGTATTTTCTTTTTCACAATTACATGTAAAGAAACATTTAAAAAAATTTAGTTCCTATGCCCAAAGGGCTATAAAGCTGTGCATACCCTTTGACCCAGTAATACAACTATTAGATTTTTTTCCCAAAGAGATCATAAAAAAGGGGAAAGGA
This sequence comes from Dromiciops gliroides, assembly GCF_019393635.1. Lineage (NCBI taxonomy): Eukaryota > Metazoa > Chordata > Mammalia > Microbiotheria > Microbiotheriidae > Dromiciops > Dromiciops gliroides. The sequence continues at coordinate 688,916,630 of NC_057862.1, forward strand.
TCCATATGTACAACAATATTTATAGTCGATCTTTTTGTGGTGGCAAGGAATTGGAAAATGAGGGGATGTCCATCAAATAGGGAATGGCTGAACAACTTGTGGTATATGAATGTAGTGGAATATTATTGTGTTGTAAGAAATGATGAGCAGGCAGATTTCAGAGAAACCTGGAAGTACTTACATGAACTGATGCTGAATGAGATGAGCAGAACCAGGAGAACATCATACACAGTATCAATGACATTGTGTGTTGATAAACTGTGATAGATGACTTTTCTCAGCAATACAAGATAGTTCCAAAGGACTCATTATGGAAAATGCTCTCCAAATCCAGAAAAAAGGAAGGAAAAAAAAAACTGGAATCTAGATGAAGATTGAATCATAGTATTTCTATTTTTTTTTGTTGTTGTTTTTCTTTTTTGAGGTTTTTTTTCTTCCTTTTTGCTCTGATTCTTCTTTCACAGTATGACTAATGCAGAAATTTGTTTAATGTGATTGTACATATATAATCTATATCAGATTGCTTGCTGTCTTGGGGAGGGGAGAGGGAGAGGAGGAAGGAAGAAAAAATTAGAAACTAGAAATATTACAAAAAACAAATGTTGAAAACTATACATGTAACTGGAAAATAATAAAATACTTTTATGGAAAATTAAAAATAAACATAAAAATAAATTCAGTTCCAAGTTTCTCCCTTTTTTATATACCTCCCTTGTAAAGATAGTAAGCAACTTGATATAGCTTATATATGTGCAATCATGTAAAATATATTTCCATATTAGTCATGTTGCAAAATAATAAACAGACCAAATTATAAAAAACACAAAAAGTTAAGAAAGTGAAAAATAGCATCCTTTTATCTGCATTCAGATTTCATAAGTTCTTTCTCTGAATGTGGCTATTATTTTTCATCATGAGTCCTTTGAAACTGTCTTGGATCATTGTATTGCAGAAAATAGCTGTCATTCACAGTTAACCATAATTAAACATTCCTAATACTGTTTGCAATGGTCTCCTGGTTCTGCTCACTTCTCTTCAACATTTCTTGCAAGCTTTTCCAGATTTTAATGTTCATCATTTCTTATAACATAGCACTATCCCTTTACATTTATTTACCACAATTTGTTCAGCCATTCTTCACTTGATGGACATCCCCATAATTTCCAGTTCTTTACCACCACCACACACACACACACACACACACACACACACACACAAATACATTGCTATACATTTTTGTATAAATAGTTGCTCTTCCCTTTTTATCTCATTGGACTACAGACCTAGTAGTGGTTTTGCTGGATCAAAGTGTATGCATCAATTTATTGTCCTTTGGGAGTAGTTTCAAATACTCCCCAACATGGTTGGATCAGTTAACAACTCCACCAACAGTGTGTTAGTGTCTTAATTTTCCCACATAATCTTTCTTTTCTATCATATTTGACAATCTGATGGATATGAGGTGGTACCACATAGTTGTTTTACCTTTAATTTCTCTAATCAGTAGGGATTTAGAAAATTTTTCCATATAACTATAAATAGTTTGGATTTTGTCATCCAAAAACTCCTTTTCATATTCTTTGACCATTTATCAATTGGGGAATGACCTATATTCTTATAAATTTGACTCATTTCTCTATATGTTTAGAAATGAAAGCTTTATCCAAGACACGCTGTAAAAATTATTCCCCAGCTTTCTGCTTTTCTTCTAGGTTTGGTTGCCTTGGTTTTATTTATGCAAAAAACTTTTTTTCAATCTTATATCTCATACTCATCTCTATCTTTTGTCTTGTCATAAATTTTCCCCTCTCCATAGATCTGACAGGTAAACTATCCCTTGCTCTCCTAATTTGCTTATGGTATTAATCTTTATGTCTAAATCATGTACTCAGTTTTACTGTACAGTGGCATACAATGTAAAATGTTGGCCTATGCCTAGTTACTGCCATACTGTTTTCTAGTTTTCATTAAATAGTGAGTTCTTGTCACAAAAACTGGGGTTTTGGGGTTTCTCAAACACTATGCTACTATGGCAATTTACTACTGTGTCTTGTGTACCTAATCTACTTCACTAAAGCAGACTTTAATAAATTCTTATTGACTTGATTTGACTTCACATTTTGGAGTTTTGTTCGTTCTGTTTTTGTCTTTGTATGTGTATCTCCTACCACAGTATCTGATGATTATGTCTGTAAATATATGTTCAATTTTTTCAGCATGTCTGATTCTTTGTTACCCCATTCAGGGTTTTCTTGACTAAGATCCTTAAATAGTTTGCCCTTTCCTTCTCCACCTCATTTTACAGATGAGGAAACTGAGGCAAATGTGCCAGATGAAAAGAAGAGAAAAGAGTTCACCTGAGCTCTCTCTAAAATCACTCAAAGGACTTTAAATAATTCCTCAAAACAAATTCTGGAGTAGCAGAAGTCACAAGAGCATGAGGCAAAATCATTTTCCATCCTAAGATAATTTAGAAGGTAGGCAGGAAATGTCTATTGCATCACGGTCAGAGTGACACACCAGGGGAGAACCAAAAATTTACCAGTCCCCAGAATTCTCTCTTAAAAGAGCTGCATAAAATACTCAAATCTTGGAATAATTCTCCCTCTACTCCAGGAGCAGAGCCCCACTTTAGCATAGAGTTAAAAGTCAAGAAATTGGCTGGAAAAAATGAGCAAATGGACAAAATAGATCCTGATTATCAAGTTACTATGGGAACAGAGAAGGTCAAAACACAAACTTAAAAGAAACTGATGCAAAATGGTTATGACTAGTCTAATGACAGTACAGCTAGTAAATGTCTGAAGCCAAATTTGAACTCAGGAAGATTAGTTTTCTTAACTTCATGTCTGGCACCTTATCCATTGCACCACCTAGCAATGTATACATATAAGACAATGTATTTTTTTCATTAAACATAGGCTAATAAATAGATTCAGAACGGGAAGAAGCCTCAGAAATAACCCAGTCCAAGTCCCTCATTTTAAAGATGAGGAAACTGATATTCAGAGACGTTAAATGACTTAGCCAAAGTCTTACAAAGCATCAGAGTGGGGATTTGAAGTCAAGTCCTCTGACTCCTGAACCCATACTCTTTCACAATAGCACACTGCCTCTGGGATGGCTAATGCAGGGCTAAATGTTTTACCAGCAAAGGCTGTGGTGCAAAGTCTTCCTTGGTCCAGAATAGGGGATAAAACAGGTTGCCCTTATCTGAGAACAATGCTTCACAATGTGAATAAAACATGCTTTCTTGTTGCTGTTGATCAGAATGCAGAGATTAAGAAACTGGTTATTACACTAAAATGGGTCTATTTGAAGAGTATCTAATATGAAATACCAAGAAACAGTCCAGTACCTATCATAGTTCCTGGAACATAGTAGGTCCTTAGTAAATTCTTTTTGACCTTCCTGGAGACACACAATAGGTCAACAAGAACAGAAGGTCAGCAATATGTCCTAGTCAGAATCCAAGGGGTAAATAGGGAAAATATGGTCCAAAACTGTGCAAGAGTTCAAGAGATGTGTTGGCCACAGCAGCTTAAGCCTGTACAATTGTTCATCTGTCTAGAGTACTTTGTAGAGGTAATAAAGTACTTTACAAACTTTGTCTCATTTGACCCTCAAAAGTATAGGTGTTTCCTCAGATAGGGTTGGGGAGAAGGACAAGACTGAACAATGTGTGACTCATAAGTTGTGCAGGCCAAAAAATCCATAGGTAGGGTCTAATTGCCTTAGTATGAGGACAATATCCCATCCCTTACAACACCATATTATGAAGGGCACTGGGGATTCTTGAAGGTTATGCCAATGGAGTCTAAATTCTAGTAGATACAGCAGATATCTATTATCATATATATATATATATATATATATATATATATATATATATATATATATATATATATATATATATATATATATATATATGTATCTAGTAGATACAGAAATATTCCTGGTCTCTGGGGATTCACAAGTCTATATCTGAACTCTCTCAGTGCCAAAAGGATGACCTCCAGAGGATAAATGCCCCACTTGACAATGAGCCCTCTGAAATCAATTACTTTTTGCCATTCTCTGTAACCCTGGCATTTAGCATAGTGCCTGGAACATAATAGATACTTAATAAATGCTTATTAACTAGAGTTTCTTGAGCCTCAGTAACTCAGGGAACAATTGTCTAATCATTTATAGAGAAAAGCTACAAAACACTTAAGGAATAAAACAAAGGAGAAAAAGTGTGTTTCACAAATTAAATGAGCAAATGAATAAACATTTGTAAAGGGCCAAGTGCCAAGTGCCAAGCAGTGCTGTGCTGAAATGAAAAGGAAAAAAAAAATTGAAGCGGTTCTTTCTTTCAAGGAGCTCACGTGCTAATAAGGGAATATAAGACTGAATGGAAGTAGTCAGCAGGGAAGGTTGGAAAGTCACAAGGATAATGAGCAGAACCATAAGACACTAGATTGGTAAATGCTTTCTAATAGCAATGGAGGATTGATTTTGTTATGGCTTAAGAACCTGCAAGGAGGGGCATTAGGTGGTATGGCAGAAAGGTTGCTTCAGTGGAATAGCAGCTAGCAAGAAGGCAACCAGAACATAATATGAGGCATTGCTGAGAATGTTATGTGTAAGACTCTTCAATCAGGACAGCAGGGTAAAACAAGTAGGATACTGCACTTGAAGTCAGGGGAACCTGGATTCAAAAAGACCCTCCAACACTGACTAATTGTGTGACCTTGGACAATTCACTTCACTTTGAATCAGTTTTCTCATCTGCCAAATAGGAAAGATCTATCAGATGCCCTCTAGGGTCCTTGCAAGCTCTAACCTATGACCTTATTATCTCAAGGTGGGATTTCTAGAGCTGAAAACATTAGTTTTCCAGGTCCTAATCTCTGCTCTGAGAAGGCAGCTTCAGGCTAGCTTGTGAGAAGATAGCCAGGGTATAAGATGAAGCATACCTGTGTTGACATAGAGAGTATGGGACATGTGAGGCACTCATCAGTTACAACATCAGTTTCCATAATACTGCATTTGTTCACTTGGTTCATCCTTTAATTTTTCAGTCACATTTATTTTCAGGTACATTCAGGATATTCTATAACTCAAATAAATAATTGCAGAAGACCCGGGCTTCTTCAGGGAATCAAAGGCATGAGCTAACTACATGTGAACAAAGCCAAAAATGCCTTCATTGAATACATCGATCAATCAAAGGCATAGGCATGGAGACAGGGTCATGCTCCATAGGACCTACATAAAACAGCAAACAAGCTCATAATCAAGAGTTCTAACAGCTTTCAAGGATGGAAGAGAGAATGGTCTACATGATCCCTTAAAAGAGAATTATTGAGAAAGGGAAAAGAGAGCAGGTAGAGCTTCTGCCTCCCTCCCTAGCTGATCAAAGGATTAACTTGTCAACTTCAGAGGGTGAAGGGATTTGAGAATTTTCATTTGCTATAGCAGTATTGTCAGCATAGCAAGGGCTGGTTGAATTTTCTGCTCAGAAACGCAAGATAAACTAGACAAAATGAGAAAGGCAACCATAAAGCTCTGAATTCACACCAAAAGGGAACTTCATGAGAAGCCAAAAGAGGAGAAAAGGACTTCAAGTTCCCAAGCACATGAAATTTCCCCTTGTTACATGTGCTTTCTAAGTTTGACCTCATTTCTCCCTAGACTATGTATTAGTGTATCTCATAAACTTTGCAAAGGGAAGGCAAGGAGGTATTTCACACAAACTGTTCTTACTATATGGATTTAGGAATTGCCCTTTTCTAAAATCTAATTAAATGTGTCTACCTATTTATTATTGATGAGGGCTTAAAAATTATAGTATTAGGAAACCCCCCTCTGAAGCCTCACAGTTATCCTTAGAACCAGCTGAACTTAACCTAGAATGAAGATAAGATTAAGAAGAGAAGCTCCGTGGGTGGCTAGGTGGTGCAGTGGATAAAGCACTGGCCCTGGATTCAGGAGTTCGTGAGTTCAAATCCGGCCTCAGACACTTGACACTTACTAGCTATGTGACCTTGGGCAAGTCATTTAACCCCCATTACCCCGCAAAACAAAAAAAAAAAAAAAAGAAGAAGAAAAGCTCCCAAGCATGTCAAATGTTGTCTCAACTAAACCAAGAAAAGGGCCAGATATGACAGTCAAATAAGCCTGGCATGGTCGGGAAGCATATTTCCTGACTCCCTCAATGAGCCCATTGGAGCTAGGTATATACTGAGGCTAGGGAAACCCAGGCCCAGGCCTTAGAGATTATTGTCTCCCTTCAGGAGTTTGACTTTAATGACCCACCATAAGCTGACCTGCAGTCAAGTCTCCATTTCCAGACACATAATAGCCTCTAATTTTCCTGGAAATTTTTGGCCTCTCCTTTGGCCTTGATACTTAATATCTTTCATCAAATGTATTGGTATATTTTTTCCTTATTTTAATATAAACTTCATGAGTACAGAAACTGTCAGAAACTATATAATACTTTCCAGACACTAAGTGATTAATAATAATTTGTCAAATTACATTGAGTACAGATGAGAAAATAGAGGCCCAGAAATACAAAGTGATATGCATGAGATGAGTTATTTGGCCAATATCTAAGAATTTATTAAGTGATTTCTTTGCTAAACACATAGCAAATTATACAAAGAAAAAAAAATACTGCCCCACTGTCTCTTAGCCCAGGGCTCTCTGAATAAAAACTGATATTTATATTGAACTTTAAGGGTTTGGTTTAGTTTGGTTCCAATTTCATTTTTATTATGAACTTAATCTTCAAATATATGAGCATTTCCCTATACAAAGAACAAAAAGGACTATATATAAAAACCCAATCTCTTATTATGTTCATTTTAAGTATGTTTTCAATTTCATATTTGCAACAAACTTCCCTGATTGTCTTGCCTCCACTTCTGAACTTCCCGCTGTGTGTGTTTTTAATGTATAAACAATATTCTTTTATTCCTTCTTTTTGTGTATCTCTTTGACTACCTAACAATTCCCCTTACCCTAGCATTTATATGCTAGTTGTATGACTCTTGGCAAGCCTTTTAATCTTTATTTGCCTTAGTTTTTTTCAACTATGGAATGGGGATAATGATGGGACCTACCTCCTAGTATTATTGTGAGGATCAAATGAAAGAATATTTGTAAAGCAATTAACATAGTGTTTACTATAGAGGAGACACTTAATAAATAATTTTTCCTTCCTCCCTACTCAAATGTAATCCTTTCTTGTAAGAAGTATGATCATGCATAACTAACATATTGTCCATATCTGAAAACACATGTTTAGTTCCATACTTAAGAGTTCTTCATTGTCAGAGTGTCAGTAGGTGGGAAGGAAGCTTCATTTCTAAGCTTCTGAAGTCATGCTTGGTTACTGCATTGCTCTTAGCTCAGAAACCTTTCAAAACTGTTTTCCTTTAAATCAAGAGTTTATATCTGTTTTCTCTTAACTTTAAAGTATTTTTAATAGCTGTATTTCTACATAACTGGTCACTTTTTTAATCCTATGTGTTTTACTTTATTCATTTAAAAACATTATTCTCAGAAAGGGACTGCAGGCTTTTGCCAGACTCCTCTCCCTAATGAAGTGAAGGAAGAAGTGCATAGGCTTCACCACAGTCAGAGGGGTCCATGACACCAAAAATAGTTTAATAATCTCTATTTTATGGCATTTTAGTCAACAAGTAATCTGTTGTCCTTATTCTGCTCACAATTCTAATAGTAATCAGCGTATACTAATCTTTCAAAGTTTTTATAAAGATGTCATATACTTCATTTCTGACCCAGCAATACTACTACTAAACATATACCCAAAGAGGTCAAAGACAGAAAGAAATGATTAGCATGTATGAAAATGGTTACAGAATTACTTTTAGTTTCAAAGAACTGGGAACAAAGGACATGTCCATTAATGAGAGAGTAGATGAATCGTTTGTGATATATGAATGCAATGGAATAACGTTGCTTTAAATTTATCAGAATACTTAACAAACTTGATAAAAAGGGGCACTCATGTAATGCATAGAGCACTAGACTTGGGGCCATGAAGAATGGGGTTCCAATCCTACATCATGTACTTACTAGATGCATGACTCTAAGGAAGTCATTTGGCATCTTTGGGCCTCAATGTCTGTCTAAGATCACTTCCAGGTCTGTCTATGATTCTCTGATCTCATCTGAGCCTAATGATAGCCCTGTTCAGTAGGTACTATAGCTATTATTGTCTTCATTCTATGAATGAGGAAATTGAGGATCCAAGAACTAATACAGCTTATCCTTGATGGCATAACTAGAAAGTAGCCATTAGGATTTGAACCTATGTCTTCCTATATGTTTATTATTGTGGTAAAAAGTGAAAGCTTTTAACAGTTGGTTAGGATAACTGAAGGACACCAGTTTTTGAAGGACCGCCCTTTCGGGGAGGAGACTGTGACGAACCGCCCCTGCATCTGCTAAGCACTCCACTTCCGGGGTGCGAGCTTAAAAGCAAGGAGAGAACGGAAGTTGGTCTCTTTTTCGCTCGCTCACTCGCTGGCTCGCTTGGCACATAGATGCTGACTCAGGTTCAACAGTGTGGTCCTTGGTGATCGGCCTGGTCCTCCATAATAGCACGTGCTTAATGCAGTTCTCAGCCTCAGAGGTGGCCTTGGGTTTTTGGTGAGTTCTATAGGGAATATAGACTAAGCTTAGATCTAAGACTATTTATTTGTATTTCTAATTTCCTATCTCTCTAATCAACATCACCTTGTTTTGTTGGCTAATTAATTCCCAAACAATAAAGGCTCTAACTAAAGCTCAGAGGCTTCTTTCACTTACTGGTCTGGGAGATATATAAGGGAAAGGTTAAAGGGTAATTTAATGCTCTTGTATCCAATTTTAAATCTCATAGTTTGGCGACCTCGGAAGGGATCTTAAGGACCTTCCCACCCTCCCTAACTTGTTTATGTAATGTTCCAAGGTCACGAAGGCAATACATGACTAGAAATATGTAGATGGACTGGTCATATACTAAATATAGGGAATAACAAGTAAACAGCAAGAGTGCAGTATGGATATTCACAAAGTATTGAAAGAATCACAATGAAACACTGAGCAGGTTGGGTGTCTTCAGTGGAAAGGTGTACACGGAAGGGGTGAGAATCATGGAAAAAAATCACATAGTAACCAACTTTCAGATCAAACTTTAAGGGTTTCAAAACTCTTGGCAGACAGATACTTAATTTGAAAGTCCTATTTCCATCTAAATTTTGTAGATGAGGATAATGAGAGTTGAGAAGATGTCCATAGTCACGTAGCTAGTAAAAATTTTAAAAAAGTATTTGAACCACTTTGCACCTCCCTTGCAGGGAATCTGTAAGGACCAAATTAGGTAAGAGAGCAGATCAGTCTTTCTATAACCTTCCTATATTAGTTGCATTGCAGCACTTACATTTTCCATTCTTGCCTATTTTCATTAAACTGCTCAGGTTGGTTCCAAATATGAAAATGCAGGAGGTGTCAGGTGGCCATCACTGTTCCTGCCAGAGGCTGCTCACCTTGACATCTGCTCACATATGTGTGTTTGTGTGTTCCTTAGTATAGGCTTCATGCCAAGGTAAGGAAAATGGCAAAGGTGATTGGGATTGATTTTTATCTTTCACCAATTTTAACGAGAAATCTAGTACCAGTTTACTATCAGGAATGTGTGACTCTGTGTGTGATCCCTCAGTCTCAGTTTCTTCATCTATAAAATGGGGATAATAATATCTCCTAAGAGCATCTAGTTGGCATAATAGATAGAGTGGTGGCCCTGGAATCAGGAAAAGAGCATCCTGAGTTCAAATCTGGCCTCAGACACTTAAGAGCTGTGAGTCCCTGCATCAGTCACTTAAAATGGTCTGCCTTGGTTCCTCAACTGTAAAATGTGCTGGAGAAGGAAATGGCAAACAACTCCAGTATCTTTGCCAAGAAAACCCCAAATGCGGTCATGAATGGTCATACAAAATTGTTAGTACTGAACAACAACACCCCATATCTCATAGTCGTTGTGAGGAGTAAGAGAGAAAGTATATGTAAAGAAATTTGTAAAACTTAAAATACCACATAGAGGCAGGTGGTAGGAGTAGAAGTTGTAGTAGTAGTATAAGGAGAAGGAGAAGAAGGAGAAGGAGAAAGAGAAGGAGGAAGAGGAGAAGGAGAAGGAGGAGGAGAAGGAATTAGTAGTATTGGTGAAATAATTCAATAAATGTTATCCTGGAATTCAAGGACCTCCACTATTACTTTATATATTATCACATAAAAGGCCTGGGAAAGACTTTAATTTAGGAAGGACAAGGTCATCTACTGCACCCTGGGCAATTTCCAGTTGTCTTGACTTATCTTGTCCCTGGACTTCAATGAGTCTGGAGGAGAGAGCAAGGCTGATGACTTTATGCATCACTCTGTATCACTCAAATCCAATTGACATGCAAGTCAAGACATCACACTAGTGATTATATTGGTCCTCTTTGAGAATGAAAGATGAACAACAACAATATTATTATATTATCATATGTCATGTGTAACGATTGGAATAACACCACCTGCTGGATACTTACTGTAGAAGAGTTCTGCCCATGAAACGAAGGTCTTTGAGGGCAAGACCAGGAGTCTTTTCTTTGGTATCAGGAAGTGACGCGGACTAGTGGGAGGAGGAAGGAGGAGACTGGGGCTCTTTCCTTTGGACTCTGGTGGAGAGCAGAGCTAGAAATGTGCTCTCCCTTTAATAGATAGGAATCTAGGCCTTTCTCTCTCTCTCTTTACCAAATTCTTATTCTCCTTAATAAATGCTTAAAAGTCTAACTCTTGCTAAAGCTTATAATTTATTGGCGACCACTCATTAGATATTTTAGACAGACTAGCTAGAATTTTAACCCTTAACATACAAATCGTCTTAAGTCTAAGCTTAGTCTATATTCCTTATAAAAACTCACCAAACTGAAAAGGCCACCTTTGGAGAGAGAGAGTCTGTGCCGCGCCGTCAGGAGTCCTGCCAAGCAGGCAAAAGGCCTACTCTCGTTCTCTCCACCCCGGAAGTCAAAAACCCGGCAGGCAGTCTGACATGCGCAGCAGGCGGACTGTTCATCTCCTCCCCAAAAGGGTGGTCCTTGAAAAACTGGCGTCTTTCAGTTATCCTAACCGACTGTTAAAAACTTTCATATTTTACCACACATGTAACATTTATACATTACTTTATATATACCCCTACTAACTTATATACCTAAACAAGGCTTATTCTCCAGTCAAACTGAAATTAGACTGTAGAACATATAGTTATTGGATGTAGGTACAAATCATAAGTTCATTACCCACCATGTATGTGACTTCAAGGCACCAGACTTCTTTGTAAATCAGTGTACACATCTTTAAGCTATGGGCACTGGCACTGAACTAGATAATCTTCAATGTTTCTCCTATTATGATTAGAAATTATATATATATATATATATATATATATATATATTACCAATGGGAGGAAAACAAGTGGAAGCCCCACATGTGTAGTGAGGCTCCCCTTTGGTGAGGCTGTCTTTGTGTGTGTGGCTCAAGAGAAACAGAAAAGACATCTCTAGCCTCTTCTCCCCCAAACTCTCATCATGGAAGATTTTCATTCCTGCAGGAAGAGAAGCAGGAGGTTAAGGCTGGAGGGCACATGTTTGGGGGGGGGGGGTGGAATAAGAGTTAGAAGTAAATCTATCAATTCCCTAAGTGATATACAAAGGTCCCATCTAACTTTGGATCACTTTCTCATTGGTGGGGGTAGGGAGAAACTCTATATTCAAGGCTTGATGTCTTTCCCACATAATACCAGTTCCACATAGCAAATAGCAAAGAAACCTATTCATCCAAATTATAGCAAAAATAGAAATCAGAGAAGGTATACATAGGAAAATATATACTAGACAATAAAGAATGAAGAAGCTTTCCTGTTGCAAGTGAAAGAATCCTGGATTTCCCTCATAGGAATGCCCTCAAAATCTCTCGAGTAGCAAGCTGGAAATAGGCACATGATGGAGACTGCCCATTCAACTCATGTCTTCTCACATTCTCTTTCCAGGAATCAGGCAGGTTTGGCTTCATTCATCTTTTCTCCTGAGACTCTCCTGAAACCATAAGAATTGGAAGTGACTTGTGATTCAAAAAGGACTTAAAGTCTTATGAGTCCCCAAATGAGAATAACTCTGAAGAGCCCCAGAAGGAAGGTGCTGAGAACTGAATCATTCACCCATGCCTTCACATAGGGTAGGGCATGTATTTACATCAACAATGAGAGAATCCCATACCAATGGGCTTTGGGAATGGGGTTACACCAACAAAATCTGACAGGAAAATCTTGTAAAAAGAAGTTCCATTTTTAAAATGACAAAATTAATTGAGGAGTGAACCTTCTACAACGTAGAAAGGGACTCTATGAACACAATTTACAAAACACTCCCTATACAATTAAGGGCAAATTCAAATAACTGGAGACACATTCATTGATTGTGGGCAGGTCCTGTCAATGTAATAAAAGTGATAATACTACCTAAATTAATTTACTTATTCAATGTCCTACCAGACTATCAAAGAATTATTTAATATAGCCATAAAATAATAATAAAATTAATCTTGAGTAATAAAAGGTCAAGAATATCAAAGCAATCAATAAAAAGTAGGGACTAAAGAGGACCTAGTGCAACGTTACCTAAAACTATACTACAGACTTGTAATCATCGAAACAAAAAGGGAGGGAGAAAGGAAGGAAGGAAGAAAATCCAGATGCTAGAAAATTATTATGTAATCTGCAAAGTAATATAATAGGGTATGTATTCTTAATTTTAATGTTAATAAATAAAATCCAAATATTTACGATTGTCAAAGCTCTTCCCAACAACATTATGAGGAGATTTAAGCATTGATAGTACTTTCTATATTTTCTTTAACTGTCCCCTATTTAGATATGAAGCAATTAAGCCTGAGAGGATATAATTAATAACTACCATTTATATAGCACTTATGTTCTAGCCTTTATGCTACTTTACTGCTATATGACTTGATCTTCACAACAACCGTGGGAGGCAGGTACTATTATTAACCCCATTTTACAGTTGAGGAAACTGAGATAAACAAAGGTTAAATGGCTTGCCCAAGGTGAGACAGTGAGTAATTGATTGAGCATACTCATAATTACTGAAAAGTATTTATTAAAGATGAGTCAATGGTAGGAACAGAAGCATAGATAAGTTCATGATTCTGAAGGAGCTTATTATGTACTTGGAAATTAATATACATGAAATATTTTAAAGAAAATTCAAGATTGTGTTATATATAAAGAACATATAACTTAGAAATTTTAAATCATCAAGCTATTCCTTTGTGTTTTTTTATGGGATCAGGGATGTAAAAGTGTAAAGATCCTCAAGGATCATATTGTTCAACCCCCCAGTTTTATAGCTGAAGAGAGGACTAGGGAGAATAAGGAGCTTTTCCATGGTCAAAAGGTGATGAATGTAAGTGATATTTGAACCCAAGTACCTCTAGGTTGCTCGATGGATAGAGTATTTGGCCTGGAGTTGAAAAGACCTGAGTTCAAATCCATCCTCAAGACACTTACTCTGACTTGAAACCAGCATTTTTTCTACTGTACTAGCTTAGTTGTCCACTATCAATAATCCCTATGGCAGATAATTTATGCAGATTTGAAGCAAAACCTGTTCTAACACCAATCCCTAGTGGCTGACACTTGCCCATTGCACCTACTCAGCCTTCAAACTTTTCATTCATCTCACCTTTGGGGCCCAGCATGGCATACTGAATGGAATGCTGGCCTAGAAGCAAAGAGTACCTGAGTTTTAATCCATTCTGAATTGTATTCTCCTCACAAAGTTACTTCTCCCTAAGCCTCATTTTCCTCATCTGCAGAATGGGGATACAAGTAGCACCTACCTCTTAGAGTCACCATGGCCTAGTAAAATAATGTTATAAAGCATAATGCAAAACTTTTAATTCTATATGCATATGAAATATCATATTTTTACCTTTTCTTTAAACAAAATAATGAAGCAACCATCTCTATCTCATGGCGAACCAATTTCTAATAGCCTTATTATCCTGGTGAATACCATCAAAAGCCTAATAAACAAGAAAAACCACTTTACTGTCAATTAAAAAAAAACTACCTCTTCAAGTTGGCCTTGGAGAAGGAGAATATTTTGGGACAATAATTAAAAAAAGAAATCACAATGTTAAACTTAGAAGAATCATTAGAGATCATTTAGTTTAACTTTCTCATTTTAGATAGGTAAAAACTGAGGCCTAGAGATAATAACAGGGCTTGATGAAGATCACACAGCAAGTTTCTGAAAGAAGCAGTATTTGAATTCAGGACTGTTGCTTTTAGGTCCAGGTTTGGTTGGTTTCTACTATATCTTGCTACCTTTCAGCAGACCAGATGGAAAACTTGAAGTAAACAATTTGTTATCCAGATGGAAATGTCATGCAAGCAATTGGGAAACAGAAAATCACTACTGATCTAGCCACACAGATGTTCATGGCTTATAATGTGTGGGTAAATTAAGCTTAATTATTAATGTCGAATTCACTATTGTTGGTCATTTCAAACTCTATCCAATTGTTTTTTTTTCAGCCAGACAAATTCTATTTCAGTACAGACGCCTTCCAAAGTGCTTACTTTGTAACTTGCTTCTAAGTAACCTAATTTTACATCTTCTTTAACTGTTCCATATGCATTAGCTTTCACTTTCAAACTACATCATAAACACATTCTGGACTGTGAACTTATCTCAGACTTCTAATTACATTGCCATTGTGGAGGAGAAAAGTGCTGAACACAGAGCAAACATTCAATAACAAGTAGATGAAAAGTTGGTTGGATGGGTGAATTAATGGAATATATGATGGATGGATGGACAAATGAATGAATAGCTTTGTTGATGAATCATTGAAAGAATAGGAGGGTCAATTAATGGAAGAAAGGAGGGAGAGAAAGATAGATGGATGAATGGATCAATGATATCTAATATGATGGATGGATGAATAAACCAATTATTAGAAAAAAGCGTGGGTGGGTGGCTACAGCATTCAGACCAAATTTTTGTGTCAAAGTGACTAGTGAAAAGATACAGTTTCCTAAAATAGATAAAGAAAAAGACCACTAATTAAAAGTAGCAAGAAGTTTACCTTTGGAAAAAAGGGGGAAAAGTCTAAAGAAAATTATCTCAGGACTTTCAATATGGTGATAAAGTCATAACAAATTTTATCTCCCATTCATCATGTCAAGTTGACAAATATTTTTAGCAACTAATTTGTGCCAAGTACTGTGTTAAAATATTTACGATACAAAGGAAGGTAAAACAAATAAACAAAAATGTAGTCTTTGTTCTCAAAGAGCTCACAGTCTCATGATGGCTATAACAAGGAAACAATTCTGAATAAATAAGATACATTCAGGATAAATAAGTGATATCATCTCAGCGGTATGGCACTAAGAATAAGGAGGAATATAAAAGGTTTCTTACAGAAGATGGAGCTTTAGTTGAGAATTGAAATAAGCCAGAATGTAGATGAGGAGGGAGAAAATTCTAGAAACAGAAAAAAGCCAGGAAAAAAGGCCTAGAGCTGAAATATGGAAGCTCTTGTGGGAGGAACAGTAAGGAAGCCAGTGTCACTAGATCACAGAGAAGAGGAATCAGAACACTGGAAAGGAAGGGAAGGATCAGGTTATGAAAGGCTTTATAAGCCAAGCAGGATTTTATATTTGATCCCAGTTTTAATAGGAAGCCAAAGTATTTTGTTTAGTATGGAAAAGAACATGTTAAATAATGAAAACAAGCAAAAAAACCCAACAACAAAATCTTTAAAAATCAACTCCATGTTGATCTACTGTGTTGGATTATATTCTTCTCACCAATGCAGTGGTACAGAAGATTTCCAGGGAACTCATGATAGAAGAGGATCTCCAAATCCAGGGGAAAAAAAAGAACCATGGAGTAGAGATGCTGAATGAACTTTTGTTCATTGTTACTTCTTTTGTTTTTGGTGGTGATGTTTTTCTATTTTGAGGTTTGTCGTCATTGCTCTGATTTTTCTCTTATAACATGACTAATGCAGAAATATGTTTAATGTTATGTATGTATGTATGTATGTATGTATATATATATATGTTTAATGTTATGTATGTATATATAACCTATATCAGATTACCTGCTGTCTAGGGGAGGGGGGAGGGAGGGGAGGGAGGGAGAAAAATCTGAAATTAGAAAGCTTGTATAAACAAAAGTTGAGAACTATCATTACATGCAATGGGAAAAAATAAAATACTTTATTAATTAAAAAAGAAATAAAAATTAAAAAATTATAGACAGGATGAAAAAAATCAACTCCAATATTTTCTAACTAAAAATCAAAATAGGCTGCAATATTATAAATATAAATGACAGAATAAAATGTGCCAAAAGGATCATGCCAGAAATACTGAGCAAGAGGAGCAAGATAAGAATATAATGATAATAATAACTTACTTGGGAATCTGAAGTTTGTAGTAATGTTTAAGCTGTCTTAAGAGAAGCAAGGAATTCTCAGACATGGAGATGCATAGGGAATGTAACTACATATGGGGGACAGACAGTTGATGCACAAACATGGAGATGACAAAGTATCCTGTGTGAGAAATAGCAATAAAACTTGTTTTCATTGTGTATAAGAATTTTTAAAGGGTATTAATATATAATAAGCTTTGAAAGATAGGTTAGAACATGTTGGATAGAGAAATAAGTACTAAGCAACCATTCACATATTTGTAGATAGTACTAATGCTCTACCTTCACCCCCAAGTTTTCCCTTATTCTTCTTGTCCAATGGGAGGCTGGATTTTAATCCAGATATGCAGACTAGAGAGGTTAAACACTTTATACTATATCAATATTAGATAACAATATTATTTTTGTTATCATACATAGAAAAAAGAATAGTAAAGTCCCCTTTGTGGAGATTTCAAATGGCTTTAGTTTTTGTATTTCACATTATTTTCAGAGGGAAAGTTTTTTTTTAATTAAAAATCATTTAACTGAACAATTTTGTCCATTTAATTCACCCAAAATGTAGCTGATGATGCTTTTCTATGGTATTCATCTTTGAGATATCCTTTTTCATGGTCCAACTGAGGTCATCTAGAATGCACCGGTGCCATATTTGCAATGTAGATATTTCTTGCCCTTTGTTAATCTCAGAAAGCCCCTAGAGATTCTGGGAGGAAATCCAAATGAAAGCAATACATATTGAGTGACATATTTTATCATATCCTTTTAGAGATTTTGAGAAGATCATTGATAATTTCTTAGTAATTTTCCACCTTTTAGTTTCTTAAGAATTTTGGGTCACATTTTAAAATGGTTTCCATGTAGCTCCTTCAAATTCATTCAACTATTCTCTAAAATGTACATTTTTATCACTTCTCTTAAGTGATGCCTGATCAATATCACCTCTTTCATTTTAGCTTCAGTGATACTTAGAAATTTATTTTTTTTAGGTAAAGAAAACTTACACCATGTTCTTTGAGGATCTTGAGAAAATGTTTCATTGAATCTTTTAATGTGTAATGTAGGTAACATACACACACACACACACACACAAACACACACACCACTTTTCCAGAATTAGCCAGTGGTAAAAATATATGGTTAAAATATTAAAATACATTTTTTCCCTTTCCTAGAATTTGTTATTTCCTTTGATGTCAATATTGCTTTTATATTATTTTAATATGGTACCCCCATCTCCACTGTTTTATTCATAAAACAGAAATATCAACCACAATCAAGTTTCCTTAGCTATTAGATTGAATTGGAGTGGTAAAATCAGAAGATTGTCTGGCTTAAAATTACGATTTTATGGTACCATGGCCATGCAATCCTTTTGGTCCTTGGTTTTCTTATCTGTGAAATGAAGAAATTGGACCAAATGGCTTTTGAAGGCCCTTTTTGTTCCACAGCTATGTTTGAATGAGTACATTTTTTTTTACTGTGATGTCAATGTGTGTGCACATATATATGTACACATGTGTGTACATACATATAATGTGTATGTAAGTGAACATACATGCACTGAGATGTTAAGAAACTCATGAGACATTCTAAGAATTTAAGTAGAAAACATCAATGGAATTAGAAATAAGGTTTTATAAATACATTTTTTTAATCAAATGACCCTAATGATGTCCAGAGCACAACCAACAGAGTTGCCAGCTGCTTATTGAATATTTCTCTTCATTACTGAAGACAAAGACACACACCCCAGCATATTTTGCCATGTATTTTATCCACGAAGCATATAGGATAGGATTTAGAATATTCAAGAATAAAACAATTAGTGATTTCTCACCACCTCCTTCCCTGCCATTTCTTATTACCAATACATATTTCCTAAGGGATTAAGAAATATTCAATTGGGGCAGCTAGATGGCACAGTGGATGGAGCACCGGCCCTGGAGTCAGGAGTACCTGAGTTCAAATCCAGCCTCAGACACTTAACACTTACTAGCTGTGTGACCCTGGGCAAGTCATTTAACCCCAATTGCCTCACTAAAAAAAAAAAAAAAAGAAAGGAATATTGAATTTCATCTCCATTGAGTTGCACACTGATTCAGTGTGTCATAAAAGTCTTAATACAACTTCGAGTTATAATAACTAGTATGTTAGTTTAAATAATCATATAATTTCAAATGACACTAAGACTTTAGGAACACTATGTGTATATACAGATGTATGAGTATATATATATGTATATATATATTCACAAAATTAAAACGCATAGAAATTGTTATCTGTTAAGAAGTGAAATGAATTTAAAAAGTCATGGTTAAGTTTAAAGAGAGACACAGGAACAAATAACTACATATTTGATGTTTAAGCTAAGTTGCTATTTAAGTAACCCTTTACCATTGACTTCAGGTCAAACACTCAGTGCCTGGTGTGTTCCTGGCACCTTACTGAAGCCAGAAATACTAAGAAAAGGGCAGAGACTAAGCAATCTGAACCCTCCTGGAGCTTCAAGGTAGAGCGGGAGGCATCTAGAGAAACCCAGACACTTGTCAAGCTGTAACAAAGGCCAAGGAAGGAAATGGTTTGTGATTTGAGTTTCATATAAAATACAATTTGTTCTTTATATATTGAAAGAGAAGGAAAAGGAAGCTAAAAGGGAGAGGAATTAATTTGTCTTTCCAAGGTAACTGGTGGTAAAGAGAATTAATATTCAAACTTATCTTTTTTGACTCACTAGTATATAAATTCCTTGAGCCCATAAGTGCTTCCATTTTTGCATTTAAATGCCAGTACTGAAAAGAATCTGATATCCAGTAGGCACTTAATAAGTGCTTACTGCATTAAAGTGAAGGCTATTTAAATAAGCAAACTAAAATTATCCAAGAAATGTTTTGAACAGATTCTAAAAGTCAACCAACCAATCAACAAATGTGTATTAAGAACTGGCAATATAACAAGCAAAATGCTAAGTGCTGAGGATACAAAGGAAAAAGTAAAAATGCCCCTGCCCTCTAAGAGCTAACACTCTAATGGGGGGGGGGATCTACAGATACATAGATAGGAGAGATAGATAGAAAATAGTTATATAGGAAGGATAGATGCATAGATGATAGATAATTTTTAGAAAAGATAAATAACAGAAGAGAGATTAATAGATAATAGATATACAGACTGAAAGAAACTACAGAAACCTAGGTACCATCACAGTACACCATATCTTTCTCCTTATTATTAACTTTATACTCCTATCTATTCTCTGACTATGTATATGCATCTCTCTCTCCCTCTCCCTCTGTGTGTGTATATATATATATATATATGTATATGTATATGTATGTATATGTATATGTGTGTGTAGGCATGAATGTATATGGAGATGGTGTGCACATGTATGTATGTATATAAATACACACATAACATTTTCCTGTGTCTACAAATAAAGTAAATCACAAAATCTGAGAATAATAATGATCACAGGTCTCTCTACTCCCAGAACTGTAACATGAGTATGTGTAACTAAACAGACACTGAAGATGTTCAGTCAATTTGGACTCGGCCTGAATAGGAAGGGCTAAGCTAATTGTATTGCACTTCAGAAAGTGTTCAGTGCTTTTATTGGTAACAAGCATCTTCCTGAAACAAAAGGCCATAATTATAATGTCATTTTCCTTACATAGGCTCATCAATCATGGAAGACCACATTTTCTGAAGAATTAAAGCCACATATAACTGAAGGGCCACAGAACCCATGGTGGGTATAAAATCACTATCCTATATTTCCAGCAAAGAACTAGATGCACCAGGAGTAGCACACAAGATGTCTTCAAAGAGATGTACAGCCAGAAAAAAAAATATGGGTGAATCTTGTAGTGAGAGCAAGGGAAAACTGTGCCTGCATTCCCCACTGGAGTCCCATAATGCCAAAAGGAAGATTTCCAAGTATTTTTGATGCACGCAATGTGGAGGATCTATGGAAAGACACAGAATTTCAAGGCATTAGCATGCATGTATGGTGTGTTGGATGGAATATCTTCATTTAAAAGATCATAGATTGATCAAAATATCCAAGTAAAAATGTAAAAAGTCAAGTCAGATTCACCCAATGTTTCTTTGGTGACTAGAAAACTCATTCAATGGCTATTAATCTCCAAATTCTAACTAATGCTCAAGGACAAGTTCATTGAACTGCCAAATGCAAAGTCAAATGTTAGAAATCCTCCATCAAGTTGCATCTCACCTATCCCTTGGAAGTAGATTCCCTGCCTTTGGCCATAGAAACTTAGCAATTCTCCCTTCCTGAAACAGTTCAAATGCAGATTAAAACCTGTGTCTAATGAAATGTCATGTTCCTATCCTCAGGAATTCCTACACAAGCTGTTTCTCACTCCTCAGAGCAGGAGGAAATTCCTCCTGCAGGTTCCAGGTGAAAAATCAATTATAGCATGCAACCAGGCCAAAAGAAAGGTGAAGAAACATCTGTGTTCACCCAGTCAGTGTCTGCTTTGCTTAATTCTCGGTTAAAGCTTCTCTTTCTAGGAAAAATCATACAGATAGCTATTCGCCTTTAGCGTTCACTTATGATACATGAAGGGGGGAAACACTCTTCATAATGGGCCTCTGGGAACTTGATTTCTTTTTTCCTGGTACAAATTGGAAGCCATCAGTCTCACCTCTGATGATTTATTTCCAAAGACCTTTCTTAACCATCTGTTACGTACAATGCGTTATGCTAGGCACGGGGGTTAAAAGGTCAAAACAGAACTAAATACAAAATAATTCAAAGACAGAGACAGAAGTAGTGACTGCAGTGAGTCATGAAATGCTCCATTCAAGAGGAGGCACCTGAACTGAACCTTGATGGGATTCAGGAAGGCAGACATGAGTAGGGGCCACATTCTAGTCATGCAGACTGGCCTGTGCATAAAAGCCCACTAGCCCAGCATTCCAGGGAACTGAAGTCTCATCCTTCCAATTCCATGAGTTACTCATGGGAATCTAAACACATCATATGAGTGTAGAATTGGAGAGTTGGAAGGTGATCCAAAGATGATGTATTCTGATGCCCTCCTTTGGCAGATGGAAGTTGTGGAGGGGGGTAAAGCCTAAAGAGGTTATTCCATTTGTCCAAGGTTATACCACTGCTTGGTGACAGAACTCAAAACGTGATCCAGCTCTTCTGACTACTAGCCTGGGATTTTTTTTTTCACTTAACAATTATCTCTTTGGGCATTGTTTTCGTCAGCTTTCAAATAAAGGAGTTGAATCAGATGGTCTCTGACATACCTTACAATTCCCAAATTCTATGATTCTATGAATTATGGCATTAACTATGTTATTGTCACTGGTAATATGAGTGTTTCCATGAGAACACAAATCCTCTAAGCATCACATGTTTTCAAGGGAAATGGAAATATTTCAAACAGAGACTTCAGCCATTCAGCACAGAGCTGAGGCCAAAGGAATTCATCTCATGCTAAATGCTTGCTTCGACAACCTCAAATGGGTTAGATGGAATTCACATTTCTGCCTGTATTCCTAAGCTAATGAAAAATGATATTGACAACATTTATATCATCAATGATCTTTCACTGCCAAAACAGTTTTCAGGTATCCCATTATTAAACATGACTCCCATTACAGTGGCTCCCCAACTATTTTCCCCTGGAGTGATTACTGATATATTCTCCTTCCTCCATTATGGTATACTAATATATGAATGGCTTAAGTTCTACCTGCCATACATAGTTGCAACTAGGTAGTGCTATGAATAACGATACAAACAACAACATTTATATAGCACATACTATGTACAAAGGAAGCAAATAAGGGCATCTAAGAAATAATGGATAAAAGCTAGGCCCAGAGTCAGGAAACTTGAGTTGAAATGTGACCTTAGACATTCACTAGCTGTGTGACACTGGGCAAGTCACTTAATCCTGTTTGCTTTAGTTTTCTTATCTGTAAAATAAACTGGAGAAGGAAATGACACACCAAAGAAACTGCAAATGGGATCACAAAGTGTCAAACACAAGTGAGACTATTGAAAAACACTATGTTTCAGACACTGTGCTAAGTGTTTTACATAAATTATCTCATTTCATCTCCACAACAACCCCATGTGGTAAATGCTATTATTACCCCAATTTTATAGATAAAAACAAAAAACTAAGACAAGTAAAGGTGAAGTTGCTTGACCAAGGTCACATAAATAGGTTAAGGCTGGATTTTGAATCAGGATTTCTTTTTTCTGTTTGTTTGTTTGCCCCAGGGCAATGAGGGTTAAGTGACTTGCCCAGGGTCACACAGCTAGTAGGTGTCAAGTGTCTGAGGTCGGATTTGAACCCAGGTCCTCCTGAATCCAGGGTCAGTGCTTTATCTACTTCACCATCTAGCTGCCCCTGAATCAGGATTTCTTGACCCAAAGTTTTAGTCATTGTACACTATGCCATGCTTCCTCTATTTATTGCTTCTTTAAACTTTATTGCAACAAACACTTTTCCAAGTTGAGTGATTGCTAGCCTATCACAGAAGTACAGAGTAAGAAGACACTAAAGAAATCATCTAGGATCCAGTTCTGGTCATACATGAACAGGAATTTCTTCTATCTGTTCTCTCACAGTCTTCATATTCCATCTGAAGACATGCAATGATAGGCAGTTCAGCACTTCTGAAGCACTTCTGATTCCACTTTGGGATAGGTCTGAATTTTAGGAAAGCTGACATCCAATTGAACTTACATCAACTTCTGTGTATCTTAAATCCATTAGTCTTGGTTTTACCTTGGTCCAAGAAGAATAAAACTAAACGTTCCAAAAGTCACACTCTTTAAGCTATACTTGGTGACAAGTGGTAATGCTTGAGCTCCCAAGCCCCAATCAGCATATTTTCCATTTACAAACATTCAATAAACTAAATTGTCTCTTTAGAAAATATACTTGGGGGGCAGCTAGGTGACGCAGCAGATAGAGCACTGGTCCTAGAGTCAGGAGTACCTGAGTTCAAAACCGACCTCAGACCCTTAACACTTACTAGCTGTGTGACCCTGGGCAAGTCACTTAACCCCGATTGTCTCACTAAAAAAAAAATACTTGGGGGGCAGCTAGTTGGCATAGTGGATAAAGCACTGGCCCCGGCCTCAGGAAGACCTGAGTTCAAATCCTACCTCAGACACTTGACACTCACTGGCTGTGTGACCTTGGGCAAGCCACTTGACCCTCATTGCCCCAACAAAAAAGAAAATATACTTAAATGACATGAGAAGAAGAATAGTTATGAAGCATTCATCACATCCCTCCAAACCTGGGTTGCAATATTCTGCAACACATCAAGAGTGAGGAAAGCAAATTGTAGTCTTTAACTTAAAGTCTTATGGTAGTAACAAACACCTTTAGGAAACATATGTGGCCAAGGACCCTAGATGATCTTTCTTTCTCTGTGGAGTTATCACAAAGTTCCTAGTGGTGCAGGGCAGAACAAGTTGCTCACTCAAATTGTACTAGCTCTCCTGAAGGCCTGATGTCTCTTGTCTTTACTTGTTGGGCCAGGCAGGTCACTCAGCTGGTAGTTTGACCCTTCCAAGCCATGAGTGCTTCCTGGCTATGCTAGTTCACTCAGCTAGTAGTGGACTGGCCTTCGCAAAGCTCTTGACTACATATTCCAAAGAGTGACATTCCTGATGTACAGGTCAATCATCTGGAATCTTGGGATTTACTTGCTGCTGTATCTCCCACCACCAGCTTCATTCATAGTCCAGTGTTATGGTGATCTCTTCAACTGGATGCTTCCTGTACTATTGCAGAAGGGATAAAGGACTTTATCCTAGGCAGAAGACTCCCCATTAGCACCTTGAATTTGATGAGTGTAACTTCACAGAGAGGCTGTGGGAGAGGAATAGCTTCTCCTGTTCAAAAATTCCTCTGGATTCAGAGTTGGGCTTCATCAGTGAACGAGAGGGGTTTCCAGTTCAATTTCCCAGATTCCTGTCGGGTCTTATGCATGAGTGACTGAGGTCAAAGGTAGTTGGAATCTGTGTCCTGGCACAAGTTCATTGTTGCTGTTGGCCTTTCCACATGCATTTGATTTATTCAAAGGCTTGGACCATTCCAAGGGATGTAATTTGCACTTGAAGGGCCTTAGCATTATATTTCCTTACCTCTTACTTGGTCCTTTCCAAATTCAACTTTGCTAGAGGCTGCACAGGACACATCCTTGCACAAATAACTTCCCATTAATTATTTGAACATGACATTCATGCCTCCTCCAAGTCTTCTCTTCTCCCTTCCACACATTCCCAAAGCTTTCAATTGCTCCTTTCATGGAATGTTGTCTAGCATCCTCCCATCTTGGTTCTCCTGTCTAACTTATTTCTGACTAAGATGGGACACCCAGCATTGCGTAAAATACTACAAATGTGGTCTGACCAGAGTAGGGAAAATATGTTGCAATAGAAAATTCATTGGATTTATATTCAGAGGGACTGTGGGTAAAATTATGGCTCTAAGGGGCAGCTGGATGGTGCAGTGGATGGAGCACTGACCCTGGAGTCAGGAGTACCTGAGTTCAAATCCAGCCTCAGACCCTTAACACTTACGAGCTGTGTGACCCTGGGCAAGTCACAACCCCAATTGCCTCACTAAAAAAAATTATGGCTCTATTACTTACAATCTGGCTAAGATGAGGCAAGTCATTTCTCTGAGCCTCAGTTTCCTAATTTATAAAAAAGGGGATTTGGATTAATTTACTTCTTTCTTTTGTTTGCTTGTTTTCTTTTTTGTTTTGTTTTTTTTTTTGGGTGGGGGGATTTTTTGCGGGGCAATGAGGTTTAAGTGACTTGCCCAGGGTCACACAGCTAATAAGTGTTAAGTGTCTGAGGCCAGATTTGAACTCAGGTACTCCTGACTCCAGGGCCAGTACTTTATCCACTGTGCCACCTAGCTGCCCCCGGATTAATTGATTTCTAAGGCTACTTCCAACATTAAATCATGACGGTAGGATCTAATTTTTATTTTTTTATTTTTTGCCTAAGAGCATATTAGCTCATTTAGCTACCATCATAGTCTTGAATGATACTCAGCTCAAAGTCTGCTAATATGCTCAAGTATTTTTACATAAACATTGGTCTATCCACCCCCTTATATCCTACACTTATTAAGGAGGCTTTTAATCTAAATATAAGACTTTAGATGTATCCCAATTAAATTTCTTTTATTTCATTCAGCCTGTCATTCTGGTCTGAAGGGGTATTTTTGGATCCTGACTTTATTGTATTACCTGTTTGCTATCCTTAACAGTATCACATCAGGGGCAGCTAGGTGGAGCAGTAGATAAAGCACTGGTCCTGGAGTCAGGAGTACCTGAGTTCAAATCCGGCCTCAGACACTTAACACTTACTAGCTGTGTGACCCTGGCCAAGTCACTTAACCCCAATTGCCTCACTAAAAAAATTAAAAACAAAAAAACCCAAAACAGTATCACATCGAATGTTAATTCAATGAGGGCATTTACTATGATTTTGCCCAACTCATTGATAAAAATGTCAAATATAAGAGGTTCATAAATGGAATACAGAACAATTCCACTAAAGATTTCCTTCCTTATTGACAATCAATTATGAATTGTTACTCATTGGGTCCAATCATTCAACAATTCTCATCTAACAATTATCCATTTCTCGAGAAATATAGAATTTCCTTGAGCTAACTATATAATAATCCTATGAGACTGGTCTGGAATGACATATCTTTAGTGAATCCATGTTGGTTAACATTGATCACTACTTCCTTCTACAATTCCTCATGAACAAGTTCTTTAGTAATACATTCATGAGTTTTTCACATGTAAAATTCAAGTTCAATGATCTAAATTTTGAATGATCCATTTACTTCATCTTTGTAAAAATCACAATATGTTTTACTCTCTCCAGTCCTGTAGCACCTCCAACATTCTCCACAGTTTTGCAGAGATCACTAATAACAGCTCTACAATCACATCCACTAGCTTTTGGAGTACCCCAGATTATAATATTTTCAGGCTTGAAGATTTAGACTCACTGACAGCAGCCAAGTGCCATAGACTCACTTAAATTGGTTTTCTACTCGCTGTCAATCATTGTTGTTCTACCCTTCCCATTCAGAGCAGCATTGTTCTGGGTTGAGAAACAAAAGCACAATGATTTTACCATCTCCCCATGTTTTATTCTTCATGTAGGTAAATGACAGTGCACTCTGACATTGACTGATTTATGCCATATTACTCACAGCACTGCAAATCCTAAAGGAGACATTTGGTTTATCTACACAAAGACAAATCATTGGTCATGGCAGAAACACTGTGTAGTCAAAAACACTTATTGGCAAGATTTTGTTGGTGAGGGGAGAGGGCTTATTATCTTACACTTTATACAACAGCCCTACAGTTCCTGGCTTAGTCTGACACAGAGAGAACTTCACTTACTGAAATAGTATGTTTGTCATATTTGTTTTTCATATATTTGGGGGCTTAGTCCCTTTAAGCTACTTCAGGACCTTTTTGCAAAGTACATGAAAGATAGACCAGGGTATTGGAAAGCTAGATTCTACTCATGATTCTGATATTAACTCTCCATGAAGTACTAGGTGCCTCAGTTTGCTTCTCCATGGCTATTGGTTTTCTCATCTATAAAATAAGGTTTGGTTGGATAAATTCTAAGTTCTTTTTTGGGTCTAATGTACTATGATTTCTCTAAAAGAAGCTATGGCCAAAATTCCTGTGGGCAGTGCAGATTTCCCAAAAAAAAAACCTAATGGCAATATCTCAGTTAGTGGACTGACTATGGTCCTACTGTCATGCACTCTTTTGTTTGTAAAGTCTTTTTAAGAGAGGTGACAATCTTGCTCCATAATGGATAGCTTTAGTCTTTGGCTGACATTCTAAACCAACTTCCCCTCTGCCTCCATTCTCTTTGGTGTCACCAATATATTTTCAGGGATGATTAAATGTTTCTGAAATAATGTTCATGCATAAGGAATCAATACTCATTCAAAATAATAGATGTAAAAATCCCTGGAACTTTCACCATGGATAATTTTCTTTGTTTTTTGGTTTTATTAGTCATTCAATTATAGCTCTGGAATAAAGAAAAGGAAAAAAAAATCACATAATTATTCAGGCAAACATTTTGAGAGTTCTGGGAACACTTAGACAAAATAATATGACAATTTAAAAGATGTGTATTTGAGAGGGGGTGCTCTAAATATCTGTGGCTGAGCCAATATTTGATGTGTAAGGTGATGTCACATGAAATAAATTTAGTAATGAAATCAATTAAGCTTTCCCTTGTTAGTAACTGTACAGTTCAATCACTCTTGGTAATACCATTACAACTGGCACCTACATAGCTGGAACTATAGAGGGAAGAGAGGGGTCATTTGAACTCCCTTCCTCCCTCCAAATAACAAGAGTCCAGGCCCCATCACAGTCTTATAACTGGACTGAGACAGCAATATTTTGTTAATAGGCCAGGACCTACTTAATTCAAAACTGACTAGCTCTTTGAAAAGCATGAGAAGAGTCTTCCATTGGATCTCAGGGCTGAGAAAGTAGAAGGCTCAATGGTGGCGGTTAATTATAAAACTCTCAAGAACTCTGAGGAACATGCCAGATTCCTAACAAGAAAAGACCTATGAAACTGGAGGAAGTAAGGAAATATACACTAATCTTCTGAGGAGCTGTTAGCGTGTCATTCCTTGACTCTTGGTCTTCTTCACTCAGGAAAGAGAAAACATAAACATTCTATTTAAGTTCTTTTCTGCGCTGTCAGGCAGGTATATTCCCAGGTTTTAGGAAAGGTCTAAAAGCTTCCTTCCCCTAGCCACCTGCAAGATAAAGACTGATTCATAGTATATTACCATATTTTTTTCAGGAATGCTTATGGGCACCACATTTTAATTGTTCTCCATTGTTGATTATAGATTCCATTTATTAAAAAAGTAATTTGTACAGATCGGTGTGTTTGTACTGAGCTAGAAATATGACCCCAAATCTATGCCCTTACTCATTATTAAGTCCCTCTTTCTCTCTTTCTTCCTGCCCTTTTACCTGACTGTCTCTGTATTTGTTCTTCTTTCTTTCTCTGTCTCCATCTCAAAAGGATTTATCATGAGAAAAAAAAATTCAAAGGACATGTAATTGACCAAAATATAAGGTGTTCACTACATAACAGTGCTTAATTGCTTTATGTTTACACAATAAATATATGTATGCATGTGTGTGTGTGTGTGTGTGTTGGCAAGGAAATGATGGTTAAGTGACCTGCCCAGGGTCACAAAGCTAATGAGTTTCAAGTGTCTGAGGCCAGACTTAAACTCAGGTCCTCCTGAATCCAGGGCTGGTGCTTTATCCACTATGCCACCTAGCTGCCCCCTACATCATATATATTCTTATATGAACACATATTCCCCAGTAGAATTAAGCTCCTTCCATGGCAGAAGGGATTGTTTCCTCCTCCTCCTCCTCCTCCTCCTCCTCCTCTTCCTCCTCCTTCTTCTTCTTCTTCTTCTTCTTCTTCTTCTTCTTCTTCTTCTTCTTCTTCTTCTTCTTCTTCTTCTTCTTCTTCTTTTTTTGTACAACCATTGGGCCAAAAAGTGACTTTCACATAACAAAAATTTAATAATTAGTTGGTGATTGATTGATTGCATGAATATTCAATGATGGTGTATAGTCGATAGAGTTCTAAACTCAGAATCAGAAAGACACAGGTTCAAACATTTTATCTACCTATTGATAACTTGATCATGAGTGAGTTGCTTAAGTTCTTTAAGTATCTTTTCTTTTCTATAAAAAAGGAATTAAAAATATCTATAGTAGTCACTTAGTGGGACTGTGGTAAGATTCAAATGAGATAATATATAAAATCTGTGTCTCTGTCTCTTTTTTCCCTATCTTTCTGTCTCTCTCTCTTGAATATGTCCCTATAGGTGCCCCTTCCCAGCTACCTAAAATCATGCCCATGTCTACCCTGTGGTTAATATCTCCTCAACAGATCCTCTCATCCCTGATAGCTATCATCCTGTATCTCTCCTCCTTTTCTCAGCCAAGGCCCTTGAGAAAGCCAATTAGTTATACTCAATATTTCCACTTCCTCTTCTCTGACTCTTCTCAGCCCTCTGCAATCAGGCTTCTGATTTCATCACTCAGCTGAAATTGTTCTCTCTAATGTCATCAACAATTTCCTAATTGCCAAGTCAAACAGCCTTTCCTCAATCCAGATACTTCATTGTTCTACTTTTTTTTTTCTTTCAATTATCAGGCATTTATTTTTTCTCCCCCTACCTCCCACTCCCACTGGAAAAAAATTAAAACCAAACACTTGTAACAAATAAGCATATTTGAGTAAAACAAATTCTAATATCTTTCATGGCCAAAAGTTCATTTTTCACTCTGCATACAAGTTCATTACCTCTTGGACTAGTATTCTTGCCCACCAGTCTTTTTTTTTTTTTTTTTAGGGCAATGAGGGTTAAGTGACTTGCCCAGGGAGGGTCACACAGCTAGTAAGTGTTAAGTGTCTGAGGCCAGATTTGAACTCAGGTACTCCTGAATTCAGGGCCAGTGCTTTATCCATTGTTCCACCTAGCTGCCCCCCACCAGTCCTTTTGAGTCATGGTTAACTATGGTTAATTGATAAACATTCTTAAGTCTTTCAAATAATTATTTTTTTGTATTAACAATATTCTTCTATAACTTGGTTCTCTTGATTTTGCTCCTCTTCCTGAGTCTCCCCAGGTTCCTGACCAGTGGCATCAAATAAACAGAAAGAGATCTTTGATGTATATTAACTTAGAAAATATCGAATTAACACTATCTGTATAGGGAAGGTAGGTTGTACAGTGGATAAGGGCCTAGAATCAGGAAAAAACAAATTCTAATCTAATCTAATCTAAGACACTTTCTAGCTGAGTGACCCTAAATTACTTAATCCTGTTTACCTCAGTTTTCTCGTCTTTAAAATGAACTGAAGAAGGAAATGACAAATCATTCAACATCTTTGTCAATAAGACCCCAAGTGGAGTCACAAAGAAATGGACACAACTGAACAACAAATGTTGTGTTTTCATTTTATTAAACATTTTCAAATTTCATTTTAATCTGGTTCAGCTTCACTTTAGAGTTTTTGCAGACCGCTCCAGCTAGAAGTCTGACACCTCTGTCCTATATCAGTCCTAAAACCAAACCTCTGGCTATTGGCTACCTGCTGTTTCAGGACCTTTACCAGTGCTCTGGAGGCTTTATGCAAATAATTTTCAGATTAATTTATCTAGTCCTAATATCTCAGCTGACCTCCAGTCTTACATCACCAACTGCCTATTGGACAACATGAATTGGATGGTTGATTGATATCTCAAGTTTAACATGTCCAATACAAAATTGATTTTTTCATCCCACACCTGAGTACCATCTGTGATCTTGCCCATTCTTTTGCATGTTTCTACTTTGAGATTCCTTGAAATTCATGTCCTAAATATTTTTGGGGCAGCTAGATGGCACAGTGGTTAGAGTCCTGGACCTGAAGTAAGGAATACTCATCTCTGAGAGTTCAAATTTGGCAGTAGACACTTACTACCATCTGTGTGACTCTGGACGTAACTTAAATTGTTCATCTGCAAAATTAAACTAGAGAAGGAATTGGCAAATCACTCCATTATCATTGCCAAAAAAAACCCAAAGTAGGTCATGAAGAATTGTATGTGACTGAAACAACAACAAAGTAATTTTTATCTTTGTGTTGCCTTCAGCATTTCTTCTGAGTTTATGTAGTCAACTCCAGCTACTCTTCCCAACTTCGTTTTCTTAAGAACCATTGAAAGAGTTCTCTCTAGCCACCTCTTCCACAACCTCTTCACCAACATCTTTAATGACCATGTAACAAACCTTGACCTAGAGAATTCATCCCTAGGAACTCATTCTCCTTATTGGCAATGGCTTTTCCCTAAACAACAGTTGACCCGCCATTTCCTGAAATAGTTGGTAATCCAACAACCACTACTTTTGTGCACAGCAGTTGATGATCTGACGTACCATGAATGAATTAATATGCATTTATTAGGCACTTACTATGTTGCAAGCACCGTTCTAAATGTTGAACGTACAGATAGAAAAGCAAATATAGTTTCTTCCTAATGACTGTCATTTCAGACAAACCCCAACCATGAGGATTCTTTCCTACATGACTGAACAGTTTCTTCATTTTATTCACCAACATTATGCCACTGTCTTCAGACACTTTCATTCCTTCCTTCCACTTCTGGAACTATGAACCATGACCAAGAAGTTCAGCCATTATTCCTGAATGGGATGCATTACATAATACCCTTTAACTCTACTTATCATCTGTTTACCTTTCACCAAAATGCATCTTCCTGGCCACAACTCTCCCACAAGTCTGTTCAATGCAGAAGGATGTTAGCTCCTTGAGAGCAGGGACTTTATTTGCTTTTGGATCTGTATCCCTAACATTTAACACAGTGTTTGACACATAATACTAAATAAGTCCATTTTCCTTCATGGTATATAAGCTCATCAAATAGTGTAATCTAAAGGTAATGGTTATAGCATCATCAAAAATAAAAATATTTTGCTTTAAAGTCAATAGCAAATATCTTCCATTGCTGTTGCTATTTATTGTTTTAGTTATTATCCTCCTCCTCCTCCAGCACATCCTCATCACTATTCTTCTGATTTCATATTTAAATGTGCTCAAATTGTCTGACACTTCAGCCTCATGTCAATATCTCTTCAGGTTTTCTCCCCCTCTTTCACTTGCAAGTAAATCCTTCTCCTTACCCTCTCTCATAATGCTTTGCAAATGGATTTGAACTATAGGGTTTTTGTTTGTTTTTCAGATCTCTTCACTTGAAAAGGAGATCACAAACTTGTGTCAGATATGGTTATATCACAGCTCCTCCTCTGACCACAGTGGTCTTCATTAATGTCAATTATGCCACTCCCCATTCACAGGTCATTATTGGCACTATGCTGTACCTTCATTACCTTGACTATCTTGCATTGGTTAACCTTCTCCAAGAAATCGAAATGATAAAAATCAATGAGTGGGGGCAGCTGGGTGGCACAGTGGGTAGAGCACCGGCCTTGGATTCAGGAGGATCTGAGTTCAAATCTGACCTCAGACATTTAACATTTACTAGGTGTGTTACCCTGGGCAAGTCACTTAACCCCAATTGCCTCACCAAAGCAAAACAAAACAAAACAAAACAAAAAATCAAGGAATGAACTTTTGTCTATTTGCCATTTTTAGAGTGAACAGATTACTTAAACAGGTTATGCTGAAGTCGCTGGAATTATATGCAATATTTTTTAATTGTATTATTTTTTCTAATTTGATACTTTCTTGATTTTTCATTTTAACCAGTTAATGATGCCATTACACCTGGGAAGGTAATTCCCAAATCATTCCCACATTTATAAACAGTCATATCCTGTCTATTTAAAAATGCTGATTTCATATTTTTTAAAACGTGTACTTAATATAATATTTTTTTCTTTTCCTAATTATATGTAAAGATATTTTTTGAGTTCTGAATGTTTTCTCCCACCCTTCCTTCCCTCCTTCACCATGTGGCCAGTAAGCAATTTGATATAGTTTATACATTACAAACATGTCAAACATATTTTCACATTAATCATATTGTAAGAAAACAATCATAACAAAGGGAAAAATACAAGAAAGAATAAACAAGAACAATAAAAAAGTAACAACAAAAGTGAAACTATTATGCTTCAATCTGCAGTCAGACTCCATAGTTCTTTTTCTTAATGTGGAGAGCATTTTTCACCATAAGTCTTTTGGCATTGTCTTGCATCATTGTATTGCTGAGAAGTTAAGTTTATCATATTGATCATCACATAATGTTGTTAGTACTATGCACAATGTTCTCTTGGTTCTGCTCATTTCACTCATAAACAATTCATGTAAACCATTCCAGGTTTTTCTAAAATCTATCTGCTTATAATTTCTTCCAGCACAATAGTATTCCTTTATATTTATATACCACAACATGTTTAGCTATTCCCCAATTGATGGGCATCCCTCAATTTCTAATTCTTTGCTACCACAAAAAAGAGCAGTTATAAATATTGTTCTTCATGTGGGTCCTTTTTCCCTTTTTATGATCTCTTTGGGACATAGACCCAGTACTGGTATTGGAGGGTTGATTTCATTTTTATTGTTTGGTGTTACCTAATGTAAAGAATTAATTGTTATTTGAGGTTTTTATGCCTTGGCATGCACTGGCCTGGGGCTCTGCAAACCGCAGGGTGCTCCACCCACTGGTTGTAGCCATTGCCAGATCTCTGGCACCTCAACTCATCACCACTCGCCAACGCCTACAAGGGCCTGGCAAAATTATATTGATTGGAAGCTTAGTGAGGGCAGTCATGTGACTGTCAGAGCGACTGTCCCATTGGTTGGGGCTGTGTGGGGTGTTTCTGGGTTTGGGGGAGAAGAATTAGGCATTCTAGTGGAAGCTGGAGAGTGACAGGCTTTCTGCTGCATATTTTCAGTTGATTCCTGGGCGCTGGTATTTTTCAGGTATTATAATTTCCCTTTCCCCATTTTATTTCCTTTCTCTTGATCCTACTGATCCTGTTTGTGTGTGTGTGTGTGTGTGTGTGTGTGTGTGTGTGTGTGTGTGTGTGTTTAAGTTCGTTCTTGTTAAAATAAATCTTGTTCTGTTTTGAGGGAGACTGCCGGTCTCCTTTCTTGCCCCAATATTGCGACGAGCCGCTTAACTAGCACTCCCCAATTAAAAATTGGTCCCCACACTACCCACATCCATAATTCTCCAACCTTCTTTATCTTTTTTTTGAAAATCCTATTTTATTGGCTTCATACACTTGCCAATGCTTCTCTCCTTCCTTTTTTAAAAATAAAAGTATTTTTATTATTTTCCAGTTACATGTAGAGATAGTTTTCAACATTTGTTCTTATAAGATTTTCAATTTCACGTTTTTCTCCCTCCTTCCCCTCCCTCCAGCCCTCCCATCAGTATTCTTCTTTCAGAAAGTACTTATGATACACTGAATTCCCCAAATCTTTTTTTTAATTTCTTGATTTTCAACAATATTTTTCATATTAGTTCCCCATCCATCCTCTCCTATGTTCATTTTTGCATCAAAATCACTAAATATCAAAATCCATGTTTACATAGTTTGAAGAACCTTGCCAAGTTCTTCACAGATTCTACTTGTTCATTCTCTGGAGCATCTGTTGTTATATAAGCTGCAATTAGTTTCATAGTGGCCTGTCTGATTATGTGTGTTTTGAGCATTTCAAGGCAAAATAGCCAAGCATTGCATGAAATCCCTTGTTGTCCTAGGGCTCTTCATGAAACCAACCCAGACAAGTCTTTTATTCATCTATCCTACAAGAACTTATAAGCTGTCCTCGAATTCACTGACACTTTCTTTATGAAATCTCTTTTCTTCTATGGTGAGAATGCCAGGGCAGATGTGAATCTATTTCTACAATGTATATGATCTCATGAGTAATAAAGATCATATTCAAATATTCCAAGGGTGAAATGAACATGAATATATAATGAAAGTACCAGAAGATTTTCAGAACTTTCCACCTTTCTACACCTCTGCCAACATCACTGCAGCAATCAAAAAGGATGATGGCAAACTCTATTTTTGTCTTTTGCATATGTTGGCTATAGCCAAGATAAACTTATTGATGTGACCATACTTCTGGGGATGACCTTCTCTGTACTGAGACTGTTTTTTGGAAAGTGTGCATAAGATCACTTGACAAGTTCCTATTTAAGATCTTTTGAGCCAGGTAAGACCTACTAAAACTTAAATTTCACTGACACCTTTTTCAGGATCCCAGGCTCACCATATCCAATGGGGAAGGAAAATATGGCTTCTTTGAATATGTCCAGACATTATACCTCTAATTATAGACAATAACTACTTTTGTTGGCTATTTCACCCTAAATACTCATATTAACCCTGCAGTATACTAGAATTTCCTGAGCTTTTTTGCATAAGTTGCTGTAAAGCCATGACTCTTCTATTCTTGGAACTCTAAGTAAAACAATTTATAATTATCCTTATTGAATTTCATCATGTGAGATATATGTTCTTTTAAGTATTAATTAATTTTAAAATTAATGAGCATTTATTAAGCAATAACTATGTGTCAGGGACTGTATTAAGCACATTGCAAATATTATCTCATTTAATCTTCACAACAACCCTAGGATATAAGGTGCTATTATGATAACAATTTCATAGTTGAAGAAACTGAGGCAAACAGAGGCAGGATTACTTGTCCAGGGTCATGCAGTTAGTGTATGAGTGACGTCAGGTAATGTTCCACGTAACTGGATTTTACAAGATCTTATTAGATCCTAGTTCTCTGTTCAGTTATAATGTCTTTCACAGTTTTATATTAGCAGCAAAATTGTCACCTATGACTTGAACAATATATGTGATTCAAAAAGTGAATTGCATAGGACCAAGGATAGAAAAAAAAAAAAACAAGTGAGAATTCACTGGACACCACATACCAGGGTGACCTAGGTCTAGTACTGATTGTTGGATTATCATTCAAACAACTATATATCTGCACTGTGTTGAAAGTAAGTATAGAGAAAGTTCCAAAGGACTCATGATGGAAAAGGCTCTCCAAATCCAGAAAAAAAAGGAACTGTGGAATATGGATACTGATTGGACCATACTATTTCTTTTGTTTTTGGTGCTGTTGTTTTTCTTTTTTGTTCTGATTCTTCTCTTATAACACATGACTAATGCAGAAATATGTTTATATATATATATATATATAACCTATATCAGATTACCTCCTGTCTAGGGGATGGGGTGAGGGAGAAAACTTTGAAATTGGAAGTTTTATATAAACAAAAGTTGAAAACTATCTACATGTAACTAAAAAATAGTAAGATACTTTTATTTTATTTTTAAAAAAGAATATATGTACAATGGAGGTCCTTCAAATATTTCCATATTTCTCTGCAGAGAAAAGAAATGTTGCCTAGGCATCTTTTACATTTAATGCAACTATTATTTGTTCAGATTTTAGAGGCTCTGACATACATATCTGCAATCAGTTTTAATTAGATATTTATTGAAGGTACTATTGGTAGTGTTTTGGGATGTTTAAAAAATGGATTTCTATGCAAACATAAATGAAGTTGAAAATCTTAAATAAAAAAAAAAGTAAGTAAGTATAGGGCAGCAAGGTGTTGCAGTTGATAAAGCACTGGCCCTGGATTCAGAAGGACCTGAGTTCAAATCCAGCCTCAGACACTTGATACCAGATGTGTGACCCTGGGCAAGTCACATAACTCTCATTACCCTGAAAAAAAAACAAACAAAAAAAAAGGAAAGTAAGTATACACCCCTGTAACTTTCATGGAGATATAAGGAGAGCCAAAGAAAAAAATCCTCCTAAAATGTATTATGATTCCTACAAGCATTTTCTTTTTCCATTAGGGAATTGTCTGTTGACATAGTCCATTTAATCTAACTGATCATGTTTCTCCATAGGCATCTTCCTGTTGTACTGCTCTACAATATCTACACACTTTGAGCTGGACCCCTAGAGGCCATAACTTGGATATGCTGAGTTTTGGAACCCCTTCCCTCAGGACCAGCTCTCTCCATCAATGTATGTTTACATAGTTCACTGTATATAGCTAGCCCCAACCCATTGATCTTGTCTCACCCCAGTGATCTTCCTGACATGCCTCTGTATGTACACATACCCCTCTATGATTCTATCTCTTGTCCTGCACAAAATAATCAAATCAAACCTATACCACTTTTTTTGAAAAGGGCATGTGAATCAAGTGTCCTTTGGCTGCATTCACCATACCTGGGACTTCCTAGAATAAAACACCCTGCTCTAGCTACTGCTCCTTCATTTGAATTGTCTTCCACTGAAAGGAAAAGGTTGTCTCCCTTTTCCCTTTGTATTCCTACACTTAACACAGTTCCTATAACATATTAAACACTTAATAAAGTATTTTTTTCTTCATTTACCAAAGGTATTTGTCATCATCAATTAGAACATCCAGATCAGATTGTACATGGAAAAATCATTCCCTATATAAATATCCTGGTCTCCAATTTTTTTATGAATGATATTGTTAAGGTTGCATTAAGTTCCAAGATATTGCAGAACCTCCTAAATGAGATCTTTTATCTCCCAGAAGAGTTCAGCAAAGCTGTCCATACTGGATGAAGTAGATAAATCAGAAAGACATTTTTTTCAGACTATGATAAGAAGTTGGATAGACAACCAACCCATAAGCTGGTCCATTAGTACATAAATCCTGGATACTGCAAATGAACACTAAGCTTGACTGAAAGCTAAACAGGATGAGAATAGCAGCCTGGATTGCCTTTGGGGAATTGGGCAGTGCTTTAAATGACCCTGACCTTCACTGGAAACATAAATCCATGTTTTTAATAATATTCTTCAGGAGATACCATATGGCTGTGAGTTCTGGAATGATAACACAATATCTGAAGACTGAAAGTTGAGGTCCATTCAAAGAGAAATCAGGTGATATATGGTACAGGCAATATCACATTTCCAATCAGGAAGGAGAAAGAGGAAAGAGCTGCATAAAGGATACTAGCAAAGAGATATCTATCCAATAAAAGGATGAGCCTATCACATTGCAAGAGTCTTAGAAAGTCAATGCATAATCTCCATGTTCCTTTAATACTTAAGCAGTTTCAAAAGTAAGAAGAGACTACACTTATTGACTGGTTTCCCCATGGCAGGTTTACAGGAAGATTTGAACAAGAGTTGCACAAGATGAGAAAGTATGGATTGGATGCAATCTGTGATTGTTGAAGGGTATAGCCATTTAGATGAGAACTCAGATTCCTTCAGGTAATGAAATATTGAAATGTTAATCAAAAAATATAAAAGGGCTATCAATCAAATGACCACTAATGACTTTTTTGAATATGACTTGAACTTCTGCTATTTTCTAGTAATTACCATTTTAGAGGTAGTACTCAAAACCAAGTCTGACTTTGCAGTCACTTCTCTGTCCACTGGATAATATTGCCATGATTTGGGATCCAGGCAAAAGGAAATGTCCATTATCATTTGGTCAACTAATAAGAAATATCCCTCCTGCAATTATCAAAATGACATCCATGATTTTTAAAAATCTCTTTAAAGAATCATGGGTCATACTCTTCAAGAGATTGACAGAAGTTTAGAGATAAACTTGTAGTATAGGATGTCAGAACATATAAAATTTAAGTGAATTCCAATTTAGTATCCTTCAGTGTTCCAGTATGTGGTTTAACTCTCTATACATGATAGCTTCCAATGGGAAAATAGAAGGTACTAGCATTTCATGTGGCAGATAAATTGTGTTACTCCAGTCATTATTGGCATTATAATGAGATTTGGGGTCTAAAGATTGAATGCAATAATACATGATTAATGTCCTAGCAAAAACATGGAATATGTTTTCAGCAAGATGAAGTCAGGATTCTAGAGATGCCTTACATGTATGGATACTTTGAACAAGGAAGTCTTATGTTATGAGGGAGTTTGAACATTATTAAGTCTAATATTCCATCAAAACCTCATTCTATTGTCCATTTGAAGGTGGTGAGACACTTAGCAGGGGAATTCTGACATGAGAAAAAATGGTTCAATTTGGGGGCAGAGGAGAAATCAGGACAATATCCTTTACTTTAAATATAGATATTCCAAGACACCTGAAGACTGGCAATAGGTAGATTGATGCCAGGGAGGACATTAGATAGGAAGAAATCAGAGTGAGACTGAGTAAGCCATGTAGGGAAAAGCAATCCCAGTAAGGACCAAAGTATATAGCATCTGAAAGCTTCCTGTTTCAGCTGATTATTTTTGCTGATTAGGAACTGAGCCCATGGTTTCTATGCAAAAGCACAAGGAAATGCCCTTTATATTTGACATCCAGAGTTAAAGCTCTAGTGGTCCCACCCTAATGTTGTCTCTGATGCTGTTATCTTAAGTCTGTCTCTTCTAGTGTTTCAAAAATCTTCTGCACGTAGGTTTAATGCTATAAACTTACTCTTCCAGATTGATATCACTGATTTAATACTTGCCTGTGAAGATCCCAGAAAAACCAAATGTCAAGAGTCTAGAGAGTCCAACTATGACTTAAACATCTATATCATATTTGGTAAGTGTTTATCCAGTCATGGTTGAGAGACCACCTGTGAAGAGAACTACACAACCACCATAAGCTGACCAATCCATTAGCTTTGCTTGAGTCTGCCAAGCCAAACTAAGGTTAAGAGAAATAAACACGTATCAGGCAATGCTTTCATTACCCCATCCCTGTAGCAATTTCAGCTAATCAAACCAACAGAAATTATTTGGGGTCTAAGAGTGTTTGTTGTCAAGATTCACCCCAAACTGACTTCTGATTAATGCAATTGCCCACTGAGAGCTTCAGACAGCATAAAGTCTTTTTTTAAAGCCCATGAAAGTGCTAAAATCATGTCAGATTTTTAATGAGGAAAAAGCCAGGAATTAATGGGATTTTTAAGGCTAACTATTTCATGAGCTGCTAAGCCCAGAAATGAATGTTGGAAATCCACATAATTTTCAGTTAAATCAAAGAGTATATAAAATCCAACATCTCTTTGCATTTTTAGTTATAGGGATTAAGTCTTGGAGAAATGCTGAAGGCTTTCTTAAAAAGCTCTTTAAATTCAAGGCTCTATCCCCCTTTAAAGGGGAAAAAGAATCAAACTTTGTGGAGATTGAATTTCAAATAGAGTTCTCTATTGAAGAGAATTCTACCCACAATACACATGTGTTCTTTGTGGGAAGGAAACCTAAGAAAACTTGGGTTCAAATTTTGCCTCTGGCATTTACTAGCTACCTAATCCTGGGCAAGATATTTAGCTATACTGAGACCCAGTGTCCACATTTGTAAAATAATTAAAAAAAAATAGTATCTTGCTTTTATCCCACAGGGATGTTGTGGGGACTAAGTAAAAAATAAATAAATAAATAAATGTACATAAAGTGCTTTGCAAACTTTGAAGGAGTATGTAAATGTCTGCTGTTGTTGGTACTATTATTGGTGCTTGCAGATCTCTTCTTTCTAAAATCATTGATGTAATGACCCTTTCCTGACTTTGGTTGAGTCAAGGGGAAACTGTATATTCCAGTGAAAAGTCAACTGGTTCTGGGGTCAGGGATTGGGATTCAAATCCTGACTGTGATATATAGTACTTGTGTGACCTTGAATAAGACACCTTAATTTGGGGGACCTCAGGTTTGTAGTGGATGAAATGACTGAGGAAACAACAGTTCCATCTTCTGGGAATATTGATTTGTTACATAATTCATATCAATTGCCTAACAAACCAGGACCAGACTTCTTCAGCTTACTCCTGGACCCAAATAGAGGGGGAAACTGGCTTTTTATACATTAAAAAAATCAAATAAGGCCCATCAATTAAAATAAAAAATAGAACATTGGGTAATCTGATTTCTAATTAGAGGAAATATTAGGGACTTTCTAAGTTAGTAGGAGGAGAGTGAACAGGTGAAATTTTTTGAATTCAGAAAACGAAGGGTCCCATTCCCCAATTATCTGTAAATGATCAAGAGAACATGGAAGCAATAATTGATTGATCAATGCCAGGCCAGTTTTTAGATAAGACATGTGGATTGCTTGTAAAGCACAACTGTAGGGAAACTCCTTTCATTAAGCTTTGAATCTGACCTACTTTCTGGTCAGCATAACCTACATCCTGGGTTAAGGGTCTCTAAGCAGCAGGAAGAGGTAATTCAGTTTCTTAGCTACACGGGGTGGAGTTCAAAGAATAGAATAAAGTTTTCTTCCACTTCCCACAACTGAATAAACTTTTTTCACAAGACAGAATTTGGGCTGGACCCATAACTGAATAGATGTTAAGCTAAGTCCAGAATTGAACCACAAGAGGGACTCAGTGTGCTTAACTTATTTTCCAAAATTAACCCCAGAGTGTCCTAATCTGCTCAATTCTCTCATGTTCCTTATCTGGAAATTGAGTGTGGGGTGAGGATGGACTAAAAGTCCTCTAACGTACCTTCCAGCTCTAGAACTATGAACACCATTCCTCCAAAGGAAAAGAATCTGCAGTATAGCATAGGGGGAAAAGGTCAGAGTGCGGGATAGCTGATAGAGCACTAGACATAGCCTCAGGAAGGCCAGAGGGCCAATCCTATCTACTTGATCCTGGGCAAGTCATTTACCCATTGTGTTGCTTAATTTCCTCAACCATAAAGTGAGGAATCATTGACCTGTAAATTTCCTTCCACATCAAAATATAAATCTTGAGCTTCAATTTGGCTTATAAAAGAAATTTTAGTCAAAACAATAAATTATAGATGAGGAAACTGAAGCTCAGAGAAGTGAGCAACTTCTTGGTAATGGAGTAATTCAATGACAGGCTAATCAAAGTAGACAATATGAATAAATGATCATGGCTTGGATTCCTGTCTGCCTTTTAATTTGAAGAAGAAGGAAGGTGTCCATGGCTCAGTTTGGGAATGCAACACATTATAGTCGATTCTTTCACATACCAGCATCAAACATTCCCTTTGGTGCATCTCCAGGCATGTTCCCTGCTGTGTGTTTTGATAAGGGGGAACGAAATTTTGTGAGAGCACCTATGAAATTCTAGATGCCTTCTATACACACACACACACACACACACACACACACACACATCTGGTAGAGTATTATTCACATCTTAGGGTGCATCCCACTGAGAAATCTATTTATCCTTTTGGACATTTGTAACCCAATTTGGTCAAATCCAATCAAATCTGATGCAGAGCTTATTGGGCTGATTTCATTGGATAGAGATTCTTCTTATCCCTGAAAAGTATAAGCAAGACTGAGAAGAGGAAGATATTTTTGGGGAGACAACGACCCCCTTCTCAACCACTAAACTTTGCTCTTTGCACCACATTTTTTGGGGTCCTTGATATCTTCAAGGCATTGGATGTGAAGTCACATATTTCTGTGTTTTTTTATTTCTTTACTTTTGGGTTTTTGTTTTGTTTTGGTTTTGTGGGGCAATGAGGGATAAGTGACTTGCCCAGGATCACGTATCTAGTAAGTCTCAAGTGTATGAGTCTGAATCTGAACTCAGGTCCTCCTGAATCCAGGGCTGGTGTTTTATCCACTAAGCCACCTAGCTGCCCCCTCAGTTTTTTTGTATTTTTTTCAATATGTAAGGATATTGTTTTCCTGATCCAAAGGGCTTAAACTCATCTAGAGCTGCTAAGTACTCCCTTATTATTCACTTGTCTATCTTGACAGACAGGGCTTATGGCCCTGTGATAATAATCAGTTAAAGGAAGTGGGCATGTTAAGTCTAGAGAAGAGAAAAGTTAAGGGAAAATAGATGTGATATCAGATTCCAAGTGTCTGAAGGCTCTTCAATTAGAAGATGGATTAGATTTGTTCTATTTGACCTCAGAGAGCAAGGGGTTGAAATTACAAAAAAAAAAGACATTAGGCTTGATGTATTGTAAAATGTCCAAACAGTGCTATCTAAGTAAAAGTAGAATACACTGCCTTGAGAGAGGGTACCCCATCTACCTTCCTCTCATTTTAGATCATCAGATAGAAGGCAGATGAATAGGTATTGTTTTGAAATTCATATCAGATCAGATAATTCAAAGACTGCAAGACCCTCAAACAGTTGAGGAAAGGTTAATTTCTACTTCTATTGTTTTTCTTGCTAGTCATTAATGTTGTTGCAAAGATTCTTCTAATCCACTAATGCTTTATACAGTTATAGATATATCTGAGACTCTATAATGATCTCTGGATCAAGTGTATGTTGGGGATTGTGAAGGGGAAAGGTTTTTTTTTTTGGGGGGGGAGGGGGAGGAAGTAGAGAAACTGAGCCTATTTCCATACTAGAAACTTTATAATGCATTCTTAATTTCTTCTCAATATGTGCATCTCAAATGTGTGGAAGGTCAGGTTTCCCAGAACATTCTCAAATGCCCAAATGGATTCACAATTTCATCAATGTGGATGTTCCTTCCCATGATGCAGACCACAGTCAAGCTATGCCTCATGTTCAGCTTTCTTTTAGCTTCTCTCATGAATTTCCCATGAATGAATCTACTCATCACATTGGGAACATTTGTTGAATCCTCTTGACTTCTTGAAAATATCAATGGAGTACACAGGCTTTACAGTCCCTCATTCTATTCATAGGAGCAGCTCATTTTATTTTCTAATAATATTTTTCTTCTATTCTTATCCTTTTTACCAATTTTTATTACTCATTCCTCATTTGTTATATGCTGTGCCTGCCAAGAAGGAAACCAAATCAAGTAAGAATATAAGGAACATAAGAATGATCATTGTTCAGATTATTTTATGATATACACCTTTATGGAAAACTCATACAGATTGTCCATTGGTGTGTACACACACACACACACACACACACACACACACACACGCACACATGTCCTGAAAGATGTTTTAACTTAGTGGGAGTGACCTGGATAATGATCCAGCAAAACAGATTGAGAAGGAGCAGTCATAGAGGTATGGAGAGAAACTGGATAGAGAAGTGTTATGAAGTCTATACAGAAGCATATCAAGGAGTGATTAAGGATCAAAGAAGAATGAGGATTTAGGGTTAGGCCATTAAAGAGAAAAGATATATGGGTTGATATAACTAGAGGGGATAAACAGATCAGCAATGTAGTTATTGATTTTGTTTTCTTTTCTTTTCTTTTAGATGGGGAGAGCTGGGTTTGTTTGTAGGGGAAGAAGCTAATAGATAGGGAAATATGAAAATAAGAGTGTGAAACATGTTGTCAAAGAAAAGACAATGTGCTAGAAAAGATAAGATAGAATCAGATTCCCTGTGCATGTAGATAAGTTTGCATTAGCAAAGAGAAAGGTCACATCTAAGTGAGACAGGGGAAAAGGAGGAGATAATAAAAAGGAATTTAAATGATGTGAGATGAAGAAGAGGGGAAAAGATAGAGATCTCACTGAATAGCTTCACTATTAAAAAAAGGTTTTGGATAGGAGAACAGGGAAGTCTGAGGAGTGATCAAAAGCTTTGGAAAAGATGCTTTTGTGAGTGGAATAGTTATTCAATTTTTGTTGTTTCAGTTGTGCCCACCTCTTTGTGACTCCATTTGGCATTTTCTTGGCAAAAATACT
This sequence comes from Dromiciops gliroides, assembly GCF_019393635.1. Classification (NCBI taxonomy): domain Eukaryota; kingdom Metazoa; phylum Chordata; class Mammalia; order Microbiotheria; family Microbiotheriidae; genus Dromiciops; species Dromiciops gliroides. The sequence continues at coordinate 688,961,445 of NC_057862.1, forward strand.
TGAGTAGTTTACCATTTTCTTTTCAAGCTGTTTTTACATATGAGGAAACTGAAGCAAATAGAGTTAAGTGACTTTCTTAGGGTCACACAGCTAGTAAGTGTCAGAAGCCAGATGTTGACTTGAGTCTTCCTGACTCTAGACCTGACACTCTCTCCACTGTACTACCTAGCTTCCAGTTATTCAATTAGGATGATATAAAAGGATTCCCTTGTTGCAATTAGTGTCTAGTTGAGATTTTGTGACATCAATTTTTAGTGGAGCCAATCAGTATAGTTTTATTTTTGTTCTCCCACTTCATTCAGTAACATGAGAATAGGAGCAAACACAACAAATAATGGGAGTAATCCAAATAATCAAAGGTCGGGACTTGAATGTGTATGCTATATAATAGGATAATAGGATAAGAAGGCAAGGGAGTCAAGAGGGTAGTGTAGGGTACATCAAGAGATCGAAATGAGGAAATATACAGGGGAAAGAAGTCAGGGCTGAAGTGATGAGAGGTCTACCAAAGGACAAAGAATAGTTTGGTGTCAGAAGGCAAAGAGAAAGATTTAGTGATAAAAGATTATGATAAGATAAAGGAATTCATAAACATTGAAGTGGATGAGAACATGCTCAAGAGTATTATCTTCTCTGTGTGAAGCTGATGTAGGGTGGAGGAATAGGTCATAGGTGATGAATAAGTTGAGGAGATAGTAAGTTAAAATATTTGAACAAGTATCAAAATGTATATTGAAATCCTTTAGTATGTGGTAAGAAGATGTGGAGGAGGAAAGACTGAGCCAAGATTTGAACTCATCTAGTTGAGGAAAGAAAAAAGGTTGTCTTGGAGGTAGGCAGATAACATATACCAGGACATTGATTGGGTGAGAAATATGGGATTATATGAAGCTCAAAGAAGAAGAGAGGTTGTTGAGCAATGATGATAGGAGAACCTGGAAATAGCAATGGGGAATAAGGAGTATTTAGAGTCCCCTGCCACTACTAGTAGGTAGGGAATGTAACGATTGGAATAACGCCACCTGCTGGATACTTACTGTAGAAGAGTTCTGCCCATGAAGGGAAGGTCTTTGAGGGCAAGACCAGGAGTCTTTTCTTCAGGAGTCAGGAAGTGACGCGGACTAGTGGGAGGAGGAAGGAAGAGACTGGCGCTCAGTCTCGCGCTCTTTCCTGAGGACGCTGGCGGAGAAGGGAGCTAGAAATGTGCTCTCCCTTTAATAGATAGGAATCTAGGCCTTTCTCTCTCTCTTTACCAAATTCTTATTCTCCTTAATAAATGCTTAAAAGTCTAACTCTTGCTAAAGCTTGTAATTGATTGGCGACCACTCATTAGATATTTTAGACAGACTAGCTAGAATTTTAGCCCTTAACAGGAAAGAGTACAGTTTAAAGTACAACTCATAATGGAAAGGGTAGCTAGGGATCCAATGTAATCAGGAGGAATCTAGATTCATCAGCATTGGATTCCCAGAAAACAGTGCAGGTTGGCACCTTCTCTAGAATTGGTATTCTTAGGAAATTACCTAGAACAGAATAGTAAGGGACACATGGGGACTAAAATAGTGTTGCACAACTCAGATTAAAATATAATTGTGAAATATTTAATAAATAAAAAAATATAACGAAACCTGGATAGCATTACTTTTAAAACTAAGTCAACATACAGCTCACAGGGATCCTTATGTATGAATTTTTGCCAAATCTCCACTTTCTATTTGAGCTGCGTACCACTGGCCTAGAGCACTAACGGTTTAAGTGACTGCCCATGGGTCACACAATCAGTGTGTGAAGTGAAATTTAAAGCCAACTCTTTCTGCCTTCAAGGTCACTTTTTTTTTCATCCAGGACATCACAGAATTAAAATAAAATTAAATGGAGAGTGTTCTGTATTGCCTTGGGAAAAATTGGAAAGCTTCTTTCATGACCTCAAACTTCTCCTAGAAAGAAAAGCCAGTCTCTGGAACACCAATATCCTTTTGGTGGTATAGTAAGGCTGTGAATCCTATATTACTGTGGTCTCCCAGTTCACAGTTTGTGAAAACGCTGGCTCTTCCAAGGGGTATTTGCACTTTTTTGTGAGGCAATTGGGGTTAAGTGACTTGCCTAGGGTCACACAGCTAGTAAATGTTAAGTGTCTGAGGCTGCATTTGAACTCAGGTCCTCCTGACTCCAGGACCAGTGCACTATCCACTGTGCCACCTAGCTTCCCCAGGTATTTGCACTTTGTTAGGCTATTCTTAAACAACGAAAAGCTTTAAACAATCATAGGAAGTAATCTTCAACCACCGCCATACCATAGACGCTAGGACTCTCCTGGATCCCCTCACTTCTGACCGGTAAGCTTCTTGGCGTATCTATCTAACAACCAGGCCACCATGGCATTCCCTGAAGCCTCCTTACTCTGCCCTTACCCCAGGAGTACTTTTCCCCTCTGTCTCCTTTCCAGGCCTTCATTTCATGTTTTCTTCCCCACTACAATGTAGGCTCTTTGAGAGCAGGTTCTATCTTGTTTTTATATCTATCTCCAGAATTTTTCATAGTTCCTGGCACCTAGTAAGCATCGAATACATGCTATATCTCTAATATGAGCAAAGCAAAGAAATAGATATTTGGGTCAAGGTGCTTTGTCCACTGTCCCTTAGATCTATGCCCACTCTTCTGCTAAGGCTGGAGTCAACATCTATTGCTTTCCTGTTTCCATCCTACTCTTGGTGACAAATTAATTTTCAAGAATCTCTAGAGAAAGGCATCTTCCCATACTGGCAGCAGCCCAGCTGTAAAATATGTTAATCCAAAGAGCTAGCAGGTGGCACTCCTCATCCACTAGAAATCAACAAGGAAAGAAATACAGGGGAATTTTTTTCCACTGTAAAAGAATTTCAGGGATTAATGAGCAGATTGGGGAGGATTCTTCTGGGAGCCTCTGAAATCACACCACAGAGAAGCACTGCCTATCCCACCTATACTAAGACTCTAAGGGTAGAAGGAAGGAATTCAGATCTTAATGGGAGGGCAGGTCTAAAATGGGAGCCTTGGAGAACAATGATCTGCACTGAGGGTCAGCACATGCAAGTTCTGTTCCTGGCACTGCCAATAACAAGCTCTCTGACCTTACATAAATCGTTCACTTCTCAATCACTCAGTATGCTCCTCTATAAAATTTGTGGGTTGAAAAAATATACTTTTTAGGGTTTCTTCTTAATGAGACAATTACATCACCGAGATTGTGCTGTTATGTATTTGAGTGTGGGAGAATTTCAGAAAATTGTCAGTTCTATGACTTAAAGGTTATCTCAGGAAAATTACCAGGTACTTAGGGCAGGAACAAAACTATTGGCCCCCATGCCTGGTCAAAAATCGGTAAGTGAAATTCTCTTTGGAATTCTGGATAGTATATTTCTGCCTCTATGTTTTGCTATTTAGCAGTGGCTAGTACCCACATTGGAGCACCTGTATCTTGTTATGGAGCTAATGTATCCTACTATTCAGCAATAGTCAAACTTAATGATTCATGCATATATGCATTTATCTGCCTCAGACAAAGTGTGGAAGAAAGCCAATTGGCCTCAGTCTGAGAATAAGGCATCTTGAAAACTCACTTATCACCATGAGATTATTGATCTGAACTAGTTAATGTTGGTCCCATGGACACATCTTTCTCTGATGAGAATACCATAGAGATAAACCAACTTTCTGGTTGGATAAGCCCACTGTTTATCTCAGAACTGATATTTCCTGGGACCAGGGTGATTATATTCAATTCCATCCAACTTGACTCAATTAGACAAAGATTTATCAAATATCTTCTTTGTATAAGGTAGACAGGTGTTAGGAAAATAAAGACAGAGATGGAATCATTCCAAACCATATGGAGTGTATGGTCTAGTGCCTATGTCTCTCCAAGGAACTATAAAAGATTTTGCATGATGTTGTGGATAGCATACTGTATTTGGAGTCAGGAAGATCTGAATTTTCATCTAATTTTAGAAAATTAACTTCGTCAACAAAACCAAACCTGGGCTCAGATATTTACGAGCTGTGTGACCTGAGCAATTATCTTAAATCTTCTGAGGCTCAGTTTTCTCAGTAAATATGATGAAACTTAATAGGGATAAATGTAAAGTCATATCTGGGTTCAAAAAATCAAATTTGTAAATATTACTGAAAAAGAACTATACACGTTAGTAGATTGCAAGCCCACCCAGCCAATATGAGTCAATATTCAGGAATGTGAATAAAGTTATATACATATATGTATACATATGCAGATGCATATGCACATACACATGCACATATACACAACATATCTTTTTTTTTTTTTTTTGTGGGGCAATGAGGGTTAAGTGACTTACCCAAAGCCACACAGCTAGTAAGTGTCAAGTGTCTGAGGTCAGATTTGAACTCAGCTCATCCTGAATCCAGGGCTGGTGCTCTATCCACTGTGCCACCTAGCTGCCCCCTACACAACATATTTTGAAGTAACAATGGATGTTACTCCTCCCTCTCCTCTTGGCACACACACCCATACTCTGCTCTGCTCAGGGCATATATTGAGTACTATTTTTATCTTGAAGCATCGTGCTTGATAAAAGACATTGTAAGCTGGAGATCTTGTAGGGAAGGAAAGCCAAGATGATGAGGGACTCCAAGTTCCTGCCATATGAGAATTGCTTAAAGAAACTGAAAAATGTGTTTTTGGAGGAAAAAAATTAATTGACATGGTCAGTAAATACTACCATCCTCTGCTACCTGAAGGGCTGTCAACTGCTTCCACTTGGTCCCAAAGGGCAGAAGAAAAAAAAAAAAAAACAAAGGAAGGAAATGACAAAAAGAAAAGAAACTGCAGACTTAATATTAGAACATATTTCTAAGAAATGTTGTTGAGTTCTTCTGAATCTTCTTGGCAAAGATACTGGAGTGCTTTAACATTTCCTTTTCCTGCTCATTTTATACATGAGGAAACAGTTAAATTATTTACTCAGACTTACTCAGCTACTAAGGGTATGAGGTGATATTTGAGTTCAGGAAGATATCTTCCTGACACCTGATTCGGCACTCTATCCACTGAACCATCTAGCTACCCTAAGATTTGGTGTTCTCCAAAAGTGAAACCAGTTCCCTCAGAAGAGGGTTTGTCAGCAAAGACCACTTGTCCAATATGACATAGAGGGAATTCTCCTTAAGCTCTAATGTCCTAAGTAAGTTCTGTAATTTGCTGTGATCTAAACTAGCAAGAAGGTGAGCATCACAAATATCAATTGTGAAAATTTCCCAATGTGTTGAGCCCAAAAGAATGAAGTCCTACTGTAAGATGAACTGGATTTAGCATTGGAACTACTTTACCTTACTCTGCCATCCTAATTGGAATGGAAGTGAATGGATTTTTTAAGAGATCACTATCTACCTCAATGTTATAGTTTTCTTTTTTTAAAAAATGGAATATCTCTTTTGATGTGCCGCCATAGGCTGAAGTCCTAAGAAGCCATTAATTGTGATCACAGTACTTCATCTCCACCATTTGGGGAAGGAATAGATTTCTTAATAAAAGCTGGGAGACATGATTAAAAGTGGTTGGTATATATTTGCATTGCATTTAAACTCTGCACATCCAAAAGCCCCTAAATAGATTCTGTACACTAATAATTATAGTTGATAAATGGGAGCATAGCATCATTATCCTGGAACAGAGGAGTGATTTGGAAATTATTTTTGCTTCCCTCTGACAGTTTATATGTCTGCAGTGGATTAAATTCCCCCCCAACACTTCAAGATAAATAGAAACTGAATTCGATAAAACAGTTCTTCTATAGTTTTGGTGTTACCAAGTTACATTCATTACAGCAGGGAAAAAAATGATACAAGGGGAAAATGCACATGAGAATCCTCTCTAGTGGAAGAACTGAGATCATTAGGAGCTCAAAATGCAAATGAATTCAGACTTAGAAAACCTAAATCTATTCAGCAGATGCTATCAACCAGGAGATATTTAGTGCTTTATCATTCACAATCTCCCTCCCAGGATCAAAGTCTGATCCCCAGTGCTAAATTTATTAGTGTTTTAAACATCTGTTTCTCCCTTGATTTAATTTACTAGACCTGATGCATTGTTAATTGAAATGCACATATAGGGCATTCAACATCTTAATTGTCTAGAAGAACTCTGATAATGAAACCAAGAGATAAGATGTGGTTCAGAAGAAAGGTGCAGTTCTGAATAAAGATGAATTTCCAGAGCTTTCCAATGAATTTTCTTACTCACTATTTATTCATTTTTCATCTTCCTCTCTGATGACTTAAGAATCTAAGTTTTGGAAGGGACCTTTTGTGTCTGTCTCCTAGTCCAAAAAATCCTTGGCCAGTAATATGTTCCATAATATCCATGGTCAGCCTAGCATGCCTGAAAGTCTCCAGCCTGTCACTACCTTATGAGGCAATCCATACCACTTTGGGTATGCATGATAGGTAGAAAGTTATTGTTAATAGGTTGTTTTTTATTTTTTTGATTGTTTTCGATGCTGAAATCTTCCTTTCTGTAAGTTCCCTGCATTACTCTTAGTTCTTCCCAATGAAACCAAGCACACATTTCACCCCTCTTTGTCATTCACATTAACTTAAAACTCAAGGAAGAATAAACTCCTATAGTTGGACAGGGCTTTGGAGGTTGTTCAGTTCAACTTCTTCTCTTCCATATAAGGAACAATAATACTTCTTCCACATTCAAAAGATTTATAAAATATGCCCTCTTGATTCACGTAGATCACAACCCTTCATTAAGCTAACGCACACAGTCCATGGGAGTATCCATGAGGAAACTGTGACAAAATTGCTGAGTGATTATGAACAAATCTTGCTGCCTTTCAGCACCTCAAAACGGCAATAAGCATTGCCAATCCAGTAAAATAAAAACAACCATAACAAGCAGCAAATTGAAAAACAAAACAAAACATTGTCAGTCAATTAGTCAATAAACATTTATTAAACACATATTATGTGGGAGTAATTGTGCTTGATGATACACAGCAAGATAAGATCAATCCCTTCTTTCAAGGACCACACAGTCTTCTTGGAATATGCTATATATATATATATATATATATATATATATATATATATATATATATATATATATATATATAACTAGTTTTATAAAAGAAATTTACAAAGTTGATGGAAGGCACTTTCAGGGGATATGGGATAAGTAGCTGGGAGAATGAAGAATCTCCTACTTTAAGAAGATGATGCTTGAGCTGAGCCTTAAAAAGAAACCAGGGTTTGAAAGAGGTGAAGATGAGAGAGAACATTCTAGACATAAGGAAGAGCTAAGGCAAAGGCATAGAAATGGTAGTTAGAGTTTGGGGTATAAGAAATACAGGATATTTCTGAGGAAGAAAGAAAAAAATAAGAAAGACTGAAAAAAGTATACAGAAAAAATGTTCCTAATATAAGTGATAAATACTATCAATTAAAAGAGACATTTTTAAGAAAGGATCAGTTCAAAAGATAAAAACAATTAGAGGTACAGAAGAAAGAGTTGACCCACCACAAGAATATTTTGTGTGGATAAAGAATTAAATAAGAAATATAAGGAAAGTCGTGGCAAGTATAAACTGGATAACAGTACTGAAAGAGCTTACAGAGATAAATGGAACTTGAGGGTCTAACCTAAATATAATTTGTTTCCCAGAAAAGAAGGAAAGGATCTGAAATAAATTCCAAGAAATCACAGAATAAAATCTGTCAGACTTATTGGGTGTGGTGGGGAGGGGAGTGCAAAGTGTCAATTGACATAATTCAGGACTCCAAGAGGAACTCCAAATTTTATTCAACCAGAAATAGAGTTTCACAACACCAAAGTTTCAGTTTCAGATAGAGAATCTTACCATACAATAGGCCAAATCAATTCACATATACAGGATTGTTTAATGAGAATTTTAAAGGAAAGGAAAATTTGGAATGCATAATACCAAAAGGCAAGGTAAGTTGACTTTACACTAATATTGTCTATCCTGCAAAATTGACAGTACCCTTTCATAAGAATATAACAATGGTCCAGGCAATACTATAAGGGACTTACATTCTTTACTTTAGAAAAATAAATTAACTGGGAAACTTTTGAGTTGAAAATCTACCTCAGAGCATACATATTAAGAGAAAAGTACCTTTCTACCAAAAGCTGGGACAGTGACAACTCAGTGATTTCATTCAGTAGAGAGAAAGGGTCATTTTTCTTTGAGGTTCCATTTTGCTGGTGGGTCATAAAAAATACAATGGGCTGGAAATCAAGGAGTGATTCTAATAGGAGGAGACAGATCATAAGGTAAAGTCCTAGGGTAAGGAAAGGTGACCAGGGTGAGGGTCGGGGGTATTATGTATTATTCCTTGAACTCAGACACCAGACATAAAGTCAAAAAGAAGAAGAAGGTTCAGGTAAAGGATAGTTCTGAGAGGAAAATGATCTCACATATAGTCTGGTCAGGGTGGTATAAAAAGATTATATAAAAGAAAACATAATCCAATGATTGCTATCTGATATATTCTGTGTAAGAAGGTTTTTCTCTGTTTAAAAGTAGATACTAAGGTTGGGTTGATGTAATCAAAGCAAGGTCTTACTGTGCTTTGTTCAATACTCCAGTGGGGCTGTGATCTCATCAGTGTGTGCCCCTTAGTACAGTTCATATTACAATCCATACATGCCTTCTTGCTCTGAATGACTGTTTTTCAAGAAATCCCCTAACTTTTTCAGCATTCAGGGTCCATCCAACACATTGGGAGACTTCATCCAAAATTTTTGACGTTAGATCTATTCTAATGACCATCTCTCTCTCTCTCTCTCTCTCTCTCTCTCTCTCTCTCTCTCTCTCTCTCTCTCTCTCTCATTCTTGTTCTGTCTCTTGTTCTCACTTTCTCTTACAATATGACTAGCTTGCCTGATGTAAATCATAGAACAAATATTTTTGTTCTTTGTCTTTCATTCTCAAAGTGAATTGGATTTGCATAGGAGGGCTGTGCAAAGTCACCAACCTCACTCCCTCCTTCAGATCCAACTGGGTCCAGGGGCAAGATATAGATTAGGGTGACTGGAGATGTCCCTGGATGTTTAAGGCAATTGGATTCAAGTGACTTACCCACAGTCACACAGCTAGTAAGTGTCTGAGGTCAGATTTGAACTCAATTCCTCTTGACTCCAAAGTCAGTGCCCTATCCACTGTGCCACCTAACAGGCCCAATATTTGTGTATAGATGTATATATTATATATCGCACACACAGATAGAGAGAAGAGAGAAAGAGAGAGAAGAGAGAGCTTGTGGTACATTAAAAATCTCAAATTTGTTTTGAGACAAACAGCAATTAATTCTATACTTGTGAATTTGATTTTTAAGCCAAGAGCAATATACTATATTATTTAGAATTGGTCACTTGACTTGTGATTTCATTTGTTCAGAGAATTCCTCGGTGAGGGTGGTACCTCTACCAATACAACAAAAGTCCTCTCTACACTAGAGATTTACCTAGAAGACTGAAACTTTAAGAAACTTGCCCAGGCTCACACAGACATGATATGTCAGCAGTAGGAATAGAACCTGGGGCACTTTGGCCTTGTGGACAGCTTTCTCTCCCCAGTCTTACACGCTACCTCTTTACTTTTACCCCTATTAGTAATCACCTTACAGTATTGGACCCAATGTTTTGGCCTTTCAAGAATGTTTTGTATTTGGACTCCATTATCTAGCACATTAGCGATCCTCTGCTTTCTATCATCTCCCAACTTCATAAGCAGGACATCGATGCATTCATCCAAGTCATTGATTAAAATTATTAACTAGCAGAGGCATGAGCCCAGATCCCTTGGTCATTTCAATGGAAATCTTTCAAGTTGACATGAAGCCAGTAATGATTATTTTCTGGGCCAACAGTCCAACTGCTCTGAAAACCCAAATAAATATACTATTGTCTAGCTCATATACCTACAGCTTGTTTTGGTTTTGGTTTTGGTTTTGATTTTTTTTGTGGGACCATGGGGGTTAAGTGACTTGCCCAGGGTCACACAGCTAGTAAGTATCAAGTGTCTGAGGCCAGATTTGAACTCAGGTACTCCTGAATCCAGGACCAGTGCTTTATCCACTGTGCCACCTAGCTGCCCCCAACCTACAGCTTTTATTCAAAAAAGTGTGGGAGACTTTATCAACTTTGATGAAACCTGAATAAAAATAAGTATAAAAACTGGGTTGTACTGGAGCCAAGAGCATACCACTCACTAGAGCTAATTGTTAAATGTGCAATGTGAGTATTTAGTCCTTAGAAATCAGCAAATACTCCAAATCAGGATTTAATTTATTGTTATTGATTATCTAGAACTAAGAAAGTGATGGAGAAAAAAGTTAATAATGCAGATTAAATTTAAAAGTGTATCATACATACATACATAAATGCATACATACATACATACATACATACATACATACATACATTTTTATAGAGTCGATTGGTAAACATTTACCATTACACCAATGTATAAAGCATTCATTTGGCCTACCCATTTAGAAACTATATCCAAAAAATAAAAACAGATCAGTGTAATATGGCCTATTCTTAAATATTAAGTTAGAAACATCATGAAATATCAAAACAAAGAAGCTAACTTTCTTAGTATCTTTAGGCTAATTAATTTCAATGTATAATCATAACACCTTTTAATCCTTCCCTCAAAGTCTCCATTAGGATTTTTTGTCCTTTCATACACATTCACTTTTCTTAATGTGATTGCAGTTCATGTGCATTCTCTTCTCCTTCTAATTTGTTCACTTTGCATTGTTTTATAAAATCCCTATGACATTCCACATAATTTTAGACATTCATTGTATTTTAATATTCTACTGCATTCATATGCCTATGACTTATTGAACCATTTACCTACTTATCATTGAGCATTTAGATTATTTCCAGAATGTTTTTGTTTGTTGTTTTGATTTGTTGTTGTTAGTCATTAGAAGCAATACAGCATTGAAACACCTTTTGGTTATACAGTATGCTCTTGGTGAAGTAATGTTGTCTCATGGTGATCACTGCTTCCTTTCTTGATTTTCAATAACCATTCTTTAATGATACATATTTCCAGGAATCAAAGTCAAGCTCACTCACCTGGTGTCTATAGACTCCATCTTCTTTTTCCTTTGACCTGATACATTCACTCTTTGAATTCTATGCTGTCCCTCCTATTATTTTTAATGTTTCTTCCAGTTATTTCATTATCCTGGACCAATGGGGAACCCTCTAAACATGAGAGAGACTGAAAGTCTGCTCAGTTGACAGTCTGGCTTTGACCAACAGGTCTTGGCTTACTGACGATTTGGAAGCTAGAGATATAACGCATGAATCTATGTAAGCCATCCAAAAACTTTTTAAAAAGGAAGTTAAAAGTCCTGCTCTGCTGCCTGCCTATGTTGTGGCAGTGATCATGGATTCTCCAATGCTTGGCCAGTAGAGTATAACATATGCAGCAGCTTGCCAAGCTGGAAAGGCCTGAAGCTCGGGTCTGGTGCTGGATTGAAGATCAGCTTGGCTGGAAGAGATACTCCGTGACAGGGAAGATTCCATTTTAGTTTTGGTCAGAGAAGACCATGCAATGCTATATTGGGGGGTGAGAAGGTATTGCAACTTGGGTCAGTAAGGGAAACATACCAGATTCTGTCCAAAACCTTTTGAAACATTTAGTATTTTCCCAAAACACCTAAGAAAGTACAACCCATGTAGTAGTCACGGGGGACCTGCCTCTGGGAGACAGGAGAAGTGGCACATGTCTAAGCCTTCTGTGTTGGCCTAACATGTGGTTGGGAGTAGCTTTTTTTTTTCATTTGCCAGCATATTCAGAACCATTTTGTCTTTAAAACTATATAACAGGGCACAGATTGGGCTTTACCTACATTTATATCTGAAGGTGGACCCTTACTGAAGGCATGTGTGTGTATATGCTCTTAAGAAATCAGCCTGGAGCTTGTTTTTTGTTTGTTTGTTTGTTTGTTTTTGTTGTTGTTGTTGTTTGTTTTGTTTTGTCTTGTCTTGTCTTTTTCAGCCCTCAGAGCAAGAAGTGTCATCTCAGAGCTTGGAGCTTGAGCCATGAGGAGCCAGGAGTTTAAGAATCCAGGCTAGATGTTGCAGACAGACCAAACTGAAGCCATAGGGAGCAAGGTCCAGAATGCTATCCCTGTAGGGTTTTGGATTGAATTTAAACTGTGAGTCCAATCCCCTTTACTTCCCTAGAATCTCAGATGATATAGGGAAGTTTGTAGCCCAAAGCTGTGGAGGGAAATCTTTTAATTTTTGGCCTTACTATAACTTTGAAGCAAATAGCTCTATACAAGCTATTTCAAAATTAAACGATTAAATGGAACTGCTGTGCTAGCCACTGAGCCCTTAAAGTAGGGGAAACACAGTCATTGAGGTCTGAGCCAATAACAGAGAAGAGAAAATTCCCAAACCATTCAGGGCATCAAAGAACAAGAAGGGGAGGGTCAAAATGTAAGACACATCTCAGACTGGAGGTCAAGTAGACACATTAAACTCTACATGTCCAAAAATGTACTCATCATCTTTTCCCCAAACCCTACTTCTCTCTTACCTTCCCTATTGCTGGAGGGGCCAATACCATCCTACCAGTCCCTCAGGCTCATAACCTAGCAGTCAGCTTGAACTCCTTGTTATTCCGCACCCCCAACCCTGATATCTAAACTTTGCCAAGGTCTGCCATTTTTACCTTTGAAACATCTCTCAAATGTGCCCCTTTCTCTCCTCTGCAACTACCACCACTCTGGTATAGGCCCTCATTATCTCACTCCTGGATTATTCATAGCATGCCAGTGGGTCTGCCTGCCTCAAGGCTCTTCCTACACAATGCCTATATGAGCATAATGCTCTGAACTTGCCCTTCCATTGGTACACTACATACTTTCCATTCTAAGAAGAGTGGTAATAGGATGTGCTGAGCCATCCTTGTTCTTGTGGAAATATCAAATGTGAGCCAAGTCCAGGGTAGTCTGCACACAGCCTTTGCTTGGGTAATAATTATTTTGTGTGCAGAGCTGATAGAAGGTCTTATTAGCAGCACAATGTTCTCACCAAAGCCATGGTGACCTTTACCTAGCAGCAAACATGGGCTTTCTTCATAAATTACCTCTTCAAATGAGGATTATGGCTTTAAAGAAAGTTCAGGAGGATCAGAGGAAAAAAGATGGGGGTGGGGATGAGGACAAAAGATAGATGGTAGAAGGTACTTCATCATTGCAGCAAAACTGTTTTTTCCAGTTACCAATAATCTCTCAATTACCAAACCCAATGACTTTTTTTCACTCCTCCTTCTCCTTGACCTCTGTAACCTTTGACCATTATTAGCTTCTTCTTAATACTCTCATCTCTCTAGGTTTTGGGGACACCACTACCTCTTGGTTCTCCTACTTCCTACATGACTATTTCTCGGTCTCTTTTTTGCTGTATCTGCATCAAGATCATCCCCTCTAACTGTAGGTATCCCATAGAGTTTTGTCCTGGGCCCTGACCTTTTCTCCCCCTATACTATTTCACTTGGTGATCTTATCAGCTCCAATTGGGTTTCATTATCATCTCTATGCTGATGACTCTCAAAGCTAGTTTTCTGACCTAACTTCTTTGCTGACCTCCAATCTTGCATCTCCAATTGCCTTTCAGAATCACAAACTAAATGTCTAGTAAACATCTTCAATTCAACATGTCCAAAATAGAACTTATCTTTCTCCTAAACCTTCCCTCCTAACATTCCTATTACTGTTGAGGACACCACCATACTCCCAATTCCTCAGGCTCAAAACCTACAACTCATTCTCCACTTCTCACAATCTCTTACCCCTCATATCCAATCTGTTGCCAGACCTGTTGATTTCACCTCTACAATATGCCCCCTTTTCTCTTAGGACACTGCCCCTAACCTGGTACAGGCCCCTAACCTGGATTGTTGCAATAGTGGTCCATGGGAGTTTGTCTGCCTGAATCTTTCCTTGCTTCAATTGATCCTCCTTTCAACCACTGAAGTGATTTTCCTAAAGTGCTTGTCTCACCATATCACCCCCTTACTCAATACACTCCAGTGACTCCCTGTCACCAACAAGAGTAAATATAAAATGCTCTGTTTAGCATTCAAAGTCCTTCATGACCTATCCACCTCCAACCTTTCTGCTCTTCTTACCTTGCTCCTTGGTACATAATCTTTCATCCAACACCACACAGTACCATTGGCTTGCTTGCCATTCCACAAATAAGATACTCCATCTCTCAGTTCACAGCACTTTCTCTGACTGTCACCCATACCTGCAATACCTCCCCACTTCTGCCCACTAGATTCTCTAGTCTCATTCAAGTCCAAATAATATCCCATCTTCTTTAAGAAGCCTTTTCTTGCTCTGCTAAATTATACTACCTTCCTCTTTTAATGATTTTCCACTCTTCCTATTCATAGTTGTTTTTACATATTTGTTTGCTTGTTGTTTCTCCCATTAGATTAAGGGATCCTTGAGGGCAGGAATTTTTTTTTTTCTCTTTTGTATCCCCAGTGCTTTGCACAGAGCCTGGCACATCATAGGAGTATTAAACACCAATTATAGCCAATTAATCAATAAGGATCCTTGCTGACAGACTGTAATTGGGAATATTGAATACGTTCTATGATCTGTAGGACCTTCTGCAGGTCTCAGATACCTTGTCTATAAAATGAAAGCATTGAACTAGATAGCTTCTAAGTTATCATCCTGGTCTAAAGGTATGGTCCCATGATCCTCTGACTCAAACCCATCAATCACTTCACACCACCATGACTCTGCTGCTTTGTTGCCTATACAATCTAGCACAGTCAATTTTAATTTTTGGGGTGGAGAGGGGGAGTCTAGGACTTTTATTTAATTGGCATGGAGGGACTTTTATCATGGAAACTCTCCACCATTGTAAAGTGGTAATCCACCTATAATTTATAGATTTATAGATTTTACGGGGGGGGGGGGGAGTCACATATCTGTCATATATCAGAGGCAGCTCTTGAACCCAGGTGATTCCAACACCAGGGTTGAACCTCCATCCACAATGCCATATTATCTGTTATGCCTTCCACTTCTTAGTATGGTTTTAGAAAATGTTTGTTGAACTTAATGACCTTTGGAAGACCTCAGTCATTTTTGTTTATCCTCTGTGGTAAAACTTATGAAAGGACAAAGGAAGGAATCAAACAGGAGTCGAGATGAATGATAGTGTGTATTTCAACTGCAGAGGGAACATTTTTTGCACATGCATCAAAACATCAAATTAAGTAAACTTAAGGGTCACTGGTTTGGGTGCTATAGCTCAGTATGCAGACTGCAAATGGACACTTTCCCTCACAATTCAATGACAAGTCTTTATTTCTGCCAGGTAACAGAGCCAGCCTGAGGCAGAACAAAGAAGTAGACAATGGTTATCATTTCTGCCACTCCTACTGCCTTACTGTAAAAGCATAGAATGCTATACCTGGAAACTTTCTTAGAGCTTTAGTTTAAAAGATGTAGAATTTCTGAGTTGAAAGGTTTTTAGAACATAAAATGGAGACTATTAACACTGGAAGGGGCCTTAGAACATGGAGTTGTATAGGACATTAGAACATAGCATTTATAATGTCAGGAGAGATTTTCAAATATAGCATATTTACATAATTGCATGTGTATAACCAATATTTTATTGCTTACTGCCTCAGGGATGGGGCGGGGAGAAAAGGAGGGAAGAAGACATAAGATTGGGAACTAAAAATTATAAATAAAAATGTTTATTATTTAAAAAATCGCAGGGGGAGCTAGGTGACACAGTGGATAAAGCACTGGCCTTGGATTCAAGAGGACCTGAATTCAAATTTGGGCTCAGACACTTAACACTTACTAGCTGTGTGACCCTGGGCAAGTCACTTAACCCCAATTGCCTAACCAAAATAAATAAATAAATAAATAAACAAAAAACCCCACAGGGTTAATAGGAGCCTTAAAACAGAGAATATCAGAGTTGAGATTGACCTTACAACATAGAATAGAATGTCAGAGCTAGGAGGAACCATACAACATAGAACATAAAATTCGGAACTGGAATTTATGTTAGAATTGACCTCAATAGAAGCTTGGAATATAGAATAGACAATTTCAGTGCATGAGGAAGCCTAAGAATAGAGAATATATGATTTAAGAAGTGGAAGGGGCCTTTGGAAATAGAAATGTGGTATTCATATTAGAAATAATCTTAGAACAAACAGTGTCAGGAATTGAAAAGGTCTTAGAGATCTTTTCTTGTTCAACTTCCTCATTATCCAGATCAGGAAATTGAAACTGAACCCCTAGCTTTCTCCCATTCTTTATTTGATTCCTTATTAAAGCCTGCTATCAGGAAAGGGTCTCTTTTTGGTTCCCCTGAAATCATAGAGCTATAGGCAAAGACTCTGTCTTAGTTCTGCTGTCTAGTGGTAATGATTAAGCCAATAATATGCCCAGCTTCTAGGACCTGGGGGATTGTCTAATCTGGAATTAACATGTTGTAATTGACTGGCTATGATATAAAGTCCATAAAAGTAATTTACACAGATTACTACAGCCATCATTTCTCACTTGCTTTATGGCCCCCCAGACCAATCACATGCATTTGGATCAAAAAGTTAGTGGGTAAACCTCAAACTTCAAGTACTTCATATTCTCTTTAAATTTTTACCCTCTTTCACATTTTCCCTCCCTTTCAAGCACTATAAACTACGTATTTTTTCTCATTAAAATGTACAAAGCATGTCAAAAACACTGGGAGATATACCATTATGAATCCTTTATTTAAAATATCACAGAACAATGCTGTATGTTTGAAATAGCACTAAGGACAGCCTACCGGAATTTAAATGTCCAGAGAGAAATATAGTGTGCAAGGTACCCCATTATTGATCTACAAGTCTTCCAACTGAATTGTATTTTTGTCATCAAGAATTCCATTTTTTAAATTAAAAAAATAGTTATATTAAGGACATGATCCTCTGTGACAATGGTAAGGAGAGTCTCATCACAGAATAGGAGAGGTGGGAATCTTAGAGATCATCTCATTCAATTTTCTCATGTGGAAGCAGAGGAAACTGAGGCATGAAGAAATTGCTTGTCAAGGTTATGGAGTTAGAAAGTGGAAGGAGTTAAATGCAAATGCTTTTACCTTAAATGGAAAACCAGATTTCTTTCCAATGTACTTTAACTTTCCTCACCATGACTAATCCAAGTTTCAGAATCTTTTTCTTATTCACTTAATTGCCCTCATTATTTAGTTTGATTCACTGAGTTTGGTGTCTCTGAAATTAGTATCTACTATAATGATTACATAGATTATGTATGTATGTAGCACCCCCTCAAGGCATATTTCTTTAGCTCCCACTAGCATTGGTGAAGTAAGTCCCAAAGGGCAGATGACTACTATACTACCCAAAGAACTAAAAATAACCTTGATTATCTAGTTAGAAGTTCTTTTCTCTCTTTCACAGAGTCCTCAGTAAGGTCCCCATAGAGACAGCTCCTTGCTGGGTGGGCTGCCTCACTGGGACCAAAAGTTTTGTGCTTCTGATGAGTCCACAGTTAACATTTCTCTCTTCCATGAGGTCTTTCAACCCCGATGCTTTTTCCTCTCTTCTGCATCTTTGTATATGTTTTCTGTATTTGTCCTCAGTTTGTTACCACTATTTCTCTTTCTCCTCCTATTTAAAGAAGGCATTGTCACCCACTGTTTCATTTTCTCTAATAACATGTTGGTGGAAATTAAGGAAGGGAGGGAGTGAGGGAGGGAAGGAGAGAGGGAGAGAGAGAGAGAGAGAGAGAGAGAGAGAGAGAGAGAGAGAGAGAGAGAGAGAATAATTTCTCCTTCCCTGAGATGGATTCCCTTTTCAGGGGCTTGAATCCAAATCTGATTCATCAATCAGTTTTACAATCTGGTAAAATTATAATAACAATAACATTTGTTTCATACTTTGAAGTTTTGGATGCACTTCATTTGTATCATCTTAAATTCTTCTCATCATTCTTTGAGATACATACTATTATTATCTCCATTGTATAGATGAGGCAGAAAGTGGTCATAAGACTTGTCCAGCTAATAACTGTCTGAGGCAAAGTTTGACCTCAATTTCCTCATTTATAAAATGAGCTGGAGAAGGAAATAGCAAACACTCCAGTATCTTCATAAGGAAAACCCCAAATAGGCTTATGAAAAGTTGGACACAACAAAACAACTAAACAACAAAGAGCCCCTTCCCTCTCTAAATCTGTGATACTATCAATGAGTTCTTACAAAACAAAACATTGAGGAATTCCTCTCTTTTTCTCCTTCCTGGAATCCTCATGAAGTTTCCTGAGGTGTGGGTAGCTGGAACCAGAGGAAGGATTATTCTAGAGCCAGGTCAAAAAAGCTCTTCAAAGCTCTTCCCCAAAATATCTCCACTATGCTTCCTAATTCAGTTTTATGGATGACCACACAGCTGAAAACCATCTTGACATACTGTACTCCCATCACTTTAATTATGCGGTATAATACGTTTCAATAAGTTACAACCCATTCTTCCATTTAAACATCCCACCCACATCATAGTCTCATCAAGTATTAGTGATACCTTTGAATTAATTTCCCTTTTCATGTTAAAGACATCTATCTTTCTTTCTATATTCCCCACATTCCAGTACTTGATATATTGTTGGAGCATCATTTTTTATCATTGTTTAGCTACAGAGAGGTAGGTAGCACAATGGATAGACCTGAGTTAAAATGCTTCCCTAGATATTTACTACCTGTGTGACCCTGGGCAAGTCATTTCATCTCTCTTAGCCTCAGTTTGGTCCTCTGTAGAATGGAAATAATAATAGCATCCATCTCAAAGGGTTGTTGTGAAGATCCAACTAGATAACAAATACAATGTGCTTTGCAAATCTTAAAGCATCAAATCAACTTTAGCTATTACTAGCTATTATCTTCTCCTTTTCCTGTTGGTCAGTCAGACAACAATTAGTCCAAGGCATTTAGGAAGTGCCTAACCCTGTGCTAAGCACTGCGGATACAAAGAAAGATGGAAAGTTTTTCCCACTTTCAAGGATCTCACAAATCTAATAGAAGTCTTTGACTTTGTCTGGTCTTGCCTTGCTTTTCCTTATCTTGCCTAGTTTTATTTCATTTTTGCTGATTTTTACAACGTCTGATATACCAGCTTTATCTGAGCAATATTCTCCCCACCTTCCATTTTCAGTTTAAAGGTCTTCTTTATCTGGCCAAAAAGCCTGCTGACAAATACACCGTTCAATTCAACTCAAGAACCATTCAATAAGTGCTGGTTAAGCAGCAAACACCGTGCTCAGGGCTGGAGATACAAAGATAACTACAACAAAGACTCAACTATTAAGAAGCCAAATACAGCAATGAAAGACAAGCACACAGATAATAAATGCAAAAGAGGGATCTATCTTAAATACATAGAGGAATTTAAGGCAGGAGAGTCCCTGTTCCAGGGAATATTAGGGGGAGAAAGTAAAAATAGAAAGTCAAGGAGGAGGGAAGATTCTGCATGACTCCTAGCTTACCAACCAGAGAAGATAATGGTACCATTAAAATAAAAAAGAGAAGTTGAGGACCACATTGGGAGGGGGAGTTGATAAGATCAGTTCTGAACAGGCTGTTTAGAGGCATATTCAATTGAGGCTGTCCAGCAGACAGTTGGAAATAGGAAACTAAGACACTGGGTAGAAAGGTTGGGGAGGGGCAAAGATTTGAGATTCATCTCCGTAGAAGCCATGATTACATCCATGAAAGTGGGTGGTTTAAATCCCTAAGGGAATGAACATAGAGAAAAAAAGGAGTGTTGAGGATATCAGAAAGCCAAAATTTATCTAAAACTTAAGAGAATTTAAGTTTTTACATACCCCTTGCTGTTTCTATGTTTTTTTTTTCTTTTTAGTGAGGCAATTGGGGTTAAGTGACTTGCCCAGGGTCACACAGCTAGTAAGTGTTAAGTGTCTGTGGTGGGATTTGAACTCAGGTACTCCTGACTCCAGGGCCAGTGCTCTATCCACTGCCCCATCCAGCTACCTCTGTTTCTATCTTTATCTAAACCCTGCACCTGACATAAATACTACCAACAACAGGCTAAAGACTTCAAAACAAAACAAAACAAAAACCCTATGACCATCTGACTTGTAAAATGAGCACTTGTGGTTAAAGATTACATATTTATGCATATCAATAACATATCTAATTGCTTAACACCTCTGGGAGATGGAAGGGGAGGGAGGTAAGGAAGGATAGAATTTGAAATTCAAAAGTTTAAATAAAAATATTTATTGATTAAAAATATTTACCAAAGTAGACATGTAAACTAAGGTTAAGAGTCTTTTTCCAATTGGCATTCCATTGTTTAATTATTTCAGAGTAAAGCCTCATAAAGAGAAAACTGCATTATTACAACTTATAACTATCCTATGATATGTTACCAAATTGTTGTTTTGATATACTTAAGAAACTCAAATAAAAATTGAGAAATCAAAAATCAACGATTTTAAAGTACCACAAAAGGCAAAAATTAGAAAGTTTTTTTTTTTTAATTAAGCATTAAAAAACAACAGAAAATGGCTGGTTTGTGTGAAAGGTGAACAATATAATTTATGAAGACCTATACCCAATTTCTAGAATTTATTCTTAGAACATGCTCAAGGCCTGTATATATCATTAGAATCATTGACATTTGACATATACAATCATCTGATCTTGTTGCTTTCTCAAAATTCTCCACTCCAGCTAAGTCTCCCCTTAAGAGAACAAGGTACTTTAAGAATCTAATCCTAAACATGAATGCATAGCTTTCAGCACTCTTTCTAAGCACATGACATTTATCCCTTAGTTTCATTGGCTATATAAATAAAAGACTTTTAGTTAGCTTCAATTGTTTGAAATTGACAAATGTATGACATAGTTTTGGAGTGGATTCTTTTTGTTTGTTTTGGTTTTAGGGGAGGCAATTGGGGTTAAGTGACTTGCCCAGGATCACACAGCAAGTAAGTGTTAAGTGTCTGAGGTTGGATTTGAACTCAGGTCCTCCTGACTCCAGGGCCAGTGCTCTATCCACTGTGCTCTGTACCTTCCCCTAGCTTCAATTGTTAATAGACAACAAAAGATTTGGGATGGAATATGTAAATATATTATATACTTAATTTTATATTGTATATAGGGAACAGGATATAAATCAAAGGAACAGTCTATATATAAATTTATTGTACTTCAGGACATGCACTACACACAGGCCTTACATCCAAATTAAATAATAAATCTAAGGAGAAAATTAAATAATAAACCTAAGTAGGGATGGCTAGGTGGTACCACAGTTAGAGTGCATGGCCTGGAGTTAGGAAGTTTTGAGTTCTGTTAACCTGACACCTGTTCATCACTAAACAGAAACAGTTTCACAGTTATAAAGACAAGCACCCATTTTTTTTTATTCTTGTAAACTGAGGCAAGCCCCTCTTAATGGAATTTAGATCTCTCATTCCCCAAAGGGAAAGACCAGAGAGTGCAAAAGTTTGTTCTTAAGATTTAAATTCCCTTCTTCCTAAAAGGGAAGGAAACCAGAGAAAGACAATGCCTGTAAAATTATAGAATGGTTTTTATTAACCAGGAAAGATAGGAAAAATTAACATGCTGTGCAATTCAGTCTATAATGAATGGGACACCAGGTAGTACATTGTGTGGGTTTATGTACATTTTAAATTGAGGCAGTTAAGGAATTTGGGAGGGAAAAGTGGACTTAGTCAGTGGGTTGCTTTCTCTAGGGGAGGAGGAAATGAGGAATCCCAGGGGTCAAGGAGGCAGCCTTTGATACACAAACCCGAAAACATAGTTGGTTATAAGCAGTTCAAAATTCAAGGCTTGATTAGAACATATCTTGATAAGAAGATCTCTCAAAAACCAGGATAATTCTGAGAATCTCACAACTAGGATTCGGGGATAGCTGGAGACAATGACACCATAAATGGGATATGCTTATAATCTCATAACTTGCATCAGGTAAGATAGGAATATCTCTTGAAGGTCCATAAACCATCACCAAATTGCTCCTGATGTGCTTCAATGCTGGTGAGAGCTTAATTAGCTTCGGAGTTACTAATTTTCTAGCTAAGTTGACTTTGGTCACCACAAAGAATTGTTGGTGTTTTAGCCAATGCAGCCAATCCTCATAAATTCTTCTGACTATTTAGATAAGTGGGGGATTCAGGAAAATCAAGGTATTCATTTTCACATTCTTCAGAAACCAATTACATCTATCTCATAGAAAACCTCTCAAAAGGTTCCACTGAGTTTTGAGAAAGGAGAGTAAGCAGTTGAAAGGGGGACATAATTGTGCATTTCCTGGATCAGTCAGGTCTGGATTGATTAACTCCCTGCTTCCTGGTTTGCAACAGGATGTTCAATTCCATTTGCTCAATCAATCTGATAGTTCAACCCTTGAAAGCAAACAATGTGACAAGGGAATATGAAAAAAGACATCTCTTACAGATATGGATGTCTCTTGAAATGTCTATGGGTCCCAACATTACTCAACAGTGTTGGAGAAGCAGAGACAGAAAGTCTAGCAGATAATGATGTCTCTAAAAAACCCATAAATTCCCAAATGTTAACCTACTTCAAGACTTTTATGTCTTATTGTCCTCAGGATTTTTACTACTTCCATATCCTGCTAAGTTCAATCTCTGTCACTACAAAGGATTTCTGATATGTTAGGTCAAATTTTCCAACAGTTAAGAAAATTCTGATAAATGGAATCATCAGTTCAAATCCAGGCTCAAACTCTTACTAGCAGTGGGACCCTGGGCAAGTCACTTATCCCTGTTTGCCTGTTTCCTCATCTACAAAATGAACTGGAGAAAGAAATGGCAAACCACTGTGACGTATTTGCCATGAACACCAACAAATGGGATCTTGAAGAGTCAGATGCAACTGAAATGACTGAACAACAGCAAAAAAAATAAAATTGGATTTCTCTTTGACATAACACAATTTTTTCAGTTCTTAACAACACTTTTTAAACAATTGTTTTACAAAAGCAGTATACATCTTAAATATTAACTTTTGACATTCTATACTGATTGCATTGAAGGCAATATAGAGAAATCTTGATCAAAGTATACTTTAAAACCAAAACTTATCTTTTTATTGCCCTGATGTCAAATACTGTGTGGCAACATGAAAATTAAAATCAATAGCAATAAACTATATCTAATATTCATCAGGATTATTTTTATCTTAAGGACAATCTTTATTCCTAAAATCCTTCTTCTTTTTGCAATACCTATTTCACAAATATACTCACCTTTTCTTTTATAATTTTGAACAACATGACCTCCTTTCAAACAGTATAAACATCTAACCTGGGCCTTAGGCTTAGGTTGTTCTTGTTCCTTACTTTTTCCCTCATAGCTACACTGGGCTGTATCTTTTAAATCATCAATTCCTTTATCATGTCACCCTCAGATGGTAGCAGGTACCTTCTCTTTCTTTTTCCTTTCAATTCGGGTTTTGGGTGCAGTGTACTTGCGTTTGTACATGGCCCGCCTGGAATACATGGCAGACCTAAAGTATCTGCAGATCCCTCTGGCCAGGACCGGGTTGCAGCTGCAATGCTTTCGAGGCTTTTTCAACACCTTCTCGGCAGCATCTTCCTTTTTGGGCTTCTTTTCCTTTTTTTCTTTTTTGACCTTTTTTTTCCTTTAGCTCCTTTGGGGGGTTTTGGTCCGCCATCTTGAGAGACGGGAAAGAGCCATATAGTTTATTAGTAAGGGCTGAATGGTGCAATGACAGTTGATACAGTGTCAGGCCTGGAGTCAGGATGCTCAGCTTGAGTTTAAATCTGACCTCAGATACTTACTAGCTATGTTACCCTGGGCAAGTCACTTAACCCTTTCTGCTTTAGTTTCTTTATCTATAAAATGAGCTGGAGAAGGAAATGGCTCTTTGGATCTTTGTCATAAAAACCCCAAATGGGGTCACATAGAGTCAGAAACAACTGAAAACTACTGCACAACAATAAAAAAGCTTCCCAGTAGTGGGTAATTGTTTCAGTTAGATAAATTTGAAAAAGCTCTCAGGCATATCATGAACAAAAATCCTGGGAAGATCATGTATCTCCTTAGTATTCATGTCAGGTTGATATATACCTGTCTCCACACTTCTAAGCAGGAAGTCCCTCCCTTCTCAACATATTTCTTCTTCCTGGAGTCCATCACTGACAAAACAATAACTGCAATTTTTGCCCAGATCACCTTGTCTTCACCAACCAACAGCACCATTCCATCATGTATCCCATGCCCTGGTCAGATTCCTCAGATCTCTTTTTTTTTTTTTTTGTGAGTTAATTGGGGTTGTGACTTGCCCAGGGTCACACAGCTAATAAGTGTCAAGGGTCTGAGGCCAGATTTGAACTCAGGGCCTCCTGAATCCAGGGCCTGTGCTTTATCCACTGTACCACCTAGCTGCCCCACCTCAGACTTCTTGATGTTAAGGTCACTATCTCACTTATTTTTTTCCCTACACAACTTGGTCTTGGTGTAGGGACATTGAAGTTGATTTTTAAAATTGTCTCCTATGCAGTATTGAGTATATCCACTAGTTTTCTTACTCTATATTATCTGATATAGTAGCATTATCTGGTCAATTTTCTCCCTGCTCTGAATTTTCTGTTTACTGGAACAACCAAGCTTATTTTTCTGTCCCTAAATATCTATCTGAGCATACTTTGCCACATCTCCCTATTTAACAAACTCTAGTGGCTTTCAAAGTCCTTCAAAACTCACCCCCTTCCTTTCAATTCTTCTTTCATATTATTTCCTTTCACTTATTATGGAGTCTAATGACATTGGTCTCTTCTGTCTCCGTCAAACAGGCCACTCTATCTCCAACCCCAAGCTTCTTTCTCTGACTGTCTCCCATGCCTATAATTTTCTTCCCTAGAACTCTCTTGGCTTTCTGGAATTTCTTCAAGTACTAGCTAAAATCCTACCTCCTATAAGAAGCCGTTCTTGAACTGTACCCCCACCCTTAATGATAGTGTCTTCCCTTGCAGATTATCTTAAATTTATAGTATGTTTCTATAATATATTTTTATATATGTACATACACATATACACCTTGTTTGTATGTAGCAGTTTGCATTTTGTCTCCCCCTGGTAGACAGTAAGCACCTTGAGAGTAGGTACTATCTTCTGTCTTTCTTTGCATCCATGGCATTTAAACAGTTCCTGACACATGGTTCTTGAATTATTGACCTAGTGTATGTAGAACACTGTATTTGGTGATGTAAGTAAAAAAAAGGAAAAAAAAGGAATAGTCCTAATATTCATGAACATTGGAATTTAGTAGG
Source organism: Dromiciops gliroides (assembly GCF_019393635.1). Classification (NCBI taxonomy): domain Eukaryota; kingdom Metazoa; phylum Chordata; class Mammalia; order Microbiotheria; family Microbiotheriidae; genus Dromiciops; species Dromiciops gliroides. The sequence continues at coordinate 688,986,881 of NC_057862.1, forward strand.
AGATCTCTGACATGTACACATGTTCATAGAAATTCACTGGACACAGAAGGGAAGATTCCAAGTTACTACTACTACTATTACTATTACTACTACTACTACTACTACTACTACCACCACCACCACCACCAACAACAACAACAACAACAACAATGACATACAGGACTTAGGAGGAAGAGTCATGGAAAGAGCCCATGGGGAAAATGAATAGGACTTAGGTTTGAGTCTTGTTTCTGTAGCTGATTATCTATCAGACCTTGGTCAAGTCACTTCTCTCTGGCCCTTAGGTTCTTTATATACAAAATGATGGGACTAATAACTGATGCTCTCAAAAGTGTCTTCAAGCTCTGATATAATAAAATTTTCAAAAAGCAAATTAATTTCTCTTGTCTTTCCCTCTCCTCTCTCCCCTCTTCCGTCCTCTCCCACTCTTCTCTACTCTTCTCTGCTCTATAAAGAAAAAATCCCAAATTTGGCCAATAACTTGTTAATTCTGTGGGTCAGTAATGCTTGACTGAAATTTTGGGCAGAAGAAATTCCCTTGTCCCAGTTTATAAGTAAGGGAATAAGGACCCCCCAAAACCTCAATTACTGAATTTGGGACTAAAACTAAGTATATGTCTATAAAGCAGTTAAAGGAGATATTAATTGAGCCATATATAAAGGGGATTTTAACCAAATAGACAAGGTTGATTACATTTTGATCAATTTTAATGCCTACTTATTTTCCTTCAGTTGCTGGGGATTAGACTATACCAACCTCCAAAGGTAATAGAACAAACTGACCCAAACATGTTTTTATTTTCACCAAAATGTTATTTCCTGGGTGGCTTGATCCTACTACTTTTTTTAACCCTTTTTCAGTGACAAAAAAGATAAAAATTCACATTTGGGGAAAAAACCAAAATGAGCAATGCTCTGCTATAGTCCCCTTTCCCTCCACCCACATGACAGTAGCCAGCTCCTTAATTATCACAGGCTTCGTTGGAGCCTTTCCAACTATAAGGATAAAGTTTTATTAGCTCCAAGTCCTTTTCTGATATCCTTGAGAACAGGTCTAGAAAAATGAATTATTTTTATAATTGCATAATTACAATGAATATTTCAGAAAGGCGTTTGGAAATGTCAAGAGGATGCAATTTTAAGACAAGAAAAATTACATGGCTTTCAAAGCCAAGAACCTTTGAGCTTATCAAGTGATACTCAATCCTTTTCTTTTATTATTATTATCAGGAGTCTATATATTATGGGGATATTAAATAATGAACATTTGAGATTAATTAATATATTAGAAGTCCTATTCACCCAGTGATGACAGAGCATATTACCAGTGGTGTGACAGCCTTTTACTTTCAGGAAAATGAGGAGAAAGGACATGGAAAGAATCAAAGAAATATGATTCCTTGGTAATAATAACAGTGACAACAATTATAGCCCTTTAAGTGTTTATGAAGGGTATTATATAGACTATCTCATGAGATTCAAAACAATCCTCGGAGGTAGGTGCTATTACTGTGTCTACTTTACCAATAGGGAAACCAAGGGTCAGTAAAACTGACAACTATATATGCCTTTCCATATCCTGTGGGAATTACATTCCACATTTACCTCATCAGTATCCATATAAGTTACTGATCTACTTCTCTTTTCCAGGTGACTAACAATTTCTTTCTTTCTTTCTTTTTTTTTTTTTTGGTGAGGCTATTGGGGTTAAGTGACTTGCCCAGGGTCACACAGCTAGTAAGTGTCAAGTGTCTGAGGCCAGATTTGAACTCAGGTACTCCTGACTCCAGAGCCAGTGCTCTATCCACTGTGCCACCTAGCTGCCCCGACTAACAATTTCTTAATTGCCAATTCTAATGACTTTTCTAAGTCCTCATCTTTCTTGACTTCCTGCAGTTGTTGATTCTGTTAATCATTGTCTTGATACTCTCTTCTCTCTAGATTTTTGGGATACCATTCTCTTATGGTTCTCCTCCTAATCATACCACTTCTCAATCTCCTTTGTTAGATACATCCATCTTGGGGGCAGCTAGATGGCGCAGTGGATAGAGCACCAGCCCTGGAGTCAGGAGTACCTGAGTTGAAATCTGGCCTCAAACACTTAACACTTACTAGCTGTGTGACCCTGGGCAAGTCACTTAACCCCAATTGCCTCACTGAAAAAAAAAAAAAAAAGAAAGAAAAAAAAAGATACATCCATCTTATGCCCATTTTCCTTCATCCATTTTATTCCCTGAGCCATTTTATCCTCTCCATCTATTATATTTTATTTAGTAATTGCATCTATTCTTTGGATTAAATTATCAGATCTATGCTCATGTTCTTAAATCTTCTGATCCAACCCTAACCTCTTTGCTGACTACAATCCCACATCTCCAACAACCTAATGTACATTTATTATTTGTTTGTTTGTTTTGTGTTTAGCAATGAGGGTTAAGTGACTTGCCCACGGTCACACAACTAGTAAGTGTCAAGTGTCTGAGGCCGGAATTTGAACTTAAGTCCTCCTGAATCCAGGGCTGGTGCACCACCTAGCTGCTCCCGCAATGTATATTTAAAATTGAATGTCCCCAGTGTGGCTACTTGGCCCAGTGGATAAAGCACCAGCCCTGGATTCAGGAGGACCTGAGATCAAATCCAGACTCAGACACTTGACATTTAACTAGCTGTGTGACCCTGGGCAAGTCACTTAGTTTTCATTGCCCCACAAAGAGAGAGAGAGAGAGAGAGAGAGAGAGAGAGAGAGAGAGAGAGAGAGAGAGAACTACATGTCCCCAAAATATCTTAAATTCAACCTATTAGAAACTAAACTTTATTTTCTCTCAAAATCTCCCACTTCTAAACTTTTCTGTTACTATCAAAGAATCCCTCTGATGTCGGAGGCAAGAAAGGGGTTAACAGAAAACCTAAGACACAAGCTCTAATTCAGATGTAAGCTCTAAGAGGGATTCATACCCAGTTAATGGATAACTTACAAGTCAGATGCTAAATTCTCTTACCCATCTAAATCAGTACCCATAACGAGAACATAGGGAGGCAATCCATAAAGACCTTAGACTATAACAATGATATATTGACAGCCTATAGAAACTCAAAGTAGGAATAAATGAAAAATTATGATATTTTGTAACTAGCCATGGGAATCGTAAAGAGACATGTGCAGAAGGCCAATTTGTCCCCAGATACACCTTATGACATATAAACCCCCAAAACACACCTCTACAGTAGAAAAAGGTGACTGACTGGGTAGCTGGCTTAGGACCCCAGGAACTCCAAATTAGGATAAGCCCTCCCCTGTACCTCCCAAAGGTGGAGATTACTAGATTACTATAATGAATAGGACAGGCCTTCCCCTGTACCTCCCTAAGGTGGAGATTATTATAATGAGATTGATAATTAATTTATCCTTACTATAAATGTAACTTTCTATCTTTCCTTATTTGAGAGATAACTTTCCGTGTTTCTGGTTCTCTTCCTGTGTTCATTTAGAGTATTGCAATAAAACTTGGGAAACTGAGTCACTGAGTCTTCTAATTTTTGTGGCATGCCTCACGATCAATTTGATCACCCTAAATTCAGCCCATATCACTTCCAGTAACCCAGGCTCACAACCTAAATTTTGTTTTTGTTTTTGTTTTGCTTTCTTTTGTTTTTCCCCTGGAACTCCCTTGCTTTCTCCATAATCCAATGAATTTTGATAATTTGGTTTCTGGCATTTCCTTCACCACTTTGAAAACCAGCTTCATCTTCTGGTAATTCTCAGCTCATATATTGCTGAAGCCTAGCTTACAGAATCTCAAATATAATCTTCCTAGTGTGTAAAATAAGTACAATTGTTTGGTAATTTGAACATTTGTTGGTATTGCCTTTTTTTAGGACTGGGATGTAAACTGATCTTTTCCAATCCAGTGGCCAATGTTCAATTTTCCAACTTTGCTATCATATTGAGTGTAGTACTTTAACAGCGTGTCTTTTAGGGTTTTAAATAGTTCAGCTGGAATTCTATTACCTGTACTAGCCTTATTATTAGCAATGCTTCTTGTTAATATGAATATATGGATCACCTGGATTTGATGGAGGTACCTTATTATCCAAGACTATTTTTTTGTGGAACCCTTGATTAATTGAATTAATAGGAACAAAATGTCATTCAACTGAACTCCAACGTGAACCCAGATAGCTGGCAGATAAAAGACCCTGTCTAGTGATTTCTTTCCCTCAGGATAGTAAGTCCCTATCTTATGGTAATATCTTGGGGTCCTCATCCTGGCCAAATCCTTTTTGGTAATCCTGTAATCTTTTGTTTGTTTGTTTGTTTATTTGTTTGTTTTCTGGGGCAATGGGAGCTAAGTGACTTGCCCAGGGTTACACAGCTATCAAGTGTCAAGTGTCTGAGGCTAGATTTGAACTCAGGTCCTCCTGAATCCATGGCCAGTGCTTTATCTACCGCACCACCCAGCTGCCCCCAGAATCCTGTAATCTTATCATGATGCTTCTATATTTTCTCCATGTTTGTTATAACTGAAATTGTCAAACTCCTTTTTGCTTCTGGGTTGATTTCTGTGTCATGCTATTGAAATTGACAATGCCCTGTAATCAGTGGACAAAAATAACATACATACCCTCAGAAATGGGGAGTCTCCACATGATCATGTTGTTATGTATTTCTTCTTGGGACAAAATATTAAATTGATATTATGTTTTGTCTTTCTATCTCTGATCTGTTTTGGAGGAGGACAGGTATCATGTCCTCTGATCTGATTTTGTAGGAGATATTATAAGATAATATAATTTTTCTGGTATTTTTATTAATTTTGTAGGAGAGATTAAGGATTACTTCTCTGATCTGTTTGCAGGAGACAGGGAGATACAAAAGCTATATTTTATTATTCAAGATTCCTAAGGCCCACTTGACCTCATTCTCCAGTATGTCTAATTCTAGATCAGTAACCACACCATGATGGTTATTGGTAGTGCTAAGATAATTTTTTGTTATGTGTATGTATGATGTATGTATGTATGTATGCATATTGCTGAAGAAAAACCCACAAAGGGGAACTTGGAATGAACAAAAGTCCAATTACAGTTTACGCAGATTATAAATGCACTTTATTTCCTGAGAAGGAAAAAAAGGAAAAAAAAAAACTTTCAAGCTGAAACAAAGGCTATTCTGACATGTTCAAGGCACCAGTTGTAAAGGGCAAGGTATTTGTACTTTTTTAAACAAAAGGATGCAAGGAATTAGGGGAGAAATATGGAAAATGGTTTCCATTCCCAAGGAAGGGGAGATCCAGGAGAACAAATGAGAAATTCCAGGTGTCAGAACTATGGTCCTTTGATACACAAATAAACTTGATAATTCAAGGCTTGAACAGCAACAATGAGATTAGGGGATGTAAAACAGGGAGTGTGTGCAGAGAAGGATGTCTCCTGAGGGTCCATAAACCACCAAATGGTTCTTTACTTCAAAGCTGGTATGAGCTTAATTGACTTCAGAGTTGCTAATTTTCTGGACAACCAGCAAGGTTTACTCTGGGTGACCACAAAGGATAGTTAGCATGTTAAGCCAATAGAGCCAATCCAAATACAATTCTTCAGGTTATCTGGCAAATGGGGGGTGGGGGATGCTCATGTATATATTTTATGTATTTTTGACACCTCTTAATAATTTTTCCTGTTTCTGTTGCTGTACAACTTCTTTCTTTTATCAAACCTATTTTTTCATGAAATTTCCCTTTGTTATTTCTATTTTTGTTTTTTTTTTGTTTGTTTTTGGGGGGCAATGGGGGTTAAGTGACTTGCCCAGGGTCACAAAGCTAGTAAGTATCAAGTGTCTGAGGTCCGATTTGAACTCAGGTCCTCCTAAAACCAGGGCCGGTGCTTTATCTACTGTGCCACCTAGCTGCCCCTTCTTTTCTTTTTTTTTAGTTAGTTTTTTTTTTTTTTGTGGGCCAATGAGGGTTAAGTGACTTGCCCAAGTTCACACAGCTAGTAAATGTCAAGCGGTCAAGTGTTTGAGGCCGGATTTGAACTCAGGACCTCCTGAATCCAGGGCCAGTGCTTTAACTACTGTGCCACCTAGCTATTTCTAATTTTCTTGAAGAGATTTCTTGTCTTTCCCACTTTGTTGTTTTCTTCTATTTCTTTACATTGTTAATTTAGTAAAACTGTCTTATCCCTCTTGATATTCTCTGGAATTCGGCATTCAGTAAGGTATATATATCCATTCTTCACTTCCAGTTCACATTCACAATGGATGTTATTTTGGTCATGTCTATATGGTCTAATGGTTTTCCCCACTTTCTTCAATCTAAGCCTGAATTTTGCCATAAGCTCATGATCTGAGTCCTAGTTAGCTCCAGGTGTTGTTTTAAATGACTGTATAAAGTTTCTCCTATTTTGGCCTCAAAATATAGAATCAATCAGATTTAAATATTAACTAGCAGGTGACGTCTGTATAAATCATTTCCTTTTGGGTTGCTGAAACATAGTGTTTGTTATGACCAACTAGTTATCTTGACAAAACTCTATTATTAGGATCTGCCATGGTTCATTTTGTACTCCAAGCCAACCTTGCCTGTTATTCCAATTACCTTTTAATTTTTTCACACACACACACCCACATACACATACTCAATAAATTGTTGTGGCTCCCCATCACTTCTATGGTCAAATATAAAATCCTCTATCTCTTAACCAAAGTCCTTCATAGCTGCCCCCCATGCATACATATTTTTCCAGGTTTCATATACCTCATTCCCCTCCCCCCCTCCCAATACTCTGTAATCCAGAAACATTGGCCTTCCATCTTTAAGCTCTGGACATTTTCACTCACTGTCCCCCATGCCTGTAATATTCACCCTACTCAACAATGCCTCTTGACTCCCCTGGTTTCCTTCTCCCATCTAAAATCCTATCTGCAGGAAAACTTTCCCAATTCTCCTTATTTCTAGTGACTTTCATTTTTTGATTATTTCAAATTTATCCTGTATAGAGCTTATTTATGCCTAATTATTTGCTTGCTGTCTCCCACATGTGTAATTTAAAATTCTAAATGTGGGTTCTAATGGGTTCCTCCAGTTTTGGGGGAACTGACTAAAATCACTGATAAAACGAGTTTAGATTTTTAAGGGTTTATTGAAATATAGAAAGAGAAAGATTGAGAACAGAATTCTTACAACCTCACAATCCTATCTTTCCTCAGCTCCTCTCTGTCTTTTCCTGCTGTCACCATCAAATCAGGACCCAAAAAAATAGTGCTCTTCGCAAAGGTTCCCCTTTCTTCCTTCCTGTCCCCTCCCAGAATGGGGAGGTTCTTCAAGCTGGTTGGTTGATTCAAAGTTTTTTTTAGATTCTGAGAACAATGCTTTCTTAAGTACTCTCAAGTACCAGCCAGATGTGCTTAGAATCTAGTCAACTAGTAATCCAGTCAAATTGGCCAGTAATCCACTCAGGTATCTGCCTGAGTATCCACCAAATCTCATCTATTACATTCCATTATCTTGACACACTGTAGACTACAAATTCCTTGAGAGCAGAGACTGCCTTTTTTGCTTCCTTTGTATCACCAGTGTTTAACAAACACGGTGGTAAGCACTTAATAAATGTTAAATAACTGACTGACTGATTGACTAAATGAATAAATGATGAATTAATGAAAGAATGAAGCACATGTCTGGTCTATTAAGCCTCTTGACATTGCAGGCAAGGAGAGAGGGAAGAAGGAAGGAAGGAAGGAAGGAAAAGAAAAAAGAAAGAAAGAAAGAAAAAATGAAAGAAACTTTAAAAAAAACTGTCATACTATACTTGTCAGTTGTCATTTTCTTGACTTATTTTCTTGCCTAAATTCCTCCAACAAAATCATGTATATTCAGTGCCTCTACTTTGTCTGCTCTGGCTGTATTCTGAACCCTCTATGCTCAGGCTTGTCTTATTTGCTTGAAGCTACTCCCTCCAATGTTTCCAATGATCTCTTAATGGCAATCATATTTTCTTAGTCCTCACCCTTCTTGACTTCTCAGCAATACTGCAGCCCACCTTCTCTTCCTATATTTTCTTTCTTCTTTCAACCTTCTCTATTATTGTCTAGGTCAACGTAAAGTGTTATCCAAGTTCACAACCTCATTGTCAGAAGCAGCAGCTAGGTGGCATAATGGATAGAGCACAGGGCCTGGAACCAGTAAGATCTCAGTTGAAATTTGGCCCAAGTCACTTAGTATCTCTATGGCTCTGAACAAGTCCCTTAACCTCTGCCTGCCTTAGACCCTGCATCCATAAAATGGGGTTTGTAATATTATTTCTCTCACAGGTTGTCTAACAAGATAACACATGTAAAGCACTTTTCAAGGAATATATAAATGTTATCCATTACCATCATTCGTATTGACATAATCATTATCCTTGACTCCTCTCTTATTCACCCCATAGATCTACTTAGTTGCCCAAACTCATCATTTCTTTGTCTATATCTCCTGTATGTATGTCCTTCTTGAGACTGACATAACCAACACCCAAGGGCTTCATCACCACTCACCTGTACTATTACAATAGCTAGATAATTAGAAAGCTCTTAAGTCTCTCCCCCACTGCAATCAATGTCTACTCAGCTCCTAAAGTGATAATCCTCAAATGTAATTCTGACAGTCACCCCCAATTCAGTAAACTCCAATGGCTTTCTATTACCTCTAAGATCAAGTAGAAACTCTTCTCTTTACAACACAGCTCCTTCCAATTTGTGTCATCTTTTAGCACATTATTCTCATCCCTACATTGTCTGATCCAGACATAATGGCTTCCTTGTTCATGATGTACCTTCTCCATCTCTGTACACTTGTACCAAATCCAGAGCCAGCTCAAACTGACTTCTGAAAAACAATGGTTCAGGTTTTAGTATGAGCACTTACCCCTCAGAAATGAGCAAATGCTACCCATCAGAGAAGCATGTATTATTTTCTTGAGTGCCTAAACTTAAGAAAGTGATAGGAGGAAAAAAAAGAGATTAATGGTACAGATTAACCTTAAAAGTGGTGTAAATATACCTTTTTGGTAGAGGCAGTTGTTGAACATTTACCAGTATTTCTCTGCCTTGCACAAATTGTTCTTTGTTCCTGTGATGCTCTCCCATCCCTCACCAATTCATAGAACCCACAGATTCCCTCAAAATATTCCCTCTTCTACCTCCTGTAGGAGCCCTTTCCTCACCTCTCCAGTTGTTAGTATATTTTTTTGTTTCCTCTGCAGTTATTTTCCATCTACTATGTACCTTATATGGGTATATTGTTATATTTGTAATATTGTAGTATTTGTTAATAAAAACTGGCTTAGGAATTGTGGAAATTTATTTTGATTTGGGGACCCTACCTTTTGGCTGAGATTAAAAAGCCTTAGGCCCTCAGGGTCTCTTCTGTGTGGGAGGAGCTGGTGCCCCTCCCCCTCTGCTTCAGCTGAGCCCAAAAGCCCTGTGGCCCGTATGAGATGCCAGGTCAGACAGCTGGGGGGAAAAAGTCTCCAGCTCCCTCCTACCTGAGCGGATCTATCCCAGAGATCCTGGGCTTGTCCAGTCTGGGCTCGGGCATAGCCTGTGCTGAGGCACATGATGCTTAAGCCCCAGCCCCAGCCCTGGCTGGTGGATTAGCTTGGGGTCTGTGGGGGTGAAAAAAATCCCCGAGATTTGAGTGGAGAAAAGGAAAATATATATAGACCTGGGAATTAGACTCAGGGAGGCTGGCTGACAAGATTAAAGGAGGCTGACAAGATTAGAAGAACAGAGAAGGAGGGGGCGGCAAAGAGGGCAGAGGGCAGACTGATGGAGCAGACAGACAGATAGAACAGGAGGCAGTGGAGAGCACAGAAGTGGTCAGCACAGGGTACAGGTTGGAGAAAGCGAAGATTAAGAGAACAGTAAGGAGAGGAAAGTTAGAAGCAGGGGGATAGACAAAGTGAAAGGTGCTCAGAGTTAGAATAAAGGACCTGAGTAGTGAAAGTGGAACATACCCTAAGGCAAGAGGCCACACAGCCCTTATTGTATTAAAAAAAGTTCCAGGCACAGCAGGTGGGAAAGAGATGAGCTGCAGTGCCTGTGGGTTGTACATTTTATTTCCCTGTATTCTTAATTTTAAATACTAACTCATAAACAAACTCTTCTTTGATTATTTAGTTAAGAGGCTTCTTAATATTTTGCTTATCAATTTGGGAGCAGTGTGGTGGAACTTTATAAACATCCCATATTAAATTAATAGCAGTCAGATTGCCATTTAGTCAAAAGTCCCCAGATTAGTCAATCCCCAGATTAGTCCCCAAATTAGATCATCAAGTTAATAAAATATTCTTACAGAATTGACTGTCTACCCTTTGATCCAACAATGCCACTGCTAGGTTTTTATCCCAAAGACATACCCAAAAAGAGAAAAAGACTTATCTGTACAAAAATATTTCTAGCAGCTCTTTTTGTGGTGGCTAAGAATTGGAAATCAAAGGAATGCCCATTCATTGGGAAATGTCTAAAAAAAACTGTATTATATGATGGTGATGGAATGTTATTGTGCTATAAGAAATGACAAGCAGGATGACTTCAGAAAGGTCTGGAAAGACAAGTATGACATGATGTATTGTGAAGTGAGCAGAACCAAGAGAACGTTGTGCACAGGGACAGATGAGGAACTGTGAATGACGTGAGTATTCTCAACAATACAATGATCCAAGACAGTCCCAAAGGACTATTGATGTAACCTGACACCTCCAAAGAAAGAACTGATATTGATGGAACAGACTGAAGCACGCTCTTTCTCACTTTCTTTAATTTTTGAAATCAAGTTTTCTTGTAAAAAATGACAAATATGGCAATGGTTTACATAATCATACATGTATAACCTACATGTGATTGCTTGCCACTTCAGGGAATGGGCAGGGGAGGAAGGGAGAGAAGGATAAAAATTGGAACCCCAAACTATAAATAAAAAATATATTTATTATTAAAAATAGAATTGACCGTCATCCTAAATTTGTAGTTCAAAGGCATTGATATTTTCTATGAGGAGCAGCTAGGTGGCACAGTGGAGAAATCACTGGCCCTGAAGTTGAGAGGACCTGAGTTCAAATCTCACCTCAGACACTTAATAGCTGTGTGACCCTGGGCAAGTCACTTAACACCAATTGCATTAAAGCATCCAGGGCCATCTCCAGTCATATGTATGTATATATGTTTGTGCATATGTGTATGTATATATGTGTACATATCTTGACACTCGATCCAGATGGCTCTGGGAGAGAAGGATGTTTCACAGCCCTGCTTCACGATTCATTGCAAGTCATGATATCACCCTGATGTCATGGTCCTCTTCAAGAAATAAATACAAACAACGATTTTCTATGACCTCCTCAGGATGCTCTCAACCTTTGAATCAGAAGTCAAAATTAAGTCATGCCCCAGAATTCTTAAAGAATAGAAGAAAAGGGATAATTGGCTCCAATAGACATCTCAGAGGAGAAGACTCTGGCTGGAGCTTTTGATTGTACCCACCTCTTCAAGGACTAAGAGAAGCTCTACGAAAAGGTATACTTCTTTGCCAACATCTCCCCTCAATATTTGTCTATCAACAAGCCCTGTAACACACTCTATACCCAATTTCCCAGCAGCTACATTGCTTTTTTACCTTCTCTGGTTCTCTCCATCAATTCCTATTTGCTCCAGGAAACCAATCATTGGGAAATTGCATTATCCTGCAAGATTGAATTTGTCTATTTCTCAAATCTCAGAAGTACCTTCTATCCTCATTAGACCCTCTTACTAGAGGACAGTGTTATAGGTTCAGCAAAGTCTTCTCCCCACTGATAAACAGGTAGGCTATTTTGTAACTTCATCATGCCTCCATTCTGGCTATATTCTCTCCCTTCCTTTTCTCCCCTTGTTCAGCTTTTCAGCTCTCCTTGTTTGTTTGGTTTTGTTTGTTTGTTTGTTTTGTTTTGTTTTTTGTTTTGTCTTCTCCTATGAGATTGAAAGCTCCTTGAGGACAGGGACTGTATTTTATTTGTATTTCTATTCTCAGAACTTAGCAAACTGAATGGAACATAGTCAGTGCTTAATAAATATGTGTCACCTGACTTAATGGTCCTATTCATTCCATTACTCCAATGTTTACAGTAACCTAAATGTTTGCCTTAATCATAAGGCGGCTAAGCATTTTCTAGAGATAAAAATAATTAGGGTAGAGATGAATTCCACAAAAATATTAGGTATATTGCTAAATGGTGCCTCTGGGCTATTGTAATTTTATCCTAATTTTTAAGATTTAAGATGAAAGCAGTAGAACAGTGAACCATGTATATTGAAGATGTATAATTGAGAGATTGAATCTTTAAATGTTTGAATAAAAGTACTTAGTGCTTTGAGCTCTATTCCTCCTCACCATCTCACAGATTTCCACTGGGACTGAAACACATGTCATTCTTTCCTTAGAGAAGAGTAGGGAAGATGCAGTTGATACTTAACTGTTTTTTTTTTTAAATGAGACATGTGATCTCCCTAGGATTAATTAGTGGCTATTCTCTAATATCCAATGCATAAGATCATATTTCCCCAAATCTTTTGGGATCATTGAGGTAAGGATCTTTATAGCCTGAAGAAGGGCATGGTACATGTCCTTGGAGTCTGCACATCTACTGGAAATAGTAATGTCACTTTCCAGATATCCCCACATCATACCAGTACTCAGTACCCCCTCTTTTTACCTCACTTTTATTTATTGTCTTCTCCCATTAGACTGAAAGCTCTTAGAAGGAGACAATCTTACTTGTTTGTATTTGTATATGCAGTGCTTAACAAAGTACCTGGAACATAGTAAACAGTAACTTGTCTACTAATCTATCTAGCTATCTATATTGTATACATATGCATATACATATATACATGAACATGTGCATACATATGTATGCATATGCATATGAATATGCATAAATACACATATACATCCATCTATCCATCCATCTACCAATCTATATATCCATCTATCCTTTTTTCCATCTGTCCTTCTTTACATTACAGATTCAACTAAATTATCTTGGGCAGCTTTTCCAACTTTTAGGTTCTCAGATTCTGTGATTATAAATATAACATTAGATGAATTTGGCCAATGAGGCAACTGAGACACAGAACATTTATGGTTTATCTCCCCCAACAAAACACCAAGATTATCTAGTGAACATGCTATGATTATACACAAACATAATATACACATGTGTATGTACATGTGTATAAATATGTGTGTACATACATGTATGTGTGCATGCATGTGTGAATACACAACTATGTTTATGTATGTGTATGTTTTAAACTCCTGGCTGCCTAGCCAATCTGTAAGGAGGCATTTAAAAGATCCCTCACGCTTGTTAAGCCCTGTACAGGCCACCAATTTGTAAGGGCCAAATTTAGTAAGGGAAGAGCTGCCCCCTCCCCAACTGTTCCATCGAGGCTGATAAGAAACGAGATTAAAAAGCTTCTTCAATAAAAGAAAAAAAAAAAACCAGGGTTTATTGATGAGAACTAATTTAGAAATAAGGACAAAGAAAAGTAGGGCATAGAACTTATAAACTCGCTCACTGGACTCAGCTGCTTTCTATCCCCCTGGGTGTCCTCATTTAACTTTCTCACCTGTCACAGTGAGCTCTTCTCCCTCTCTCTCTTCTTCTCATCTCCTCCCCTGTCTTGTCTCCTCATCTCCACCCATCTCCTTCTGTCCATTTCCACCTGTCCCCTCTACTCTACCCCTGCTCCAGAATAAAAAACTCTTATCTCACAGGAAACTCGGGCCAACCACCCACACACCCCAAGCTAATTCATTGGCACCCCTAGAGGCAGCACCCAAGGCCAGCTGGGGTTCGAGTTTTCCATGCATACCCTCACTGGGCAGAGGAAGCCGTGTGGGGTACACACGAGGCTTTCTAATTTTAGCCAAAGATGGGGTCCTGAATCGCAATTGATTCTTACAAAGTGTGTGTACACACACAAACATATATGTGTAGACATTCACCAAAGTACCTAGAACATGTTATATGATCAATAGCCATTCCTCCTTCTTTCCTTCCTTCCTTCCTTCCTTCCTTCCTTCCTTCCTTCCTTCCTTCCTTCCTTCCTTCCTTCCTTCCTTCCTTCCTTCCTTCCTTCCTTCCTTCCTTCCTTCCTTCCTTCCTTCCTTCCTTCCTTCCTTCCTTCCTCCTTTCCTTTCTTCCATTCATTCCTATGGGAGGACATATTGTTCCCTGGAAAAACAAGTATCCTGCATTATCAGTATAGAGTCTGGTTGTAACCTTTGAAAGCACTGAAAATAGCAACCAAGATGACCCAGAAAATACTAATGAGTTTCAATCTTTGGAAGAAAAGAAACTAGTGCTAATTAGCTTAGTTTGAAATTGAACACTGATAAGACTACTCCTTGGAAATTGTGTTGTAGTACAGGAAGGCAAGACTGAAATGTTTTACAGAAATAGCCAAGAGCATGTCCTCTTTTCTCACTTGGGACAGAAGAGTTGTTGCTGAGTTTAGCTCCAAACATCAGGCTTGTGTCTTAAATTCCCTATTTCACAACTCCTATAGGACTGATGGCTTTGTGGTCTGTGAATTTGATAATTTCCCTTTTCATTCTTCCTGAAGCCCTTTTCCAGGGAATTGTAGCAGCCTGGGTGACTGTGGCCTGATGGGTATATAGCTCAGGTCAAAGAGGGAAATTGCCCATTGAATAACACAGTAAATCACACAAAAAGCAGCCCCCGCCCTTTTTTTTTTTTACCATTGGTAATAGAGAATGTATGTTAAATTGACATCCACTAGAAATCTAATCAAGGAATTTCACAGAATTCCACAGTTGGAAAGGACCACATTGGCCCCTACTGCAATTCTCGAGAAAAAAAAAATCCCATTGGAGAGGTAGCATTGCAAATTATGTGGATATCTAAATGCTAGACTTGTAATCAGGAAGACCCAGGCTTGTCTGCCTCTTTATATACTGGCTATGTGACCATAGATAAACCATTTCATCTCTCAAGACCCTTAGGAAAATCTAAAAACCCTCAACCTAAGATCACAGATTGCAGATCAGTTGCCAATTTGTCCTTAAAGCAGGAGTTTCCTGGCCAGGAATTCCTGACATCAGGTTCTATGCCAAATTAAATAAAAATAAATAAATCTTCCACCACAACATGGCCAATAAATGATGATTCGCACAAGAAGAATAAGCATTATCCTTAAATCTGATATTGAGATGGCACTTTACTATTCGTGATGTACTCCAGAGGTTTAATGTCAGAGTTCTAATTCCATTTGATCCTCACAATAATCCTGTGAGTTGGGTACAATTAGGATCCTTAATATCCTCACCTGTAAAATGGGGATAATAAGCAGTGTCTGCTTAGAGGGGTTGTCATGAGGATCAAATGACATAATCTGTCAAGCACTTGGCAAAGTGACTGGCACGTAGTATGTGTTTAATAATTGGTTATTTCCCCCTATCTTCATTTTACAGATGAGGAGAGAAGTTCACTGAGATGAAGGATTTGGCCAGGATTGAACAGCCAATAAGTGGGTGGGCTTTAATTGGAACTCAAGTTTTCCTGACTCCAAGTACAATGTTCTCTTAGGAACCTCAGGGGTCATCTAGCTACCAGAAGCAGAGAATTTTAGATTTTTAAGGGACATTAGTGCCTATGTTTTCCAATGCCAATGAACACTGGCAAGTGTTCATCTCCACATAATGATCTCTATTGAGAAGTAATCCACTACCTCTCCAGCAGACTTTTGTCCAGTTTTCATTTTTAGGAAGTTAATCTTGACCTAATTTGTTCCTAGTTCTGACCCCTGGGAACAAAGTGAGCAAGTGTATTCCTCCTCCATTTGTCAACCTTCCTTTCATCTTTGGGCTATGCTCTCTCAGTCTGTGGTTCTGTATAACATTGGAATATGACATGGTACCTAGCACACAGTAGGTACATTAAAAAGGTCATTGGTTGATTCCAGAAACCCCAACTCCCAGTCATCTTCTATTTGGTAGTCTAAACAAATCCTCTTCTTTCAACCTTTCCTCGTATGACAGGGACTCCAGGACCTCCACTATTTTGATAGCCATCTTGATATTCTCCAGTTCCTTAATGTCCTTTTGAAAACATGGTACCCATAACTTAATGTGGTCCAGATACATTCTGAGCAGGATAGAGAAAAGGGAAACAATTGCTCTCTTATTTCTGGAATCTATACCTCTCATAATGTAGCCCAAGATGGCTTTGTTGTTGTATCTATCGTATCACTAATTCATGCTAAGCTTGCAGCCTACTAAAACCCTGAGAACTTTTTCAGTTAATCTGCTAACCAACCATATATTTCCTCATGTAATAAATGTTAAGCTGACTATTAGAATACTAGTGTAAGACTTTATATGTATCATTTTAAACTCTCTTCTATAAAGTTCAGCCCAGTACTATAGCCAATACATTTCTTTGTGATTTTTTGCTCTGTTATTTGATATGCTAGTTCTCTCTCCCAGCCCTGTGCCATCTGCAAATATGATATTCTTGCCATCTATGCCATTATTTCAGTCACTGGAAAAAATGTTTATTAACAAAAGGCCAAGTACATATCCCAGGAGTCACTCTGAAGGAGAGAGAGAGACCTTTTATGAATTTGACTTTGAACCATTAATGAACATTCTTTGAGCCTGCCTGGCCATTTACCTATTTCTGAACCCATCTGAACTCATGATCTTCTACCCCACATCTCTTCTATAAGAATAACACGAGATGCTTTATCAAATGCTTTGCTAAAATATCTAGGTAAACTAATCTCCTTTATCCATTATTTTAGAATCCCAGTTCCCTTATCTTATCCAAGAAGAAACTGCAGCAACACACAATGAGCAAGTGGATCACCAAAGGCCACACAGGAAGTAAGAGCAGAACCAAGATTTGAATCCATGCCCTCTAACTCCATATCTAATGCTCTCTCCATTAGATATATGAAGTAAGAGGGAACAATGAATCAAAGATGGCATCAAGGTTGCAAAATCAGCAGTTATCCTAATGGTTTTTATTCTTTAAACATAATTAGGTGTTACAGAATTATACATGACAGTAAAGGAAAAAAAAAAAACATGTTATAGTATTATACTAAGTTTCTGGAAATTTCATTTGCATTTTATCCCTGGCTTTATGCTTTATGGAATCCCAGCAGCTTCCTTGTTGTTTGTTTCTTTATTTGTGGACTCTATCATAATAAATAACATATATTTTATGTGACCTTGGATCATTTGGCAGTTGTGCTGTCTTAGAAGGCATGGAGCAATACTATTTCTATTTCTTTACTGAAATATAGGGGGAGGCTAGAAGCAAAAAAAATCTAAACTTTTTTTTAGAACATTCAGCGTATTCCTCTGTGTAAAAAAACAGCTTCCATTGTCTCTTTCTCTCCCTAAAAGAAAGAAGAATGCAAAAATACCACTTCAGCTCAAATTGACTTAGCTTAGAGGGTATGAGGTTAAGTATAATTCCATATATTTCCAACCAGACGACATGGATTGCTAAAATGATATTATTAGCGACACACATTGGTGAGATCACACGTGCCAGTGTGCAACTGTTTGTGTAGTAATGACATCAAAACTTTTAAAATGTAATGAATAGCCAAGGGATTTATAGTTGGAAGAGATTTTAGAGTCAAAATTTCTTTTTTTTTTCAGATAGGGAAACTGAGACCCCAAAAGAAGTGAGTTTTTTTCTTAATTTTGTCTTCGTGTTTCAAATGTCTAGAATCCTTGATCTCCACCATCTTCATGCCCTGAAAGTAAATTAGGTTACATTTTATATGCATTCAATATTCCCATTTCTAAAAAGTTCTCAGGGTTTCTGAGGAAGCTCCAAGTTGCCCCAAGTCCCTTTTCCCACTGCTTTACACTAATGAATCTAGACAAAATACATATGTAACAGTCATCCATAGCCTCCTGGAGTCCATGTACAGTCCCAAGAGTACATTTAGCAGTCTTTGGACAACCCCACAATCAACAGCCATTTTTTTTTTTATTATGGGGCAGTGAGGATTAAGTGACTGGCCCAGGGTCACAGAGCTAGTAAGTGTCAAGTGTCTGAGGCTGGCTTTGAACTCAGGTCCTCCTGAATCCAGGAATGGTGCTTTATCCACTGCTTCATCTAGCTGCCCCCAAACAACAGTCTTTCATGAAGGCTCTGGCCTTCCATAAATTAGTGGGCCTGGAAATGATGATATCTCCAGGAGAGGATATCACCACCAAATGCAAAGTTGTACATATTCAACAAGCAAACAGCAGTTTACATTATACTCTCATACTGATGTTTAGTATTGTCTGACTCTTCATGACCCGTTTTGAGGTTTTCTTGTCAAACATACTACAATGGTTTGCCATTTCCTTGTTCAGCTCATTTTATAGATGAGCAAACTAAGGCACACAGGGTTAAGTGACTTACCCAGCTAGAAAGTATCTTAGGCTAGATTTCAGCTCAAGAAGGTGTCTTCCTGACTCCAGGCATGACACTACGGCACCTACCAGCCCTACTTTCAAATTACGACATGCCTAATATTTTTAGGGGCCCATCCCAACGCAAAACAACTAGGAAAGAAAAATAGTAATATAAAATTTTAAAAGTAAAAAAAAAAAAAACGAGGAAAAGAAAGTAAAAAAGGTGTTTCCCCTCACAGAGCAAAGATCCAAACCCAACAAATTCTTCCAGAACATATGGCGATCTCCCAACAGTAATTGGGAAGAAGGAACAACTTCCACATCTTCAGGAGAGAAACCAAACTTTCATTGGGCAAAATTCTTCCTATGGCTTCACTGAACATATGGAGTAACCTTTCATTTGCCTAACAAATCCCCTGCCAATTTATAAAGTAATTCAGATGGAGGACTAGAAAAATCGCCCGAGGGATCCTTACAACATATAACCAACCACCATTTTTGTCCAGTGGATCCCTGAATAAATATAAGTCATTCCAAATAAAGATTAAGACTCCTCTGATTCCCAAAAGAAAGGAAGAAAGCCAAAAAGAAACAAACTCAGGTGAATCCCAAACACGTGAGCCTCCCAAAAGAGAATTAAGCAATCAGAGTTTAATGGAATCAGCCACTGAAATCACCCAGGCATAAAGTCCCAAGGCCCAATAGCTACTGAGACACCCTCTTTGACTAAGAAGTCCTAGCTTTAGACTTTTAAATGCCTGTTCAGTTCTATTGGTACCCTACAGATTTAAAGAAGACCAGAGAATGAGTTGTACTTGGGATGTCCTCTTCAACTAAACACTCCCTTCCCTGAACTCATACAAATAAGTTTCAGTCTTCAAGGACCCTGCCTGAGAGGGAGCCAAGCATACTGCCCAGACTAACATTCCATGATACATTTCTCTGGAAGCAGCTCAAAGTCCAGGATATGGATGAGGGGAAACTAAGGTTGAGAGTGATTCATCCTAGCATCACACCAATATTAAATATTTGGGAGAGACAGTTCTAACTCAGGTGTCTATGATTTCTACTCAGGGTTTGATCCGTTATTTCACACTCCTGAGAAAACAGGTGATATGGGGCCTAGCCCTAGCTTAGCCATGAAGTATGATATTCTTAGTAAATCCCTTTATTTCACTTTTCTGGGCCTCAGTTTCCACCTTTGTCAGATGAGGGGGTTATACATGATGATCTCTAAGATCCTGCCCAAATCTGACAGTCTATATCCTTTGTATTTACATTTTTTTTCTTCTGAATGCAGAACATAATAGCCAACAGGCTCTGAGAGTGGGGCAGGAGAACAAAAAGACATAGGTCATTCTCTTAAGGAGAGAATAGTCAAACCTACATTCATGAAACAGCTATGCAAGACTTCAAGGCAGTGTATGCTTACATGTCAAAAAGAATGGACCACTCATGTGGCAAAATGTAGGAATTCACAAAGGGCAAGATAAAGAGTGGATAGAGGAGATTGGGCAGAACTCCTAGGAGAGAGAGAACGTGATAAGAGCCCAGAAGGATGTGTAGATTTGGTTGGACATAGAGAAGAGGAAAGGGCATTCATTGCCTTCATGAATCCTAAGTAAAGGCCCAGAGATGAAAATCAACATCGTTAATGAAATTGTCTACTTTTCTCTGAGAGACAGAATGAAAAATAGTTTAACAATGGAGAAAGGATTTTAAGAGTGAATCCTGATAAATGAATGAGAGAGAGAGAGAGAGAGAGAGAGAGAGAGAGAGAGAGAGAGAGAGAGAGAGAGGGAGAGAGAGAGAGAGAGAGAGAGAGAGAGAGAGAGAGAGAGAGAGAGAGAGAGAGAGAGAGAGAGAGGGAAAGAGGGAGAGGGAGGGAGAGGGAGAGAGGGAGAGAGGGAGAGGGAGAGGGAGAAAGAGAGAGAGAGACAGAGAGAGAGAGAAAGAGAGAGAGACAGAGAGAGGGAGAGAGGGAGAGAGAGAGAGAGAGAGAGAGAGAGAGGGAGAGGGAGAGAGAGAGAGAGAGAGAGAGAGAGAGAGAGAGAGAGAGAGAGAGAGAGAAATTGAGACTTAATGAGGTCTATTGAGAACAAATAATTAGAAAAATCACAGATGTTATGCAAAAAATAGAGTTCAAGAGGACATCAAAATCCATTGACTCATTAACTCATATCTACAAAATGTTTATAGAATTTTTCAGAAAATACAAAATCCCATTCTGCTTAATGTTTATGAAAAAACTGATTTGGTAGATAAAAATGTAGCCTTAAACACTACCCTCCAATAAATTGATTCCCTTAAATAAAGTAGCATCCTGAAAGATTTCAGGACAGTCAGGATTGAAGTAGTTTTGTCGAAAAATCCTCCAGTTTTTGTTTTTATTGCTTTTAATACTGAGAGAAACATTAAGAAAGGAGACTTATGGTGTCAGAGACATTTGCCACTGATACAGTGGACGTCCTGGGAAGAGTGCAAAGGGAGGAATCTCATCTAATTCAGCAGGGAAAGGGAGAGGGGATAAACGTCTAGGGCTTGAATTATGTAGTTTGTTCTTATCTGAGAGGAGCATCCTCTACTGGTTAACTGTTAACTCAGCAGGAAAAGGAAAGGATGGTGGAGATTGGGTGAGGGGGTGGGTGGGGGGTGGAAGAAGCCTCCAGAACTTGAATAAGTTATCCTGCCTACTGAGGAAGACACATTATTCCCCACATCCCCCTTTTCAAGGGAGAAGTCGATTTCAAATCAAAGTGCTTTGCCCTTATGAACAACAGAAAACTGTCTCCTGAATCCAGGCCACACTACCTGTTAAGCCACAATGTTTTTCTACTTGGATTCCAGTTGGGGGAAGTTAAGCTATAGTGTCCCTTCTCCTTTTCTAAACAGCATGAAATAGCAACAACAAAAATAACAGCATTTATATAGAGCTTTAAGGTTTCCAAAGCACTTTACATATTTGATCCTCACAGAAACTCTGGAAAGTAGGTGCTATTTTATGTCTATTTTAAAGATGAAGAAATTGAGGCAGACAGGTCAAATGACTTGCCCAGGGTCACAATAGTTCATAGGTGTTTGTGTGGCTGGATTTAAACTCTTCCTAACTCCAGGTCCAGGACCTCATACACTGTGCTATATGAATGCGTCTAAGTTTGTAACACCTTCACCAGTGTGCTTTTTCATAATCCACAATCAATAATCAAAATGGGATATTATTCTTTCTAAATCTTTTAGTTAATTGTGAAATGGTAAAGATGAGCTCTTCTGCTGAACACTGCCTCATCAAGCCTGCTTGTTCTCCCCTAAATGCTAGTGGTTATTACTGTTTTATGCATATTTTATCTCCATCATTAGAATTCAAGCCCCTTGAGGGGAAAAAAGTGTTTCTGCCTCCCTTTTAGTCATTAACACTTAAAACATAGAAGTATTAGAAGTTGTTTTCAGTCAGTATCCCATTGTTCCCAGCCCCACTTATCAGTCTGTGGCAGCAGGTTCTGGTAGGTAAGAAGACACCACGTGTGCAGCTTTGTGTAATACCTGCTCTTTGTCAATTACCCATAATTGCAAATTGTCGCTTTCTTATTACCTTGGGGAAGAACTAAAATGCAAGGGCCCGACCTCTTCTGCTGGGGAACTATCTGGATTGGCTTAAAGTTACCTGGAAAAACTGGCCCCAGCTTGAAACCATCACTGATCTCCAGCAATCAGCCCAGCAGCCTGTTGCTGCCTTGACACATTTATAATAAAATCTTTTTAATTTTCTTTGTCATGAGTTTTGCCTCATTAATCAGGGCAAAAGCCCAAAAGAAGAATTTTCCTTTCAATAGTAATTAAATGTGTAATAAATTTAGTTTTATTAACTTATTCAGTTTGTGGACTGATTTTTGCACTAGACATTATCAAATTCAACCCCCTTATATTGCAGCTGAGGACACTGAGGCACATTGAGGTTAAGTGGCTTGCCCAGAGTGGAGATTCAAATCCAGGTCCTTCACCTCCAAATTCACCCTCTTTCTATTGCATCACACTATCCCCTATGCTCTCTGTATATGGCAGATGAAAGAAAGGGAGTAAGGAGAAGCAAGTCATCCAGGGAATGCCATGCTAGACTTAAAGTCAGGAAGAACTGGGTTCAAACCCTACCCCAGACCCTTACTAGATGTGTGAGCCCCGGAAAACCATTCAATCTCTCTGTGTTTAGATTCATTATTTTTTAGGTGGCTAGTGTAATGCAGAGGGTATTGACCTTGGAGTCAAGCCTGAGTTGAAACACTTCCTCAGACAATTCCTAGCTGTGTAACCTTAAGCAAGTCACCTAATCAATTTCAGACTCAATTTCCTCAGCTGTAAAAAATTACTTTCAAGGTCCATTTGAGCTCAAAATTTGTGATTCTGTGGCTTTCTAGTTTTAAAGATATGATCCAGTGATTTTTGATCTCATGGCTGAGGTTTAAAGGTGAGTGGAATAAAGAGCAAAAACAGGGAACTTGTTTTTTAGACCAAAACCAAAAAAACAACAGTTCACTAAAATGGTGTGAGGAAGTCAAAGCTTTTAGGGAGAAGGTGAAAAAGAGGGATTTATTTCTTAAGACAAGTTGTATAGAATCAATTCTACAGCTTTCAAATCAGAAATCATCTTTGAAATTGTGTGTCCCCACCATCATCTGATGATCAAGTATTTCTCTCCATGTTAGAGTGCCCATCCCTACTCTCCAGGCCCCATTCACAATTACTCTCTCATGAATCTGTGCCTGGACACAACTTTTTCAAGTCCTGGCCAGATGTCATTTGCTGCTGAAGCATTCTTTCCTCCACCCCAAACACACACACACACACACACACACACACACACACACATGCACATGCACAGTTATCACTGATTTTTTTCCTCCCTGAATTTCTCTTGATGCATCACACACATTCATCCAAATCTGACTTCTTTTATTATATTGTAAATACATTGAAAAAAATAGGAAGAGAATTTTTTAAATGATACCTTTGTTTTTCTAACCCCTTCATTTCTAAATGATCCCCTCTTCTTCTTTCCTATCCAACTAGTCTTTCCTTTCAGCAAAGTTTATATATGTATAATATAAAAGATATGGGGAGGACAGCTATGTGGTGCAGTGGATAAAGCACTGGCCCTGGATTCAGGAGTACCTGAGTTCAAATCCAGCCTCAGACACTTGACACTTACTAGCTGTGTCACCCTGGGCAAGTCATTTAATCCCCATTGCCACACACACACAAAAAAGATATGCTACGCTATGCGTAGCTATGGTGTGTATGCTATGGTGTGGTATGACATGGCAAGGCATGGGTTGGCATGATATGACATGATATGATATGATATGATATATTTTAGCAGAACTAATAACTGCTTTTGAAAGCATATGAACTATTCCATTGTAAACCAAGGCAAACCTCTCAAATAGAATTTAGCTCTCTCATTCCCCAAAAGGGAAGACCAAAGGTCACAAAGGCCAGTTCTCCCGAGAATGCAAAGGCGGATTCTTGAGATTTAAATTACATTCTTTCTAGAAGGGAAGGAAAACCAGGGAAAGACAATGCCTGTAAAATTAAAGAACATTTTAAAAAATTATTATTATTAATCAGGGAAGAAAAGAAAATTTTTAAGATGCTGCATGGGTTCTATCCAGCCTATGCTGAAAGGGCACCAGGGTGTAGATTGTATTGAGTTTATAGACACTTTAAACAATGGAACTTAAGGAATTGTGGAGGGAAAGTGGTTTTCATTCTCAAGGAAAGGGAGAATGAGAAATCCCAGGGTTCAAGGAGATAGTCTTTGATACACAAATTAGAAATTATCCTTGGCGATAAGTAGTTCACAGTTCAAGGCTTGATGAGGAGATGTCTGGATAAGGAGATATCTCAGAAACCAGGAGGGGGGAGAGCTGGAGACAATAAGACCATAAATGAGATATGTTCATAGTCTCATCACTTGAGTCAGGCAAAATAGGAATGTCTCTTGGAGGTCCATAAAATGCCATCATCAAATAGTCCAGGATCTATGCCAATGTTGCTATGAGCTTAATTGGCTTCAGAGTTACTAATTTTCCAGCTAGGTTGACTTTGGGGTCAGTACAAAGGATTGTCGGTATGTTAGCCAATGCAGCCAGTCCTCATAAGTTGTTCTGATTACCTGAAAAAGTGGGGGGCTCAAGCAAATCAAGATATCCATTTTCACACCACATTCATAGTAATTCACCTCCCCAAATCTCCCCAATGAATTACATTTTCTCATTAAAAAGAAGAAGACTGAATGAGGACATTAGTGGAGATATGATATGCAGGCTGGCCCAAAGTCTTGGTATAGTTTTAAGCCATTAAACATCACTAAGACTTTGGGGAAACCCTACATGTTTTCTCTATCATGCTTTTTCTGAGGCCTGATCTACAGTATTCCCCTTCCCCAAACTGCCTTGGATTCATTAAATGCACATTCTATATTTGTTTATATATAGGTTTGCTATCTCCTCCATTAGAATGGGAAGGGAGTGTTTCATTTTTGTTGTATCCCCAGCCTTCAGCATACTGCCCAGAACATGGTAAGCACTTGACAAATGATTGTTGATATCTTCAAGTATTTGGAGGGATACAGCGGGGGAATGATTAGATTTATTCTGTTTGGTGTCATAGGGCAGAGAAGAAGGATTCAACCTGTCATAGTTGTGAAGATAGAAATTTAGGCCTGATTCTAGGAAAAAAATCAAAACTTCCCCATATTTAGATCTTCCCAGAAGTTGATTAGCCTGCCTAGAGAGATAAAGTTAGAGCTAGAAAGGACCTTAGAGGTCATGTAGGCCAAACTCTCATTTTACAAATGAGAAAGCTGGGGCACTGAAAAGTCAAATCAAATTACACAAGCACATGGGAGCTCAGATTGGAACCCAGGACCTTTCATTCCAAATCCACACTGGGCCAATGTTTTGCACTTCACTGTGACGCTCTTCAAGGAAAGTTTGGATAGAATTTCTTTCAAATGGATCATAAAGACTTTTCATTCCACTAAGGGGAAGATTGAAGAAATAGATGGTCTCTGAGGTTCTTTCTTACCATGAGATGTTATGAACTGTTATTCTATCTCATTGCCTTTGTTGTTTTTTGTTCAGTTATTTCAGTCATGTTTATTCTTTGTGACTCCATTCAGACTTTCTTAGCAAAGATACTAGAGTGGTTTCCCATTTCCTTTTCCAGATCATTTTACAGATGAAGAAACTGAGGCAAACAGGGTTAAGTGACTTGTCTAGGGTAAGTGTCTGAGAAGATTTGAATTCAGGTCTTTCTGACTTCAGACACAGCAATCTATCTACTGAATCACCTAGCTGTCCATTTCATTCCCTACTGGACAGAAAAATATGGTAGAGGATTTTTCCCCCTCTTTTCTTTGTATATTCAAGCCCAAGCACATTCCTTGGCACACAATGAATGCTTTATTGGCATTTATCCAACTGAATGACAAGACCATGACATCAGTTTTTGCCTATGCAACCAAGACATGGTTTACTCACTCTCATTTTAATTAACAGGTACCCCTTGTCATCAACTGCTACATTGCATGTGTTGTCCAGCCCATTTCTTTCTTCCTCCTATATCCAAAGTAGAAATACTAAGGGGTTACACTGATGGTTTTAAATATAATAACAGTGAACTTTTTATCCCATTGTTGACAGAAGAGATTGAGTTATTGTGGACAGAATGGATTTGGTCTCCTGGATAGATTAAGGCTGTTGACAAACCACATTTTGCTAGCATTCTGGAGTGAGTGGTGATGAAAAATATTTTATTGGTGGAATGAATTGGGACAGGCAAGCACAAATGCAAACAGCTTAATCTATTCTGCTGATAAAATGCATTTATCAAACAATCAATCCATTTTGGTGACAAGTATATTTTTGGCTCAAATGGAAGAAGAAGAGCTTTTTTAGATGAAATAAACTCCATCTACAATTGGAAAAGTTGTGAATAAAAAAGCTATCTGCTATTCTCCTGCTTCCTATTGACAAATGGAAGGGGGATCTTTAGAGTACAGGTATTCAGTGCTGGGGAATAGTGACCACTGAGAGGAGAAGGATCTGTCTGCTCACTGACACCCATAGTGAAGGTTTTCTTTAGTTAGAGTATCATAAAGTGAGAAATCATCTGCCCATATGTACTCCAAACCAATCAAGAAACTTTTCTTCCTTAAATGATTTCTTAATTCATTTTCATTGTCAGATCAAAGCTATATCCTAATTATAGCATCACATATTTAGAACTGGAAGGAAAACAGTCAAGTGGGACAGTGGATAGAATTCCCGGGCCTGGAATCAGAAAGACTGGCATACAAATCTGACTTCAGATATTGACTGGCTGTTTGATCTTGGGCAAGTCACTTAACCTCTGTCTGCATCAGTTTCACCATTTATGAAATGGAAATAAATACTAAACCCCTACCTCTCAGGGTTGTTGTGACATCAAATGATCTAAAAACATATTTGTAAAGTGCTTTGCAAAACCTAAAGTGCTACATAAATGCTAGCTATTATAATATGTGATCATGATACATAGACCTATAATTGGAATCCCCAGAATTTAGCACAGTGCCTGGCAAATGGTAGGCACTTGGTAAATGCTAGTTGACTGATTATAAAATGGGTATTATAATAATAGTCCTTACCTCTCAGGAATGTTGAGAAGACCAGATTTAATACTAACCTAAAATGGGCAAAAGGCATTCTTGATCCACTTGAGCTTTCCTCAGTGAATGGTTAAGCTAAATTCTTTGGCATTGTTACAGATCTCTTGCTGGACGGTTGGCAGGTCTCTACAGTTCAATGCAGTCAGCCCAATGTCATCCAGCAATGTGAGCTGCTTATGAACAAATACCATATTTCTCTCCCTTTCTCTGTATCCCCTGCACCTAGTTAGTATAGGGCCTGGCACATAGTAAGCACTTAAGAAATGCTTACTGCCTGGGGGCAGCTAGGGGGCATAGTGGATAAAGCACTGGCCCTAGATTCAGGAGGACCTGAGTTCAATTCTGGCCTCCTACACTTGACACATACTAGCTGTGTGACCCTGGGCAAGTCACTTAACCCTCATTGCCCTGCAAAAAATAAAAATGAAAAAAAATACTTACTGACTGACAGTTCAAAAATTCTATCAATCCTTAATACACTTAACTATACTCTGTTCTAGCTCAAATCTCTTTTATTCCTAAGAATAGCATGAAATCATTTATCAAACACTGTAATACAATTAAAATCTAAAAAAACACAAAACCTATATGTGCCCCAGTCTCCTGAGGTAGCAGTTTAAGAACCCTGATCAAAGGAGAACTATGGTTATCATGGCATGATTTATTCTTGTTATTGTTATACTAGCCTTCTTTGGTCACACCTCTCCTTTCTACTTTTTTACCAACCATCTCTTCATCTATACAGTCTCAAATATTGCCAAGAATTGAAGTCGAGGTCACAGCCCTAGAATTTGAAGACTTTTCACTTTATCTTTCTTTTTTTACAACTATAATGACTTTGGCCTTTCTCCAGCCAACCTCTCCTTTTCACCACGACCTCACTAATTCACTTTTGCCAATTCTTTCAGTTCCTAAGAATGTTCAACTGGGCCAGGTATCTTGAATTCATCTAGGGCAGCTACCTTCGTACTTACTTTGGGAATCAACTCACA
Organism: Dromiciops gliroides; assembly: GCF_019393635.1. Taxonomy (NCBI): domain Eukaryota; kingdom Metazoa; phylum Chordata; class Mammalia; order Microbiotheria; family Microbiotheriidae; genus Dromiciops; species Dromiciops gliroides. The sequence continues at coordinate 689,015,044 of NC_057862.1, forward strand.
CTTCCTATTAGCCATGTCTGTTCTGTCCTTTCTAGTCCAGAGGTCATTTTCTTTGCCAGAGAAAATAAAAGCAAAAAAAAAAAATGAGTTAAAATACTCAACCTGCTCTCTCATGTCAGTGATCACTGTCTCAGATGACAGGGAAAAGGCAGACTTACAAACATTTCTATAGATATTTAGAGGTTGCAAAGTCCTTTCCTCATAACAACCATGTGAGTTAGGGGAAGTAAAAAGTGCCTTCTGGCTTATGAATCTGTCTCTTGTGAGTTTGTTCCCCATAAATTGTTGCCCTAGAGTCTAATCACCCAGAGTAGAGAGACAGAATTGAGTTTCTGAACTTACAAGCCAGAGGAACACTGTCTGCACCTGGGATGACCCCATTGAGATGTATCTTCACCCAAAACCCACTGCAGTTCTTTCTCTAGCCACCTTAACTACACCCATGTCATTGTTTCCACCACAGCAATCATCCAGGCCAGTGCCCAGTGTCATAGAAACACATACAGTCTAGAGCGAGCAGCTGTATTTGCAATGTGGTTATTTTTTTCCCAGTTTTATATGAAATTATTAAAGATGACTTCTGATATAGAACCTCGAACAAACAACCTAGGTTAATAGCAAATGTTATGTTTGATCTTTTATTTTCAAAAACATATGTTTATTTCCAGCATTGTGGGTAGAAAGATGATTTCTTTATTTTAAATAACGTTATCTTTGATTTGCTATGCTTTGCAGGTTAGCTTGTCCTATGAAAGAGAATAGAAAGAACAATTTAAAATAAGAATGTATATATTGTAGTCTTTCCTTTTCCATTCTTTAGAAAAACTAATATTCAGGAACAAGAGAGAATGGAGGTTTTAGGGAAGATATAAAATATTTCCATTCTTGAACTTGATATTAATTTCTAATAAATAATCATCATAAATTAATCAGTTCCCATGTTCAAGGCACTGTGATGTTGTGCTAGGCACAGGGGAAATAAGAACAAAATGAAGACATTCTCCTGCATACAAGTCTACCATTCCATTGTGCCCTGTGGAAAACCTCTTTTATGATTTTAAAAGGTCTGTCCTAGTCAGGTAGGTAGTATAGTGGATAGAGCATTAGCCCTGGCAACAGGAAGATCTGGAATCTAATCTGGCCTCAGAGATTTACTAGCTTTGTAACCCTGAGCACGTTGCTTAACCTCAGTTTCCTAAACTTTGAAATGAAGATAAATATAACATCTATCTCACAGGGTGCTGTGAGGAAGAAAAGAGATATTTATAAAGTTCTTATCACAGTACTTGGCATACAGTAGTCCCTTAATAAATGCTTATTCCCTTTTCTCTTTCCCTTTTCCTTCCTATTCAGTATCTTCTCACATTCCTCACATCTCAAAATCATGGAAACCTGTATCTCCACCACAAAACCTTTCGTCTCGGCCCCTATGTCCTGTTTTGTAGGTGCCGCCTCCCATACTTGTAGATCCACTGAGAAAGTAGCAAGACTATGCCCACTCTCTTTTCTGTTTCCTATTTCAGATACTCTTTGATCAATCCTTAATCCATTTATTGTACTATCTTCCAGTCAACATCTCTCCATTTTCCCCCACAAAAATATCACCAAACACCTATAGGCAGTTATTTGACACTGGATAAACTGCCGTGCTTGGAGTCAGGAAGACCTGAGTTCCAATCCAGTCTCAAATACTTAATACCTATGTGACCTGGACAAGTCAATTAACCCCACCACCTCAGTACACTAAATTTTAAAAAAAGGGAGGAAAATAGTTCCTACTTCATGGAGTTACGTTAAGAATCAAATGAGATATTCGTAAAGCAATTAGCACAGTGTCTGGCACATAGTAGGAATTTATACCTGCTTGTGCCCTTCTTCTCCCCTCTATTTTCTTCTGAAACTATCACTGAGCAACCTCTTCTCACTTGAAGTCTGTCCCATTCAGATATATTGTCCCACCCAGATCCAGTTAGCAGCTATTTATGAGACCAGAAATCATTCTGTCTATATCTGGTTCACAATATTCCTCTCCATCATAACCCTATTACTTGTACTCAGAAGATTCCATAGACATGCTGATATCACCTCAACATCGTGTTTCTGTAGTCCATCAACCACATTCCCTGCCATGGTCTGTACCTTAGCTTCCCTTCAGCTAAACCAGTAGTGGATATATATATATATATATATATATATACACATATATATACATATATATTTATTTATTTATTTATATTTTTTTGAAGGGCAATGATGAGGGTTAAGTGACTTGTCCAGGGTCACACAGCTAGTAAATGTCAAGTGTCTGAGGCCAGATTTGAACTCAGGACGTCCTGAATCCAGGGCTGGTACTTTATCTACTGTGCCACCTAGTTACCCTCTAGTTAACGACTTCATCATTATATTGTCCTCTACCATTCAATCCCTCAGTCTCTTATTCTATCATGTTTCATCCTTTTCCACCTCTCAGGCATTCATTATTTTTATCATCGGATTATCTATCTTTTCACATTTTACTGATATTCTGCTGAAGGAAGTTTCACAACCTCAATGACTGGATCGGCCACAGATATAAGTGATGTTACCTCAAGTGGGTCACCCGTGAAGAAGAGGAATCCTTTCATTCCTCTCTGATTTACTCTCTATGTCACTCCCCTTAGAAGTTGTTCTAAATTGTATCTTCTTTCCACCAGTCTCTTTAATCAACCCCTTTCCACTACTAGTCAGCAGGAGATGTGAACTCATACTATAACCAGAAAAGGGAAGTAAGTGCAATAATCTCTAATGTCTTCCCAAATCTATAGCTCAAAGCTTCTTAATGTCATCCATCCACCATTCTTTCTTCCTTGGTTCTGATGAAGAAGTGACTCATCTCCTTTCCCAAGTCAAGTCCTATACCCTCAATGGCATTCCCTCAACCTCTGATACTTTGCTTTCCCCTAATCTTTAATTGCTCTTTATCTCCTTCCCTGTTGCTTCCAAATGTGGCCTGATCTCCCCAGTCATTCAAGATCATTCACATGACCCTACAAGTCTCTCTTCTCATTTCAACTGCAAAACTCATAGAAAAAGCTGTTGCTACTTCTGCATATTTCATTCCCTTTTCAGTTTCTTAAAATCTAGCATCCAACACTGTCACTCAATTACAACTGCTCTTTCCCAAGTAAACTACCAAGGGTCTCAACTAATGGATAAAGTGAATGCTTTATTAGTCACCAACCTTCAGGACCTCTCTACACTATTAGACACTATTGATCATTCCCTTTCCCCGAGATAATCTCTTTCCTGGTCTTTTCCACACACTGTTCTCTCCTCATTTCCCTCCTAACTTTCTGATCATTTCTTCTCCCTCTACTTTGCAGGTTAAAAACAGTGTCTCACCCCCTTTTCAGCCATGTTGCACCATGCTCTATACTGGACTTCATCCTATTTCATCTCTATAATCTTTCAGTTATCTATTATCTTTTTTCTGTTCGGTTTTTATCTATACAAATGTTTCTCAATGCTTCATAGCCAGGTCTTATGTGCATTGTGAGCTCTGATCCTAAATCTCCATCTTCCTAATAGATATATCTACATAAATGCCCCAAAGTCACAGCAAATTTAACTTCTATTCTCAGTTTTCTTCTTCCCTCACAAAACACTGTTCTTTCTAACATCCTTATTTCTTTAATAAGATACATTTTTGGGGGGGGCAGCTAGGTGGCACAGTGGATAAGCACCGGCCCTGGATTCAGGAGTACCTGAGTTCAAATCTGGCCTCAGACATTTGACACTTACTAGCTGTGTGACCCTGGGCAAGTCACTTAACCCCCATTGCCCTGCCAAAAACAAAACAAAACAAAACAATAACAACAACAAAAAAAAAAGATACATTTTTTTTCTAATCATACAGGTTCCCCCAGTCAGAGTAAACCTCAACTTCTCCTTTTCCCTCCCCCAGCAAATCTAATTAATTACAAGTCATATTGATTCTATTTTCGAAACATCTCTAGCATATGCCCCTATTTTTTCTACTCACAAGACCATATCCCTAATCCAGGTCCTCATCCTTTCTTACCTTGACTATTGTATCTCTACTCTTTCTGGGTGACACCCAAGGAACAAGCCTAGTAAGAATTAATATCATACCCTCCATCTGTTCATAGAGCACTTTCATCTGTTCACATCTTTAAAACCATCAAAGGAACATTGGTGAGATGTCTTTAAAAAGATGAAAAGCCTTTCTAGAATTAATAAGAATTTAAATGTTGTAGAATGACTTTAATGCGGTGATAAATATTAAAGTGATGAATTCTCAAGACCACGAAGACATCCATTATGTCAAGTGACTTGTTAAGTCACAGCCCTACATTGGCCCTCAGTATCATACTTGTTAAAGTTGGAATTTTTTAAAAAGGAAAAAAAAAAACTGTTGGCAGCTGGTTTGCTCAGCTTCTAGTGTGGCCATGAAGTGAGTCGCTTCATGTATTCTTGGATTTCACTACTAAATTAAGTCATCTTAAAGAGGAAGGTGTGGGGGATTTAAAACAAAATCATGTGGCTTCAAGACACTGTTCTGACACTGACTGGGTATGTGACCTTAGGGCAGTCACATCTTCTCTATTCCAAAATTTCATCATCTGCAAAGAAGGACATCCTAATATGGATGAATCTTACCGAATCTAGATCTAAGGGTAACTATGGAGTAAACTGATTTTTAACAAATCCCAGTATAAGAATTCAATTGCTGAGTTACAAAGCTGAAGAAATGTCTTTCAGGCTAGGTGAGACAGGATTTCTTTAAAAGTACATACTGTAGACTAATCAGGAAAGTTTTTCATGTTGCCCTATTAACAAGAAGGAAAAGTGTGGGAAAAAGAATAATGTGATTAAGTGGAATCAGGAATGGTTGAATTAAAAGATACAAAGAGTACTCAGAAGCTAAGATCACAATGGCAGAGGGAGAAATAGAAATGTTGCCATAGGTCCTTCACAACCTCCTATGCAACAACCTAAAACGTATATTAAAGCAAATTCTGATCAGTAAAGCCAAGAAAAAATGACAGTAAGTCATTTTTGCTGTGAAAGGTAACTTAGGAATATAAACATAAAAGTCTATAGAAACTGGGGCAGTAACTATCCAGGAGATATCATCAGGTAGAAACTTCAAGAGGTTGTGGTGATAGCAGCAGTGGTAGCAATATTCTAATCTTTAGTCCTACATATAAGCCTTCAGAAGAATAAAACAGGACAGTAGACTAAAACCAAGTTAGGGAGCCAGCAGTTCAATTGCTGTGAACCTGAAGAATCCACTAGCAGTTGGTGACTGAATCCAGAAACTAAGGAAATTAAAACCATATACAAGTCAGTAGACCAGAACCAAAGCAAATACCAGACTGAGCTGTGAAAATAGCAGAAGGAAATAAAAAACACAAGTTCAGGCCAGACATCACCACCACTGCCCCTCTAGAAGTGAGCAGAGCCCACTATTAATATAAAGTCCAAAGTCAAGAAATAGGCTGGAAAATGAACAAACAAAAAAGAACATGAATGTGAAAAGCTACTATGCTGATAGGGAAGCTCAACACACACACACACACACACGCACACAGAAAAAAGACATTGACTTGAAAAAATTTATAAGGAAAAAAGAACTTTTAACAGAAAGATACCCAGAGTTAAATATGAGGCTGTAGTAGAATTCATTATGCTTTACTTGAAGTAAAAAAGGTAGGAAAAGCAATCTCAAACAAAGCAAAATTAGAACTAATAAAAGATAACCAGGAAAAATGCATTTTGCTAAAAGGTATCTTGTAAAATGAATAAATATCAATACTGAAAATATATGTGCCAAATGGCATAGCATCCAAATTCTTGAAGAAGACAATTACGTTAAAGAGGAAGTAGACAATAAAACTATAATAGTGGAGGACTTCAATTTGCCCCTCATGGACTATGAAAAATCTATTAAAAAAAAGAAGTTTAAGTGATAAATAGCATTTTAGAATACTTGCATATGATACATCTCTGGAGAATATGGAATGGAAATGGAAAGGAATATGCCTATTTCTCAAGTGTACATGAAAAATGCTTTTAATATATAGATAGAGAACTGATCAACTCAGAGTACAGATCAAGCTTATATTTTCTGTACTTTCCTTAATTGTTTAAAGAACATGGATAATAAGGAAATTTGTTTTATATGACTTCATATTTGTAGCAAGTTATGTATTTCTTATTCTCTCAATGAGGCCTATATAAATGTTCGACACACATTTGCATGTGTATATGCAACTGTATATACAAATACATACACATATAGACATGCATGCATGTGTGCATCCATCCACACATACATACTCTCCATTCCTTTGTACTGTTTGTCACCCATGCTTATAATGTTCTCCCTTCTGAACTACAACTTTCTTAGCTTCTTTTATTTTCTTCAAAACTCATCTCAGAACCCGCCTTCTCTACAGGAGGGTTTTCCAAGATATTAGTTTCCTTCTCCTCTCAAATTATCTCCAATCTCCCCTGAATATGCTGGATACATACCTAATTATTTATATACTGTTTCCATAATAATATGTAAGATCCTTGAGGTAGTACTATTTTTATTTTTTTGTATCCCCATTGCTGGCACATAGTAAGCACGTAATAAATCCTAGTTGTCTTGACGTACAATTAATGAATGAAATGAAATCCTTTATACTCTATCTTTAAATAAGTCCAAAAAGACATAAATTGAAATATTAATAATTGCTCTCAAAAATTAGCCTCACTTTTATTAGATCAGGAAGGTTTGTCTAGACAATAATTTTTATGAAACAAATCTGGATTATATCTCTAACCCTACCAGTCAATTACTCAAGGAAGAAAGTAGGAACTTTGGCAGCAGATGTGGAAGTTGGCTGTGTATGCAAGATAGAGCTCAGCCTGGCAATTGAGAGTCATGCTATGGAGAAGAATGTACCCTGAGATTCGAGTACTTCATATTTAGGATGGAGTTTTGTGAGGACACCTCATAGAGAGAAAGGGTATCAGGGCTCTATGGTATGAGAGGTGTGAGTTGCCTTGGCTACATATATTCTCAACAATGTCCCTCAGTTGTTTTATAATTTGTTTACAAACAAGAAGTATATTTCTGTGATAGTGCAACCCCCTCCCCCAGTTTTATAAGAGGTAATTATAGCTATTTTTATTTTATATTTATTTTTCTTATTATGTCATATAAGTAAATGTCTTTGTTAAAAAAAAACCTGAAAAAATAAAATAAAATAAAATAAAATAAAATTCAGTCATTGTTCCAGGTTCCAATTCATTTTGAAAGGGTAATTAGGCTCCAGGGTCTTGGCCCTAATGTTAATGATTGCTGGAGTTTAACGTATAAAATTTAGCTCAGACAAAGAAGCTTGTGTATAATCCTACCTGATTTTTTTACACCGTGTGCAGTTGACTCTGGGGGAAAATAAAGTAAATTTACTATGCATCACTTAGCAATTTCTGGGAAGAGACTCTGTCCAGTAAGCCTTGTATTATATCAGTAAATAGACTCTACAGTCATTAAAGAATAATATTCTGGGGGGCAGCTAGGTGGCTCAGTGGATAAACCACTGGCCCTGGATTCAGGAATACCTGAGTTCAAATCCGGCCTCAGACACTTGACACTTACTAGCTGTGTGACCCTGGGCAAGTCACTTAACCCCTATTGCCCCCCCCCCCCCACACACACACACAAAAAAAAGAATACTATTCTGACTTGAAGATAAAATTTAGTTAGAATAAAAGTAAAGTCTTATAGTTGGAGTCAAGAAATAAATTCTGTAAACAAATAGTAAGGCAAGTATGGCTAGGAAGGAAGAAGTTTGTTCAAAAATGTTCTGAGGATTTTTGTGCTCTAAAAACTCAATATGAGTTAATATTGATATATAATGATAAAAAAAACCTTAATGTTATCATAGGGTGCATTAAGAAAAGAGAACTTCAAGGGGAAAAGGAGGTAAAAGAACTTTAGTCCTCTGCTCTCATCAGACCGTATATGGAGCATCGAGTTTATTTTTGGGAACCATAATTACAGAAAGACATTGATAAACTAGAGAGGGAAGGGAAGATCTCCAGCAGTCCTAATTTATATCTTGCCACAGGATCCAGATGACTCTGAAGGAGAGTGAGGTTGGTGACCGTGCACAGCCCTCCCTCAGTTACATCAAATTCACTGCCAGTCATGACGTCACCTGATTCCATGATCCTCTTTGAGAATGAAGGAGAAGGATCAATAGATAATGGAATTCTTTCTCTCTTCTGAATGTGATACAGTACTTTCAATTGGTATTGGATGTCAATCAGTATGTTGTATAGTATCTCATATAAATCAACCTTTATTTACTCTTCTTTCCTTCCTTTCTTCCTTCTTTCTTTTCTCTCTCTCTCTTACTGTAACAATTGGAGTGACTCCACCTGTTGGAGAGTTACTGTAGGAAAGCTCCACCAGGAGGATAAGGTGTCTGAGGGCAAACCACGTGGCTTAGAAGGTCAGTTCCTTGGTGTCAGGAAGTGACGTTTGCTCATGGGTACCATCTATCATAGCTACCAGCCAATTAGCTTGGAGCTATGTGTGCGTGTGGATGGGATGTTCCCAGTTCCACAGGAGGCTTGTGGGATGAAGAAGGGGCAAGGCTTGTTCTCTCTTTCTCTCTCTTTTGGGAGGAAACCAAGGAACTGACCTTCTAAGCTGCATGGCTTGCCCTCAGACACCTTCTCCTCATGGCTGAGCTTTCCTATAGTAACTCTCCAGCAGGTGGCGTCATTCCAAGTGTTATATTTCTTTCCTTCCATCTCCTCCATCCAACCATTTAACATCCCCTTATCCCCAATGTTCCTAGTAGAGAAGCTACACCATGCCTATAAGGAACTGCATGAGTGACCCCACTAAGAAGACTTTGGTCACCCACGAACTGTGAGTTATCCCTTTGCTGCCTTCCCCATACAGTTGTTAATGATAAAGATAAAGCATTTATTAGTGCTTACTATGTGTCTGGCACTGTTTTCTCTTCCCCCTCAAATTAGCTTGTTCTTCTTTTTCTGTGCCTATATGGTACAACTCCCAGGAATATGGGGGCTCCCTAAAGGCAGGGACCATTTAGTTCCTTCATTTTCCCAAAACCGTCTTGATATGTTGAGCATCTCATCCAGGGTCTTATATGCTGTAAGTACTTAATAATTTTGTTGTTGTTGTTGTTTAATTTGCATCAAATGGTTTATGAACTTTGCTGCACCATCCCCCTACCTTTAGAACCACCTTACCTTCTGTGGATATTTTCAGGATAGATTGTTATCATGAGGATTTTGTATTAAAGACACATTCCTGAATGTCCAAATTGACACCTTTGAAGCCTGGATGACATTTTCAAATAAAATGCATAGCTTAAAAAAAGATCTTAGACTTCACCTGAAAGTATGCTGTTGTCTAGTGGCAAAGAACTTAAAATGGGTCAAATGTCCTGGGGTTCAAATCTTGCCCCTGATACTTTACTAATTGTCTTCTATTGAGCAAGGTACTTTACCTTGTTAAGCCTTGGTTTCCTCCTGAGAAACAAATGACTTAGATTATCTCTAAGGTTTAATCCTCCCTAGATATAGACTGAACCTACGATGTTGTTAGTATAGGAAACTTCTAGAAGAGGGTTCTCCCTTTACCAACGTACAATGGCAATTTCTCTACAACTTACAATCTCAGAAAGTTATCTAGAGAAATGATGAATTTAGGTATTTGACCCAGGTCTCATAGCCACTGTGTGTCAGGGATGAAAATTGAATCCAGGTCTTGCTAACTTCAAGGCTACTTCTGTAGGCACCATGCTTCACTGCTCTTCAAAATCCTATCTATTCCACATTTCATAAGTGAGAAAGCTGAGAGATTTAGAGACAAGGGAAGAGACCAAACATTATTAAGCACCTACTATGTACCAGGCACCATAATAAGTGTTTTACAGATATGACAAAAATAACTTTCCCAAAATCATATACAGCTGACTAATGGCAGGTCAGTGCCTGAACCCAGGCCTCCCGTCTTCTCATCCACTATGCCAAGATTCCATTAGAGCCCTTTCATCTAATACATACTTCAATTTGTCTTCTCACATTCCCTTGCTACAGAACTTGATATCCATTTAAGTGCTCTGGCAGAGGAATGTATTTCATCGGCTAAGTGGACCTTGGCCATGGAGTGGCAAAAGTGGCCAGTAGAGAGGCTATTTATCATGTACAAAGGCGTTAAGGCTGGAATTAAGAAGATGAGTGATCAATCATTCTTCTCAAGGCTTACCAAGGCCCAGGAGTGAGCTGACAAGGAGGAACTTGCTAAAAGGCAATTTGAAAACTGTCTGCCTCTGTCCCAAGTGTCATTGTCACTAGAGGTAATCACAGAAGGAAAGCCCTTCTCCCAAGAAGAGGAGAAAAGGCATACATTTAAAAAAGAGGGAGTGAGAGACTAAGACAGAGACTTAGAGGAAATGCAATGTCAGAGGCACAGACACATGGAGAGAGACAAAGCAAGACTGAGACAGGGAGTTAAACCTGAACATTCTTGAATATGCATACCATAGACACATTCATGAAGGGCAGTATGATATGGAGTCAGAATTTTGGACCTCCAGTCTCATCTCTACCACCTTTTACCTGAATGACCTTGAGAAGTCCTTTTCTTTGCCTTAGTTTCTTCTTCTCTTAAGTAAGGATGGTAGATTCTTTAGAAAGAGCTGGAAGGAATCTTGGTGGCCCAATTATTGTAAGGAAGCATTGACACTGAAGTGAAGGGGCCTTTGGAGTCTATCATGACCTGATCTTTACCCCTACCCCCATTTTGTAAAAGGGGAAGCTGATATGATGCCTGAGTTATGTTCTAGCTCTGACATCCTATAATCTTGTGATCAGTTTTTTGTTGTTATTAAGGAAGCAAGCTTGATGATTTCCCAATAGAATGGTCTCTATCCATCTCAATGCCATGTGACTTGAGTGTCACACTGGGCTGCAAAAAAAAAATGTTAGCAAAAGACAAAGTGCTTTAAGAAGTTTGCAGTACATCAGGCAGATGGCAAAAACACAGAAACCAGTTACTTAAAGAAGTAAGAAATAATAATAGCTGACATATATTATTATCCCCATTTTACAGATGGAGAAATGGAGGTTCAGATAAAAGCAAAGTGTTGTCCACATTCACACATTTAACAATGAGGATATTAATAAGTTTAGTGCTCACCTCAGAGTTGTGTGGGCCTCAAATGAGTTATTGTATGCAAAATATTTTTCAACCTTTAAAGCACTGACTAAATATTTGTTATTACCATTGTTACTAGTGTTTTTGGTATTATTCACATAGGAAACTAAGGTTCTGAGAGCCAACACAATATAAGAGATAAGAGGTTAGGATCAGCATCAATAGGCACCATGGAAAGATCTCAACTCTTAATGGCCATGTGACTATGGAGAAGTCACTCAAACTCTATGATTCTCAGTTACTTCGTCTGAAAAATAGAGCAGTATCTAATCCTACATCCAAAACAGGTGTGAGGCAACAATGAGCATATTTCTAAATTTTAACTATGTAAGGTCTCAGATCACACAGGCCCAACTAAACGTCAGCTCTCATTACATACCTTGCCCATGGCCGTACAGCTGTCTAATAGTAACTGTCCAAAGCAGAATTTGAGCCAAGTCTTCCTGACTCCTGATCCAGGCCCTCATGACCTCAAGCCTGGACTATTGCAACAGTACCCCCATCAATCTTTCTGCCTTGGGATTCTCTTCACTCCAATCCATCCTCTACTTAGCTACCAAAGTGATTTTCCTAAAGCACTGGTCTGACCTCATCACCACCCCGGCAAATAAACACCTGTAGCTCCCTTTTGCCTCAAGAATCAAATATAAACTCCTCTAGGCTTTCACAACCTGACCCCTTCCTATATTTCTGTTGTTATTTTTTCCCTTCTACTCCCTGCAAATACTGTATACTCCAACTACACTGGCCTACTCACTGTTCCTTACACACAGCATTCCATCTCCCAATCCTGAGTGTTTATACTGACTGTTCCCCATCCTGGGAGACTCTCCCTCTTTTTGCCCCCTTTGTTTTCAAGCTTTCTTCAAGACATAGCTCAAATTCCCCCATTGATAGGAGGCCTTACAATATCTTCCCTCAACCATTGCTAATGCCTTCCCTCTGTAGTTATGCTATATATGCGTTATTCATGGAACAGTAGGGAGGCTATCACTAGATCAAAATGAGTAAGTATTTACAAGAGATAAATAAGTAGATACATATGGCCTATCCTTCTACATCTATATCTACATTTATCTATATCTATATATCTTGTAAGTACATAGTCATTTTGATCTAGTGATAGCCTCCCTTTTGTTCCATGAAAAATGGACTCTCCCCCATACCTGGGATGTTCTCCCTCCTCAACTCCACCTGCTGACTTCCCTGGTTTCCTTTAAGTCCCAACTAAATTCCAATGCTTTACAGAAAGCCTTCCCTAACTCTTTTTAATGCTAGTGCTTTCCCTTTGTTAATTAGTTCCTATTTGTCCTGTATATAACTTGTTTTGTACATATTTGTTTATACGTTGTCTCTGTCATTAGATTGTAAGCTCTTTCAGACCCGTGACTATCTTTTGCTTCTTTATGTATCCCCAGAACTCAGTACAGTGCATGGTACATAGCAGGCATTTAATAAATGTTTGTTGATGATTGATTGATTATTTGTGTGTTTTCTCCTCCTTTAGAGTGTAAATTGTCTGAGAGTGAGGACCATGTCTTTTCTTTTATATCTCAGTGTTTACCATAGTACCTGGAACATTAATAAATATTTGTTGACTGCCATTACATACAATTCGCAAACTATACCAAGCAAGCATCAGCTCTGACTAGCACCGCTTTTGTTAAAACTGAAAGGATTTCATGCATGGAGAAGGAATGTAAGAAAGGAAGATAGGAAGGAATGAGGGAGGGAGGGGAAAAAGGGAGGAAGGAAGGATAGAATAAAGAAATGAAGGAAGAGGAAGAAAAAAAAGGAGGGATGGAAAAAGGAAGGAAGAAAGGTATTCAGTTAAATAGGAATAACTATAAAGCCTTCCACATAGATTTAAAATAAAAACTGCCAATGGGGGAGGGGGGAGGGGCATGTTTAGATTGCAGTCCTGTAATACAGAAGCTAGAGTTATGTTCTAGTGGGATTCCTTTTGTACAAAGGTTAGACCAGATGGGCTCTGTGATCAAATCAAATTCACATTTTGAGATTCTGTGACTTTTAATAGACTTCAAGGTCCAAATGAGGCAACAGTGGGACATTGCAATGCAAAAATAACATCATCTTAGGCGTCACTGAGAAAGGCACAAACATTTCTCTAATAAAGATTTGTCTGCTATGCAAGATGTACAGAAAATCAACAGAAATATATGACTAGTCTGATAATAGACCATGAGTCTATGTCATAGAAAGATAAAATGTGGGGTTGTTTGATCTATACAAGAGAAGGTTCAGGGAAGACCTGACAAAACCCTTCAAGTGTTGGCAGGGCTTTCATGTGGAAGAGGGACTAGTCTTATTCCACTTGAGTCTGAGTTGTAGAACTAGAAGCAATGTGTGTGCTGTGGGAGAAGGGTGTGTGTGTGTGGGGGGGGTGCCAAGGTGGAGAAAAGATGCAAAGAGGCACATTCAGGTTGAATGCACAGAAGAAAAAAAATAACTTAATAATGTCATGAGGGATATGTGGTGGGGTCCCTTAGGTATTCCTTAGTAAAGAATTACACTCTTGCATATAGTCCAATTCAAATTAAAGTGGTTTTTATTTGGCACACTCAGATGGCCTGCAGGAAAGTCTAGAACTTTAGCTTCCCCAAGCCAGATGAAAGACAATGCTTTTATAGAGGGTAGATGGGGTGACCACCTGAAAATGGAAAGTTCCCTTTTGGGGTGGGGTGTGGAAAGCCTGGATGCTTGTCATATTCCTGAGAGTGGAGGGGGATTGTTTTGAAAGGATGGTCTTGAGCTCTGGGGTTATCTCTGTCTCCCAGCTCAGGTCAGGTAGTAGCCACACCTCATTGACTTTCCTGTGTTAAGGGCTAAAATTCTAGCTAAACTGTCTAAAATATCTAATGAGTGGTCGCCAATAAATTATAAGCTTTAGCAAGAGTTAGACTTTTAAGCATTTATTAAGGAGAATAAGAATTTGGTAAAGAGAGAGAGAGAAAGGCCTAGATTCCTATCTATTAAAGGGAGAGCACATTTCTAGCTCCGCTCTCCACCAGAGTCCAAAGGAAAGAGCCCCAGAGTGAGCGCCAGTCTCTTCCTTCCTCCTCCCACTAGTCCGCGTCACTTCCTGATGCCAAAGAAAAGACTCCTGGTCTTGCCCTCAAAGACCTTCGCTTCATGGGCAGAACTCTTCTACAGTAAGTATCCAGCAGGTGGCGTTATTCCAATCGTTACACCTGCTATAGAATTTTATCTTTATTTTATCTCCATGTTATAGAAGTAGGATAAATACCTACATCTTAGGTATGTCTGTCCTGGTATCCAGTTGGTCAATTTAAACTTGAATACTCCCCTGATTCCTCAATAAGTCTGTCCTGTTATCTGATTATCTTTGGTTTTGCTTCACACAGGAGAAACTACTTCTGATTTATCCTAAGCTCCATGTCAATAACAATGAGAGCCATAAAAAAGTGAAACAGGATGTCTAGAGAGGCAGGGGTTTCCCCTCCTTGGGGATCTTCAAGCACAGACTCCTGGATTAGAGTAGATGTAGAGTAGTTGCCTACTTGTGCAGCATATTAAGATGGAGACTATTCAGGAATAAGCTGCATTATATAACTAGCAAAATTCCTAATTTGATAACAGAACAGTTATCAGAAGAATTGCAAACTATTAACAAGCATAAAAACAGCCATGAGTTTTCACTCATACCCAGCAAACTGGCAACATTGGCAAAAGACAGAAATAATAAGTGCTGTTAGGGTAGTAAAAAGCTGAGCACACTAATGTACCATTAATGAATCTGGGAAGCAGTTTAACCATTCTTAAAAGCAAAATGGGATTGTTCAAATTGAATTAAAATATCCAAACTCTTTGAGTCAGAAATCCCACTGCTTTACATATACCTCAAGCAGGACAGAAATGAAAAGATAAGTCCCATAGATAATACAGTGATACCAGTTTGAGGGTAGCAAAGAATGGGGAACAAAGTAAATACTCACTGAAGAATGGCTAAACATTTCATAGCACTTGAGCATAATGGAATATTACTGTGTTTTGAGAAACAGTGAATGAAAAGAAGCATGGGAAAACATATGAACTGTTGTAAAATGAAGTGAGCATAATAAAAAAACAATATACAAAATGACTATAATAATATAAATGTGTAGAATAATAAAAACCACAGAATTCAAATAATGCTAAAAATTCTAATGACCAAAATTGGTCCCAAAGAAAAGATGGTATAAGAATCTTTTTGTCACCACTTGTTTACACTATGGGTGATTATGAATGTAGAACACTGCAGCTTTTTTGAATATTGTCAGCCTTTTTGAATATTCTCATTAATTTTGTAGTTTACTTGTGTGTTTTTTTTTTCTTTTTTATTCTTTTCTAAAATGAATGGTTCACTGACATAGGATTGGTGGGGAGAGATTCAGTAGAAAATATAGTAATGTTCTTTAAGGCATTTTAAGGCATCAAAATTACCCTAAAAATAAATCCCTTACTCCAACACCCTCCTTTTAGAAATGAGTAAACTGGGGCAGCTAAGTGGCACAGTGGATGGAGCACTGTGTGGATTCAGGAGGAACTGAGTTCAAATCCGGCCTCAGACACTTAACACTTACTAGCTGTGTGACCCTGGGCAAGTCACTTAACCCCAATTGCCTCACTGAAAAAAAAGAAAAAAGAAAAAAAAAAGAAAACTGAAATGAGTAAACTGAGCACCAAATAAAGGACCTCATGGAGATCCCAGTCATAAGATTATAGATTTAGGGCTGGAGGGGAACTCCAATTAAGCAATCCCTCTCATTTTCCATAGCAGAAGGCAAACAGCAAAGTAAAGGGCCTTGTCAAAGCTCTCTCTCTCTCTCTCTCTCTCTCTCTCTCACACACACACACACACACACACACACACACACACACACACACACACACACACACACACAGCAAGTCTCCCAGTTGGGTTTGAAGGAGATTCTCACTTCAAATCCAGTGCTCAGTCTATGAAACTTAATCAAGGCCAAAGATTTAGAGCCCCCAATCTCAAGCAAAAGAGAAAAAATATAATAAAAAAGAGTATCCAGCCTTTTTTTTGAATGCTGTTACAATAATTATTCTGATTCATATTTTCCACCCCTTTCTCTTGCCTAATCAGTATGTTTTATACATCTACTTCCATTGCTAAGATATTTTTATGATACCTTTTGACTATGGAAAATATCTTTTAATTTACTATGTGGGAAGAAAAAAGATATATGTTGCCTGCTGAAGTCCATTGAAGGAGAGGTATAAGCTCTTGCAAATTTTAGGCTTTGGGGATATTAAGAAAATCAATCTCCTACCTGTGAAAGTGAAGGGCTCAGGGTTACTTCAAACACCCATCCCTTGAGAAGCAACCTCTTAAGAAATGGTTTCCTAGAACTCTTAATACTTTAGCATCAAACAGGAAAGACAGGGAAGCATTCCAGGGGAGACTGTGTGTCAGGAAGTAGGGGCAGAGCAGGAATCTCTGGTCCATAATGGACTCACTCTGGGATTTGGGAAAACCTTTGTAGCCCTCTGTTTCCTTGTCTGCAATAAGAAGCACTTGTATAGAATCCCATCTGCCTTTGAAGCTGAAAGATGGGGCTTAAAGTGCTGCTCTGCCACCTGCCTCTGCAATGCTCCCCTTAACACATTCAACTGCATAACCAAAACATCTTCCTCTTTATTCTCCACGCACCACAACTCCATTTCTCTGTGTGCACCAGCTGGTCCACATGCATGGGATGCTCTCCCTCTTGATCTCTGCCTTACAGGATTTGTAGTTTTCTTTAAGACTCAGATTCAGCTCCCTCTCCTATGGGAGGATTTTCCTGAATGTCTGAGTTGTTAGTGCCCCACCAAATTCCCATCAGCATACAAAAGCCATCTTGATCAATGTTAAAGGAAGGAAACCCACAAGACAGGCCAAGAGCACCCTGACCGCAGTGTGCTGAATAAACCCAAGCTATCCAAAAGGAGTCCACATGACGATTATGGCAGGGTACAGAAGGGCTGTCTCTATCCACCTCCTAACTGAACTCACATCTTGTCACGTGGGAAGTTGCCATCAATAAAACCCACTGGTCAGAGGCCTCTTCTTTTATTAAATGCAGCATCTCATTCCATTTCTGCTGTCAAGGGCTGAACAAGAGGAGTAAGCTACCACTCGGTGTCTATTGCAGTATTCTAGGGCCCCCAGAAGCCCTCTCAATGCTGAACCACCACACAGCCAGGAGCTGCCAGGAAATTAATCATCCCCAAAGGCCCAAGCAATGAGTCACCTTGCCATCGATTTCTGGGGAAACTGCTCCCTGAGAGAGCCTCTATAGGCTCATTCAGCCTCACTACACTATAAATAAATGAGTGTGTCGTCTAAGGGTTAAAATGTAATGAGTTATTCATAATCCATTGAATTAAGGAGCCCAGACATGAGTACATGGAGTGCCTGACTGTCCTGTGTGTTCTGTAATGGGGAAGCTAATAAAGTCTCTAGAGAAGCCTGCCGTGCAGATAATTGTATGCATAGAGTTAAGACAGTGAAGAGCAAATCCCGGTCTAAAGTCATTGTTTCTTTCAGTCTTGAAGCTAGCAAGGACCAATGACCGAGGGAGTCATCAGACAGCAAGTGGTATTCAAGAGCCCCCCCTTGGTAAAGCAGGCCCATAAGCTGCCAGGCCCGACTCTGACAGCAAATGACAAATCCTCATCAGCGGGTTCCTTTCAACTCTGGAGAAATCATTCATTTGCTCAACACTGCTCTCCCCAATGGGGGCCTGGTGTTGTTTCACCTTTGCAATTTAAAATTTGCTAATGAAATTAAATTCTATCACTTACCAGTGTTGTTCTCTTCTAAGCTACCATTAGTCACAAAGGCAGGAGCAACAAAAGAGTCATTTCAGTCTCGTTGGGAAACCAAAGGCTTACAAAGAAGAGGGATTGCACAATAGCATGAGCAGAATAACCACATATTTGAAACCCTTTTTGTGAGAATGTTTAATGAATTAGACCATAATTCAGTGCATGTATATCAGACTTATAATGCATTATTTGAAGGTAACAAAGTACTTATTAGAGTGTTCAATGCATGGCTACTTTCAGTCATAACTAGCTCTTTACAGACTTCCTTAATAGTGACTTAGGAAAGAATATGAGATCATAGTACATATGATTCAGAGATGGAAGAGTTCTTAGATGCCATTGAATCTAAGCTACACATTTTACAGAAAAGGAAACTGAGTTTTCTGAGGGGGCAGATGGTCCACAACTGGACTGAATGTACAGGAAAGTGATTTAAAATTGCTTATTCATTGTTGCAAATGGTAGCACCATAGAGCACAGAATACCTGAGCTAGAAGAAGCCATAGAATGTTTGGTATCCCAAGAAATGGATGGCAAGTGGACTCATTGCTTGGACCTTTGCGGATGAATAATTTCCTGTCTGTTTCTGGCTATGTGGTGGTTCAGCATCGAGATGACTTCTGGGGGTCTTAGAATGCTATAATAGCTGCCAAGTGGTACCTTAGTCCTCCCCTCCCATCACATGACAGCAGAAAAACAGAAGAATTATGTATCTAATAAAAGAAGAAGCCTCTAACTAGTGAGTTTTGCTGGTGAGAACTTCCCAGATGATAAGATGTGAGTCCACTTAGGGGGTGGAGAGAGACAGATTTTCTGTATCCTAGCATAAAGGTCACAGGAATTCCTTTTGCCATATATGTGTTCAGAAGAACATAGAATATCAGAATGTGGGGGATAGGTAGTATGGTAGCATGAAAATGCCTAGCACTTAGAAGAGCTGGTCAAAAAGTGCTCCACATGCCTTAACTCTTGGTATTCTCACAGCAATCTGCTGAGGAAAGGTTGGATGAAGATGTAGCCAGAAAAAAAACCAACTAGAAAGACTGGTCCTACATGTAGAAAGAGAACCAGGAGATGAGTGTATGAAAACTTAGAAAGAAGACAGTATAATGAAGGAGAAAGTAGTCAACAGAGTCAATTATTGTAACAAAGTCATAAATAATGAGAACCAAGAAAAGGCTGTTAAGTTTGGCAATCTGGTTGTTGATGTCTTCTTAGTCTGTTTTCTGTTGGTTTGTGAGTTTGTTTGTTTTGTTTTGTTTAATTTTCTTTATACAGGGGCAGCTAGGTGGTGAACTAGATAAAGCACTAGCCCTGGATTCAGAAGGACCTGACTTCAAATCTGACCTCAGACACTTGACACTTACTAGCTATGTGACCCTGGGCAAGTCACTTAACTCTCATTGCCCTGCAAAAAAAGAAAAATAATAAGAATAATAAACTTTCTTTGTACCTTTGGGGTTTGGCACAGTACCAGGCACATAGGAAGAATATAATAAATGCTTGTTGACTGATTACTTCAGTCATTGAAATGTCATAATTTGTTTTTTCTTGTACACTTTTTTGAAATATTGTTTTCTTCAACATAGCTTGGAAATTGATCCCCAAGCACCATCAAAATTGTGCTGCCAACAATGGGAATCTCTCCTATTGGCATCTGAATAGTTCTACCTATTATTATTAACATCAGCATTTGAGGTACTAGTTGTTTCTCCAAACAGAGTGAGTTCACTGGATGCTGAGTTACTAAAGTCCAGGTAGGTGACTCCACTTACAATGCTCATGGGAATAGGTCACCATGATAATTTCCAAGTTATCTTTCATTTAGAGAAAGGATGATGGGCTGACTGCATGAAATATGAAGTTGTGATGGAGTGTTGGAAAGTAATGGAAAAGAGATTTGGACAGGTTGACTAGACCCAGATGTTTGGCTTTAGAAAACCAGACAGATGTGCCTGGGCTTGAAGCACCAGGGAGCCATCCTAGGTCTAATAGAAGGGTCACAATTACAGATATACTACAGTTTAATGGAGTATCAGTCCCAAGGAACTATTTCACTTATGAAATAACCTCAGGGAAATCATTTAATTTTCATGAGTGTTAGATTATCTACTCATAAAATGGGAATAATAACAATTCCTTCCATGTCTAAACCAAGGAAGTGTGAAAATCAAATGAAATGACTTATGTAGACTAGTTTATAAAATAAGTCAGACACCACTCTCAACATCACCCTTACTATAAGGTGCCTACAACTTTAGGATTGGCATAGAACTAAGACTTGCAGGAGATTTGGGAATTTATTCGATCAAATTTCTTTATTTTATAAATAAAACTGGTTATGTCTCACCATGGTTACGTAGTTAGTAACAGACCCAGTTTTCTTTTCCAGATCATAAGGGAAGATCTTAGCAGTCAAGTCCACCACCTTCATTTTGCAGATTAGAAATCTAGGGCCAACTGAATTTACAATTATTAAGTTGTCCAAGGTCACACCATTAGAAAGTAAAAGAGGAAAGATCTGAACCTATTTCCTCTGACTCCAACCATAGCAATCATTCCACTAAAAATACTGTGGGAACCCAAGAGGTCATTTCAATCAACCTTCTAATTTTACAGATGAGAAACCTGAGGGCTAGGGGATACAAAGAAAAAAAAATAGTTCTTGCCCTCAAAGAGTGTACATTCTATTTTGGGGAAATCATTAACAAGGTCTCAGTATTAACATCTGCAAATCACAAGTCTAGAGTCTTGTCTTGAACTTGACCTCTTTTCCAAGAATGTTCTGTCCTGACTACCAGCCTAGTGCATGTGAATTGAATCCTGCCCTTAATGGAGAAGGCAGAGATGCTCCCCCAGATAGTGAAGTTTATACCATGTGTCTAGGTTGGTTGCCTTTAAAGAACATATTGTCTCTGGCAAACAAAGTTTATCTATCTATCTATCTATCTATCTATCTATCTATCTATCTATCTATCTATCTATCTATCTATCTATTCATTTATTCATTCATTCATTTCTTTGTTTATTCATTCATTTATTTGTTTTTTTGTAAAAACAAATTGCAACATTAATTTTTAAGACTCTGTGTTCCAAATTCTCAGCCTTCCTCCCTATCCCTCCCTTAATAACTCAAGCAATTCAATTTGTTATACATGTGCAGTCATGCAAACATAACAGACATAAAAAAAATACTTTAGATAAAGGAAAAAGGAACAAACAACAACATAATATACTTCCATCTGTATTTGGGTACCATGAGTTCTTTCTCTGTAGATGGATTGTATTTTTCATAAGTCCTTCAGAGTTGTCTTGGATCATTGCATTGCTGCAAATCACTGTCATTCACAGCAGATCATCCTATAATATTGCTGTTATTTTGTATACAGTACATTTCACTTTGCATCAACTCATGCAAGTCTTTCCGAGTTTTTTTCTGATTGCATCTTGCTCATCTTTTTTTATAGTAAACTACATTTACATAGTACTTTAAAGAGAGATTTCCTTGTAAAACACCTGTAAAGTTGATTATTACAACAATAATAGCTAACATGTATATAGTACGTTATGCCTGACAAGAATTTTCTTCACAATAGCCAAACAAAGTAAGTATAATCTTCATCATCACCTTCTTCATCTTACATTGCTCTTGCCTATCCTTCAAATTTTTTTCTCAGTTAGTATTGCTAATTGTGTTTCCTTCTATCCTATTTGCTCCTCATATTTATTCTATTTTCTATCTTCTTTTACCATATCCCTCCTCAAAAATGTTTTGTTTCTGATGGCTCCTCCCCCAATCTACCCTCCCTTCCTTCACCCTTCCATTCTTATTCCCTTCCCCTCCCACTTCCTCACAGGGCAATATATATTACTATACCCACTTGAGTGTATGTGTTATTCACTTTTTAATCAATTCTGATGAAAGTAAGGTTCATTCACTCCTCTGCTCCACCCCCATCCTCCCCTCCACTCCATAAGCCTTTTTTTGCTTCTTTTATATGAGATACTTTGCCCCATTGCACCTCTCCCTTTCCCTTTCTCCCAGTGCAATCCTTTCACCCCATAATTTTATTTTAAAGGTGTCATCATGGAGCAGCTAGGTGACAATGGACAAAGAACTTATCTGGCATACAAAGTAAAGACACTCAAGTGATTGACTGTACCCCACATGTCCTGGGGTGTGATTTTGAGACTTGAAGAGGAAGCGCATGCTTTCAAGATCACACAGTTGCCACTGAAAGGATAAAGTTCCACATCTCTGGAGATCTTACCTGGTTCTATAATTTCATTGGAGAAATTTATTGTATGGTTCATACTCAAAACATCCACCAACTCTTAATCCTATACAGCATTTTTTTTGTGTGCTGTAAAAGGCTAGAATATCATGTCCCTTTTGGAATTACTGTCTGATACATACTATGAGACTTTATTGGAACACCAGTAACTTGATATATGCTAGGTTTGGTCTTCTCCACTCCATCCTTTAAAAACCTGCCAAATCTATATTCCTAAGACACAAGTCTGTCCATGTCACTCCCCTGCTCAAGAAGAATCAATGGTTCCCTATTATTTCTTGGATCAAACACAGACTCATTTTTGTCATTTAAAACCCCTGATAATCTCACTTCTGCCCCCCTAGAGAGGCAGTTCATCATACATGGTGTCCGCATCTATCTTTACATGAATATGCTTAGGATGGTCATTTTGCTTAAGGCATTAGTTTACTTGTCCATAAAACATGGATCTAAGAAACCCCCAACACCTCTCATTATTTATGTGGAAGGGCAGTTGTGAGCAAAAAGCTTCACAAAACTTTCAACTTAAAAAAATGTGAGCTATCATTACTATTCGTATGACTGTGATAAATGGTACCCAGAACATTTCAGCAGCTTAGAGTATCTTGGAAGTCATAGAAGCACTTGCCCTTCAGATTTCAGGCTCAATTTGTACTTTACAAAAACTTTTCATGGGCAATAAGTAAGGGACCATGTCTTGGTATCACTGGACCTTTGCCTAAAGTCTTGGGACCAAGGCAAATCATCAATTTTGCTTTGTGGAGACTGTCCAACCAGGCACTTAGGATTTATAGATCCTAATGAGCACTTTGGATAGGGCCTAAAATCGATCTGTCGCCAGTGTGTATTCTATAAAGGTAGTGCTAGCATATTCCATGTGGGCAAACAAAAGCCAATGGGCAGATGAAATGTATTCAGAAACAGCTGAAGCTTATACTTTCAATTAAACTGGGTAAGTCATTTATAACCTAGAGGTTCCTCTTAAAGCATGTGTAATAAATTGAAAGAATGAGTCCAAGGCTCAAAAATTTGGACTCTCCCTTCCATCCACCCTTGTGTGAAAAATATGGGTTGAAGACTAGAAGAGAATGTTTGTTTGTTTATCATTTCCCCATTTAGAAACTACTTACTAGAAATAGATGGTCAGCTTCTGTAGTGGACAGGAGGATGGTCAGAGGTGACAGAGAAGAGATAGAAGAACTCAATTCATATTTATGCCAAGGAGAAACTTTGATTGGAAAAGTAAAACTAAAATAGTTAATAGGGAGATGAAACCCATATAAGAAGAAAAGAGTAAGAGAGCACCTAACTGCTCAGCTCCCATGACCCAAATAAGCCTCCAACGCACTTATTGAAAGAACAGGCAGCAATGACTAATGAGACACTTTTACTGAGCTTTGAAAAGTGTGAAGAATAAAAGAGGGGCCACAGGTCTGAAAAAGGGCATGATTTTCTGATTATAAAAAAAGGAAATCATGATGTTTTCAAACTATAATTGCATGAGCTTAAGTCAAATTAATCCAAAATTCTAGAGCACAATACTGAAAGGATGATAAGTGAATAACTAGAAAGGGAAGCAATGGTAACAATAAGTCACCATGACTTCACACGGCATGTCAAATTAACCTCATTTCCCTTTTTGTTTGGATTACTGAGATAGTAGATTAGGAAATGGTGCAGTTATAGTTTACTTAAATTTTAGCAAAATATTTTACAGAGTCTCATACTATTCTTGTTCATTAAAATGTATAGCCTAGAGAATTGTACAATCAGGTGGATATCAAACTGGACACAATAATCTATTATTGATAATTGAAATGTATACTTGGATGGAGGTCTCTAGGGAAGGTGGCCAGGGATCTGTCCTTGGTGTTGTGCTTAATATCCTTCTCAGCAATAAAATGGATGAAGACAGAGATAGGATGTTTATCAGACTTGCAGGAATAACAAAGATAGAAGAGATAATTAACTCATTTGACAACCAAGTCCAGAACCAAAAAAGATTTTGACAGTGAGACAATTAGACAATAAGTAAAAATGAACCAAATTAGCGATAAATATATATATTACATATATACATAAATATATTTATATGCATGTATGTATGTGTGTATATACATGTATATGTATATATGTATGTATGTATACACACACACTTACCTTTAATGGCTTAATTTGCAAGCAATAAATTGGGGATGTGTGACTGAATGGGAATATTAGGGGGCTTGTTCTGTTTTTATTCTGGATTTTACTACAGGGCACATATGTTTTATAGATATCTAAATATTCATGCGAGTTCTCATAGGTATGCATACAGTGTGTGGCAGGTATACCTAGGCACCAAAAAACCAAATAGGGGTATGTGTAAGAGAGACATATAGACAGAAAAAGAATCAGAGACTCAAATTAACAAAGAGATGAGAGATACCATTGCTTAAATGTTTACTTTGTGCTAAGTACTGTGCTAAACAATGGATACAAATACAAGCAAGGAAGACATTTCCTTCCATAAAGTAATGATGTGTAGACTTGCAACCAGTCAAAGGAAGGCCAAAAGCTCACCTATCAGAGATGGAGAAACCAGAAGTGGAGTCCAGGTTTCCCACTACGTAGAAATGTTCAGAGACTAGGACCATGACTGCCTTTTAATTGAATTGCATAATATGCCCTTTAATTTTGAAAGTATTGAATGCTGTGTTATGTAAATTTATTATGCCTAAGCTTAATTAGGGGCAGCTTGCTGGTACAGTGGAGAAAGGGTCAGGTTTAGAGTCAGGAAGACCTGAGTTTAAATCCAGCCTCAGGTACTTCCTAGTTTGTGGACACGTGCAAGCCACTACAACTTAATTGGCCTCAGTTTCTTCATCTGTAAAATAAGGATACTAATAGTTCCTAACTTCCAGGTTTGTGGGGAGTATCAAATGAGTCAATAATTATAAGGCACCTAGCACAGTAGTCACCTAGCACATAGTAAGCACCATATAAATATTGGCTATCATTTTTATTACTTGTTAAGCTTTAATTTTTTTGTTTGCCAAACAAAATTATGTTCTTTATGATTAAATATTCACATTTTAAAAAATAAAAGTATCTGGGAACATACTTTAGTGGAATGTGCCACACTGTCCTTTAGTATGTAGCATTCTTTATGTTAGCAACTGGGAAAAAGAAAGGGTTCCTCCTTAATTTGAGAATGACTGAATAAATGGTGGAATATAAAGTTAATGGGACATGACTTCACTATAAAAAAAAACAAGGAATATGAAAGTTTCAGAGAAAAATAAGGAATCTTATATGAAATGATACAGAGCAACCAAAACAGAAAAAAGAGAGAAATGCACATATTAATAAAATAATATTAATGAAAACAACACTTAAAATCAGCTGAATTCAGATTTTCACATAGACTCAGAGATCGAGAGCTGTACAGCATATCAGAGGTCTTCCAGTCTCACTCTCTCAATTTCCAGATGGGGAAAATGAATCTGAAGTATGTTAAGTGACCAGTCCAAGGTCACTCACACAGGTAGTAAGGGTTAACTTCCCTGACTTCAGAGTCAATGTTCTATCCAGGTACCATCCTAATTGTAATCAATAGTCCAGGATATAAAGAAGAGAGGAGGAAACAGATACACATCCTTGTGGTAAAGAAGTGGGAGACTTTGGGTGCAGAAAGTTGCAGACTCTTAGAATTGTTTTTTTGGTCTACTATTTTTTGCCTTGTATAAGATGAAATATGTTGAGGAGTGGGGCAAAATCAGAAAATGAATGTGATGTGAAAAAGGCAACAATAAAATTATAATATTTAAAAAAGATCTTAGGGATTGTAACGATTGGAATGACGCCACCTGCTGGATACTTACTATAGAAGAGTTCTGCCCATGAAGCGAAGGTCTTTGAGGGCAAGACCAGGAGTCTTTTCTTTGGCATCAGGAAGTGACGCGGACTAGTGGGAGGAGGAAGGAAGAGACTGGCGCTCACTCTGGGGCTCGTTCCTTTGGACTCTGGTGGAGAGCGGAGCTAGAAATGTGCTCTCCCTTTAATAGATAGGAATCTAGGCCTTTCTCTCTCTTTACCAAAATTCTTATTCTCCTTAATAAATGCTTAAAAGTCTAACTCTTGCTAAAGCTTATAATTTATTGGCGACCACTCATTAGATATTTTAGACAGTTTAGCTAGAATTTTAGCCCTTAACAGATGGCTGACCACGAAGAGGAAAGCTGAACCTCAGTCTTCTGATCTTCTGGTTGGGTAAGAAATTTCCCCTCCCTCTCCCTTTAACTGCTAAGTACTGGCGTACTGGCGTACTGGCGTACTGGCTGTGTTTTCCCTTTAAATTTTTTTCAAATGGACCTTTTAAACTCCCTAATTACCCTATTTTTGATTAAGTCTGTTTAACCAGACAAATGGGAGATAAGATCATGTTAATGCTTTGTTTTTCTGGATTTTCTATTTTTCTTTTTATTTTTGTTAAAAGAGCCAGCAACTTACTCACACAAGGAAATATCTCTCCCTCTCCCAACCATGCTTTTTCAGAGAAACCTGAAGAGATTCCTGAAGCTTTTCCCAGTTCTAATACTAATTGTTGCTTTAATTTTGCATGCCTGGAGGCAATGACCCACCCTCTAGAAGCTTTTAATCCCCTAGCACCTGGAGGCAAAGTGGGGGAAGAGGAATCCAGGCCTGAGTTCAAAATCAAGTCTGACTCAAATTGCTCTGGTCCCTCCCCTCCTCTCCAGACCCCACCCTCTACTCCTCCTATGGCCAAGCCCATAGCTTCCCCTGCCTGGGAAGTCCAGAGATCTGATGCGCATGCTCAACTTTTTCTACCTGCATTTGCAGCTTCAGGCTCAGCCCTTCCCCAGCCTGGCTGTGCTTTTGAGACAATCTTAGAAAACTCTTTAAATTCCAGATATGCTCAATTTGTTCATAATTTTGCTAACCTGCTTTTGTCTTTAATTAGTAATCTTATAAAGCATTTGTATGGTGAAAAGACTGACAGACAATATAGAGGGGTTAAAGAAGAAAAACTTAAGCTGAATAATAATGACAATCAACATAGTTCAAGACTCCGCTTCTTTTGCCATGGGAGGGTATATATTTTACAGAAATGTGGAAGTAAGCAGCAAGGTATTGATATGAGTATTGGGGATTTTAGATATCGGAATCAAAAGTGTTCTAACTTTACTCAGAGTATTAATGTCAGTTCAGAGGTTACATAGGATTTCTATGCCATTACATATACATTTTGAAATTAATGGTATGGGTTTATTTTCATAGAGATTTTCATGCTTTTGAGATTGGGTCTTATACTTAGTTTCTAAAACAAGGAGAATATTTGTAAAAGTTTTTTATAGTCATGTGATCAAGTTTATATTTCATAATACTCATTAATATTAAGTTCATGCTCATTTAGATTTCCTTAGTTTGAATTTCACTGTCTTTTATTGTTCCATGTGTATTTTCTTCTATACATTTATCTAATTTTAAAAAATTGCAAGATGGTTTTGATTTCATAATACAATGTTAATTCTAGGAGTATTGTGCTCCCATGTTCTGAGTTGTTTGTTTTTGTTATTTTTTCTCAACTGATTATTTGATCAAACTCTTCAAAGCATTTCCCTGGCAAATTGGTTGCCATGGCAAGTGTAAATTGATTCTAGAAGTATTATTTTTGATAAGCATATTCCAAAAAAAAAAAAAGAGGGGAACATTTGTAAAAGTTTTCTTTTTTCAAAAAAAAAAGTTTTCTTTGAGATTCTGTTGTGCTTTAACTTGTATTTAAATATGTTCTGATTTTTCACAAAAGTAATTGTATACTAAGTAAAAAAAAGGGTATTATTTGAAATTGTTGCATAATTATATATTGTGTTCTGAGTCAAGATATATTCACATTTTTTGCAATCATTTATTATCCTCAATTTTTAAATCCATATGAGACTTGGATTATGGGAACTTATCATTTAAGACATTAATTGCCTTTATTCTGAGTTATCAGATGCCAGTTGGCCAAGATGCCATCCAATCACAAGAGGAATACATGCAAGAGCAGACACTGAACTGTCACATGAGGGGAGACATGCATGAAGTCAAGGTATGGCCGAGGGAACGGCTTTTGACAAATGTTGAGGTTGGATTCTCTTGGTTTAATATTTTATTTTATTTTTCCCCACAATATTGTACAGATGGCTGGAAGTATTCATCCCACCCATCTCACTTCTACACCTGGCTTCTATGCTCCCTCCTATATGCCTGATGCCATGGACATCTCAATCCCATGCATCTGATTAAGTCTGACTCAGTTTCCTCCAATATGTTCAGTGGCATGGACATATATTCCATCCACCTATTTTAAGCTTGGCATACTGCATGGAGAGTACATATTGCTCAAGTGTGGGAATGCTCAAATCCCATCATTTCTCTGTTCTTTTATGGTAACCCCCATAATTATCTCAGGTGTCATGATAAATACAGTGTTGAATTTGGCCTTGACACCTGTTACCAATTATATTAGATTTTTTAAATTTCTCATAATGGCATGAGGATGATTAGGCAGATGATGCAAAAAGTGATGAAACAAAGATAAAAATTATTTTTAATAATTAATATCGCAGCAATTGTCTTCTCAATTGCCCTCCATAAGGGGGAACTATATTAATTTTAAAGAATGTTTCAATTTTTGATTTATTATATGTTTCATGTGTAACAACTAAGATTCTGAATTCCTTTAGACATGTTTTTGAGAACTTTCATTGTTTGATTTGATTATTGACAAAGCTATTTTAAAGTTGTGTTAAGCTCAATTTTGTAGGAAGTTTTCCTGGCTGATTACCAGCATCCACACCTCAACCCCTGAAAAGACTTCCATTCCACGACTACACCTAGAGGACATCTAAGAAAAGACTTTCAGAGACTTTAAATGAACAGTTTTGATTTGTTGTTTTTGTTTTTTTTTTTCTCTTTCTGTTATAATATACACCATCTGTAATATGTATTCTCTGCAGAGGCCCTCCCTTTGCAAGACTAATGTCAAAGCGTCGGTTCATGAGGACAAAAAAAAATCGCCCCTCTGGACAAAACTTTCCTCTCTTCCTTTTCTATATTGTTGTTCACATATTATTAGTTAGCAATAGTTATTATATTCTTTTTACTGTTCCATCAAGGAAACATTTTGTTTCTTGAGGAACAACAGGGGGGACTGTAATGATTGGAATGATGTCACCTGCTGGATACTTACTGTAGAAGAGTTCTGCCCATGAAGCGAAGGTCTTTGAGGGCAAGACCAGGAGTCTTTTCTTTGGCATCAGGAAGTGACGCGGACTAGTGGGAGGAGGAAGGAAGAGACTGGCGCTGACTCTGGGGCTCTTTCCTTTGGACTCTGGTGGAGAGCGGAGCTAGAAATGTGCTCTCCCTTTAATAGATAGGAATCTAGGCCTTCCTCTCTCTTTACCAAAATTCTTATTCTCCTTAATAAATGCTTAAAAGTCTAACTCTTGCTAAAGCTTATAATTTATTGACGACCACTCATTAGATATTTTAGACAGTTTAGCTAGAATTTTAGCCCTTAACAGGATCTAGTGAACTCAACAAGTTAATAGTAGTTAGCATAGACACATTGTTCCTGATAGATGGGGAGCTCTTTAAGGACAATGATTCTCTTGCTTTTCTGTATCCTGAGAGCTTAGCTCAGTGCCTGAAATATAGCAGGTGCTTAATACATGTTAATCAACTGACTGACTGAAATTGTCTAGCACTAGTGGGCAATATAGGTCCACTGGACATTGGAATTGTCAATCTTCTCATGGAGTATTATGTTCAGTTCTGGACACCATGTTTTAAGAAAGACATTAACAGGTTGGAGAAGGTCCAGAAGAAGATAATAAGGATGGTAAAGGGTCTTGAGTTAATGGTATATATAGACAGGTTTTAGGATATGCAGCTGTATAGCCCATAGAAGAGATAGTCACCTTGAAGTATTTAAAAGACTACAGTAGAAAAATAATTAGATTTGTTTTCCTTGCTGCTTGAAGTAAAAACTGGGAAGAATAGATGGGATTGAAAAAGAGACAAATGTAGAGTCAATTCAAGGAAAAATGTCTCAACAATTAGATATCCACGAATATAGTAGAATGCCCTGGGTGGGAGTAGGTTACCTGTCATAACTTCCAAGCAAAGACTAGATAGCCACTCCTCATGTTTTGTTCCAGTGCAAGGAATTCTTGTTTGGGCAGAGGTTGGATTAACTGTCTGCTTGGGTTCTTCCAATGAGACTCTAGGTTCTTGGAGGGCCACTTGCTGAAAACTATTCTCCTCATTTGTCATCAATGATCTTTTTACTACTAAGCCTAATAACTCTCAATCATTTTTTTAGTTCTTTATTGTTTGATGCTCTTGAGAGCTCTCTCCTCTTGAATACTCTATCCTCTCTGTTTTGTTTTCATATTGGAGACTCTTATCCCTTGGTTCTCAGAGAACTTTTCAAAGGTAACTAGGTGGTGCAGTGAATAAAGCATTGGGCCTGGAATCAGGAAGATCTGAGTTCAGATTTGATCACAGATGTTTGCTAGCTCTGTGACTCTGGAACTCACATAACCTCAGTTTCTTTGATATTAAAATTGTGTCTATCTCACAGGGGTTTTTGAGGATCAAATGAAATTATATTTGTAAAGCACTTAACACAATTCCTAGCAAATATTAGGCATTTAATAAATGCTTATTTCTTTCCTTCTACCTGTCTACAAATTCCTCAGTCACTTTTGAAGGATTCCCCATCTCCTACATATGATTATACCTCCAGGACTCTACCTGAGCTCTCTTCTCCCTGTCTCAAAAGACAACCTATCTCTCAAGGCACTCATAATCTATTGAGGGAGACAACATGCCAACCACAATGTACAAATAAGACATATTCTTATGAAATTATAAATAATTCACAGAGAGGAGGCACTAGAATTAAGGGGGGACTAAAAAAGGCATTCTGTAGGTGGTATTTTAACTGATACTTGCAAATCTGGGAAGCCAGGAGGCAGAAAGGAAGAACAGTATTCTATAATAATAAGTAATAAGGAAGGAAATGAAATGTAGGAATCAGGAGAAGTGTCTTGTTTGAAGAATAGCAAGGAAGCCAGTGTCACTGTATCATAGAGTACATAGTGAATGAGGGTGTAATGTGTAAAAATAACTGGAAAAAATTTAGGGTTGGGAATCAGATAATGAAGAGTTTTGAAAGGCAAGCAAAGGATTGACCCTGGAAATGATAGAAAACCATTGCTATTTATTTGATAAGTAGGGGGTCGACATTTGATTTTAAATTTGAATCTAAAAGATATAGTCCTGTAGAATTATAAGATAAGGTATATTCAACAGGTCAGAAGCATGGGACCACCATCTCCCAGTCTGGATACTAGTCACCTACAAATAGACCTTCTATAGACAAAGGTTTCAGCTGTGGCAGGTATCCAGCAATATATGAGCACAGAGGTGGCCATGGCAGATATAATCATGGAACAGGTAAAATTGTTCTTTAGAGTTACCCAGATCAAAATTTGACTCCTCAACTTTACTTTTGGTGACTATTAATCACCTCCCCTAAGCCAAATACCAATTACTCTCATACTTCTTGTCTGTCAAGGACTTGCCACTCCATCCCTCCAGGCAAATCTTTCCTCTCCTTCCTATCTCCCTAAGAAATGACCCCATAGTCTAGGCATGTTTTCTGCTCTGAGAGTGTCTTCCATTTCCTCCATATCTATCTTGTATATACCTATGTTGTCTACCCCATTAGAATGTGAGATCCTAGAAGGCAGGGACTATTCCTCACTTTCTTTGTATCCCCAGTGTTTAGAACAGTGCTTGGCACACAGAAAACACTTAATAAATTCATGTTGACAGATAGGCTTTCTGAAAGTTGGAAGAAACCCCAAAGCTCATCTCTTCCATACCCTAACTGTAGCCAGAATCCTTTTCACAGTATATCTGACAAAGCACTGCCTAAGTACCTCTCATCGCAGAGAACTCACTACCCCCAGAAACAGTCTTTCTATTCTTGTGCACTTCTAATTGTTAAGATTTTATGTATTTCTAACTCAAGAAAAGCTTTTGGTCTTCCCCTACATGGTGACAACTTTGAAAGTATTCTCAATCATTTCTGCAAAAACCAATTTGAAGACTGAAACATGACTTTCTCTTCTTCAGAGCAGATTTCATATAGACACCATCAAGGGCAACATATTAGGGGCCTTGGGGTTTCCCATGTCTATGGAGTAAGCAACACTATATGGTATCCAACACTATATGAATTCTTTTTTTGCAACCAGCACAGATAGGGGCACTCAGTCCATCAATTACAGCTGCTGGCGATGACTATCCTTGAATGCTGAGGTCACTCAAAGTCTGCTCAGACTGCTGGAAAAACCATTGACTTTCCTGGTAATATGTACAGAAGGCCAACACTTCTGCCCAAATGGATGAACTACACCTTGAGGTAGGTCATCTATTTTCACATTTTTCCTAGTCCCTCGTCCCATTTCTGGTTTCCTAAGAATTAATGGACAATTACTTTTTGTCTGCACAGTATGTTTTCTTCAGGTCAAGGGACTGTGTGGAATAAATGGATCCAGTCATCTGGCTATCGACTTTCCACAGGAAAGTGATCTCTGGCTCTAGGTATCTGGCAATTGTGTTTCAGCACTGATAAATGATCCTTGTACAGCAGTATTCTGGAGCTATGTTTCTGGTCCCTACTCAGACCACACCAAATGGGTAAGGTTCAATTCTGGTCATTCCATTTCAGAAACATATTGATAAGCTAGAGAAAAGTCAGAGAAGGGAAGGCATGATGGGTAAGGACTTCAAAGAAATATCACGTAACGATAGTTTGATAGAACAGAAAATATTTAGCTTGGAGAAAACAGGGGAGACATGATAGCTATACCATAGGCCTGTGATGTTTATGCATAAGGATTGAACTTACTCTATTTGATGCTAGAGGACAGAAACAGAAATAATGGTTAGAAATTATGAAGAAGCTTCTTAGTGTTGGTGTTGTTGATATTCAGTCATTTCAGTCATGTCTGAATCATCATGATCCCATTTGGGGTTTTCTTGGCATAGATACTGGCATAATTTGCCATTTTCATCTCCAATTCATTTTATGAATGAAGAAACTGAGGCAAACAGGGTTATGTGACTTGCCCCAGGTCACACAGCAATTAAGTGTCTGAGTCTGGATTTGAACTCAAGAAGATGAGTCTTCCTGCCTTGAGGTCCAATGCTCTATTCTCCGTGCCACCTAACTACTCTGTGAAGAGGCAGATTTCAGTGAAGTATAAACATTTGAACCCTTAACACTTACCAAAATTAGAATTTGCTGTGTATTAGATGCTATTGCTTCTGTCCAAACTGAAAGGAGCTGATTAAGGTCTATGGAATTAATCATTTAAAGGGCAGGTAGATATTATAGTCATAGAGACCCAGCACAGGGGAGGGCTAAATATACTAAGGTATGCTTTATAAGGGGGCTGCTGGGTGGAACAGTGGATAGAGTTCTGGGCCTGGAGTGATGAAGCCATCTCACTGAGTTAAAATCTGACTTCAGACACTTATTTGCTGCGTGACCATGGGCAAATCATTTAACTCTGTTTGCTTCCATTTCTTCATCTATACAATGATCTGGAGAAGGAAATCGCAAGCTACTATAGTACGTCTGCAAGAAAATCCCACATGGGGTCATGAAGAGTTGAACATAACTGAGATGGCGGAGGAGGAGGAGGAGGAGGAGGAGGAGGAAGAAGAAGAAGAAGAGCAACAACAACAACAACATCAAATAACAACAACATCTATGAGGAATATTATATAAACTGATGTCAAGAAGGGAGTAGTAGCTCTTTGGATTTGATGAATTGTTTATTCTAATATGTGCTGTTATTTTTAGATATGGGTATGTCCCCATCTGTTTGGACCTAAAGAGGTGTACCTGTACATCTTTGCTGGATATGTGTATATATATTTTTTAATTGTTTCTTCATATTTAACTTCCAGTCCCATCACTAATTAGATAAATGACTAGATATTTTCTCAAATCATCAATATCCCTTTAAACCTCAACAAGATAGGAATTTTATGCAAAAGATAAAGCAAGTTGTCTCCATAGTCTAGGACAACAATAATCCTAATGAGATTAAAAAAAAATAAACAAATGAACTAAGAGCAGATTAGACTAATACCTAAACCTTAACACATTCATTCAGCACTTTCTCTGTGACACCCTAACACATATTCAGGGCTACACATGCTAACCCATTCAATAGGCTTATAAGAAAACTCAAATACTCCAGTCCTTCTTCCTAATGCCAAGGAAAACCAAAAGGCAAAAAAAAAATTTTCTAGCTTCCAAGGTGGTATGACAACAGTATGTGTTGTAAAAGCTCCGTTAGAGAAATGAAGAACAGAAAGAACTGAGGCTAGACATGTATGAGAATGAAAGAAAATGTTTAACATATATAGGGACCAATTTTTAATTGGGGAGTGTTAAATAAGTGGCTCACCACAATTTTGGGGCAAGAAAGGACACCGACAGCCTCCCTCAAAACAGAATAGGATTTATTTAACAAGAACGAACTTAAAAAAAAAAAAACACAAACTGGATCAGTAGGATTAAGGGAAAAGAAATAAAATGGGGAAAGGGAAATTATACACCCTGAACTACACCACCACTGCCAAGAAATCAGCTGAGAACACACAGCAGCATCCTGTCACCTTCCAGCTTCAAGCTAGAAAGGCAAAAAGCCTCCCTTCTTCCCAGCAGACCCCAGGCTGACCACTCACAGCCCACAGCCAATTGGCTGGCCACTCTGACAGTCACATGACTGACCTCATTGGGCTTCCAATCATTATAATTTTGCCATGCCCATGTAGGCATCAGTGAGTGGTGATGACATGAGGTGCCAGCACCATGGGGATGGTTACAACCAGTGGGTGGAGCACCATGTGGTTTGCAGAGCACCAGGCTAGTGCATGCACTGAGTTTTGTTTTTTTATTTTAATTCTAGGCAAAAGATGGGGTCATAAAAACCTCAAATAACAATTAATTATTTACACATACATGTAAATCTAGTTCTGTCCTCCCCAGGGTATAATTGGACAATGAATGAAGTTGGTGAGTGAGTTGTTCAGTGTGTGAGGAAAATGAGATGGATTTGAGGTCCAGCCCCAGAGAAATCATTATCAAAGGGGAAAGAGTCAGAAAGTGAGCAATAGTGGAAAATGTAGAGAAAAAGATCAAAATCATCACAGTTAAATCCTTGACAAGAAATAGATACACTAACAGGGAATATATGAATGACTAAAAGGAATGCGGTTTCCAGAATTTGGCATGTATGAATAAATAGTACAAGAGATAGAGGAAAATGAATTAACATCTGACTAGGCAGAGGACCCTGTGGATTCCCAAAAAAGCATGAACTCAGAAAAAGATCTTCCTTAATGGTTTAAAAGATAAATAGTAATTGACAAAGTGGAATTGTGGCCTACACAACATATAATTGACAAAAAAAAGGATGCAAATTAATTTCAAGATTGGAAAGTATCAACAAAGAAACAAAGAAAAGCACAATTGATTGGAAATGCCACTATAAAGAAATACATGGGAATATGACAGAAGAAAAACCAAAAATATATATCCATGTTTAATAAAAAACATCCATATTTAATTAAAATATGTGTGTATTTTATCTCATTTATCCAGTCTCTCCCGACCATGAACTTGAATTTAGAATCATTGTATATTTATCTAAGACAGGCTACCTTGTCAAGTAGTGAGTTCCCCATAAGTAGAGATATTGAGGTGGATCATAGATGAACAAGTAGAAGAAATTATGTAAAAGGGCATCTTGTTCAGGTTTGTCTAAATGGCCAATGAGGTACCAAATATCTGATTCTCTGATTCTATGATTCTATGATTATATACATCCACACAAGAAAAAAGGTTTTTAATAGGGCTTTTCTTTACGATAACCATTCTTGCATATCTAGTTGCTAATCCTTCTCCAAAAATAACTTACTTACTTTGCATATAGTTTATATTTGCTTACATGTATGCAGGCCGTCTCCCCAATAGAATGCATTGTTGTTACTTGTGGTTTTTATATCCTTAGCATCCTAACACTGTTCCTGGTAAATTTTATAGACCTAGCAAATTCTTGGCACTCTTAGAAGGAACAATTTCCAAAAATGGAGATGTTGGGGTACCCACATTTCCCCATCCTGTATCCATCCATATATTAGTCATGCACCATTTGGTGGCTGCTTTTTATCATACTCACTGACTCATTGGATCTCCACCATGAGTTAGGGTGACAATGTGATCTTCTGGCATTGGGCTTCCCAAAATTAGAGAGAGGGGAGAGTAAGAAAAGAATTATCCATTATAAACTATTAATCAGGGAATGGGATAAGTAGTTTATTCCAACACAGAAAGAGGGATGGTAAGCATAAGAATAACACATTACTCATTAACAGAATTATTAGAATAGAATTTATTAAATGAAATTATAACTACAATTGGTTGGGAGGCTAATAATTAGAACATGAGGCAGTTTTATAACACTATAAATTAGGTTTTCTAGATTCTGCCTGGGCTCTATACACTGTACAAATAATACACTGATGAAAGCTTGGGAGCAAAATAACCCAACTAGGACAATTCTCTTTTGGGTGGATGTTTTCTCTGATATAGATGCATCACTTGCAGTCAGCCATAGCCATTCCAGTGAATTCCATCACTGTTACCTATCCACTGATGCTTTTGCTACTACCATATGGATGGATAATGCCAAAGACTTCTATATCTTTCAAAATTAACAAGGTCACCTGAACATTCCCGTTTCAGCACATTAAGAGCCAGTTCACCGAAGTTATACTTGTTGAATGGGTGGATGGGTTAAAAAATAATTCTGAAATCCCATCCATCTCTGAGATTCTATGATTTGATAAAGTGTATCTACCCAATAAGGTTGTAACTACTTAGAGGGAAAGAACCAGATCTTACAGTTCTTGGCATTCCTCCCTATCGGGCCTGTGTATGGCAGACACTAAAATATCTGTGGAACAAATGAA
The DNA here is from genome assembly GCF_019393635.1 of Dromiciops gliroides. NCBI lineage: Eukaryota > Metazoa > Chordata > Mammalia > Microbiotheria > Microbiotheriidae > Dromiciops > Dromiciops gliroides. The sequence goes on from NC_057862.1 coordinate 689,052,571, forward strand.
TGAAGTTGTTTACACATTTTCCCAATGCCATAATCATTTTTATGTCACACTTCCATTTTAAAAACAGCTGCTTAACTGTCCCATTTGGACCCCAATCTTCTTTACTTCATATGAGGATAAAAATAAAATCACTCTAAGTTCTTTTGGCAGCAAGTCCTTTAATTATTGGCATATCTACTAAATACAAATTCAAGATGCTCCCTGGTTTGATGGCCTTTTGCACTAGCTCTCCAGAGTAGTAGAAAGCAAAGAGCTAGAAAGTGGATTGGAAATGAGGGAGACAAATCAATCATTCCTTAAGAGGAAACATCTCTTCTTCTGTCATCACAACTAATTAAAAATGAACTATAATGGAAACAATGATGTCTGAGAAGGTCAGAACTATTGCAATGGTGATATTCACTTAGTGGTTATTGCCAAATAATTGGAGTTACTTATCAAGTATCAATAAGTAGATAAAATATGTGTGTGCAAGTACATTATATGTGTGGGGGAATATGGGGTGTGTTACTTTAGTCTGGGATGTTGTAGGAAATCAGAAAGGAGGATAGAGATTAGGTTAATCTTGATGAACCTACTCTCTTTTTTTCATTTAAAATATTGATAGCTTTTTCTTTTATATCATATTCATTTCCAAATGTCTTCATGTCCTTACAATGCTTAAGTATTAGCTTCATAAATTATATATCCTTATTACAAAAATTTAAAAAGAAAGGAGAGAGAGCAGCAGTTAGGGCAAAACCATTCAATACATCTATCATGTCTAACAGCATATCCAATATTACATATCCATAATCCCCCACTTTTAAAAAGAAGGGAGGTAATTTTCTTAGTAATATCTTGATTTGTTTTACTTGAATATACATATTTGTTTCAGGGAAAGATTTCAACTTGATTGAAAACAGTACATTATAGAAGTTCATAGTTCCTTAGTCAAATCTTTTATTTTTCATATTGCAATCCTTCTGTTTATTTTATTACTTTTTTGTGAGTCAATGAGGGTTAAGTGACTTGCCCAGGGTGGCACAGCTAGTAACTGTCAAGTGTCTGGGGCTGGATTTGAACTTAGGTCCTCCTGAATCCAGGAGCAGTGCTTTATCCACTGTGCCACGTAGCTACCACTATCCTGTTTATTTTCAAGTTGCCCATAGTTTTTTTTAAAAGGGAAGGCAATGTGCATTTGCATTCCGGCCTCCATTTAGTCATTGTGATTATCCAACATCATTTTACCATTGCTTTTGTCATATCTGCTTACATTGTCATAGATATTGTGTATATAATTTTCCTGGTTCAGCTTATTTCATTTTATATCAGTTCATATAAATCTCTCCATGATTCTATGAATTCTTCATGTTCAACATCTGTTATGGTAGCCTAATATTCCATTACACTGATGTACATTAAACTGTAAACCATTCTCCAATACATAAGGAGATTGCATGTGGTAGAGCTAGAGACATGCAACTAGAGAGCCTGCCTCAAAAGTAGGAATAACCAAATTCAGGTGCTAGCCCAAACACATTCTAGCTGTGTGACATGAGGCAAATTCCTCTCTGTGTTCTAAACTGCTCTCCCAAATTACCTATGTGCATTGAAAGAGAGAGTTTCCTTGCCTGCATGTTCCTTATACTAAGGAAAATCCAGGTGCAGTACCCATCCCCATCCCCAATCAATCAGCACCCACTTTGTTTCCAGTTGTTTTTTTACCACAAAAAATGTACCATAAATATTTACACATATATTCCTTAAAGATGTTTCTCTTAAATTGTAATTTGATCCTATACTGCCCCCTATTGGTAACAATGTTCTACCATGCTTCACCAAGATTACATTTTTGGCCATTGTTTTTTTGTAGGGCATACCAAATCACCCTCGCAGAAGGTTTGACAGCATAGATGGGAAAACATTATAAAATAGAAAACCAGGATTAAAAGTTCACCTCTCACTCACAATAACTGTGTAACCCTGGGAAAATAATTTAATGGCTCAGTACTCTAAGCAACTCTAAGCTGCAAAGAAGATGCTGAGCTTTTGTTGAGAGAGTTCCTTCTTCAGAGTTCTCTATATAATGGGGCTTGTTTTCTTTGGAGAATGCACAGATGTTCTAAGATGGAGGCATCCATAAGGGAACTTGTATAGCCATGACTAGATTTCCTAAGATGGAGGCATTCTTCATTCCCTACAACATGGGTGGCTATAACCCCCTTTGACTGACTGCATAACCAGAAAAAGCTTAAGCTATAAAAATTGTAATACTGACTCAGCCATTTCTTTCTGTGAACCTTACTTTTTTCCTGCTATTTTGTGTTACATAAAGAGAGTCAAGAACACAGTTCAACTACAGTGTAGATGTCATGCATTAAACTGGTGAAAGGGGAAGGACTTCCTCAGCTCCCCCCTCTTATCCCAGCTTATTGATCCAGCATGTTTGCCCTGTTCTGTTTCATATGTCCTTTTCAGTTTCAGGTAATGATCCCTGCTAGACTCAGGAATTTAAGATATGGTGACTTTGGAGCCAGGATTGCAGGTATCATAGTGTAGCCAGCCAGCCTGGTAGGGAAACCCTGAAATGTTAGGGTACCTGGAAATTCTGAGTGTCCAAGACAGAGACTGGACTTCAAATTGGGACTGTGTCTTCCATAGGAACTGAACTAATCCATGAACCTAATCACCTTCCCTTCCCCAGAAGCTGAAATGGTTCGGGGGGAGGGAAGGATTACGCTTTCCAAATTTTAGAAAACTAAGTGTATTTTGTGATAATACTTTATACAGTAAATATCCCTCTGGAAAAGTTAATCCAACTGTTAGTGGATAAATGGAACTGGAGTGCATGAGACCATCTCCTACAATTGAAGAAACAATATCAGTGGGGCCTAGGACCACATACGGAGACACCCCCCCACCACCACCAAATATCCCTTTAATGGTACCAGAGAACCCTGGGAGATTGGTAAAATATAAGATACCTGGTCTTCAGATCATGATAGCCAGGATAGTCATTGTTACACTTATACCAATGAAATCATGGGTTCCATTCATGTCCCTGTCAGTTCTATTCTATTTTATGCAGGTGTAACAACTTTGCATTCTTTAAAGTTATATTAGATCAGTACCAGTTCTGACTTGTCCTACTATGCTTAAAAATTTAGATAACTAGAGTCATAGGGTTTCAGAATTGAAAAGGAATTCAAGAGACCACCTTAGAATTCTGATGCTCACCATTGTGATAAAATAATGATAATACACTTTAATAAATACTTAAAAACCTAAACTCTTGCTGAATTTATCAGTAAATTGTAGATAGTTTCCCCAAAAAAAACTCTGGGGGGGGGGTAAGTACATACATTAAATTTCAAATATCACACCATCCCATAACGTCAGTTATCACTGTGTTGTTTCAATTTCAAATTACAGAAGAATGACACCTATGACTTCATAGTCATTAAGAAAGATGGGGAGGGGCAGCTAGATGGTGCAGTGATAAAGCACTGGCCCTGGATTCAGGAGTACCTGAGTTCAAATCCGGCCTCAGACACTTGGCACTTACTAGCTGTGTGACCCTGGGCAAGTCACTTAACCCTCATTGCCCTGCAAAAAAAAAAGAAAAAGGAAAAAAAAAACAAAGTAATTGGGGAAATTAGGGGGGCAGCTAGGTGATGCAGTGGATGGAGCACCGGCCCTGGATTCCGTAGGACCTTAGTTCAAATCCAGCTTCAGACACTTGACGCTTATTAGTTGTGTGACCCTGGGCAAGTCACTTAACCCTCATTGCCTGCCCCACCCCCCAAAAAAAGATGTAATGGTACAGGAGTCATCTTATTTCTGAGGTGCTTCAGTAGAATCTCACCCTAATTTACATTTACATCTTTGGGTTTGGTCCTTCAATAAAGTCTATATCATCACTTCATCCCCCTTTCTTCTTGTCCACAAGGACAGCATGAGACTTTGTCAAATATTTTGCTGAAAAGTAGGTGACCTCTTCTTGGAGCCAAGCTTGTTTTTCAAATGATCGCTTTTCTAGATGTTCACCAACCATTCCTTTCACAATAGTTTTCAGAATCTTGTCAGGAAAAGAATCAAGCTCAGTGACCTAGATCTTACAAACTCACCTCCATTCCCTTTTGAAAAGCAGAACAAAACGCTCAATCCTCTAGTCCATTGATACTTCTCCTGTCTTCCACAACCTATAAAAGGAACTCAGTAGTCACAACTCCTCTTTATACTCTACATGGAGGTCATTTTGGCTTCATGACTTGAACTTATGAAGAGCAGTTAATTCCTCTCTCATTTTTTTTCTCACTCATCTTACATTTCAATTCCCTATCCACCCCTCTTATTGTGTCCTTTACAATCCAAAGAACATTTCCCTTGGTTGGAAAACCAAAGCAAAGTGGAAGTTTGTGTCATTCCGCCTTCCCTATATCATCTATTAACTTTTTTTTGGTGAGGCAAATGGGATTAAGTAACTTGCCCAGGGTCACACAGCTAGTAAGTGTCAAGTGTCTGATTCCAGATTTGAACTCAGGTCTTCCTGAATCCAGGGCCAGTGCTTCATCCACTGTGCCACCTAGCTGCCCCATCTATTAACTTTCTATCCACCCTGGGCATTAGTCTTAAATATATTTTGTTCTCTCTCGTCCCAAACTTAGCAAAGATGGAAAAGTCTTCATTTGCTCAATAGACACCCTCATACACACATACACACACACACACACACACACACACACACACACACCATTAAATCATTTTGTTTATATAATGTATAGAAATATTTATGTACATGTCTCCACTAGTCAAATATAAGCTTGTGAAAGGTAAAGACTCTTTGTGTCTTGTATCCCTGGACATTAGCATAGTGTTCGTCATATATCAAATGTTTCATAAATGGTTGTTAATTGATAAAAAAAAAACAAGATAGAAATATGGACTATAAATTATAAGCCCTAATGCAAAAGGGTATATTTGACTTCCCAGTTTCCACTCATATGCAGAGAAGATATATAACTAAAATAGGGTAAGGGTATAGAGTACCTCTCTATAATAAAAATATTTTTTCATTTGAGTAAATTCAAAAATAAGAGGGTGGAAACATAGTGAGAAACATTTCATTAAAAAGCAATCAAGAGGGGGGCAGCTAGATGGCGCAGTGGTTAAAGCGCTGGCCCTGGATTCAGGAGTACCTGAGTTCAAATCCAGCCTCAGACACTTAACGCTTACTAGCTGTGTGACCCTGGGAAAGTCACTTAACCCCCATTCCCCCGCAAAAAAAAAAAAAAAAAAAAAAAAGCAATCAAGAGGGGCAGCTAGGTGGCACAGTGGATAGAGTACCGGCCCTGGATTCAGGAGTACCTGAGTTCAAATCCGGCTTTGGACACAACACTTACTAGCTGTATGACCCTGGGCAAGTCACTTAACCCCAATTGCCTCACCAAAAAACAAAACAAAACAAAAAAATAAACAAAAAAGCAGTCAAGACTTAGAGGGAATAATTGTTTAAATGAGCTATTCCTATAGTCTGTGCAAACAACTTGTATGAAGTAAAAATGGCATGGGGAAAGGAAAAGGGAGAGAACTGATCCTCCAGGAAAGAACTTCATTTTGGTGAGGTCACAGTCCTTAGGTATCATATGACAATGCTTTCTTTTTCTGTTGATAGACTGAAGACTTTTTTTTTCATTTTTATCTTTGCATCACCTACCACATACTTATTACATAGTAAGTATTTAATAAATTCTTGTTGAATACGATTGATCCAAACAAAATAAAATATTTTTTATAAATCTACCTAACTTTTGAAATATTGTTTTAATTGAGACATATATCCCTACATGTTGTTAGTTCAGACTCTATGAAGAACCTTTATCCAGATGCTATGTTGGAGTAACATTCTTGAGACTTCTGGTTTCTATGACAACCTACATCTTTATTTAATGTTGGAATAAATTCAGTAGCAACATAAAATTCAAGAAGCTTAATTACATTGTTCTCCTTATCCTGAAAATGACAGATGATCACCCAATATTAAAGATACCTTTGGCTCAGTCAGAAGACAACAAAGATGTATCACTATAGGTACAAAGATAGATTATCACGGTTAATGGTTTAAAGATCTTTCTAACGAGTTCTTCTTGCCATTTGAAGTTCCTCCCATTCTTGCAATGTGCACTTTGAGAAGGAAATATGAAGGATGAATAATTACCAGAATCAGATGAAAGAAACACAGTATTTTCTCCCTTGCTAGGAGATAATGTCATTGACCAACTATAACCATGGTATACATACTTTGAGGAGGATGAGAAAATAGGACTAATAATAGGGGTTGATAACTGGATGCTGATAAAAATCTAGCTTTTCAATTCATTTTGGATTCTTTTTTTCCCCAACCAAGGATAGAGAACTTTGGATTGGAAATGACAACATAAAAAAATGATTAGAGACTTAATAAGGAAATACTTACTGGTTCTTGCTGAGAGTGGCTGATGAGGTCCAGGTGATCTACAGTTGAAGATATCATAAGAACTGACAGCTGTGATTACTGAGCCATTGTAAGTAACTTTTTAACATCTTGGGGAACTAGAGGTACCAAACAATCAGAGAGGGACAAATGCCCCAATTTTCAAAGAAGGGAGATAAATGAGTGTACAAACTACAGGAAAGAGAACTTGACTTCCAATCCAAGCAAAATTCAAGGACATATATTAAGAATCTAGAAAAGGCAGGAGCAATCTCAAAAGCCAACATGGCATTATCAAGAAAGAGTTGTGCTTGACTATACTCATTTTCTTCTTCAGTACAGAATTTCTCCACTAATGTACTGGTGAATATGGAACACATAGTTTGAATAGAAAGCATTTGATAAAGTCTCATGATGTTCATTTGAAATATATGGAGATATGGGGCCTAGACAATAACTTGACTTGATGGACATAAGACCATTTAAATAATTCTATGTCACTTAGAAATATGGCCTCTAGTAGAGTACCTCAGGGGCATTTCTTAATCAATTACATGTATAAAGGCTATAAGGATAGAGAAAAGCTGATGGATGCCCAAGATGTCATGTTAGTAGAATTGATAAAACATGACAACATCAAGATATAGGAGATTGGAAGGAAGAGAAAAATTTAGAATGACTTTCATGTAATAAACCTGAGTGACTTGAAGGACTGGAATGTCATCTATATAAATTCAAAAGTTCAGAACTATGCTTGCCATATGTTGAGTGTGAAGTGCTTATGAAACCAGTAATAGGGAGGGAAAGAGAGACAGACACAGAGGGAGACAGAGACAAAGACAGATGGAGACAGAGAGACAGAGAGAGAAAGAGAGACAGACAGAGAGACAGAGAGGGGGAGAGAGAGAGACACAGAGAAAGGGAGGTAGGAGTGGCTATGAAATGTAAAGAGGACTAGTACCACTGGTGTGAGGACTTTTTGAGCCCTTTTCAGGACTTCTACCCCACCTTTGGTGTCCACCTGTCACTAAACTCTCATTTGTGCCTTCAAGAAGCTGTAGCATGCACAGTGGCCACACCCCTCTAAGCTATCTTAGCAGACAGGCTAAACCAAGGTGAGGGTGACTGACAGGTCTCAAACCTGTTAGTGAATTAGGGGGGTGTCTATCTCAAGCATGAGAAGACTGCCCCAGCAGAACAGGCAGATGTGAACAGTTTGTTCCAATGGGCCGTGAAGGTAGTGGAAGCAGGCACTGTGGAGAAGTTAGAGCTTGTTCAGACACCAAGGACACCAAGGTTATCCACTGTATCTTTAGCCATCACCAGTCATCTTGACTTTTACCTTGCCAATGGACTCTGATGACTCTGGAAGAGAGAATTAAGCTTACAACTTTGTGTAAGTATGCCTCACTTAAATGCAATTTACACACAATTGAGAGGAGGGAGGAGGGGGAGACATATACACAATGAGAGAGAAAGAGAGAGAGAAAGAAAGAGAGAGAGAGAGAGAGAGAGAGAGAAGATGGATAGACAGAGATAAAATGAAATCTATAAATACAGATTATATGAATATTGCTCTAGATATAAATGACATAAATATAATTATGGATTTGGATATGAATATATACTATATATAATATATAGAGATATATGGATATGATATATATCTTCAATATAAATGTAGATACACTTACTAGATATACCAACCAAGACTTCTCATAGGGATCTCAAACTCAGTGCCAAGCAAAGCTTCAAACATTTTAGAACATTGTCTTTAGCTATCTATTTAGAAATATAGATGTTGTATTATACTGATGAAGAGATTGATGGAGATAAAGATAAAAATATGTAATTTTATATCTCTTTATAAACCAATTGTATAGAGGTGACAATTCTCATGGGATCTGAGAATTCATCAAGGAAGAGAGTATGGTAAGAAGGGAGGAGTATCTAGGACATAATCTTAATTGACATTCACCTAATGGTTGGGAGCAAGATGACAATTCAACAAAGGAGAATAAATAGCCAGATTGGAGTAGAATTGAGAGACAGAGAGAGAGAGAGAGAGAGAGAGAGAGAGAGAGAGAGAGAGAGAGAGAGAGAGAGAGAGACAAAGATACAGAGAGAGCAGTATTACAGAACAAAACAAACAAAGAAAAATGGACCAGGAAAGTTGAGGGAAGGGAAAGTCTTGAATGTATAACCTATAAAGAGGCAAAGCACAGTGAGGTTTGGGGAAATATCACTAGGACTCTGACAATTTCAGTCAAATGTGGAGGTGTGGGAGGAGAGTCAGAAGTCAAACTATAAGGAATTTTAAAATGGAGTCATGGAACATAGATAACTCTTTTTAAGGGTTTGTCTAGATATACTATTGTTGGCGAGAAAGCTCAATATTCATAATTTAGAATACCAGTCAGTAAGAGACCTGATTATACCCATAGTTACAAAGCAAGACAAAGAGACAGATTGATTGACATATAGAAAAAGGAGTCTCTCTGAAATAAGCAGATTTCTGACTATGAACCATTTCCCACTGGCACTAAGAGTCTACAGAAAACTCATAATCATGCTGAGTTCACAATTTTTTAACTACTGACCTTGGAGACAGTTTGCCGTGTTTCAGGGAAAGGAAGACAAACCTAATCTGTTTGTCTGTTTTTGGTCTTGGGGATGGGGGAGAAGGAGGAAGAGAGACTAAAAAAAAATGTCTTTTGATTGACCTTGCACTAAGAACTAGGGAGAAATAAAGATTAAACATAGGAGTCAGATATGACTATCCATTACATTGAAATGGAGCCTTTCTAAAATGCAGTTATTCGTGTCAAGAAAAGGATTTGTTTTTTTCTTTCTCTTCTACTAAACTATCAGAGTTTGAGGAATTAGAAGGGTCAAATAAAGGGTTAGTTGATTGCTTATTAGGGATGGGGAGCCCTGCAGGTTGTTTGCAGGTGATGGGGAAGAAGCACAGAGAATTTCAGGGTTGGCAAATACCTCACCATCCATTTAGTATAAATCATAACCAAAAAAGAATGCCCAGGACCACACATCCAACAAGTAGCCTTCAAGCTTCTGTTGGAAGATTCCTAAAAAGGAGGACCTACTACCAATATAGTTATCATTTCCACATTGTAGGGTTAGGAATACAGCACCCCTCACAATCTGGGAAATCCATGTAAAAATTTTGACCCTCCCTTCATACTGAAGAAGTCTGATTTTTTTCCCCTTTTTTCCTTTTATGGAGTGTTTAGAATACCTTATTGTAAAATTTGGATTGATATTATATACTACTATACATTTATTTTATGCATTTCTGAGTTTCTAACTTTGCTCTGTCATCTGCTATCCTTTCTGCATCATCTGTGGCTTCCATAATCCCCCCCCAAAAAAATTGTCATTTAATTTCTTATGCCAGCCGATTATATATATGTCTATATATCGATATAGATATAGATATTTGGCAAGGGAAATGAGGGTTAAGTGACTTGCTCAGGGTCACACAGCTAGTAAGTGTCAAGTACCTGAGGCTGGATTTGACCCTCAGGTCCTCCTGAATTCCAGGCTGGTGCTTTATCCACTGCACCACCTAGCTGCCCCCAAGCCAATGATATATTGAAACCACAATGAGGAAAGCCCTGATGTGGAAGGGATAACTCTATTATTTAACTTGTGGAAAACTCTGTCCCCTCTTTGATGTCTAACTAAAATTTAGTTCTTTACAACTTTTATATTACCTACCTATATGACCAACCAAAGTTATTTTACGGTCATGTAGCTCTCTGCTAAAATCTTTCAGGGAGATTCTCCCTCATTCTTTGTTGTGAATGTACTTCTGCATACTCACCTCATGATGAATTTCTTCATAACCATTTGAATGACCTGCAATGCCAGGCAGAACTAATATATTGGTTCCTCAAGGATTTTTATACAGAGATTTGCAGAGCTCTTTACTGGATTTTCACAGTTTCATTTGTCACAACTAAGTATCATCCATTACCAGTGGTGTCTTCATTTTAGTCTTTAGACAAAACTATATTAGGAATTAGAGAGGAGACTACACCCTAATTATTGCAATATCCCCTTAATATATATTTAGTACTTTTAATTTTCAAATAGTTCTCGTCTATTTTTAATTTTGACTCTTGAAAACATCTTCTTAGGTAGGCAGGGCATGTCTCTATTCATTTATCTGGAAGTAAGGGATCAAATTATATCACATATACAATTGTCAGCTAGCATTACCACCACCATCATCATCATAATCATCTTCTTCTGCAAGTCACTTAACTGGGCATTGGTTTCCTTATGTGTGAAGTAGAAATCATAACATTTAGCTTAGGGCTTTTTGTGAGTAAACTGGTTTTAAACTTTACGGCCCTCTAGAAATGTGACTAAGGGATATTATTTAGTGAATATTTACTACTAGGTGGAAAAAATAGACTTTATAGAAGAATGTTGAGATTTCTAGCACATGAACTGGCTCAGAAGGCCTGAGTCCATAATCCTTAAAGTAACAAATGTATCCATGTGTCCTATGACCTATTGCCATGAGGTAATCCCATCCCTCCTGTATTAAATTTTGACTTTTGTTTTTTTTTTGTTTAGGTTTATGATCCTTGGGAATTAGCTTTCTGCCTCTCAGAACCTCCAGCCAAAGGCCTGTGCCGAATTAGGGCTACCACTTCATGGCTTAGCAAGAATTAGCAAACAGTTCTTTTTCCCCCAAGTTTAGCTTTTATTATGTGCCATAAATTTTCAGTGGAGTCCCAAAATATTTGAAGAATTTTTATGTCCATCTCTAAGATAAAGACATGTTTAACCTTGAACTCTTGGATAACTTTCTCAACCTTTTGTGGCACAGTGCAATGTTGGATTATAGTATTCAATCTCAATTTGGGAATTCTTGAAATTTCAGAACTATTCTACTTTCTAGTAAATCAATTTATTTAACAGAATTAAGCATTCCCTCAATGAGAACATCTTTAGATGTGTTTTTTACAATCTGATAAAGATACCCAGACTTTACAAGTTCACTGAGACCTCTTCTGACAACAGTTTTAGTATATCCTTGAATACAAATTTTAAAAAAAGTTTTCCATTCTTCTGTACTCCAGTCTTTGCATTGTCTTGCCGATAACAAATATTTTTTTTCTTCCTAACAATGGTAACCAGCTATTTTTAAACTGTTCTCACTGATCTTCTAATATCAAGATAGCAACACTACTCCATAAAGGAATCAGAAGCATCCACTCTAGCTACCAAGTCCTTCTGAAATTATTTTCTTATTTTCTGAGAATTACTTAGGCTGTTTTTTAGTAAGTAGAATCATATTAACTGGCATTTCTTGATTTAAAAGTAAAATTGACCGCATTTCCCCTTGTGTGTCTAATTCTGCATGACTACAACCTTGAATGATCCTTGAAGTGCTTAGCTTCACCTCAGCAACAATAGATGCAATTTTTCTAATGGTCACTGAAGTTGCTCTTTAATAACTATAATTTTGCATAATTTCATAAATAAAAATATTCGTTTTAAGTTGAATTTTTAATGTGAAACCCTGTTTGCCTCAGTTTACTAATCTGTAAAATGAGCTGGAGAAATAAATGGCAACCCACTCCACTATTTCTGCCAAGAAAACCCCAAATAGGGTCATAAAGAAACAAACATGATGACACAGGAGGCCAGCACAGAGTAGATGCTCAACAAATTTTGTCTGTTGTTTGATTGACCTAGGAAAGGAAAAAGCTAAAAAATCTTAATGAAAATGGTAACGTTTGATTTAGATTTTGAAGGATTTAAAAGATGAATAGTTGTTATAAAAAAATAAACTGATACTCAAGCAACTTTAAAAACTTTCCCAAGTTCACATAAACCAATCTTAGAGTCCACACCTCCTGACCACAGTTTAGGCATATTCTCCAATTTGGATCCCACCATAGTCCAGACTGAAACTTTAAACCACATAGGAGCCTATCGCATTCCAATTGATTTCCCTAATGTCTTTTAAATCCTACCTCAAGTATACCTCCTACATGAGGCCTTTCCTGATCCTTCCCTCTCTTCAAGTTTTTAGTAACTCTACTTCTTGAAATGATTCTCTATTGACCGTGTATATATTTGCTATTTTCTTATCTACACAAAATGTATCTCCACTACCCAACTCCCAGAAGATTGTAGGCCCCTACATGTAAGCACCAGCCTTAGTATTTTTGATCCATATTGACTCACTCTATTTACGTTTCAGAATTTTCAACAACCTTCTTCCCACCTTGGACAATCTTATGCCCTGAGGCCCCATCTTTTAATTGGCTAGTCCACCTACCCCAATGGTGAAGGCTTCAGCTATGTTCATCACATTCTCAGTTTGAATCACCTCCTTGCCATCAGTTTGCTTTCCTCCTATTCCCTGCAAAGTACTTGAGGACCAGAACTCTTGTTTGTTTGTTGTTGCATCCCCAGTGTTTACTGAAGTGTCTTTCACATAGCGAGGTTTTAATAAATGCTTAATCTTTCTATCTAGCAAGGTCTGCCTAAGTACATTTGATATATCATTTCATGAAAACATGCTTCAAATATGTATCAAAGGTGAGACTTGAACATAGCTTTCCTGGGCTTAAGGCAAGCTCTTTGTCCACTAGTCCACACTGCGTTTATAATGCATTGATAGTCCTGGAAAAATCACATCTTCATTTCATGGCCTAATGATCTGTTCTGCAGGAAGATTGCTGGGTATTTTGAATGCTGGTAAGCTATTGTAGCTCTGCCTAAATTCTCCATCAATATCAAAACCCTTTGGAGAACATCATTTCCAGGTAGATGTCTAGTCTAAGTAATCAAGACACAAACACACACACACCCTAAAAGATACAATAAAGAAAAAAAAATGTATTCAATTCATAACAATTTGCATACTGACAAAGGAGAGCAAGAGTTAATTGGCTAAGTGGATGGGATTATTCTAAATCATTGTATTTCAAATATTAATACTACCAAATTATGACCTATTTGGGGATTTGGACAGAAAAATGCATAACTCAATCTCAGGAGCCATGCATCCAATTATAATTGAAAGAAACAAGTACAGTTTTAAAAAAGATGTGGTTATTGCTGAAGGCCTCTGTAGAACTTAATGATTTGCCTGCTGTATAAAATAGATGTTTGGTAACACTGGCACTTCTAGACCAAGAATAGGTCACCATTGGGGACCTTAGAATAGGTGTTCAAAATTTGTTTTATATTAGCTTGATTAAAATGATCCAAGCTTTACAATGAGGATGCTGCTATTTCTATCCCCCTCAGTATCCAACAGCTCAGGCAAAAGATGTTAGAGGCTTATGAGATTATCCAATTAGGCACACAATTTCATGTACCTTCTCTGTGGGTGCCTGGTTCTTTATGTGCTATCAAAGAAACTATAACAGCCACCCACCCACCCTCCCACTTCCTTGAATTCTGTGAGAATAAGCCATGTCTATCAATCTTAGTGAGTATATGAAAAATGTTCTTTGATGGAGCCAGTAGTGTTAGTCTACTTTGAATAAATGGGGTTGAATTATATATTCATATGGGGTTCCTCCTTACAAAGGATTCTAAACTAAAAGGAAAATTAGTTTCCTTCAGTTTTATTTTTTTGCATATGATGTATGACTAGTTCATCATTTTCAAATAGATATAGATACTAGAAATTTTCCATTGTCATCTCCAAAGCAGGTCCCCTGATTGATGCTATAAGTTTTATTTATTTTTTTAATTGACTTGGGCTCACAAGTATATGTGTGTGCGTGTATTTGAGTGAGTGAGTATATGCATGTGTGTGTGTGTTTTAAGAAAAGCACAAGCTATATAAGTAGTTTCAGGAAATCTTTTGACAAGTGTGACAGATGGTAAAAGAAAAAAGATATATATATATATATTTGCTTATAAAAAGAAAAACCCTCAAAATGCTGAATTTCCAAGGCAATTGGAAAAAAGACTTTGCATTAAATTAAAATATTTAAAGTTTGTGGTAGGTTAAGTTGAGAAATAGGGTCAAAAAGTGTGTGCTGTCCACTTGGAATCCAAAGACATTAAAGCTGGAAGGGACTCAGAAGTCATCCATAAAAATGATGGTGATAACAGCACCTACTTCACAGAAGTACTATGAGGATGAATTGATTTAACATATGCAAAACCCGTTGCAAATGTTAAAGTGCTATATAAATGCTATTATTAGAAGTAGTAGTAGCAGCAACAAGCAGTATGTCAGTTAGATCATAGCACAATGAACAGAAAGAAAAGAGAGAAGAAAATTAATGCTTTACAGTTCTATTGACCAAGCCTGGCCCCAAAGAGGAGTTAAATAAATATATCCCTCACTAAGTTGGAGAGGTAAGTGACTATGGGTGTAGAATATCACATATACTGTCAGAGAGAGTTGAAGGGCTGGTTTTGCCGAACTGATTTTTTCTCATTATTTTATTATTGTATTTCTTTACTATAGTTAAATTCATTGGGTAGAAGAGGAGGAAGATGTTAACATATCAAATACAACATTAAAAAGACATAATTAATAGAAGATAAAATTTAGAAAAAATCATAAACAGAAGTCATTTCTGTAACCTATGCCAGAATAATCATCCCTTCCCAGCATCTTTTGTTAAGTGGCCATGCAGTTTATACTTGAAGACCTCCTACCAGCTACCTCTAAAGTCATCCCTTGTCATTTGGCAACAGTCTTAATTCTTAGGCATTTTTGAACCTTTTATTGAATTGAAATTAGTCTTTCTGAAAGTTCATCCATTGTTCCCAGTTCTCCTTGTGAAGCCTAGCAGCACATGTCCACTACTCTCATTTTAAAGATGAGGAAACTGAGCCCCAGAGAAGAAAAGTCTCTCCAGGGAGTTAGTAGCAGAGCTGGTGTGAGAGAAAAACAATCCTCTTCTCAATAATTCTCAGGAACTCAGCAATGATGTGACAAAGGCTCTTTTATTTCCTTCTCATGAGAAGGAGGCAGCTAGTGTGCAGCTAGTGGGTGCTGTAAGGGGCTAAAATTTTAGCTATACTGTCTAAAATTATATAATGAGTGGTCGCCAATAAATTATAAGCTTTAGCAAGAGTTTAGACTTTTAAGCATTTATTAAGGAGAATAAGAATTTGGTGAAGAGAGAGAGAAAGAGGCCTAGATTCATCTATCTATCAAAGGGAGCCCATGTCTCCTGCTCCACTCCCCCCCTGAGGTCCTTGTGAAAGAGTGAGAACCACCCATTCTTCATCCCACAAGCCTCCTGTGGAACCAGGAACATTCCATCCACAGGCACACACAGCTCCAGGCTAATTGGCTGGTACCTTTCATAGACAGTACCCACGAGCAAACATCACTTCCTGATGCCAAGGAACTGACCACATGGTTTGCTCTCAGATGCCTTCTCCTCATGGCAGAGCTTTCCTACAGTAACTCTCCAGCAGGTGGCATCACTCCAATTGTTACAGTGCAAAGAAGGGGGGCTCACAGGCCCTGTTTTATACCCTAGTCCCTAATGTGACTGGTCCCTCCCCTTTTTCATCATTGGTCCAATTACACAAGGGTTATGATCTACCTGCAAAAACTAGTTAATCGGTATGCAGTATTCCCACCCCTCTTCCTTATATGGGTATAACTCAGGAGTGGACTTTATTCTTCCTTATATGCTCACAACTCCAGAGTGGGCTTTATTGAGACCAGGGCTCCTTGAACCATGTGATTTTCTTAGCCAAAGGGGGAGGAAGGGGTCTGAGACCTTTGTCCTACAAACAGGTCAGGAGGAGTATGATTGACAGGAGACAACTACCCATTTTCTCACAGCTAGAAAGGACCAGGAGTTGAGATTTCAGTTGTGTTCCACTAAACAACCTCACTCTCCCTCATTTATTCACATGAATTAAACTCATTGCAAAACAACAAACATTTATTAAGTCATTGCTTATACCAGGTATTGTGCCAATTGAGGGTAGGGGGGAGATACAGAGACAGAAAACACAGGGCCCAGTCCTTAGAGCTTCTACTCTACTAGAACTTGATTTTCCTGCTTCTGATATATTTGAAGCTTATTTTATTTATTTTCATAGGTTGATCTGTGTCAGGGGCACCATTTGCTATGCCAGTTCACACAAGGTACAGGAAACTGGGCACAGATATAAAGGTTGTAAGGATCACAGACCTAGAACTTGAAGAAACCCTGAAAGCCTTTTAGTACATCACCCTCATTTAACAAGTGGGGAAACTGAGGCACAGAGTAGTTAAGGGAATTCTTCAAGGTTATACAGCTAGTGAGTCATCAGAGGCAAAATTAGAACTTAAGTTCTGTGACTCCAAATTCAGTCTTCTTCCCACTGCTCCTAAATCACTAACCAGTCATTTCCATTGCTAAAGAAGGATGCTGATAACAATATTACTGGCTCTCAGGGTTGAAAGTGTGTGCCTCTATGGTGTGTGTATGTGTGTGTGTGTGTGTGTGTGTGTGTGTGTGTGTGTGTGTGTGTGTGTGTGTGTGTGTTGGGGAGAAAAAGCTGAACTCCTGCAATCTCATTACCATGTTAATTGACTCTGATTTTTATTACCCAACACCTCCTCAATTCTCTCAACTGCCTCTCCCCTTGGATGGGAGGGATAGAGGGTAAAGCACTAAACCCCTCCCAAAGCCTTCTTCCAGAAAATGCTCCATTCTCTATCAGCAACTCCACTTGGTTCTGATTCCATGGAACATTATGCCCCCAGGCTAGGTACCCATAGCCCCCCCCCCACTTTTCAGCTTCCTTTTGTATGTTATCTTTCCCCATTAGATTGTAAGTTCCTTGAGGGTAGGGACTTTTTTGTTATTTGTATCTCCAACAATTTGCACAGTGCCTGACACAAGATAGGTGCTTGGGTGCTTAAAAATTTATTGAATTGAAGAGAGTGTGTCTGTGTCTGTGTGTATGAGAGAGTGAGAGACAGAGACAGAAACAGAGACAGAGAGAGAGAGAGAAAGAGAGAGATTATATGATATATAAGCAGTCCTATGTGCTGCAGTGGATAGAGCACTAGGCCTAAAGTCAGGAAGACCTAAATTAAAATTAAGCTTCAGATACTTACTAGATGTGTGACCTTGGGCAAGTCACGTAATCCCTTCTGTCTCAATTTCCTCATCTATAAAATGAGCTGGAGAAGAAAATGGCAAATGATTCCAGTATCTTTGCCAAGAAAAACCCAAACGGGATGACAAAGAGTCAGACACAATAAAAGATTACTAAACAACAAAATGAGTATATAAAGAGCTGTCTTTGGACTTAGGAAAACCTGGATTCAATTCTTACCTCTTTTTTTTCTTAATAGTATTTTTTTTTCCAATTACATGTAAAAATAGTTTCATTGGAAACATCCATTTTGGTAAGATTTTGATTTCCAAGTTTTTCTCTCTCCCTCGTTTCCCTCCCAACTCTCCAAGACAGCAAGGCAATCTAATATAGGTTGTACAGTACATATTTCCACTGTTAAGGGCTAAAATTCTACCTAGTTTGTCTAAAATATCTAATGAGTGGTCGCCAATAAATTATAAGCTTTAGCAAGAGTTAGACTTTTAAGCATTTATTAAGGAGAATAAGAATTTGGTAAAGAGAGAGAAAGGCCTGGATTCCTATCTATTAAAGGGAGAGCACATTTCTAGCTCCACTCTCCACCAGAGTCCAGAGGAAAGAGAGCGAGACTGAGCGCTAGTCTCTTCCCTCCTCCTCCCACTAGCCCACGTCACTTCCTGACGCCAAAGAAAAGACTCCTGGTCTTGCCCTCAAAGACCTTCACTTCATGGGCAGAACTCTTCTACAGTAAGTCTCCAGCAGGTGGCGTCATTCCAATCGTTACACCACATTAGTCATGTTGTGAAAGAAAAATCCGAACAAAAAGGGAAAACACAGAAAAGAAGAAATAAACAACACCAAAAGTGAAAATAGTGTGCTTTGTTCTGCATTCAGACTCCATGGTTCTTTTTCTGAATGTGGAGAGCATTTTCCATCATGAGTATTTTGGGATTGTCTTGGATTGCTGAAAAGAGCTAAGCCTATTGTAGCTGATCATCACATAATGTTGTTGTTACTGTGTACAATGGTTTCATGGTTCTGCTCACTTCACTTAGCATCAGTTTATGTAAGCCTTACCTCTGATGCATTCTAACTATGTAATACTAGGCAAGTCACTCATCTTCTTATATTGAGATATAGATAGATAGATGGATGAATAGACAGTTAGAAGATAGATTGATAGATAGACATATAGATAGATGGATATTGATAGATTTATGTATAAATATGAAGATATGAATATGTGTGTAGATAAATGGCTCTATGATTGCTGAGTATTACTTCTAATGATACAATTCATGACCCATATAAACCTTCCCATCCTGTGACACTCTTGTCTATGCCCTTCAATAATTTCTCCATAGGTTATCCACCCATTGCGATAGAGGTATTCCTTGATGTCTCCTGACAACTCAAGAATACCAAAGGACCACATAGTATGTCTACTTGTTAACCTTTTTTTTTTTTTTTGTCATGGGATCAAGTCATTTTCCATTTTTATTTTGTATTCTTCTGATAATTTTTTACTCCTACTATTCTTTAAAGTTAGTTTCTCTTTGGGTATACATTGCAGTTGCTCACATCTCCCATGCATCTCTCCATTGATTTCCTATGGGATTTGTTGTTGTGTCACTTTAGTCATATCCAATTCTTCATGACCCCATCTGCGTCATTCTTGGCAAAGAACAATTTGCCATTTCTTTATCCACTTCATTTTATAGATGAGGAACTAAGGAAAACAGGGTTGTGACTTACCCAGAGTCATACAGTTAGTATCAGCCCAGATTTGAACTCATAAAGATGAGTCTTCCTAATTCTAAGCTCACTATCCACTGTGCCATCTAGTTGTCACCAGTATTCTCTGGTATACTCATTTTTAATTCTTCCAAAGCTGTAGTGTTCAAAGATGTTTAGCTATATAACATGATTGGTAGAATACTTATATTTAAACTATGAACTTTTGATTCTGGAGCCATTAAAGGTGTTTTATTCTTTCCTGAAGGTGATCCCGATGGTTCTTCTCCTTTTGAGCTCTGGGCTGTTAAGGCTAAAATTCTAGCTAAACTGTCTAAAATATCTAATGAGTGGTCGCCAATAAATTATAAGCTTTAGCAAGAGTTAGACTTTTAAGCATTTATTAAGGAGAATAAGAATTTGGTAAAGAGAGAGAAAAAGGCCTAGATTCCTATCTATTAAAGGGAGAGCACATTTCTAGCTCCCTTCTCCGCCAGAGTCCAGAGGAAAGAGAGTGAGACCGAGCGCCCGTCTCTTCCTTCCTCCTCCCACCAGTCCGCGTCACTTCCTGACTCCTGGTCTTGCCCTCAAAGACCTTCCCCCCATGGGCAGAACTCCTCCACAGTAAGTATCCAGCAGGTGGCGTCATTCCAATCGTTACAGTCCCCCCTGTTGTTCCTCAAGAAACAAAATGTTTCCTTGACGGAACAGTAAAAAGAATATAATAACTATTGCTAACTAATAATATGTGAACAACAATATAGAAAAGGAAGAGAGGAAAGTTTTGTCCAGAGGGGCAATTTTTTTTTTTTCTCATGAACCGACGCTTTGACATTAGTCTTGCAAAGGGAGGGCCTCTGCAGAGAATACATGTTACAGATGGTGTATATTATAACAGAAAGAGAAAAAAAACAACAAAAACAACAAATCAAAACTGTTCATTTAAAGTCTCTGAAAGTCTTTTCTCAGATGTCCTCTAGGTGTAGTGCTGGAATGGAAGTCTTTTCAGGGGTTGATGTGTGGATGCTGGTAATCAGCCAGGAAAATTTCCTACAAAATTGAGCTTAACACAACTTTAAAATAGCTTTGTCAATAATCAAATCAAACAATGAAAGTTCTCAAAAACATGTCTAAGGGAATTCAGAATCTTAGTTGTTACACATGAAACATATAATAAAACAAAAATTGAAACATTCTTTAAAATTATAGTATTACTATAGTCCCCCCTTATGGAGGGTAATTGAGAAGACAATTGCTGCGATATTAATTTTTTAAAATAATTTTTATCTTTGTTTCATCACTTTTTGCATCATCTGCCTAATTATCCTCATGCCATTATGAGAAATTAGAAAATCTAATATAATTGGTAACAGGTGTCAAGGCCAAATTCAACACTGTTATTTATCATGACACCTGAGATAATTATGGGGGTTACCATAAAAGAACAGAGAAATGATGGGATATGAGCATTCCCACACTTGAGCAATATGTACTGCCCATACAGTATGCCAGGCTTAAAATAGGTGGATGGAATATATGTCCATGCCACCGAACATATTGGAAGAAACTGAGTCAGACTTAATCAGATGCATGGGATTGAGATGTCCATGGCATCAGGCATATAGGAGGGAGCATAGAAGCCAGGTGTAGGAGTGAGATGGGTGGGATGAATACTTCCAGCCATCTGTACAATATTGTGGGGAAAAATAAAATAAAATATTAAACCAAGAGAATCCAACCTCAACATTAGTCAAAAGCCGTTCCCTCGGCCATACCTTGACTTCATGCATGTCTCCCCTCATGTGACAGTTCAGTGTCTGCTCTTGCATGTATTCCTCTTGTGATTGGATGGCATCTTGGCCAACTGGCATCTGATAACTCAGAATAAAGGCAATTAATGTCTTAAATGATAAGTTCCCATAATCCAAGTCTCATATGGATTTAAAAATTGAGGATAATAAATGATTGCAAAAAATGCGAATACATCTTGACTCAGAACACAATATATAATTATGCAACAATTTCAAATAATACCCCTTTTTTAACTTAGTATACAATTACTTTTTTGAAAAATCTGAACATATTTAAATACAAGTTAAAGCACAACACAATCTCAAAGACAACTTTTACAAATGTTCCCCTCTTTTTTTTTTTTTTTGGAATATGCTTATCAAAAATAATACTTCTGGAATCAATTTACACTTGCCATGGCAACCAATTTGCCAGGGAAATGCTTTAAAGAATTTGATCAAATAATCAGTTGAGAAAAAATAACAAAAACAAACAACTCAGAATATGGGAGCACAATACTCCTAGAATTAACATTGTATTATGAAATCAAAACCATGTTTCAAAATTAGATAGATGAATGAATAGAAGAAAATACACGTGGAATAATAAAAGACAATGAAATTCAAACTAGGGAAATCTAAATGAATATGAACTTAATATCAATAAGAGTATTATAAAATATAAACTTGATCACATGACTATAAAAAGCTTTTACAAATATTCTCCTTGTTTTAGAAACTAGGTATAAGACACAATCTCAAAAGCATGAAAATCTCTATGAAAATAAACCCATACCATTAATTTCAAAATGTATATGTAATAGCATAGAAATCCTATGTAACCTCTGAACTGATACTATTAATAATCTGAGTGAATTTAGAACACTTTTGATTCCGATATCTAAAATCCCCAATACTCATATCAATACCTTGCTGCTTACTTCTACATTTCTGTAAAATATATACCCTTCCATGGCAAAAGAAGGGGAGTCTTGAACTATGTTGATGATTGTCATTCTTATTCGGCTTAAGTTTTTCTTCTTTAACCCCTCTATATTGTCTGTCAGCCTTTTCACCATACAAATGCTTTATAAGATTACTAATTAAAGACAAAAGCAGGTTAGCAAAATTATGAACAAAACGAGCATATCTGGAATTTAAAGAGTTTTCTAAGGTTGTCTCAGAAGCACAGCCAGGCTGGGGAAGGGCTGAGCCTGAAGCTGCAAATGTAGTTAGAGAAAGTCGAGCATGTGCATCAGATCTCTGGACTTCCCAGGCAGGGGAAGCTATGGGCTTGGCCATGGGAGGAGTAGAGGGTGGGGTCTGGAGAGGAGGGGAGGGACCAGCGCAATTTGAATCAGACTTGATTTTGAACTCAGGCCTGGATTCCTCTTCCCCCACTTTGCCTCCAGGCGCTAGGGGATTAAAAGCTACTAGAGGGTGGGTCATTGCCTCCAGGCATGCAAAATTAGAGCAACAATTACTGTTAGAACTGGGAAAAGCTGCGGGAATCTCTTCAGGTTTCTCTGAAAAAGCATGGTTGGGAGAGGGAGAGATATTTCCTTGTGTGAGTAAGTTGCTGGCTCTTTATCTGTTAAGGCTAAAATTCTAGCTAAACTGTCTAAAATATCTAATGAGTGGTCGCCAATAAATTATAAGCTTTAGCAAGAGTTAGACTTTTAAGCATTTATTAAGGAGAATAAGAATTTGGTAAAGAGAGAGAAAAAGGCCTAGATTCCTATCTATTAAAGGGAGAGCACATTTCTAGCTCCCTTCTCTGCCAGAGTCCAGAGGAAAGAGAGTGAGACCGAGCGCCCGTCTCTTCCTTCCTCCTCCCACCAGTCCGCGTCACTTCCTGACTCCTGGTCTTGCCCTCAAAGACCTCCCCCCATGGGCAGAACTCCTCCACAGTAAGTATCCAGCAGGTGGCGTCATTCCAATCGTTACAGTGCCCAATTTGTTGTCCATCTGTACCATTTGTCCCAAGTATACATACTAATAGATAAGTTCTTAGGCTCCTGACTGGAACTCAACATTTTTTATGTGCACCTACCAGGGGAAAAAATAGCAGTGCTCTCACCTCCCTGGGTACTTGGTAGCAAGAATTCTCGTAATGTAGCCCAAGATTGGTGGACCTTCCTTATGCAGCCACCTGCCCCTGGAATTTTGTCATGTGTCCTTTCACTGATTTCCTCCCCATACCTGGAGCATAACCATCCAGACTGGACCTCCAACAACCATATTTCCCAATGTTCATATCTCCACTCTAGGGATATGCTATCCTGATTCATGAGCACAAACCACTATATCTAGCCAGCCCAAGATAGTGCTTTACAACCCATCCAGTCATTTACCAGGAAGCTAAGCCCTAGAAGGTTTCTTGTCATCTAATTTGCCAACATGCTTGAATATCACCTATCGTTTCTATCTTTTGCTTGGGGAACTATTGGAAAGCTACTGATCAAATCAGTGATGACATTGCTACTAAGACTAAGCTTTGCTTCCACTCAACATGCTAATGATTTCCCATACTAAAACTCTCTTCCCTGACCACAACTCCCATATATGTATTGTCTCCTCCAATTAGAATATAAGCTCTTTGAAGGCAAGATCTGTTTCATTTTTGTATTTTATCCCCAAGGTTAGCATAGTATCTGAAATATAGTGATTTTCATTCATTCATTTATTCATTCATTCATTCATTCATTCATTCATTCATTCATTGCATTAGTTTTCATGACTGTCATATCACAGTGTTGGCTTAAAAGAAGTCTCCAATACACTAATGCCATGGTTCTTTTTCAAATTGTTGTCTACACATGCTTTCTCCAACTTATGATTGAGAAAATTATTTTTAACCAAATTTTAAAATCTTTGGGGTATCCCTATTAAAGTTAAACTATTTTTAATTTGCCCCAATGTGCTTCCATTTCAAGAATTTTTTGAATCCTGATTCTGTCAAGTAGTGCGTTGGCATCTTCATTTTGTGTCATGTGCAATTCTAATAAGTATGCAGTGTGTGCCTTTATTCAAGGCTATTAATAATGTCAAAGAGCAGGAGGCTGAGCATAGATCCCTGGGGTCATCCACTGGAGACCTCTATCCAAGAATATAGAATCCTAGAGCAAGACTGGGAATAGGAAGTAGAGACTATATCATAAAACCCCCTCATTTAAAGATGAGCAACCTTAGATTTATGGAGGTTTGGCGATTTACCCAAAGTTGCATAAGTTCTAAATGCCAAAGGAAGAAGACTCTGAACCCAAACCCTCTAACGAGTCCTAGTTGTCCTGAATTGACTAGTTTTAGAATGCTACCATTCAACTAGTTCTGAATTCTCCTACCTGTGCTAAAACCTAACTCACTTCCTTCCAGCTTTTCCACAAAATAGCATGAGAGACTTTATCACTGCTGATTATTTCTAAACATGGGACTTAAAAGTCAGTAGCAGTCTGAATTCTTCCTCTTGTTATCTGTAGTCAACTGTATGTGTGTTTGCACTTACCTGCCAACCATTTGCCATGCCAAGATTTTCACCCCATAACTTGCTCCCTACAGATTGAACGAGTATATAAACAGATCAGAAAGCATGCATAGAATGGCAGTAACGACCCAGAGGCTAATCGAATGACTGCCTCCAGAGAGGAGGACTCTACTCAAGTCAACATTGAAACCTCAGGCACCAGTGCAGCCACCAAGGTAACGATGCCTGGGGTTGAGGCAAAGAAAAATCAGCTGCCAGAGATGTCTTACAACTTTATTATTGCAATTGATCACATTTATGAAGACATCATAGAGTTACAAACAGTTATAATCCAAGAAGGCAGTTATAACAATGCAAAGTGGTCCATCACCTCCTCCCGGTGACAACTTTATTACTGTGCTGGGTCGCTATTGCAGCAGGGAAATATAGCCACCATAAGTTATTGGGAAATGAAACAGCACAGCAGGCCGCGGATTACTGTCGAGAATTTATTTTTTTATGAGCCACAATAATTATACTGAACAGTTACCAAATGTCTAGGCACCACAGAATCTACTGAGATCATGCCCACAACAGTAAGGGTCTTTTTTTGCTCTGTGTGAACAGTAATACTCATTAGGCACAGGGAGCAGCTAGGGCCTGGAAAACCCTGACCCAAAATACTCCAGTGTAGCTCCGCTTATCAAGGAGGCCCTGCCCTCGAGGAACCCACCAAAGCACGTGACTGAACTTCCTCCTGTCTTCCACTTGTCCATTCCTTGACCATAAGAGCAAGAAGGAGCCACAGAGCTCTTACTGTATACTCCCTCCACCAGGATAGATTATAATCTCTCTCTAACTCATTTAAATATTGAGGAGTTCAAAATATAACTCCTTGAGGGCAAGGACCATTTCCTTTTTATGTTTATTGACTCAGCATCTAGCAAAGTCACTGGCAAATATGAGGCATTAAAAAAGGCTTGTTAGTTTGTTGAGTTGCCTGAAGACCCCAGTTGGTTCAAGGAATTGAGGGTTGTCACAGAGCTAGTAAACATCATATATGGGAGTACAACCCCGGGTGCCTTAAGGATATTATACCAAACTACCCTTCAGTTGCTTTAGTGATAGCTTTTCTTTGGAGGGGTACGGGAGGGGGGGTTGGTCATGAAGTCCATTGGTAGACTAGTGAAGCCTATGTACTCCTCAGAATAATATTTTAAATATAAAACCCATAGGTTTATAAAGGAAACAAATTGTTTTGAAATGTAGTTATCAGTTATTTTAAGTTCACGAAGTCAAGGTTAAGAAACTCTGCTATAATTATTCCCAGATATCTGAAACTTGGCATTTTGGAAGGATCTGAAACAAAAGGAGTCACTATATCTCCACCATATTTTTCTTCAGCTATTGTTTTTCTATATCTTCTCATAAGGTGATGTTTACAAAAAGGACTCAACTAGAAAACCCTAGACCCTAAAACTCTCAGAGCTGAAAGGCACTTTAGAACAGAGAACAGAGAATATCAAAGTGAGGCCAAAGGAGGTTTAAAGTGGAGGATACACAATATCAGAGCTGATAAAGGATCTAGAGCACACGATAGAAAATGGAGTGGAGGCCTTATGAGGCAGAATATAATGTCTGATCTCAAAAGAAGCTTAGGACATAGCAAGCTCAACATGCAAGAGACCATGCAACACAGAACCCAGGACAGAGGAGCACATAAATGATATATCCCAACTCCATCATTTAAGGAATCAAGACATTGAGGCTTAAAAAGAGGAAATAACTTATATGAGGCCACACAGAGAAGCCTAATTAGGATTTAAATATGAGTTTCCAAACTTTCAGACAAGGAGCCTTTGGAGAAGTCCGGGCTTCCTATGAATTCCCTACGGTAGCTATAAAAATGCAAAACAAATTACTGGTACCCAGGTACAACTTACTCAATGACTGATCAGAATTTGCCTATCTTAGATGGTATTGGAATGATGATGATAGCTCACATTTCTGAAGGGCTTTAAGAGTGGCAAAGTGTTTCCCATATATTATCATGAATGAGAAGCCATGAATATAGAGTTCGATAACTGTCATATGAAAGAGGATATAGACTTGTTCTGTTTAGTTCCATTGGACAGAAGTACTAATGATAAGTAGGAATTGCAAATGGAGAAATTAAGGCTTGATGTCATAAAAATAATCTGCCTAATAATTAAGGCTATCCATAAACACATATATACACTCATATGTATATACATACACATATATACAAAACATTTTCATACATTAGATCATTTGAACCTCATAATGCTGTGAAATAACTATTACAAGGATTATACTCATTTTATAGATGGTGAGACTGATGCTCAAAGAAGTTGTGTCTTTTTTTTGGTGAGGCAATTGGGGTTAAGTGACTTGCCTAGGGTCACACAGCTAGTAAGTGTTAAGTGTCTGAGGCCAGATTTGAACTCAGGTCCTCCTGACTCCAGGGCCAGTGCTCTATCTGCTGTGCCACCTAGCTACCCCAAAGAAGTTGTTTCTTGTCCAGAGTTGCCCAGAAATCAGGGTCAGAAGAAGTATTTTAATTTGGATTTGTCTTGATGCAGGGTCCTATTTTTTTCTATCCAACCATGCTACTTCCATAGTGGCCAATGGGACTGAGAAGTGGTATTGACCATGGTACAATGACTGGATAAGAATTGGGATTCATACCAAGAGTGATTTTTGTATTTTTAATGGGGATAGTAGCTTTTATTGTATTATAAAGACTTCTGTTTTATGATAAATAAAATATATTGTATCCCATCCCCAGAAAAAATATAAACTACTTGAGGTCAGGAACTATTTGCCTTTATACTTCATTGTCTAGTATAATGTCTTACATGTAAATGTGATTAATAAGTGTTGTACTGAATTGGATTGGATTAGACTGGATCCAATGATATGAATTTTTCAAACCTTCTTCTTTACTTTAGATTTTTTTATGGCCCTTCTGACACCCCATTCACATGAGATGGAATTGAGGTGAAAACCCTTTCTGAATTGCATATATTTTAATTCTCCATACATGTGATTAAATAACTCAAGCACATCACAGTAGATATATTTACATGGAGAAAGTTTTCTGAGCCAACATTTTGTTTGTGGGTATGTGTGTGGATTAATACAACAGAAAGAAAACAGATGGAGAAAGCAAACAGTGGATGTGAGTAACCTTGCCTTAAAGGCCAGAACAGTTCATAGCTTCCCATATGTCCATGCTTCCCCTACCCAAGGAACCATGACATGTCCTTGTCTGCCCACCTCAAAGTAGCTAAGAGTCTGTTGTCTCACCCTAGCATCTATAACAAAGACTTGAAAGGGGAAAAGACATATTTCGTTATAATTCCAAAGAGTTATCCTGATTTTTCCACTAAAGAGAACGAAACAATCCATCCCATTTTTATTATAATCATTGCTCTCCATGTGCAAATACAACAAAAAAGGAATTAGTGGCTTGGTCCAGGCCCTGGGCATGGGAGACAGTGTGCAAGGCCTAAAATCAGAAAGAATGGAGTTAAAATCCAGTCATATATGCCTGTGTTAGATGTGTGACCATGGGAAAGTAACTTAACCTCTATCAATCTCAGTTTCTTCATCTGTAAAGTAGGGATAATAACAACAGCACTTTGTCTCACAGGGTTCTTGTGAGGCTCGGATGAGATAATATTATAAAGCAGTGATTAACACATAGTAGACACATAATAAATGCTTTTTCTTCCTTTTTTCCTTAAAGACAGCTCTCATATCCCTCATGAACCCTCTTTTGTCTAGGCTAAAAATGCCTACTTGCTTTAATCACTTCTCCTATGACATGGTCTTAAGGCTCTTCACCAACATATTCATCTCTTTTGGGTGTTCTACTGCTAATCAATATAATTAAACTATAGTTCCTAGAACTGAACACAAAACTCTAAGTGTGGCCTGACCAAGGCAGTGAACATTATATAATGAATAGTGGGTTATTTTTTAGCTTGGAATAAAGATAACTGGGATTTCAGTCCTGCCCAAATTCATTATCCTCTTTGAGCCTTGATTTTCATATCTATAAAATAAAAGGTTTGACTAATTGTTCTCCAAATTTTCTTTCAACTATAACTCTCTCAAAAATGTAACTATGGTCTCCTTTCTCCTGGACTCCGATCCTCTCTTAATGAAACCCAATATCATATTAGGTTTTCCCCCTTTCTGGTGTCCACTTATGTATCTTCTAAATAGGTCCAGACAATGTTCTAGGAATCTTCCTCAGATGGTCTTCACAATGCATAATTACTAATGTAGCATCCAAGCTGTGCATTGGGATTACCACCCACTTTGGTTTCATGAGTGCCCCCATTTCCTTCTGTATTTCTACACTTCACTGACAACAGAAATGAATGGGGTGGTGTACATCATTGGAGGGAACTCTCGCATAAGAACGCCTATATTGGAATATTTGGGTATAAGGTACTATTTGTGGATATCTAGAAAATAAGTTGATGAATACTAAATGTCAAATATACTAAATATTAAATGTCACAAATAATGAGGACTGATGTTATGGGTTGTCAGAAGTTGGAGATATTGATGTGCATGGTTTTTGGTGGGGAAAACTTATGGGGAAAGATTTATCTTAGATGGCTGGAGGGATGAATAGAATTGGGTCACTAGAGAGCAGCAAGATGAAAAGATCATCTTGGACTGTAGAAACTGGTTCAGAAATGAAAGTGAGCATATTGATTAAGGAAAAAAAGAATAGCTTGACTATTATAATAAGTACATGTAGGGGAATTGTGAGCGAAAAAGTTCAATAGGTCAAATGATGCGGGATTATGATGTTATCAAATGTACTACTACACTCTTCTGATTCTTTCTTTCTTTCTTTTTTTTTTTCTTTTTTTGGTGGGGCAATGAGGATTAAATGACTTGCCCAGGGTCACACAGCTAGTAAGTGTCAAGTATCTGAGGCCCGATTTGAAATCAGGTCCTCCTGAATCCAGGTCCAGTGCTTTATCCACTGCACCACATTGCTGCCCCTACTTCTGATTCTTTCAATTCAATTCAATTAACATTTATAAGGTGCTGCTATGTGCTGATTAGGCACTGTACTAATCACTGGGGACACAAATAAAAAAAAGAAAGACAGTCCTTGCCCTCAAGAAGCTTAAAATCTAAAGCAGGAAGACAACAAAGAAAAGGAATCTTGAAATAGGCAGGGAAAGACAA
This sequence comes from Dromiciops gliroides, assembly GCF_019393635.1. Classification (NCBI taxonomy): domain Eukaryota; kingdom Metazoa; phylum Chordata; class Mammalia; order Microbiotheria; family Microbiotheriidae; genus Dromiciops; species Dromiciops gliroides. The sequence continues at coordinate 689,082,323 of NC_057862.1, forward strand.
GGGGGTGTTCAATGTCAGGCATATTGTTCCATGGAGTTCAAACCAAGCATTGCTGGAGACAGAAATTGAAGAGTGATCTGACGTGTCTAGATCCTGAACATGATAAAGGAAAGGTTTTGGAGAGGTTTAGTGCTCCACTCTCCAACCCTCTTCAGACTTCCCCACCAATGTCTAAGTAACTGTTATTAAGATATCTTCACTTCTCTGGCCTTTCCTATAGTTAACCTGGAACTGCCATTGAGTAAGGGTCCAAATCAGCTCAGCTCATGCCTTGCTTCCTATCTCAACCCCATTTCTTATTCTCCAGACTCATCTACCATGTCCCATATCCCATGTCCCAAGATTCTCATTCTCATTCTCATTCTCTCTCTTTCACTCTGTATGTGTGTGTGTGTGTGATTTTCTGTTCCTCTTTGTGTCTCTCCCAGACTTTCTCTCTCTTTGAATCTCTTTCTCTCTATTGCTTTCTGTGTGTTTCTTTGAGTCTCTGTCTATGTGTCTCTGTCTTGGTGCCTCTGTCTCCCTGTCCTTGTCTGTCTGTCTGTCTGTCTGTCTGTCTGTCTGTCTGTCTCTCTCTCTCTCTCTCACACACACACACACACACACACACACACACACACACACACCTCTCCTTCCCTGTGGCTCCCTAATCTTATTGTTGAGTTCCTCCTCACAGCTTCTATTTTAGGAAGTGCCCAGAGGCTAGCTATCCTCAACACTCCTCTCTTGGTTATGGTCCTGACTCTGTAGATTTCTCCACCATACCCTCACATCAGTAATTTCTCCCCCACATAACCCACCCACCTCTATTCTTTCAAGACCATTTTAGATATTGTCTTACCCAGTTAGAATCTAAGCTCTTTGAAGGCAGTGAATTTTTACTTGCATCTGTTTTCCCAGTGCTTAGCATAGTGTCTAGCACATGGTAAGAATCTGCATCTTGCTTTTTGTTTGTATTTATGTGTTTCTGTGTATGTGTGTGTTTGTGTGTGTGCGTATAAACATATTATATGTTAAATAGCTTTCAAAACAAGTCAATATTTTCACTTATCTTTGTCTTGAAAACCCCTATAATTTTCAGGTCTTTAGAGGATACTTTTTCGATTTTATTCTACTCATGTTACATCTTCATATTTCACATTTTGTCCCTCAATCTACAGCTATCTACTTTCTCCTATCAGACTCAATTCTATTCTTGATAGAATTTTTCAAAGATACATGCTTTTATAGTCCTTTTCTCTACCAACTAAGATCATGACTCCTCCTTCCCTTAATAGGATAATTTGTGAGTGATTGCTTAGTGGTTAGGCTTCTAGGAATGAACCCCTCCAAAATAAGCTGGTTTGGGGTTTACATTACAGATATGTGGTTCATGAATAGTTAGTGCAAACCTACCCAGCTCCATAGGAACTCTTAGAATATGTGTACCACTGTCAAGGCCATCAAAAAAAAAAAACAGGGCTATTTACATGCTTCAGGGATACATCAGAGAAACAGGGTCATGGACATTCCATAGAAGATTTAGCTAAAATTAATTATTAACCATATAAATTTTAAAAATATGTTTATCTATCTAATTGAGTCTGTTTATGGACTAGATGTACACTTGGGATGGAACTCAGGGTTTGTAATATCAAAAGCAGCCAACACCTATTCATATACTGTCTTCTACAACCTACAAAAAAGTAGGGTGCCACCTAATTAATTTGCAAGGATGTGTAATAGACGTTTTCTTCACCAAATGGAATATTCTGAAACCACCAGCCAAATGGTTTCAGTCAGTCAGTCAACATATATTTATCATACATTTATCACACACCACATGCTGTGTAAGGGACTAGAAAGGTAAAAACAGTTTTTGTCCTTACAGAGCTCCCAGTCTAACAGAAAAGACAAATGGAAAACAACAATGAATATACATGTAATATATACACAGGTAAAGGGAAATGAATCTCAGACAGAAATCACTAACCATTAGGGTTTCCAAGAAGGCTTCCTGAAGAAGATGGTATTTAAGCTGAGTCTAGAAGGAGGATGGGAAAACTAGATGATAGAGCACTGGCCCTGAAGTTGGGAGGACCTGAGTTTAAATCTGACCTCAGATATTACTAGCTGTGTGACCCTGGACCAGTCACTTAACTCCAAGTGCCTTAAACATCCTGGGCAATTTCCAGTTGTCCTTATCTGATTTTGAAACTTGACCCCGATGGCTCTGAAAGAGAAAGTGAGGTTGGTGACCTTGCACAGCGGTCCTTTACTTAAATCCAATTCACTGCCAAGCCATGACATCACCCTGATGTCATGGTCTTCTTCAAGACCAAAGGACAAACAACAACAACAGAAGGAGGACAAATCAGTTAGCACCTAATATGCATTCTCAGTTTTTTTTCCTGATGGTATAGAAACTCCAAAATTTACCTAGTGACACTTACCTGAAAATATTGAGATTACTCCTCCTGCCACAATCAGCATGTCTAGGCAGGGTTAGTCAACTTCACTAGCCAACGTCAAAATATAGGCTAGGGAGAAAGACTTAGAATATCACTCTGAAATATGGAAGCTATGAACATTGTAACATGGCTTTCTCATGTACTTTACCCCCACCCCACATCTGGAAAATCTGCTCTTGGTAGGCAAAATTCATTTGTAAATGTCAAATGATGGATTTTTTCAATGGTCATCTGGTTTATTAAAAGATAGTATAAGAAAGATCACATAGCAAAGTTACAAAGGAATTACTTTACCCAGTTTTACTTCCAACAAGTCAATGTGATCATGAATTTAGACCTAGAAGGTACATTAAGAAGCCATCAATTCAACGTTCTTCATTTTACAGATGAGGAAAATGAAACAGAAAGTTTCATTGACTTGACCAGCATTCCTCAGCTAGTAAGTGTGTGAGAAAGAATATGCACCAAATCCTATCAGAATTCAAGCCCAGTACTCTATCCACTCTGCTTAATTGCATATTTAGAACATAAGATTGAATAAATCGAGGAGACTGGGATTGTTGTCCATGTTGGGTCTCATAAAGAATTGAAGATTCCCAACAGTTGCCAGTATGACCCAATCTTTCCCTTCCTTTCCCAATGTTTGCTGGTCTATCTTGACTATCCTATGGGGGCAGCTAGGTAGATCCTCAAGCCACACCTACAGCACTGGGCTGGGAGTCAGGAAGACCTGAATTTAAATGCAAAACACTCAGACTCTTGTTAGATTTTGGCCCTGGGCAAATCACTTAACCTCTGTTAGTCTTAATTCACTGGAGAACAAAAGGGAAAACCACTCAACTGCCACCAAAAGAGACTAATGCTGCCCTCTCCAACCCTCCCCACCAATGCCTAAGTAACCTTTATTGAGAGAGACAGAAAGTGACAGGGTGGGGCCAGGGTGGGAGAGGGAGAAGGAGAGGGAGAGGGAGAGGGAGAGGGAGAGGGAGAGGGAGAGGGAGAGGGAGAGGGAGAGGGAGAGGGAGAGGGAGAGGGAGAGGGAGAGGGAGAGAGGGGGGGGGAGAGAGAGGAGGGGGGAGAGAGAGAGAGAGAGAGAGAGAGAGACACCTTATCTCTACTCTGGTTGTCCATTTTTGTCATTGCAGCTCACCAGGATCTGCCTAGCTTTACCTTTAATATGTAATGGATTGGCAACACTGCCAAGAACCAAAAGCAACAAATCGCTGAGACAAATTCTGTAACTTCTTTGCTCCCAACTGTAATGGAGAAGTGGTATGGTATGAGATGAAAAAATGATGGATTTGGGAAAAAGTAAATACTCACATACATTTTTCTGTTAAACTTAACATAGACAAATAAACATTTTAATATCACAGTAACAATCAACCTTGAATTCAGTAAGAATGACTATCTGAACATCTCTGAGGTACCACCTGACACCTATCAGATTGGCTAAAGTGATAAAAAAGGAAAATAATAAATGTTGGAGAAGCTATGGAAAAATTGGAATGCTAAAGCATTGTTGGAGGAGCTGTGAAGTGATCCAACCATTCTGGAGAGTAATTTGGAATTATGCCCAAAGGGCTATAAAGCTGTGCATACCCTTTGACCTAGAAATATCACTTTGGGGTCTTTTCCCCAAGGAGATCATAGAAAAGGAAAAAGGACCCACATGTTCAAAAATATTTATACCTGCTCTCTTGGTGGTGGCAAGTAATTGGAAATTGAGGGGTTGCCCATCAGTTGGAGAATGGCTGAACAAGTTGTGGTATATGAATATAATGGAATTCTATTGTGCTGTAAGAAATGATGAGCAGAAAGAGATCAGAGAAACATGGAAGGACTTGCATGAACTGATGATGAGTGAGATGATAAGACTCAGAAGAACATTATACACAGTATCATCAACATTATGTGTTGATCAACTGTGATAGACTGGATTCTTCTTACCAATCCACTGGTACAAGAAAGTTCCAGGGGACTCATGACAGAAAGGGCTCTCCAAATACAGAAAAAGATGAAGAACTGTGGAATATGGATGCTGATTGAACCATACTATTTCTTTTTATTTTTGGTGCTGTTGTTTTTCTATTTTGAGGTTTTGCCTTATTGCTCTGATTCTTCTCTTATAGCATGACTGATGCAGAAATATGTTTAATATTGTTATGCATATGTATATATGTGTGTATATATGTATGTATATATATAGAGAGAGAGAAAGAGATATAGATATGTGTGTGTGTGTGTGTGTGTGTGTGTATAACCTATATCGGATTGCCTACTATCTAGGGGAGGGAGGGAGAAAAATTTGAAATTGGAAATCTTATATAAACAAATGCTAAAAACTATCTCTACATGTAACAGGAAAATAATAAAATGCTTTTGTTTTTTAAAAAATTACTATCTGACCCCAAATCATAAGTACTTACTCCATGGTACCTTTTTTGTTATATACACACTAGCATCATATGCATTAGACATAGCACAATCCAAAATGTCAATGAATGGGTTGCTTCAATGACTCGATAATATGCAAAACATGCCACACACATTATGGTAATACATGCATATCCACAGTACATTGGCAAGTAAATATAAACAGGAAAATTAAACACCCAGATACACGGTTAGCAATAATCAAAGAATAACTAACAGAATGTTAGTAGACCTATCTATTTAGTCACAATGCATGCATATTTGAGCATGAATAAATAACTATAAGCAATAAAATAATTTATAAAGCAATTCTCTAATTTATAACACTTATTGGAACATTGACTTAGAAAGTCTGATTTCTACTACACACTGTAGCCCAACCAAATTGTCCTTCTTGTTCTTCAGCACACATGACACATTATAACTCACAGAATCACATAGAAACACAGAATTTAAGTTTGTAGGGATTTCAGGGGCCATTTAGCCCAAACCATAAATCAAAGGAATCACTATGAAATATATACCCAACAAGTGGCTACCTCTCTGCTTGAAGACATGCAATAAGGAAAGAATCCATCACTTCTCAATGCATCTCATCCTACTTGGGACAGTTCTAATGACTGGGAAAATTTTCCTAACATAAAGTCTAAAGTTTCCTCTTTGTAATTTCCATGTGTAACCTGCTGATTCTTCTTTCTGGGAATAAACAGAACAAAATTAATCTCACCTCCACATAATAACCCTTCTGAGTTACTTAGCACAATCTGTCCTGTGCCTAGAACATACTTGGTCTTCACCTCTTATCTACAACTCTTAGTTTGCTTCAAAGCTCAACTGAAAAGTACACGAGATCCTTCTTGATCACCCCATTATTTCCCCTAATCCCCCCAATGAATATAATCATTTTACATTACCAAGAAGCACCCAGAAGCAGCTAGATGTCATAGTAGACAGTGCTAGGCCTGGATTCAGGAAGACTCCTTCCTCAGATACTTATTAGTTACGTCACCTTAAGTAAATCATGCAATCTCTGTCTGCCTTGGTTTCCCCAACTATAAAATGAAGATAATGATAGCACGCACTTCCTAAAATTGTTGTGAGGATAAGATGAGGTGATATTTATAAAAGCACTTAGCATAGTGCCTGGCACATAGTAGGTGAAATATTAATGCAAGCTATTACTATTATTTCATTATAATAATATACTTATATGTTGTCTCCTTCCACAGATCACAATAGCAGGGAATATTGAATTCCTGTCTTTGTATCCCTAATGCTTAGCACATAACCTGACAGATTATAGGTGAATAACATATGCTTATTGGTTGATGGATCTGATCATATATTTAGAGCTGGTAGTGACTGAAGAGATAATTTGATTTACTCTTCTCTGTCTACAAATGCTGGAGCCAAGAGAAATTAAATGAGTCACCCAAGGATATATAGGTTGCAAAATTCAGAAATACATATTCAAACCACAAAGAGTAACCACTCCATGCTGTGTCTTCGGCCTTGGCCAGTTGTTTGTTGTTGTTGTTATTTCTCCTGGGAACATCATGTCCAACCCAGGACAAAGTCATCATTTCAAATCTCCCCTCCATGCTCAAACCTAAACTGACACCACCCCCTTCAGCCTCATTTCCCCTCTGACTGGAGGACTGGAAGGCAGAGTACCAAACTCCTTCCAATGCTTTCCTTCGTAGAGGACAGATCTTGGACTTTTAAAATCACTCCATTCAATGTTATCTTCCCTGACTAGTTTTTTCTTGTTTGTTTTTCTGTTTGTTTTGCTTTGTTTAATTTTACAGAACAAGATGCTGCTTTGCCAGATATCTCTTGCTTTCCTACCCCCTTTGCTTCCACCGTTTATGTGTTGTCTCCCCCTCATTAGATTATAAACTCTTTGAGCATGGGGACTTTCTTTTCACTAATTGTATTCCCTATGCTTAGCAAAATGACTGGCTCATAGTCTGTGCTTAATAGATTTTTATCAGATTGGATTATTGAATTGAACATGGATAATTTACTGATTGGGCATTAGATTTAATGACTATTAAGATTTTATAACTTATTTTGAACTCTAGGATCATGAGTCTATATACACCTAAAACTTGCAAAGTACTTTTCAACATTCCTCAGAACAATCTGTAAAGTACTGTAAAGATAATTTAATGATATATGGTAGAAAGCATTGGAACTGTAGCAAGATCAACATTCAAATCTTGTCACTTTCTAGTTCTATGACCTTAAGTTAGTCACATACCTTTTATAAATCTCAACTTTATCATCTGAAAAGTGGGAAGAATAATAATTGCATTTTTTATTTCATAGAACTTGTTGATTTCTTTGTAAAGCAAATTTGTAAACTCTAAATTAATAGGGTACCAGTCTCCAAGTCAGGAGACCTAAGTTCAAGATCCACATCAGATATTTACTGTCTGTTACCCTGGACAAGGACCTTAAATTCTCAGTTCTTTAAGCACTCTCTAAGACTTTAAATTGCAGAGAAAGATGTTGACTGTCATTGATTGAAGAAGTTTCCTTACCTTATACGGATGAAAACATAACTCCCAGTCCCATGCCTATCTTTAATTACTTTTATGTAAACTATTAGAAGTGGTTAAGAAATAAACAACTGAGAAACTGGGGCTCAGAAACAGTATTTGTCAAATATTATGTCCTAGCTGGTAGTTAAACCTGGATTTAGACCATGACCCTTTGTCCAGTGTCATATGAAGTTTAACTCACTCAAAGCTAGTTTCTTATTCATTGGTGTTCACCCTCTGAAGCCTAATGGAATTTCAAGAGTTTGGTAGCAAAACTCTTCCTTGACTGCTTATTACTAAGTGAAAGAGTTTTATGCTAGCCCTCAAGAGTAATCCCATTTGTCCACATTCTTGTTACCACCTGAGGCAGATAAAAACAAACACATCCATCCTACAAGCACAGAACAGATCTCTGCTCCTTGTTTAAATTCTAACTATATGTAGTTGATAAGCCAGAAGATGTAGAAAAAACAAGAAAGATCACTGGTTTGCTTCCAAAATAATGTACCTTGTCAAATGCCTCAGAATTCCTAGCATCTGACAGTTGTTAAGGGATTTATGTGAAATTATGGTGTAGCTTCTATCCAATTCCTAGTCAAAGACAGCCTTATCATGAAATGAGCCAGGAATTTCAGGAGGACTAAGCTGGGTTGCTTTGCTCAGAGCCCCCACAGTAAAGTATCATTCCTATAGATTCTCTTTCCTATAGATTCTCTTCCCTGCCTCAAAGAAGCACCAGAAAAGCAGACTTTTCCTCCTTCCTGATATACTCCACTCCCCAGTTGGAACTGGTTATAAAATCACAGGATCACAGAATTTCCTCTTTGGAAGACATGTCAATGATGTCTAATCCATGTATCAACATAAAGACTTTCTACAACAGACTCACATGACCATCCAGTCTCTACTGCCACCTAAAGCAACCCATGACACTTTCTGATGGGGTTCATTATTAGGAAGTTTTGAATTTTTTCCCAATTGACATCTGTAGCCCTTGTGGCTCCTCCTCTAGTGCCCTTGAGTCATATGGCTCAAAGGTTCCCATTTTTAAACCTACACAAATAAATCTCTATTGCATCATGTGGGTTCCTGCCTATTGTGTGTGCACTTCCTGAGACTCCCAGGTATGGGGAAGAAAATATTTTCATATGTGAGAACCATCAGAAACAACTTTGCCCATTTTCCCTCTCCAGATCACTTGAGAGAATATAACAAAATAACAATTCAAAAAGATAATAGGGCAAGGTAGAGCCACAGGTTACACCTGACATCAAGTCAAAATATTCTTAATGGAATTTTCATCCATTATTTTAGTTCTCTCCTATCGGGCCAGGCATGAGTCTAATCTTTCTTCTGCATGGTGACTCTTAACATAGCCATAAACAGCTATCATGATCCCCATATGTCTTCCTTTCTCCAGGATAAACTGGAATCACCAGTCCCTTCAATGGAACATCAGATGTCATGAACTCAAAATCCTGGATCACCATGACTGTTGTCCTCTGATCACTATAGTTTAATGTGTTTCCTAAATGGAGGCACCTAAAACAACAGAATATCCCAGATGTGGTCTGACAAGGTCTAAGTACATGAGGGTGAACATATCCTTATTCCTGAAAAGTAAATTAGTCCAAAGTAATTTGAATGATCCTGCCCAATTGTTTCAGAAAAATTAATGAGGACTCCAAAGTGAATTTAGGAAAAAATGCTGTGCTTTCTCGGATTCTAAACAAATCAGGAATCCTGAAAGAGAGAAAATACCTCCAAGGTATCCAAGGGAGAACAGGCATCAAAATGTGTCGTCACCCTGTCTGAACATGGTATTGTTACCTGGGGTTGTCTTGGAGTAGGGGATGTTGTGGCGTATGATGTCCAGTCCCTGGAAACGCTTCGGCAAAGCTAGGAGAAAATAAGAGTTGTACCAAAGGAACACAGACTGAGGGAGAGAACTGATTCTCCATTTAACTCTCTTTTGAACTGGCAGTGATCTCTAAAGAGGAAAATAGGGTAATATATGTGTCAAAGGGATACTTGAGATTTTGTCAGGGCTCCATAGGGATTGTCTGGCTCATTGCAGTAGCCCATATAAACATGTTTGCCCAAATCTCCATTCGGATCTCCTGTGATGCAGAGGGATGATGGAGGGATTTTCACCCAGGACAATTTGGCTTTTTCACTTGAGGATGAGGGGGAACCTCCTTCAAGTCAACCACAGATCACTTATTCCTTTGGAGACAGCCACACATATTCTGGGACCTCATTTAGGTTTCAGCATTCTTTTTGAGAAGGAAGATATAGTTTTTCCTTTACTTTTTCCTTTTGCTCATTGCTTGTTTCATTTTAATTTTCTACATTTTTTCTATTTGCTTTGAATAAGATAGGTCCATATCAGTAGTAAAGAGCCAATAATTTCTACTGAACTTTGTAAAATGGTGGTTGTAGAATTTACATAACTTTCTATTTGGGGGTGATTATAAATTTGGGCCCACAAAGTTTGGTAGGCCTGGGTCCATCCTAAAGACTTAAGTCTGGATTTTGTGATGTTTAAAATCTAAATTGTGGGTCCTAATCTGCCCCCCCAGTCTAGATTGGGGGGAGGAAGTTAGCTAAAATCACTGATAAATTCAGCAAGAGGTTAGGCTTTCAAAGATTTATTAAAATTTATATTATAAGTTAGTGAAGAGAGAGAGATTGAGAACAGATTCCTTACAGCATGGAAATCATAGCTCAGATCTAATTCAGGATAGCCAGAGAGAAAGAAAGCAATTTCATTTCCTAGCAGTCCATGTGAAATCTCTCACCACCAAGCTGGTGTCCGAATGACTAAGAGCACCCCCGCCCCCCACCGCCCGCTCTCCATCTGCTGCCACACTCCTCTTCCTCACCGAAAGGAAGACTTCTTCTATGAGCTAGTATCCTCTTCCTAGTTCCTCTCTCCTTCCCCCAAAGGGGAGGTCCTTCAAGCTGATTGGTTGAAAGTGGTCTCTTGCTGATGTCGGTAGTACATCAACATGTCACTCAGGGCCAGCCAGGTGTGGTCCCCATCCCATCATCATTAAGTAGGTACTTAGTCAATTTCTCATTCTTACCCAATTCAAACAATACTAAATCAATCAGGTGGGAGCCCTGGGCATCTGCCAAATTCCATTATTTTATCACAATTTTATATGAGATCAATTGGATGCATTGCTAAGATTCTACAAGACATTTAGGGGGCTGTTAAGAAATGGGTCTTGCATTGATTGAGTCTATTTAAATCAAAAGGCTGGAAGAAGGGCTTGGAATGACAATTGTTGAGTCTCTCAATGACCCTAGAAAACTTTATAAAATTGAAGATATTAGTACATGAGCCAGATACACTTCCAGCTGATATATTGAGGATAACTAATATTTAAGTGGGGGGAAGATCAGGCCTGTTCTGCCTCCATCTTGCTGATCCCAGCACCAAAGGACTTGGGGATGATGAAACAATGACAGCATTGAAAACTGGGGAGGAAAAAAATGCTAATAGTGATTTTTTTTTTAATGGCAGTGACTCTACCATTGTCTCTCTCTGTCTCTATCTTTGACCTCCAGGATCCATTATATATAACACTGGGACTTCCTGTGAGGGACAGGAAATCACCTTCATAGAATGTTAATTCCTATAGCAACCTGAGTAGACATAACTACATCAGCATGAACCTGGGCCTGGGTCTGACTCCTCTTTTTGCTTCTTTGACTTATTCTAGGGAAACAAATGGTTATCTGGAGATAGACAAATACAGGATTGGGGGAGACTGTGAGTTCAACAAGTCCAAAGATCCTTTATTCTCAGATGGTTCCAATTTGACAAGGCAGCTTTAGTAGTAGTGTTCTTAGCAAAAGTGACCACTAAGCCAGAAGGTGAGCCCAACTCCTGACTTAGTTTGCCAGAAGACAGCTCCTCCTAGGGAAGCAGGGAAGAAACAAGGTAAAATGTAAAATGCCTGCATATACAGCAGTCCCAGAAAATGGGATGATTTTATGCATCTCCCTCCCAGCAGAGTAAAACAGAAGCTTTTTGTTGCTCCTTATTTAGCATGTGTAACTATTTCCCTCAGAGAATTTGTGGGAGCCTTATATGCTAAGCATTTCTTTTGTGTGTAGGGAAGAAATGCCAGTGTATATCTGAATTGAACAGTATATTAACTTTAACTCATCTGCAAATAGGGTTTACTGTGGCACATGCCACAGCCTCATGGAACCACAGATGACCAACAGGTGACTGAAGGACACCTAACATGGAAAACAGCCCCCCAAAAGTCTCAGCAACCCTCACACCAGAGGCACTAGTCTTCCCTGAACACCCATATATCCCTAAGTACCTATTATGTACCAGGAAAAAACATCAATCCTTGTGTCTCAGTTTCTTCATCTGTAAATTGAGGGAGTTAAGATTGTGATCTCTAAGGTTCCTTAGAGCTATGTCTATGATCCTATGTAATAAGCTGGTTTGAAAAACTCAGTAACTTTAAATATAATATCTAACGACTTCTCACTAGGTATAGATGATGACTTTGAATGCAGGGCAATATAAAGTCTATTTCTGTAGGTTTGCCCTTTGTGATAAGAAGACGTGATACAAGTGGGTTCCATTTTTATTTTTTCCTTCAATCTAGCAGAAGAGACAGCATGATCTAGTGGAAAGAGCATTATTCCTGGAGTTGGAAGACCTGAGTTAAAATCCTGCCTGTGATGCTTACTACCTATATAATCTTGGGTAAGCCCCTCAGGGCTGTTACCTAAGGAAACTGAACCTCAGTTTTCTCACCTGAAAAAGGGATTAGCCTACATGACTTTTGAGGCCCTTCTGTCTCTAGACATATTCTTCTTAATGTGATCCCTTCGAAGCTATAAATAGCCACCCCTCTATACCTTAGAGGTGGTCTCATGAGTTCTATCCACAAAAAGATCATTTTCTAGTGATGAAATTTTAAAAAATTAATTCATTTGGACATTGTATGATAGTCTGTTACCACACCTGGATGTTTTCTATCTTCTCAAATGTCTATGACTGCTCTACTTAGGTATATCCATTGTACCTATTATATTATAATCCATAACATATTTATTTGCATATTTGTCTTATTTTCCTTAGTGGGGAATAAGCTCCTTGAGGGAAACTACTGGGACTTGTTTCATCTTTGTTTCCCTAATGCCTACCATACTGTGTAGAGGTGATTAATAAATGTTGATTGATTTGATAAGAATAAGAGCTAACATTTATATTGTGCTTTACAGATTAAAAAGTACTTTTCATGTTTATATAATTGGAGCCTCACAACAGCCCTATGACATAGGTACTATCATTATCTTAATTTTATAAAAGAAGAGAGTAAGGCTGAGAGAGGTTGAATGACTTGCCCAGAGTCATATGGTTAATAAATACCGGAGTCAGGAGTCAAATGCAGTTCTTTCTGGCTCCAAGCCTAACAGTCTATCCATTACTCCATCTGACTGAATTGAATTAAGTTTAATTGAATTATCAGACTCTGGAGAACTTGGGTCTTATTGGGATAGGCTTTGACAATTGTCACCTCTACACTTGAATTGAAAGACTTTACAGGAAGGCATACTAAGCTTGACTTAAAACAAAATTTTGCATCTTCTTTTTTTATAGAACACAGCCATTGTTTATAGGCAATACTGTGCTGGACAATTAATCACTTCCTAAGAACATAAGGCTTAGTAGAGATAGCCTTTTTGTGACAGTATTATCCTGTGTTCATTCTTCATATTTTTCCTACCATGGAAATGCCCTTTCTCCTGAAAAGTTTGTGGCCATTAGATTAAAAAAGAACCTCAATATTACTTCAGCATCAGAGAAAGCCAACTAAATCTTCCCTTGGCTGATGATTTGATGCAGTTCTTGATGGCAAAAATGTGTTTTGCCCAAGTCATTTTATTTGATACAGACACTGGAGTGTTTTATTTCCCTGAGAGAGTAACATCCCTAAGATGAGGACAGTCTTTCATCAGAAGCTTTACTCCTGCACACAATGACTTTTCTGAAGCATATGAATAAACCTAAACTGATAAATGTTGCTCAGAAGTTCAATATGTGATTGGGCTTTTCTTCATACTGGTTTCCAATGATCCATCACAGGAATAAAGGACTCCACTTGAAACTTTTCTCTTAGAGAAAGCCTTTCATCTCCATCAGATGTGGCACCATTGCAGTTATTTTTCACTCACTTTTCTTTTATTTATATCCTGATCATCTATACCAGGCAGGCATTCTTTTACTTTGAGTGAGATTACATCCAAACTTGCCTTTTGTTTTTTCAGACGTGAATGAGTAATGTGAAAAACTATGAACATGCACAGAGGACTCATGACAAAGCTACCTTGGTTTCATGAAATTGGCATTTCCCATGATTCTTCATCTTCATCTCTTTGGCTCACCAGCATTGTGCAATAATATTCTACATAAGGCTTTTAGAGGCGATTTCCTCCCTCAAAAAGCATATATACTTCGTCAGTTAATTGTCAGCAAGCAATTGTTAAATGTTTATTATGTTCTAGGCACTGAACATAAGTAAGTGTTAGGGATACAAAGAAAGACAAAAGCACAGTTCTTTCTTCAAAGAGCTTATATTGTAATGAGGAAGACTGCAAAGAAATAACAATATACTAACAAGATATACACAGTGTACTTGAAAGGTAAGTAATGTCACAGGGAAGGCACTAACACTGAGGATTGGGAGTAGGGTGGACCAGGAAAGTCTTCCTGAAAACTGTGGGGTTTTATCTGGATGGGAATCTGGGAAAGCCAGTAAATGGAGCTAACAGAAGAGAATATAGCAGACCTGGGAGACAGGCAATGACAAAAGGCATGAAATTGGGAGATGGAGTATTTTGGACAAGGAATGTCAAAGAGGTCAGTATTCTTGGATATGGATATATGTTGGTGAGTATGGTTTAACACAACTGAAAAGGTAGGAAGGGACCAGGTTGTAGAGGACTTTAAAAGCCAAACAGGATTTTAAATTTGATCCTAAAGGCAATGATGAGCCACTGTAGTTAACTGAGTGAGAGATGGGGGAGAAGTGGCAGGCTATGAAAAGAATTACATGGTCGTATCTGTGCTTATGATTAAAGAAAATCAATATAGTAGCTGAGTGGGGATAGACTAAAGAGACTTGAGGCAAGAAGAACCAAAAGAAGACTATTTAAATGGTCTAGAAGGGAGGTGGTAAGGACTTGTATCATGGTGTAGTTATGTGAATAAAAAGATGGGGATGATATGGTAAAGGAAAAAATGACAAGATAGCAACAGATTAGATGTGTGAGATGATTTTGAGAGAGAAATTGAGAATGAGAGATAGAATGGAAAACTTGGGAGGATGGTGGTGGCTTCAACAGCAATAAAGAACTTGGGAAGAGAGGGGAGTTTGGAGTCAGGGGAAGATAGAGCTCTGTTTTGAACACATTGAATTTGAGAAGCCTATGTATGGGGCTTCAGATTGAGATGTCCATACAGAGTTAATGATAGGATATTGGAGTTCAGCAGAGAGGTTAGAGTTGGATATACAGATCTGAAAATCATCTGCATTGAGATAATCTTTGAAACAATGGGATATGGTATGACAAACAATTGAGATATTATAAAGGAAGAAGACAAGAGAGTCCAATACAGAACCTCATACATCTTCCAAGGTTAGTAGTGGCAAAATGGATGACAAAGAGGCAAAGGGGACCAGTAATTCTTCAATGTGCTTCTATGAGTATAAGTTGTCTCCCCCAATAGAATGTAAGACCCTTGAGGACAGGGACTGTTTCACTTTTATTTTTGTATCATCTTAGCACCTAGCCCAGTGTCTGTTATAAAACAGGAGCTTAATAAATGTCATTGGTGGATTGATACAAACATATATTTATAACCTGAAGGACAAAAAGCAGAGAGCAACCTGGATCGTGAAGATGCTCAAGGATGTTTTTTATGATAATCAGTCAAAAAAAGGAAGAATGTTTGCCTTGAAAAAAAGGTTACTTGGAGAGGGGGAGTGGATAATGTACCCATCTTCAAATATCTGAAAAGCTGTCAGATGGAAGAAGGTAGTCTTTTTCTGTTTGGCCCCAAGGACAAAAATAAGACCCATGGATGAAAGCTTCATAAGGCAACTTTAGGTTTGGTGGATGACTGCATGAAAAGAACTTGAAGTTTTTGCCATCTAGGTCACCCTCTTCTGTACACTTGCCAGAGCCAATCATTCATTTCTTAGATCAGTTTCACAAAACTAGGGAGGTTTATTGGATGGGTTAGACTAACTGACCTTTAAGGACCTCATCAGTTTTAAATTTGTCATGTTCGTTTTCCACATTTCAATTACTGTGGGATCCTTCTAACCGGTCTCCCTACCTTAGGATCTCCCCATCTCTAATCCATTCTGCTCATCCCTGTCAGACTAATTCTCCCTAAATGTCACTTTTATCATCTCATTTTTCTCCTTAGAAGCCTTTGTGATTTCCAGTTTGCCACTGCAGTTCTAATCCTCTTCCGGCTAGCTTTCAAGGTCCTTCACTATCTGGCCCTTCCTTCCCCATACAAACTTATTTCCCTGTATCCCCAAATGTATATCTTCTACTCCAGGCTAACTAATCTATCCATTGTCCTCCACAGTCTTTTTTTTCCACTTCCTCCTCCCCAACTTTGCTTATTCTGTATCACCTATCTGCAATAACCTCTAGCCTACCAACCTATACCTATACCAACCCCTACCTGTATTTTTCTTTGGTGGGGCAATGAGGGTTAAGTGACTTACCCAGGGTCACACAGCTAGTGTAAAGTGTCTGAGGCCAGATTTGAACTCAGGTCCTCCTGCATACAGGGCCAGTGCTTTATCCACTGCACCACTGCTCCACCCCTACCTGTATTTTAAAGCCAAAGTCATAGCTGGCTTCCTCAATGAAGCTTGCTTAAGTAATTCATAAATTTTCTTCTTTTTTGAACTCATGAAGTGTTACCAATTAATTTTTCATTGTTGACTATTTTATGTGTGTTCCTTATCTCTCATACTAGATTTTGTGAGGTACAGACTATCTTAGAAATTCATTAGATGCTAGGATATAAAGCTGAAGACACCTCAGATGCCACTTTACCCCCCCCCCCCCCGCCGCCATTATATGGTTAAGAAAACTTATATCCATGTATTGTTGGGAAGTTGTGACTTCCCAAGGTCCTGCAAAAGGCAGTAAATTAGTCAGGAAGACATCAATCCAAATACTGCCACATGCATTTGCTAATTGTGTGGCTTTGGAGAAGATGTCAAGCCCCTCTCCTTAATCTTCTGAACCCCTGTTTTAGCTATGGCACAGTGAATAGAAAGTTGGCCTCGCAGTCAGGAAGCCCTGAATTCATGTCCTGCTTCTGACATATACTGACTATAGGACTGTGGCCAAGTCATTTAAATTCTCAATGCTCTAGGTCATGCATATTATAATAGGGATTCCACTACATTTGATGTATTCCGTTGCTTCCCGCTATTAAATTCTGCCATTCAAGGTCTCCCACTCACCCTTTTGAGCTTAGTAGATCTTGACTCCAGATCACTTTAAGATCAGAATATCCAGCAAAAGTGTCAAAAACCATTTCCTCATCCTTCCCAGAAACCTACTGAAAACAAGCGCCTACTGAAAACCAAAATTGATTATGTAAGTTTTCCACTAAGGACACGCAAACTTGTTTTCGCCCATTCAACAAGGATGACAAATATGTTTTTCTGATACATTCTCAGCACCACAGAATTCCATTTTAATAAACTTAATTCAATAAGCAATGATTAAATATCTATATTTTCCAGGTGCTGTAATAAGTACAGGGAGCGAAAGGGCAAATATGCAACAGCCCCTGACCTCGAAGAGTTTTTATTCTTCAAGATGTAGATGAAAGATGCACAGAGCAACAAATACAAACCAGTATGTGTGATATAAAAACACAGTTCCAACTGAAATTGAACGATATAGCCCAAGCAACTGGGGAAATCTGGATATAGCTAATATATGGGGCAGCACAAGAGCTGAGCCTTGAAGGAAGCTGGAAAATCCAAGTCAGAGGCCCGGAGAGAAGGGACTATATCAACCAATCAATCAGTAAACATTTATTGAATGTCTGTCTACTACATGTCAGGCACTGTGGTAAGCAGTGAAGATACAAAAAGAGGCAAAACACAGTCTCTGCTCTCAAGAGCTTACAGTCTAAAGGGGGAAAACAATATACAAATGAATATATACAAAGCGAGCTTTATTTCAGAAATATGGGAGATAATTAACAGAAGAAAGACACTAGAATTAAGAGGGATTGGAGAAAGCTTCCGATAAAAGGTAAGATTTTTAGTTAGAATTTAGAGGAAGCCAAGGAAGGGAGTAGTCAAGGGGAATAGGGGGTGTATTCCAGGCAGGGGGAACAGTCGGAGATAATTCATGATGCAGAGAGGTGGAGTGTCTTGTTCATGGAATGACCAAGAAGCCAGCAGCACTGGATCAAAGACTACATGTTGGAAAGTAAAGTATAAAAAACTGGAAAGATAAGATGGGGATAGGTCATGAATGGCTTTGAATGCCAGACAAAATCCCTGTTTTCATAAGAGTATAGATTTAGAGATGGAAAGGACTTAAAAGATTATTGTGCTAAACATCCCACTCACACCCCAATTTTACAGATAAAGAAATTATGGCACAGAGATTTTTTTTTTTTTTAGTGAGGCAATTGGGGTTAAGTGACTTGCCCAGGGTCCCACAGCTAGTAAGTGTTAAGTGTCTGAGGCCAGATTTGAACCCAGGTACTCCTGACTCCAGGGCCGGTGCTCTATCCACTGCGCCACCTCACTGCCCCCACAAAGATCTTTAAATGACTTGACCAGGGTCATACATCTAGGGAATATCAGAGGCAGGATTGGAACCCAAGTCTTCCTGACTCCAGGTCTAGTGTCCTACTGACTTACATCATGTTTCTTTCTAAATTCAACTTAAACACCACTTGTTACATAAAACCTTTCTTAGAGTCCCATCTTCTAAAGTAAATCTTCTAAAGATTATCTTCTCTTTTCTTTGTATTGCATGTTTACTCCACTAATAGAATGTAAACGCCTTGAGGGCAGAGATTCTTCCACTTTTGTATTTGTAGTCTCAGCATACTACCTGGCATACAGTGGATTCTTTTTTTTCTTTTCTTTTCTTTTTTTTTGGGGGGGGGTGGGGCAATGAGGGTTAAGTGACTTACCCAGAGTCACACAGCTAGTAAATGTCAAGTGTCTGAGGCCGGATTTTAACTCAGGTCCTCCTGAATCCAGGGCCTATGCCTTATCCACTGTGCTACCTAGCTACCCCCACACAGTGGATTCTTAATAAGATCTTGTTGATTGATAGACTAGTTGATTCCTGTCATAGACAGACTTTTCAAGGTCACAGTAATGAGCAAAGTGTTACATACAGGAAATAGCAGGAGCACCACTTTGGGTGGCATGTAGAACCGATGAGGGACTAAGTAGCAGCCAATTTGGGAATGGCTTTAGTTCAAGATAGAGGACTGTGTATTTTATCATATAGGCAATAGGAAGCTACTGGAGTTCAGAAGAGACCCCAGAAAATTTTGTCCAAACTATACCTGAACAAGAATACCCTCAGCCCTCTGATGGCTCTGACAAGTGATCATTCAGCTCTGGTTTAAAGACTTCATGAACCAAAAGAATCTCGCATCTTGTTGTAGCTGTTGTTCAGTCATGTTCAACTCTTTTTTACCTCATTTGCAGTATTATTGGCAAAGATATTAGAATAATTTGACATTTCCTTCTCCAGCTCATTTTACCAATGAGGAAACTCAGGAAAGCAGGGTTAAGTGACTTACCCAGAGTCACAAGACTAGTAAGAGTCTAAGGCCAGATTTGAACTCAGGACTTTGTGATTCCAGGTCCAGCCTTCTATCTGCTAAGCCATCTAGCTGCCTACATCTACACACTAACAACTAACTAGACATTTTTTTTAAATATAATTTCTTTTCTCTCCTTCAGAATGGATGTCCGTTTTGAGGGGGGAAAAGTGAGATTCTATTTGAACACGCCACCCCTTTTATTGTGTTGCAAAATGGTAATGTCAGGCTCCTCAATCAGTTGAATTTCTTACTTTGGTGCTCAAGTGATTCTTCTTATGAGCTTGGAGAGTTATAATTTTGACCAACTGCACAGTTTTCCTATGTTCCATATCCCATGGGATCCTCCTCAAATTCTACAGAAGCAACAACAAAGGAAAAGGGCATTGACTATGGGGCTTAAAAATATGGTTTCAAGGCCCAGTTCTTCCACTTGGCCTAAGGAATGGCAAGTGATCCACATCTTTCAAACTCAGTTTCCTCATCTGAAAAATAGGGATAAAAGATGTGCATATTACCTACCTCGGAGAGTTGTTTAAAGGATGCAGTGGCATAATATATGCCAAGCCCACAGTAATGACAACAAGAGGTAGTGGCTAATAGGAAGGCTTAACTTAGCATTTATATGCAAAATATGATGTCTCCATAGTCACTCTAAGAGGAAGTGACTAAGGCAGAAGCTGGTTCTCCCATGTCAAGCATCAAAGCTTTGCTATTCTTTTAAGGCAGGGGAGACACTTTTACAAAGAAAAATAATCTAGAATGAATGAAACTACAGTTGCCAGGATCTATTAAAAAAGGACAGGAGACTCTCTAGTTTAAACAAAGAATTAAAGAAAAAACTCTCAAAGGAAGAGCTAGGATTCACATAATCTTCCCTTTGTAGGAGTGGGAGCAAGACAAGGGGCTCACAACCATTATGTATTTACTATAATGAGCTGATATTTTCTTTAAAAAGTGGTGCTTCTGTCTAGCATGTTAATAGGCCAATTATTAAACTAGTTTAAATGGGATGAATGCCACTGAGAGCTAAGCTCTCAGGGTTCTCTCCCTTGTCAGAGAATTTTTCCATTTCAAACATCAGTGTTTACTGTGGATGACTCATTAAAAAAAAAAAGATTTTTGAATTAGTTTTCATTTAGGAAGATCAGAAAGCAACAGAGCACCCCCTGTCTGGGTAGTGGAATAATTGTAACCTGTGGCCACACACCTCTGAGCTAAGCTATACACACTGCCTTCAATATCAGGGGGATATTCTCTACATCATGTCTTTTGGGATCTATTCACTCACTACACATAATTCCCTCAGAAAGCTGTAAAATATGATTTTTGGTTAGAGCTCCACAATGTGGGTAAAAAGTCTCCATCTTCCATGGAAGCACTGAAGGAAATAATGTATATCCAATATATCTCTTGATTTAATCCCCAAAATAGATATGTTTAAACATACAAAGAACTCACAAAAGACAAAAAAATCAATACACTTCTCTTACCCTTCTCCAAGAGAAAATGACAAATCACAGAGCCCAGAGGACTCCCTTTCACCCAGAAACTTATTTACCTCATCCTCAAAATTCATAGCACCACTCTGCTTATTTTCCTCAAAATATAATTGAACATGGGTTTGCAAAAGAGGTAACTCCCTTACATTCCCAAAAGTTTCCCTGCACCTTAGCTAAAGATCCCACTTCAAAGGGTTTACATTCTCTCTAGAAGGACAATAATTTGAGAAGAGTAGAGAGAACTCCTCTCCCATCAGATGAGGAGTATTTGGATTAAAAGCAGTAGAGTGCAAAGGCTAGATCTTTTGCTCCATAAGAACACAAGGGAGCAAGTCCTTTAGTAACTTAGTGCTCTTCCACCTCCATGACCACATTCACAATCCCCTTGGAAGCAGAAGCTAAAGATGCTGGCTCCATAAAAGGAGAAAATTCCTAACATTCCAACTTCTCCCACCATGGAATGTTGACCTTCAATAGTCATGGCTTCTTCACTAGATAGAAATTATTAAGCATAGACTTGATGACCACTTGCTAAATGTGTTATGTGGATTCTGTCAGATAAGAATTGTACTAGAAGGCTTCTGAAGTCCATCCCAAAATAAAGATTCTATGAGTCTTGCCTTCAGCATTCCAGGTAAATCAGAGGAAGTCAATAAATAGCACTGTGCCTTGATTTCCTCATCTGAAAAGTAAAGATAAAAATACTTGTTTTACCAACTTAACAGATTTGTAGTAAAGAAAATTTCTTTAATAAAAAGAAAGATTTTCTATAAGAAAAAAATCTTAAAGTGCTATACTGGAAATTATAATTGTTACAAAACCAGAGTAGTTGTATGATAACAAAGGGAGTCCAGCACAGACCTAGTCTAGAGTGAAAGGTGTTCTAAATCTGTTTAAAGGTATTAAGCTGGATATAGGACCATGCTAAAGTCAGGAAATTACACTTAGTAAACATCAACTACGTGCCTTGCCAAGCCTCACGTATTCCCATACACAATTCAAAAGAGCACCTCACAGAGTTATAGAGTGCACCAAGGGATCATCCAAGATTTGCTCAAAGATCTTCAAAGAGGGAAGATTCACTGTCTATCCTCTCCCATACACATGAGGAAACTATGGCTAAGAAGGGTTGGTCTAAGGTCACGCGATGGCAAAAATAAGACTCAAACTCAGGTCCTCAAATTCTACGTTTTGTCCACTTTGCATTGCTGCCTGCTCAAAAGAAAATATCATAGACCTTGAGAAAATAGATTTTGAGTTAGATAACCACAAATGTGATGTAGAGCTGCCATCTCATTTTATACATGAGGAAACAGGCCAAGAAAGGTAAAGTGACTTACACAATGCCATACAACTGCAATCACACACAAGGTCCTGACTCCAAACCAAGTTCTCTTTTCATGACACCAGGGCACCAGCTTCTTTTTCAACTGCATAAAAGGAGTAAATCTGCACATAAAATTGGTCATAAAAGTGGGAAAGCTTTAGAGCCTTCATATCATTCTTTGGCAGTAAACCTGAAAACTCAGTGATTTATTCACTTAAAGAGACTACTGTTCATTCCTAGATTGCTCTTCCTTCACTTAGGTGAAAACACCAGTGATTCCCCAGGTAACAGGACTTCCATATAATTCAGTCCCTCTTCCACCAAACTCTGCACAATCAACAGTTATTCCAGGGTAGTCCCAGTAAGTATAAGCCACTATCCTACAAGCAAAATTACCCCTACCTGTGACATCTACAAAAGTGTTTGGACTAGAAAGAAAATAGGATTTCTATGGCAGCACCAATCCAGTTTAGTTCCAGAGATTTGAAATAAATAACCTACCTCCAGCTCCCTCCATATGAACTACATTGTGTTTGAGCCTCCATAGGCAAAATTTTTGGAGAAAGGATTACTTTTTCCCCTGAGGAGAAGGAAATCATCTCTTTGAGAAGTTCCCAGTGAGTCAATCAGCATGTATTAAACGTCTACTATGTTCCAGGACTGCATTAAGCTCAGTGAATACAAATAAAAACAGAGATGGTCCCTAAACTCAAGGGGCTTATAATCTAATGAGAGAAGACAGCACACAAAAAGAAGCTGAAAAGTGGGGGTAATGGGGACACGATGGAGAAGTACAAATAAGTTCATAAGGCAGTATATCTGATAGGAAATAGGGAAAAGACTGCCCTGAGTGGCCCCCACCCCCAACCCATGAACCTGTCCTCCAAGCAGAGGGACTAAACAGAGGGACAGAGATGTGAATACTAGGCAGATTCACTCTTGGAGGATAATGAGATTTCCCAGTGATGAGTTTCCAAAGGCCTAATGGTAACATCTGAAGAAGTATCAAAGCAGAATAGCAGGTGGGAAATGGGGGGTGGGGGGGGATACTCTGCTGAGTCATTCATTCTTTTTTTCTGTTATATCTTGATTATCTTTTTTTGCCTTTTAAAATTTTATTTTCCCCATATAAATATATATTTTTTTTAATTTTGCAGTTACATTGAGAGATAATTTTCAACATTTGTTTTTATAAGATTTCTGGTTTCAAATTTTTCTCCATCCCTCCCCTCTCTCCCACCTCCCCAACACAGCAAGCAATCTGATAAAGGTTATATATGTACAATCACACTGAACTTATTTCTGTACTAGTCATGTACTAAGAGAATAATCAGAGCAAAAAGAAAAAACCTCAAAAAAGAAAAACAACAACAACCAAAAGCAGTAGAAATATATGGTTCAATGTGCATCCAGATTCAACAGTTTTTTGGGTGTTTTCTTTCTTTTTTTTTCTGGATTTGGAGAGCATTTTCCATCATGAGTCCTTTGGAACTGTCTTGGACCATTGTATTGCTGAGAAAAATCAAGTCTATCACAGTTGATCAACACACAGTCTTGTTGATACTGTATACAATGTTCTCCTGGTTCTGCTCATCTCACTCATCATCAGTTCATGCAGGTCCTACCAGGTTTCTCTGAAATCCACCTGCTCATCATTTCCTACAGCACAATAGTATTCCATTACATTTATATACCACAACTTGTTCAGCCATTCCCCAATTGATAGGCATCCCATCAATATCCAATTCCTTGCCACCACAAAAAGAAAAACTATAAATATTTTTGTACATGTTGATCCTTTTCCCTTTTTCATGATCACTTTGGGAAAAAGTCCTAATAGTGGTATTTCTGGGCCAAAGGGTATGTGAAGCTCTATAGCCCTTTGGGCATAGTTCCAAACTGCTCTCCAGAATGGTTGGATCAGTTCACAGCTCTACCAACAATGCATTAATGTACCAAATTTTCCACAGCTTCTCCAACATTTATTATTCCTTTTCTGTCATTTGAGCCCATCTGATAGGTATCAGGTGGTATCTCAGAGTTGTTTTAATTTGCCTCTGTCTAATCAATAGTGATTTGGAGCATTTTTTTTTTCATATTAGCCTTTAATATGTTTTGCTTTGTTTTGTTTTGGTGGGGCAATGAAGGTTAAGTGACTTGCCTAGGGTCACACCTAGTAAGTGTCAAGTATCTGAGGTCAGATTTGAACTCAGGTCTTCCTGAATCCAGGGCCTGTGCTTTATGCACTGTGCCACCCAGCTGCCCCTGTGAGCCATTCATTCTTCTTCTTTTTTTTCTTTTTTTTTTTTTTAGTGAGGCAATTGGGGTTAAGTGACTTGCCCAGGGTCACACACCTAGTAAGTGTTGTGTCTGAGACTAGATTTGAACTCAGGTCCTCCTGACTTCAGGGCCGGTGCTCTATCCAAAAGCCATTCATTCTTTTTGTTTTGTTTTTTTTAGTGAGGCAATTGGGGTTAAGTGACTTGCCCAGGGTCACACAGCTAGTAAGTGTTAAGTGTCTGAGGCCAGAATTGAACTCAGGTCCTTCTGAATCCAGAGCCGGTGCTCTATCCACTGAGCCACCTAGCTGCCCCAAGCCATTCATTCTTAATGGAGCAAAAGCTCATCCAAATGTGTTTAATGATTTTTGATAGACTTGAATTCTGGGTCTTTGCTGATCCTTATTCTGTTTGATCCAAGGCATCTTTATAATCAGGCAATATCTGAATTGGAAGGGTTTATACTGGGTACCTGGCGCAATCCTGACTGGAATCATGAATGTATTCTACATTACCAACAACAGTTAACCCATTCTTTGTTTGAACATCTCTAGTGGGATGTTTGAAGTACAAGCTTCCATGAAAGCCAGGGACCTTTTATGCACATTGTAGAGACCTAGCCCAAAATTACATGTTGTACCTTTCTGAGGGAATTTTGGATGGTGAATGAAAAGAATTTAAAAGTCATGACATGGAAGATATCCTCCTAAGATCGATACCAGAGTGTATAACTTCACTCAGAGTTCTGAGAAAGGAGCCACAAATTACAATTATGTTACTACCCAAACAGAGGTTACTCTATTGCTTTTTGAACCTCATGAATAAAAAGTAATTAAAAATATTTTAATGAGTCATCTGCAGTAAACACTGAATTACCTTTACCAAAGAGTTAATCACCAACTTCCTGATAAACATTCTGATTATGAGTCCCCCTATTCTTTTTTTTGGGGGGGGGGAGGGAATTGGGGTTAAGTGACTTGCCGAGGGTCACACAGCTAGTAAGTGTTAAGTGTTTGAGGCTGGATTTGAATTCAGGTCCTCCTGAATCCAGGGATGGTGTTCTATCCACTGCGCCACCTAGCTGCCCCATCCCCCTATTCTTTACTAGGCTTGTCCTTGGACAAAAGATGTGGTCAAAGCCTTTCAAGCATGATAGAAGCTGTTAGAATTTGTGCTCCCTTGATATAGTCTTCTAGAACCCAAGATTACCTGTGTGTCACGATGAGACATCAGAATATAAGACTATGATAATCTATGCTTAGGAATTTTGAAATACAAGAGTCTTAGAACTGTTAAAGGTGGTCACTACCCAAAATAAAAATTAAAAAAATGAGTGGATCATACTGTCTATGAGAAGGCTACAAAACATTACCAATGGGGGGGGGGGAGAAACAAAGAAAAGTAGTATAAAGGATTTTATCAGAGAGAAGCATGAGTGGAGAAAAACATATGGCTGTGACCATATCAAGTAAATTATTTTTCAGGGATTGTAGATTGTTGACTGGAAGAGAACATGACAGAAATATGAATCTTCACTACCAAGATAGGGTTTTCACTTCCCTCTTTCTAAGTTAAAGTGTTGGAAGTAAATACTGAGAGACATCAAATCTGTTCCTACTTTCTTCTTATTTAATAATAATCATATATATATATATATATATACGTACATATATATATATATATATATATATTTCTCTTCACATTTATTCTGTATTTATTTCTTATATTCCCTTGTCTCCACCATTGGAATATAAACTCTTTGAAAATAGGTGCTGTCTCATTTACTGTTTGTGTGTTCCTAATACATAAGATTGGAAATAGCTGGATGGCACAGTGCATAGTGTACTGAGCCTGAAGTCAAGAATACTCATCTTTCTGAATACAAATTTGGCCTCAGACACTTATTAGGTGTGTGACCATGGGCAAGCCACTTAACCCCATTTGCTTCAGTTTCCTCATCTGTAAAATGAGCTGGAAAAGGAAATGGTAAACCACTTCAGTATTTGTCAAGAAAATGGCAATTGGGGCCAGCTAGGTGGCTCAGTGGATAAAGCACTGGCCCTGGATTCAGGAGAACCCGAGTTAAAATCTGGTCTCAGACATTTGACACTTACTAGCTGTGTGACCCTGGGCAAGTCCCTTAACCCTCATTGTCCTGAAAAATAAAAGAAAAAAAGATTAAAAATAAAATTTAAAAAGCTAACAGCAATTGGGGTCACAAAGAGTCAGGAATAACTAGAAATGACTGAACAACAACAAAAATGCATAAGATAGAGCCTAACATTTAGTAGGAAATTAATACATGCTTATTGACCAATTAATTTATTGAGTTTTACTCTATCCACAGAGGCTTAGAGGCACCCTATCAATAATCTATATGGGCTGGTCCAGGAAAAAAAATGGAATAAATGGAGTCAGAAGGAAAATAGAAAGAGGGTTACATTTAGGAGAGGAGAATTATAGATTTCGAACCAGCTTTGAGTTCAAACATTCCCTCAGCTCTGAATTAATACAATTCTGACATTGTTCTGCCTGTATCTCTCCATCTTTTCCACAAGAATAAGATGAAAGTCCTTTGCACACAGGTGAACAATATCTGTAGCATGCCTCTGATGTCCCAGGTTAATAACCATCAAAAAAATGAGGTTAGTCCAACTTGACATGTACTTGGTAAAACCACATGTAATTTTTGTGATCATTGCTTCCTTTTCCATATACCAATTAGCCAACTATGAAATGAATCATCTTAATTTTTTCCAGGTTTTAAAGTCAGACTTACTGGCCCATAATTATTTTATCTTATTTCTTTCTTTTTTCATTCTTTTTAAAAAAATTTCCAATTGGAATGTAGGCTTTCATGCAGTCCTGACATGTGCCTCTCTCATTAATTGCCATGGTTTAAATATCAGTTAAATGTTTATTGAACTTGGACCATGTCTCAGGCATTGTGTGAAGCGCTGGTGATACAAAGAAAGGCAAAAGCCAGACCCTACCCTAGAGAGTTTAATGGATAAAATCACTGACAGTGAGTGCTTCCCAAAGTGCCCCAGTCAGTTCTTTTAATCAATTAATCAGTCAATCAATTCATATTTATTAATCACCTAAAATGTTTCAGGCACTACAGATCTATTCATTTAGTCCAAGTAACTTGAATTCATGAATTGCATCTGGGTGATCTCTTAGTGTCTCCTACTTATATTTATATTACCTCCCTTTTAGTCAGTTTTCTTCTCTTATCAGTCTCTCTAGCATAGAAAACAAATGCAAAGTAAAAATTATAGAGTTTTTCTTTCTTTTGTCATTTGTCATCATCACATCCACCCCAAATAGTGGTCCTACCCTATCTCTGTGTCTCCTCTTTATTTTCTAAGAAAGCAAGTCTTTGTTGTCCATAGATCTCCTCACCAACTTCAATTCATTCTTTATTTTAGAATGCCTGACACAATTATTATAGACTGTGGCATAAATTTGTCTTCATTCTCTGCTACCTGACCTAGTGTCCATGTTCTGAACAAGTTTTATTTAATGCTATGTAATGTATTGGTCTGTTCATATCAATTCCTTACCCCTTTCTCTTTTTTTTTCTTTTTTCTTTCTCTTTCTCTTTCCTTTTGTTTTTGTTTTTGCAGGGCATTGAGGGTTAAGTGACTTGCCCCTAGTAAGTATTAAGTGTTTGAGGCCAGATTTGGACTCTGGTCCTCCTGAATCCAAGGCCAGTGCTTTATCCACCGCACCACCTAGTTACCCCCTCCTTACCCCTTTCTTCATCAGAATTTTTTTCTCTTTGTATCCTCACAATTTCACTCGTGAAAATTTTCCATTTCTCCAGAGTTAACTTTCCCTATAAAATCTTAGTGCATAGGATCCTATCTGTCCTTCCTGTGAATTCTATGAAATATCCATGTCCTCAAATGAACATATATATCAGACTCAGCCCAGCTTTCCTTAACTCTAAGATGTATTGCTAATTTCTCTCCAAGGTTCCCATCAACATCCAGTTCCTCTATGTTGGTGAAAAACATATCCAGAATATTTCCCTTTGATACTTTCTTCTACTTTTGAAGAATTAAATTAAAACCTGGAAAAGTCAAGCAGTTATCTCCCCTTGTTTTTTGGCAGAAAAAATGCTCAACAGATTTCTGTATAATGGAAGATGTCTGTCACCACAACATTATGACTTTCTGCTAAATTTGTGAACTGATCCCTAATCTCCTGATCTATTTCCTTAATAGGTCCAGGTGGTCTGTAGCAAAGTCCAATTCCAAACACCTCTGTTTCTTTGTGTAAAGATCAGTGGATCTTCATACAAATGCTATCCAACTACACTTCTCCACCACTCCTGAACCTTTAGTTCCTGAATTCCCTCACAATATTATCCATCTCTTTTTACATACATACATACATACATACATACATACTTACAGTATACCTATCCAGAATCATAATCTTTTCATAGGCCACATAGCCCCAACTTTAATAGTATACATAAATTCCAATTTGTTTTCTTAGTTCTATCATTAACTTTATTTCTCATCTTATACTTAGTGAATTTCTGTTTATCTCTGAAACAATTTCATTGTTCACTCCCTTTTTTAGTTTGTTTGTTTTTTTCTGGTTTGAGCTTTTGCACATTTCAACTTGTGTTCTCCCACTTATCCTGTGGCTGCTTTATGCTATCTGGTTTGATGGATATATGTAACCAGTTTCCTTCCTTCCACTTGTTTTACATTTTAAAGCCCTTTTGAGGGCAGCTAGGTGGCGCAGTGGATAGAGCACTGGCCCTGGAGTCAGGAGTACCTGAGTTCAAATCCGGCCTCAGAGGCTTGACACTTACTTGCTGTGTGACCCTGGGCAAGTCACTTAACCCCAATTGCCTCACCAAAAATAAATAAACAAATAAATAAATAAAGCCCTTTTGATTTTGATAAGACTCACAAGTACTAAAAATCTTCTTGGGTACCTTCTGTCCAAGAAATTGAAATTATCAGGACATATTAGAAACTACAAGAAGTTCTTAGAGCTTTGTCTATACCAAGATGAGGCGCCTGATCAGAACTTCACTGAAGGAACTCAACTATTCATTCAACATGAACTTATCCAGCTCATCCCAATGTCTGGTCTCCTAGAGTAGGATAGATCCATATGTAGAGAGAAGGGAGTTGTAGAGATCACAACATATCCCAGAAGAAAAGCTACTGGACCTTTCGTCAGAAGATCTGCTTGATAATTAAAGCCACTCGCTGACTCACCCGTAAGATTACCTCGCTGAGGCCTTTTCCAGCTCTAAATCCTAGAGTTCTAAGAGAAGGAATTGATTCAACAGAATAGTTTAAAGTGAAAGTTACAAAATTATGACTAAATTTGACTCCAAAGAATAGAGATGAGAAGGCACTTTGCATTTTCATTGCAGAGCTAATAATCTATGTCTATGGGACACTGCGTTTACAATCATATATTGTCAATGTTTTGTTAGGTGTACCTAAGTGGTCTTTTTTCTCTCATTTTAGTTTTTGTTTATGGGATTGCTTTCTGAGGGGCAGAGATGGAAGAGGTGTTTTGAGAGAGGTAGGCAATGTAACAACTAAAGGTATGAATAAGGGCTTATTTTAAAATTTAAGAAAAATGAAATTAAATGCTTTCTGTAAAAGGACTATGAACCCTAGGATCTCACAAGAGATTTAATAAACTTGTTCCCATTGTCCAAATAGCCTTTTGGTAGTTGCTGCTAACTCCTTCCTCTCTGGTATTCTGAACCCTGCAATTAACCCCAAGTGTGCTATAGAGTACAAAGCATAATTTGTGGATTTTCAAAAAAAACGTTATGATTTGGTTGACTTCTCCTTACTAGTTTTTTGTTTTTGCTTTTGTTTTACTCTTTGTCAAACCATTAAAACTCAGGGACTTTCTCCTCTCTGTGCAACAGTCTCTGCTCTGAATCTTGCAATATAACAAAAGAGCCCTGAACTTCCACAAGATGTCTTAAATTTGTGTGGCCCTATAAAAAATCATTTGATTTAGTTAAGCCTCAGGTCCTTCCTCCATAAAATGGGAATAATTTGCACATAGTAGGTGCTTAATAAATGTTCTGGGGATTTGGGGCTCCTCCATATTCATACCCTGTACTTTATTTGCTCACCATGACCTTCATGATTGAAATGCTAATCTCCACTTCAGTTGTTCATCTCCTAGTCAGTGGTGGAATTCTAGATAAAGTACTACCTTCTAAAATATGCTTTCATCCTCACCAAGGTACATATTAATCCTGGGACAATGGCATACATGTTCCAGAACCATATCTGAGAACTCCATATTCCGTCCTTATCTCTCCTTGCACAGAACCTTATTACCTTGTACTTAGCAATGACTTGTGATCCAGATGAACTTTAATTTTTTTATTTTTGTATATGTATATGTATATATGTATATATATGTGTGTGTGTGTGCACATGTGCATATGCATATGTACATGTTTGTGTGTGCATGTGTACAAATATACACATGCATAAATATAAACTCCCACCATATATATATGTGTGTGTGTGTGTATGTGTATATATATATATATATATACACATACATACACACACACATATATACACACAGATAGATGGATGGAGATACATATATATATGCATATGTGTATATATACACATATCTATCTATATATACACACATATGTGTATGTATTCACACACAGATATAGATATGGATATGGATATGGATATAGATATGAATATAGATGTGTATATAGGTATAGGTAGGTATAGATGATATAGAGATAGATCTAAATTTATAGATAGATAGATCTAGATATATATATATATATGTGTATATATATATATGTCTTATAATTTTATGGTACAAGTTAGACAAAGATTTATTGTCATTACAAGTCATAGTGGGGTAGAGCCAATTGACTCTGCTGAAAGAGTATACAAACCAAATGAAGGCAGGACATAAAAAATGTGTATGTGTGTGTGATCTCATACTTGTCAGACATTCTGAAGGCATTATTATTTCTTGGTTGTACAACTTATTGCCCAATATGCACATAGGAGAAATCAATCAAGACTTTGAGTCACAAAGTGCCTAGGTTCATATCCCATCTTTAATATTTTCTAGTAATATGACCCTAGACAATTTCTCCAAATGTCTGTGTCCTTATCTGTAGAAGGAGGGTATTAAATACTATAATATCTAGCCCCACAGGTTGGTTGTGAGGATCAAACAAAACCACGTACATAAAGCATTTTGCAAACCTTAAAACACCATATAAATGTCAGATTTTTTTTTAAATCAAGCTTGTGATATCATTGTTATAGAAAATCCTGATGAAGAAACTCCTTCTAGTAATGCAGATCAGACCCTAACTGCAATGTATATTTCTAGAAAGTTATTCCTAGGGCACCAAAATGTTAAGTTGGGTCTTATGCTCAATATGTTTCTGATACTGGTTCTTTATTCATTACATCATACTACTTGCCATATAAATAGTAGTCAGTACTAATATTGTGAGAGACAAGACGATGTTGTGGCCTTGGAGTCAAGAAAAACTGGGTTCAAGTCCTGTGTCTGACATATACCATGGAAGGTGACACTGGGCAAGTAAGTCAACCTCATGTTACCCCATGCAAATTATTACGACTAAAAAAGATTTGAATTAAGGGAGAGAATTTCCACCTCAGAAATTCCGTAAAATAATAAAAACACTAATAAAATCCTTTTCACTATTCCTTATTGAATGAATAAATGGATAAGCCAATTTTCCAAGTTGAGTTTTTTTTTAATTTTAATATTATTTTGATACTGAGAAAGATCCAGTATCTCAACATTCCGAGTGTCTCCCCACAAGTATAGATTGTTTTTTTGTTTTTGTTTTTGTTTTTGTTTTTGTTTTTGTTTTGGGGGAGGGGGGGTTGCAGGGCAATGAGGGTTAAATGAGTTGCCCAGGGTCGCACAGCTAGTAAGTGTCAAGTGTCTGAGGCTGGATTCGAACTCAGGTCCTCCTGAATCCAGGGCCAGTGCTTTATCTGCTGTGCCACCTACCCACCCCACAAGTATAGATTGAAACTCATCCATGCCTTCTTACCCTGTAGCACACTTGTCCATGTGTTCTCATAAATCATCCACAGAGAATCTAATTATTTCTCTGGTTAACCCCATTTCTGTCTCCAGAGTTGTATATACAAAGAGAGAATTGCTAAGAATAATGCAGCTTTCCTAACATTAACTTAACTGTGGGCACTCAAGTGTGTGATCTCTGTCTTATGATTCCCTACAGGAGAAATGAACCCATACCTGTACTCCTCCAACCCTGAGTGGGTCCAACGCTTCCTACATACTCCTAATTAAATCAATATTTCCTGGTATGTGCTTTTCTATCATCCAAACCACTATCCATGGATGTATCCATTTTAGAGACTGGCAAAAAGCTGAGCTAGTGATTTTCTGAGCCCAGAAATTATTTGGCACTATTGGAGTTGTCTGTCACAATGATGAGGTGAGTCAGAAGGAGGAGAAGTCAAAATATTGTTGGCAGTAGAGAGATGAAGCTCACTAATGAGCTGTCTCAAACCACTTTGTCTCATGTCTATACTCCCCAACTGCAGGAAACACAAAGGAGCCTGTTCCATCAATAAATGGGGGGTGGTGGTGAATGAATTCTTTTAAATATTAAGTTCTGATCTATCCCATGAAATTTGTCTAAAATGTTTCTACATTAAGCATTTTCCAATTTATAACTTTTCTTGTTTAATATGACAGCTTAAAGAGAGGTACCTTTTTGTAGTGGACGCAGTAGGAACTGGAGTTGGGAAGAACAAGTTTGATTCTTACTGCTGACACTAGCTTAAGGACATGGGCAAATCCTTTAAAGTTTCTCAGCTTCTTCCCATCTAAAAGGGGACATGGGACACCAATATTTGCAGACCTTATCTTTTGAGGCTCAAATGAGATAATAGATATAAAGGGCTTTGAAAAACAAAATGCCATGCAAATATCAGCTTTTATTACATGCTATTATAAATATAATGCACAACAAGTTCCCATGAAGTTTTTGCCAGTAATAAATGCAAGCTTTTCCCCCCTTAGTCCTTCTATAACCTCATATAATCAGTTATCAAGATCTTCTATTCAAAGTATTAAAGGACACACTAATTTCATCATGATACCTTGGCAAGAGTCCAAGAATTGGAATCAATTTGAATCTCAGGTCAAATTCCATCTTTTCTACTTACTACCTGTGGGACCTTAGAAAAGTCACTTAACATTTCTGGGACTCACTTTTGCTCATCGCAATCAATGAGCATTTATTAAGTCAGGGCTTCCTAACATTTTTTTTTTCATGGACTGCTTTAGCAGTTTGGAGAAGCTTATAGACCATTTCTTAGAATAATGTTTTCAAAATGTATAAAATTTAATATAGATAACTACAAAGGAAATTAATTTTATTTAAACGAGGTTATAATAATGGTTAAAGACAAGAAAAAAAGGAATATTGCAAAACTTTGGCTAAGAACACAAGTTAAGCACTTACTCTGAACTAGAAACCGCTAAGTATTGAGAATACAAATAAAAAGGAAAAAATAGTCCCTGCCCTCAAGGATTTTACATTATAAATGGAGAGACATTGGATACACAAATTCTTAAGTGCAATATACATACAGAGTAAATGAAAAACAGTTAAAAGGAAAACACTAGCAGATAGGAGACCAGGAAAAAGGACTCATTAAAGTGATATTTGAGGTGAATCTTGAAGGAAGTAAGAGATTCAAAGAGGACGAAGATTGAACATGATAACATTTAAAATTGAGTTAGAGAACATCAAAATGTAAAGATTAAAGGATTACTTAAATTATTGAATTTTTTTCACATTCAATTGGTTTAAAAAATCCCATCTACTAATTACTGCAGATATTTGAAGCCAAGATCTCTGACTCCAAATCCAGCATGATTTCCACTAAACCATCATAACCTGATTCTACTACTCATGACTTAGGTAACATTGGCCCTGTCACTGGTCTCTCTGGAACTCCATTTTTCATCAATAAAAAGAAGTTGGATTACATGACTTCTTGGTCTAAATGTATGATACTATGATATTTAAGAGAAACATGAAACCAACTGCTGTCTGTTAGCAGATTTCTAAAGAACACCTCCACTGATGTCCTCACCTGAAGCTGTGTTATGCGGTTAACCATGAATTCTAGTAAACTAGGAGAATAGACTATGATGGAGGTCATCACAGTCACATCCACTTGGCCAAATTGGGCCCTACCATTTGTTTTTTATAGAGCCTGAGAGCTTAGGTAGGTAGATAGATCTATAAAGTATATGTGTATATATGCATATGTATATGTATGTATGTATACATAGATGTATATATGTATGTGTATATATATATATATATGTATATGTGTATGTGTATGTGTATGGTATTTTAAAATATTTTTAAAATAGGGTAGACAAGGGGCAGCTAAGTGGTGAAGTGGATAGAGCATTGGCCCTGGAGTCAGGAGGACCTCAGTTCAATTCCAGCCTCAGACACTTGACACCTACTAGCTGTATGACCCTGGACAAGTTACTTAACCCCAATTGCCTCACCAAAAAAAAAAAAAAAAAAAAGAGGGTGGACAGATTTGGTCTTCAGACCATATTTTGCCAACCCCTGACTATGCCGCCAGAGAATAAGCTGTGTCAAGTCCTACTAAAGTATATAAACATTGAGTATGGATGTGAGAATGATGAAGGGACAGCTTCTACATGTATATCAATAAGCTAGTCATGAGAAGATAGGTCAAGGTTATTTCTTTTTGGATACCTCTATTCATGGTTTTATCTACTAAGACAAAAAGAGACCATAATCTGTGTTGGAGGGAAAACTAACTGTCCTGTGAAGTCAAGAAATTTTAGAAGTCAAAATAATTTTTTTTGTGTTAAAAAGGTGATCCACAGTCTAGGAAGGAAATTGATCCACTGGTCAATTTCCAGAAGATAGTGATTAAGATGGTGAAGGATCTTAAGTTCCTGCCATAAGAAGATTAATTGATGGAAATTAGTATGGTTAGCCTTGAAAAGAGAAGATTCAGCGTGGATATTTATATATTTTCTGACATCAAGTGGTCAAGTGGAGGAAGTATTAATATTGTTCTTCTTGCCTCAAAGGCATAATCAGAACTGGGTGAAGTTGCAGAGACACATTTCTGCTAAATTTAAGGAAAACATTCTTAGAAACCCAAACTACCCCCAAGCGGAATGGGATGCTACAGAAAGTTCTAAGTTCCCCCTCACTAGAGATCTTCACACAAAAACTGGAAATCACCTTGTTGAGAATGTAATAAAGGTAATTTCTTCAAATGCTGATTGAATTTGATAACTTCTGTAGGCCCTTCTAGAGACTTCAATTCTAGATGACGCTGATATTTTCCTATTATTTTTCTGCATTAGTCCAATAAATATTGAATATTAGCTCCCTCATTTCTGTTTACTTTTCTTCTCACTTAAGCCATCCCCTCTTCAGAATGTTGTGTCTTTTCTCACTGTATTCTCTGACTATCTAATTTCAGTTACTAAGTCTCCTTCCTTGGTATAATATCATCCTTTCACTCTCTAAATGTGAGCATTTCCATCTCTTTTCTCTTTTCTCTCTGCATTCTCTCCCTGTTCCTATGTGTGCAGACCTCCCCACAATATTAGTGAATCTCAAGTCTCCTAAGCTCCAGCCCCCCATCTTTAACTGTCTATTGCATATCTCTATCTGCATATGATGAAAAAAATTTCAGACTCAATAAATCCCAAACTGAATGTGTCATAGACAATTCTGTACTTTCCTACTTCCTTACCTCACTTTTTCTGTCTTCCCATCATCTTTTAAATCCCTCAGTTTCTAAACATTGAAATGTTCCTTGCCTATTCCTTTTTCTTGACATTTCACTTCCATTTCAGCCCTAAGTGCTATCAATTCTATTTCCACATCATATTTAGGATACTATGATCATAGATTTTTGAGCTAGAAGGCATATTAGAAGTCATAAAGTACATCCCTCCACCATTTTATAGTTGAAGCAACTGAAGTTTAGGGATATTAAATAATTTGTCTGGGGGCATAGAGCTAGCATTTGAGGCTAGATTCAACCTCACTTCTTCCTGACTCCAATTCCAGTGCCCTACTCACTATACCAGAACTATTTTTCCTTTCTGTCTATACCCTGTACTCCGTTCACATGGCCATTATCATAGTTCAAGTATTCATCTCTCATCTGAACTAACATTAATCTCCCTACAACTAATTACTGATATATAAAATATCCTTCACAGAGTCACCAACTTGATCTTTTTAGTGTAGAGGTCAGAAAAATCACAGAATTTCATAGTCATTAGGGACTTCATCATTTATGTACTTGAACCTATAACCAAAAAAAAAAAAAATCCCTTCTATAGTTCACCTGATAAGTGGTTATCCAGGCTCCACTTGAACACCCCAATGAAAAGAAACTCACATGTTCACAAGGCAGACAATTCCACTTTTCAAAGAAGAAGAAGATTAAGGAGGAAATGAAGAGAGGAAGATTAAGAAGAAGGAGGAAACCATTTTTAAAAGTAGAGAAAAAGAAGGAAGAAAAAATGGTAGAGTCATCTACATGGCACAATGGAAAAAGCACTGAACTTAGAGTCAGTGCTGAGTTCAAATAATGCCTCAGAATTAGCAGACATATGAAATAATGCTAAAAAAAATCAATAAAAGAAATTCAATTAAAATTTTTTTTTCACCTCACAAACCCAGAAAATTGAGGAAAATGACAAAACATGAAAGTTTTGGTGATGTTGCAGGAAAACAGGTATACCAATACATTTTGGTGGAGCTATGAATTGGTCCAAGCATCTGGAAAACAATTTGAAATTTTGTTTAAACAGTGACTAAAATGTTCATAAATTTTCAGCCAGGATTCTTCTGCTAGGCTTTTGAAACTTGGAAGTCAAAGATAAAAGCAGTATCCCATAAGTGCCAAAATATTTATAAAACTTTTTGTAGTAGTAAATAGCTGGGGAAAGTAGACATATCAATAAAGGATCAGCTAAACAAATTCTCCTACTTCTAATTCCCTACCATTTTTTGTCTTTTATCATTGTCCATTTTTGCATGAAATGTTCCCTTGATATCTCAAATCTTTTGAAGAAATCTTTCAAATTATTATTTTTTTCTATTTCCTTTTATTACTTATTTAAGAGAACATTCTTTTCTCTTTTTGCTATTCTCTGTATTTCTGCATTCAGTTGAGTATATCTTTCCCTCTATCCTTTCATTTCACTTTCCATCTTTTGTCAGCTATTTATAAAACTCCATCAGATAGCCATTTTGCTTTCTAGCTCTCCTTTTGCTTTGGATTTTTTTTTTTGGTTGCTGCCCCCTGTACAATATCACAAAACTCTATCCATAGTTCTTCAGATACACTATCTACAAGATCTAATCTCTTAAACCTAAAATACCTCAAAACTAGCAAACTAAACCCATGAGAAATATTTGCTGCTGTCCTTTCTTTTTCAAAGTTTCACTCTTGGGAATGCCCCTCCTATTAGAATGAAATCCCCCTCGAGAATCTTAGTCTATGGGATTTTAGCTATCCATCCTTTAATATTTTTGAAATGTCAAGCTTTATTCTCCTTACCTATCACTGAATCTAAGGTGGAATAGTCACATTTCCTTCTCCTACTTAAAGTTCCTTCATTTCGGGGCCACTCACCAGTTCCTCCATGTTAGTGAGAATGAGACTTAGAATAGAATTTACTTTTTTGGGGAGGTGAGGGGGAAATGAGTGTTAAGTGAGTTGCCCAGGATCACACAGCTAGTAAGTGTTGTAAGATCTCATGGGCTTTTTGTCAACACCCACAGGTCTGAATCAGAGGAGAGTAATCTATACTGATTGAATTAAGTGATGGAGAGATTGACTTTGCTGATTAGCCTACTTAAAGTTAATTAAATTAAATTAAAACTACACCTGCCTGACTCCTAAGAGGGAGTGTCTTCAGAGGCTGTGGACTACATCAACAGGAGAACACCCTCAACCAATCAGCTTGAAAGACCTCCCCTTCCAGGGTAGGGAGACAGGAAGTAGGAAGAAGGAAGTGAGTCTGGCTTCCTGGCTTCCTGGCTTCCTGGCTTCCTGGCTTCCTGGCTTCCTGGCTTCCTGGCTGAGGCCCTTTTTGTTCTGGAACCTTGGGTTGGTGGTGGAGGGAAGGAAAAGAAGGAGTCCAGTCTGAACCCTACGGTAGAAAAGGTTTTCTTTCTCAATTTTCTGAACTCCATGTGTTCTCTCTTCACTAACCCCTAATATACTTTAATAAATTCTTAATACCTAAACTATTGGTGAAACTTCTAATTAGTAAGTAAAACCTAGCTGGTTTCTCTCTCACACTGGGGGCAGAAAAAGGCAACCACACATTAGTTTTTTTTTGTTGTTTTTTTGGGTTTTTTTTACTGAGGCAATTGGGGTTAAATGATTTACCCAGGGTCACACAGCTAGTAAGTGTTAAGTGTCTGAGGCCAGATTTGAACTCAGGCACTCCTGACTCCAGGGTCAGTGTTCTATCCACTGTGCTACCTAACTGCCCCCAATACACATTAGGTTTTAAATGTCACAGTGTCAAGTGTCTGAGGCCAGATTTGAACTCAGGTCTTCTTGAATCCAGGGCTGGTGCTTTATCCACTGTGCCACCTAGCTACCCCCAATAGAATTTCCTCTTGTTTGTTCCTCTTCCTTTAAAAGAATAAATAATTGAAGCAAATTAACTTGTTAGCTATCCTACTTTTTTGTGGGGCAATGAGGGTTAAGTGACTTGCCCAGGGTCACACAGCAAGTGTCAAGTGTCTGAGGCTGGATTTGGACTCAGGTCCACCTGAATCAAAGGCTGGTGCTTTATCCGCTGTGCCACCTTGCCACCCCGCTGTCCTACTTGGTAGAGGAAGAACTCTCTGCAGGTGGTTCTCAAAGTGTGGCCTGGAGTTTGGTTTCTGGGAGATTTCCATGACCTTTCCAGGGGTTCTATGAAGTCAAAATTAACTCAAAATAATACTAGTATATTTTAATTTCTAACATAGTAAATATTAGTAGTTATGACCCAAATAAAAGCTCTTTGGGGTTTTCAATAATTTTTAAGATTCTAAAGAAGTCTTGAAACCAAAAAGATTGAGAGCTTCTGGTGAAGATAATTGAAGTTCCCGTCTTTGTTTTTATGGTTGGCTGGTACTGATTCCTTAATTCCTCATTTATTTCTCCTTTCAGTCCAGTTGGTCTCTAGTATACTGCAATGACAGAACATGCCAATCCATGTCTAGAAAAATAATTCCACTTACAGCACACAATAAATGGGTATCAACTCTCTACTTATAGGCCTTTGGGAATACACTGCCTCTATAGGCAGTCATTTCAATTATGCAACTGGCATTATATATTCTCAGATCCCTTTTGGGTTTGATGGTCCATACACTAAGGAATTTTTCAGTTTTAACATTATGTATTCTGTAGTATAAAGGCAAACTCAATATTTCCCCAGTGTCACTTTTTTTTTCTTTTGACACTGCCACCACCTTGGTAAAGACTCTTATTATGACATTCTTTGACCATTACAATAGACAGATGGTTAGATAGATGTTGATCTCCTGCCACAAGTCTCTACCAAATATAGTCTAGCATCCACCTAGCTGACCTTCGTACAGATTTAACCATGTGAATGCCATATTCAGTAAATTCCCGTGGCTCCTTATCACCTTCAGCAACAAATTTGAAAATCCTTTTGAGGGTGCAGAGGCAAGAAGGCAGAGGAGAGGCTGTGTCTCCCACAAGCTCCTAATAAACCCAATCAATCACTCCCAAATAATGCTATAAAAAACTCCAGAGCAACCTAACTCACATAAGAATAGAGTGAGACTGTTTTCCAATAAAAGAGAGAAACTGGGATCACCTGCTGATTGGACTGAGAGAGGAGCTCAGCATGTGGTGCAGACCCAGACAGGAACATACCACACCTCCTGTGTCTTAGAGTCTTCAGAGCCAATGGCTTCTTCTGAGGTTTGGCTCGCATACTGGTGAGGGGGTTTGGTGGTTGTCCAGGATGAAGTGGCTGCAGTCTCTGCTGGATTTGGGGCAAAGCACCCTAGTTCTGAACCCATGGGCCAAACAGAGTGGTGGTGACCTAATGGGGGAAGGGTACAGGCACACCAAGCTTCTGACCATAGAGAATCAGATTTCAATCAGACATCTGCTTCTGATTTGAGATGAGTAGGCAAAGAAAAAGGCAGATTATGGAAAACTTTTTTTTGGGGGGGGGCAAAGTAGACCAGAATACACCCTCAGAAAAAGATAATAACAAAGTCAAAGCTCCAACATCCAAAGCTTCCAAGAAAAATATGAATTGGTCTCAAGCCATGGAAACACTCAAAAGGGACTTTGAAGAGAAAGTAGAAGAGATAGAAGGAAGATTTAGAGAGATGGAGGAAAGAATGGAAAGAGAAATGAGAGCAATGCAGGAGAGTCATGAGAAAAAAGTCAATAGCTTGAAAAGCCAAATGAGAAAGGAGAAGAAAATAATTGCCTAAGAATGAGGATTGAATACATGGTAGCTAGTGACTTTATGAGAAACCAAGACACAATAAAGCAAATCCAGTTGAATAAAAGAATAGAGGGCAATATGAAATATCTCCTTGGAAAAACAGCTGACCTGCAAATTAGAGCCAGGAGAGATAATTTGAAAATCATTGGACTACCTAAAAACCATGAACAAAATAATAGTTTAGGCATCATCTTCGAAAAAATTATCAGGAAAAATTCCCCTGATATTTTAGAAGGAGAAGGTAAAATAGAAATTGAAAGAATCTACCAATCATCTCCTGAAAGAGATCCCAAAAGGAAAACTTCCAGGAATATTACAGCTAAATTCCAGAGATCCCAGGTCAAGGAGAAAATATTGCAAGCAGCTAGAAAAAAGGGAATTCAAATACTGTGGAGCTATAGTAAGGATAACACAAGATATAGCAGCATCTACATTAAATAACCAGAGGGCGTGGAATTTCATATTCCAGAGGGCAAAGGAAGTGGGACTACAGCCAAGAATCACAAACCCAGCAAAACTGAGTACAATCTTTCAGAGCCAAAAACAGGATTTCAATGAAAAAGAGGACTTTCAGGCATTTGTGATGAAAAGATGTGACCTGAATAGAAATTTTGACTTTCAAGTAGAAGACCCTGGAGAAGCATAAAAATGTAAACAGGAGAAAGAAATCATGAGGGATATTAAAAGATTAAACTGTTTACATTTGTCAGTGACTAAAAACCTCGGGCTCCCCGAACAGAGCCATCCCTCTCCCTCCATTTCAACTGCAGGAGCCTCTGAGACTGGCTAAGTGGCCTGGATGAAAATACCAGGCCCCAGGTGTGGCATGGCATGGCCCATGGAGACCCCCACGGAGCAGGGAGGCACACAGGAGGCCTGAGGGATGCTGGATCTTCCATTACCCAGCCCCCAGCTCCCAGAGCATGAGGTATGGGGCTCTGCTGGCCCTGACTGTGCCAGCAAATTAGCTTGGCATGGGTAGGCATAGTCAGCCTGAGTTTCAAGAGGACAGAGAAGGCTTATATAGGCTGGGGGTAGAGACATAGAGAGAGGAGAGCTAGAGAGAAGGTAGAGATGCTGGAAGGTTGGTCAGTGGGAGATGAAGCACAGGGGAGCTGGAGTGAAAGAGAAAAAGACTGAAAGGGAAGAATGAGAAAGGGGAGCACAGATGGCAGAAGGGCGACCACACCCACAGGCGAGAGAGACGTGGCTCAAGGGTTGTAAGCGCAGGCGGCAGGAGAGAAAGTTAAAAGAGAAAATGGAGAGTTGGTTGGCAGAAATTCATAGGTCGTATTTTACTTTTGTTATCCTTCTTTCTACGTTTAACTCTAAGTTTAGTCACCTAAATAAACCCATTTTGTTAAATTGTAAGAGGTTTCCTAATCTTTTCCATATAAGTCTGGGAGGAAGTAGGGTAAAGGGCAAGCCCTTGCAGGTTGGGTCCCTGTACAGGGCTTGGTGAACCTGGCGGAATTTTTAAACACCCAGGCAAGTAGGCAGCGAATAGTCAGCTATAGCTTTACCAGCTAAAAGCAGTCAGATAGCCAGCCAGGCGTTCACAGATTTAGGCCCCCAAGTAAATATATTTTTTACACATTCCTATATGGGAAGATAATAATTCTAATGCATAAGAACTTTCATGGTATTAGGGTAGCTGAAAGGAATACACATAGACAGAGGACGCAAGTCTGAACCGAATATGAAGGGAGGATATCTGTAAAGCATTTATTTTTGTTTATCCTTGTTTTTTGTGGGGCAGGCAGGGTGGGGTGGCTTATGTTCAGGGCTGTGTGATAATTGGAGTGATGCCACCTACTGGAGAGATACAGTAGGAAATCTCTACCATGAGAAGGCATCTAAGGGCTAGCCACGGGGCTTGGAAGGTCAGTTCCTTAGCATCAGGAAGTGATCTTTGCTCATGGGTACTGTCTATCAAAGGTACCAGCCAATTAGCTTGGAGCTGTGTGTGCGTGTGGATGGGATGTTCCCGGTTTCACAGGAGGCTTATGGGACCAAGAAGGGGCAAGACTCACTCTCTCTCACTCTTTCGCGAGGACCTCAGGGGGGAGTGGAGCTAGAGATGCTGGTTCCCTGAGATAGACAGATCAATCTAGGCCTCTTTCTCTCTCTCTTCACCAAATTCTTATGCTCCTTAATAAATGCTTAAAAAGTCTAAACTCTTGGGGGCAGCTATGTGGTGCAGAGGATAAAGCACCAGCCTTGAATTCAGGAGGACCTGAGTTCAAATCGGGCCTCAGACACTTGACATTTACTAGCTGTGTGACCCTGGGCAAGTCACTTAACCCCCATTGCTCAGCAAAAAAAAAAAAGTCTAAACTCTGGCTAAAGCTTCTAATTTATTGGTGGTCATTCATTAGATTTTTGGACAGTATAGCTAGAATCCTAGCTACAGCTGGATAGCTGGATATGGGCTCAGGGCCTCTTGGGTCCAAGGCTGGTGCTTTGTCCACTGTATCACCTTGCTGATCCATGATGATATCTTCAAAATAAAGTTAAGTGGTAAGGGGAATATACTGGAAGAAAGGGAAAGGGATATTTGGACTGGGGAAAAGTAGCTCACATAAAAGAAAGAAGAAAAACCTTATGGAGTGGAGGGGATGATGGGGAAGGAGTGGGAGAGTGAGTGAACCTTACTCTCATCAGAATTGCCTCAGAGAGGGAATAACATACA
This sequence comes from Dromiciops gliroides, assembly GCF_019393635.1. NCBI lineage: Eukaryota > Metazoa > Chordata > Mammalia > Microbiotheria > Microbiotheriidae > Dromiciops > Dromiciops gliroides. Next base: position 689,126,047 of record NC_057862.1, read on the forward strand.
CACTCAAGTGGGTATAGTAATATATTGTGCCCTGAGGGAAAGTAGGGGGGAAAGGAGATGGGGGAAGGTGAAGGAAGGTAGGGCAGATTGGGGGAGCGGGCAGTAAAAAGTAAAACACTTTCGAGGAGGAATAGGGTGAAGGAAGATAGAAAATAGAGTAAATATCAAGGAGAAAAATAAGATGGAGGGTAATACACTTAGCTATAGTAACTGTGAAAGAAAGTATGAGCAAGATGATATCAGAAGATTTTATGAAAAATGCAAACCATCAACGGAGGAAGAACTGATGGTATCTGAATATGGACTGAAGTATAATTTTATTTGTTAGCTCCTCTTTCTTTCTTTTTTGGGGGGGGTTAAGTGACTTGCCCGGGGTCACACAGCTAGTAAGTGTTAAGTGTCTGAGGCTGGATCCGAACTCAGGTACTCCTGACTCCAGGGTCAGTGCTCTATCCACTTCGCCATCTAGCTGCCCCAGATCCTCTTTCTAAAGTTATTTTGTCTATTTTCTTTCACAACCTGACTAATGAGATGATGTTTTGCATAACTGCACATGTATGACTTATATTGAATTGCTGGAATTCATAGGGAGGGACAAGGAGAGAGAGAGGGAGGAAGAACATTTAGAACCCAAAGTTTAAAAAAAATCAATGTGAAAAGTAATGATGAGCAGAAGGAGTTCAGAGAAACCTGGAAGGACTCTCATAAACTGATTCTGAGTGAGAGGAGCAGAACCAGGGGAACAGTGTACACAGTAACAGCAACATTGTGTGATGAACAATGGTGATAGACTTAGCTCTTTTTAACAATGCAATATTCCAAAAAAATTTCAAAGAACTTCATCCAGAAAAAAGAACTGTGGTTTAAGAATGCAGATTGAGCCATACTGTTTCTGCTTTTGGTCTGTTTTTTTTTTCCTTCTTTTTTGAAGTTTTTCCCTTTTGCTCTGATTCTCCTTTCATAATATGATTAATGCAGAAATATGTTTAATGTGATTGCAAATATATAAACTATATTAGATTGCAGGGGTGTGAGAAACACTTGGAAATAAAAATTCTATGAAAACAAATGTTGAAAACTATTCTTATATGTAACTGGAAAATAATAAATTACTGAAATATAGAGAAAAATATATGAGGAGGGCAGCTAGGTGGCACAGTGGATAAAGCTCCAGCCCTGGGAGTTCTGAGTTCAAATATGGCCTCAAACACTTGACACTTACTAGCTGTGTGACTCTGGGCAAGTCACTTAACTTTCACTGCCCCACACACAAAAAGTAGACCAGGCATAATGCAATACCAATTTTGCCTCCCCCAAATCTTAGACTTCCAAATTCTTTCCTTCATGTTGACTGTCAAAACAAAAGTTCCCTTATTATGTTTCACTTGGAAAGTAGGCAAAACCTCATGCCTATTCTGTCTGTATTTAGTCTTTTTCTTTCCATCCTCCTTGTATATTTATGACATACTGCTGATTACCTTAAAGATTAATTCTCAGGATAATTTTTCCTTTGCAGAAAGGTCTTCAATTTTCTGATCACTTATAAAATAAAGACTATTTTTTTTCTCTCTCAAAAAAAATAAAAATCAGTTTGACTTTCAAAGTCCTTCATAAGGTGGTTCCATCTTACCCTTCCAGTCTTCTTATATTTTTCTCCTCTTCTTCAATCCAGTGAAACTGGCCATGATGTTCCTCAAACAAGACACTCCATTCCCTTACAGTAGACTCACTGGATATTCCCCATGCCTGCAACTCTCTCCTTTCTCATCTCTACCCCCTGGCTTCCCTAACTTCCTTCAAGTTGCCATAAAAAAGATCTTTCTTAATGCTAGTGCCTTCCTTCTGTTAATAATCTCCCATTTATCATGTGTGTATATGTGTGTGTATCTTATTTGTGTATATTTGTTCTCATGCCATAACCCCATTAAGGGGCTGTTGTCATTTTCTTTTCTTTGTATGTCCAGTACCAGTACTTAGTAAGTGCTTAATAAATGTTTATTGACTAACCTTGAAACTGATAATTCATACTCTAAAGTTTCTCCTGGCAGTGATGTTCTATGCTCTAACATTCCTTCCACCTCTAACATCTGACATTTTATATCTCTGACATTCTTTGCTTTTTGTTCTATTAAATCCAAGTTACTCACCATGTTTCTTCCCCCAGTGATCTGGGAGGCCCAGGGTAAAGACACAGCAGAATGTTAAATAAAAATAAAGACGAAGACAAATTCAATGAATGGAGACAATCCAGCCCTATTCAATGTTCCTCTCAAAATCAATGCCTGGAAAATAGTTTATTTAAACTCAAGAGCTTAATTCTGTCCAGTACTTTGGATCTTTGTGTTGTTTCTGTTGTGACTTCTTATATTTGCATTTTTATTAAAACCTTATCAGTACTAATGCTTCTGTTTCTCAAGGTACAAGCCTTTGAGTGTGGAAATGAGAAGAAATAGAGCAATTATTTCAGAGAGGGAGAGGGGGGAGAGAAAAGGCATAGAGAATCATGACCTTCTATGGGCAGTATTTACTAAGTCCCCATCATACGACTCTTCTAACTTAACCCAGCAAGGACATTTTGAACTCTCTATTGAAAGTCCATCCCTCATCCATGAGGTCCTTTCAAGTAAAGAAAGCACAGCAAAGAAAAGATCCAGATGAAAGAAAACTAGTTTTTGAGTCAGAGGTCCTGGGGACGAATCCCAACTCTGCCATTTACTAGGTGTGACCTCCAGGCCTTCAGCAAGACATTGAACCTTTCTTGGCCTTCTCTGTAAAATGATGGAGTTTGATTAGGTGGTCTCTGAAGTGCATTCCACCTGTCAATCAATGACTCGTTGAGACTGCTTGAAAGCAAGAGAGGGCCTAGAGGATGTCAGTATGAAAATGGAATGGTTAAAAGAGAAAGTCAGACATTGGTCCCAGGCAGTATGGTAAGAAGTACAAACCTTTACCCCCATTTCAGACTTATGAAAACTGAGACACATTGGTGAAGGGACTGCCCATGGTCATACAACTAGTCAGTATCAGAAGCAGAACTTGAAAGTGGGATTCCACATCTACTTCTATGCAGGAACAAGCAGTGGATTATTTCGCGGTGGCCCATTCCAAATGGAGCATTTCGGCTAAGCCAGTTGACAAGTGAAAATTTATTTCACTGACAGACAAATGGGGTATTAGGAAGGAAACAAATTCCCCTGCACCATTTCCCTAGAGAGTGCCTCCTTCTGTTTCAAATCTTCACTTAATTAGTTTATTATTAAAATATGATCATTAGTACTAGTGAAAGAGTATTATCAAAGGGAAATCATAATGAGATCAGGAAATGAAACTGTGTTATTTCAGGACTGGGAAATGGCAATTTGAATGGAGCCTGATGTTGATGGACAGTGCCCTCCCCTGTACTTGGCTATGCATCATCAAAGTAGCTTTTACCCCAAATTCAATTACTCACAGGCCTTTGTTTGCCAAGGCAAATGGAAGAAAGGGAAATGGAGGGAAATTCAATTAAAAAATCTCTATTCAAGTGACCTCAGTTCAGGTGAGCTCAATAACTCCCCCACATGGACATTCTAAAGAGGGGTTGGCCACTGCAGGGAAACATTGGAGCCTGAGTTATCAAGGTTTTTAATGATTCAATTCACCTTTCTCATTCAAAATCCATCTCACTTCCTTTACTAATATTAGATGCATTATTTATGATGAAATGAGGAATTCTGCCCTTGCACTTCACTGAATCATCTTATCAACCAACCTTTATTAAACATCAGCTATATAACAGGTACTGTGCTTGGCTCAGGGAGTATGACAGACAGTCTCTGCCCTCAAGAATCTTACTGTATACTTTCACTAATCTCTCAGTCCTTCAGGGGAAAACAATTCAAACCTAAATTGAGATAGAGCCTAACCATGAGGGTGTCTGTTGGTTCAGAGATATGGTCCCTGTTGGGTTATGGGGGACTGAATTATGAGGTAGTTTTCTGGAATTTAATGGGGACAGAATACCTCGAGTTCATAGGGGATGTCTTTCGGAGAAACTGCTACAAGACAGGAGTTCATAACTTCTTGTGATTGTTGTGGTTGTTCACCACCACCACTACCACTGGACTTCCTTGGTAGTTTAGTGAGGACATGTCCCCAGAATGTTTCAGATGGAATTTAATAAGATACATAGGATTAAAAAAAGAAAACAATGTTAACAAAAAAGATGTAATTTTTCACTCATCCAAGTTCACCAAACCCAGGTTAAGAGCCTTACAAAAAGGAGGTTAATTGCTCCTTGGAAATGAACTGAGCAGCAAGCACATAATGAGAATCATATTTTCTGACTCAATTGAAAGGAGCTTGAAGGGAAAGGCTTGAGCCAGGGCCTCTGGGGGTTGGCTCTTGACCTTTCCTGCCCTCCTCCTTTTGCTTATCCATGTAGCAACATCAGTCTCAACAGACTCTTTGGCTTTCAGTTCTGGCTTATTCCTCTACTAAAACACAAGGCTTTGGGAAGTCTAGGAGGCTGGCCAGCTACCTTCCCTCTAGACAGAAATTTATATAAGATTATTCGTCTGATGATCAGAGAAGAGATTTTTAAAAAGACAACCTGGTTCCTCTGTCTGTCTGTCTCTCTCTGTCTCTTTGTGTCTCTTTCTATCTCTGTCTGTATCTTTCTCCATCTCTGTCTCTCTCTATCTGTGTCTTTCTGTCCCTCCATCTTTGCATATGTACCTCTATGTATCTCTATCTTTCCCCTTCTATGAATCTCTTTATCTCCCTATCTCTGTTTTCATCTATTTCTTTATCTGTCTCTCTGCTTCTCTGTCTCTCTTTGTGCCTGTCTCCCTGTCTCTTTCTGTTTATATCTGTCTCCCTTTCACCCTCCCTGCCTCTCTTCCAGGAATAAGGAGATAGAAGACCCTTTGGGTCCAGGACAGTTTCTGAATAATTATATTGCTTTTCTGTTTAGGAATATTGTTAAGGAATTTATTTTCTTTATATGGGAGCCTTTTAGGAGACTTATAAGCTCAATACTGATATAATCATTTGACCTGTAGTCAGTGGGGTGGGCATCTAGGTGATGCGATGGATGTATTATTATTATTAGTGTCGGGCCTGGAATCAATAAGATTCATCTTCATGAATTCAAATCTGGCCTCAGAGCCTGGGCCAGTCACTTAACCCTGTTTGCTTCAGTTTCCTTATCAGTAAAATGAGCTAGAGAAAGAAATAGCAAACGACTCCTATATCTTTGCCAAAAAAAAAAAAAAATGGAATCATGGAGAGTTAAACATGACTGAAACAACCAATCAACAACAAAATTCACTTATGGGGCAGCTAGATGTCCTAGTAGATAGAGCACAGGGCCTAGAGTCAGGAAGACAAGTTCAAATCTGGTCTTAGACACTTATTGTGTGACTCTGGGAAAATCACTTAACGCTGTGTGCCTCAGTTTCCTCATCTGTAAAATGAGCTAGAGAAGGAAATGGCAAACCATTCCATTATCTTTGACAAGAATACTCAAGAGGGTGTCATGAAGACTCAGACAGAATGGAAATGACTAAACAACAACATAGTCCATGTGTTGATAATTCCTAATAAATCTCTATTTTTCAAGCAATATTATATTTGTGGATTCAGATTTGTCAGCATTCTATGACAAGAAATATCTAATAGTACTGTCTTCCAAAAGTTTTGGAAAGCAAATAAGTTAGAGGAAGAGCAGTGTATTTTCCCCCAAATCCTGGAGGAATATTATTAATTATTTAGAGAATGTGAATAATATTACTAAAATACATAATAGATTCCTTGGGGAATTACTTTCAAATAAAGTTCTCATAAATCCTGTTCCTCCTCTTCTGTTCTTCACTTTTTAAAGGAAATATGCATTTTCCAAGTCAGCTAGGCTTGGAACCCCATGGTCAATCTTCAACACTTACTTCTGCCTCACTTAGCACATACAATCAATGGTTAGATCCCGGTGATTCTCCCTCCTCGTAATCTCTCAAAACCACATCCTCCTGTCCATTTGCATGACTACTAACCTCATTTATGACCTCATTATTTTCCATTTGTACTCATAATCAAAGAATGTGAGATTTGTAAGGGATTATTCGGTCATCTACTCTGACCCACAAGCGAAATTCCCACAGTAACACACCTTACAAGAAGTCATTCTTGTTACAGTCTCCTATCTTTTCTCCCTGCCTAATCATAGAATTTGAGAGGTGGAAGATACATCAACAGTCCATATAGTCAACCCATTCATGAAAGGAATCTTCATTATATCATACACAACAAATGGTCATCTAGTTTCTGCTTGAAGACTTCCATGTAAGAGGAGCTCACCACTTCTCCAGATAGCCAACAATCTAACCTTCCCATCGTTGTTAGTGTAACCTTTATGATACATATGGCTGACTTTTCTTACTCTTGTCATTAATTTTCATTGACAATTCAAATTCCTTTACCTGGAATTCAAAATTCTCCAGTATTTGCTGCAAGTTATCTTTCCAAACATTAGTCCCCCTCATGTAATATAGAATTTTTTCAAAACTGACTACTTCTTGTGAAGTACAACCTTTTGGTTCCATGACATATCTTTTTTTTTTTCCCACATAAACTTAACTAAACATAATGGGTGAGTGGCCAATGGGAACCAAGTCCTTAGAGCATGAACAGAAATGTCTTTACTAGTGTATTATAGATTATTATGTCTACCACTGATATAACACATGAGACTTGGTAAGTCTACTTTGGGGTACACATAACAAAATACTCTTCCCATTTCAGAATAGTTGAGACTATCCTCCATTTCCTTTTGACACAGTGATTTGAAAAGGCTTTTATTTAGTTGCTGAGCTAGAACTAAGTGTGCTCCTAGAGGGTTCAAGCTAATTATTTCTTTATCTTTTTTCTGGCAGCTTTTGAATGGGGAGGATTGCTTTGTGCTGCTGGAGAGGCAGGAGCAGACAACTCTATCTCCTATCCTACTACCATATGTCCATGAACACATCTTGTCTCTGCTTCTTTTTATTTTTTGTGTACATTCTTTTCTGAACCTAGATAAATGTATATCTTGAGCTGGGAATACCCAGATGACCAGTAGACCAGGAGATCCATTGAAGCTGAGAACCCAAAATATCGAGTTCCAAAGCTAGTGACAGTAATAATCAAGTCTGGAGAGAACCCAGTATCACTCTAAGTAGTAAGTTTGACCAAGACCAAGAGTGAGTTGACCCAAGAGTTAAGACAGTTGAGTAAGGAAATAATTCATCAACTGTGACACATAAGTTAATTTGGTGGGGACTCCAATGGAAAAAAAAAAAAAGGTCTCCCCAGCAAAGGATCCCCGGGACTAAGGGTTTCTCCAGCCACTTTACATTTAACCACACTATCCCTAGGACAAATTACCATCCCTTCAGCTAATGATCAAACCTCACAGATGGATGATATATGACAGCTTATTCAGTTATCTGGAGTTTTAGAAACTGATAAGAGCATGAAGTGTGAAGGACTTAGGAAAGGGATTGGACCCAGGTGGAAACAATATCTGCTTGAGGTTGTATGGTTGGTCCCTATGATGTTGTACTTTGGGATACAAAGAATACAGAAAAAACAAATTTGGTTTTGTGGTTCATTGTCAATTTGAGGCATATTGCAGTATCTTTGAGATTCTGAAGAGAAGTAAAGAGGAAGGGAATAAGCATTTATTTAGCACCTAGTGTGTGCCAGGTGCTGTAATAAGCACTTTACAAGTATTATCTCATTTGATCTTCACGACTCTGAGATAGGTGCTATTATTACCCCCATTTTACAGTTGAGGAAACTGAATCAGTGAGAGCTTAAGTGACTTGTCCAGGGTAGCACAAGTTGTAAGTATTTGTCTAAGGCTAGATCTGAACTCAGGTCTTCCCAACTCCAGGTCCAGCGGTTTATACACTGCAATAGTTAGCTGCCCAAAATAAATAATTTTGTAGGGAGTATGATAGCAAGAATTTTGTTCTTTTCATTTACATTGCTGTATTCATAATTTATATTATTTCCTAGATCCCTTTATATCTCTTTATATCAGTTCATCTACCTCTTCCTGTGCTTCTCTGTGTTCTTCTTGAAGTCAAGAATACTGGAATTCCAATCTGTTCTCAAATACTTCCTAAGTGTATGTACCTAGGCAAGTCACTTAAATTCTCTTGGTCCCAGATTCCTTGTCTGTAAAATGCTCATGGATTAAGCACTTACTATGTACAAGGCAGATAGTTAACTTGGTGGATAGAGCAGTGGGCCTGCAGTCAGGAAGATCTGAGTTTATATCTGTCCTCAGACACTGACAAGCTATGTGACCCAGTGCAAACCACTTAACTTCTATTTGCCATAATCCAATGGAAAAGGAAATGGAAAACCACTCCAGTGATTTTGCCAAGAAAACCCCATGGACAATATGATTCACAGGGTCACAAAGAACTGGATCAGACTGAACAGCAACAATGTACAAGACACTGTTCTAGGTTCTAGATGCTGAGGATATAAAGACAACAAAGGAATAGCCCTTGCCTTCAAGAAGTTTGCATTCTATCGTATGTGTGGAGAGGTATTGAATAAAACATATAAAAATACATAAAATTAAATATATAGAAAATTGTACAAAGTAGCTTCAAAAGGGAAAGAGTTCAAATGGAGTACACATGAAAAGTGTTGTGTAGGGGGCAGCTAGATGGCACAGTGGTTAAAGCACTGGCCCTGAATTCAGGAGTACCTGAGTTCAAATCCGGCTTCAGACACTTGACACTTACTAGCTGTGTGACCCTGGGCAAGTCACTTAACCCCCGTTGCCTGCCAAAAAACAAAAAAAAAGTGTTGTGTAGGAGATGGTACTGGGGCTTTTGATAGAAACTGAGGGTGCTACAAGGGATGGGTGGAAAAAATATATATTCTGGAAGCACTTTTGGCATTCCCCTGTCTCAGAATTACTGCCCCTGGAAAGGGGTGTGTGTGTGTGTGTGTGTGTGTGTGTGTGTGTGTGTGTATGTGTGTGTGTTGGACAGGAGAGGGCGGGGGAGGAAGTTGCATGTGTGTAACTACTACATTTCCCCAAATATCTTTTGGAATCAGCTGTTGGATTACAACTAGCAATGAATCAGCAGAGACAAGTTGATGTTATACTTCAATGATTGGTGGTTGTTTAATGCAACCCACAGACTCAACACTCACAGGTTCTTGCTTTCTCTGAGACTTGAGAAAGAGTCTTCATTGGCAATAAAACTGCAGAAGAGCACATAAGCCATATTGATCTCACACAAGCAATGGAAAAATAATCCAGGACCACTTAATATACCTGCATAGGGGTACTTGGTGATAGACTAGCAATAATGAAACCATAAATATTTAAGGGATCTGACATTTCTGTTCCTTCTATGAGAGAAGTGGCCAGATTTCTAAATAGGGAGCAGGTGTTTCATTTGCTATGTTTCATTGATTTTTAAAAATCTTCTCATTTAAAATTATTTGCCTGGTTGACGAACATGAAATCTAAGGAGTGTCGTCATTGGACATGGGTTATTGTTTGGCAGGCACTTCAGAATATGGATTCTCTCATATGCCAAGTTGGGAAAAGAAAGAGAAGCCAGTGACTGAAATACAAATGAGGATGTCAATATACTTCCATTCATCAGCATTCTCAAGGAATCAGTACAGTGGAGAGATGGAATACACATGGTGTCATACAAAGCACTAATCATGGATCCTGCTTATATAGCATTTAGAAGTTTCCAAAGCTCATTAAATATGTGTTTTCCTTTGATTCTCAAATTACTACTAAAAGAGAAGTATTATTGATGAAGACACGCATATTTACTAAGCTCTTGCTTTGTTCTGGGCAGTGTACTAGGCTCTGGATGGGGAGGGGAAGGGAGGAGGGAAGGGATACAGAGAAAATAGAAAAATAGTCTTTGTCTGCTTATATTCTATAGGTCAAGAAGGAAAACATGGGGGATCATGGGAGTAGGGTGAGAGAGATGGAGTTTTTCCACCCCTTAGCCAAGTTTATGTACTTTATAATGAGCCTGGAAAGGTCATTTGGAGCCAGATGGTAAAGAGTTTTAAATGTAACACGAAGTTTGGGTTTGATTCTTAGGGATAAGTAGGGAGCCACTGGGCCTTTTAGGTCAGAGCAATAATAGAGATCAACCCTGTGCTTATGTAAAAATGCTCTTTGACAGTTGTGTGAAAAGAAAGATTAGGTAAAGAGAAGATTCCATAATGGTAAATAGGGAAGAGCACTGGCTCTTTAGTCAGATGATTTGAACTTAAACCCTACTTCTGACACTTAACTACCTGTGTGACCCTGAAGCCTAACAGTTTGCTAGTCTGTACTCAGTTCTATATCTTTGATTCCCATTTTACAGGAAAAAAAAAACCTGTTTCCTAGAAGTAAGGTGAAGATCAGCCACACAGCTAAGTATCAGAGGTAGAATGTGAACCCAGGTTTTTCTGGCTCTAGCATAGCAGAAACTATGCCACACTGCCTCTCACTCAGAGAGTACTAGCTCTACACAGTCTTTTGCAAGTTTCATCCCCTCTCTTAGACTCAGTTTCCAGTAAATACTTCATAGGAACAAAATAGTCCTAACCCTTTAGCTTCCTCACGCATACAAGTAACAGAATCATAGAATTTGAAAATATCATGGGGTCTCAGTGGCCTCACAGTAAGCTTAAGAGGATATCAGCTCTACCTTCCCTAACCCATGAACTAGAGTAGGAATAAAGAAATTTGAATTGCCGAGCACATTCTTACTAATATTTACTACATATATCATCTTGAGCAAATTTTTTACATCTCTCAAACTCAGTTTCTTCATCTGGAAAATGGAATCCAAAAAGCTTACTTGGGAGAGGCTGCTGGGGCTCGAGATTTGCTTTCATCTTTCCTGGTACCCCTTTCTTGCTCTTTTTTTTTTAAATTCCTAGAAACTTCCAAGTTCTGTCCTCTATCACCTTCTCTTCCCCATATCCATCATTAGATGGTGTGATGAAATAATGAGATTTAGCAGATACTCAAAGACCCACCTGGAGATTAATCTAGACTGATTGAATCAAATGAGAGTGATTAACTGCTGATTAGCCTACTTCAAGTTAACTGGATTGTAATCACACCTTGAAAACACCTTCAGAACCAATGGATTTGGATGATGTCAACCAATCAGCTTGAAGCAGTGTGTAAGGACCACCTCTGTTCCAGATCTATAAAAAGCTTCCACAAACAGCTCACTAGTGAGTTCCTGATTAAAGCAGGCTTGTGGAGGAGGACTTCAGGAAGAACTCAACTAGGCTGGAACTCTAGGCTAGGTAGGACTTCTTTTTCTTAACTCCTTGTGAATACCTCTATGCTTTAATAAATGTTTAATGCCTAAAGACTGGTGCTGAAGCTTCTAATTTAAGTCAACCACAATTTAGATTTTAGACATCACAATGGTGTATCAGGGATGATAAAGCCTTAAGACACACCTGAGAGAGAGCCCACTCTTCCATGTAAAATCCATCACCTTTGCCTGACCCCTTAAGGGGCAGTTCTCTAGTGTGGAAGCTATGCAAGTCCAGTGACCGGCCAAAAACTAGAGAATAAGAGGATAGTTGGACAAGGTGGGAGCATCCAGGTGTGAGGATTCTCTGTAGGACTTCGGGGGTTCCCTCCTCTAGGCTCCCCTGCTACTCGATCTGTACATACTAATATGTGTATTTAGGGTTAGCACTCCCTAGCATTAGGACATACAAGCTTCCCTGGCAGAATGAAAGTTCCCCAAGATCAGTGAGTGAATCACTTTTTGCCAGTACCACACATTATATGGGTGCATTATATAAATGCACATTGATTCATGATTAAATCAGGTCTTTATAATTTTTGCCTACTGCTCCTACTTCTGCCCTCTGGGTCAAGAACAAGCCTAATCCCTCCCAGAGTCAGCTACGCGGATTCAAAGAACAGAGCAACAGGCCTGAAATGAGTAAGCTCTAAGTTCCAATCCTGCCTAAGACACTTCCTACCTGGGTGACCCTGAGAAAGTCATTTGACCTCTGTTTGTCTGTTTCCTCAACTATAAAATGAGGAAAATAATAGCACCTACCTCCCAAGGTTGTTTCAAGGATGAAGTGGGGTAAAGTTCTTAGCACAATTCCTGGCACATGGTAGATGCGAAATCATGCTTGTTCCCTTCCTTCCTCCCTCTCCTGAAAGTCTTTCAAAGCAAGAAAACAGGTATTTTCTCTTTCCCTGCGTATTTTCTTTAGACTAACCACCCCCAGCTCCTTCAACCCATCCTCATCCAGCACGGACTGATGGACGTTAATTATCATGTTGCCTTTTTCTCAATGATCTTTTCCTTCCAAAAATGTAGCTCCTCAAAGTGAATACAATGCTCTAGATGTGATCTGGGCAGTACACAATGCAGCAAGATTGGCCTTATTCTTGGCCACCAACTCCCTTAAAGTTACCTAAAATTAAATTATCATTCTTATTCTCATTAATGTTATCATCATCAGTATTTGTTGTTATTTCTATATCTAATAGTGTGTGTGTGTGTGTGTGTGTGTGTGTAAGGCAATTGAGGTTAAGTTACTTGCCCAGAGTCAAACAGCTAGTAAGTGTCAAGTGTCTGAGGCCACATTTGAACTCAGGTCCTCCTGAATCCAGGGCCAGTGCTCTATCCAAACCAAAACTAGCTGCCCCCTATATCTAATATTTCTATAGATTTTTAAGGTTTGTAAAATGCTTGACACATTATTCCATTGATCAAATTAGTTTTTTTTCACTGCCATGGATACTTTTGACTCCTAACGAGCTAGCAGTCCACTCAAACTCTGAATTATTTTCAAACTGTTGTCTTCACTATGTTGTACTTGTGAAAAGGGTTTTTTGAACCCAAGTGTCAGATTTCACACTGATTCCCAAATGATTTTCATCTCAGTGGACCCAGAGCAAAATATCCTACCCTATCAAGATATTTTTGAATTCTAAATTTATAATCCATTCTAGTGTTAGTTTTGTGTCATTTCCAGGTTCAGTAAGGATGCCTTCACCACTTTTATCAAAGTCACTGATAAAAATGTTAATTAGCACAAGAACAAGACACAGCTAGCAAGAGGCAGTGCCTGGATTCAAACTCGGTTCCTCTGACAAATAACACCATGCACCTTCCACTATTGATTTTGTACATTGTGTTTTTGTGGTGGTGGTGGTGGTGGTTGTGTGTGTGTGTGTGTGTGTGTGTGTTTGGGTTGGGGTTGGGGTTGGTTTCGGTGTTGGTTTCGGTGTTGGTTTCGGTGTTGGTGTTGGTTTCGGTGTTGCTGTTGGTTTCGGTGTTGCTGTTGGTTTGGGTTTGGTGTTGGTTTGGGTTTGGTGTTGGTTTGGGTGTTGGTGTTGGTTTGGGTGTTGGTGTTGGTTTGGGTGTTGGTGTTGGTTTGGGTGTTGGTGTTGGTTTGGGTGTTGCTGTTGGTTTGGGTTTGGTGTTGGTTTGGGTTTGGTGTTGGTTTGGGTTTGGTGTTGGTTTGGGTGTTGGTGTTGGTTTGGGTGTTGGTGTTGGTTTGGGTGTTGGTGTTGGTTTGGGTGTTGGTGTTGGTTTGGGTGTTGGTTTTGGGTTGGGTTGGGTTTGGGTTGGGTTTGGTTTGGGTTGGGTTTGGTTTGGGTTTGGTTTGGGTTTGGGTTTGGGTTGGTTTGGGTTTGGGTTTGGGTTTGGGTTTTGGTTTTTGCTTTGCTTAAAAGTTTCTACTCTGGGAAGGTAGAATAGTGGGAGAGAATGAAAGGGGGGTGCTATGAATCAGGAATAAATTTTGTTGTGCAGTTGGGTTCCGTCATGTGTGACTATGATAACATTTGGGATTTTCTTGTCAAAGATACAGGAACAGATGACAATTTCCTTCTCCAGCTCATTTTACAAATGAGGAAACTAAAAGAGAGTTAAGTGACTTTCCCAGAGTCACACAGCTAGAAAGTGTCTAAGACCATATTTGAACTCATGAAAATAAGTCTTTCTGATGCTAGGCCTGGTGCTCTATCCACCGAGCCACCTAGATGCCCAAGGAATAAATAAATTAATGTAATAATTGAATTAAAAAAATGTATTCTCATTATGTGCCAAGTATTGTACTAAGCATTGGGTATACTTTTTTTTTTTTAAATGAGACAATCCCTGCCCTCAAGCAGTTTACATATCATTTTAGGAGAATACTCAGATAATGGAGTCCTGAATAGAGAAGAAAGTTATAGTCTGAGAAATCACAAAGATGAGTGTAGTCAGGACAATCGATTAATGTTTCTTTTTCAGTAGTTCTGCTATTTTCATTTTGATTATAGTTCCCCGAGTAAGAAGTGAGAAAGTGGGACAGGTAGGCACACACATAAGGTAAGGCAAAAGGCCCATGAGGAGGAATTTTACCTGCTAAACTGAGGGAATTATTTCCTCCAAGGCCTGGTCTCTGCACTTCCAAATTAGAGGGCAAATGGATCCTTATATATTCACCATTAAGAACATCACCCGTGGGGCAGCTAGGTGGCGCAGTGGATAGAGCACCGGCCCTGGAGTCAGGAGGACCTGAGTTCAAATGCGGCCTCAGACACTTAACACTTACTAGCTGTGTGACCCTGGGCAAGTCACTTAACCCCAATTGCCTCACTAAAAAAAAAAAAAAAAAAAAAGAACATCACCCGTGAAGAAAAGTATTTCTGTCCTGAATTGTGACTTGCTCACTCATAAGAACCATATGGATGCAGCAGAAACCAATCCAGGTTTTGGCCCATTGCTCTTTTAATTGTAAAAACAAGTAATCAAAAAGAACATTTATTTTTTGAGTGCCTCAAAGGGTATTGTGGACCAGAAAAATGGAGAGGCAGGCTCTGTCCCCTTGGAATTTATACTATGGTCTCAGAAAAGCTACTGCTTGGATTTGTTTTCCAAATTTTTTACCCTAAGGCCCACGGCTCAAAGTCCTCTCCATAAAAAACACAGGGTCATTTAAAAAGATTTACTTCTCTGCCTTGAGTTGGCTGAGTCTTACTTATTTTTAAAGCTTTCTATAATTTCTTCTCTCATTTATGAATCTGGATAATAGGAAAAGGGAAGACAGATAACAGTATCTTTTTTAATCCCTAAAACTAGCATTCCTCCATGCCTGGACCTGAAAGAGAGGAGTTTCTAACATCACAGAGTGTCTTTGGGCTTATTCTATCATTTTGATTGAATAAAAATCGTGTTTGTCTGAAATATTAAAAATTGAAACCATTTTTCATCGCCTTGTAAATGTTCTTTGCCTCTCAGGAAAAATTTAGGATATTGACTTAAATTGAATTTAAGAAATTATGAGGTTTTTTTACCTGAAAAATGACCAAATAAAGATGTTATCTGGGCCATATTTCAAGGCTAGAAGCATGGGGCAGTTATGAGGCACTAGAATATGCCCATTAATATTGGCGTGGCATTTGGAGATCTCACAGAAATAGAAAGTATGCCCCCCCAATGCTTAGGTTCTCTTTATGAATATAAAAAGGATCATAAGTTCATAGCTAGGAAGTATTTCAGGAGCCATCTACTGTTATCCCCTTATTTTATAGATAAGACAACTGAGGCCCATGAATACTAAGTAATTGGTCCGAGGTTACACAGATAGTAAGTATTAGCAGTAGGATGTGAACCCAGGATTTTCTAATTCTAGAAGCAATGAGTAGACTTAACCCTAAGTTGCATGTTATTGAAACACTTTTTTTTTTCAGTGAGGCAATTGGGGTTAAGGGACTTACCCAGGGTCACACAGCTATGAAGTGTTAAGTGTCTGAGGTCGGATTTGAAATAGGGTACTCCTGAATCCAGGGCCAGTGCTTTATCCCACTGCACCATCTAGCTGCCCCCTATTGAAACACATTTAAACCTAAGTTTCATTTTATTGAAAGTTACCTCATACATGAGCCTTTACAAGTTCACATTATTTTCTAAAGTCAGAAATATTAGATCAATCAATCTTGATTAAGCTCCTACTACGTGCCAGACACTGTGCTAAGCACTAAAGACATATAAGGAGTCAAAAGAGAATCCTTGTCCTCAAGTAGCTTATTATCTAATGGGAGAAACAACATGCAAACAATCATATACAAAGCAAGTTATACTCAGGATAAATAGAAAGTGACTAGAATTAAGAGGAATTAGGGAAGGTTTCCAGTAGAAGGTAGGATTTCAGCTGGGACTTAAAGGAAGAAAGAAAAGCCATTGGGTAGAAGTGAGGAGGGAGAGCATTTCAGACATGAGGGACAACGAGAAAAAATGACTATAGCTGTGAGTTGGAATATATTCTTCATGGAACAGCCAGGAGGCCAGTGTCGCTAAATCAAAGAATAGAAGACTGAAGAGGTAAGAGGGCAGGGAGGTGGAGCAGTAGATAGTGTGGTAGGCCTGGAGTCAGGAAGTGCTTAGTTCAAGTCTGACCTCAGATACTTACTGTGTGACCCTAGGCAAGTCACTTAACCCTATTTGCCTCAGTTAGCCTATATGTAAAATTAGCTAGAGAAGGAAATGGCAAGTCGCTCCAGTATCTTTGTCAAGAAAACCCCAATTGGAGTCACAAAGAGTTGGGCAGGAATGAAATGCCTGAGCAAGGAGAAGTATGAAGGGATTTGAATGCCAAACAGAGAATTTTTTATTTGATCCTAGAGACAGAAGGTAGCCACTAGAATCTGTTGAGTGAGGGAGTGACATGGTCAGACCTATTTTCTAGGAAAATTGTTTCATTACCTGAATGGAAAATGAATTGGAGTGGATGGACTGGAGCATTGAGACAGGCAGTTCCAGCAGCAGGATATTGCAATAATCCAGTTGTGAGGGGATAAGGGCCTGCACCAGGGTGGTAGTACTGTCAGAGGAGAGAAGGGTTCTTATCCAAACCTATCCAAAGAAGCTTGAAATGGGGGATATGTTATGTCCATAAATCACTAGGAGAGCTCACTCTTAAGTCAAGTAAACAGGACATTGTATGGGATGTGAAATCCTGAAGGCCAGGGAAATTTTTTTTTTGCTCCATCACTCTTTCCAAGCATAATGATTTACACATAGTAGACACAATAAATGGCAGCTTAATCAAATTTTGTGGAATTGAATTGTTTCACATGTAGTATCAAATTAAACTTCTCTATGTGATAAACGGAGATAGAAGGATTCAATAGACAGTGCATCAGCTCCAGAGTTACAAAGCATCTGTAATAAGTCACAAAGGAGAAGGGATCCTGGTCACAGTTCCAATGGAAAGAATGAAAAATAGAAGAAAATGCAAAATGTTTTATTAAGAAAACAACTGACCCAGAAAATAGATTGAGAGATAATTCAATAATGGGACTACCTGAAGAGCATGATCAAAGGTTCCTGCCCTTAAGGAGGTTACATTCTAATGGGAGAAGATAATGCATAAAATGAACCAGAAAAGTTTGATGAAAAGGACAAAAAGGTACCCAGTAAGGAATACTGGGAGATCATGGAGGTAGGAGGGAGAGGGAGGGAGAGGGAGGGAAGGAGGGGGAAAAGGAGAAGGAGAGGTAGAGGGAGAATGGTAAGGTGAGGTGAGAAATGAGAGATGAGAGATGAAAGATCACTAGGCTAGGCACTCTCCTTAAAAGGAGATTCTGGAAAGAGCTGTTCAAACAAAGGTAAAGGCTTCAGCAGTGGTTCGTATTTCCAAGTTGAAGTAAGGCTTCAGGATGAAAAAACTGGCTTGAAAGAGGAAGTCCAGAGTGTAGCCTGGAAAAGAATGAGATTCTGTTCTAATTATTTGGAAATTTGCATTGCTCCCATTTCTGCCTCTGGAGCCAAGTAGAACAAACCTGACCTCTTTTATACAAAAAAGCCCTGAAAGTACTGGAATATAACATTGCCCTCACCAATTTTTGAGAACTTCTCACAGTTAAGCCTCTCTGACTCATTCAACCAGTTTCTATATGACATGACCTCAAAGCCTTTCTTCATCCCAGTTATTCACCTCTGGAGAATCTCCAACTTCTCACTGTGTTTCCTGCATAACAGAGCCCAGAAGAGAATTTATTCGACCACATGTGGTCTAATGAGGGCACAGGACAAATGATATTCTTATTGATGCAAATTCAATTCATGAAGCATTTATTAAGAATCTACAAAGTGAGTAGGGACTGGAAACACAAAGATAAAAATAAAGCAGCCCCTATGCTCAAGGATCTTACAATCATTGAACAAATGATGACACATGACTTTGAATTACCATATAATGAAGATTTTATGGTGGTCTCATTCCATGGCTGCATTCATATTCTGGTGATCTGGGTTGGAAAGCCAATTAATCTACTACAAGAATCGATGGGATTGAAGAGACAGATGTTCTCTGCATTCATAGATGCCTCTAAAAGATGTAGTCTATATTTAAGAAAGAAATGAATTGTTGTTCATTAGATGGTGTATATTTTACAAACCAGACTGCTTCCTTCCAAACAACTTTATTTTGGTATGCAGCATATTTGCTTTCTTCAGCTCCTCCAAGCATTATGCCATTACAGCAAAGGTGTTGACATTAAAGTATCAAGCCTTCAAAAATCACTCTCTGGATCAAACATTTAGAACTTCCAGTTTGGTAACAATCTCAGTTACAGTCTTAATTGCATGAAATTAAGTAAGTCCTCTTTACTGTTGGTTGGGGTCATATCATCTATTTATTGTACCTGGAGTCAGAGAGGATGGGAAGGAAAAAGCACTAAACTTGCAACAAGAAGGCATGTGGCCAACATGAGAAATGTCTTCAAGTACATGAAGAGCAGTGAAAGGGAAAAGGGGTTGCATTTGGACAGATTGACCGCATAAAGTTGAACTAACAAATAAAAGTTTGAGATTTAAAAAAATAGGCTTAATGTAAGAACAATTTCTGTATTTCTTTTTATATTATAATTATTCAAAAAGGGAAGGAAGTGGTTCTAGGAGTGGTAGGCTATCCATCCCTGGAAGTCTTTCAACAAGGAATTAATGGCCAGGTATTGGAGATGTTATGGGAAGAATTTTTATCCAGGTATGGTTTGCAGTAGATGGTCACAGTGTTTTATATTAGCTCTAAAACTCTTTGATTCTGAATTACTTATTAACTCTGGGGTCTTGAGCCAAGTCATTTAACTCTTCAGGGCAAATTATTTCAATCATACCCATCCTAGGATCATAGCTTTAGGACTAGAAGGGATTTTAGAGCCCATTTTACAGAAAAGGAAATTGAATAAGGAAGGATAAGTGATTCTCCCAGGGTTATACAGCTATTGAATGTCAGAAATGGGGTTTAAATACAGAATTTCTTGACCCCAAATTCCTTAGTTTTTCAGTTATTTCATTCTTTCCCACATTTCCCTTGTAACTCACATCCTTCTCCCTTGTTAATTTCATCATAGAGGCTTCACCCAACATTCCGGGAGCCTACCACAGATACTATCCAAACATAATGAGGATACCAATGGAGCAAGACTGTCCTCTCTTGCTACATGACTAGCCCATCTTTTGGTCACATTGTTCTCCTTTACAGTTTTCATGTCACTTCTACATGATTCTTCATTTGCAATGTATTACAAACTTCTTACACCCACCTCAAAATAGAAAAAAACAGCACCAAAACCAAAAGAAATAGTATGGTTCATTCAGCATCTATACTCCACAGTTCTTTTTTTTTTTGGATTTGGAGATCCTCTTCTATCATGAGTTCCCTGGAACTCTTCTGTACCATTGCATTGGTGAGAAGAATATAGTCCATCACAGTAGATCAACACTCAATGTAGACCATACTGTGTACAGTGTTCTTCTGGTTCTGCTCATCTCACTCATCATCAGCCCACACAAGACCCTCCTGGTTTCTCTGAACTCCTCCTGCTCATCGTTTCTTACAGCACAATAGTATTCCATTGCATTCATATACCACAACTTGTCCAGCCATTCCCCAATTGATGGGCACCCCCTCAACTTCCAATTCCTTGCCACCATGTAAATAGCAGCTATAAATATTTTTGTACATGTGGGTCCCTGTCCCTTTTCCATGATTTCTTTGGGGAAAAGATCCAAAAGTGGTATTGCTGGGTCAAAGGGTATGCACAGCTTTATCGCCCTTTGGGCATAATTCCAAATTGTTCTCCAGAATGGTTGGATCAGTTCACAGCTCCACCAACAATGCATTAGTGTTCCAACTTTCCCACAGTTTCTCCAATATTTATTATTTTCCTTTTTTGTCATTTTAGCCAATCTGATAGGTGTCAGGTGGTACCTCAGAGTTGTTTTAATTTGCATCTCTCTAATCATTAGAGATTTAGAGCATTTTTTCATATGGGAATAGATAGCTTTGGTTTCTTCATCAGAAAACTGCCTGTTCATATCCTGTGACCATTTCTCGGGAATGACTTGGATTCTTATAAAGTTGATTTAGTTCCCTATATATTTTAGAGATGAGGCCTTTATCAGAAATACTGGCTATAAAAATTATTTCCCAGCTTTCTGCCTCCCTTCTAATTTTGCATGCATTGCTTCTGTTTGAACAAAATTTTTTTAATGTAATGTAATCAAAATTATCCATTTTGCATTTTATAATATACTCTATCTCTTGTTTGGTCATAAACTGTTTTCCTTTCCAAAGATCTGATAGACTATTCCTTTCTCTCCTAATTTACCTTTGGTATCACCTCATATGTCTAAATCATGTATCCATTTTGACCTTACTTTAGTATAAGGTGTAAGATGTAGGTCTATGCCTAATTTCTGCCATACTATCTTCCAGTTTTCCCAGCAGTTTTTGTCAAATGCTGAGTTCCTATCCCAGAAGCTAGAGTCTTTGGTTTTATCAAACACTACATTACCAGTGTCATTTACTACTGCATTTCCTGAGCCTAGCCAATTCCATTGATCTACTACTCTATTTTTTAGCCAGTACCAGATAGTTTTGATGACTGCCGCTTTATAGTAAAGCTCCAGGTTTGGTACCTCTAACCCACCTCCCTGTGAATATTTTTTCATTATTTCCCTGGATATTCTTGATTTTTTGTTTTTCCAGATGAATTTTGTTACTATTTTTTCTCTATAAAATAA
This sequence comes from Dromiciops gliroides, assembly GCF_019393635.1. Taxonomy (NCBI): domain Eukaryota; kingdom Metazoa; phylum Chordata; class Mammalia; order Microbiotheria; family Microbiotheriidae; genus Dromiciops; species Dromiciops gliroides. The sequence continues at coordinate 689,147,127 of NC_057862.1, forward strand.
TTCTTAGGTAGTCTGATTGGTATGGCACTGAATAAGTAAATTAAATTAGGCAGTATTGTCATTTTTACTATATTAGCTCTGCCTATCCATGAGCAATTTATATCTTTCCAACTATTTAGATCTGATTTGATTTGTGTGAAGAGTGTTTGGTAGTTGTGCTCATAGAGTTCCTGGGTTTGTCTTGGCAAGTAGACTCCCAAGGATTTTATATTATCTACCATTACTTTAAATGGAATTTCTCTTTCTATCTCTTGCTGCTGGACTTTGTTGGTCATGTATAGAAATGCTGATGATTTATGTGGATTTATTTTATATCCTGCTGCTTTGCTAAAGTTATTAATTGATTCAGGTAATTTTTGAGTTGATTCTCTAGGATTCTTTAAGTATACCATCATATCATCTGCAAAGAGTGATAGTTTTGTTTCCTCCTTGCCTATTCTAATTCCTTTAATTCCTTTCTCTTCTCTGATTGCTAAAGCTAACATTTATAGGACAATATTAAATAATAGGGGTGATAATGGACATCCCTGTTTCACCCCTGATCTTATTGGGAAGGCCTCTAATTTATCTCCATTGCATATAATACTTGCTGATGGTTTTAGGTAGATACTGTTTATTATTTTAAGGAAAGCTCCACCTATTCCTAAACTCTCTAGTGTTGTTATTAGGAATGGGTGCTGTATTTTGTCAAAAGCTGTCTCTGCATCTATTAAAATAATCATATGATTTTGGTTGGTTTTCTTATTGATGTGGTTGATTATGTTAATAGTTTTCCTAATGTTGAACCAGCCCTGCATTCCTGGTATAAATCCCACCTGGTCATAGTGTATTATCCTGGTGATCACTTGCTGTAATCTCCTTGGTAATATCTTATTTAAGATTTTAGCATCAATATTCATTAGGCAGATTGGTCTATAATTTTCTTTCTCTGTTTTTTCTTTGCCTGGTTTTGGTATCACCACGATATTTGTGTCATAAAACTAATTTGTTAGCACTCCTTCTTCACCTATTTTTCCAAATATTTGAATAATATTGGAATTAACTGTTCTTTAAATGTTTGGTAAAATTCACCCATAAACCCATCTGGCCCTGGGGATTTTTTCTTAGGGAGTACATTAATGGCTTGTTCAATTTCTTTATCTAATATGGGTTTACTTAAGGATTTTATTTCTTCTTCAGTTAACCTGGGCAATTTGTATCTTTGTAAATATTCATCCATTTCATTTAGATTGTCAAATTTATTGGCATACAGTTGGGCAAAATAATTCCTAATTATTGATTTAATTTCCACTTCATTGGTGGTAACATCACCCTTTTCATTTTTGATACTGGTAATTTGGTTTTCTTCTTTCTTTTTTTTAATAAAATTAACCAATATTTTAACTATTTCATTGGTTTTTTCATAAAACCGGCTCTTAATTTTATTGATTAATTCTATGGTTTTTTGCTTTCAATCTTATTAATTTCTCCTTTAATTTTCAGCATCTCTAGTTTAGTATCTAATTGGGGGTTTCTAATTTGTTCTTTTTCTAGCTTTTTAAGTTACATGCCCAATTCATTAATCTCCTCTTTCTCTTTTTTATTCATGTAAGCATTTAGAGCTATAAATTTTCCCCTAAGTACTGCTTTGGCTGCATCCCATAGATTTTGGTATATTGTCTCATTATTGTCATTCTCTTGGATAAAGTTACTGATTGTTTCTATGATTTGTTGTTTGACCCATAAATTCTTTAGAATGAAATTATTATGTTTCCAATTGATTTTCAGTCTACTTTTCCATGGCTCTTTCTTACATGTCATTTTTATTGCATCATGATCTGAGAAGCATGCATTTACTATTTCTGCCTTTCTATATTTGACTATGATGTTTTTGTGCCCTAATACGTGGTCAATTTTTTAAAATGTATCATGTACTGCTGAGAAAAAGTTATATTCCTTTCTATCCCCATTCAATTTTCTCTAGACACCTGTCATGTCTAACTTTTCTAGTATTCTATTCACCTCTTTCACTTCTTTCTTATCTATTTTTCAGCTAGATTTATCTAATTCTGAGAGGGGAAGATTCAGATCCCCCACTAGTATAGTATTACTGTCTAATTCCTCTTGTAACTCATTTATCTTCTCTAAGAATTTGGATGCTATGCCACTTGGAACAAAAAGATTTAATATTGATATTACTTTATTATCGTCCCTCCCGTTGCTGCCTGCTGCCTGCCTCGGCCTTCCTGAGGCCTCATCACCCCCATCCCCGAAGTCTCCGCACGGTGGTCTTTGCTAAGTCATTAAATAATTGCGGTGGAGGCCGAAGCATGTCTGAAAAACTACCCTACAAAGTTGCTGACATCAGCCTGGCCACATGGGGACGTAAAGCCCTGGACATAGCAGAGAATGAGATGCCTGGCTTGATGAAACTTCCAGAGATGTACTCAGCCTCCAAGCCACTGAAGGGTGCTCGGATTTTTATTGCATCATGATCTGAGAAGGATGCATTTACTATTTCTGCCTTTCTACATTTGACTATGATGTTTTTGGGCCCTAATACATGGTCAATTTTTGAAAATGTGCCATGTACTGCAAGAAAAGTTATATTCCTTTCTATTCCCATTCAGTTTTCTCCAGACATCTATCATGTCTAACTTTTCTAATAATCTATTCACCTCCTTCAATTCTTTCTTATTTATTTTTTAGCTAGATTTGTCTAATTCTGAGAGGGGGAGATTCAGATCCCCCACTAGTATAGCATTACTGTCTAATTCCTCTTGTAACTCATTTAACTTCTCCTCTAGGAATTTGGATGCTATACCACTTAGCGCATACATATTTAATATTGATATTACTTCATTATCTATAGTACCTTTTAGCAAGATGTAATTTCCTTCCTTATCTCTTTTAATGAGATCTATTTTTGCCTTTGCTTTGTCTGAGATAAGGATTGCTACCCCTGCTTTTTTGACTTTAGCTGAAGCATAATATATTCTGCTCCAGCCTTTTACCTTTACTCTGTGTGTATCTCTCTGCTTCAAATGTGTTTCTTGTAAACAGCATATTGTAGGATTCTGGTTTTTAAACCACTCTGCAATTCACTTCTGTTTTATAGCAGAGTTCATCCCATTCACATTCACAGTTATTATTACTGACTGTCTATTCACCTCCATTATATTTGCCCCCTTTGTACTTTTCCCCCCTTCTTTCACCTTATTCCTCCTCACCGATGTTTTACTTCTTACCGCTGCCTCCCCCAATCTGCCCTCCCTTTTTATCACCCCCTCTATTTTCTTTACCATTTTCTCCCTTGATTTTGTCCTCACTTCTATCATCCCCCATTTCCCTTCCCCTTTTGCTTCCCTAATGAATGAGCTAAGTTTCTTTATCCCAATGAACGTATATGTTATTCCCTCTTTGAATCAAACCTAATGAGAGTAGGGTTGAAACAATGTTCACCCCTCCTTTCTTTCCCTCTATTGTAATAGGTTTTTTTTTTCACCTCTTCATATGACATAATTCACCCCGTTTCACCTCCCCTTTCCTCTCCTCCCCATAGACTCCTTTTTTAACCCTTTAGTTTTCTTCGTATCATCACGTCAAAGAAAATTTATATTTATACCTTCTATGTAAAGTCCTTCTCTCTGCCCAAATTAATTTTCAGATCTTAAGAGTTATGATTATTATCGTCCCATGTAGGGAAATAAACAGTTTAACCTAATTGAGCAACCTTTTCTTTTTTCCCCTCTGTTTACCTTTTTAAACTTCTCTTGAGTCTTGTATGTTAAGATCGAATTTAGTATTCAGTTCTGGTCTTTTCACCAGGAAAGATTGAAAGTCCCCAATGTCATTAAATGTCCATCTTTTCCCCTGAAAGAGAATTTGCATTTTTGCTGGGTAATAGATTCTAGGCTACAATCCAAGCTCCTTTGCCTTCTGGAATATCATATTCCAAGCCTTGTGATCCTTTAATGTTGAAGCTGCCAGGTCCTGAGCAATCCTGACTGTGGCTCCATGATATTTAAATTGCTTCTTTCTGACTGCTTGGAGTATTTTCTCCTTCACCTGATAATTCTGGAATTTGGCTACAATATTCCTTGGAGTTTTCCTTTTGGGGTCTCTTTCAGGAGGTGATCGGTGGAGTCTTTCAATAATGATTTTATCTTCTGATTCTATGATATCAGGGCAATTCTCCTTAATAATTTCCTGGAATATGGTGTCTAGATTCTTTTTCTGGTCATGGCTTTCAGGCAGTCCAATGATTCTCAAATTGCCTCTCCTGGATCTGTTTTCCAGATCAGTTGTCTTTCCAATGAGGTATTTCACATTTTCTTCTGTTTTTTCATTCTTTTGATTCTGCTTGACTGATTCTTGGTGTCTCGTGGATTCCTTATCTTTCAACTGTCCAATTTTAATTTTTAAAGCAATGTTTTCTTCAGTGAGATTATGCACCTTTTTTCCATTTGGCCAGATGAATTTTTTAAGGAATTGTTTTCTGCAGTCAATCTTTGTGCTTCCTTTTCCAAGCTGCTGATCCTTTTTTCATAGTTTTCTTGTTTTGCTTTCATTTCTCTCCCCATTTTTTCTTCTACCTCTCTCAATTGATTTTTGAAATCCTTTTTGAGCTCTTCCAGGAAGGCTTCTTGTTCTTGAGACCAATTCACCTTCCCTTGGGAGGTTTCATATGTAGGCAATTTGAGAGTATTGTCCTCATCTGAGTTTGCATTGGCTTCTTTCCTATTGATACTGAAGCTCTCAATGGAGAGGGCTCTTTTTTGCTTCTTACTCATTATTGTAGCTTATTTATTTATTTTTTAAGTTGAGGTCTGCTCTGGGGGCACCAGGGTCCCTGTTTTGGGCTTCTTGTGCATGGGTATAGGTGCTGTGTCACCGGCTTTTTACTGTGCAGCCTTTATAATGTGTGCAGTTTGCCCCCCCTGCACTTCCTGTATAAGCTCGCTGCGTCTGTGTGCCTGGTCACACCTGTCCTGTTCTTGGCCCTACCACTGGCGACTTGCCCTCTCAGCTGGTACAGGTAGATTTTTCCACTGTCCTTCTTGGCCACCAGATTTTTTAAGCCAGGTTCCAGGGGCCTCAGTTGTTTAGCTGTGGCCTGCAGCTCCTGCTGACTTGCCCTGACCCCCTCGGCGCTGGGCTGCTGCCCTGCGCTGGGCTTCCCTTTTGCCCAAGTCCGACCGACCTTTTCCTGACGTCTTCTAAATTATCTCTGGTTGGAAGACTGTGTCTCTCTGTCTCTTTGCAGGTTCTGTAGTTTCAGAATCCATCCAGAGGCTTGATTTAATGTTCCTTTTGAGGGAACAGAAGGAGAGCTCAGGCAGCTTGCTGCTTCCTCTCCACCATCTTGGCTCCACCCCCCTCCGACTATAGACTTTTTAAAGAAGTTTCCCAATTAAAAATATTATTAGAACAGACAATGAATGCCCCACTCTCCCATGGCCTGATAAGAACTCATCATGTTCTCTGAGCCCCCTATGTCAGGAAGGATATTGCCATGATAGGCCAATGGAAGGAGATAAAGTTGGTGAATCTGTTCCATGTGAAGAATGGATAAAGAAACTGGGTCTGATACCCTGGTGAGAAGACTTAGAAATAATATGATAGCTTTGTTCATATATTTGCCCCAAAGGGCAGAACAAAGAGTAATGAGCTGGGGTAAGCTGGAAAAAAATCTAAACTAGGAGTAAAAATTTTAAAAAAAGCTTCCTGGGGGCAGTTCGGTGGCATAATGGATAAAGCATCAGCCCTGGATTCAGGAAAACCTGAGTTCAAATCCGGCCTCAGACACTTGACACTTACTAGCTTTGTGACCCTGGGCAAGTCACTTAATCCTCATTTCCCCACAAAAAAGTGTCTATTTTGTTGTGAAATAGCACAGTTATATTTGTGGCTAATCCCAATAGGAAAGAAGAAAAATTGTGAAGAAGTATGTCCCAAAGATTTCAAAAAGACTTGATCTCAAAAATAATCATAGCAATGAAAAGTATTAGCTCTCTCTTTTTCAGAATTACAGTTTCTCAAGGTTGAAAATTACCTAAATAGCTATATAATTCCATCCAAATTTGAAAAGGGGTCCCCTCTCTCTCATCCTCTTCTTCTTGGGGTCATCCAGTGAAGGGGAAGTCCACTATTTTCCCAATCATTTAGCCTACTCCGTTTTGGGAAAGTTCCAACTGGTTTATTTGTTTTTAGTTTTTGTCTGTTTCATTTTTCTGATATTCAACCTAATGTGATTTTTGCTATTTCCACACATTCATCTTGGGTCTGCCTCCTAGATCTTCAATATGGAGTTGGAAGGGGGTCTTGAAGATCAAGCCCAACCCCTGGCCTTCTGGTTTATATGTGTGGAAAATAATCTTTGTAAGGATTTAATAACTTTCCTAAGCTTACCCAAATAGTAAGTAGGCAAATCAAGATTCAAACCTGGGTCCTTTGATTCCAAATCTAGTGTCTTTTGTCCCACTATCATGCTACCTCCAACTTCCAGGGGACAGACATCAATATTATACGATGCTCATCTTTATGTTTCAGGAAAAACAAAACATTCAAAAAATCTAAAATGTAAGATAGTCAGGCATAAAAACAAGCTTCTTGTGAGGAAAAATATGAGCATCTTCAATCACCCTTCTCTGCTTCCTGCCTCCTACCTTTTCCATCATTTTTATTTGGCTCCACACAGTATCCATTAACCTGGTTAGTGTGAGATGCCCCACTCTGAAGACAGGTGTTATGAAACTTCAAAATAACGAAGGTTTTCACAGTGTCTGAGTCCTTCCCTATTGGTAAATTAGGCCCCAAGGAAACCATGCTCTCTTTCTTTATGTACATTGGTACCAGCCAGTACACTGCACAGTAATGACCTTGTTCCTCAGGAGAGATACCGACTCTGGGGGCAGAGTCTGTAATTTGTAGATCTGCTGGTATTCCAAGTACAGCATGTCATCTCCAACTATATTATGAATCTGAGGTGAGAATAAACAAATTTGAATGTGGATTCTGTTGCCCTTTCATAAGCAGAATTTCAAATAAAGCAAAATAAGAGTTTCAGGCATGTGGAAAAGCAACATTGAACAAGCTTTCACTGCTAAGGTTTACAAAATTTAATGCTGGGGAAAAGCTTGAAGGATATCAATTCTATGCTTCTCCTTTTACAAATGAGGAAACCGAAGCCCACAAAGGGTAAGTAACTTATCCAAGATCACATGGGTTGAAAGTGGAACAGTCAAAAGTAGAATCAGGGCATCTGACTTCACAACAAATTCTCTTTCCATTGCTCAATTGTGCTAGCATTTTATTATTATAAAACTTGACCTTGACAGAAATGTCACATTGGGTTTTTTGACCAACTCAGTATTGGTTATCACAAAGTCATAGCTAAATCTCTAAAATGAAAAATAATCTCAAATGGAATATTTCAAGGGATTTGTCCCATGGAATAGTGAGTGAAAAGCTGACTATGGATACAATGGGTTACAAAGCCTTCAACCAATTTATCCAGGAGAGCAATTTCAGATGAAGAGAAAAACCTGAGAGAAAAATGGACTATCCAATCTCTTCCTTGGCTTCCTTCCAAACCACAAGCAAAGGTCAACCCAGCCATTGTTAACCTCAAAGGATCATACATTTTCACATGACTTACTTGCTTAAGAACTTTGAATAGCTCCCCATTGCCTGGAGGATGAAATATGAATTCCTCTGTTTGGCTTTTAAAGCCCTTCACAAGCCTTTCACAAGATGGCTCCCACCTCTATGTTAGGCTGATTATATACTTGTGACCCTCATGTATTCTAAATTTCAACCAAATTAGTCTTCTTGATACTCCTTGTACAAGACATCCAATGTCTTAGGTTTCCACCATTGCTCAGGCTGTCCCCAATGCATAGGATGCAACCAATCTTCACCTCCACTTCTTGGAATGCCTAGCTTCCTGCCAAGCCTCAGCCCACAGGCCACCTTTATATGAGGCTTTTCCGACTTCACCATGTTAGCACCCTCCACAGCACACACAAATTACTCTGTCTATATTTTGTCTCTACTTATATGAATACATATTGTTTCTGAGGTGAAATGTAATCTCTTTGAGGAAAGGATTGCTTCATTTTTGTCTTCATTATGCCAGTGCCTGACTCAATAAATGCTTAATAAATTTTCATTCGATTGGAATATCTTGAATGAAATGAAATGAAATTGAATTGAATTAATTGAAAATGAAAGGTGTGTGAGCTTAATGTACCCTTTCACAACTTACTTCTGGACAGAGTTCTTATAATTATGCTTAGAGATCCCATGTTTCCCTACATCCTACAATATTATGATGCTATAAACTATGAGTAAAGGTGGTAAATGATGGATTGTAGCAGGGGAGGAGGAGGACTAGATTCAGGATCAAGGAACTTCAGCTGCCATCCTACCTGTACCTCTTGTATTCTCTAGAGTACATTGAACACATGATAGATACTCTGTGCTTCCAATTTCTCATAAACAGAATGATCCTGATGCTCCCTACATGCCAGGGAAATCATGAAGGAAGCATTAAGAAAATCCAAGAGAGCTACAGAAATAGTGGATATGTCCTGAGCATAACTTACAAGGTCAAAATAATATAATATAAATAATAAATATAAAACTTGGAATCAGAAAGACCTAGGTTCAAAACCTATCTCAAATACTTCTACCTGTGTGACCTTGGCCAAGTTACTCAACCTCTATGACCTTCAGCTCCCTCATCTGTACAAGTGGAATAATAATGTGTCATGAAATTGTTGAATCAAATGAAATAACACACAAAGAAAGCTTTATAAGCCTTAAAACATTTGGATAAATATTAATTTTATTATTGTCATTAACAATAATGATAATATTAGAAAGATATGCTTGAGTCAGAAATATGTGGGTGCAGGTACTATCTCTGACACATAGTGGCTATGTTACCATGGGTAACAACAACAACAATGACATTTATATAGTAAGCACCATGTACAAGGCACTATGATAAACATTTTAAAAACATCATCTTATTTGATCCTTACAACAACCCTGGGAGTCAAGAGTTATTATTATTATGGGTTTTTTTTTGGGGGGGGGCAAGTAGGGTTAAGTAACTTGCCCAGGGTCACACAGCTAGTGTCAAGTGTCTGAGGTTGGATTTGAACTTAGGTCCTCCTGAATCCAGGGCCAGTGCTTTATCCACTGTGCCACCTAGCTTCCCCCCATCAAATGCAATTATTATCCCCATTTTACAAATGAGGAAACTGAGGCAAATAGGGTCAAGTGACTTACCCAGGGTTACACAGCTAGTAAGTAACTGAGGACACATTTTAGCTCAGATCTTCTTGATGCTGTGCCTTGTGGTGCTCCCGAACTGTCAAGTCACATAACTTCTCACAGACCTGAGCAACTCATCAAGACTCTAAATTGCTGATCAAATTTGGACTTGTGTTCATAGAAAGGAAGCCAACAAGCATTTATTAAACACTGTATAACAGTTACTATTCTAAGTGCCATGGGTACAATAAGAGGAAAAAGCCATACTCTGCCTTCCAGGAGCTTATATTCCAAATGGAGGAAGACACTATATAAAAGTAAGCTGGAAAAGAGGTGGGGTGATGTGTAATTTGGGATGAAGATCCCTAGCCCAGGACATGTGGTTTTGAAGTACAGAAGTCAAGAACAGGGACTGGGGCAACAAAAGCTAACTTGGGCTGCTCCACCAAATGGAGACCAAGAGAAGAACTCAGTCATGGGAGAAGGTAGAGAACACAATAGGGGTGTTCCAGGACAAGGCAGTCCCAGGTCCTGAGGGAAGTACAAAGTTGACAGCAGGGAGGCTTAGTTAGAGGGAGAGAAACAGGGGAAGCTTTGTCACCAGAAGTTTCCTACATGAATGAAAGCAGTGATTCAAATGGCCACAGTCACCACCACTGCCAATTCAGATAAAAGGCAGCATGGGTGAAAAGGCAGAGTGTATCTCATGGACTTAGGAAATTTCAAGTCTTGCTTCTAACACATTCTAGCTACATGAACATAAGCAGGTCACTCAACCATTAATGTTACCTCTCAGGGTTCTAGGCACTTCTGTATGTCCATAAGTTATAGATGAGCAGCTGGTCTGCACCCATGGAGGATGTTTACAAACTGGGAGCTCCCTGCACACCAATAAAATCACATATGTGGACAAAATTTTAAAACATTATCATGTTCTGTCTACTATGAAAATGTGAACAATATATGTTTGGTAGTTGGCTTTTTTCCTTTCTCCTTTCTACCTTTATAATATAATAAGCAATCAGACCACAATTTAAAGTATACTTTCTAGAAGGAAAATTAATTAGAATACTGATTTTTAAAAATGAAATCTTGCACAATAGAAAACTATTTTGAGCATCACCACTCAAAATTAAAATGTGCTTGTGTTTGCCAAGGGGTCACAGGCAGGTAGCTTCATTAGCAATCACACTCTGGAGCCTCTAAATGTCATATTATAATTGGCATTTAAGAAAATTGCTGCAGGATACAGAACCCATGTATTTTAAAATGCCAGTTGGTATTTTTAGCCATCATTGCACTCCTCCTCTACAGAGGACCAGTGCCCAATTAGACATCGATTAATAGCCTAAATATGTTTAATGCAGTAAGCAGGGTGTCTTTAGGCATTTCAATTTTGATCAATTAAAGGTGATGAGTTTCACCTCTTCAGAGTTTCAATCTCAGCCTTTGCTATAATCATTAGGGTTTATTTGACTAAAATGTGGTAAGTGCTTCTTAAAACATAATAATTCAATGCTGTGATGGATCTATGCTCTCAGCAGTACAACTTGTACAACCCATATCCCAGCTTCATATAACTCTCGTCCATGTCCTCCTACAATCCTTCAAAGAAAGTCTGCCCAAAATATTGGGCCCTCTCTCTAGGTTCTTTAAACCCTCTTTGAACCCCAGAATGTCCATCCACTGTCTCCCAATATAGCAACATAACTGACTCTCCTTTTCTGATCATTCATTTGCTTAATAATATGTTACACTAATCTTAACCACAAGCCACTGTGAGTAGTTTGCCGCATCCCACTTATTCTGGCCATGTATTTCTGCATTGTCTTTCAGTCAGACACAATTTTTGATCTACACAGGTTGTATTGTTCCGCATTTTATGGTCAGAGAATCACTAGTAGATTATTCATTTTGAAAAGATGGTTTATTGTTTCAGAGATCAGACTTATAGGATCTTTCAAAGTTGCATGAAAATTTCACAGGTGTGATCCAGTTCACTATGTACAAAGGACTTTATTTAATAGCCCATCAAGAAACATTTATTTATTAAATACCTACCATGGGCAAAGTGCTGGACAACTAGAGACAAAAAGGAAATAGTCTCTTCCAGCAATCAACAAATATTTTATGAAGCACTTACTAAGCATCTGGTGCCTGTGCCAGGCATCTGTGTCAGGTGCTGAGGATAAAGGCAAAAGTGAAAACATCCTTTCCCACTAAGTGTTTGCTTATTCAGTTATTTTTTAGTTACATCCAATATTCCATGATACCATTTGGGGTTTTCTTGACAAAAATACTCAATTCATTTGCCATTTCCTTCTCCAGTTCATTTTACAGGTGAGGAAACTAAGGAAAACAGGGTTGAGTAACTTGCCCAGGATCACACACCTTAAGTTTGTGAAGGCAGATTTGAACTCAGGACAATTATTCTTCCTGGTTCCAAATCTATTGCTCTACTCACGGTACCTCCTAGCTGCCTTAGCTTTCTTTGTGCTTACCTTCTATTGGGAAAAATAACATGTGTGTATATAAATATATGTGTGTGTATAGTTATACACATATATACATATATGTGTAGAGAGTCATATATGTATATAATATATAAATATGGGATATTTTTTTCTTTGAGGGAAGAGGAATTAACAGCTGAGGAAGAATAGGAATGGCCTCATGTAGAAACTGCTACTAGAGTTGACGTAGTGTGGACCTAGAATGGTCCTATGAAGGAAATGGTATTCTAAGAGTTACAGGTAAGGATGGCATTAATGATTAACAACAGCTAAAACACCTGCTTGCAATTGTGTGATAAATCCTTAGGGGTATTTTTATTAGAATCTGAGATCCAGGAGAATTGAGTTATGGAAAAAAAAAACAGCTAATTTTAATAGATTTGTTGAGGGCAGAGGATTCCTTAACTGAGGTAGTTTGATGATGATTATGAAAAAAAAATGATCATAGGTTAGATTCATTTCTAGTTTTAAGGTACATAATAGTCATATTTTCATGTACAATCCCTGCTTTCAATTCAACAATTTATATGGAAAATTTCATTTTATTTATTATTTATTCATTATTTGAACTTGTTACATTCATAATTTTCAAAATTCTAAAAATATCAAAACACAAAGTGTTTTTCACACATTGTCTCATTCAATTCTCAAAACAGACCTGAGAGGTAGGTCTAATTAATATTGTTGTCCTCATATTAAAGATGAGTGAAATGTGCCTTAGAGACATAACTTATGTAGTCACAGAAGTCAGAAGCAAAATTTGAATGCAAATTTCTATTGACTTCAAGCCCAGATGGCAAATAAAACCCAGAAGATCCCAGACTTCTCAGCCAACTCTCTTTGAGAAAAAAAAAAAAACCTTGTATTGGAGCTTCTAAACTGATTGTTATATCAAGATAGATATCAAGAAAGTCAAGGAAAAGCTCACCATAACAAAGGAGTGTAACAGTGTAACTCACAGGAGAATGATTGTATGGGTAGCTATGGTCAGGAATTGGTGTTTCTGCTTTCACATGCTGTGTTTCTCTGGAGAAAAACTTATTCATTGAGCTGTGCTGAAATCCTCCCAAGGTTTTAGACACAGAAAACACCACAGGACTGCATTGACTCTGTCACAAGGTCAAGGACAGCTGTTTATTTTTGCCAAAACTTATTTTCTTGACCATGGCTGTGTGAGAGGTCATGATATCTTGACAAATGTAATGTTAACTGACATTTAAGTATGCAAAACTTTGTCACCATTTATATATATGGTACAATTCTACAAATAGTTAAGACAATTTGAGCTGCACAATTTTCAGGGAACATTGATAACATCACAAACCAGGTAGAAAGTCTTAAAGCTCATACATTTATCCTTTAATTGCAAATTTTAGGCTGCACAGTGAAGAAAATTTGCTGATTCATTCACTATTAAGTGCCTCAGACATGAAATTGGGTAGTTTCTTCTGAATCATAGAAACATTGTTAAATTGACTGCAAATGATACCTATTGATGTCCTCAAAAATCACAGAGGATGAAATATAAAGAAAATGAGATGTTTAGGTTTTGATTTCACTATGTGTGGGACAAGAAAATAGGTGTGGGTTATGACAAAGGACAAAATGGCCTAGCCATATTGTTGCATTGTGTGCTGTGGTAAAAATAGCCTTGATCTTCGAATCTAGACCTGAGTTTGAGCATAAAGTCTACAACTTACTATCTCTTTGACCTTGGGGATATCACTTGATTATTATTTCCTCACTTGTCAAAGTAAAGCATTGGAAGAGAGCCATAGGTATCAATCTGTAGACTTTGGGGCTGTAGAACCTTAGAGTTCCATTGAGGTTTCTTTAATAACTATGATTGTCAAAACTTGGATTCTCTCTACTTTATCAAAAATCATCAGACTTCTGGGGTGGAGCCAAGATGGCAGAGGAAAGGCAATGAGCTCTCAAACTCATGACACTATTACTCCAAAAAACATTGAAATAACGCTATAGGACAATTCCTGGAGCAGCAAAACCCACAGAAGAATGTGCTGAAATCATCTTCTAACCAAGAATGTCTTGGAAGGTCAGAAGGAGGGGGCTTTTGTGTTGAGCCAGGAGTGGAGCCCAACCACACAGTCACCCTGACACAGATCCAGTCATAGGAAGGCCTCCCCAGAGAAAGAGCCCCCCAGAGTCTCTAAATCAGCTGCAGTACCAGTGTCATCTGGAACTAAGCTCACAGTGTAGTAAGAGGGCTGGGACCTTGGCAGGGGGGGAGACTATAAGGGACTATGCTGGTTCTGATGCAGAATTTGGGTTTTTCACCCCTGCTGGGAACCAGGAGGTAGGCTTGAGTAATAGTGGCACAAGGGTGGGAGTGGCACAGCCTCATTGCAGCTGACAACCACAACACATAAAGCTGGTTGATTACTAAGTTGGTCTGGGGTCATCTACAGACCAGGGAACAGATCAGGATAGTGAAGAACATGTTCCTCATTAAATCATACCACCTAGGACCTTCTGAGCCTTGGGTTAATGCAGGCTGGAAACAGTGCTGCACATTGAGGAGCTAAAAGTCAAGTAAAAGACAGGCAAGATAAGCAGACAAAGAAAGGTGAGGACCATAGAAAGTTTCTTTACTGACAAGGAAGATCGAGATGCACCCTTAGAGAAAGATATCAACATCAGAGCCCCTATATCTAAAGCTTCCAAGAAAAATATGAATTGGTCTCAGGCCATAGAGGTGCTCAAAAAGGACTTTGAAGATACAGTTAGAGAGGTAGAGGAAAAAATTGAAAGAGAAATGAGGGTGATACAGGAAAGAGATGAGAAAAAAGTCAACAGCTTGAAAAGCCAAATTGGCCAAATTGAAAAGGAGGTACAAAAGCTCTCTGATGAAAATAATTTCCTAAGAATTAGGATTGAACAAATGGATTCGAGTGACTTTATGAGAAACCAAGACACAATAAATCAAATCCAAATGAATAAAAATAGAGGGCAATGTAAAACATCTGCTGGAAAAAACTGCTGGCATGGAAAATAGGTCCAGGAGAGATAACTGGAAAATTATTGGTCTACCTGAAAACCATGTACAAGGAAAGAGCTTAGACATCATCTTCCAAGAAATTATCAGGGAAAATTGCTCTGATATTCTAGAAGCAGAAGGTAAAATAGAAATGGAAAGAATCCACCAATCATCTCCTGAAAGAGATCCCAAAAGGAAAACTCCTAGGAATATTATAGCCAAATTCCAGAGCTCTCACGTCAAGGAGAAAATATTGCAAGCTGTCAAAAAGAAAGAATCCAAGTACTGTGGAGCCCCAGTCAGGATAGCACAAAATCTAGCTGTTTCTACATGAAAGGACCGCAGGGCATGGAATATGATAATCCAGAGGGCAAAGGAATTTGGATTACAATCAATAATCATACATGGAGCAAAACTGGTCATAATCTTTTAGAGGAAAAAATGGGACTTTAATGAAAAAGAGGACATTTAGGTATTCATGATGAAAAGACCTGGACTGAATGGCAAATTTGGCTTTCAAATACAAGACCCTAGAGAACCATAAAAAATTGGAGCTGGGGCACATACCTGGCGTCATACAGTGGGTGACTGGTGTCTGAGGTCGGGTTTTGGCTGGGATCCCCCTGGGTCAAGGGTGAATGCTTTGTCCACTGTGTCACCTAGCTGCCATATGATGACATATTTAAGGTTAAATTGAGGAATGAGGGGAATGCACTGGGGGAGGGGAAAGGGCAGAGGTAGCAGGGCGTGAAATCCTACATGAAAGAAACAGGAAAGGGTTTATGGAGTAGGGGAAGAGATGGGGGAGGAGCAGGGAAGTAAATGAATTTTACACTCATCAGAAAAGGCTCAATGACCTAAAACTCATCAGAGTTGCCTCAAGGAGGGATTAACACACACTGAATTGGGTGGTGTAATCTATTTAATCTGGGCAGTAAATTAGCCTAACACTCATCAGAATTGGATCAAAGACCTCAATCTCATCAGAAATGGCTCAAGGAGGGAATAGCACACATTCAATTGGGTGAAGTAATCTATCTAACTCTGGAGGAAAATAGGAAGGGAAGGTGATAAAGAGAGAGGGGCAAAAGAAAGAAGGGCAGATTGGGGAAGGAAGATATCAAGAAAATTAAGAGTTAAAGGGGAGGTTATGGGGAGAAGAGGAAAGGGGCGGTGGAATGGGGTGAATTATATCACATGAAGAGGTGAAAAAAAACTATTACAATAGAGGGAAGGAAGGGGGGGGGGGTGAACATTGTTTCAACCTTACTCTCACTAGATTTGATTCAAAGAGGGAATAACATATATGTTCATTTGGATAAAGATACAACTTATTTTTTAGGGAAGTAAAAGTGTAAGGAGAAAGGGGGGACTGATAGAAGGGAGGGCAAAGGCAAGGGAGAAAAGGGTAAAGAAAAGGAGGGGGTGATAAAAAGGTAGGGCAGATTGGGAGAGGAAGGGGTAAGAAGCAAAATATTGGTGAGAAGGAATAGGGTGAAAGAAGTGGGGGAAAGGAAACAGGGGGTAAATAGAATGGAGGGGAATAGACAGTAATAATGACTGTAAACGTGAATGGGATGAAATCTGCCATTAAAAGGAAGTTAATTGCAGAGTAGATAAAAAACCAGAATCCTACAATATGCTGTTTACAAGAAAGATATTTGAAGCAGAGAGATACACACAGAATAAAGGTAAAAGGCTGGAGAAGAATATATTATGATTCAGCTAAAGTAAAAATAGGAGGAGTAGCAATCCTTATCTCACACAAAGCAAAGGCAAAACTAGACCGAATTAAAAGAGATAAGGAAGGAAACTACATCTTGCTGAAAGGTACTATAGATAATGAAGTTATATCAATGTTAAACATTTATGTGCCAAGTGGTAGAGCATCCAATTCTTAGAGGAGAAGTTGAATGAGTTACAAGCAGAAATAGACAGAAAAACTCTACTAGTAGGGGATCTGAATCTTTCCCTCTCAGAATTAGATAAATCTAGCCACAAAATAAATAAGAAAGAAGTGAAAGGTATGAATAGAATATTAGAAAAGTTAGATATGATAGATGTCTGCATAAAACTGAATGTGGATAGAAAGGAATACACCTTTTTTTTTCCCAGCAGTATATGGCACATATTCAAAAATTGACCATGTATTAGAGGACAAAAACATAATAGTCAAATGTAGAAAGGCAGAAATAGTAAATGAATCCTTCTCAAATCATGATGCAATAAAAAATACATGTAATAAAGAGCCATGGAAAGGTAGACTGAAAATTAATTGGAAACTAAATAATTTCATTCTAAAGAATGAGTGGGTAGAACAACAAATCATGGAAACAAACAATAACTTCATCCAAGACAATGACAATAATGAGACAACATACCAAAATCTATGGGAAGCAGCCAAAGCAGTGCTTAGGTGAAATTTTATATTTCTAAATGCTTACATGAATAAAAAAGAGAAAGAGGAGATTAATGAATTGGGCATGCAACTTAAAAAGCTAGAAAAAGATCAAATTAAAAATCCCCAAATGAACACTAAATTAGAAATCCGGAAAGTTAAAGGAGAAATAAATTAAATTGAAAGCAAGAAAACTATAGAATAAATCAGTAAAATTAAGAGCTGGTTTTATGAAAAAAAACAATAAAATAGATAAACCATTATTTAATTTGACTTAAAAAAAAGAAAGAAGAAAACCAAATTACCAGTATCAAAAATGAAAAGGTTGATTTCACCACCAATGAAGTGGAAATTAAAGCAATAATTAGGAACTACATTGCCCAAATGTATGCCAATAAATTTGACAATCTAAATGAAATAGATAAATATTTACAAAAATACAAACTGCCCAGGCTAACTGAAGAGGAAATGAAATCCTTAAATAAGCCCATATCGGAAAAAGAAATTGAACAAGCCATGAATGAACTCCCTAAGAAAAAATCTCCAGGGCCAGATGAGTTTACAAATAAATTCTACCAAATATTTAAAGAACAATGAATTCCAATATTATTCAAATTATTTGGAAAAATAAGTGAAGAAGGATTTCTACCAAATTCATTTTATGATACAAATATGGTGGTGATATCAAAACCAGGCAGAGCAAAAACAGAGAAAGAAAATTATAGACCAATTTTCCTAATGAATATTGATGGAAAAAAATGTAATACGATATTAGCAAGGAGATTACAGCAAGTGATCCCCAAGATAATACACTATGACCACATGGGATTTATACCAGGAATGCAGGGCTGGTTTAACATTAGGAAAACTATTAACATAATCAACCACATCAATAAGAAAACTAACCAAAATCATATGATTATCTCAATAGATGCAGAGAAAGCTTTTGAAAAAATACAGTACCCATTTCTAATAAAAACAAGGGAGAGCTTAGGAATAGGTAGTGCTTTCATTAAAATAATAAACAGTATCTACCTGAAACCATCAGCAAGCATTATATGTAATACAGATAAATTAGAGACATTCCCAATGAGATCAGGGGTGAAACAGGGATGTCCATTAACACCTATATTATTTAATATTGTAGTAGAAATGTTAGCTTTAGCAATCAGAGAAGAAAAAGGAATTAAAGGAATTAAGATAGGCAAGGAGGAAACAAAACTACCACTATTTGATATGATGGTGTACTTAGAGAATCCTACAGAATCATCTCAAAAATTACTTGAAACAATTAACAACTTTAGCAAAGTAGAAGGATGTAAAACAAATCCACATAAATCATCAGTATTCCTATATATAACCAACAAAGTCCAGCAGCAAGACATAGAGAAATTCTATTTAAAGTAATGTTATACAATATAAAATACTTGGAAGTCTACTTGCCAAGGCAAACCCAGAAACAATATGAACACAATTACAAAACACTTTACACACAAATCAAATCAGATCTAAATAATTGGAAAAAATATCAATTGCTCATTGATAAGCCGAGCTTATATAATAAAAATGATAATTCTATGTAAATTAATTTACTTGTTCAGTGCCATACCAGACTACCTAAAAATTATTTTATACATCTAGAAAAAAATAATAACAAAATTCATCTTGAGAAAAGGCTCAAGAATATCAAGGGAAAAAATTTTTGAAAATTCACAGGGAGGTGGGTAGCTGTACCAAATCTTAAGCTTTACTATAAAGTGGCAGTAATCAAACTTATTTGGTACTGGCTAAGAAATAGAGTGAAGGAGCAATGGAATAGGCTCGGCACAGGAGACACAGTAGTAAATTACTTAAGTAATGTACTGTTTGATAAACCCAAAGATTCCAGCTTCTGGGATAGTAA
Source organism: Dromiciops gliroides (assembly GCF_019393635.1). Lineage (NCBI taxonomy): Eukaryota > Metazoa > Chordata > Mammalia > Microbiotheria > Microbiotheriidae > Dromiciops > Dromiciops gliroides. The sequence goes on from NC_057862.1 coordinate 689,166,203, forward strand.
CTCAGTATTTGACAAAAACTGCTGGGAAAACTGGAAGATAGTATGGCAGAAACTAGGCATAGACCAGCATCTTACACCTTATCCTAAAATAAGGTCAAAATGAGTATGTGATTTAGACATAAAAGGTGATACCATAGGTAAATTAGGAGAGGAAGGAATAGTTTACCTCTCAGATATTTGGAAAGGAGAACAGTTTATGACCAAACAAGACAAGAGATAGAGAATATTATGAAATGCAAAATGGATGATTTTCATTACATCAAATTAAAATGTTTTTGTACAAATAGAAGCAATGCATCCAAAATTAGAAGGGAGATGGAATACTAGGAAACAATTTTTATAGCGAGTATTTCTGATAGGGCCTCATTTCTAAAATATATTGAGAACTAAATCAAATTTATGAGAATACAAGTCATTCCCTCATTGAGAAATGGTCAAAGGATATGAACAGTAAGTTTTTTGATGAAGAAACCAGAGCTATCTGTTGCCATATGAAAAAATGTTCTAAATCACTATTGGTTAGAGAGATGCAAATTAAAACAACTGTGAGGTAACACTTGACACCTATCAGATTGGTAATATGACAAAAAAGGGAAATAATAAATGTTGGAGAAGCTGTGGAAAAATTGGAACACTAATGCATTGTTGGTGGAGTTGTGAACTGATCCAACCATTCTGGAGAACAGTTTGGAACTATGCCCAAATGGCTACAAAGCCTTGCATACCCTTTCACCCAGCAATACCACTATTAGATTTTTTTATCCCAAAGAGATCATAAAAAAGGGAAAAGGACCCACATGTTCAAAAATATTTATAGCTGCTCTTTTTGTGGTGGCAAGAAATTAGAAATTGAGGGGTTGCCCATGAACTGGGGAATGGCTGAACAATCTGTGGTATATGAATGCAATGGAATACTCTTGTCCTGTAGGAAACAATGAGCAGGCAGGTTTCAGAGAAACCAGGAAGGACTTCCATGAACTGATTATACTTGAGATGAACAGAACCAGGAGAACATTTTACATGGTATCAACAACATTGTGTGTTAATCAACTGTTATAGACTAGATTCTTCTCAGCAATACAATGGTCCAAGGTAGTTCCAAAGCACTCATGATGGAAAATTCTCTCCAAATCTCGGAAAAAAAAAAAAAAACACCTGTTGAATTTGGAAGCAGATATTGTTTTTGTTGTTTTTCTTTTTAAAGATTTTCCCTTACATTCTGATTCTTCTCTCAGTACGTGACTAGTGTAGAAATATGTTTAATGTGATTGTACATATACATATCCTGGGGTGGGGGGAAGAGAGGGGAAGGAGGGAGAAAAATTTGAAACTTGAAATCTTATAAAAACAGATGTTGCAAATAAATAAATAAATAAAAGGTGTTTTTGTTTTGTTTTGTTTTTTAAAAGGGGCAGCTAGGTGGCTCCTTGGATAAAACACCGGCTCTGGATTTAGGAGGACCTGAGTTCAAATCTTGGCTCAGACACTTGACACTTACTAGCTGTGTGACCCTGGGCAAGTCACTTAACCCTCATTGCCCAGCAAAAAAAATTAATAAATATAAATTTAAAAAATAAAAAAATAAAAAATGTTGAAAACTCTAAATATAACTGGAAAATAATAATATATTTATAGGGAGAAAAATATAAGGATCAAAGCTTTGTAACAAATAGGCATATTAAAACAAAACAAATTCCCAAATCGAAAAGAGAGAGAGAGAAAAGGGGAAAAATTGTACAAAAAATATTTATAGCAACTCTTTGAGGTGCCTAAGATTTGGGAATCAAGGGAATGTCCATCAATTGAGGAATGGCTGAAGAAACTGTGGCATATGATTATTGTGGAATGGTATTGTGCTATAGGAAATGACAAACAGGATGATCCCAGAAAAATCTGTAAAGACTCATACGAACTGATGTGTAGTGAAGTGAGCAGAACTGTGAGGACATCATTCATAGCGACAGCAGTATTGTTAGATGAGCAATTGTGAATGACTTAACTACTCTCAGCAATACAATGATCCAAGACAATCTGAAGGGACTAATGATGAAACATACTATCCACCTCCATAGAAAGAACTGATAAAAAGAGCACTTGTGGATTGTACATATATAATCTGGTTTCTGTCTTGTGGAGGGCTAAGGAAAGGGAAAGAGGGAGAAAAAATTTGGAATTCTAAATCTTATTAAAAATGAATGTTGAAAACTACCCTTATATGTAACTGGAAAAAAATAAAACAAATGTTTGTTGCAAAACAAAACAAAACAAAAACCTTAAACTGTGGTACCCAGAATTGAACAGAATCCTCTACATGTGGTCTGCTAGGGCAAAGAACAGAAGGCCCATCACCTCTCTGTTCCTCACAGCCAGGATCCTCTTAATAAGGCCTAAGATCTCATTAGGTATTTGGGAGAACCTACTGCAGACATGCAGAACTGGTAGTCTGTATAAATCCCCAAATCTTTTTCAGACAAACCACAGTCCAATCAAGTTCCACTGTACTCATATGAAATTGAGTTTGCTTGCTTTTTTTTTTTAACTCATGTAAGATTTTAAATGTTTGATCCCATAAATCCCATCCAATTGTGTTCAGTTTAAAGCACTAGTTTGTGGAGACCCTTTTGGATCTTGACTCTGTTATTCCAAGGTACAGAACTAGGAAATTTGAGAGTCAGAAGAGACCCATACATGATAGGAATCATCACTATGGCATATGCTGCAAGTGCTCACCCAGCCTCTGTTTGCAAACCTCTGATGAAGGAAGGAAACGCTTTCCCCCAATACCTCAACTCAAATCATGTTTTGTTTTGTTTTTTTTCAGACATTGAGCCTAAATCTGTTCCTTTGTCTGGCATGTGTTTCTGCTTGGCAAGGAGATAAGTTATTTGCTGTCCAAGGAAGTTTTTGGCTTCTTTGGGCACCTCACTGTAATGATCACTTTCCATATATTAAAATTCTGTTGGAAATGGAGATCATACTAATTTATTGCCTTTGTCAACTACTTCCCCTATTGATGATTTTAGGTACAAAGCATCATGATATGAGGATGATGTTTGTTCAGTTTTTTTGTTTGTTTGTTTTTTGGGGGTTTTTTTGGTGTGGCAATTGGGGTTAAGTGACTTGACCAGGGTTATACAGCTAGTAGGTGTCAAGTGTCTGAGGTCGGATTTGAACTCAGGTCCTCCTGAATGCAGGGTTGGTTCTCTATCCACTGTGCCACCTAGCTGCCCAGCATGATATTTTTGTTTTTGTTTTTGTGGGGCAATGGGGTTTAAGTGACTTGCCCAGGGTCACACAGCTAGTAAGTGTCATAAGCCTGTGGCCAGATTTGAACTCAGGTACTCCTGAATCCAGGGTCGGTGCTGCTCTCCAGCATGATGTTTTAAAAGAGGGCTGCTCTTATGAGCACAAGATCTGGATTTGTATCTAAATGACCATTTTCTGTTATTTTATGTTTGGGATACCTTCCATGTATAGGTTTAAGACTAAATGTCTTCTGAGATCTTTTCTAGCACTAAACTTCTTTTATTCTATAATTTGATGCTTCTATGTGGGTCTAGGGGGTACACTGGCTTTGAAGTCAGGAGAACCTGAATTTACACCCAGCCTCAGACCCTTACTAGGTGTATGACCCTAGGCAAGTCATTTTAATCCTATTTGCTTTCATTGCTTATATGTAAAATGAGCTGGAGAAGGAAATGGTGAATCACTGTAATATCTTTTCAAGAAAACCCCAAATGGAGCAGCTAAGTGGCTCAGTGGATAAAGCATCAGCCCTGGATTCAGGAGGACCTGAGTTCAAATGTGGCCTCATACACTTGACAATTACTAGCTGTGAGACCCTGGATAAGTCACTTAATCCTCATTGCCCTTCCTCCCCGCCAAAAAAGAATAATATCAGAAGTCCTTAAACTTGGAATGAGGCAAAGTTGGTTAAAAAAAAAAAACACACACAGCAAAGACAAGAAAACCCCAAATGGGGTCACAAAGAATTGGATATGAATAAAACAAAACAATATGCATATATGTTCTAACACTTATAAGTTGGAGCATTACCCCCACCCCAAGCCTAATAATACATAAAATGACAATAATAATACCTGTATAGGGTATCAAATTAGTGAAATCATTTATAGTGAAGCAGTTTTGTACAGAACTTTGCAGGTTGAAATCTCTAAAAGCATGGTTAATTTGAATTCACTTTGATTTTTAAAAGTATACAGGGGGAAGGGAAAACATGCTATCTAGCAGTCTGAGGATAAATGAGAAGGGATAGTCATAGGGTCTGCTGATCAGACCAACAGTGGTTGTGCAACATTAGCAAACCATAGAGAATCCAAGTGGCAGCTGAAAGTACATGGAGAATCCTCAAAGTACAACCACGTAGTTCATTCTGAGAATTGGCATATAGATCTGAGCACACTCACTGTGTGTGACTTTTAAGCAAGTCATTTACTGCTCAGTGCCTGAGATCTCCCAATACTCAAATGAGAAAAAATATCAGAGTTAATGACTTCTAAGGGATGTTTTCTGGAGCAATTAAAAAAAAAACCTACCATGTTTTGAAATATAAACTATTGAGAAATATGATCTCATTAAAAACACATTCTTCTTGATTGTACAATGGACTTCTTAAGTATGTAGGTGTAGACATTTCCCTACTTGAGCAATGAGAATTTAAATTTGAATCATAGGATTAAGAGCAAGAAGTGACCTTAGGAAACATCTAACCCTAACCCTTAACTTTATGATTTCAGAAACTAAGGGCCAAAGAGTCTGGGTGACTTGCACAAGATAATACAGGAACAATGGCTTTAATGAAGAGTTAAGTGGGCATAGCTTATTCTAAAGAGAAATTTTAGGTGAAGGTGTAGAGTAATATTATTATTAGTGTTGTTGTTGTTGTTTGTCCTCTGTTCTCTAAGAGAACCATCACATGACTTGCACTTTGAGTAATATTGTATGTTATAAAGGTATACTCAGAGGAGGAAATCCAGAAGCAAGGCCAGGAAAGCATGACAGAGAACATTGTGGTTAAGTTTAAGGGATGGATAAGCAGAATTGATTTTGTCAACAGTATATTCTACAGACTGCCTGACCAGAAAGAGGATAAGAACGAGGAGATTGGGTTATAGAGACTTCAATAATGAGGCCACAAGAACACCAAATAATGTCTGATTTGCCTTACAGATAACAAGAATGAAAGAATCCCTGACCTAAGAAACTTACATGTTATTGAGGGAAGCAACACACATATATATATATATATATATAATTATGCATAGAATAGATACAAATCATTACAAATTTAATAATGAAGACACCAGTGTCATATAAGGTAGGTAGCTAGGTGGTACAATGGATGTAGAATAGGACCTAAAGTTACAAAAACATGAGTTAAAATCCAGCTTCAGACATTTACTAGTTATATGACCCTAGACCAAGTTACTTAATTTCTATCTGCCTCAATTTCTCTATCTGTAAGATGGGGATAATAATAACACCCACCTCCCAGGGTTTTTGTGAGGTTCGAATGAGATAAAATGTGCTTAGAGTGTTATATAAATGTGAGGTGTCCCAAAATTATCAAGGGATCATTGGTTCAATTACACACAAATTTAATGATAATAAAATCATGACCTCCATTTCTAAGAAGAAAATTATCAGGCTGATCACATTGAGTCCTTCATTTCTCACTCTACCTTAATGAGAGAAGAAGGGAGACCTTCTTTTCCCTACCTGAACCCTCTGCGTTCAGCTTCCTTACATGTGTTCTCTTCCTCATTAGGATTTAGGCTCCTTAAGGGCAGGCACTATCTTTGTTTTTATTGGAATTTGTATCCCTGATGTTTAGCATAGTGTCTGGCTCATAGAAAGCACATAATAAATGCTCTGTTGACTTAGAAATCCATAACAAAAATCCCAGAATACAAGATACACCAGGCTGGGGTGGTGGTGGTGGTGGTGTATTACATTATGTCTTGTAGATCCTATTAAGTTTTTTAAACATGCATGGATGTGTTTCTCCCTGGATAAGATAAAGAGAAAAAAGAGAGAAAGGAGGATTCAAATAGGTCAAATCAGATACGGGATACCTAAGCCAAAGCAGGAAGGATGAGGCCCAGAACACAACAGATCCACCAGAATAAAAATAAAAAGGAAAATCCCATAAACTTTTTTTCTTTGTCTCTCTTTCTCACCCTCTCTATTCATTCCTTCCTCCATTGCTCTCTCTCTCTCTCTCTCTCTCTCTCTCTCTCTCTCTCTCTCTCTCTCTCTCTCTGTGTCTGTGTATGTGTCTCTATGTCTCTATATCTATCTCTATCTAGCTAGCTGCTAGAATGAGGAAAAGCCTCCTGCTGTAGGTGGCATTTGAGCTGTCTTAAAGGAAGTCAGAAATCTTAGAAACAGAGGTGAAAAGGGATAGAGTACTAGGTTTTCAGGACAGTTAGTGCAAAGGTGTGGAAATAGCAGATGGAATATGATATGAAAGTAAAGTTGGGATGGATTTAATTGATCAAATTGATCATGAGGCATCCCAAAGAATTACAAGACTCAGTGACTCAGTTTCCCAAGTTCTATTAAAATCCTGTGTGGCCACAGGGAGACACCAAGGAAATAAGTGTCTTGATTTGGGAGATGGAAATGATTATATTTATAGTGAGAAAAAAGTAGGTTATCTCCTCATTATCTTAATCTCCTCATTTAGGAGGTACATGGTAGTCCTTGTCCTAATATGCATTTCCCATTTCCCAGGGTCCTAAGACAACCTCTGAGGTGGGTACCTTTTTCCTTGAAGGTGTGTTTTGGGGATTTACAGGTCATAAGGTGAATCTAAGGATGCAGTTGTTCCTCTCTGTGCATGTTCCTAAAGACATGCTTAAACTTGTCAGACCCAGGGGATCTCTGTATTTTTGATATCTCTTTACATACGATCTAGTTTCTAGGTGTCTTGTCATCTAGGAATATTAATGGATATTAATGGTTAATGGTCCCTAGTTACTGTTTCTGTTGATGGTATTGGTTGATAGGGACTCAAACCCTCTTAGTTACTGTAAGAACACAAACCTAAGTTTTTCTGTTAACCATTTTAGGTACTATTGATAAGAACCCAAGTCTTAGGTAATATGCTAGCCCTTTTTTAGCTACTGTTTGATAGGTTATCTGTTAACCCTTGTAGCTTCCTCCAACAAAAGGAACCACAAGTAAGCCAGAAGAGCTAGATCATAGAGTGTATGACATGGCATAACATATAAAGACACTAGAAAAGTGGGAAGGGAGCAAGGAATGAAAAGCTTTAAATAAAAAAAAATAGTTGATTTGATCTTTAGTCTTAAAGTTAAAAGATTCACTGGAGTTTCCTAAGTAAGGAGACAGGGTCACCGTCAGACCTAAGCCATTGGACAATATTTGGTTGACTGGGCCATTCTGTAGAGGGTGGATGAAAGGGAAGATTCTTGAAGCAAGAAAACCCATCCCACAGTTATTGCAATAGTCCAAGTGAGAGATAATGACAGAATTAAAATGAATTATTTCTCAAGTTCCTTTTGGATTTTAATAACATTATTTTACTATTTAGTAACACTCTCTAATTGTCTTTAAAATCCCTTCCCAAGGTATACTCCAAGACTTCTGGCCAGCTGTGTATTAAAGACACTTGAATTTCCTTAATGGCTATGAGACTATTTCACTCAAAAAATATAACTCATAAGATCACTAGCCTACGCATTGGAGATGGAGATCGTTTGGTGTCAGCCACCAAATAGTTATAACAAAGGGATGATGAATGATAAGAGAATTGCTCTTGAACTGGAAAGAGAAATGTGACAGCCTGGCTATTGATTCTTCCAGCTGCTCATGGAAAACCTTCATTAGAAGAAACCAGTCCCTTGGGCTGGAAAAGATGTTGCTGTCCTGAGGGGTTGGGAATAAAAGGCTTGTCTTTACTTCCACTCATGTCCTGCAATTCCTGAGTCACCCTCTGCTTCAGACCCTCCTAAAGCTTTTAATTCCTATCAGTTTTTAACTAAATGCTGGTGCTTTAGGCTGTCAAAAATGCTCCAGTGACTCATAAGCATAATGTAGTTGGATAAGCTATGGCCAGCATAAGCCTACAAAGAGCTCAGTGAAGAACCCACTATCCCAGAAAACCTACTATAAAATAAAAACAATGAATACAAAGTCTTTCAGCCAGACTACTATCAGTGCCCAGGATGAAAAGGCGAATCGCAAGGAAGCTTTCATATCCTTCAACCCCAATGGGTCTGTCTGGATAGATTTCAGAGATGTCTATAAACTTGAATGGGGTAAAACCATCTTTATTTTCAATAACTTCTACCTAAAAGTTAGCATTTCCTTCAATGATTTAAAAACTATTTACTGAGAAGGGGTATATAAGCTTCACCAGATGGCCAAAAGGGGAGGTTGGGGGGGGCAACTGACAACAAAAGTAAAAGGGTTCAAAAGAATTCCTACTTTAGAGAATAAAAAAAAAATACAGGTGGACCATTCATGATTTTTTTTCCATCATGAACTACACAGACATAAAGAAGCATGTCATTTTCATACAAAAAGAATAGAAAAGGATAATTGTATGTGAAACAGAATCTATTAGCTGTTTTGGTTTGGTTTGTTTTTTTTATAATATGATACCTTTAATATAGTCATTCCAATACTGTCTCACTGATCTACATGTCTTTGGGAAGTTCATTCTGTTTTACAATTTCTTCATTGATGTTCCTACCTTTTCTTTCTACCTTTCATTCATCCATTCAATAAAATATTCATTGTCTTGTAAAGTGAAAAGAACAAGTGAATAGGAGTCATGAGATCTGGGTTCAACTTTAACCTCTGATATTTGTTACCTCTTTGACTTTGTGTAAATCACTTTAGCATCCTGGATTTCAGTTTCTTCATCTTCAATGTAAGAATTGACCAAGATAATTTCTAGGGCTCCTTCTAACTCTGACATTTTATACTCTGACATGCCTTGCAGTTTTCTGGCAGAGTGAGTGTAGCTCTAGATTTGGAGTCAGGAAAAATTGAGTTCAAATACTGTCTATGATATTTACTGGCCAAGCGACCTTGAGCAAATTATTCAGCCTCTCTGAGCATCAGTTTCCTAATCCATAAAATAAGTATCTGAGACTGGATTTGAACTTGGTTCTTCCCAACCCTAGGTTCAGTACTCTACCACTAAACAACCTAAACAAAATCAAATTAGTCTCTGCCCTTGAGGAGCGTGCTTATTATTACAACTAATAATAGTTGTAGAGTAACTAATGCTCATAGAGTCAAGATGATTTGCTCAAGGCCTCAGCAATAATAAGTGGTGAAATTCAAACTTGAGCTAGGGAAACAGCAAGGTGACAAAGCAGATAGAATGCCAGGTTGGAATAAGGAAAACCTAAGTTCAAATCTGGCCTCAGAAACTTACTAGCTGTGTGACCTTATATAAATAAGGTAACTTCTGCCTGCCTTAGTTTCCTGCTCTGTAAAATGGGGATAATAACAAAACCTACTTTCTAGGGGTTTTGTGAGAAACAAATGAGGTAATAATTGTGATGTGCTTAGCACAGTGCCTGGCACAAAGTAAGAAAAATGTTAGCTATTATTAGTATTATTATAGCTAGTATAGGAATGGTCTACAATGACCTAGGCAAGAGTTTATGACTAGAGTGAAACCATGTGATGGGCCAGGAGAAGGGTGAGATTCTGCATGCAGGGCTATAGCTCAGACTCAGCCAAATGTTAATTTTGGCAGGCTTCTGCCTGAAAGTAATAGCTCATGGGTCCATGCCAGACCTTTGTTCTCTTGAAACTGGAAGCCAAGGATTATCTGAGACTGGAAGTTCCTGGTGGGCCAGGGCGTTTTCATCTGCTGCCCCTGCCAAGACTTCCATCTTAACTTGAGCTGGGTATAATAAAGTAGGAATAAGGGACACACATGAAGAGCTGCCAAGGTTATCCAAAGATCTGAAGCAAGAGCAGGATCACAACAGGAGTGACAGATGGTCTCACAACCCCAAATCATCCTAGAGCAAGCCTGAATGGGACCAGTATCTGCCATGAAACCCCCAAGTCACAGTAAGACTTAGCCACACAGCACTACACACTGCTGGGGCATTTCCCCTTTTATCCTCTTACCCAAAGACTGGTGCTGAATCTTCTAATTTAAGGCAATCACACAATATAGATTTCAAACATCACAGCAAGCAAGACAACCTTAGTGAATTCTGCATCTCACAATCTCTGCCTCTGCTGTTTTCCCTCTTGTATCAGCTTGGAAGAGGATTGCAAAGAGTCAATCCAAGGAAGATGTTTCATTAAAATTTTTCTATCAAAAGATTTCTTTACATTTGTTGTGGGGTTTGTGGTTATTATATAGCAACTGAAACATAGGCACCTTTTCTGTTGTTGTTCAGTCATTTGGTCTTCATGACCCCATTTAGGATTTTCTTAGAAAAGATATTAGAGTGGTTGACCATTTCCTTCTCCAGTTCATTTTACAGGTAAGGAAGTTAGGCAAACAGGTGAAGTGACTTGCCCAAAGTCACACAGCTAGTAAATATATAAGGCCAGATTTGAACTGAAAAAGATGAGTCTTCCTGATTCCAGGCCTGTCACTCTATTGACCATACCACCTAGCTGCTCCAATAGCCACCTTGCTACATTTAAATAAATCATGTATCTTGAGGTATAAAACGATCCAACCATCCTGTATAGCAATTTAGAACCATGCCAGAAATATTACTAAAACATTACTTTCCCTTTTACCTAATGATACTGCTGATAGACCTATACCCCAAAGATATCAAAAAAAGAGTAAAGGGAACTATACATACAATATTATTTGTAGCAATTATTTTTCTGGTGGCAAAGAACTAGAAAGTAAAGGGGGTAACAGTCACTTAAGAAATAGCTAAAAATTATGGTATATGAGTGTAATAAAAATATCATATTTTGAAAAATGATAAGACAGTTTCAAATAAACCAGAAAAGACCTGTATGACCTGATGCTGAATGAAGTGAGTAGAACCAAGAGAACAATTTATACTATAACAACAACACTGCAAAATGAACAAGTTTGAAAGACTTTCAGCATTTTCAGTCCACTCAATGACCAACCATGATTTCAAGGGACCAATGACAAATCATGACCATCTATTGACAGAGAAATGAAGGACTAAATGTGCAGAATGAGACACCCATTTTGTACTTGGCCAACTTGAGAATATGTTCTTCTTGATTATGCATGTTTGCTATAAGGTTCTCTCCTCCATGGGGAAAAAGAGATAAAAAGTAGAAAAATGCTTGTTAATTGCAAATCAATAAACAAATGGATGAGTATACTAATAAATAAAATGACCCCTAAAAACTCAACTAAGTCAAATGAAGTCAAAAGTGAATTTCCCAAACTCAAGATGTTGAGCACAGAAATGGAAAGGATTTCAATTTTATTAATTTTAGAGCATAATCTAGATCTTACCTGTATTCATATATTGAAATCGGGGGTAGAACCAGACTCCACAGAGAGGAGCTGATTTCATTGGTAGGCTCAGCATCTTCTGGTAAGCAAAAAAGATACTGCAGCCTTTGAGAGGGCCAGTTTATATACACTGAATATCTTTGGCTTTAGTCCCTATCTATCTAGTGGTCTGAGGGTAGTGTCATCTGGTCTTCAAAGAATATACTACATCCCCTAGACATTTGAGTAACAGCCAATTTCTCTGTGGGTGATAAAAAGCAAAGAATTTTTTTTTGCATGTAGAAAAGTTGGAAAGATGAGGGTTAGACAATAATATAGTTCATTGGGTCCAGAACTACTTGAATGACCAGACCCCAAAATAGTAGTGATTAACTATTTGCTCTCAACTTGAAGGGTCTCAAGTAGAGTGCCTCAGGGATCTGTTCTTGGCTCTATATTATTTTACATCTATATCACTGCTTTAGATAAAATCATCAATGGCATGCTTTTCAAATTTATGAAATATTCTAAGCTGGAAGGCATAGGTAACAAACTAATTGGTGGGAGGTGAGAGTGGGGAAATAGAATCAGGATTTTTTTAAAAAGAACCTGAAAGGCCAGAATATAAGAATGAAATGAATAAGAAGAAATATAATTTTTTTAAATGTCAAATCTTAAACACCACTTTAATAGATCAATTTTACAAGCTTGAGTTCCCAAAGCAGGGATATAAGCAGAGCAAAGTGTCTTGAATTTATACAAAGAGAGAATCACAGGAAATAACTAGGGATGTTAAACCTAGAGAAGAAAAGAATAATAAGAGTTAGTATTTATATAATACTTTAAGGTTTATAATGAGGGACTCATCTTCTTGAGTTCAAATTTGACCTCAGACACTTAATATCTGGGTGACCTGGGCAAGTCATTTAACCCTGTTTGCCTCAGTTTCCTCATCTCTAAGATGAATTGGAATAGGCAGTAGTAAACCACACCAATATCTTGCCAAGACAACCTTAAACAGGGTCATGAAGAGTCAAGCTCAACTGAAAAATAACTGAACAATAACTGTGTTTTTAAAATTATTGTGCTAAAATATACTTTCTAATATTATTACTACTTATATATTCTTGGCCATTGGACCCATTTTGGCAGTAAGCATGTATTTTTTTTTTGTGAGGCAATTGGGGTTAAGTGACTTGCCCAGGGTCACACAGCTGGTAAGTGTCAAGGGTCTGAGGCCGGATTTGAACTCAGGTCCTCCTGAATTCAGGGCCGGTGCTCTATCCACTGCACTAGCTAGCTGCCCCCTATTAAGCATTTATTCTTAAGTAATATCATATGTACCAGTAAAGAATTGACCGCCTGTCTCCCTAACTTCCTCATGGTTTCAGGCCTTCAGGTCTAAAAGCAGACACCAAGTGGCAGCATTCCAAACTAAAGGAGCAGGTCCAGGAATCCAAAAGAGGTGCAAAGAGCAAGCCAGGGTTGGTAATCCTCATATGGTGAAGGCTTTTATCCTCTTTTGATAGAGACGGGTCATTATACATTGATAAAAGCTAATTGATAAGCATCATTCAATTCCATTGGTTGACATGATTTGAGGGTGGTCCAAATTAAAATGATCTCTACCATGACCTAATGGAAGAGACTCTCCCTGTAGGCAGGGGTGAAGTCTCCATCTCTTTTGTAATCTTGGGTTAATCCCAAACACGATTAACACTTCAAGAACTGGACTTTCTGGAGTGTAGTGTGGGGAGAAACAGACTGCAACTGATTTCTGGTCTCCTCTAGAAATCCATTATTAGTAATTTATTTCTCACATAACAAAGGCTTACAAAATGATTTACAAATATGATCTTGTTTTTATGCTCCCAAAGATCCCACAAGGTAGATGCTATCATTATCTTCAATTTGCAGATGGGAAAACTGAGTCAAACAGAGGCTAAGTGGTTTCCTCGGTGGCATACAAATATTAAGTGTTTGAAACCAGATTTGAACTCAGGTTTTCCTGACTCTACTTTCAGAGTTCCATCTACTATACCACCTCAAGGCAGGGGGGGAAGGGAGTGAGGAGGCAAGAAATGACAGGCATTAGTAAAAAGAATTAAGTATCTTCCCTTTGGCCTCAAAGAATAGAATGAGAACTATTTACTATAAGATTCAATCGAACAAAATTAATCTTGACATAGGAGAAAAGTTTCCTGTTAATTACAGCTATCCAAAAGTAGGATAAATTTTCTTGGGATACAGTGAGTTCTCCCTCACTGGAGGTCTTCAAGTAAATCCTAAATGACGAGTTATAATTTGGATTCCATGACCACTAATGTCTCTTCCAACTCTGAGAGACTATACAACTTTGAATCTCTGATTAAGAACTCAAGTTATTATCTGTGTGTAGCACATGGTACCTAGGTCCATTTCTTTTTGTCTTTTGGTAGATGTTCATAACCCTGTGTTTGGTGCTGAGGATGTATGACAAGGGGTATTGGCCCTATCCTGAAGTATCTTATAATCTAAAGGCAGCAAATCCATGTACAGAAAGAACTAGTCCACAACAATGTAAAGTCACTTAATCAATTATTGAAAAGCAATTATTCATCACTTACTATGTACTAAACACTAGGGATCTGAAGAAAGTGAAACATGGCCCCTGCCCTCAAGGAGTGCACATTTTAATGGACCAATGCCAAAGAAAGAAGCAAAGTTCCATGAGAAATTTGAGGTTATGAAGATTGTCAAGTGAAATTAATTGATGAATGACTATAGTAAATAGTTCCTCTAATGAAGCACACATGGTACTCACTAAATTACCTATTACTGATTAGCATCTAAAATGAGTTTTTATATATGTACCCATGCTGAATAATTTGCATAACATTCAAGATTGGGTGAGGGATCAGTCACAGATCTTTTCTAACTCTTGCAATGTATTTCCAAGTGGGATGACCATCCCCTCCCCCTACAATGCCCAAGTTCCTTTGCCAGGGATCCCCAAGGACAACTGCAATTTTTCACTTGCTCATTAAATACACTGTTTCAGGTCAAAAGAATTTATTATTTTCAGCCTCTTGGCGGGAGGAAAAAAACTTTCATTTTTCTTTCAAGAAAACCACCCCATCATTAGTGCCAGAATGACTGTTACAAAGACTGTTCGAGGGGGTTATTGTCATTAATTAGTGTTATTATTATTAGTTCAGCATAATGTTTTGCAGCACTTAAGTAGATTAAAAAAATTAAATGGGTCAATTGCACTGAAATTCCATTCTCTGATTAGCTGAGTTGTACTTCATTTTTGGCACTTAAAGGTCAAAGATACTTTAATAAAAATACTGGTAGTAACATGATTTATACAACACAGAATTAATTTTGAATGAGGATTTGATCTTTTGTGATATTGCTTTACTTTTTCCCACAGAATTATTACATGATGCTGTTAATGAGAAACATTAATATGGCCTTTAAAAAGATCATTAACCACACAGCATAGCGAAATGAGAATTAGCGATTGCTCTAAATTTCAATACAAACTGTTCCAGCTTTGAGAACTACAATAACAAAAACCTCATTCACTATCTCTACAAAATGCATGCCTATCATTGTCAAACTTAGTATGTCTTATAATTGGAGGGCTATAAATATCAGATATAGCTTAGACATGTAACATTTAGGTACTGTCTACTGAATAGGTTACTGAAACATTTTCCAGACAAGAATTTTCCAGTTTCAAAGGACTGTTTTGATAGGTAAGAGCTATAAAATATAGAAAGGGCTGCTTTGGGATGTGGTAGGTTCCCCTTCATTGGAGGTCTTCAAGTAGATGCTGGGTAGACAGTTTGATAGTTACATGATTGTGGGGTTTCTTGTTCAGGTAATGGTTGGACAGGACAGCCACTGGCATGCCTTTGTATTATAAAATCCTAAGAATCTGTAATACAAGAATAAAGCAATGTGAATGCCAACCTTGTTTTGTCACTGAACACACGGTCTGTTAAAGAATGTGGGGCAGCTTTAACAGCATCCATTAAAACATTTACAGAGATCAATATTGTAATGATTGGAATGACGCCACCTACTGGAGACTTGCTGTGGGAAAGCTCCACAATGAGGAAAATGCCTCAGAGTCATTGTGGCTTTTCCTTGGTGTTAGGAAATGACATTTGCTCATGGGTGCTGTCTGTCAAGGCTACCAGCCAATCAACTTGAGGAGCCTCCTAGGGTCTGGGAGGAGACAGGAAGGAGGAAAGGGAGCCTGCGCAGAGAGCACTGGGGCTTTTTGGCTTCCTGACTTGATGGTGGTGGCAGAGAGGACTTCACAAGAAATTTGAGGAAAGATAGGAATGCCAGGCTGTTAGAATTCTGTTCTCAATCTTTTTCTTTCTATTTTCCAATAAACCCTTAAAAACTTAAACTCGTTTTATCAGTGATTTTTAGTCAGTTTCCCCCAAAACTGGGGGAACAGATTAGAATCCACATTTAGAATCTTAAATTACACAGTTTGGCGACCACGAAAGAATTCACATTTAGAATCTTAAATTACACAATATGTAGAGTTATCAATACCTTGCCCTGACCTCTGATGACCCCACTGAATGCTGACACTGTGTTGTCTCTAATAATGGGCTCGATGGTAAACAGTAAGCAACAACATTGTAATATGACAGCCCAAAAGCTAATATGGACTTGGGACTTGTTGAGAGACACAGCTTCCAGGAATGAAGAAATAGACCCTCTATTCTCTGTCCTCGTAAAACCACATATGGAGATGTAATTTCTGAAAACTGCAGGTTAGGAAGGACATTGGTAAGAGCCAAATAATCCAAAGGAAGGTGATGCTTCTAATAATAGTACTGTTTATTTTTATTTCTAGGGATAGGGGTGAAAATCAGGTAGATTTGAGAAAATAAATATCAATAATGAATTTCTGGGGTACCCACAGATTCCCCTCCCCGCCCAACTTCAGAAAGGTCAGTTCTTAGGAAGAAGTTTTAATCCTATTCAGGGAAAGCCCAAGTGTACATTAGGAATGGAGACAGACTCTTTTGTCTAGCTCAGTGAACTGATGGGGTTAAACCACAACTCGATAATGGATTTTGCCTTGAGCAATTTAGGAGGTAGTCTTTTGTATACTTCCCCCTGATGTCATCTGTAGAAATTATTTTAATATGGATCACCCTCAAGTCATGTCAAGCAATGGAATTGAATGATACTAACAAATTAGCTTTGATCAATGTATAGTGTACCACCTCTATCAAGAGTATAAAAGCTGAGACCACTTGAGGAATGCCATTCTTCTGGATGTTCTTGGCTTCCTGGACCTGCTGTTACTTGGTGCATGGTCTTAAGAAAGGCTAGGTTTGTAGGACATGTTGTTTCTCTATGACAACATGGTACTGGGGCTTTTATGCTTGTGTTAACTGCCACATGGTCAATTCTTTACTAATATTTAATATATAATCCTAACAATAAATAATTACTGCCAAAACAGGTATAATAGCCATTATACACACACATACACACACACACACACACACACACACACACATATTAGCCACTATAACTTTGGAAATCACAGTCCCAATAATTTAAAAACACACACACACACTGGGGACAAGGGAGGAGGGACATTGTATGACATGGTATGACATAACAAAGTCCAGCAAGCATCTGGGTCTTTTTCATCAAGATATGGAGAACTCTCACCAATAAGGGGCATAGGATCCCAAGCACTGAGCAGGAGTACTGGGTCTGGGTCCAAAGCATGAGGTGGAGTAAGGGGACAAGGCATGAAGATGGTAAAAAGGATTAGATTTTTTTTGTTTGTTTGTTACCAAAGGACAGAACTAGGAATGATGGGTAGCAGATGAAAAAAGTATATTTGGACTTGAGGTTTAAAAAAAACCTTTTTTAACAATTACAGCTACCTGAAATTCATTGGGGTACATAAGGATAAAGTGGGTCTGCTTGAAAATTTCTTCTCCCAGCAAAGGTAAAATAACTGTGTGTGTGTGTGTGTGTGTGTGTGTGTGTGTGAGAGAGAGAGAGAGAGAGAGAGAGAGAGAGAGAGAGAGAGAAAGCGAGATTGTCTTACAGATATGGACTGGACTTAACAATGCCTAAGAGGTAACTTCTACTTCCTTCCAGCCTGTCATCCTCCACCTTTGCAATCAGATCTTTTTCAAGGGTCACATTTTGTGGCTATTCTATTTTTCCTTCCTCTGAGCTTCTCACATAATCTAAACTCTGGCAAAAACCCAGTCCAAGACCTTGTCTGACCACTGCAGCCCAGCCTCCTTACCTTTGGCAAGAGGTTCAAGATTAATCTGCACACCAGTGTCCTTGGATTTCAAATACAACTGACTGTTTAACAACCAATCATCCGTTAAAGTGCAGGTGATTAGAAAGTGTTTGGGCATTCATATCCAATTTGCTTCCATTACTGTCAGCATTTTCTCTGCTGATGTGTTCATCTAGTGTCTCATTGTCATGTGGAGGTGACCCAGGATCCACAACATCTGTGCCAAGAGAGTGTCAGTCCCAGAAGGTCCTAACAGCCGCCCACGTCATCCAGTTCTGGCCCCAAAGCCATTAAAAGTTCACCCTAACTGATTAATTCATAAGGGATCATTAGCAAAGGTCTGCCACCTCCATTGATTAAAATCACCCACTAAGTAACAGAGGATTTCACAATCGGCATTAATGGAAGGAATGTTTACACTGACAAAGTCACAGTTTTTTTTTTAAAAAAGTATATATATATGCATGTGTGTGTGTGTGTGTGTGTATGTTTGTATATGATTTAGAATTAAAAGAGCCTTGAGACCTAGGTTCAGGTCTGAACTCTGACATTTAACTTATCTGGTTTTACTCTGGGCAAGTCATTAAAACTCTCTGAGCCTCAATTTCTTCATTTGTAAAGTGGAGATAATGATATTTGTATTACATACCTTATGGGATTAGTAAGGGAGCAATCATCATGCATTTAATGTAATTGTTTTACTCTTGATTTTTGCAGCCTCCTAATTTGGGGAATGGGGAGAGAAGGGGAGCTATAGGAAAAAGTATGAAATCTGCAAAGGACCTTACTTCAAATCCTGTCTGTCATTTACTAGCTGATTGTGTGTATATACCTTGTAATAAGTAGTAATATGCTCTTGACTGGAAAATATGAACTGAGAAGTCAATCAACAAACATTTATTAAGCACTGTGAGGGCCAAAATTAGATATACTAAGCATTATTTGGGTGACTTACCTTAATATTGGAGTCCCAGAAATATGAGGGACCTTTTTAGGTTTAATCTACCTTCTGAACTATTATTTTTAGATATTTCTCCCAGGCCAATAAGCAAGGAGCCTCTAAGCTTTAGTTCACAAAAGGATCAGATTTTATTACTTGGGAATTGATTAAATAACAAAAGTGAAACTAATAAAAATCAAAGATAAGGAAATGGGAAAATAGAAATACAGATAGATGCTCTTAACTCTAAACTTAACCTAAACTGGTTCAAAGGAATTTAGGGTTTGCAGTACGTAACTCACCACCCTGAACAGCCTGCCAGTCTAAGGTTGCTCACTAGCTACAGAGACCTCAGTCAACCACCAGAGAGTTCATTCTGCATTCTGCCAGTCCCTAGAGCTTAGCTTACTGAAAGTACTTAGCCTCCCTTCAGGTCACATTCAATCTTTCCTCCCCCAAAAGGGGAGATCCTTCAAAAGCTGCTCATGGAGAGTTCTCCTTCTGACCTCAGTAGTATACATAATCTCAGGGTGGGCCAGGTGTGGCCGCTCCCAAATGATTCAGCTAAAACTTGCAATATTAATCTTTACCACAAATAATTTTTAACACAGCACTTACTATGTGCCAGGTAGGGCAGCTAGGTAGCTCAGTGGATAGAGAGCTGGGCCTGGAGTCAGGAAGACCCAAGTTTAAATCCATCCAAAGACACTAGCTGTGTGACCATCGTCACAGTTTTCTCACAGTTGCCTCAGTTTCCTCATCTATAAAATGAGCTGGAGGAGGAAATGGCAAATAACTTTGCTAAGAAAACCCCAAACTGGGGTCACAAAGAATCAGACATGACTGAACAACATATGCCAAGGCTACAAAAGACATAAATGACACAATCCCTCCCCTAACAAAGCAAACATGCTACCAGAAGAGAGGACACATATCCATAAACAAATCAATACAAGGCATATTTTTAGGAGAATACCTAGTAGCTGGGGGGATTAGGAGAGATTTCCCACAGAAGGTTTGCCCTTGAGCAGAGTTTTGAAGGATATAAGGGATTCTAAAAGGTAGATATGAGTTGGAAAGACATTCTAGGCCACAAGAAAGATGATGAAAAAACATGAAGATAGGAGATGATAAATAGTGTCTGAGAAATGACTAGGAAACTACTTCAAGTGGACTATTGAGTACAGGAAAAGGAGGAAAGCATAATTCATTGGTTAAGATAGGCCAATGTTGGGGGCAGCTAGGTGGCACAGTGGATAAGGCACCAGCCCTGGATTAAGGAGGACCTGAGGTCAAATTCAGCCTTAGACACTTGACATTTACTAGCTGTGTGACCATGAGCAAGTCACTTAAACCTCATTGTCCCCCCCAAAAAAAGATAGGTCAATGCCATTTTGTGGAAAGCTTCCAAACCTAAACAGAGGAGTTTCTATTTTATCTCAGGGAAAATAGGAAGACTTTGTAAGTGACAGAAGCTTATTCACTCCTTTTGATGCTGTTTACCCATTTATAAAATAAGAAACTTGTACTAGGTAAACTTTAATGTTCCTTCAAGCTCTAAGGCTGTGATCCTATCATCCCATGAAGCTGGTTCTACTTCATTCTCTTTTGTAAATTGGACCCTATACCAGATTCTTGGGTCAATTATCTTTCATAGCAGAGAAAATGTTTCATAGTAGGTACCATTATCTTCCATATTACAGAAAACATTAATGTCTGTCAGTCAAGGGCTTAATTGTTAAACAATATGTCAGTTTTCCACCTGGTCCTACTTCAACTTTGTAACTTGGGTCCCAGCATTTGTCTTTTCCTTTATTTCTTATGACCAAATCTCCAGCTAGGTCCCTGTCCTAATGCCTGTCTTGTTCCACTATTCATTGTTCCTTTTCTCAGACCCCAGGACTTTTTCCCAGGTATATGATACTAAATATCTTTATCCTCCCATCTCTAACCCCCTCTCCAAGAATTACTATAAATTTCTTGATACCTTTTGTAACTTTTCAAAGCTCACACAACTGGTATCAGGTGAAATTTGAATTCAGGTCTTCCTGACATCAAACTCAATATTCTGCTTCCGTAAGGGAATAAATGTTTTGCCTAATCTTACTTTCTAAACCATAGAATCTGAGGCCTTAGAGGTCTACATAGTTTAATACCTCCATGAATATGAAATCCTTATAAAACATCACTATTGACAACACAATTGAACAACCAGATTCTATCCAAAGCAGCCCATTTATTACCCTGATGGACAGTTCTTATTAGTCAGTTCTTCCTTAAGTTGATCTAGAACCTGACTCCTATACTTTTCACCCATTGTATCTTCTTATTATTTCTGGGGCTGAGCAAAATAAGATTAATTTCTCTCCTAGATAACAAGATCTGGGGATTTTCAGGCAATAAATTCACAATATGAGTTAGAAAAGTGGCAGGGGTTAAAAAAAAAACAGATTTGGGGTTGTATAAAGAGATTTAAAACTGCCAGAAATGTAAAAGTAACAGTACCATGGTCCTCAACCCTCCCTAAACCTCATCAGAGGTACAATCACCATCCCTGAGCTTCATGATTTAAGAAAGATATTGATGAACTTGGGTCTGTTTGAAAGAGGGCAACCAATATGATAAAGGACCATGAGCTGATTTCTTATGAGGATAAATTGAAAGAAATTGGGATATTTAAGCAGGAGAAGGAAAGATATAGATACAATACCTATCTTTTAGTATTTGAAAGTTTAAGGGGAGAAGAAAGGATGCTAATAATCACCTATATTATTTAATATTATATTAGAAATGTTAGCTATAACAATAAGAAAAATAAATTAAAGGAATTAGAATAGGTAATGAGGAAACAAAATTATCACTCTTTACAGATGATATGATGGCATAGATAGAAAATCCTAGAGAATCAATTAAAAAGCCCCTTGAAATTATTAACAACTTTAGCAAAGCTGCAGGGTACAAAATAAACCCATATAAATCATCAGCATTTCTATATATTACCTACAAAGTACAGCAACAATAGAGGGAGAAATGTAATTTAAAATAACTGTGAGTAATATAAAATACCTGGGAGTCTACCTGCCAAGACAAACCCGGGAAATATATGGCCAGGACTACAAAACATATTTCACACAAATAAAGTCAAATCTAAATGACTGGAAAAATATTAACTGCTCATGGATAGGAAGAGCCAATATAATAAAAATGACAATCCTACCTAAGCTAATTTATTTATTTAGTGCTACACCAATCAAATTATCAAAAATATTTTATAGAGCTAGAAAAAATAGTCACAAAACTCATCTGGAAAAACAAAAGTTCGAGGATATCATGGGAATCAATGAAAAAATAAGAAAGAAAGTTGTCTAGCAGTACCTGATCTCATACTGTATTATAAAGTGGTAATTATCAAAATGATCTGGTAATGGTAAAGAAACAGAGAGGTAGATCAATGGAATAGAATGGATAGAAATTACACTATAGTAAATGACTGTAGAATCTAGTATATGATTAACCCAAAGATCCAAGCTTTTAGAATGAAAACTCATTAGTTGACAAAAACTACTGGGAAAACTGGAAAACGGTATGGCAGAAACTAGGTATAGACCAACATCTCACACCACATGCTAAAATAAAGTCAAAATGGGTACATGATTTACACATAAAGGATGATACCATAAGCAAATTCAGAGAATATGGAATCAATTATCTGTCAGATGTATGGCAGAGGACAGATTTAGAAGCAAAGGAGATATAGAGAGTAAAACAAAATGTAAAATAGATCATTTTGATTATATCAAATTAAAGCTTTTGTACAAACAAAACTAATGTAACCAAGATTGCAAGGAAAGCAGAAAGCTGGAAAAAAATTGAAACAATTATCTCTGATAAAAGCCTAATTTCTCAGATATATAGGGAACTAAATGAAATTTATAAAAATACAAGTCATTACCCAATTGATAAATGCTAAAAGGATATGAACAGGCAGTTTTCTAGGAGAAAGGAGGAAGGAGAAAGAAGGAAGGATGGATAAAATTTGGAACTCAAAACTGTAAATAAAAAATGTTTATTTAAAAAAAGAAAGTCTGGCACTTTGAGGGAGAATTTGATATCTCTTCCTTGGACCAAGAGGGAAGAAAACTAAATTGTTGGGCACTGCAAAGAAACCAATCCTGAAGAGAAATGGGCTGCCTTGAAAAATGGTGGGCTTCCCCTCCCACTCCTTGGCCATATTCAAGCAGAGGCTAGACAACCACTTATTGCTATACTATAGCAGTAACTGCTTTCATGTATGGATTGCACTAGGTGGCCACTGAAGTCAATCAATCAATCAACATTTATTAAGCATTTACTATGTACTAGTGCTAAGCCATGGGCATATGAAAAGAGGCAAAAGACAATTCCTGTTCCTTTCCAACTCTCAAATTCTGTGATTCTAATTCAGTGGCATCATAAAATGTATGGTATCTATTTCATAGGATTGTTGGGAGTCCCAAATGCAATAATATGCATAAGTTTAAAGCAGTATGCAAGTGTTATCTTACATATTAATAGTATAGAGTGAAACAAGATTTATTGCAATCACAAGTAAGAGCAAGTATTGTGACCAACAGCCCCACCAGAAATGAGTGATTACATGTCCCTGCAGACGCAGACCAGCAACCTAGTCATTATTGCCCTTAGAACCTACATCCCCAGTTGCAGGGAGATGCTGCTTATACATCAAGCTGGGAATGGGCTCTAACAAATAAGATCGCATTCTTAAATTCTGAGTGACTCAAAGTCCCCTTACCAGGGGACAGGTTTGTATACCTGTCTGTGGCTAGGTAAAAGGCATTGGCACAGTTGGTTATGTTTGTTTTTGTTTTGTTTTGTTTTTTACTGAGGCTGGTTACAGAGTAAGGCGAGATGGCATGATGATATGGTCAGAGAACTATATTTAAACTCCAAAATACCTTGTCCCTCTTAGTACAGTGCCTGACACATAGTAATGGGTTAATGAATATCAGTTGTCTGACTCTTTGTAGGACAAGCCCAAGCTGGTGTTCTTCAGGCACAGCCTTTGACAAGTAGATACCCCCTTCACATAGAAAAGCATTGGAAGAGAATGCTCATGGGGGGAGGGGGGAACCTCGGCAACAAATGTTAGGGTAGTGCTTAAAATTGAGACAGGTCTTGGAAGTGGGAAGAATTTTTATATTAAAAGTAATAATCCTTATTAATACACTACACTGATGCTTCTACAAATATGCCTTGCCACAACTTTTAAATGAAATCATCCTTTATACTAAGTTCTACATATTCCACCACTGAACAACTCCAGTGTCTTCAGGTTAGAAGGACATTTCCCTTGTTATTGTGGTTTTTTAGGAAACAAGCATACACACATGTATACACATGCATACATACATGCATACATGCACATATACATATACACACCCCACTTCTGTAGTCAACCTTGATATTACAGCTAACCTCTAGTCCATGGATAGTTGACAAAGCAACATTTGAAATTCAGGCCATAGTTTATACATTAAGAAAAGATAGCTGGAGGAAGTGACTCAGCCTTTTTCCCTGGTGTAGCTTCTCCCAATATTTTCTGCCTTCCAGGTCATTAAGCCATCACTTAGGCGGTACAGGGAATATATTTTTCCCCAAATAAGGTTTTCTGGGGATTTTTTCTCTGCACAGTAAGGCAGGTAAAAATTGCCTATGGAACTTGAAAGTAGTATCAGCTAGAGAAATGTAAACCAAGTTGTTAACTTGTAAAACCACCAGGGTCCCTCAATGTTTTCCTATCTTCTTATTCAGATTTGAGCTATCTGATATGGGAGTTGAGTGAAATGAGAAAGCCAGACTCTTGGAGATAGACTTAGATGTAGTGAAGTCAAAATTTGAGGAGAAATATGAACTGAGCTGTCAAAGCCTTGACCTGAGCACAAATCTAAACTTTCTTCAGATTCTTTGAAATCTACTAGGAAACTTGCCCAAATAGGCTGTCACATCGAGAGTGCTCAGCCTTCCAATCACCTTTATTCTTTCTTAATTCTTTAGATTTCCTTCTCGTATGCAGCTCCACAATCTCCGAATTAAGTCCATTGTGGAAGCCTGCCCAGAGTCTAGGTACCTGGGTTTGAATCTGATCTCAAAGATAAATTTTGTGAACCCCTTCAAGTCACCTAAACCCTGGGAGCCACCGATTATTCTTCTGTAAAATGGAGGTGATAATGCTTACAAACTTTAAACAATATAAATGTGTTATCATCACCACCATCATCCTCCCATCCTTCTCAGCTTTTTCAGTGAGGTTCAAACAAAAATAGTCCAGGGATAAACCTTGCTATTATTTCTCTATATTCAATGCTCTGACAATTATTTCACAAATGATAAAAATAACCACTTTTGTCACTGAATAAAAAAAATATTAGGAGGTTAATTCAGCCTGTGGAGACCCACTGCAAGACCCACTCCTGGAACAAGCAGAGCAAAGATGAAAGGCACTTCACTCTGTTCCAATGTGATTTTGACCTCCTGTGATATAGATGATAGAGATCAAGACATAGGAGCTATTAAAAGAGATAGAAAGAGAAATGGAAACATAGACTGAGATATTGATGGGGATAGAGATAATACCAATAACTAGAATTTATATTGAGCTTTAAGATTTGCAAAACACTGTATAAATGTTATCTCGTTTTATACTCATAACAATCCTGTGAAGTAAGTACTCTTATTGTTCCTATTTTACATGTGTGGAAAGTGAGATGGATGAAGAGTGAGAAACTTGATCAAGGTCATACAGCTAGTTTCTGAAACAGGATTTGAACTCAAATGTTCCTGAGTTCAAGTCCAGGGAGAGACAGAGACAGACAGAAACAGAAAGAGAGACAGAGAGACAGTGGCAGAGAAAGGAGCTGGAGGGAATTTCCACATAAGGCATAGAATAATAATAACAGCTAGAATTTACATTGTGTCTTACAAATGTTATATCATTTTATCCTCATAACTGCTCTCTGAGATAAGTGGAGGGGGAAGACAAAGGAGGTTGAGTAACCAGTAACTACTGCAACAGTCCAGGTATGCAGTATTGAAAGCCTGCATAAGGACAGAGGCAGCGTCAGAGGAGAAAATGGAGAATTCAAATTATGTTATAAAGTTAAAATCAATATAACTTGGTGGATATGGGGGGAGGTAAGAGTGAAGAGTTGAGAATGACATGAGGTTGTGCGTCTGGGTGACTAGGATGATGGTAGTGCCCTCCATAGCAACAGGAAAGTTGGATAGAAGGGAGAGTTGATAGGAAAGATAATTAGAAGAAGTTTAGACATGTTTAGTTGAAGATGTTTTAGACTTCAGTGTGAGATGCCCAATGGGCAATTGAAGATGTAAGACTGGAGTTCAGCAGAGAGGGTTAGGGCTCAATGAATAAATCTGAGGATCATGATCCTAGAAATGATAATTAAATTCATGAAATCTGATAAGATCACTGAGTGAAGTAGGATAGAAGGAGATTGGAAGGGGGTCCAGAACAGAGCCTTGATGGATACCCACCTGAATGAAAACCCAGCAAAGGAGGCTGAGGAACAGTAAGACAGAGAGGAGGCGAATCAGAAGACAGCAGCACCCAGAAACATAAAGGAAAAAAGAGTGATTAATAGAGATAAGCTTCAGAGAGGTCAAGAAAGATGAAAATTGACAAAAAGCCATTAGACTTGATGACTGAGTAATCATTGGTAAGTTTGGAGAGAGCACTCTTTTTGTTGAATGATAAGACTAGAAGCCAGGCTGCAAAGAACTAAAAAGAGAGTGGAAAGGAAAGAAAGTTGAGGTACCAATTACTAGGATCATTCTCAAGGAGTTTAGTCCCAAAAAGAAGGTACTTAGTACAGTGCTTGGCACATCATACTCACTCATTAAATGCTAGATGACTGACCGACCGGCCCAGGGTTACATGGATACTAAATGTATGAGGCATGGTATAAACCTATCTTCCTGACTCCAAGTTGCATCAAAAAAATTCAAATTCCAGGCAGAACAGGCCTCAAGAGCTAGTATTTGATCTGGATATGATCCTGTTCCCATCCAAGAACTGAAGACAGATACAATTTAGGACTGAAGATACAAGGGTTTTAGCCTATTTTCCACAATTCGGTGATTTTAGAGGCTGTTCCATTCCATTTAGCTCATAAGGTGTCTAAAGGTTGCATTAAAACAGTCAAGGAGGCATCTGATAGTGTTTACATGAGGAAGGTGAGCTGGAACAGGCAGACAAAAACTAATCAGAGAAGCACAGCCAAGCAAAAATAGATGCTCAGTCCCAGGAGGGCTTCATCACCACCCATGACAGCCACATACCATCAAATCTCCAAAAATTTTTATTTTTATCATAAAGGAAAGATTGAGTAATGGATGTCAGTTCCAATGCGCCTAAGACAAATTAATTACAAACTGACTTCTGGAAAGAGATTCAGAGGACTAAGTAACAAGATGCCAAGTTAGGAAGCTACAATGGTTTCAATGCTAGATGGATTCAGAACAATAACTTTGCTACTCAGAACGAAAAAGTAGAGCCAAAGAGAAAGATGATTCTCATTGAAAACTATAACTGCTGTGATGTGTAAACCATGGAATGAATTGTGACATTTGAGTTTTTCTTGATAAGAATGTTAAAGAATCATGAACAGAAACACATTGCCTTGATGGTAGGATACAAAACAAGAATGGAAAGTGATCAGCTGCAGCTGCTAGATATTGATTACTTCTTTCCTTGTGATCCCGAGGACTACTTGTTTAGGTCATACCTTGGTGACTCAGGTTGTGTCCAATTTAATTTTGATGTCCTATCATCTTGATCATGGAATATGAAGAGAATTCTGGACTTTGAGTAAGGAAGACTTTGGCTCATGTCCCACCTCAGACACTTAATAGCTATGTGACCTTGGAAAAATCACTTAACCTCTCTGTGAATCAGTTTCTTCATTTGTAAAATGAGGGAATTAGACAGAATGGCCTCAAAGTTCCCTTCTATCTTTTCATCCATGATTTAAGTATCCTATTTTTTTCTCTCAAATTGCATTCTAATGTCCTTGAGAGATGGGACTGTCTCATCATGATTTTCTACTAAAAGTTGCGTGTTAGTAGAAAAAGCATAGGAACAGTTAGTCAGCTAATCAAGAAACATTTATTAAATCCTTATTATGATTTAGTCTTTGTGCTAAACACTCAAGATTCAAGAAAAAAAGGAAAAAATGCCCCTCAACTCAAGCAGCTCACATTCTAATAGGGAACACCACAAGCAAATAGTTTCATCTAAGATATGTTACAAATGAAAAGTGATCTCTGATGGAAGGAACAAGTAGTATCTGGGGACCAGGGAGAAGAAGGGTGAGGTGGAGAAACCACAAAAAGCCTCCTGAAGGAAGCGGCTCTTCAACTGATTCCTAAAGAACTCCAAAAATTTCAGGTGAGGAAGAATATTATAAGCACTGGGAATACTCAGTATGAGGTCCTGAAACTGTGAGGTACTATGGTGCATTACTGTTGTTCAGTCATTTTTCAGTTGTGACCAACTTGTCATGACCCTATTTAGGTTTGTCTTGACAAAGATACTGGAGTGGTTTGTGATTTCCCTTTACAACTCATTTTATAGATGAGGTGAATGAGGCAAAATGGGTTAAGCCACTTCCCCATGATGACACAGCTGGTATCTGAAGCCAGAACTGAACTCAAGAAGATAAGTCTCCTTGAATCCAAGCCCAGCATTCTAGTGACTGTGCCACCTAGATGCTTCTAATATGGCATGTAAAGAACATAAAATTGGCCACTGCTGATGGATCATAGGGGGCATGGAGAGGAGAAAGGTGTAAGAAGACTAGAAAGGCAAATGGGGGTAAGTTATAATGGAATTTGAATGCCAAACAGTTTTATATTTGATGCTGGAGTCAACAGGATGTCACTGGAATCTATTGTGTAGGGTCAGAGTGAGTGGTGTTTTCAGACCTGAACTTCAGGAAGGTCATGTTGGCAGCTCAGTGGAGGATGTACTGAAGTCCAAAGCAGGGAGGGGGGGATTCTAATTCTCTTGCAATTGAGGGGAGATGTGATGGATAGATGAGAGCCTGCACAGGGGTATCACAGGGATAGGTGGACAAAGGGGGACATATACAAGAGATGCTGTGACAGTACTAAAAGGCAAAATAAAACACTTCTGCCACATAGAAAGCATTTAATTGATGTCTGATTACTGTGCATAAACTTTGACCAAGTCTGTATACCAAAGATAACAAAAAGAAAAAAAAAGAGAGAGGTCCTATATGTACAAGTATATTTATAACAGCTCTTTTTATGGTGGCAAATAATAGAAATTGTGAAGGGATGCCCATGAATTGCAAAATGCATAAACTAATTGTTGTATATGATTCTGATTGAATATGATTGTGCTATAAGAAATGATGAGCAGGATACTTTCACAAAAGCCTGGGAAGGCTTACATGAACTGATGCAGAGTGAAGTGAGAAGAACCAAAAGGAATAGTGTACACAATAATAGCAGTATTGCATGATGATCAGCTGCAAATAACTTAGCTATTCTCAGCAATTGAATGATATGAGACAATCTGAAGGACTCAGGATAAAAAATGTTATCCACCTCCAGAGAAAGAACTGATGAATGGTATCTGAATTCAGATTGAAGCATACTTCTCAGACACATCTCAGTGCCTTCTCAGGGCAGGTAGGTGTTGAGATCAATAGAGAACTAGCCCTGTAGTCAGGGAACCTGAGTTAAAATCCAACCTCAGACACTTATTAACTATATGACACTAAGCAAATCACTTACCCACCCCCCACAGTTACCTCAATGACAATTAAAAAATATATTTTTTTCCTTTCTTTTTTCTTTATTTTTTTTGGTCTGTGTTCTCTTTTATGACATGACTAATATAAAAATATGTTTTTTTATTACTTCACATGTATAATCTATATCAAAGTATTTGCTTTCTCAAGGGGGAGCAAGACAGAGTGAATTTGGACCTCAAACATTATATTTGCTAACAAACAATAAAAATGTTTTACATGCAATTGAGAACAAAATAAAAGCATTCTTTAAAAAGGTAAATCTTTACTGAAAGATAGATTTAACAACTAAGCCAATATATATGTAAGTGTGAGTATGGAGGCAAAGATGACACTAAAATTGTGAGCCTAGACGATGGGAGGATGGTGGTGGTACTATGAGAGCAAATTGGAAAGAAGGGAGTTTGGGGGAGGGAAAGATAATGTATTCAGTTTGGGTCTGTTGAGTTGCCTATGAGATTTCCCCTTTGAGATGTCCAAAAGAAAGTCAGTGAGGAAGAACTGGAAGGCAGGAGACAAAATAAGACTGCGTATATTGAGAATCATCTGCCTGAAAATGCTACTTAATCCATGGGAGTTGATGAGAGCACCAAATGAGATACTGTAGAGGAAAGGGGAAGAGGACCAGGACAGATAGTCGGTATGAATAGATTGAAGATAAGGCAAAGAAGACTGAAAAGGAGCAGATCAAACTATGACACACCACCTCTGTGACCTTGGGCAAATCTCTTAACCTCCCTGAGCCTTAATTGTCTTCTCTGTAAAAATGTTATAGTAATACTTCCACCATCTACCTAATGTAGTTATTGTGGGTAAAATACCTTATGGAACTGAAAAAGCTAGACAAATGGGGGACAGTTGCTATTTTATCTTCCATATTTCACTTACACACACACACACACACACACACACACACACACACACACACACACACTTTTCATCATGCATAGGATGTGATATAGGTTTGTTGTTTTTCTTAATGCATACTAGGCTCCATACTAGGCCCTCTTTATATGCTTACTCAAATGAATTGAGTTTTCTAAATGTAGGCAATATATAAGAATGGCATGGACTTGGAAACAGGAAAGTCTGGGTTCAAGTCCTATCAGTAACATTTCTTCACTTTATAACCCTGGATAAGTCACTAAACCTCTATGTACCTCAGTTTCCTCCTTTGTAAACAATGGGAATCAATATTTGTAGTATCTGCCTCACAGTGTTATTCTGAAGACTCCCCAGGGATGATATACATAAAGTACTTTGAAAGCAATAAAGTACTCTATAAATATTCAAAGCTCTCATTGCCTTCCTTCTAGATACTGGGCATTGAATTTTTCTGTCTCATGGGTTGCCATCAACAAGTAAACACCTTACAGCAATACATTGTGGGTGTGAGTAGGCTGCCATACATTAGTAATTGAGACTTAGGCAGGATTAGTGGTATAAGGCTATCAAGCTAATGGTGTGAAACGTTTCTGGATGATCAGAAAAGAATGTGGGCTGGTCATGGGGGAAAAAAGAGGATTAATGGATGGACAACCCTCATGCTAAACAGTATGGTGCAAATGACTGAGGAGTAATGTGAAGGCTTTGTTCCAGGTAAGATAAGGCAAAATAAAGATTCTGATTCTCTCTCTCTCTCTCTCTCTCTCTCTCTCTCTCTCTCTCTCTCTCTCTCTCTCTCTCTCTCTCTCTCTCTCTCTATCTCACACACACACACACACACACACACACACACACACACATACATACACACACAGAGCAGGATCAGGGACAGAGTCATGGTTCCAATGAGAGAGGTTGAGGAGGATGGCTGTCATGCAGGCAGTATGATTTGGAAATGGCCAGGAAATATGCTAATTTAAAATCTCTATCATGTCAGACTTTGTCTAAACCTTCTCTTCCTGATTTTTCATGAGTTCTTAAGATGAATGATATAGTCATTTTCCCCAAGGTTCCCATTATTTTCCATTCACCAACTAGTTCTTCCATACTGGTAAGAATCACTTTCAGAGTAAGTTTTCCTTGTCTCTTCTTTTACCTTACATCATCAAGGCATTTATATTGTTTTTAGCACTCTAGCAGAAAACCATTTTAATTTGATTCAACCAGCATTTATCTAACTCCTGTAATGTGCCTGGCACTATGCCATGTGCTGGAGATAGAGACAAAAACAAAAAGCACCTGTCCTCTAGAAGCTTATATTTTACCTAGAGAAACAAAGTGTAAACAATTAAATGGGGGGGGGGGCAGCTAGGTGGCTCATTGGATAAAGCACTGGCCCTGGATTCAGGAGGACCTGAGTTCAAATCTGGTCTGAGACGCTTGACACTTACTAGCTGTGTGATCCTGGGCAAGTCACTTAACTCTCATTGCCCCACCAAAAAACAAAACAAAACAATTAAATAGAAAACTTATACAAAGTAAATACAAAGTTATTTCAGGGATAGTAACTGGACAGATCAAGAAAGACTTTGTGTAAGAGGTGGCAATTGAAGGGAACTGGAGATCCCAAAAGCTGGAGGTAAGGAGGGAGAGGATTCTCAGCAAGGTGACACTGTATACAATTCCATTGAGGTGGAAGATGGGATGGTTTGTAGAGGGAAAAATAAATAGGTGAGAATAACTGGAAAATAGATTGGATTAGATAGGATATTGTGAAACTTCTGGGGGGGAAAGTCAGGCTGGAATAAGATTGTGGAGGGGGGTTTTAAATAGTAAAGAGAGACATTTCCATTTTATCCTCAAGACAATAACAAGTCACTGAAGTGTCTTAAACAAATAGCATGGTCAAATCTGACCTTTGGAAATACTAATTTGGCATCTATTTGTAGGGTGAATTGGACAAGGGAGATACTGGAGCCAGGGAGACCATTTTGGAAGATAGTGTAATAAGCCCTTGAAGTGGTAATGAAGGCCTGAATGACAATAGTAGACTCAACAAGATTTGAAAATGGATTGAATAGGAGAACAGAAGGATAGTAAATAGTTGAGCATGGTTCCAAGCCTGGTGATGAAAGCCTGATGAGAAAATACAGCTGCATCTTTTTTTGTTTGTTTGTTTGTTTTTAGTGAGGCAATTAGGGTTAAGTGACTTGCCCAGGGTCACACAGCTAGTAAGTGTTAAGTGTCTGAGGCCAGATTTGAACTCAGGTACTCCTGATTCCAGGGCCAGTGCTCTATCCACTGCACCACCTAGCTGCCCCACAGCTGCATTTTTTAACAGTTATTATGTACCTAGGAAGAAAGGTCCATTCAGGCAAAAAGATAAATGAGCTCCATGTTGTACAGGCAGTGTTGGAAATATCTATGATGTATCTAAATGGATATTTCCAGCATACAGTTGGTGATGTTGGGGATTGGGGCATAGATTTTGCCTTCCTCCACCACAATTATTCATTGTGTCTCCACTAGTGTTGTAATCTGTGTCAGGAACTAATTATTCATGTCATCCAACTGGAAGGTGGGCTTGAGTCCATCCCCAACATGTTCTTAAATGAGCTATATGTGTCTAGGCCTCTTTGAAAAATATTAAAACTCTTTAGAAATGTAAATTAGCATCATTGCAATGCATCAGGATTGATTGTGGCCCCAGTCATTCAGAGCCAGGATTGTTCCTTCAATACCCTGAGGGTCTTGGGGTTTCTCTTTTCTTTCACAATAGCTTGTGCCCCCACTGTGCTTTTCTCCCAATTTAGGATCCCACTGACCAGTACCCCGGTTCCACTTAACTCTTTAATATTAATAGCTTTTAGAAAGAAATATTTATTAAAGAGATTATAGTAAGAATAAACATTTTCTCCATTACCCCTGGGGCATGATTCTATGCCCCCTACATAGTATGGGGCCCACCAAGTTCACGTGCAAAGATGGCATCATTGCCAGATTCTGCTAAGCTGGATTCCTGGAAACATGTTCCTCAAAGCGTCTGTGCTACTCTGCCTGAAACACCAGGCTTGAGTTCCTGGACTCATAGATCTCTGTGGCTTAAGTTCCCAGCCCAGATCATACTCCACTCCCTGTACCTATACTTGGGAAGTAATTAATGAAAAAGCAAAAGACTAAGGCCCATTTCCCAAAGCCACATGGTCTAAGTGAGGGATATCCCACAACCCTTCCCCTCATAGGGAATTTCTCTCACAGGAAACTAAGAGTGATGGAGTCACCTCACTCCATAGGACAAAAAATGTAGCAAAAGCCATGAACAGTGCTGACTCAGGCCCTTTTGAAAATGCCAATCATTCCAGCTATGTGCACAATTGAAACCAACCTCCCTATCTTATGGTAGATTAAACAAAAAGAGTTGAAGAGTGTCCTCACATGCTTTATGCTTCATGTTCTACCAGAAGCATTTCCCTAATGTCCACACAGATGATGTCATCCTAGCAAAATGTCCTTTCTCTCCTTCTTTCTTACTCTGTCTCTGTCTCTATCTCTATCTCTGACTTTATCTCTGTCCCTGTGTGTGTCTCTATCATCTCTCTCTCTCTCTCTCTCTCTCTCTCTCTCTCTCTCTCTCTCTCTCTCTCTCTCTAGAGTTATGATCTGTGGCCAGAGAGAAAGACAGCTTAAGAAGATCAAACTTCCTGGTCATCTGACACCAGCCTGCCAATAGGGTCAATGAGACAACAAAGGCTAAGAACTCTTGCATTCTCTTTCAATGAGTGTCACATAGTGCCTCCTTTTCTCAGCTGTCCAGATAGTCTGACCTTCTTACATGGCCTTGAGAGCAGGGATCCTTAAGCTTAAATTGATCAGTTCTAGGGACTCCTTTGCAGAGTAATGTTGAGAAGATAAAACAGTACAATTATAAGTGAAACTAATAATATTGAAATACAGATAGTGAAATATTTATTTAAAAAATGAACAAGTTTATAGTTAAGTGAAAAGCCCCCTACTTCTATAGCTCTAAATGTGCAAAATTTTGTTTTCCCTTTCACTGCCCTTCCCATTCTTGAATCCTCTCACTGCTAGTTATGCGTTTAGATTTCCCCTACTTTCTCAATCTTTTTCTTTATAAATCTCTATCCTTTCTGGAATCCTTTATCTTTTCTTATAAGAGGAAAACTAGGAATTACTCCATATTTTTTTTATCATCAACCCTTACAAGCAGATCATGCACTTAATAGGCACAAAGGGATAGGTTGCCTCAGGAAGACACACCAATAGGATAATGCCATAGGTCACTGGAAAGGCTCTAACTTTCTTTGATATTAAAAGCTTTTTGAGAGCAGAATCTGGGCCAAATCGAACTTTACGTTGCCAGCACATAGTATAACATCTTACATAGAGTAAGGACCTAAGAGTTATTTGTGGAATGGACCATAAAGGAATAGAAATTGGGATCTCTTTTCTCTCAAACTGTCTAGAGGCAGCTAGGTAATGCAATAACTCAAGTACTGGATGTAGAGTTGGGAAGACTTGAGTCCAAATCCAGTCTCAGATAGATGGTGTGGGATGCTGGGCAAATCACTTACCTTCATAGGTTTTGACCTGCTATCAAAACAGCACCTACTTTCCAGGGTTGTTGTGAGTATCAAACTATTTGCTTGCAAATAGTAAGTGCTTAGTAAAGGCTTGTTTATGTTCCCTTAACATTATGTCTTTCTCCATTACCTACTGGGAAATCTTCCATGGCCATTCCCTGAAACCCTGACTTCCAGTCACACAATACATAAGATTCTATAGCCAATCTAAGAAACATTTCACATTACTAACTCTAACTTTACTTTCTTGTGGTTCACTGAATCCCTTTTCCTCTCTTGATCAGCTTCCCAGAAGGAGCTCTACTTCATCAAAGTAGCATCTGCCATGAGAGGAAGTTTTCATCAGATACTAGTGTAAGCCTGAGTCCTTTGGACACCAAAGCTTCCAAGAGTCGGTGTTTTCCATGTGCACCAAAGCACTGGTGTTTTCCAAGTGAAAGCTACAGGGATGTTCTCACATGCAAATCACACTCAAATTCCCTGAGCTTGAAAGGCCCACCAATGCAGGAGAAAACATTTCCTTAACATGTGGAATTGGAGCACAATTGCTGGGCCTGAAAAAAAGAATCCACTTTTCAGGGTGAAAATCACATTTGAAAGATGTTCATCATCAGGGGAGGAAGAAAAGGCAAAAAGATTTTTGCTGTTAGATGGGCCCATTCAACTGTAAAATTTTAAAATCTTGATTTCTGCCAATTATTCTGCCTGGTTATTTGTCCCCAGCTGGTTTGTTAGAGATTAGGGCTGAGAAAGAACAGTGCCATGTTCACTCCTTGATGAATCTTGCAATCAAGCCTGAACAATTAAAGCTCCTTTTTCCACAGAAGAATTCAAAATATTGTTTAAGCTTCTTTGAAAGGGAGAAACCATCCTTCCTGAATCTTTCCCCAGAAGGGTTGGCATCTGTTGCTCTGAATGATGCACGGGCAAAGAATAATAGGTTCAATGTCTTGCCTCAAAATCTAAAAACAAATAAACAAACAAACACCAACCACTTAAAAAAAAACATCCAATCAGAGCAAAAGCAAGTGCATGGTCCAAAGAATATCCTTTTTTTATCTTGAAAGAGCACTGGATGAGTAATTAGAAATTAGGAAATTTATAAGTGATTGACTGAGTAGCCTATGGGGGCAGTCAATTCTCTGAGCCTCAGTTTAATCCTCTGTAAAATGAGTGGACTGGCCAAAATAATGTCTATGGTTTTTTCAGCTCCTT
The DNA here is from genome assembly GCF_019393635.1 of Dromiciops gliroides. NCBI lineage: Eukaryota > Metazoa > Chordata > Mammalia > Microbiotheria > Microbiotheriidae > Dromiciops > Dromiciops gliroides. The sequence goes on from NC_057862.1 coordinate 689,202,459, forward strand.
GTTCTAAGACCCCTTCAAACTCTGACATCCTTTATTCCATGTAGAAGGTTTCTTTTAACTCCAATATTGGATGTTCTATGTTCTGAAGGCCTTTCCAGTTCTGATATTCTATGCTGTAAGTCCTTTTAGCTCTGACATTTTATGTTCTAACATTCCAGTTAGAGGGAGCTAGCAAACATGGTGGATAGAACACTGGTCTTGAACTCAGGAAGAAGGCTTGAGTCCAAATTCAGCTCAGATAAATCCTAGCTTACATGACCCCAGGACAAATCACTTAACCTCTGTCTGCTGTGGTTCTTCATCTGTGAGGATAAAATGAAATAAAATCTGTACAGCACTTTGTGAACCTTAAAGTCCTATATAAATGCTAGCTACTATTATGACATTCTTTACTATATGGAGAATATCCCTTCCAAATCTAAAATGTTATGTTCTGAAGGCCCTCCTGATTCTGACATTCTGTTGTAAAAATACTGGTTCTATCTCTTTTTTTCAGTGACTACCCATCACCTCCCTTTAAGCGTGTTCCACAATCTTCCACCTCAGTGTCTTTGCTCACACTGTTTCCTATTGCCTAGAATGTCTCATTTTAAGTCTTGGGTTCCTACACATCCTTTTAAGCTCAGCTCAAATGTTACTTACTCCAGAAAGCCCTGCCTAATCTCCCTAGTTGGTAAGAACCTCCTACCTCCAACCACACATTATAAGTTTTCTTTCACCTCACTAATGAACTCATTATGTAGCATTTCATATTATATTCATCTGTGTTTGCATCTTTTCCTCCTACTGGACTGAAAATTTCTTGAAGCAGGACCATTTAGATTGCCTGTCCTTTATCTCATTCTTTTTGCACCACTTTATTTATGTCTTGCAAAGGATTACTTAGTCTGTCAAACCTATCAATGTTAATATGCAAATGGGGAAAAATTGTAACCCCTCCCCCAAACACAGACACACTTTTCTGCACCAAGGTAATATTTGTGCAATTTTGACAGGGACCATCTAAAGACCACATCCTTGTTTTTATTTCATGATGGTGGAGATTTCAAATCAAGTTGGACCTAAGGGTTGTGAAAAGCCTTTTAGGAAGCTATTGAAGGAGGCCCAATGTCTTTCCTGAAATTATGTAAGCACTGGCTATTCTATCTATGCAAAAAGTCACAGTGGAATTGAGATAAGGGATTCATATGCCCCCAGACAATCACCCCCATGGGCTGGTGCCCACTAAAGCTGTCCAGTATTTGCCATTATACAGGCAACTTGGCTTATTGTGAATTAAATATCCACAAGCCACAGAAAACATATATATATATATATATATATATATATATATATATATATATATATATATATATATATATATATATATATATATATATATATATATATATATATATATATATATATATATATATATATATATATATATATATATATATATATATATTTAGTGAGGGAATTCAGGTTAAGTGACTTGCCAAGGGTCATACAGCTAGTAAGTGTTAAGTGTCTGAGGCCGGATTTGAACTCAGGTACTCCTGACTCCAAGGCTGGTGCTCTATCCACTGTGCCACCTAGCTGCCCCAGCAGAAAACATATTTTCTAAGATCAGAAACTGTGTGTTTGTAAAACAGAAAAAAAAAAGCTGTTGTTTAATTTATGTCTTTGTAACCTTAGAACTTAGCATAGTCACAGCCAGTCATATTAAGTGCTTGATAAATGTTAGTCTAATTTTAAATCTTCAGTCTCCTGTGCCAAAATTCTGAGGAAATATAATACATGCATTAAACATCAAATTAGGATCATAGATTCAGATCTGGGTGCCATATTAGGGGTCTTTTGATCCATTGACCTCATTAGGCAGATAAGGAAACCGAAATGCAGAATCATTAAGATTGAAACCCAGGTCCTGAGACCCTAAAGGCAGTGCTCATTCTCCATTGAACAAATTGAGTGCCCTCAATATTTGCTAAAAGGTAAAGAAACCCACATCACAAGGCCAGACCTTCTGCAGGCCTGGAGCCATTCATGACTATGCTCATATGAAAGTCACTTGGGCTTCTGAAGTTCATTAACTTGACCTCTCTTTTCACTGATTAATTCACCTGCATAGCTGTGGTTTGCTCATCTTGCTCAGGAAGGGGGTCAGGGAACAACAAGGGACAGGAGAGAGATCTGAGGAGAATGATCATCCTTCCATTTAGCTGTCTTGGGATGAACAACTGCCAGCTTTTCCCAGTCCCTCGATGGTTTGTTCATAAATTCTTTATGAATTAATAAGGCCAATAAAAACAATTCTGTCTAGAAAGACTCTCTGGGACACTTAGTCCAAGCTCTTGCCTTAGAGATCACACAGAGTTTCAAATAGTGTGTGTGTGTGGGGGGGGGGAGCAAAGGATTTCAAGGTCAAGGAAACACACAAGGCTCCCACTTCTATAGTACTTGGAAATTTAGAAAGGGACAGAATAGAATGAAGGCTGGGCTTGGAACCAGGTAGAAGTGGGATATTTGGTGACTGATAGCTAGGCTGCAGCAGATATTTAGCACTTAACTAGCTCTATGACCTTGGGGAAGTCACATAATAAGCCGGTCAGTCAACAATCATTGATTAAGGCCTTATTTTGTCCTAAGCACTGGACACACATATAGAAATAGAAAGAAGTACAACCCCTGCCCTCAAGGAATTTACATTCCAAGAGAAGAATACAACATTTCTTCAAAAGGAAATAAAAAACTGTGGGGGGAGGGGGAAGAAAAGGAATGAGATTTGAATGGCCTGGCAATCTCCTTAAATGGACATTTTGGACAAAGCCTTCTAATGAAAGGGAGAGGCCACAAGACTGGAGGGTATTTATAATCACTACAACCAGAAAACTTTATCTTACCCCCTTCAGAAAAAGAAATAGCCAGGATTTTTGAAGAAGCAGTATATTGTGTTGAAAACATAGTTAGGGAGGGACAGAGACTGGAACTGAGATTTTATTGGAATGAGGAATTCCTGGATGAAAGGTCCACATCTTTCTTCATGTGAGAATCCTGGAAAGCCACCTGGAGCACTGAAAGGTTGACCCATGTCCTGTCTAGGACTTGTCCAAGGTAGGATTTAAATCCAGAGCTCACTACTTCTCTGAGCACTGCTCAGAGTGAGTGAACTCAGAGTGAGCAGTGTTGTTATGCAATAGCACATCCCAGAAACAGGAGGACATAAGTCAATTTCCACCTCTGACCCTTAAGTTGTATCACTTAACTTTTTAAAAATTGGTATAATCCTACATGTTTCATGTACCACATAGTCTTCTTGAGGTTTAAGTGAGACAGTAGAAGGTAAAGTGCTTTGCAATCTTTAAATTTCTATGTAAATTGCACTTATTAGTAACAATAATAATACTAATATAGCTAGCATTTATATGACATTTTAAGACTTGTAAGCACTTTACAAATATTTCATCATATCAGATGTTATTATCAAACCTAGTTTTATAGTTGAAGATATTGAGGCATATGGAGGTTAAATAACTTGCCCAGGGTCTCACAGTAAGTATCTGAAGTCACATTTAAACTCATGTTTATCCTGATTCTAGGTCCTGTGCTATTCACTATGTCACCTAGCAGTCTATTATATTTCCTCTCCTCCAAATACAGAAGAAAGAGAAGATTCATAACCAATAGGTAACACTAGCAAGGCAACACCAGGAAGAGTTAAGCCTGTCGTCATTCAGAAAAAAAAAAGAAAGAAAGGGTCTTAAGGCCTTCTCTCATCCCCCCCTAAGATGTCATCATTTTCCTCCCCTTTGTTTTCTCTGCCTCCTTAGGCTGCTAGACCACTTATTACCTGTGGTATTTACTTTAAATGCTGTAACTAGGTCAAGGTAGCTTGAGCTTTGTGCCAAGGTGCTGAAAATACTTGAAATCCTTTAAAAATATAAAGGGAAAAAACAGAGCTTAGCATTAACTAGCAAGAATATTTACTAAAGGTCAAGATGGGTACATGATTTAGACATTAAGGGTGATACAATGGGCAAATTAAAGGAACATGGAACAGTTTCCCTGTCATATCTATGGAGAAGGAAAGATCTTAAGACCAAACAAGAGAAAGACAGAAATATGAAATGTAAAATGGATAATTTTTATCATATTAAACTAAAAGAGTTTTGCACAAACATAACCAATGCATTTAGAGGGAAAGCAGAGAGCTGGGGGCAGGGAATGTGGAATTCATAGCATGTGTCCTGATAAAGGTCTCAAATTTATAAGAATACAATTAATTCCCAAATTGATAGTTGTCAAAGAATATAAACAGACTTTTTTTAAAAGAAATGGAAGCTATTGTAATGATAGGAATGATGCCACGTGCTGGAGAGCTACTGTAGGAAAGCTCAGCCATGAGGAGAAGGCACCTGAAGGCAAGCCAAGTGACTTTTCTTTGGCATCAAGAAGTGACTTTTGCTTGTGGGAGGAAGAAGGGGTGAGGCTGGCTCTCTCGCTCTCTTTCGTCAGGATTCTGTGTGGAGAGTGGAGCTAGAAATGCACTCTCCCTTTGATAGATAGATGAATCTAGGCCTTTCTCTTTCTCTTCACCAAATTCTTATTCTCCTTAATAAATGTTTAAAAGTCTAACTCTTGCTAAAGCTTATAATTTATTGGTGACCACTCATTAGATATTTTAGAAAGACTACCTAGAATTTTAGCCCCTTACACTATCTATAATCATATTTTTAAATGCTGTAAATCACTATTGAGTAGCTGAATGCAAATTAAAATATCTTTAAGGTACCACCTATTAGCTATCAGATTGGCTAATATGACAGAAAAGGCAAATGACAAATGTTGTAGATATGGGAAAATTGGGCCACCAAGGCAATGTTGGTGGAGTTATGAACTGATTCAACCACACTGGAGAGCAATATTGAACTATGCCCAAAGGGCTATAACACTATGTCTTAACAACTATAAAAACACTACCTTTTGATCCAGAAACACTACTCCTAGGTCTGTATCCCAATTTTTAAAGGGGGGGGGGGAGTATCTTTGTGCAAAAAAAAAAATTAGCAGCTCTTTGAGTAGTGGCAAAGGATTAGGAATTGATGGGATGATCATCAATTGGGGAATGACTGAACAAGTTGTGATATCTGATTGTTATGGCATACTATTGTGCTATAAGAAATGATGAAGAGGATGATTTCTAAAACACTTGGAAAGACTGAAATGAATTGATGCAGTAAAGTGAGACAAACCAGGAAAACATTGTGCACAGTAACAGCAATATTTTACAATGAAAAACTGAATGGCAGCTACTCTCAGCAACAATCATCCAAGACAATCCCAAAGAACTCATGATGAAAAATTAGATCTACCTCCAGAGAAAGAATTGATGGAATCTGCATGCAGATTGAAGCATGCTATTTTTCACTTCATTTTTTTCATGTTTTTTGTCTGTTTTCTTTCATAACATGACCACTATGGAAATTTTAAAAAATATATTTATCTAATAATTCAAAAAACACTAGGCTCAAGGAGCTGAAGAATTATGCCCACTTCCTCTCAACTAAGAAGCCCCCCTTCTCTGGACCCAGGTGTATGAGTTGGAGTAAGTGAATCAGTCAACAAGCATTTTTAAGAGCTTACTATACACTGCAGGCTCTGTACCAAGTTCTAAGGATACAAATAAAAAGTTAAAAAGAGTTCCTTGCCCTGCAAGACCATACATTTTAATGGAAGAGATAATATGTAAATAACAAAATACACACATCAGGATGTTCAACCACAGAAGACCTCTATTGAAAGTTATTAGCTTCCCTTTTCTTTCCTTTTTCTTTTTTTATTCATAAGAGTATTTTATTATTTTCCAATTACATGTAAGTATATTTTTCAACATTTGTTTTCATAGGATTTTTAGTCCCAAAGTTTTCTCTCACCCTCCCTCCTCTTTCCCCCTCCCCAAGAGGTAAAGCAATCTGATATAGGTTATATATGTACAATCACATTAAACATAGTTCTGCATTAGTCATGTTGTGAAAGAAGAATCAGAACAAAAAGGGAAAAGCTCAAAAAAGGGAAAAAAGAAAAACAGCCAAAAAGTAGAAGCACTTTGGATCAATCTGCATTCAGAATCCACAATTCATTTTTTTTTTCTGGATGTGGAGAACACTTTGTATCATGAGTTCTTTGAAATTGTTTTACATGATTGAACTGCTAAGAAGAGCCAATTCTATCACAGTTGATCATCACACAATGTTGCTGTTACTCTGTACAATGTTCCCCTGGTTCTGCTCAACTCACTCAGTATCAGTTCATGTAAATCCTTCCAGGTTTCTCTGAAATCTTCTGATCATCATTTCTTACAGCACAATACTATTCCATTACATTCGTATACCACAATTTGTTTAGCCATTCCAAAATTGATGGGCATTGCCTTGATTTCCAATTCTTTGCCACCACAAAGAGAGCTGCTATAAATATTTTTGTACATATGGACCCTTTTCCCTCTTTTATGATCTCTTTGGGATACAGATGTAGTGGTGGTATTACTGGGTCAAAGGGTATACACAGTCCCATAGCCCTTTGGGTATAGTTCCAAATTGCTCTCCAGCATGGTTCGATCAGTTCACAGCTCCAACAAAAATGCATTAGTGTTCCAATTTTGCCACAGCTTCCACAACATTTATTATTTTCCTTTTTTGTCATATTAGCCAATCTGATAGGTGTGAGCTGGTATCTCAAGGTCTTTTAATTTGCATTTAATCAATAGTGATTCAATAGCTTTCCTTTCCACTCACTTTTCAACTCATTGTACTCACAACTCACTGTCCTAGGAATGACTTATTTAAACCTGAGGTTTGGACTCATGACTAGGATCAATCTCAAAATCTATTTTTGGTCACCTATGCTTAGGAAAGAAACACAGAGTTCTTTGTTCCCTTCAGGAATGGAGCAAAGATAGTAGAGGAAAGGCAGTAAATTCTCGGACTTCCTGACACAATTACTCCAAAAATATCCAAACAGAGCCAGAAAACAACTCCTGACACAGCAGAACCCACAAAAATATGGCTTAGATTATTTTCTAGACAAAGAAAGCTTGAAAGTTTGGCAGGAAGGGGAGCCAGACTGGAAGTGGGGTCCAGCCCCACCATCATGCCAACACAGATCCAGCTCCCAGCAATCTGCACTGGAGAAAATTACCTCTGAGACTCTGAATCAGTTGCAGTGCCTGTGTCTTCTGGAACTAAGCTCACATCTGGTGAAAGGGCTGAATGGCTGGCCAGGGGTGTCTAAGGGGGTATATGCAAGAGCTAAGGGGGGATTTGGATGTCCTACCCCAGGGGGAACCAGCAAGAAACCTTGAGTGGTGGTGGCACAGGTGGGGGAGGGTTGCAGGCTCATCAGAGCTAACAACCAACAGCACACAGTTTTGTTGCCTGGTTAATTAGGAACTTGGCCTGGGGTTATATATGAACCAGAGAAAAGGCCAGGTGAGTGAAGAAACTGCCCCTCCTTAAAATCATATCACCTGGTACCCCTAAAGCTTGGGACAGTGTAGCCTGGGAGCAATACCCTACACTAAGAAGGAGTTATAAGTCAAGGAAAAGACAAAAAAGATGAGCAAGCAGAGAAAGTTGTGAACCATAGAAAGCTTCTTTAGTGACAAGGAGGTTTGAGGGGCACCCTCAAAAGAGAATAGCAACATCAGGGCCCCTACATCTAAAGCGTCCAAGAAAAATATAAATTCGTCTCAGGCCATAGAGGCATTCAAAAAGGACTTTGAAGATAATGTTAGAGTGGTAGAGGAAAAAAGTGGAAAGAGAAATGAAGGTGATACAGGAAAGTCATGAGAAAAAAATCAACAGCTTGAAAAGTCAAATGGAAAAGGACATACAAAAGCTTTCTGATAAAAATAATTGCCTAAGAGTCAGGATTGCATGCTAGTGACATTATGAGAAACCAAGACACAATAAAGCAAATCCAAATGAATTTAAAAAAAAAATAGAGGGAAAAGTGAAATATCTTCTTGGAAAAACTGCTGACCTGGAAAATAGATCCAGGAGAGATAATTTTAAAATTATTGGTCTACCTGAAAAACCATGATCAAAATAAGAGCTTAGACATCATCTTCCAAGAGATTGTCAGGGAAAATTGCCCTGATATTCCAGAAACAGAAAGTAAAACAGAAATCGAAAGAATCCATTGATCACCTCCTGAAAGAGATCCCAAAAGGAAAACTTCCAGGAATATTATAGCCAAATTCCAGAGATCCCAGGATAAGGAGAAAATATTGCAAACAGCCATAAAGAAGCAATTCAAATACTGTGAAGCCATAGTAAGGATAGCACAAGATCTAGCAGCTTCTACAGAAAGGATCAGAGGGCATGGAATATGATATTCCAGAGGTCAAAGGAATTGGGTTTATAACCAAAAATCACCTACCCAGAAAAACTGATTATAATCTTTCAGGGGGGGAAATGGGACTTCAATGAAAAAGAGTACTTTCAGGCATTTGAGATGAAAAGACCTGAACTGAATAGAAAATTTGACTTTCAAATTTGAGACCCTAGAAAAGCATAAAATGATAAATAGGAAAAAAGAAATCATGAGAGATGTTAAAAGGTTAAACTGTATACATTCCTACATGGGAAGATGATATGTCTAAATCATAAGAGCCTTTTGAGTATTAGGGCAGATGATAGGAATAAATTTAGACAGAGGGCACAGGTGGGAATTGATTATGAAGGGATAATACCTTTAAGGCATTTATTTTTTCTTTCTCTTTTTTTTTTGGGGGGGGGAGGGGAGTGGTCAAGATTGATGAGTGTCTTGCATCTGAGGCTGGATTTGGGCTCAAGTCCTCCTGGGTCGAGGATGGATGCTTTGTCCATTGTGTCACCTAATTGCCCCATGATAACTTTTTTTGAGTAAAATTGAGGGGTGAGAGGAATATAGGAGAGGGGGTAGTCAGAAGCAAAATGCTTCTGAGGAAGAATAGGGTAAAAGAAGATAGAAAATAGAGTAAATATTATTGGAAGGGATGGAGGGAGACAGTTATGATGATTGATTGATGATAATGGCAAAATTTATGGTACTTTGATGGGCTATTGTGAAGAAAATTCTTTGTCAAGTTGAAGGTACTATATAAAAGTCATCTATTACTGTTGCAATAATCAACCTCATGGGTTTATTGTAAGGAAATCTCTCTTTAAAGTAGTATATAATTGTAGCTTACTATAAAAAATGATGCACAGTATACTATCAGAAAGACATGGAGGGACCTGCATGCACTGATGCAAAGTGAAATCTACTGCATACAAAAAACAGTATTATTGTGAGATGATCTGCTGCAAATGACTCAGTTATTTTCAGCAACGCAACAACAACTCTAAAGGTCTTATGAAAAATGCAATCCATGTACAGAGAGTGAACTGATGGTATTTTAATATGGATTGAAAAATAATTCTTCTTTGTTAGTTACTTTGTAGGAAACAAAAAATATATGTATGATGAACAGGATGCTTTCAGAAAAATCTGGAAAGACCTACTTGAACTGAAGCAGAGTGAAATGTACTGTATACAAAATAACAGCAATAGTGTAAGATGATCTGCTGGGAAGCACGTGGTTATTTTCACCAATGTGATGATCCAATTTAACTGTGAAGGACTTAAGAAAATTGCAATCCATCTATAGAGAATGAACTGATGACATCTGAAAACAGATTGAAGCATACTTTTTTGATAGTTCCTTAATCTGAAGTTTTGTTTTTCTCTGTTTTCTTTCACAACCTGGCTAATGTGTAGATGTTTTGCATGACTACTCATGAATAACTTATATTGAATTGCTTGAGTTCTTGGGGAAGGTGGGGAAGGAGGGAGGAAGAGGAGTTGGAACACAAAGTTTTAAAAAATTGATGTCAAAACTTGTTTTTACATTTAATTTAGAAAATTAAATTCTAAATACATTCCAAAGAATGAAAAGAAACACAGAAGAGAGGCCACCAGAGGTTCAGTATCAAGTTCATCTAGTTGAGTACCAGTGTTCTAGACATCACAAGGGAGCAGTGACCATATGACCTGGGTGGAGGTAAGGACATCCCACCTTTCCCAGCCCTTCACATGAAACCTAATGAAAGAGAGCAACTCGTCATATGAGCCAGGTTTAGAGTGACTCCTGTTTTAAAGATCCATGAAGTCTTGGGGTCTTCCTGTTTAGCAATCAATGAGGGTCAAATGCAAGAATTCCTCTAATAATGTTTCCCCCCTTGTGGTTGGAGCTATGCTTTTGTCAGTGGTAAATGGCAAAGCTGGGATTCTCACATACACAGAATTTAAAAGTTGAAAAGGATTTCAGTACCCATTTAGTCTGATCTCAAACTTTAAGTAATCCCCACTATAACATAACTAGTTATTGAAAACTCTGCTTGCAGACCTTCAAAAGTAGAGAAGAAACCCATAAACTAAAAAGGTAGGCAGTCTATTCCACATCAAACCAAGTACTTCTGACTCCAAATTAGGTAGGCTTGGCATTATAACACAATGCCTTTATAAGAAAAGCAATTCATAATGATAAAGTGCTATATAAATGAGAGGACTCCCATTTCAAATGTCATCTAATAGCAGCAAAGGTGGAGCAGTAGTTAGAGATCTGGGCCTGGTATCAGGAAGACATGAGTTCAAATCTGCCTTTAGACACTAACTGTAGCTATGTTGCTTGGAATCTACCTGACTATTTAATTATCTATAAAATAGGAATAATAATAGAGCCTACTTCCCAGTGTTTTAAAGGGTGTAAAATGAGATAATATTTGAGAAGTGCTTAACAAACAGTAAATTGCATTTTTTTGTTCATTGGTATAAGGAACTCCCAGTGAAATAACTTCCTATACCAAAGCAAATTACCTTGTTCTTTATAATTTATTATCTTACAGAGTTTCCTGGGACACAGCAATTAAAAAACTTGGCCAAGGTCACAACGCCAAAAAGAAATCAGAGGGCCTTGAATCCAGGTCTTCCTGACTTTCAGGCTAACTCTATCCACTTTACACTATTTTATGTTACATATGTAGAAATAGAGAAATAGAGAACCTCTATGAGATACTCAAGGTCACCAATTCTCGACTCCCAGTCCAAAATTCTTTACATTTGAGGCTACTTGTTGTCAGTAAAATGTGATATACTTTAAAGTTGTCTTTAAAAAAAAACATATGAGGGTCAGCTAGGTGGTACAGTGGATAGAGCATTGGCCCTGGAGTCAGACATACCTGAGTTCAAATCCGGCCTCAGACACTTAACATTTACTAGCTGTGTGACCCTGGGCAAGTCACTTAACCCCAATTGCCTCACTAAAAAAAAAAAGAAAGAAAGAAAGAAACAACAAAAAAAAATGTGAAAAGTATCTGGAGATTATAGTTTGCTGCTGTTGTTGAGGCAACTGCTTCGACTGCTGCTGCTATTGTTGTTTTATCATCTCCCAGAAATCTTTCCAGGGACTTAAAAGACATTCTCCTATCCAAGGATGCTAACCTTTGAAGATCTCATCTCCAAAGACACAGCTGGCCTAGAGACTGATAATGGACCAAATTTTTTGTTTTGTTTTGTTTTGTTTTGTTTTGTTTTTTAGTGAGGCAATTGGGGTTAAGTGACTTGCCCAGGGTCACACAGCTAGTAAGTGTTAAGTCTCTGAGGCCAGATTTGAACTCAGGTCCTCCTGACTCCAGGGCTGGTGCTCTATCCACTGTGCCACCTAGCTGCCCCTAATGGACCAAATTTAAGTGAGGTCAACAAACCCTAAGAACGATCACATATGGAATGAATGAATGATGAAGAGATTTTTCTGCATAATGGAAAAATGCTAATTTGAGAAGATACATAGAAGTATCCACTTTAAAGAAAAGAAGTCAATGAATGAACAAATATGAGCCTTTTATGGCTACATTTACTTAGCTTTAGACTGAAACCAAGCTTTTTGAGTTCAGATTTTGTTGTAGATTTCAGGCAAACCAACATGTGCACAGATAGGCTTTTTGTGACATTCAAAAATCAATCATTTCTTATCCTATAAAAAGCAGTAAGATTTAGCAGAAAGGGTTCCTGTTAGAGTAACAGAAGGTCTGGGTTACTTTCCCAGCTCTGACACTTTCTATGTGACCCTGGATAACTGCCCCTAAAACTCAGTCTCCTCAACAATAAAATGGAAACAAAAATATATTCATTCCTCACCTATTGGTCATGTATTGTCACATAAAAAGTATTGTATCAACCCTGAAGTGCTACTGAAAGGGAAGTTAAGATGAATTTGGAGTAGATCAAACACTGTCCTGATATTTCCTGGGTCCCTACCTTGATTTCTGAACTAATTTCCTTGTCAAAATCTCATTTCTCACCTCCTGCTACCAGCTCACTGCAAAAGGCCATCAAAGGATCAGTTGGAGCAAGGATGACTGGTGGTATCCTCCAGCCCCTCCTGCAAATATTGGTACCAGACCTACCCTCCCAATCTTTGGGTAAAAAAAATATTCTGATGCTGGAAGTCTTAAAAATAGCCTTGGGGAGGCAGCTGAGGTCTTTTTGCTTTGCTTCAGGGGCTATCAAGAAAGTGGACATTACAAAATTGATTACACTTTAGAGTGCATAGAAGGAATATGGTCAGAATCAGAACCAGATAGAAACCCTAACATGATATATGGAAACACCAGCCTTTGGCCAATGACTTGGTCAAGATGTCAGTTTTATAATGGCTTCCTAACTGATTTCCTGCTTCAAGGTTTTCCCCACTCCAATCCATCTTCCATAATACTGCCAAAGCTCTTTTCCTCCTGTTAAAGTATGCCCATGTCACCCTACTCCCATCCCAGTACAATTTACTGATGCCCTACTGCCTCTAGGTCTAAACACAATGTCAACTTGTCTCTTGGCATTTAAAGCTCTTCACAAGCTGTCCCCTTCTTCCATGTTTAGTTGTTTTATGCCTAGCTCCACTCCACAAACTCTATAACCCAACAGCTCTAGTCTAATTGATGGTCAATGCACAGAAATATCCTTATCCAGTCACTGTCTTTGCATCATCCCATATGCCTGAAATGCTATCCCTGATTACTTCTATCTTTTAATTTCCTGGTTCCAAGACTCAGCTTAAATATCAACTCTTAAAGGAGGCCTTTCCTGGTCTCCTCCAGTTGCTACATCCTGCCCATCAAAGATTATTTTGTATGAACCTTTTTATGCATCTTGGATACATCTATTTGTGTACATGTTGTTTCCCATATTAGAATATAAGCTGCTTGAGGGCAGGGGATGGTTTATTTTCTTTTCATTCTCAGCACTTAGCATAGTACCTGGCACATGGAAAATTCTTTACACGACTTTTTGTTTTTGTTTTAGTTGGGCAATGAGGGTTAAGTGACTTGCCCAGGGTCACACAGCTAGTAAATGTCAAGTGTCTGAGGTCGGATTTGAACTCAGGTCCTCCTGAATCCAGGGCCAGTGCTCTATCCACTGTACCACCTAGCTGCCCCACATGGAAAATTCTTAATAAATGCCTGTTGAATGATTTATTCACCTAATCCCTTTTTGTAAGGAGGGGGGACCTATTTAGGGGATGGGCAGGTTTACTGTGAAATGAATACCATGCTTTATAAAAGCACTAATCAAATTTAAAAAAACAGGACAGCTTGGAGAGGTGAGAGGGTAGAGATAGGGTGGCCTGCTTACAATTACAATAATCCAGGTGGGTGACAATGAAGGCCTTTATCAGGGTGGTGGTCGGCAGGGGAATATGGAGAAGGAGACAAACCAGGGCTCTTAGAGACATGGAATTGACAGGAGTTGACAAAGGTAAAATATAACTTGTGAAAGAATGCGAGAAGCCAAAGACAACCCTAACCTTTGGACAATCATCTAGCTCCAGGCTGGTTGGTTGTTGTCCTTTATTCTTGAAGAGGACAAAAATTATGTGACTATGTTGGAGTCACATTACAGTATGTCTGACAATGACTGATCAGACTAATACAAGCTTGAAAGGCTTCAGGCACAGCAGTAATATGTGGATACCTGTTCCTTTGTCTCCCTCATTAGATTGTGAGCTCCTTAAATGAAGAGACTATTTTTTGCCTCCTTTTGTATCTTTATCACGTAGCACAGTATCTTCCACATAGTAGGTGATGAATAAATGTTTACTGACTGACTTACCACAGCTAGTACTCCACTGGCCCAGAGTCAACTTCACATCATGATGAAGCAATGGTAGAAATGCTTAGTACAGAATTTCTTATGTCTCTTGGTGTGTTGCAAGATCTAGTGTAAAACATGTGGCATACAATCATGTAATGCAGTGATCCTAAATAATAACAAGTTTTCTTCTAAATGCCATTGACAGAGTCTTTCTATCATCTCTACAACCAAAGTTACTGTAGTTAGAGTGCAAGTAGATGTTAAAGAACCTAAATGTTTTATTCTCTACAGAAGACAATCACATTTATTTGGAAAATATTGTTTCTAATAATATTTTACACTTTTCCTCATTTTCATGGAATTTTATTACTGTAATGATTGGAATGAAACCACCTACTGGAGACTTGCTGTGGGAAAGCTCCACCATGAGGAAAATGCCTCAGAGGCATTGTGGCTTTTCCTTGGCGTCAGGAAATGACGTTTGCTCATGGGTGCTGTCTATCAAGGCTACCAGCCAATCAATTTGAGGAGCCTCCTATGGTCTGGGAGGAGACAGGAAGGAGGAAAGGGAGCCTGGCTTCCTGACTTGATGGTGGTGGTGGCAGAGGACTTCACAGGAAATTTAAAGAAAGATAGGAATGCCAGGCTGTTAGAATTCTGTTCTCAATCTTTTTCTTTCTATTTTCCAATAAACCCTTAAAAACCTAAACTCGTTTTATCAGTGATTTTTAGTCAGTTTCCCCCCAACTGGGGGAACAGATTAGAATCCATATTTAGAATCTTAAATTACACATTACTTTTTCTTTAAATCAAACTGTCAAAAAATCCTTTTACATTTTTACCTCAAGGAAGATACAAGGAGCCAGGCAAAGTTAGTGGTGAATATGAATGACTTTGTTAGTAGTTGTTCAGTTGTGTCCATCTCTCCTTGACCTCATTTAGTGTTTTCTAGGCAAAGATACTGGAGCTATTTGCCATTTCCCTCTCCACCTCATTTTACAGATTAAGAAACTGAGACAAACAAGGTTAAGGGACTTTCCATGATGTCACAATTAGTAAGTGTCTGAGGACAGATCTGAACTCAAATCTTCCTGACTTTAGGCCCAGAACTATATCCATTGAATCACCAAGATGCTCTTGGCAGCAATTGCCAGCCCCATTTGCTAAACACTTTCTCTGGCATCCTGAGAAAGGCCAGACATTCTCTGCTCCCCCCCGCCACCCCAACACTCAGAGACAGATTATCATATACTGTCTGAGGACCAGAACCTTTTTTTGTCAGATCATAGCTGTGATAACACATGACAGATTCAAAGTCCAAACATTCTGGTGCCTGTCAGCCATCGTTTGGGGGCCATCATTTAAGGCAGCCTCAAGTACTGAAATAACAGAACATCTTCAGAGCTCTGATGCTATCACAGAAGATTAAATTCTGCACCAGCAGAAGAGACCAGAGCTGCATTTCAATGTTTTGTTTTTTTCCCCTCACATTTTCATACCTTGGGAGACTAGTGTGTGGAGAATGTTTTTAAAGTAACTCCTTGATAAGGAATTTGACTCATGCTAGACTCAGAACAAGAGAGAATTAAGAAGGAAATTTGGAATAAAGCAATGAAAACAACTATTTTATGAAAGCAAAATAGCAAAAGCTACATAGACTAAGGTAGGTTGCCTTGGTGATTGTTAAAGCAGTGATTGATAGCAGTGGGAGTTATGGTAATGGTGATAATCTGACTTTTGTTGAGTGTGACTTTAGGTAAGTTAGTTTTCCTCCCTACATTTCAGTTTCCCCATCTGCAAAATGACCTCTAAGGTCCTGTCAGCTTAAACATGTGAGAACCCTAGTAGCAGTGGTCCAAGTTTATTGTATTTCATTTTTTTAATGGGGCCTGTAATTTCATTGGTGCCTCCATCACCTTCCTGCTTCTGTAACTCCCTCTTGCCTTTGCAACAAATATATATTTCTCTGTTTAGTATTAAAAAATTTAATTAAGACAAACTGGATTGAAATCATTATTGCAGAATAATTTGTTCTAGAAATTTCCTCCCCCAGGTAAAGAGTTTCCTCTCCTGATGCCAATCTGCATCTCTTCTGTATTTTATAGTCTTGGGGAGACTAGACCCAAACTAGAACACTAAGGGCTTAAGTGATCTTTTAGACACACGCCTTGAATCTGTAAGAGTAGGTCAGTCAACAACCAATAGTCAACAATCATGAAACTTGAATCCTGACCTTTCTGACCCAAAAGTCAGCCATCTGTCTACTGGGGCCAAACTGTGTGTCCTATGGATGCAAAGATTTCAGACAGCCCCATCCCTACTCTGAAAGATCTTATATGCCTCTACACTTAAGGGGGAAGGAAGAGCATACAATGTTGCACTAAGATAAGTATAACACAAGGAAGGGAGGGAGATATGGGGGGAAATAGAGAAGAAACCAAGTGCTCTAAAAAATTGAGTTTGGAAAAGTTAGTGCATTTTCATCTGGAAGGATATGGGAAGACCTCATGGGGAAAGTGACCTATTTACTGAGCCCTAAAGGAAAAGAGGGAATTTGAAAGGCAAAGGTTAAAAGAGAGTAAACCCAGGGAGGAACGTGGACTGATTGCATGCATGCATGGAGGTGGGAGACAGCAGGCCAAGTTTAGGGACCAGATAATAGTCCAGTTTGACTGGAATGCAGAATCTATAAATTTGATTCAATTCCATCCATTATTTATTTGTTCAAGTACCTACTATGTGCTTCATACTAGGATACATGCCAAGGATGTGGTTGTTCTATCCTTCATTTCCAAAGAGGACAACTGATCTCATAGATTATGTGTGAATTGAATTTAAGTGAGACAGAGTTGCAGTCATCAGGCTTACTTTCCCTTCCAGATTCATCAAGGTCCAGTGGCAAGACAAAAGTCAGGATGATTGATGATGGCCTGAGATGCAATGGGTGACCTTGGTGCCTTTGAGTTTGCCCAAGCTCTAAGCACTCCATAGCACTTTTTTCAGACCCCTTCATGGCCATTGAAACAAATCCTTTTCATCTACCCATTCTGTCAGAGAAATTATTCTTATGCTTAGGGTAATTCACCAACAGGTTTGAGGCTATCAGTTACTCTCAACCTGGTCTACCCTATCTGCTGAGATGTTTTACTGGAGCATGACCACTACACATGCTACACCTTGTTGGAGCCACACATGAGAACTGAGAGTCAGGTGGATACCAAGTGTGGATAAGCAGCCCTGCCAAGGGCTCGGCAGCCCTTACCCCAAAGGGGCCAGTCTTCCCTGAACAACAGAGGTATACAAAGAAAAGTACAATACATACCCAGTCCTCAAGGAGTTTACAGTCCACTGAGGAGAAATAACATGAGAACTGAGAAATACAAAGTTTGCCCAATATAAAAATAATTTCTGAGGAAGGGCCCAAACAACTGGCACAAACAAGAAAAATCTTACATAGGAAGTGACACGATCTAATCTTGGAAGGAAACAAAGGATTGTAAGAAGGAAAGATGAAGAAGAGAGTATTGCAGGCATGAGGAACAGCCTGGGCAAAGGCGGAGAGGTAGAAAATGAACTGTCATCCATAGGGGAATAAGAATTAAATCATTTGGTGAAAACAGAAGAGATTCTTTCTAGAAAGATGACTTCAATCCAGTTTGCGAATGTTTTTGATGCTAAAGAGAGAAATGTGTATTTATTGTAAAGGGGAGAAATATTCATGGGAGCAGGAAGGAGATAATATCAGTTGTATGTTTAGGAAAATCAGTTTGACAATTGTGTGGAGGATAAAGTAGAGAGAGGAGTGACTGGAGGCAGTGGGGACAATTAGGGGACTCTTTCAATAGTACAGGGGCAAAGTAACGTAAGCCTGAGCAAAGTGTAGATTGACAGGAAATTTAGAATGCCAAGACTAGAAGCGTTTCAAAGAGTCCTTTGAAATAAAACTGGAAGGATGCAATGGAAACCTGAAAAGTCTCCCAAAGTAAATTCCTGGACAACAACTCCACCCAAGTATGAAGTTTTCATTTTCGATCTTGGAGGAGAAAAGATACCTCACAATAAAAAATTGACCTTCGATTTCTTCTCTTACACTTACAGCAATGAATAGCTTTGGTCTTTAATCATATTCACACTTCAGCTACCAAGGTCCTACCTTGGTGCCTAACTTTTCAACACTTCCTGATATAAGACTTCCCTCAGTATGGGAGAGCAAATTAAAATCTGTTGAAACATCCACACTGTCCTTGAGAAGAGATCAGAAGGAAGTTGAGAAGCCTGGAATGACTCTGTTTCATCCATTTTTATTTAAGCAGGAAGTAGAATTAAAAGAACAATAACTAAAACTATGAAAATATAACTGAAAGACTGACTTAGAAGTGAACCACACCCTACGATGGCCTTAGACCCTTCTGTCTCTGTCTCTGTCTCTGTCTCTGATTCTCTCTCTCTCTCTTTCTCCCTCTGTCTGTCTTTCTCTCATATACGCATATGTATGTGTATATGTTTGTGTATGGGTATGCATATATATGTATACATGTACACAATGCATATATCCACAAAACTCCCCCTTCAGGGCAGAGGTGAGAAAAATGCTGGGTATGTGGTATCATGGATCTGTATTTAGAGATGGAAAGAACCTCAAAAGCTTTCTCTTTCAACTACTTCATTTTGCAGATGAGAAAACTGAGGGGAGATTGAGGGACTCACCCAGGGTGAAGATTATAGTCTAGAAGTTAACAAACATTTATCAAGTCTATTATGTGCCAGTTACTGGGCTAAGTGCTGAGGATATCAAGAGCAAAAGATGGTCTCTGCCTTCAAGTATCTCACAGTCTAATAGGGGAGACAATATGCAAAAACATCAGAAATTATATACATATATATATATATATATATATATATATATATATATATATACATGTACAGAATAGCTTGGAGATAATTGCAGAGGAAGACAATAAGATTGAAGACTGGAAAGTGAATCTTGCTGATGATGGAGTTTTAGCTGAGACCTGAAGGAAGTTAGGAAGCAGAGATGAGGAATAACAGGGTTCTAGGGAGGAAGACAGTCTAGATCAAAAATATTAAAGTTGGAAGGGATGAAAAGGCCATCTAGTCTGAATTCATCATTTTCCATATAAAGACTACCTAGGTCAATTGAATCACAAAATCTGAGAGTCAGGAGGGGTCTCAGCAGCTGTCTTGTCCAAACTACACATGAAAGGAATATTCACTGCAACACACCCAAGAAAGCTGGTAAAATTGATGGAAAATTGTCATTTTCATCATTCCTGAAGTATATAGTGGAATAGTAGGTGTGAATGCATATTGTAACACTCAACTAGTTGGTCTCCTTGCTTCTAGGTTCTACCCTGTCTAATCCATCCTTCACAAAACTGCCAAAATAATTTTCCCCAAGCATGGATTTAACCATGTCACCCTCTCACACTCAAGCATCATCAGTGACTCCCTCTTGCATTTATGATTAATTATAGACTCATCAGCCTGGCATTTAAAGCCTTCCACAATCTGGCTCCATTTCGCCTTTCTAGAACTACTAGACAATATTTCCCTTCATGCATTCTATGTTCCAGCAAAAAAATGGACAGAGGCAACTAAGTGGTGTGATAGATAAAGAATTGTGTTTGGAGTCAGGAAGATGTAAGACCAAAACTTGTCTAGGATACTTACTAACTGTGTGACCCTGAGTAAATCACTTCACCTGTCTTGAGTCAGATTTTTCAACAGTAAAAAAGAAATAATAATAATAATAATAATAACTAGTTTTATCTCCCAAGGTTTTTGTGAGCATCCAATATTTGTAAAGAACTTAGCACAGTACCTGGTACATAGGAAGTATTTATTATTCAAGAAATGTTTGTTTCCCTTCCCCTTCCCCCAAGCAAAACTGGCTTACTTGTCCTCCAAAATCAGAATTATGTATCTGGCTAAGTCACCTAACCTTTTGGCCTCAGTTTCCTTATCCATAAAATCAAGACAATAAGAGGAACTACCTCTCATGTTTATTGTGAGGAAGAAATTAGATATTATTTGTAGAGTTTAGCACAGTGTCTGACACATAGCAATATAAATGTTAGCTATTACTAACATTATATCTGGTTTTTGTGCCTTTGCATAGGAATTTGCCCATTTGAACCCACATTGCTTTCCCTTCCCACCACACATTTTGTAATCTCTCAATTCCATCAAGATTCAACTCAGGTACTATCTCTAAAGGGAAGCCTTTCCTGTTTTTTCCAGTTGTTAGTTCTTTCTGTCTCTTGGTCACTGTCTCTCTGATTCTCTGTGTGTATCTCTTACTCTGTCTAAGCCTTTCCTGTTTTTTCCAGTTGTTAGTTCTTTCTGTCTCTTGGTCACTGTCTCTCTGATTCTCTGTGTGTATCTCTTACTCTGTTTTTGCCTTTCTCTCTCTCTCTCTTTCTCTGTCTCCATATCTCCCTGGGTCTCTCTGTCTCTCAAAATAATCTTGTTCAGCCCATATGAATACTTAGGGTTATTACCCCAATTTCCATTCTCACAGATGAGCCTTGGGTTCCAAAGAAGGGTTATATATCCTGCTCAGGGTTCTATAGCTACCCCTGAGGAGTCAGAGGGAACTATAATGCCAATAACTCAAGCCCCTACCACAGTATGCTACCCTCCAAGATTATCAATTAAAAATCAATTAATCAGTCAGCCTTAAGTAGTTTTTAGAAAGGAGCATTTATTAAGGTGGGACAGTGAGAGTAGTTGATTCACAACACCCCCCCAAAAAAAGTTTGTGACACTCTCCAACTTTTACTTATGGGCTCAAAGTTTATAAACCACATGTGGCAAAAGGTAATTCACAGCTCCTTGTCCTTGGGAGTCCTTTGCACTCCTCTGTAGACTACTCAAGAATTTCCCCTTAGACATGATAAATGTAGGTCCAATTTGTCCTTAGGTCCATATACAGGCACCATCACCAGTTGCTACTGTCCTGGGAAGGCAATGTTAGGATGCAGGTGGGAAGATAGGAAGTCCAAGATCCTCCATACCCTTCAAATCTTACAAGCCCCTTCTCCAAAGCCAAATCAAAAGCTGAAGGCATGCCTTCATCCCCAGGTGGATCTTTCACAGAGGGAACTATCTAAAGTTCCATCCAGATCTGATTTTCTGTTTATCTAAGAAACTCTAAAAGCTATGGATTAGGATCCCCAGGTTACATTGGACACCAGTGCTTTCAGCCCACACTGACCTTGAATAAATAAATTAATTAATGGAAGTCACTTATAAACCATTTATTATTTGATCAGCACTGTGCTAAGTGCTGGGGATACATTTTTTAAATGATATAATCTCTGCTCTCTAGTAGCTTATAGTCTATTGGGCAGGGGGAATTGAGATATGAAGTGGAGTAGTGATCAGGGAGGAATGTTTTTATTTAGAAAATCATGGTGGTGCCAAGATGGCGGAGGAGAGGCTGTGACTCCCACAAGCTCCAGATAAACCCTTCGACTCACTCCCAAATAATGTGGTTAAAAAAAAAAAAAAACAGAGCAGCCTAATGCACATAAGAACAGAGTGAAACTATTTTTCAGCAAAATAGGACAATTGTGATCACCCACTGATCAGAATGAACAGCTCAGCATGCAGTCCAGACCCACCCAGGAACAGTGTATCCAGAGTGCCCTAGAGTCTTCAGCACCAGCAGTTTCTGAGGCTCCAATAACAGATTGATAGGGCATTTGGTGGTAGACTGGGGTGAAGTGGAGGTAGTATCTACTGGAGTTGGGGCACAGTGCCCTGGTCCTGAACCAATAGCCTGAATCGAGTGGTGGTGGCCTAGTTGGGGAGCAGCACAGGCACACTAAGCTTCCACCCATAAAGAATCAGAGTTCAATCAGCCTTTTGTTTCCGTATCAAAGAAAAAGAGGCTGTGGTTACTCACAGGCCAGGCAGGCTGAGAAGAATCCCAATAACCCCCTGGGCCACGCTGTAGCTCGAACAGTGTGACCTGGAAGCAGCACTACACTTTAAGAAGGAGTTAAAAGCCAAGAAATAGATGTCCAAGATAAGTAAGCAGAGAAAGCAGCAGACCATCAAAAACTTCTTTGGGGGAAAGGTAGACCACAATACACTTTCAGAAGAAGAAGATAATAACAAAGTCAAACCTCCAACATTCTAAGTTTCTCAGAAAAATATAAATTGGTCTCAGGCCATGTAAGCACTAAAAAGGGACTTTGAAGAGAAAGTAGGAGAGATAGAAGGAAGATTTAAAGAGATGGAGGAAGGAATGGAAAGAGAAATGAGAGCAATGCAGGATTCATGAGAAAAAAGTCAACAGTTTGAAAATCCAAATGGGAAAAGAAATAGAAAAGTTCTCTCAAGAAAATAATTGCCTAAGAATTAGGATTGAACAAATGGAAGCTACTGATTTTATGCGAAAACAAGATACAGTAAAGAAAATCCAACTGAATTTTATATATATACAGCTGACATAGAAAACAGATCCAGGAGAGATAATTTGAAAATCATTGGGCTGCCTGAAAACCATGACCAAAATAAGAGCTTAGAAACCATCCTCCAAGAAATCATCAGGGAAAATTGCCCTGATATTCTAAAAGCAGAAGGCAAAATAGAAATTGACAGAATATACCGATCACCTCCTGAAAGAGATCCCAAAAGGTAAACCTCCAGGAATATTATAGCCAAATTCCAGAGCTCCCAGGTCAAGGAGAAAATATTGCAAGCAGCTAGAAAAAGTCCTTCAAATACTGTGGAGCTCCAATAAGGCTAAAACAAGATGGAGCAGCATCTTCATTAAAGGACCAGAAGGCATAGAATATGATATTTCAGAGGGCAAAGGTACTGGAACTACAGCCAAGAATCATGTCCCCAGCAAAACTGATTATAAACCTTCAGAGGAAAATATGGGACTTGAATGAAAAAGAGGTAAACATCTAACTACTTCTAAGAAACCCTATCATCCGACCCACCAGGGCGAGGTCAGGAACCAAAAGAGACAGCATCCCTTCACCCATGTCTGCTTCCTACTTCATGTCCCCCTCCCAGAAATGGGAGGCTCCTCAAGTTGATTGGCTGTTAGCCTTGATAGACAGTACCCACAAGCAAATGTTACTTCCTGATGCTAAGGACCTTGACCACATGGCTAGCCCTCAGAGGCCTTCACATCATGGAGGAGCTTTTCTACAGTAAGTCTCCAGCAGGTGGCATCATTCCAATCATTACAAAGGGAATAGGATGGAGAGAAGCATTTATGATGATTGATTATAATGGCAAAATGTATGGTACCTACTTTGCTGGACTGTTAAGAAGAAAATTCTTTGTTAGGTTTAAGGTACTATATACAGGTTATGATGAACAGGATACTATCATAAAAACCTGGAAAGACCTACATGAACTGAAGCAGAGTGAAATGTACCATATACAAAATAACACTAATAGTGTAAGATGATCTGCTGGGAAGCATGTGGGTATTATCAGCAAGGCAATGATCCAATATAACCCTGAAGGACTTATGAAAATTCCAATCCATTCACAGAGAAAGAACTGATGGTATCTGAAAACAGATGGAAGCACATTTTTCTTTATTTTTTATTTTTTTGACAATTCCTTAATCTGAAGTTTTGTTTTTATAACTGTTTTCTCTCACAACCTAGTTAATGTGGGAATGTTTTCCATGACTACTCATGTATAACTTATTTTGAATTGTTTGATTTCTTGTGGGTGGAGGGTGGGAAGGGAAGGAGGAAGAGAAGTTGTAACACAAAGTTTTATAAAATTAGAAAAAGAAAAAAAAAGAAAATCACAGGGATAGTGAGTGGAGCCAGAGCAGGTCTAGAGTGATACATCCTTTCCAGTAGTCACAACAGTAATGATTCAATGATGATTTCCTAAGCTAGAAGGGTAGTTCTGGGAAGAATCACACAGCAGAGCAAATGGGGATGACCAGAATTAACAATGAAGCACAAAAAGAATCAGTAAGAGAAAAAGTACTTGCTTCTAATTCTGTTGGCCTATTGTTCTGTAACTAAATGAACATACAGGAGTGATTAGGATCTAAATTAACTGAAATAATTCATTAACTCTCTCAAAATCTATCATTCTCTTTATAGGATAAGGTAGTCAGTCCCAAAGTATGGTAAACAGCTGGATGGCTTCAGCCACAAAAGGAAGTTCAAGGTGTTGTGGGAGGAGTATAAATCAAGTAATATAGAAGAAAGATATTATCTTCACGGAAATCTGAATCCAGGTGCTGCATATCCACTTATTGACTGCATTATAGCAGAAAGAGACTCTTTTCAGGTATTGGTTGAAATAAATTTCCACTTAGATTCCTTCCACCTCTGTGATTCTTTGAAAGTTACTTCAGAGGCAGCTAGGTAGTGCAGTGCATAAGGTACCGGCCCTGGATTCAGGAGGACCTGAGTTCAAATCCAGCCCCTGACCCTTGACACTTATTAGCTGTGTGACCCTGGGCAAGTCACTTAACCAAAATTGCCTCACCAAAAAAAAAAAAAAAAGAAAGAAAAAGAAAGAAACAAAGCTACTTCAAGTGTCCCATGTGGGACAAAAAATTAAAATATAGTATTGTATAGTAAATAGAGCACAGTGGTTGGAGAATGCCTGGGTTCAAATTTTATCTCTAATATTTACAACCTGTGTAATCATGAGCAAATCAATTAACCTCTAAAAGCATACATTTTACTCCTTCAAAAAATGAAGTTTGATAACTCAAACTAGGGATCTCATGGGATTCTGAAAGCATTATTCAAAGCTCTAAGTGCTAAAGAAATGTAACCCACTATCCTGAAAATCTCCAAGAGTCCATGTCCCTCTTCATACTCAGCCTCATGGAGCCTCAGCTGTCAGTAACTCTTCCCAGTACTCACAGTGACCTTCTTTAAGCTGAGAGAGGGAAATGAGAGGGAGAAAGTATATACTGAGAGAAGGAAAGTGAAATTTATTCTCAAGATCCCATAGCCAGGTTTGTCAGAGAGAAAAATCCAACAAGGAACTCATGCTGCATACTTTCCTTCTACTTTCCTTATAAACCTCTAGGTATACCATGACTACACCTTGGGTAGAAGCCAACTCTGGACCTGAGATCTCAAAAAAACTGAACTTTTAAAAAAACTATATCAACTTCTATAGTTGTGAACTCACTGGCCTGGACTGCTCAGAGATGTATTCTTTATGTCAAGCTGTGCCTCATCTCCCCAGGGTTCAAGATGCCCTCACACAAGATTGGTGATGCCAAGCAATGGTCCTTCTTCATCACTCAAGGGTGCCTCACACCATTCCACCTCAGTGATCTCTCTGAATAAACAAATTGGCTTCTCAAATGTCCCAGACAGACTTTCTCAGAGTTACCTTGGTGGGTGTCCTAGTGAAAAACAATCCATTGCAGAATAATAAATACTGAGTGTTTAGCTCTGGGCATATGCTGGGTCCTGGGCCAACACGCTGGCACATCATTTGTTATTCTATTGATCCCTCCTGAATCCATTCACATCTTCTGACCCTCCAACCCTTTATCCACTCCTGTGGCAGAAAAAATTCATTCCTGTCTATTGCCAGTCACTATGGGGAAAAATGTGAGATTTAAAGTCTTAAATAAAACATCAGTCCAGAAAAAGTAGGGGCTGTTTCTACTTTTTTATCCTTGTATCTTCACTGCACAGTGCTTAGCACAGAGAAGGTGCTCAATACTTGTGGACTTATTCATTGATAGGTTACCTATGCATTCATTCACAGAATCACAGAATTTGAGAGTTTGGAGGGGGTCTCAATGGCCATCTAGTCTAATCCTTGCATGAAAGTAATCCTATTCATTTAATAAAGATTTATTAATTGTCTAAGATGGGCCAAAACTCTGAGAAGCATTGGGGATAGAAAGGAAAAAATGCAACTCTCCTTACCTTCAAAAAACTTATCTTTTCCTTGGTGGGTAAAGTGGGTAGTAAGGGGATTAAAAATAAATACAAAAAATATAGAAAATAAACACAAAGTAATGGGGATGAGGCAATAGCAACTGGGGAAGTCAATCAAGGCCTTAAGTAGGAGGTGGCATATGAGATGAGCTTTGAAAGGGGCCACCAATTCCAGGAGATGGAAGTGAACAAAGAACACACACCAGGCATGGGGTATAGCTTGGGCAAAGGTATGGAGGTAGGAAATGGGATGTCATATACAAGCACAGTCTGGGAAAGCTTACCTGCTCATAAATAAGTTTTCTTAAATAGCTACAACATAACAAAATCTCTGAAATATACTTTAATCAGATCCATAGAGGAAGAAAATAATATTGTCATTACATCAAGGAACTATGTATTTCATTGATCTGCTCTATCTATGGAGGACACTATTGACATTTGAATTTGATGATCGAATTGGGGAAATTTGAGAGTTACTTTGGCCTAAAATGCATTCCCTGTGGCAAACCAGGAGGTTATCCTATTGGAAAATAGTTGTACAATCCATTTTGAGGTCCATACACAAAGCCTATCCTCCACTGGCATGGTCTTTAAGTATCTATAGTACTTGCAATGGCACAGGGATGAACCCACGTCAGACCTGAGCAATCTCTTATTTATGTTTTATACAATAATAGCTGACCTTTCTATGGTACTTGGTCATTAAAAGGAACTTAAATTAAAATGCCTTCTATGTTCCAGGCAGACAAATATCAGAGATGGAATTTGAACTGACTCTCTCAGATTCCAAAGCCAACACTCTTTTCACTACACTTGTCTTCCTTTCTTCTACTACTACTTTGGTACAATGGAAAAATAACAAGTAGCATATCCTTCTGAGATTTTCAAAGCAAACGCACACACACATAGATAGATATAGATACAGATGGAGATGGAGATGGAGATGGAGATGGAGATGGAGATGGAGATGGAGATGGAGAGAGAGAGAGAGAGAGAGAGAGAGAGAGAGAGAGAGAGAGTTTTATTTAATCTTCATAACAACCCTGTGAGCTAGGTGCTACTGTTGTCAGCATTTTAAAGGAAGAAAAATGAGGAAACAAAGAAAATGAGACTGAGTGGTCAAGGGACTTGTTCATTGTCAAACAGGTAATGAGTGTAGAAAGCATTTGAACTCAGATCTTCTTGGCTGCACATCCAATACTTAGGGCACCACCAAGTTGAAAGGTGAGTCAAAGAATTGGGTTCAAAATCCCAACTATGCTCTTTTTTACCTTTGGGACCTGGGCCAGATCATTCCATTTCTTCAGGCCTTAATTTCCTTAACTATAAAATAAAGCAAGTAAAGGATATCATCTCAAGAGTTCTTTCCATCTCTAAATCTATGAGCCTTCTGCCTGTCTTCTTTTTTAAACCACCTTCAAGCTGTTTTGTTCCCCTGGGAATGTCACTACTCTGAGGTCTATTCAACAATTCATAGAGGCAGCTAGGTGGCGCAGTGGATAGAGCACTGGCCCTGGAGTCAGGAGTACCTGAGTTCAAATCTGGCCTCAGACACTTAACACTTACTACCTGTGTGACCCTGGGCAAGTCACTTAACCCCAATTGCCTCACTAAAAAAAAAAAAATCATTAGTCTCTGTCTACAACCATCATGTCATGAGAAACTGAAGACCAACTGCTCATGACATTCTCAGCTTATTCTCTAGTCATCTTCACCTCCATGAATGAAAGGAATCTTAGTCATTTAACCAAGCTTTCAAGCCCCTCTTGGAGCTTTATCTTCCATTTTTAGAAGGTAAATTCCGTGAGTAAGGACAGCATTTTTCCTTCTCCCCATGTTGAGTACAGTGCTCTGCATACAGTGCTCCGCTTAAGCATACAGTGAGTGCTTAATAAATGCTTTGTCTATCTACCTATATTTGCCTGTTTATCTGTCTGTGTGTGTGTCTCTATGTATGTGTGTTTCTATCTAGACATAGATATATAGACTATATATGTCTTTATATATATGTATATGTGCATATGTGTCTTTATGATGTATGTCATATATATGTCTAGCTCTCTATAGATATGTCTTTATATCTATGTGTGATATGTTTGTCTATGTCTATAGATATATCTATAAACAATTAGCAATAGTAGTAGACAAACATATCTAGAGAGATGCAAGATAGATATAGATAGATGGATGTAGATACATATATATATATGCATGCCTATTAAATGTTGATGGATAACTAGTCTTAACAGATATATGGAGAGAGATAGAGAGACATAAATATATGCCTATATAATATCTAGATAGATAAATGGAAATATATAGAGATAGTTGTCTTCCTGTCTATCTATCCATCTATCCAGCCAGCCAGCCAGCCAGCCCTCTATCTATCTACCTATCTATATAATTAACTATCTATCTATTTACATCTCTCTATCTTTTCCCCAGATGCAGCTAGGAACTTTATAATGATAAAGTACTATACAAATGGGACCACTATTATCATCAGATTTCACCTAGTGACAGATGGGTGGTGCAGTGGTTAGAGCATGGACTTAAAGTCAAGGAAAACTAAGTTCGAATGTGATCACAGATACTTTTTAGTTATGTGACCCCGGACAAGTCACTTAACTTCTGTCTGCTTCAGTTTTCTCAACTGTAACATGGGATAATCATTTCCTCTACCTTCCCAGGATTGTTGCAAGGATTTAATTGGAAAAAAAATAGTTGTAAAGTACTTAACACAGTATCTGAAACTTGGTAGGTGCTTAGTAAATGCCTGTTTCCTTCCTTTCTTCATTATATTTGTGAAGAAGATGTAGAATCCCCATGCACATCAAGAATATTTAAGAAATGCTTTGCCAATTTGTGCTTTCTACTTTGTCTATTGAAAGAGAATGCACTGGATAAGTAAGTCCAAGGGAAATGTATTCCTCTTTCTCAACGTGGATACTGAACATAGTATGGCAATTGATAGGGTGGAGTAGGAGACCCTATTATCTTGTATTCAATTTCTGTTCATTTCATAGGGTCCTTTCCCCTTCATCAATTATTATGACAAAAATAATCTCTTAGCCCAAGCCATGTGACTGCTCCACCCCCCAAATTGAGACTGGCCCATTCCTTTCCCTCCCTATTCAGCATTCAGGTTTCAGAATCCTTACAATGCTGGCTTTATTTATAATCAGCGTTGCAGAGCTGGCTCGGTCTGTACAGATTTGCACTTTAATATATCCCCAGAATCTGAGCTTCTGTGCCTGTTGTTAAATTTCTGAATTCTACATCCACTCCATGGTTAGGACAGAGAAGCTGGCAGAGGGGCCTGCCACTAAATCCATTTGCCTCCCCATTTAAATCTAGAGCTGGGTGCATCCAACCAAAGCACTAAATATTTTATTTGAGTTTTCAGAGAATAATTAGAACCTCCAGGAAGAAAGGAGCTGTTATGAAAAAGGTCCTGAGAAAGGGCTATTCTCAGATCCAAAAACAAAAGGGAAGCATCCATATGGTTTGAAATCAGTACTATACTTGCCACTTCTGAATCAAGGCTCCACCTCTAAAGTGAGATCTTTCAAAGAAAAACTATTTAAAGGAAGCATGTTTGTATATATATAAATATGTATGGAAAAATCATGTTGATTATGGCTTGCACTCAGATTTCTATAATACATTTTTCAATTTAACTCTACAAATATTCCCACTGCCAACTATATACAGTACATGTGTAGCACACCTCCCACCTTCTAGATCTCCTTTATATGTTGTCTTCTATTAAAATGTGATGTTCTTGAGAACAAGAGCTGTCTTCTTTGCTGGTGTTTGTATCTCTAGTACTTAACACAATTCCTCATAGGTCATAAGTGCTTAAGGAATGCTTTATCTAAGTACCTAATTATCTAATCAATCTGGTATCTATCTATGAGACAGTCCTTTCTGCCAAGGAGTTTATGATCTACTAGGGAGATAAGTATTAATAATTGCATCAACTAGTAGTAGTAGTAGTAGTAGTAGTAGTAGTAGAAGGAGAAGAAGAAGAAGAAGAAGAAGAAGAAGAGGAAAAAGAAGAAGAAGAGGAAGAGGCAGCAGCAGCATTATAGCTACAGAAGCAACAGCACTTTAAGGTTTGCAGAGCACTTTATATATATTATCTCGAATCCTCAAAACAATCCTGGGAGGTAGAGTATACCCTCATTTTACAGAAGAAACAAAACAAGCAGAGATAGATAAAATATATCCATGAATGATTGGATACAGAGTATATTCAAAGAAATAAGAAACATATTCGAAAGGAGTAGATTGCTAATTAATGGAAGTGGCAGGAAAGAACTCATGCAGGACATGGCCCCTGTGTTGTGCTTTGATGGAAGTGAGGGATTCTAGGAGTTGAAAGTAAGCAAGGGTGGTATTTAAGACAGGAAAGACCATTTGTGCAAATGTGGGAGATAGGGTACTAGAACAGAGAATGCATGAAGAGGAGTAATATGAAACAACTAGGAAAATATGTGGAAGCCTCATTGTGAATGATTTTCAATGCCAGGTTGAAGATATTCAATTTTATACTGAAGATGTTTGAAAAGGGATATGAGATCCTCAGATCTGTGTTTTTAAGTATTATTTTAGTGACTGAATTGGGGAAGAATTGGACCAAAGACAATGATGCAATAGCTTGAAGTGGAGGGCATAAACCACAGGGGAGTCATGTGCAAAGGGAACCTGAGTTGGGCCTTGAAGGAAGTTAGGGATTCTAAGAGATGAAAGGAAAGGATGGGTGTCATTTCAGGCATGAGGGACAGCCTATGCAAATGCCATGAGAAAGGAAAAAAGAAATCAAAGACTGTGAAGATCCAGGAAGCTAGCTTGATTCTAACATTGTGGAGTACATGAGGACATAGCTTCTACATGGTTGGAGGAGGGGGCAAATGAGATTACAGGTTAATTTTTTATCTTTTTGGTTATTGCCCCTTTAGCTCCCTCTCTCTAAGCCATGTTATATGATTGCTTCTCAGACAAATCAATGTGATTTACTAAATTTATGTGACACAGAATGAAGTCTGAGACATCCTCATATTTTTTTGACTTCTTTTGTTTACATTTTAAGAACCATATCATTTTATTAAGTTTTGAAAGCTACTGTAAAATGGGAGCTTTCACTATTTTTAGCTTTTTCAAGGTTGGTGAATTTCATTAGAATTCTAGAATCATTGAATAACACAAATTCTTGATGAGATAAAATGAGCCTCAAATCCCCTTACTGTCTGTCTCTTCCCTGGTGGAATTGTCTTGTGACTCTTCGGTCATACCACCATGTAGGGCTCAAATTAGCCTTTTACTGTACCACAACTGGTATAGCTTGTCCTTTTACATGCTAGATGTGGTTGAATGTGCAGCAAATTTGGAGACACAAGGCCAAGGTTTAAATCACGCATGTGATGCTGATTGGGTTGGTAAGATCATAGATTTGTAGCTGCAAGAACTTTTAAAGTCAGCTAATCCGGGGGCAGCTAGGTGGCACAATGGATAGAGCACTGGCCCTGGATTTAGAAGGACCTGAGTTCAAATCCAGCCTCAGACACTTGATACTTACTAGCTGTGTGACCCTGATCAAGTCACTTAACCCCCATTACTCCACCAAAAAAAAAGTCAGCTAATCTAAGTTGATCTCATCATTTTATGAATAAAAAATAGAGACCTATAGAGATAAAGTGACTTGTACAAGGCTTCCCAGGTAATAATTGACAGAGACAGGATTTGAACCAGGTGCTCTAACTACAAATTTATCACCCTTACCACTATAACAAAGCATGTTGTATGATTCTGATGCGGGAACAAAATCTCTGAGTGTCCATCTTTTCATGTGCCAAAAAGGGTGAATGAGACACCTGATATTTACTTCAGAAAGCAACATGAAAAAAAGTCTGACACTATATGCAGTGTCATATACCCAAAGCCCCCCTCTTCCAAAGAGAGGATAGTACCTTCTCACATCTCTCCCTTGCTGCCAAATTTGGTCATCACAATATCTATAGATAGATAAATCTGTTGTTTTCTTGTTATTCTTTCTATTTACATTGTTGTAGTAATGTATATGATGTTCCTGGTTCTGCTTACCTAACTAGGGAACAGTTCATTTAAGTCTTCTCATGCTTCTCATCACATTCACTATTTCCCATAAAATATTAATATTCTATTATATTCATCTATTACAACATGTTTAACAATTCTCCCATTTACAGGCATCTATTTTATTTTGAGTTCTTTGCTTTGCGAACTCTTAAACTCATTATAAATTTCATTCCTCTCCATGATGTATTTTGGATTTTCTCTGCCATACCTCAAAAACCTCTCACTGCATCCTCTCTATCCTTACAGCAGCCCTGGAATTCCCACCCTCTCAGGTGAATTAGATGGCTCTTCCCAGAACCTCCATTTAAGAAGGGTACCCAGGACAGCCATGTCTTCTCTTCCATGATGCTTTCTGAACTTTGTCTACCAAGCTTCCATGTCAAGTACCATAGTCTTCTCCCTTTCCAGCTCCTTTTTATGTGTCCTCTTCACTCATTAAAATGTAAACTTCTTGAAGGAAGAGACTATCTTTCTTTGTGCCTATATTTGTATTATCAATGCTTAGGACAGTGCTTGGCACATAGGAAGTACTTAATTAATGCTGACTGACATATTACTCTTTGATGAGGCTCTAGGTGGGGTAATGGTTAGAGAGTTAGCTTGAGTCAGGAAAACCTGAACTTAAGCCCTTCTTGTAACACACCATGGCAGTGGTACCCTGGGAAAGTTACCTACCATTTAGACTATAGGTTTGGGAGAAAATGCCAGTCTGAATTGGTAAAGGAATTTCTCCCCTGGGAGATCTCTATGCTAGTGAAATTGCTAGTCTACTTTGGGAGTAAGGGGAGCATTTCTAAACTTTCCATATTTTTCATAGAGGGCAACCAAGTCACAGAGCTGAAACATGACTCAAGCTTCCCCACCGTTAGTGATATCTTACCCATCATCTTGCCTGTCTGAAGAGAAGAATCAGGAATAGAAGAAATAAGGCAGGAGTGAAATTATCCTTCCTGTCCTACCTTCAATTCTCAGCCCCTGGTCCAGGAGTGTTGTGCCTTTGCTTTTTTGTTTGTTTGTTTTGGATTTTTGGGGTGTGTGTGTGTGTGTGTGTGTGTGTGTGTGTGTGTGTTTAAATCACCAAAATGAACTGTCCTTGAAATATTAGGCCCTTTCAGAAACAGTTGTCCTCATCATATTTACAAATTTTCCTATTGACTACCTGCCACTTGGAGCTGTTATTATTCAGTGAGGACCAATTCTGGCCCAGTTCTGTAAGACGTCTTCAGTGGGGAGTTGACTATATGACAGGAACACCATGCAAAATTGAACTGGCAGGGGTCCATGGTTTGGCCTTGTTTCTCATTAGCATTTTCTCCTGTTCCATTATCTCCTCACACCTTGGCATTCCCCATGATCTTTCTGCTAATGAAGCTGCTAATAGGGAAGGAAAGAAACAACAGAGGCATGCTGTGAAAATTTGGCCTCACTAGTGAGAACACAGGATTTAGGTGGCCTGTTCCTATTTCAAAATTGGAAGAAAAATGAAAATCTTCAAAGAATATTTATGTTCCCTTCCTTTCGTGTGGCCCCTCTACTTGAATACTCAGTTTACTGCTTGGCTACAGGACAGAAAACCCTGGTGAGTAGGGCGGGACACCATGATAGAATATGTCATGGACAAGGAGGCTTCACTGGTTCCTCATTCTACCAAAACAAATGCTCCTATCGGGTATTAAGGCCTCTCCTTATCCAGCTCCAACATATTTTTCAGGCCAAGCTACTTATGCAACCCCTTACCCCACCACCCCTTACTTCTCCACCCCTGCACTCTACACACTGGCCAACCTAATCTACCAGCTGCCCCTTGTAAATGATGCTCATCTCCCACCTCTGCATCTTTGTAAAAACTGTTCCGCACCACCAAAATATTCTCACTCCTCATCTTTGTCTCTTGGGATTTTTAACTCTCTTAAAGGTTCGTTTTCAGGGTGCATTCTTTGCTCAAATTATGTAATATCTATTTTGTATATAGAGTTGTTTATCTGTTAACATGCTATATGGTGCAAATGCCTTGTGAGCTCCCAGAAGCTATCACCTAGCCTGCTTTATCAGTATGGTCCCAGTCCTGCTTCCTTTTATTCTCAGTCATTTCTCCACAGTCATCTTGCTCCCCAGATGAGAGACCAAGCACTTGGAGTACTAACTTTGCCTTTTTGGTAACCCCAGTGCTTAATAAAGTGCCTGGCACATAATTGACACTTAATAAATGTTTACTGATTGATTAATTTTTAATTCTTCCAGGTCCAGAACTCCCAGTCAGAGCCCCACCACTTCTTCTGATTAGTGTGTATGTCACATGGTCCACTATATCTAGGCTGGCTCCAACCATGTTTCAATGTATGATTAAATGAGATACTAACTGTAAACAACTGGAAAGTGCTTAGCACAGTGCCTGGCATATAGTATTAGTTCTTCACTCATAATCAAATCTTTTCCTTCTCATTCTCTAGAATTTGCCACCAGCACTCAGGTGAGATCTTTCTCACCATGGGACTTCCCATTTTCCCACAGACCTCTTCACCCATGAATATCTCTCCACCATGCTGGCTTCCTTCTTTCAATGGTCAGATCCTTTCTGGGGCCTCCATTTCAAGGATAGACCAAGACTGTTCATTTCCCTCTTTGCTCTGTTTCATAACCCTAGTCTTTCCTATCGTGGGCCACTACAGCTACATACACACAGGCACACATACACATTCACACATACATGTATGCACATCTACTTTCAGCCTCCTTTTATGTATTGTCTTTCCCAATTAGAATGTAAGCTCTTGAGGTTTTTCTCTTTGCTTGTAATTGTAAAACGTTAACTTTGTGTGGTGTCAGCCAGATAGTAAGTACTTAGTAAATTCTTATTGCCTGCCTGCCTACCAATACTGCCATTGGTATCAAAAAGTGACACAGTGGATAGAGTGCAAGTCTTGGAGTCAGGAAGACTTGAGTTTATATCTGGCCTTATATACTTCCTAGCTATGTGACCCCAAGCAAGTCACTTAACTTCAATTTTTCTGTTTACTAAACTGTAAAATGAAAATAATTATAGCAACTACCTCACAAGATTGTTGTGGGATCAAATAATATTATTTGTAATACATTTAGCATAGTGCTTAGCACATAATAGGTGATTAATAAATCTCTATTTCCTTCCTTTGGTCAGGCATTGTGCTAAGCACCCAAGATGCAAAAACAGACAAAAATCTAATCCCTGTCCTTAAGGATCTCCTGTTCTAATGGGATTTCAAGTTAAAGCCATACTTGCAGGAGATATTCAGCTTACATAATGTTCAGAGAGACAAAGCAATTTGTCCAAGGCTCCATTGTTAGTCATTGATGATCTTTCTTCAGAGAACACAAAACTGGCTTTGGAAGGGACCTTAGACCTCATCTAGTCTAGCTCCTCTTATTTTATAGATAAGGAAACTGCTGCCCAGAGATGTTAAATGATTTGCCCAAGATCATAGACTAAAAAAAACATGCAGAATTTGAATTCAAGTCCTCTTGAACAAAGGTCACCAATCCCAAATGCAGCACTTTCTCTTTGTTACAATATTCTTAATGCATTGCCAATTTGGTGAGCAAATAGTGTCTAACTTTTGAAAATTAAATTCAATATTTTCAGGCCCCTTCCCACACCCCTATTCTAATTGTTCTTTGGGGAGCAACCAGATGAGTATCAAGCTGCTTGGCCTAGTGAACCAAGCATTCGATGTGGGGTCAGCAGACCTGGGGCCAGTTCCAGACTCTATGTGTGACTTTGGACAAGTAATTTCTCCTTTCAGAGCTTGAAGCTTCTCATTTCTTTGGACTGCATTGCCTTTAAGGTCCCTTTCAGTTCTGACTGAAATATCTGATATGATATTACCCTCAAATATAATGGAAGAGCAACTGGAGACCTGGTTTCATCAACATAGGGCATTTTCAGAAAGAGAAATTCCCTGTCCAATAGAACTTTGCCAAAAACAGGTAGCAGCTATACAGAGCAGATTGCTGGAGCCCTCCAGGACATATAAGTATCTGTGAACAGGCTACCCTCAGGCCACCTCCTTGGGCATCACACTTCCAACCATGTGTCATATCCTGCCCTGGGAAGCACCTCCCCAGTTGGCAAAGGAAACATGTATTTGAGAGGCAAGATTTGACCTAAACATGCTACAAATTGCATTACTTACCTGTCAAGTGGTGATGTCTCCAGGTGTTGTCTTTATTTATTTTACTTTGAAGCAAATTTTAGATGTTTGCATAAAATCCATGTTTGTGGCCCCAAAAAAGAAATTCTTGTCATTAGGTGTCTTTGTGATAAAATACAGAGGTATGGCTTTATAGATCCTGATGGGGAGGGTTCTATAAATATCAAAGTGGCCTCCCAAGCCTTGTGCTTTCCAACATTTCAAACACCTTAATGGTTTTTTCGCTGAACCATAAAAAATATTTATAAATTCATTTTTCAAAGCATTTACTCTATGAGAAGCTCATAGCATGATGTGAGACACAAATTATGATTATTGGAGCATAAAAAAGGGCTCGGGGCCTATGTATATATAATGAGGAGAAAGCCAAATGCTCTTCTAAAGTGGACTCTTAGAAGCAGTCATTAAAGGAAAGGAAGGGGGACAAGGGATTACTTATGCTGGTGAGGTATCTTTATAAACCCCTTGACAGGATGTAGCAACAACTTGCAATGCTTAATTTGTGCTAAGTATTTTCATGGGGCAATAAGAAAAAATCATGTCATTGCTGTTCATGGTTTTTTGATCTGCTAGTTTTTGAGAAATTCAATATTTTATCACTGCTGGGATAAGATTGTGTTTTTTCCTTTATAAATGAATGAGAAGACATTTATTAAGTGCTAACTGTGTGCCAAACACTATGCCAACTGCAGGAGATAGAAAAAGAAAAACCAGACAGTCCCCAGCTCTCAAGCAGTTCACACTTTAATTAGGGGAGAAACATATAGAAGAGAGCTCAGCTTTAATGAAGGTGAAAAGACCCAGAGGTCCTATGGCACAGTAATGGGTACAGTAAATGCAAGGCCTAGAGGTCTCTAGGTTATAGCCATAGGTCAGATGATAGAAAGGGAAAACTACAGGGCAAAGGTAGAGTGGATGATAAGGCCTGGACTTCCTGTTCCATCTTATCCAAACCCAAGTATGAACAAAGAAGCAGCCTGAGCTAATGGGGAAAGGTGTCCCCAGTGCTGGTAAGTCTTCTACCCAGCCATGCCAGATGGGTTCTGGGATGGCTCAGGGAAGGCTGAAGGAGGGAAGAAGGATTTGCAACTGACCCTATCGTCTCCTCAGCTGTTCTTATTATCTTAATCTATAGGTTATCCCATAAGTCTTAGTGTAGTTTTAAGCTATTAAAGCTTTTTTTTTGGGGGGGGGGGAGCGGAACCAAGATGGCAGAGAGGAATCAGCAAGCTACCTGAGCTCTCCTTCTGTTCCCTCAAAAAGAACATTAAATCAAGCCTCTGGACAGATTCTGAAACTACAGAACCTGCAAAGAGAAGAGAGACACAGTCTTCCAACCAGAGATAATTTAGAAGACTTCAGGAAAGGTCGGTCTGACTTGGGCAAAAGGGAGGCGCAGTGCAGGGTGGCAGCGCAGAGCCAAGGGTGTTGGGGCAAGTAAGCAGGAAGCTGTGGGTCCCTGGATCCTGGCTTAAAAATCTGGTGGCACAGCAGGACAGTGGCAAAACCCACCTGCACCAGCCAAGAGGGCAGGTTGCTAGCTGGAGGGCCATGCACAGGATAGGCACAACAAGGCCCACTGATCCCAGCACACTCAGACAGAAAGTCCAGGGCAGGGGAAATCGACACACCACAGAGGTCTCAGTGTAAAAATCCAGTGACACAGTCCCTATACCCCAGCACAAGAAGTTCAAAAGAGGGACCCTGGTGCCCCCAGAGCAGACCTCAAATTTAAAAATAAATTAAAAAGTAGATAGATAGATAGATAGATAGATAGATAGATAGATAGATAGATAGATAGATAGATAGATAGATAGATAGGTAGATAGATAAGCTGCAGTATGAGTAAGAAGCAAAAAAGAGCTCTCACCATTGAGAGCTTCTGTATCAAAAGGGAAGAGGCAAACACAAACTCAGATGAATTCAATACTCTCAAATTGCCTACATGTGAAGCCTCAAGAGGGAAGCTGAATTGGTCTCAAGAACAAAAAGCCTTCCTGGAAGAGCTCAAAAAGGATTTTAAAAATCAATTGAAAGAGGTAGGAGAAAAAATGGGGAGAGAAATGAAAGCAAAACAAAAAAAAATTATGAAAAAAGAATCAGCAGCTTGGAAAAGGAAGCACAAAGATTGACTGCAGAAAACAATGTCTTAAAAAATTAATCTGGCTAAATGGGAAAAAAAAGGTGCATAATCTCATTGAAGAAAACAAAGCCTTAAAAATTAAAATTGGAAAGTTGGAAGATAAGGAATCCATGAGAGACCAGGAATCAGTCAAACAGAATCAAAAGGTTGAAAAAATAGAAGAAAATGTGAAATACCTCATTGGAAAGACAACTGATCTGGAAAACAGATGCAGGAGAGACAATTTGAGAATCACTGGAGTGCCTGAAAGACATGATCAGAAAAAGAGTCTAGACACCATATTCCAGGAAATTATTAAGGAGAACTGCCCTGATATTATAGAATCAGAGGATAAAATCATCATTGAAAGAATCCACCAGTCACCTCCTGAAAGAGACCCCAAAAGGAAAACTCCAGGGAATATTGTAGCCAAATTCCAAAATTATCAGGTGAAAAAGAAAATACACCAAGCAAACAGAAAAAAAGCAGTTTAAATATCATGGAGCCACAGTCAGGATTGCTCAGGACCTGGCAGCTTAAACATTAAAGGACTGCAAGGCTTTGAATATGATATTCCAGAAGGCAAAGGAGCTTGGATTGCAACCAATAATCAAGTACCCAGTAAAATTGATCATTCTCTTTCAGGGGAAAATATGGGCATTCAATGACATTGGGGATGTTCAAGGTTTCTTGATGAAAAAACCAGAAGTGAATAGAAAATTTGATCTTAAAAGACAAGACTTAAGAGAAGGTTAAAAAAGTAAACGGGGGAAAAAGTTACTCAATTAGGTCAAAGTGTTTACATCCCTACACGGGAAGATAATACTTATAACTCTTGAGAACTGTAAATGTATTTGGGCATACAGAAACACTATACACAGAGGGTATAAATATAAATTGTTTTTGATGTGATGGATGATACAAAGAAAATTAAGGGGTTAAAAAGGGAGTCTATGGGGAGAAGAGGAAAGAGGAGGTGGAATGGGGTTAATTACGTCATATTGAAGAGGTGAAAAAAACTATCACAATAGATGGAAAGAAGGGAGGGGTGAGCATTGTTTCAACACTACTCTCATCAGATTTGATTCAAAGAGGGAATAACATATGCCTTCATTTGTATAAAGAAACTTAGCTCATTCTTTAAGGAAGTAAAAGGACAATGGAAACAGGGGACTGATAGAAGGGAGGGCAAAAGCAAGGGAAAAAAGGGTAAAGAAAAGGGAGGGGGTGATAAAAAGGGAAGGCATATTGGGGGAGGTAGGGATAAGAAGCAAAACATTGGTGAGAAGGAATAGGGGGAAAGAAGGGGGAAAAAGTACACGGGGGTATATAGAGTGGAGGGGAATAGACAGTTATTAATAATAACTGTGAATATGAATGGAATGAAATCTGCTATAAAATGGAAGCAAATTGCAGAGTGGATTAAAAAACAGGATCCTACAATATGCTGTTTACAAGAAACACATTTGAAGCAGAGAGATACACACAGAGTAAAGGTAAAAGGCTGGAGCAGAATATATTATGCTTCAGCTAAAGCCAAAAAAGCAGGAGTAGCAATCCTTATCTCAGACAAAGCAAAGGCAAAAATAGATCTCATTAAAAGAGATAAGGCGGGCAGCTAGATGGCGCAGTGGTAAAGCACCGGCCCTGGATTCAGGAGTACCTGAGTTCAAATCCGGCCTCAGACACTTGACACTTACTAGCTGTGTGACCCTGGGCAAGTCACTTAACCCTCACTGCCCTGCAAAAACAAAACAAAACAAAAAAATTTTTTTTTAAAATAAATAGAGATTTAAAAAAAGAGAGAGAGATAAGGAAGGAAACTACATCTCACTAAAAGGTACTATAGATAATAAAGTAATATCTTTTTTTTTTTTTTTTTTTTTTTGCCCAACCAAACCTCAATACCATTTATTACTCTGTGCAAGAGGGGCTGGATAGGCAAGAAGATGCGCCTGGTCACTTGGAGTCTTTGAGCTGGCTAGGACTCAGTACTGGTAGTGGTCTGGTTTGAAGGGGCCCTCTCTGAGGACACCGAGGTACTGGGACTGTTTGTCTGTCAGCTTCATCAGCTTCACATTCAGTTTGCCAAGGTGGGCCTCAGCCACAGCTTCATCCAGCTTCTTGGGGAGGAAATGCACTCCCACAGGGTACTTGTCCGGGTGTGTCCACAGCTCAATCTGGGCTAGCACCTGGTTGCTGAAGGAATTGCTCATGACAAAGCTGGGATGGCCCATAGCACAGCCCAGGTTGACTAGATGGCCCTCTGCCAGCAGGATGATCCGCCACCCATTCTTCAGCTTATAGTGGTCCACCTGAGGTTTCACGTTCACCTTCTCCACAGAATTTTGATTCAGCCACTTTACATCTATTTCCACATCAAAGTGGCCAGTGTTACATACTATGGCATCGTCCTTCATCTGTTCAAAGTGCCTGCCCAAGATGATGTCTACACAGCCTGTGGTGGTGA
This sequence comes from Dromiciops gliroides, assembly GCF_019393635.1. Taxonomy (NCBI): domain Eukaryota; kingdom Metazoa; phylum Chordata; class Mammalia; order Microbiotheria; family Microbiotheriidae; genus Dromiciops; species Dromiciops gliroides. The sequence continues at coordinate 689,243,448 of NC_057862.1, forward strand.
CAAAGATGTTTCCCTCTTTGCAGGCCTCATCCATGGTGGTCACCTCATAACCCTCCATAGAGGCCTGCAGTGCATTGATGGGGTCTATCTCTGTGATGATGACTCGGGCACCAAAGCCCCGAAGGGCCTGGGCACAGCCCTTCCCCACATCACCATAACCTGCCACCACAGCCACCTTGCCTGCAATCATCACATCTGTGGCTCGTTTGACGCCATCGATGAGGGACTCACGCCAGCCATACAGGTTGTCAAACTTGCTTTTGGTAACAGAATCATTCACATTGATGGCTGGCACTTTCAGAACTCCATTGAGCTTCATCTTGTAGAGATTGTGGACGCCGGTGGTGGTTTCTTCAGAGATGCCTCTGATGCCCTTCAGGAACTCAGGGTACTTGGTGTGAACGAGGTTGGTGAGGTCCCCACCATCATCCAGGATCATGTTGAGGGGCTGCCCATCCTTGAAATAGAGGGTCTGCTCAATGCACCAGAGATATTCCTCGTCAGTCTCCCCCTTCCAAGCGTACACAGGAACACCAGTTTTGGCAATGGCAGCTGCTGCATGGTCCTGGGTGGAGAAAATGTTGCAACTGGACCACTGTACCTCGGCTCCCAGAGCCACCAGTGTCTCAATGAGGACAGCTGTCTCCACAGTCATATGCAGGCAGCCAGCAATCCGAGCACCCTTCAGTGGCTTGGAGGCTGAGTACATCTCTGGAAGTTTCATCAAGCCGGGCATCTCATTCTCTGCTATGTCCAGGGCTTTACGTCCCCATGTGGCCAGGCTGATGTCAGCAACTTTGTAGGGTAGTTTTTCAGACATGCTTCGGCCTCCACCGCAATTATTTAATGACTTAGCAAAGACCACCGTGCGGAGACTTCGGGGATGGGGGTGATGAGGCCTCAGGAAGGCCGAGGCAGGCAGCAGGCAGCAACGGGAGGGACGATAATAAAGTAATATCAATATTAAATCTTTTTGTTCCAAGTGGCATAGCATCCAAATTCTTAGAGAAGATAAATGAGTTACAAGAGGAATTAGACAGTAATACTATACTAGTGGGGGATCTGAATCTTCCCCTCTCAGAATTAGATAAATCTAGCTGAAAAATAGATAAGAAAGAAGTGAAAGAGGTGAATAGAATACTAGAAAAGTTAGACATGACAGGTGTCTAGAGAAAATTGAATGGGGATAGAAAGGAATATAACTTTTTCTCAGCAGTACATGATACATTTTAAAAAATTGACCACGTATTAGGGCACAAAAACATCATAGTCAAATATAGAAAGGCAGAAATAGTAAATGCATGCTTCTCAGATCATGATGCAATAAAAATGACATGTAAGAAAGAGCCATGGAAAAGTAGACTGAAAATCAATTGGAAACATAATAATTTCATTCTAAAGAATTTATGGGTCAAACAACAAATCATAGAAACAATCAGTAACTTTATCCAAGAGAATGACAATAATGAGACAACATACCAAAATCTATGGGATGCAGCCAAAGCAGTGCTTAGGGGAAAATTTATAGCTCTAAATGCTTACATGAATAAAAAAGAGAAAGAGGAGATTAATGAATTGGGCATGCAACTTAAAAAGCAAGAAAAAGAACAAATTAGAAATCACCAATTAGATACTAAACTAGAGATGCTGAAAATTAAAGGAGAAATTAATAAAATTGAAAGCAAGAAAACTATCAAGTTAGTCAATAAAACTAAGAGCTGGTTTTATGAAAAAAACAAGAAAATAGATAAAATATTGCTTAATTTGTTTTTTAAAAAAAGAAAGAAGAAAACCAAATTACCAGTATCAAAAATGAAAGGGGTAGGGGGCAGCTAGGTGGCGCAGTGGATAAAGCACTGGCCTTGGATTCAGGAGGACCTGAGTTCAAATCCGGCCTCAGACACTTGACACTTACTAGCTGTGTGACCCTGGGCAAGTCACTTAACCCCAATTGCCTCACAAAAAAAAAGAAAGAAAGAAAGAAAGGGGTGATGTTACCACCAATGAAGTGGAAATTAAATCAATAATTAGGAATTATTTTGCCCAACTGTATGCCAATAAATTTGACAATCTAAATGAAATGGATGAATATTTACAAAAATAGAAACTGCCTAGGTTAACTGAAGGAGGAAATAAAATCCTTAAATAAGCCCATATTAGAAAAAGAAATTGAACAAGTCATTGATGAACTCCCTTAGAAAAAATCCCCAGGGCTGGATGGGTTTACAGGTGAATTTTACCAAATATTTAAAGAACAATTAATTGCAATATTATACAAATTATTTGGAAAAATAGGTGAAGAAGGAGTTCTACCAAATTCATTTTATGATACAAATATGGTGATGATACCAAAACCAGGCAGAGCAAAAACAGAGAAAGATAATTATAGACCAATTTCCCTATTGAATATTGATGCTAAAATCTTAAATAAGATATTAGCAAGGAGATTACAGCAAGTGATCACCAGGATAATACACTATGACCAGGTGGGATTTATACCAGGAATGCAGGGCTGGTTCAACATTAGGAAAACTATTAACATAATCAACCACATCAATAAGATAACTAACCAAAATCATATGATTATTTAAATAGATGCAGAGAAAGCTTTTGACAAAATGCAGCACCCATCCCTAATAAAAATGCTAGGGAGTTTAGGAATAGGTGGAGCTTTCCTTAAAGTAGTAAACAGTATCTATCTAAAACCATCAACAAGCATTACATGTAAGGGAAATAAGTTAGAGGCCTTCCCAACAAGATCAGGGGTGAAACAGGGATGTCTATTATCACCTCTATTATTTAATATTGTCCTAGAAATGTTAGCTTTAGCAATCAGAGAAGAAAAAGAAATTAAAGGAATTAGAATAGGCGAGGAGGAAACAAAACTATCACTCTTTGCAAATTATATGATGGTATACTTAGAGAATCTTAGAGAATCAACTCAAAAATTAATTAAAACAATTAACAACTTTAGCAAAGTAGCAGGATATTAAATAAATCCACATAAATCATCAGCATTTCCATACATGACCAATAAAGTCCAGCAGCAAGAGAGAGAAAGAGAAATTCCATTTAAAGTAACAGTAGATAATATAAAACACTTGGGAGTCTACTTGCCAAGACAAACCAAGGAACTCTATGAACACAATTACCAATCACTTTTCACACAAATCAAATCAGATCTAAATAACTAGAAAGATATCAATTGCTCATGGATAGGCAGAGCTAATATAGTAAAAATGACAATTCTACCTAAATTAATTTACTTATTCAGTGCCATACCAATCAGACTACCTAAAAATTATTTTATAGAGCTAGAAAAAATAATAACAAAATTCATCTGGAAAAACAAAAAGTCAAGAATATCAAGGGAAATAATGAAAAAAATGCACAGGAAGGTGGGTTAGCTGTACCAAATCTGGAGCATTACTATAAAGTGGCAGTCATCAAAACTGTCTGGTACTGGCTAAGAAATAGAGTGGAGAATCAATGGAATAGGCTATGCACAGGAGACACAGAAGCAAATGACATTAGTAATGTAGTGTTTGATAAACCCAAAGACTCCAGCTTCTGGGATAGGAACTCAGCATTTGACAAAAACTGTTGGGAAAACTCGAAGATAGTATGGCAGAAATTAGGCATAGACCAACATTTTACACCTTATACTAAAATAAGGTCAAAATGGGTACATGATTTAGACATAAGAGGTAATACCATAGGTAAATTAGGAGAGGAAGGAATAGTCTACCTTTCAGATCTTTGGAAAGGAGAACAATTTGTGACCAAACAAGAGATAGAGAATATTATGAAATGCAAATTGGATGATTTTGATTACATTAAATTAAAAGTTTTTTCTACAAACAAAAGCAATGCATCCAAAATTAGAAGGGAGGCAGAAAGCTTGGAAACAATTTTTATAGCCAGTATTTCTGATAAAGGCCTCATTTCTAAAATATACAGGGAACTAAATCAAATTTATATGAATTCAAGTTATTCCCCAATTGAGAAATGGTCACAGGATATGAACAGGCAGTTTTCTGATGAAGAAAGCAAAGCTATCTATTCTGATATGAAAACATGCTCTAAATCACTATTGATTAGAGAGATGCAAATTAAAACAACTCTGAGGTACTACCTGACACCCATCAGATTGGCTAATATGACGAAAAAAATGAAAATAATATATGTTGGAGAAACTGTGGGAAAATTGGAACACTAATGCATTGTTGGTGGAGCTGTGAACTGATCTAACCATTCTGGAGAGCAATTTGGAAGTATGTCCAAAGGGCTATAAAGCTGTGCCTACCCTCTGACCCAGCAATACCTCTTTTGGGTCATTTTCCCAAAAATATCATGGAAAAGGGAAAGGACCCACATGTATAAAAATATTTATAGCTGCTATTTATGTGGTGGCAAGGAATTGGAAGTTGAGGGAATGTCCATCAACTGGGGAATGGCTAGACAAGTTGTGGTATATGAATGTAATGGAATATTATTGTACTATAAGAAATGATGAGCAGGATGAGTTCAGAGAAACCTTGAGGGTCTTGCATGGACTGATAATGAGTGAGATGAGGAGAACCAGGAGAACATTGTGCACAGTATCATCAACATTGTGTGTTGATCAACTGTGATAGACTAGATTCTTGTCACCAATCCAACAGTGCAAGAAAGTTCCAAAGGGCTCATGATGGAAAAGGCTCTCCAAATCCAGAAAAAACAAAAAACAACAAAAAAAGGAATTGTGGAATATGGACGCTAATTGGACCATACTATTTCTTTTGTTTTTCGTGCTGTCGTTTTTCTTTTTTGAGGTTTTTCCTTCTTGCTCTGATTCTTCTTGTATAACATGACTAATGCAGAAATATGTTTAATGTTATATATCAGATTACATGCTGTCTAGGGGAGGGGGGAGGGAGTGGAAGGAGGGAGAAAAATTTGAAATTGGAAATCTTATCTAAACAAAGTTTGAAAACTTTAATTAATTAATTAATTTTAAAAATCTTTTGGAAGACTCTGTACATCTGTGAGCTCATCCATGTGGATAGTCCTTCCAATGACACAGATCATATCCTATCTATGTATGCCCATCTTGAATAATTCTTATGTACGTCCTATTATAAGGTCATCTTAGGAAATCCATTCTGAATTCTGGAAGTCTGTCGATTTTTCCTGACGTTATGAGAATATTACTGGACCACATGGGCCTCCACAGTTTATTACACACTCTGACCAAATAACAGGGCTAATACATACCCTTTACAATGTCTCTTACTCCACTTTTCCTTTATATCCCATTGTTCACAGTGGGTTCCAACTTGCTCTCACACACGACACTCCTCTCTTGCTCCCTGGACAATCCCGTTTTAATTCTTGATTCACAACCATGAAACAACACCAGGAAAATATTTGTATTAAGGAGATGACATTGGAGTCATGTACTGGAGCACATTGGATACAAATAGATTTTAGTAGAAGGAGCATATTATAATGAAAAAGCCTTTGGTATATGGGTTGGATACATAGTGGCTGCTGAGATTCTTTCCAACTCACAATTTTTTTTTTTTATTCTGTGAAACACTTCAGTGGATCAGTGATACCAACACTCCCTCCAATGGTGCACATTTGCAAGCATTCTATCTATTCCTTTTGCATGATCTTTAACAAAGGGATAGTTACATCAAATGTACAGCAGAAAGAGAAGTACAAATATTCCCTCCCACCCAATACCTTAGGGCATACTCTCCCCTACACCATCTTTGTCTTAGGGAGAGAAGATTCAACTTTGTTCCATACTGGTTCCACCAAGTTCAGAGCAAGATGCAGCATGATTTCAATATAAGTCCTCATCTCTGATTCTTTTGCCCTAGCTCCAGAAGGTCACTCCTAACTCTTTGATGTACTAAAATTGAGATGGTTCCAAAGCCCAGCCAGAAACATGAGTATAATAAAGTGTTCTCCAGACTGTGGAATACTGGGATGCTGAGGCACACTCTGAGCATTTCATAATTCACAAGGGCATGGAAGTTCCACATATTTTACCTAAAAGGATAAGAACAAATGGAGAGTCCAAGGGCCAAATGTAAGACCATATGGTCTCATAGAGGAAAAGGCCTTACAGCCTATCTCATTATGGCATTACCTCTCACCATACACTACGAGCAGAGTCATTGAAAGAAGCCTAAAGTCCATGCTGTTGTTCAGTCATTTCAGTCATGTCCAACTCTTCATGACCCCAATTGGGGTTTTCTTACCAAAGATATTGGAGTGGTTTGCTATTTCCTTCTAAAGCTCATTTTACAGTGGAGGAATTAAGACAAACAGGATTAAGTGACTTTCCTGGGATGACACAGCTAGCAAGTGTTTGAGGAAGGTGAATCTTCCTGATTCAAACCCCAGTGTTCCAGCCAGTGTATCACCTAGCTGCCCTATCCTTTCAGAAGATCTGTCTAATGTGTTAGAGGGCTTCCCCCATGTCTTTTCACTTTTGTGGGGATCACTGCAGCCTTATCTTCACCATTAGAATCACTTATTCTCATTCACTATGTGGACACCCCACCTAGTTTTCCAGTGCTATATTATCATGTGACATTTGTTTTACCACGTTTTTAATGGAAATCATCACTGGAATGTTCCATAGGTTACTATGAACAGTGTGACATATTAGAGAGTCAGTTTGGAAGGTGCAGGAACTAGGTTCAAATCCCTTTATTTGGGGGGAGAAGGGAGAACAGAACGGAAGGGAATAAGTAATTTTAAGCCTCTATAATGTGCCAGACACTGTGGCAAAATTTTCAATATTATCTCATTTTATCCTAACAACTCTGGGAATTAATAATAATAATAAATAGTGAACATGTATATAATGCTTACTACATGCCTGAAACTGTGCTAATTATTTTATAATTCTTATATCATTCAATCTTTACAACAATTCTCAGAGGTAGTTATTATTATTATCATCCCCATTTTACAAATGAAGAAACTGAGACAAACAGGGTTTAAGTAACTTTCACACAGCTAGTAAATGTCTGAGTCCATATTTGAATTCAAGTCTTCCTGACTCTAGTCCCAGAACTCTTTCCACTGTACCACCAGGTGCCTCTACAAATGAGGAATGGGAAATCTTAGAGATTAAGAAATTTACCAAAAGCCACACAGATAGGAAGCAGCAGAGGTGGGATTAGAATTTGCACTATCTAGCTCCAAATTCTGTATTCTTTCCATTGCACCAGCTAATATTTGTATGATCTTGGGCAAGTTACATAACCTCTATGGAGCTCAGTTTGCCCATCTATAAAACAATTTGAAATTCCCTTCTCCAGCTAATTTTAGAAGTGAAGAAACTGAGGTAAACAGGGTAAGTGACTTGTTCAGGTTCACATAGCTAGTAAGTATCTAAGGCCAGATTTGACTTCAGGAAGATGAGTCGTCCTGACTCCAAGCCCAACACTTTTTCCCCTGTGGCACTTAGCTGTCGCAAATGACCAATATATACGGTCCATATAGGAAGGAGTAGATAGTAAGGCTGTAAAGATAATATGCTATGCCTCTTTCCCCATCACATAGAAGCTCCTTTCAGTGAAGATATGTTTTGGTTTTCTCTTGTCTTTTTATCTTCACTACCAAACACATAGTAGGTATCTAGTTGAAAGATTCCCAAAGAGTTCTAGATTCTCTGGGCCTCAGATTCCTTACCTTTAAAATTAGTGAGGTAGATTTCATGATCTTTAAGACCCTTACCAACCCTAAATTTATCATCCTATAATTCTATTATTTTTGTGACTTAATCATCAGTGGGTTACCCCTTGGAGTTAAAACCAGACAGAGCAGCAGATGCAAAAGGGAGTGATCTGAGAGTCCAGTTTCTGCCTTCTATAAAGAAAGGCATTGGGAGGAGTTTAGTGCCCTACCTTTCAGACCTCCAATCAGAGGGGAGAAGGGGCTGAGGGAGGGGATGTCAAGCAATGCTTGAGTTAGTAACATGGTGGTGATATTAAAAGTGATGAGCTTAAGATGGGTGGGGAATTGACACTAGGCAGAGAACCAGAGGACAGTGGAGTAGAAATAGACAGAATGAGCACATTTGCCTTGGATGATGATGGACAATGAGCTAAGTTAAGAACCGAATAAGAGGAAGAAATTGAGTTTCCTTGCATTTGGAAAAATTTCTAGAACTTTAATTGAAACCAAACATCTCTCTGACAAAAAAGCAATCTTTCTTTTTTTTAACCAGAAATATTCTTCTGCCACTTCTATAGGATTATGATAATCTGCTGATACTTCAAATTGTGGACAATGTAACACCATAGAAAAGATGCATGATGATAGAAATACAGATTAAGACCTGGAAGTTACCTTAGTGACCAGCTAATCCAACAATGCCTTTACAAATACCATTTTCTCCTTAAAGTACTCTAGGATTCCCCCAGGGAGTGCTTTACTCACATTATCATTTATGTTTCTTTTATGCCATAACTGCCTTTTATTAGATATTTGATACACTTATCATCTTCCCTATTAGACATTTAGCTACTTATAGGCAAGGACCATAAGTGATCAATTCCTATATACTCTTTTGTTTTGTTTTGGTTTGGTTTGGTTTGGTTTGGTTTTTTGCAGGGCAATAGGGGTTAAGTGACTTGCCCAGGGTCACACAGCTAGTATCAAGTGTCAGAGGCCGGATGTGAACTCAGGTCCTCCTGAATCCAGGACCAGTGCTTTATCTACTGTGCCACCTAGCTGCCCCTACTATATACTGTTACTACCTATAGAAGATTGCCTTGCACATAGTAGGTTTTCATTGATCATAGCTTTGAAACTGGGGGAGAACTTAGAGGTCATCTAGTCTAAATCTCATCATTTCATAGGTAAAGAAAATGAGTCTCAAAAAGGTGAATGACTTGCCCAAGTGCATAAAGGTAAGTGTCAGAAGCAGGATCTGAACTCAAGTCTTCAGCTTCAAGCCCAGCCTTCTCTTTACTATATCACTTTGCTTCCCCTGCAGGTGGGGTTGCTGTTATTGAGGTTAGTCATGGAGGAAGAACGTCTCTTATTAGTGTTGACAAATTTCCTAAACTGGATGAATTTTTTGTCTTAAAGTGGTTTAAGTTGTCCACAAACTAAGAATAAGTCCCAAGTGACCCTCTGGCATTTTGGAAGGGTACCAGCACATAGTCTAGTTTCCCTCTGAGAAATTTCCTTGACGTGGGTATGTCTTTGTGTCTCCTACCCTGGGCACTAACAGACAGGAGAATTGCCAGGAGACATTATTGTGTCTCTGTTTCTTTGTTGGGTGCCTTACATCTTGTGGCAGTGTTTATGACTGTCCCCATATAGCAAAGGGATCAGTGTTCCAAGGAAGTCTGAGACTGTGATGAGAAGGCTGTGCAGAGACAGCTTTGGCTTCCTTTCTGACATGTTGTTTGTTTTGCAACTCTGTCCCATCCCCCTAAGGACATGCTTTGAGAGCAGTAACAGAGCAGAAGTGTCATGATAAGGATTTTAAAAGAAATGTCTAAGAATTCACAAAAGGCAAATTATGTTTTGACTATTAAAATCACTTTTAAAAGAAAATTATCTAAAAATAATCTCACAGTAATGCTCACAGGCATTTTGTCTTAATTCAAATTTAAAATGTATTGAAGACCTAGTATGTGAAAGGTGAGAAACAGCATGACCTACTAGATAGAAAGCTGGGCCTGGAGTCAAGAAGACTGAAGTCTAAATGCAGCTTCAGACTTTTCCTAATTGTCTGACTATGGGCAAATCACTTAATCTTTCTTTACCTCAGTTTCCTCATCTTTAAAATGGAAATGACAGAAGCTACCTGATACGGTTGTTGTGAGGATCAAATGAGATATTTATAACATGCTTAACACAAGTGTCTGGTTGATGGTAGGTGCTTAATAAATGTTTATTCCCTTCCTCTTTTCTAATGTATAAAGTGCTGAAATTGGAGTTGGAAAGAATTGGGGTTCTACTTCTCTGGAAATGCTGAAAAGTTGTTTTGGTATGTCATAGAGAGAGGACTTTTTTAAGGAATAGGTTGAACCAAAGGACCACTGAGGTTTTCCTAGAGGCAGACAAGTGGTGAGGTAGATAGGGTATTGGACTTGGGATCAGGAATTTAAATCAAACCTTAGACACTGTGATAAAGTAATGGGATTTGGCAGATGTTCAGGGGCCCCACTTGAAGATTGATTTGGAATTGATTTAATTGGGTGAGACTGAGAAACTGACTAAGAACCTACTTAATATTGATAAAATCAAGACCATGCCTGGCTGACCCTGAGTGGGGTGTTGTTCTCAGAGACTATGGACTACAACATCAATAGGAGACCACCCTCAACCAATCAGCTTGAAGGACCTCCCCTTTTCAGGAGGGAGACAGGAAGTAAGAAGGTGAGGGTGTCTCGCTGGACCTCGCTGGTCTCTTTTTCGATCGGATTTCGACTTGGAAGCAGGGAGACAGAGAAAAATAGAGGGCCTCTTTTTAGCTGGGATATCAGCTTGGTGGTAGAACTTCATGTGGGTTGCTAGGAAAAGCAAGGATTTCTCTCTGGCTATCCCACATAGATATAAACTAGGGTTTTCCATTCTCTCTCTTCTCTAACTTCTAATATACTTTAATAAATACTAAAAAGCCTAAACTCTTGCTGAATTTATCAGTAATCTTAGCTAGTTTCCCCAAAAAACTGGGGAGGGGGGCAGGTTATGACCCACATTAGATGTTAAACATCACAACACTTATTACCTGTTTGACCCTAGGACAAGTCATTTAGCCTCTCAGCTTCTGTTTTCTCATCTATACAATGGAGATAATAATAGCACCTATCTCACAGGGCTGGTCTAATGATTGATTGGACTGACATATGCAAAACACTTTGCAAACTACCTACATGCTTTATAAGTGATAACTTCTATAGTGGACAATGTACTATGCTAGAACTTGAAGATTTTTTTTAAAAAATGAAAGTAGCATTGGCCTTGCCTTCAAGAAGCTTGAAATCTACTTCAGGGAAGAGATATGTAGAAATAATGATAGTACAATACATATTACAAAATTATACACACCTCAGAAGACAGAAAAGAGAATGATAAGAGATTGACAAATCTGAGATCATCTCTGGTTGGGGGATTTGGAGAAAGCATCATTAAAGCATGCTTTCTAAGATGGGCAAGAAGAAAAGGAACACAACAGGAGGGAGAGAGTCAAATCTAATATTGAGAGATAGAAGGAACCTTACAGGCCATCTAGGTCAACCTTCCCATTTTACAGATGAAGAAACTAAAACACAGAAATATTGAAGTCACAAGAATTGACTTAAAGCATCAAAGCCAAGATTTGGATCCACAGTCCTCTGTCTCCAAACCCAACACTTTTTCCATAGCTGCAAGCATGGGAGATGGCCTACACAAACACAGAGATTGGAGAGGGCAAGACAAGATTGAGTACTGGCTATTCAACCAAAGTTACTGGAATATACAGTGACCAACATGCGTTAGAATTCCATTTCTGGACCATTCTCATCATTAGGTAATGTTCTGTCTTCCAAGCCCAAATATGCCTCCCTATAACTTCTCTAGACCCAGTTCCCAAGAATTCCATCAGAAGCTGTATTAAAATTCTGGTGGTAAATTTGGAACTATGCCCAAAGGGCTATGGGACTGTTCATACCCTTTGACCCAGTAATACCACTACTGTATCTTCATCCTAAAGAGATAATATAAGAGAGAAAAGTACCCACATGTACAAAGATATTTATAGCAGCTCTCTTTGTGGTGGCAAAGAATAGGAAATCAAGGGAATGCCCATAAATTGAGGAATGGCTAAATAAGTTGTGGTATATGAATGTAATGGAATACTATTGTGTTGGAAGAAATTATGAGCAGGAGAAATTCAGAGAAACCTGGAAGGACTTACATGAACTGATGCTGAGTGAGAGGAGCAGAAACAGGAGAGCATTGTACATAGTAAAAGCAACATTGTGTGTTGATCAACTGTGATAGATTTGGCTCTTCTCAGCAATACAATTATCCAAAAGGATTTCAAAGAACTCACAATAAAAAAAAAAATGTTTTCCACATCCAGAAAAAAGAACTGTGGATTCTGAATGCAGATTAAACCAAATTGTTTCTACTTTTTGGCTGTTTTTTTCCCTTCATTTTTGAGGTTTTTCCCTTAAGCTCTGATTCTTCTTTCACAATATGACTAATGCAGAAATACGTTTAATGTGAATGCACATATATAACCTGTCTCAGATTGCTTTCTGTCTTTGGGAGGGGGGAAGAAAGGGATGGGGGGAGAAAAATTTGGAACTAAAAATCCTATGAAAAAATGTTGAAAACTATCCTTACATGTAACTGGAAAATAATATAATACTTTTATTTTTTAAAATTCTGTCTGTAATGTTTCAAAAATTAAAAATACAAATATAAAACAAAGGAATGACAAGTGACTGGACAAAAGGTGAGGGAGATAATGAAGCCTTTCCTCTCCTTCTGAAGTCTTCTCATGCCATCCCTGATTTGCTTTCCTTTGTTGCACGATTTCTCTTTTTCCCTTTATCTCTATTCCTCAACTTCCCAATCTTCCCTGAGGCATAACATGCCCCCCCTCCTTGAACCTCCACTGTTTTTTGAGCTGAACAACAGCCAGGTATGGAGGACAAGGTGTTAGGTCCAGATGTAAAAGCCCTGCCTTTATCTCTTTTTCTGCCACTACTTAGTGGCATTACCTTGATCAGATGACAAGCTGTCTAGGGTCATCCTTTTCCTTTCAAAAAATTATTTCCTATACAGGGCCCTGGATTTATTATGAGGGTAAAATGAAATAACATGTGGAATTTCATGGAAAACAAGTAGAAAGCCCTCTGTAAATACAAATATTATTATTATTATTATTATTATTACTATTATATCCCTAGAAATAGGGGTACAAGCAAGAGATATTATGAAGGTAGAAGTGACAGACTTGGGAACAGACTATATATGGATGGGGCGAGAGATTCCAGAGGTAAGGACAACAACTGGTTTTTGCTCCTGATTGACTGGAAAGATAGTAGTACCTTTGACAGTAATTGGGAAGTTAGGAGTCTCTACCCTCACCAATCAATCCATCCTCCACTTATGTGGGACAATTATGGATTTGAGTCAGATTATACTTTGAGGATGGAGTATGAAAGATACCTAGCTGCCCCCCCCCCCGAGAATAGCTAGCTTCTCACTTTGCCTAAAAGTTAATTGCTGGTTAAATTCTCACTGTCTCCTTTAAGTTTTATTGTTGAGATAATGGACTTGGGACAGTTCTGTAAACTTTGGGGATGGGGTCTGAGAGATATCCAGTCCCCCAGTAAGTTTTATTACTTGTCACAATTCTACCAATTAGCACTATTTACTTCTGCTTAGTTCCCTCATGCCAGCTACACCTCAGTTTATGGCCTGTAATAAAAAATAAAACCTCCCCTCTCACATGTCAGAATCCCAATACCTGTCATGGATTAATTGCAGTCAGATAAGGGAGTGATTTCTGCCTCCCTCTTTCCTTGACATTCCTCAGACTTGTACCCCTTCCCCTTCTCCCCTTTGTTCTTGGACATGTCTCCATACATGGATCACGAGCTGGGCACACACCTTGGGTGAGACAGGATTGGATGTTAGATTGTGAGCTCATCCACCCTAGGTGTATGAGGGGACAGTCATTTTCAAGACATATAAAAACCTAGAGGATTGGGCCTATCTTTGTAAGACTTCAATGTGTAATTGGGTTTTGCCCGTCCTCATGAGGATGTAATAAATCTGTCTCTGCTTGACTTGGTGGTATCCTCGAGTTATTTGGATAAACTGAGGCAGTTTGTCCCAAACAGATGGGGGCATGTCCAGGACCTTTTTTGAGGGTCTTTGTAGACTCTCTGGAGCCTGTCCTTCCAAACAAGGACGTCCCTGTTGAGTTCAGCAGGTTCAGGGGTCTGGCTCTTGGTGAGGCTTCTCAGCATCCATGCCCAGAGAAAAAGAGAGAGAGACTTAAAAGCCAATCAGACACAGAAGTGCCGGCTGAAGTAAGGAGGAGTATCCGGATTGATTTGCAACGTGTACACAGACCCAGATTGGTGAGTACACTGGGTGACCATTCAGGGGGATTTCTCGGAGGAAATCAGGGAACCCCTAGTTATAATCATCCTAAGGGCTGTTGAGGTTTGCAGGGTTGAACAGGTCACTAGGGCTGAATAGACACCCTGATACAAGATACAGAATCACCTTAGGATGCCTTCTAGGGCCTATTGAGTCTGGCAGGGTTGAAAAGGAATCTGGGGACGCCTAACCACAATAGACACCCCAAACAAAATATAGGAACTCCCCTAGGGGGGAATTAGGCTTATGTGTAGCATTTGTGGGTCTGGAAAAAAAAAAACATCCACATGGTAGAGACTTTTTTAAGGCGGAGGACCATGCAGGGACAGGGTTATTAGACCTCCCAAGCAAAAGACAGGAGCCCTGAGAGTTCAGAGTCAAGAGGCCAGACCAGGCTGAGACCTTGAACAAAAGACAGGTAGAACATCTAGAGTAGGGCAATGTTTTAATAATTGGCAGGAGTCCCAAGTGAAATTAAGTAAAAATACATACTGTAATTTGAAATAACAACAACTACAACAAAAAACAACAATGAGAGAATTGTAAAAGGGGCCTAGTAAAATTTATTATTATAATTGGAATGAGTTAATTGAATATTTCCTTTTTGGTTTAGAAGAAGCTGAAATTCCTCCCCACTGCAAACACTTTAGATGAGAGAGAAGGGGAGCAGAGATAAAGTTAAACAATTCAATTCAATCCTGGAGAATTCCAATGTTAAAGGTTCCTTTCTGAAGTTGAGGATTGAATAAGAGAGATATACTTAGCATTTGGAAATATTTTATGTCATGAAGGGTTGGTGAATATTCCTTCTCACATAAGGATAAATTTTAAGCTGTTTCTTAAGAAGGGAAAAAGAAGATGTTTTCAGGATATAATGGGTAACATGTAATTTAGAAGGTTTTCTATTTGTAAGCTAATTTGTTGCAATGGCAATTTGAAATTGATAACTAGCATGTCCAAACCTACTGTGAGTTGTGAAATTTTATTAATTAATAGAAAAAGCTTTTTGGAACCTACATATTGTCCCTATCATACTCCCATGCTTCCATTCAGGAAATCAGATGGAACATACAGGCTTGTCCAAGATTTGAGAAAAATTAATAAGTTTGTACTCCCCTCACACCCTGTGGTACAGAAACCCTTCCATCTCCTTGTTAATACTGACAAAGGAATAGCATTGTGAGTTTTGGCCCAGGTTTGGGGAGGACAAAAGAGGCTGGTGGCTTTTCTATCTAAAACCCTGGACACAGTAGCCCAGAGATGGCCAAGCTGCACTCAGGGAGTCACAGCCACGGTGGTTCTAGTGGAGGAAAGTAGGAACTTGACTTTTGGGGGAGGGTTAATCGTTAGTGCCCCCCCCCACTAGGTGTGGGCCATCCTGAGTCAGAGGGCTGGGTGCTGGCTGATAGCAGAGCCCTAATTATTCCCCTTGACTTGGTTGGAATCCTGAACAGAGGAACAAAAGAGGAGCAGCAAACTTTTTTTTTTTTTTTGGCAGGGCAATGGGGTTTAAGTGACTTGCCCAGGGTCATACAGCTAGTAAGTGTCAAGTGTCTGAGGCCGGATTTGAACTCAAGTACTCCTGAATCCAGGGCCAGTGCTTTCTCCACTGTGCCACCTAGCTGCCCCCAGCAGCAAACTTTTGCAAAACAAATCAGGTCAGTGTGGAAGAAAGACAAAGGCTGGGAAATGCCAGATAGGAGAGTAGTATTACCTGCTCCTATTATGAAACAGATTTTTCAACAATTATACCAAGGAAGTCACTGGGATGTACAGGGTATGGTGACGTGGTATTAAAAGAAATTGGATGTGCAAAGGGATGTATACCCTTGCTCAACAGACAGTTGGAGCCTGCTTAGTGCACAGAAAACAAATAGACAAAGTGGAAATTTGTTATTGCAACATTGAATCAATTGGCTATTGAATTAATGCTAGAATATCTAAATAAATAGTAAGCTATGAGAAAGATCTTGCTGTTTTGATCTGAATTTATTGGTGCCAAGCAATAGTTAAATTGGTAACTGAACTTGTCGTGTATGACATGTTAGTGAACAATGAGTAACTTATGATCTATCTTGTATCATCTTAATGGGGAATCTGAAGTTTGACTCATGTTGTTAATTAATTGGAATCAGAACCTGTGTAGAAACACATGGAAACTTGTTGTCACTTTAAAGATGTCCCCATTGTTTAGGGGAAGTCTGAGGACAGTATCTTGTTAAATATCTAAACCCACTTTACTATGTGCTATTGTGTGGGACATTTTCTAGTTTGTTCCCCATATGCAAGTTGGGATTACGTAAACTCATTGCAACCATTGCTTGTTATTGAGCATCTCAAAGCAGATTCATCTATGTAGTGCTAACCTAGGGATGAAAAACCTATTTAAGTACAAGTATGGTTGATACTTGATGTCTAGGATATGTGATCTTTAAGAAGTGAATTCACTTTTAGTGCTGATTATTGGGACTTGCTATCTACGATGTTATGAAACTATTAATCATTATTGCTCTGATTCTGACTCCAGTTTTGACTATCAAGGAATAGTGAACTATATGATCCATGATACCAGGAACTCTATAGGGGTTTTACATGTGCACTGCAGGTGGTGTTCTTTTGGGAAAAGATGGGAGACCGACTGTTTGGCAAAGGCTGAGGTAGGTGTCTCTTGACTCGGTTTCCCAAAATATTACATGTGGAATGTAAACTTTCCCACCTGGCTGATGTTAAGTCTGGCATATTGCATTGGCTGTCTACAAAACTTCTACTGGGAGTTGGGAAGTACCCTTCCCCCAGAGCTTTGTTCTTTTTCTTTTATGGCAAGTTCCTATAATCATGTCACTTGATAAGCATGAACACAATATTGTCTCTTCATCCCCAGATTAATACTGTAACATCAGGATGAGATGCAGGTTTAAGATTCAAGCTATTTGGCTTAGAAATTCTAGTCCCTTTCAGAATCTAAACAACTAGAATGTATAAGCATTTAGCCTTGTCATCTGTCTGTTATTAGTTATGCATGTTAAAACTGAACCAGAGACATCTTAAGTCTGTTTCAAGAAAATAGAGGAGGGTAAATTATCAAATGTTTTGTTATACCTATGGAGAGGTAAACTATAAGTTTATTGTGTAATGTAGAAATAATATTTGTCTGTAGAGCATGTCCTGTAATACAAACCTGGTTTATTATGGACAACTTATTTGAATGCACTGTTTTGAAATTAATTAATTAATTAACTAATTAATTAGTTAGTTAATTAATTAATTAATTGGTTAAATGTTATCCTAAGTATTTTATTAGAATTGAAGTTAACTTGGTAACTCTTACTTGTCACAGTTCTACCAATTAGCACTATTTACTTTACTTCTGCTTAGTTCCCACATGCCAGCTACACCTCAGTTTATGGCCTGTAATAAAAAACTCCCCTCTCGAATATCAGAATCCCAATTCCTATCATGGGTTAATTGCAGTCAGATAAGGGAGTGATTTCTGCCTCCCTCTTTCTTTGACATTCCTCAGACTTGTACCCATTCCCCGTCTCCCCTTTGTTCTTGGACATGTCTCCATACATGGATCACAAGCTGGGCACACACCTTGGGTGAGACAGGATTGGATGTTAGATTGTGAGCTCATCCACCCTAGGTGTATGTGGGGACAGTCCTTTTCAAAATTACTATATAAACCTAGAGGATTGGGCCTATCTTTGCAAGACTTCAATGTGTAATTGGGTTTTGCCCATCCTCATGAGGATGTAATAAATCTATCTCTGCTTGACTTGGTGGTCTCCTCGAGTTATTTGGGTAAACTGAGGTAGTTTGTCCCAAACACACTCAGCTGCCAAAATGATCTTCCTAAAATTCAAGTCTTACCCTGTCTCACACACTATGACTCCCTTTCTCAAAGTGATTCAAGTATAAATAGGTCAGGTTGGCTTTTAACACCTTCACCACCTGTCCCCATTTGACCTTTCCTGACTGATTAAATATTTCTCCCCTACAACAAACACCAGTTCTTCTTGCTGCTCCTCATGCATCCTTTGTCTCCCAGCCTTTTCACTGGCAGTCCCCCATGCTGGGAATGCACTCACTCCTTCCTCATTTCCCTGTTTTGAAATCACAGGTTTTGTTCTAGATTCAGATCAATCATCACCTTCCAGCTAAAGCCTTCTATAGTCTTTCCAGTTACAAGTTGACTTTAAATATGTTTTGTGTGTATTTTGTAGATTCCAATGAAAGTGCATATTTCTCCCCCAGTAGAATATAATCCCTCTAAGGTCATAGACTTTCACCTTTGTCTGTGTTCTAGGAGCCTCACATAATTCCTGGTATAGAGCAGACAATTAATAATTGCTTGTTGATTGTCTGTTTGGCAGAAGTCAGTCAGTTAGTGAAAAACTATGAATTAAGCAACTACCATGTGCCTGGCACTGTGCTAAACACTAAGGATACAACTAGAAGCCATTAAAAGAGGAATTTCAAAGAAAAATATCTATGTTTCCGGGAGAAAAAAAAACCCACAACTTCGTAACAGCTAGAGATATCTAGAAGTAGAAACGGCTGCCTGGGGGTGGTAATGGGTTCCCCTTCATGGAAGATTTTCTGGCAGAAACTAAATAACCACTTGTCAAATTAGTTGTAGAGGGGATTTTTGGTCAGGTTTGGGCTGAGTGGGATGACTTCTGAGGCTCATTCCAACTCTAAGATTCCATAATTCTGGAACTAAACTCAAAGTCTCTTGACACACAGGTCAGTGTGTAATTACTTCTAATTGATCACTCTAGGAATGAAGTCCCCCAGGTACTTCCATGGGCCTGGCCCTCTTCAACCCAGACTTGCCCATACACTCTGTTCCCAGATGCACCGTAATTTGTACTTTCCCTAGACAATGGGGTAAAAAACCAGGAGGAGCGCACAAAACTACAATTTGGATGTGGCTTAAGGAGGGGATTTATGGAAAGTTGTAACATGAAACTAAAGGTAAAATAAAAGGAATGTTTTGAGGCAATTCC
This sequence comes from Dromiciops gliroides, assembly GCF_019393635.1. Classification (NCBI taxonomy): domain Eukaryota; kingdom Metazoa; phylum Chordata; class Mammalia; order Microbiotheria; family Microbiotheriidae; genus Dromiciops; species Dromiciops gliroides. The sequence goes on from NC_057862.1 coordinate 689,262,590, forward strand.
CCCACTGACAATTTAACAAAAGTTTAGTCTTGCTGCTACCCAGGAGGCCTCATTATCCTGGTCTCTGTAGATTTCAAAGGAAAGAAAAAATATCCTTTTCCCAATTTCTAGACATATAAAGAAATTCCCAGAATTTGGAGGCAAGGGGAAATCTAATAAAGAATGAAAAATTGGTTACTTCAGTTTCAATAATATACATAATCATCCTTGCTAAAGAAAAATGAAAACATATATAGTTAAATGCCTCACTATAATCGTAGCAAAGGAAGACAATGTACATAATACAAAATGTAAAAATGACAAGGAATCCAATACATATCCTGAACATACTAGCAGTATTTGAGTTTCCCAAACCACTTTCATTACAAATGAAGTCAGTGGCATTTTCCATTTTTTTCTTAATTATTGGCAGAACTGATCAAATTAGTAAATGACATAAAGTTGAGAGGGACAGCTGGTCCATTCAATAAGAGTCAGAACCCCACATATGCCAAGTAGACTAGAACATTGGGACAAATCTAATGAGATGAAAATTTAAAGGGATAAATATACAGCCTTTCCCCTTGAGTTCAAAAACTCTATTTCACAGGTACAAGATGAGCAAAATAAGGTCATCTGAAAAAAAAAAAATGAGAGTTTAAGTGAATTCCAAGATCACTATGACCAAAAAAAAGTGCTTTGGGAGGTAAAAATGCTAATGTAATGTAAAACCCCATTCAGAGCAGGATTGTAGCCAAGCCTAGGGAGGCAATAAATCCACCTTAAACACTGGTTAACTCCCATCTGGAGTATTGTGTTAAGTTTGGGGTGCTCCATGTTAGCAAGGGCTCTTTGGTAGACAGGAGAGTGTTTAGAAGAGGGCAATAAAGATAGAAAAGACCCCACTGATCCATGCCATGTGGAGATCAGTTGAAGGATCTGGGGTTGTTTAACCTGGAGAAGTTAAAACAGGGTAGGGATGCAATGGAGCAGCTAGGTGGTGCTGCAGTGGATAAAGTGCTAGGTCTGAAGTCAGCAATACTTGAGTTGAAATCCAGTCTCTAATACTTACTAACTGTGTGACCCTCAGCAAGTCACTTAACACTATTTGCCTCAGTTTTCTCATCCCTTAAATAAGGTGGGGAAGGAAATACTCCAGTATTTTTGCAAAAACAACAACAACAACAAAACAACAATATATGGGGTCACAAAGAGTTGGAATGAAATGACTGAACAACAACAGAAACATGCTAGCCAACTTCAAATATTTGAAGGTCTGCAATGACCAAAAGGCATGACCTTTATCTTGTTTGATTTGAGAAGACAGAATCAAAATAAAACAACCAAAACTGCAAAGAAAAAAATGTGAACTTAATGTCAGGAAAATCTTTCTCATGATTAAAGTTATCTAAATTTGAAATATGCTACCTTGAGAGTAATGGATTCCCCCTTACTCAAAGTCTCCAGGCAGAGTCTATATGACTAGTTATTAGACATCATGTAAAATGGAATTTTGTTCAGGTAAATACTGGACTAGACACTGGCCTTTGAATGCAAAGATTCTATGGTTCATGCCTGGAGGATATGGTTTTTCCATTCCTCCCCATCACAGTCACCAGAAAAGAAATCTACTCACCACACCAAAATGGTGAGAGGATGCAAAGCCAAGCTTGATGAAAATCAACTGAAGTAACTGAGGACATTTAACCAGGATAGGATGTCTGTTGTAGAGGGTATTTGATGAAGACGATATTAATATTTGCCCCCCAGTAAGACAAATGAAAACCAGTGACTAAAAGTTACAAAAAGATCTCTTTCACTTTAAGGTAATGATAAACTTTTTATCAAACAAAACTGCACAATAATGAAGTGGACTACCTGGGAAGCAGTGAGATGAGAGGCCTTCCATCCACTAAAGACATTGTGAAGGATATTCTTGCTACATAGGATCATGAATCTAAAGTTGGAAGGAACCTTGGAAGAGATCTGGTCCAACATACTAATTTTACAGAAGAGTAAACTGAGGCTCAGAATTGAAATGACTTGTCCTGGGTCATACAGGCAGTAAAGGGCAGAGGCAGGATGTGAGCCCATGTCCTCTGACTTGAGAGCCTGCCTCCCTCTGGAAACCTCTTCCAATTCTGGGATGAATAAGTGTAAGACTTTGCTGAATGCAAGATGGGAGACAAAGACTCTTCTGAAAGTCTGTGTCCAAAACCACCCAAGGAAGCCCAAAGCATAAGGATTCCCAAGGATGTATGCAGGAGTCAGGCACAAAGAAATTTACAAGACAGATCTGGTTTTAATAACAGGGAACCTTAAGAGCATTTTTCTAACTATTTCCTTTTATTAGATTTGTAGAACTCTGCCATCAAATGTTCTCCCTCAGTTCTGACCTTTAGTGATTTTATGAGGTCGCATGAAGAATGATCTTTGGTGTTACTGATTCCTAAAAGGAGACAGCTCTGCCAATGTACAGCCTGAAGTCTATCTGATTGAGTACGAGCAATCATCTGCCTTTAGCAGATGCACACTCTGCTGCCTTTGTCAGAATTGTTGGCCTATTCATTTGTAACTGGTCCCTTCATTTCCCCACAGAGCAAGTCCTATTTTTATTCACCTCTACAACATCTCTTGGCAGCTAGGTGGCACCACAGTGGATAGAATGTGGACCTGGAGTCAGGAAGACTCATCTCCCTGATTTCAAATCTGGTCTCAGACATTTTCTAGCCCTATGACCCTGGGCAAGTCACTTAACCCTTTTTGCCTCAGTTTCCTCATCTGTAAGATGAGCTAGAAAAAAATTTCAATGAGCTAGAGAAGAAAATGGCAAACCACTCCAGTATCTTTACCAAAAAAAACCCCTCAATGAAGAACTCTAGTTATCTAATAAAATTTAATCATTCCAGGGGCAGCTAGGTGGCGCAGTGGATAAAGCACTGGCCTTGGATTCAGGAGGACCTGAGTTCAGATCCTGCCTCAGACGCTTGACACTTACTGGATGTGTGGCCCTAGGCAAGTCACTTAACCCTCATTGCCTTGCAAATAAAAACAAACAAACAAATTAATCATTCCACAAGCAGCTAGGTAGCACAGGGGATAGAGTGCTGCTCTATCAAATCCTGCCTCAGACATTTAAATACTGAGTGACTGATTAAGTCACTTACCCTCTCTGGGTCTCAGTTTTTTCATCTGTAAAATGGCATAATACCACCCCCATATAGTGTTATGAGGATCAAATGAGATAATATATGTAAGTTGCTTTGCCAAATTTGCAGTAGTATATAAATGTTAGCTACTGAGAGAGAGTGTGTGTGCAACAGAGTGGATACAGTCCTGAGCTAGAAGTCAGGAAGACCTGACCTTGAATTGTGCCTCAGATGTTTACTAGTTTTATGCTCCTGGACAAGTCTATTAACCTCCCACAGTTTCACAGGATGATAGATGTAAAGCTGGAAGGGATCTTAACAGCCATTGGGTCAATTCTCTTCATTTTGTAGTTGAATAAGCAGGCAATCCATAAAATGGGCATAATAATAGCACCTACATTACAAGTTTCTATGAGGACCAAATTATTTAATAGAAAAAGAGAGTGCTTTGAAAAACTTAAAGTACTATGTGGATGCTGCATTAAGGGGGACAGGGAGAAGGAAAAGCCTCTACTTTAAAAAGAAAACTTAATTGATTTTTAAACATCCTTATTTCCTAATAACTCTACCCCTACCTTGATGGACCCCTCTTTTATAAGAAAATCTATTAGCAAAAACTGTCTTTTGTCTTTCTTTATATTCCCTCCCTAAATTGCAGGTCTGACTGTGTCACACTCTTACTCAAGAAATTACAGTGGCTCACTATTACTTCCAGAATCAAATATAAAATCCCCTGTTTAGGTTTTCAAAGCCCTTCCAATTTTTTCAATCATCTTACTTGCTCTTTTCTACGTACTCTGTGATGCATCAGCACTGGCCTTCTCTTCTGTTCCTTGTGTATGACTCCCCATCTCCTGACTCTCTGTCTTTTGTCTGCCTGTCTCCCATGCCTGGGATGTTCCCTCTCCTCATATCTACCTCCTGGCTTCCTTGGCTTCCTTCAAGACTCATTTCAAATTCTACTTTCTGCAAGAAACCTTTTTCTCAATCCCCTCCCCATGAATTCTAATGATTTCCTTCTGAGACAACTTCTGATTTACTCACTATGCATCTTGTACACACATAGTTGTTTGCATGTTGTCTTTGCCTTTCTTTGTATCCCCATTACTAAACACAATGCCAGGGATATAATAAGTGCTTATAATAAGTTTCTGGATTTGATAATATAGGAGCACCAGTAAAATGGAACTGTTGAAAAGCTAGACTTTTGCTTTCATGGGAAATTTGAAGTCAGTAAAAATGACTTTCCTCTTCCTTGTCAATTTTGGGCCCAGCTAATTGTCCATCTGACTGGCTGTCTTGGATGTGTGTGTGTGTTTATACACACATACATATATGTGTATATGTGTGTGTGTATGCTGTTGAAAACATCTATGGCGTGCTTCCAAAGGGTTGCTGAAATCTGGGTAAGAAATATTCTTCATCCACTTTGTCACTCATATGTGGATGGACAGGCCAAACCTCTTTGTGATTATAGATCTCTCTTCCAGTAGACCCTTCAATATCCTGGAGATTGATGAAATTGGTTTACCATCACACACAAACAGCAGTATCTGGATGACATCACCATGTAGAGGTACTCCCTCCTCAATCTAGACTATGTTCATCATCTCATCACAGTGGTGGATACCTTTGTCAAACATACTTCTCCCTGTTTTATGACTTGGAGGTTTGGTTCATTAAATAGTTATTTGATATATCTCTCCAGGAATCGTGAATCATCTTACTAGGTGAGAGGCACCTTAATGATATATAACAATAGCTAATACTTATATAGCATTCTAAGGTTTGCAAAACACTTTACAAATATTAGTTCATTTTATCCCTACAACAATGTTAAGTGCTATTATTATGCCCATATTTCAGATGAGGAAACTGAGACATCTGGAGGTTAAGTGATTTTCCCAGGGTCACAAAGCCAATAAGTGTCTGAGTCCATATTTCAACCCAGGTTTTCCTGACTCCACATCCAGGACATCTACTCCACCACAAGCTTCCCATAAGGTTATGTTTCAGAAACTAGTGTTTTTGCGTAATCAATAAACAACCACCAAAGTCTCCATATTTTCCAGCTAACTATGAAATGATAAAGGCATAGTCCATTACTAAATATTGCTTCTGAAAGGGGGCACCTCCTGATTAGGGATATCATTGATACTTGTCTAGGTGACTTTCAAAGATGTTATGGGAGTACAGGTCAGTAGTTAATGATGCTCTCTCAGTCACCTTTTGTCAGAGTTCCAGTCAGATTTTTGCCCTGTTGCCTATGTTATTTTTCCTCCTCCAAATATCTTTTATATTGATGCTTCTGTGTCCTCAGAATTCTATCACTTCCAGCCTAGAATTCCTTGACAAATAACTCATCCAATGTAACTGGTTTTCGTGCCTTTTTAAAAATTGCCACGTCTATTTTCTCCATAAGCACCTCAGGGATGATGATAATAGGGTCATAATGTGGGGTCTCACTCTCTTTGATAGAAAAAAATAGTTTGTTAAACTGTTTTTTGCAAATCTTTTCCATTTTTTTCTGTTTATATTCCTTCCATTTTCATCTTTGAATGCCCTCAACCTAACTTCTATTTACAGCTTACCAATGTTTCCTTCAGCTACTTTCCCCTCTACTGTTTCTCAATGTTTACGGAATAATCTTGTTCATAACACTCCATCATCTTTCTTCATAATATTTCATAAGCAATTTGATATTCTAGTCCAGTGTTGCCTTTGGCAGACATCTCTCTCCATTCACCTAGTAAGCTAGATGTTTTCTGACTGAGTTATTTTCCAAATATTTTCAGCATCTTTGTTGTGGCACTTGATTTATATTGATTAAACTTCTGAATGATATTATTGGATCTGGTTTCAACATCATTTCTGTTATCTTTCATATTTTTTAAGTTTCAGTTACTGGTTTAACTAGTGCAGGTTTTTTCAGTAATTTTTCATTCTTTCTAATTAACTTTCCCAAAATTGCACAATTAACATATAGTCTAAATTTGAACCCAAGACATTCTGATTTTAGATCCAGTGGGGTTTTCTCTATCACACTACCTTTAGAATTTCTCTCTACACAAAGACAAGTAGATACCTTATGGACTCAGCATTCCTCAAGCTCAGGAATAGGGGCTAGTCATTGTCAGATGGCATGAGAACAACAAAAACATCCATCTTTCCAATTCCATCTGTCATCTTCTCTGCCCCAACCCTTGGTTAGTCTCCATATCACTCCATTCAGGTGACACATGGCTGTTTGATGATGCTGTCATTCCTCCTCCAATACCAACATGATATGGTGGCATATTCATGCAGGATGACTTTTTGCTATTTTCCGAAGACTGGATTATTGCTTCCATACTTCCATTTACTTTGATTCCTCTTTTAGCCATCCAAACTATGGTCCATGTCAGCATCCAGAAAAAGCAAAGCTGGAGGTAAAGGGTAGCAGTGTGGGATGGTGGAAGAAATGTCGGTGCTGAAGTCAGTGGACCCAGGTCCAAATTCCACCTCTGACACTACATTGGTGAGCATGGTCAAGTCTTATTTCCCTAGGCCTCAGCTTCACTTCTGAAAATAAGAGGGCTGGACTAGATAATCTCTGAGTTATGTTCAGCTCTACATCTATGATCCCTATTTCTCACCAGACCCCAGTTGTCTCACTTGTAAAAAGAAAGTGTTGAACCAAGTGATGTCTTAAGTTATTTCAAGATCTAAATTCTGTAGGCGCCTGCTTTAACAGGGGCAGTGAGTAGAACTATAGCGAAATCAAGTCTTACCCTTTCTGGAAGCAATGGTGATATTGCTTTGACAAGGATTCACAGAACAAGAGGGGAAATGGGAGTGGCAGTGGAGGAAAAATGACAACATGCCTAGGGTGTGGAGCAGAATCTCAGACCAGTCAACTATTGTAGGTTGGTTTATCATATGCTCATTCAACAATCGGTCCTAATGTGCAGTTTCTAAACTGAGTGGATTGATTCCCCCAGGAAATGAGTGAGAGATGTTCTCTGGAGGTTCAGGACGTAAGATAGGGAAACAGGGAGAACCAAAAGGGCAGATGGCACAATGCCCCAGGAAGGTGGCTGGATAAGATACTATGATCTTATGATTCCTAAATTAAATTCATCAAAATTTTATTAAATAACTACTAAGTGCCAGGTGCTAAGGATACAAAGACCAAAATTCAACAGTCCCTGTACACAAAGAGCTCCCATTCTACTGGCAGCAGCAATGTTCATGCAGAGAAGCAGATAGAATACATTCCCAACATCATAGTAAGTAACTTCCAGAGGGAATGAAGGTTAATAACTAGAGAATCAGAAAAGGACTTGTGACTGGACTTTTATGTACTGTGACTTCAGGGGTGTAGATGCTTCTTCCATTTGTGCAAACCCCAACTCCAACCTTCCTTTAGTAACAACTCACATGGCTCTGTTGTGTGTCTTCATCTTACAAGGAACTCCTAGAATGAAACCTTCCTCCATTGATGCAGATCAGCCACCTTCTTGGAATTTGAGTCTCAGAGAGTTGCAACTATTGTTTTAAGTTTCAAAAAATGTTTTGCTTACAAAAACCTTGGTTGCGGGAGAGTGGGAAGAAGAGATTAGGAAGGAAAATGGTGGAGATGAGTGGCTAGGCACTGTTTCATAAGTTGTGGGCAAAATAAATGTATCCCCAAATGTCCAACCTGGTGATCCCTGGACTTTCTGGCTTGTCAGGTTTTGTGCTGTTCTTCCATAGCCTTTGGAAATCCTCCATCCTATGAGGAAGTATCAGATTAATACCTGAGTGAAGGTCAAATACATCATTCTAACTGGCATTACTTTATTAAAATTTTAAACAGGTGTATAAATTACTGAAAATTCGTGGTTTTGAAGAGTTATAATGGTGTCATGTAATGACCCCTAATCATTGACCAATTTCTCCCCCCTCTGACATCTCCTTCATCCACCTCCTAAATAATTTTCCTAAAACACAAATCTGACCATGTCGTTTTCTTGTTCAGACACTTCCATTGGTTCTCTGCGGCCTGAAGAATCAATTATAAATTCCTTAGCCTGGTTTCTAATTTTCCCCCATTACCTGACTCCCACCTATCCTCCCAGCATTATTTCACATCACTCCCATCTATACATAGTCTGTTCCAGCCAATCTGTGTTCCTCACTATGTGTTGCCAAAGCTTGACATGTATCTCCTACCTCCCTGAGTTTACACTAGGCACCCTATGAAGGGGATGAATTCCTTCTTCATTTACATTTCTCAGGATCCCTAGTGCCCTTCAATACTCAATTTCACTATCACTTCTTTCATAAAGCCTTCTCTGATTCCCTATTCATTAGGGTTCTCTCTCTCCTCAGATTACCTTGTCTCTATTTGCATACATATGTATATATGTGTGTGTGCGCACATGAGCGTGAGCGTGTTTGTACATGTGTATATGTATACATGTGTATGTATACATATATATGAATTTATGCATACACACATATTTCTATCTCTATATTTATCTCTATCTGTATCACTATCTACCCATCTACCTATCTACCTATCTACTAATCTATCTTTCTATCTACCTCTATCTCTATCTATCTATCTATCTATCTATCTATCTATCTATCTATCTATCTATCTATCTATACATCTTGTATCTTCCCCATAGAATGTAAGCTTCTTGAGGTCAGGAACTTTTTCGTTTTTGTCCTTGTAGTCCTCATACCTTGCACAGAGGATCACAGATTTATATATGGAAGATACCTTAGAAATTGTCATTTGATAAGAAAACTGGTTCTTAGAGGTTACAATCATATAGGAAATAAGTCACAAGGCCAGTACTAGAGATATAGTAGTTCTGAAACCAAAGGGCCTAGGTTGAAATTCTATCCCTTTGATTTACCACCTATGTGACCCTGGGTAATCAATTCCTTCTCCCATGTAAAATTAGAGGGAGTAGATTAAACTGTTTCTAAAGTCCCTTCCAGCTCAATTCTGTGACCGTATTAGCCAAATCTAGAACCCTTTTTACTACTTCAAACTACATAGTAAGTAATTAATAAATTGAGGTAATCAAAAGGAAAGGCAAGTACATTAATATGAGGACATTAGGATGAGTTTCAATCTCACCTCTGATACACAGTGGCTATAGGGCCCTAGGCATATTCCTTAACTTCTCAGTGCCTCCGGGCCCCTCTCTAAGACTATATACATTTCAGAACAGATGCCAATTTGCATTGGTAAAGGGAATTTCTTCACTGGGAATTCCTTTCGCCAATGAAATCATAGTTCCTATCCAAAATAAAAAAAAATTCAAATTAATTGTGCTGAATCAAAATATTGAAGCTACTATGGTACTCAGTGAGTATGTAAAGGAAAACAAAACTCCAAAGGAAAGGAAAGAAGAACAGATTTGGTGCGTTAGTCCTTCTACCCACCAAGCTGCAACCTCAGAGCATCTCTCTGGCAAAGATTCGAAATGTGTGAGACTTTTAAAAGCATCCAACCAACTGCACCAACTCCCTTGTGGCCTCATCTGCAGCGGCCTTCGAGGCCCCCGTGATGGACTGCCCAAATGAGTGCAGTAATCAAAAACAATTAGCCCCAAAGCAGATTGAGTTTGAAAAGGCAGCAGACAGAAGTTCAAGTGGAAACTACAGCTTGATGATTTTGCTGCAGGATCAGTACAAGAGCAGAATGCTAATGTCCACAAGTGGCACCAATGACTTTCTTCTTTCTTCAGCAACACCCCTCCCCCAAGCTAAGCTAATTTCTTGAAATACCTGTCAATGCAAATTTTCCCTCAGCTTCAGCCAAGTGCCTCATGGGAAAAGGGAGGTGAAGGTGGCACATGGCTAATCAATTGCCATTATCAGTGAGATCTGTGTTGAGGCATCCCTGGGAAGAAGGGGGTGCTTTTCCATAGTCAAGCCTGGGAATAATAATAATATTAATAATATAATTTATCTAGTACTTTAATATTTGCAAAGTATATTACACTGATCAGTTCATATGATCCTCACAACAGCTCTGGGAGCTAAGTTCTGTTCTTGTCCCCATTCATAAATGTGGAAGCAAAGACAGAGGGGGTAAGTGACTTGTCAGGTCACACAATTAGTAAATGTGTAAGGCAGTATTTGAGCTCATCTGCCTAATTTCAGGTCCAGCGCTCACCATCATCTTCAACGTTCCTCAAAGTGAAGAAATGTGGTTACTCTTGGTTGGCACAGAATTATAGTGATATCTACACACAGTCATCTAGGCCAAAAGTTTGTGAAGCCCTTTCTGTCCATGGTCCCATTTTATAGTTAAAACAATCCTGTGGAGTGGGGGCTATCATTATCATTTCTGTTTCACAGATGTAGAAGCTGAGTCTCAGGGACTTGCCCAGGATGACACAGCAAGGAAGTGTGAGACACAACTTGAAGCTATCTCTTTGTCACTTTAAGCCAAACCCTCTCTCCACCAGGCCACTGCATTGCCTCAGTCATGTAACTACGGATACACACCTGGTGTCTAAAGTGAGCACAACATGGAATGGCATTTAGAGATGATCTCATCCAACCCCAAATGTCCCCGTCTAGCTCTCCACTTGCCATCTAAGGTCAACTTGGTCTAAACTCCAACATGATGCCCCTCCCAGAATCAGCTGAAATCTCATCATCATTAGCTGATTGATTAAGCTTTGAATACTTAAAACCTTCCCACTTCCCTCAGCTTCCTCACCCCTCTGATTGGAATACTGGAGGGTAGAGCACTAAGTTCCCCCCAAAGTCTTCCTTCATAGATGGCTGGGATCTGGACTTTCTAGTCAACTTTCCCTTCTCCATCAGCAGTTCTGCTTGGTTTGAACTCCAAGGAACGTGATGCCCCCATGCCAGCTATATATATACCCCCCTTTCCAGCTTCTTTTTGAGTGATGTCTCCCCCCATTAGATTGTAAACTCCTTTAGGACAAGAACTGTCTTTCTTGTTATTTGTAACCCCAGCCCTTAGCACATAAAAGTCCTGGCCCATAAGAGGCACTTAATAAATCCTCAGTGTTGACGATAAAATGTTGCCTTTTTATATGTATATGTGTATGTATATGCTCAAAAGTATATGTAAGGGGTGGGGTATTGATCAATATGCTCCACTGTGTAGAAAAGTGTGTCTTTTGCTCTCCTGTGCCTAACACTGAGCACATAATAGTTGCTTTAAAACATCTGTTGAGTTGATTAGTGTAAAAGTGAATTCCCAGGGGGCAGCTAGATGGTGCAGTGGATAGAACACAGACCTTGGAGTCAGGAGTACTTGAGTTCAAATCCATCCTCAGACACTTAACACTTACTAGCTGTGTGACCCTGGGAAAGTCACTTAACTGCAATAGCCTCACTAAAAAAAAATGTAAAAAAGTGAATTCCCAGTTTACAAATCATTATCCTCACATGGTTAATGTCATTAATATTCTACTCATTTTGCACAGGAAGAAACAGGGCAATTAGGTCACTTGTCCAAGGTCCCAAAGCTAGCAAGCATGGGAGTTGGGTTGGACCTCAACTTGAACTTGCACCCCTTTCCATTGTATAGCATTGCCTTGAATAGGTATCACATATGCTAGATTAAATAGCAAGCAATTCAGATTCATCACAGTCATGAGCCAGATAGAACTTACCCCAACACACCAAGATTCAGGTGAAAAGCTGCCTCTAGGAGGAGTTATGTAGGGGAGAGGGCGATGAATCACTTTCTCACCATGGTGGTTACCTTCCCCCATCACATCTCATGGTTCTACCCTGGGCCCCCAAAGGAGGCAACTGCCACCACTAGGCCCCTATTGCCAAGGAAGCCCTCTCCCAGGCCTGCCTCACCTTCTTCATCCCTGCAGGGCCTGGGACCAATTGAGCCCTTCTCCTGCCATAAAGGGGACCTGTGGTCTGTCTACCCCCTGTATCACCCCCTCCCACCCCTAAGGCTCAGTTGTTTTTACATCCCATAAAAACATTTCTCCTTCCAGCCTTAGCTGAGATGTTGGTGGTACAAAAGAGGCCAATTGTGTTTACAGTGATTTTTTATTCTTTTCAGTCTATGCAGATGAGGACATTGTTTTATTAGGTTTTGAGGATGGTGATTTTGTTCTGTTATTTTAGTCCCTTTACAGTAGTAAATGAAAAATTGGATGGACAGTTTCTGTTTTGACTTGTTACAAAGTTGTTGTTTTTTTCTCCTCTTTTTCCTATGCTTCTAAAATTCAACTTAGTAAACATTTATTGAACACCTGCATTATGAAGAACCCACTGCTGGACCCTAGGGGAGATACAAAAATCAATGAGAAATGGTCATTTGTGGAAAGCTTGGAATCTAATGGGGGAATATGGCACTAACATAAAACCCACATTAAAAAATAGAACCTGAGGACATCAAAGGTTCATACAGATGAAGGGATATATCAAGTCCTGGGTGGGAATGGTTATTACTGAGTCCATCATTGTTGTTCGGTCATTTCAGCCGTGTCCAACTCTTTGTAACCCCTTTTGGGGTTTTCTTGTCAAAGGCACTGGAGTAGGTTAATATTTCTTCTCCAGCTTCTTTTTCAAATGAGGAAACTGAAGTAAACATGGTTAAGTGACTTACCAAGGGTCACAGAACTAGTAAGTATCTGAGGCCAGATTTGAACTCAGGTCTTCATGACCCTAGGCCTGGTGCACTATCCACCATTCCATGGGAACCAGGAAATCAGGATAGGCTTCAAGGAGCATGTGGGCCTTAGAAGATTTCACTAAGCAGAGATGGAGCTGCCTCCCAATCCAGCTATTTACCTTCCACTGAAATAAGTTTACCCTAGCTTCTAGGTATTCTATAGGCCATCTCCTCTCTGACTATAACTCATGAGCCCCCATCTAGGCATTTACCTCTAACAGGAAAGCCTAAGGCATAATTAATTCAAATCAAATGCATTTTATTAAAACAGCCTAGTGGCCAGAGAACTGTCCTCAGAACAAGGAAGAGATAGATTTAAGTGCCATCCATGATACATACTGACTGCATGATCCTGTGTAAATCACTTAAAATTCAATGCTCTCTAAGACTATATATTAAGAGCAAGGTGACCATATGAATTGGCATAGAAAATTCCTTTCTTGGAGCTCTGTACACAAAGAAAAGTATAGGGCCTCTCCAGAGCTCTATATGTGGCCTAGTTAGAGGAGGCAGAATAGAGCACTCCCCCCATAACCATGTGAGACACACTCTTCCACAAATACATACATCATCAGTGGGAAGAAGGGACACATGTAGAGAATACATAGGGGGAAGTCATACACATAGGGAACACATATAGTCAAAGTACATGTCTACAAGGTCACACCTCAGATGCTGCAAGTAACTAATGTATTCTGCTGACATCATCCTACTGCTTCCTTTGTCCCTGCTTCCTGTTGGTCATAATTGGTGTATAATCTCTACCAGGTGCTTAGTCCTTGCCAAACCAGTAGGCTATCTTACTGTCTCAGATCCTACCAGTACTGAGGATCATAGAACTAGAGCTGAAGAAAGGCCATCTAGGATAACCTCCTCATTTTATATTTGAAGGTAACTGAGGCACAGAGAGATGACTTGCTCAAAGTCATAATGGCAGTAAGGTAGGATTAGAACCCAGGTCCTCTGATTTCATAGTTAGAAATCATCTACTCCTTCTGAGATGAAATATGCCTCATTAGTTCTTCCAAAGGGGCAGCTGGGTAGTGCAATGGATAGAGGGCTGGACCTAAAGTCAGGAGTATCAGAGTTCAAATCCAGCCTCAGACACTAGCATGTGACCCTGGGCAAGTCACTTAACCTTGTTTACTTCAGTTTCCTCATCTGTAAAATAAAACTGGATAAGGCAATGAAAAACCAATCCAGTATCTTTGCCAAGAAAATCTGAAATATCATCACGGAGAGTTAGTCGGACCCTATTGAAATGACTAACCAACAACAAAAGTTCTTCTATACATTGCTTCTGGCTCTATACTTCGAAGCAAACACACACACACACACACACACACACACACACACACACACACACACATACAAACAAAAAACAAAAACAAGGCAAATCCCTCTTCCTCATAACAGTAATAGACTTTACAGTATTTGTTGTCCTGGGATTAGCTAGCTAAATACCAGTTTAAGTATCTAGGCTGTGTTCCTGAGAACAGAGACTAAAGTTTTCCTTTCTCCATTTGCATACCAAGGGCCTGAGACATAAAAGGTGTGGCATTTGTTGACTGAATAATTGATATGTGCCAGTGTTAAGGGCTAAAATTCTAGCTAAACTGTCTAAAATATCTAATGAGTGGTCGCCAATAAATTATAAGCTTTAGCAAGAGTTAGACTTTTAAGCATTTATTAAGGAGAATAAGAATTTGGTAAAGAGAGAGAAAAAGGCCTAGATTCCTATCTATTAAAGGGAGAGCACATTTCTAGCTCCGCTCTCGACCAGAGTCCCAAAGGAAAGGGGGTGAGACTGAGCGCCAGTCTCTTCCTTCCTCCTCCCACTAGTCCGCGTCACTTCCTGATGCCAAAGAAAAGACTCCTGGTCTTGCCCTCAAAGACCTTCGCTTCATGGGCAGAACTCTTCTACAGTAAGTATCCAGCAGGTGGCGTTATTCCAATCTTTACCAGGAACTGTGCAAGGTAAGGAAATAGACCCTGCCATCAATGATCTATATTCTATTGGGAGAGACAATATGTGGACATCCATATAACTAGAGGCCAAATAAATACAGGTAATTCTGGTGGATGGAGGCACTATCAGCTAGGAGAATCAGGAATGGCATCATTTAGAAGGTAATATTTGAAGAAAGATATTTGAGGTCAAGTGAAGCCTCCCCCAATCATGTCATAAAGCTAGCTGCCCAGTCATAAGATCATAGGCTTGATCATAAATGTGGAGCAGGAAAGGACCTTAGCAGTCATGTAGTCCACTTTACAGATAAGAAACTGAAGCCAAAAGAAGGGAGTTGTCCAGAATGACACAGGTGGGCAGCAGCAGAGGGGTGGATGCTCTGACTCCAGACCTAATCTGCTGGACACTAAAAGCTAAACCCCAGGCTCTAGGGAAATTTGCAAGCCTTTCTCCTTCCAGACCCTGGTCTCTCTGACAGCATCAGGTCTTGTCAACTGAACCCAGGCTTTGAGGTGAGCAGAAAGTTTCTCCTGAGTCTGGAAAGTCCCAGACAGGTGCATAATGAGCTGGAAACTGTGGGTGCTGAGATGCAGCCTTGTAGACAGTTCTCGCCCCCTCATTTAGCCCTTAAGGGAGCAAGTTTTGGCTAAGCTCTCTCAGTTCAGCATTTCCAGTGTGAAGGCTGATCAAGTTCCTGAGATTAAGCCTCATCCAGGTGATTAACAGTTCAGCCAAGTTCATTTTCTCTTTGTGGAGGAATCTCATTAATTTCCCTAATGCCTCCAAAGTGAACTGTCCAGGTGAAACAAGGCTCTTAATGGACTCACCCTCATCCCATTCTTGCCTACATCTGGATTGTACTTTGAGTCTCTTTAGTGCTGCCAAGGCATTAAAATGAACGATCCAGGAAGAAGGGCACACAGAGATGAAAACAGCCATTAGCCAACAGATGGCTGAGCTCCTTCTGTGGTGAGGCAGGGCAAGTCAGGAGGAGCCTCATACTTCTGGGATGTCACCTTAGCTTCTCTCAACCATCATCATCTAGCAGGCTTTTTTTTTCTTCTCCAGTGCCCTCTTTACACAGTGTCAGGTCTGCAGCGGGGAGCAGGGAAGGAGCAATGTCTTTGACACCAACCATTGATTCTTTTTCTATTCTACAATCCCCCCCAACAGCCACAAATTAATGCAAAATCCATAATGGATATGATTCTCATCCAACCCAATCTAATTCAATTTTTTTTTCAAATTTTATTGATATCTTTTCTTTTTATGTTTCCCAATATACTTCACTCTGTCTCCACCTCCTGGAGAGGCATTTTTTTATAATAAAAAATGAAAAGGGGTAGAGGAAAAAAACAGTTCAGCAAAACCAAACATTGAAAAAGGTTTGACATTATATGCAGTGTCCGATACCCATAGTCCCCACCTCTACAAAGAAGTGGGGGAGATTCCTTCTTATATCTCTTCTTTGGGGCCAAGCTGGGTCATGAAAACTTCCCAGCATTCCGTGTCAATTGTTTTATTGTAGTTCTTTCCATTCATATCCTAAAAAGCATCTTTTAAGTGCATAATTCCTATGTAGGCCCAGGGGATACAGTAGCTCCTGTCCTCAAGGAGCTTACACTCTCCTGAAAATAGAGGCATATGTATGTGTGTATGTGTAGATGCATGTATGTGTGTATATATCCTCCTCCAATGATCATGTGTATATATACATTGTATGCTTATATGTATGTATACATGAATGTGTGCATACACGAATATGTACATGATCATAAGAGGAGGAAGAAGGCAGAACTAACTTCGGGAATCATACTAGATTTGCTCTAGAGATAGGAACAGATTATCAATGAAGGAAGCCTGGAGCAAGTAAAGAGGGACAGCATACCAGGCATGTGAGACAGCCTGTTCAAAGTCACAGAAGCTAGAATGGAATGTCATAAACAAGGAAAAGTAAGAGGGCAGATTGGATTGGACATAGAGACAGAGGGTCAGAGGAAGGATGGATCGTGTAGATGATCCAGTCAAATTCTCTTATTTTACAGATGAGGACATTGAAGCCCAGAGAAGGAAAATAATTTGCTCAAGGTCAAAGGCTTAGTTGATGACAGAATCAGAACAAGACTCCAGGTCTAGTGATATTTATATTAGTGAAATAAAGCACAGAGTCAAAATAGCTATTAACCACCAATCACTGAGAGGTCTTTAATCCTTTTAATTAATTTTGAGAATTAGAACAACCTTGCTATCCCCATTTGATAGTTACATAGCCAGGAAGTTTCAGAAGTAGGATTTGAACCTGTTTTCCTCTCTTTAAGTTCTGTACTCTAGTTGCTAGCTCTGTTACTTTTTCCTTCCTTCCTTCCTTCCTTCCTTCCTTCCTTCCTTCCTTCCTTCCTTCCTTCCTTCCTTCCTTCCTTCCTTCCTTCCTTCCTTCCTTCCTTCCTTCCTTCCTTCCTTCCTTCCTCCCTTGTTTCTTTCCTCCTTTCTTCCCATCTTTATTTCCTTACTTCCTTCTTTTTCTGTCCTTCCCTCCTTTCTTTCTCCCTATTTCCTTTTCTTTAACATATTTTTGGGGCAGGTAGGTGGTGCAGTAGATAAAGCACCAGCCCTGGATTCAGGGGGAGCTGAGTTCCAATCTGGCCTCAGACACTTGACACTTACTAGCTGCATGACCTTGGACAAGTCACTTAACCCTCATTGCCCCACAAAAACAAACAAAAAATGTGTTTTTTACTTTTTTTATCAGTCATTTCAGTCATGTCTGACTCTTCGTGACCACATTTCTTGTTGTTTTATTTTTTAGCATAGAAAATATGGAGTGGTTTGAAATTTCCTTCTCCAGATCATGTTACAGATGATGAAACTGAGACAAACAGGGTTAAGTATTTGTCCGTGATCACACAGCTAGTAAGTGGCTGAGGCCATATTTGAACTTAGGAAGATGATTCTTCCTGACTCCAGACGTGGCCCTCTATCCATTGCTCCAATTAGCTGTCCCTTTTTAACTTTACAGGATAACGGCTTTTGATGGAACCTCAGAGACCATCAACTCCAATCTTTCCCCTAAAAGGAATCCCTACTACAACACACTCAAGTGTTTGCAGCATCTCTGACTATAGCTTGGGCATTCTCACAAGCCACTGTGTATTCTCCCAATAGCACTAAATAATTACAGCTCAGTATATTTACAAGGTGTGTGGTTTGTTCATCTCTCACATAAAAAATCTTGGATTAAATGGCTTCTAAAGCCCTTTTGAGCTTTAAGCCATGACTTTAATATTCTAGAGAGTTCATTTCAGCACAGGGGGAGCCAGAAAGCAGAGATCAGGGAAGACTTCAGGGAATAGGTGACATTTGAGCTGAGCTTTAAAAAAAATAAGTTGGATTTCAGCAAATTATAGCTGTGAGAACAGAGAAAGCTTCATTTTTGGAGGTGCCTGAAAAATATGCTAATGCACAGTGAGCTGGGGCAAGAAAATCTTTTCTGTGTGGACTTTGAGTTTGCAAAATGGAATTAACAATTCAATACTTTAGTATTCTGCCTATTTTGTTGAGCTCCTGAAAGAAAAAAAAAAAGAACTCATTCTTTTTCTTCAGGGATTTTCTTGAAGTGATGGGGAAACTTTTAGCTGCATGACTGTATTTTGACAGGTGAGCAATTAGGGAATCCTTTAGCTCTTGACTGACAGCAAGTGTGTGGCTGCCAATTTCCCAACATCCTGTATAAGGTGTGATTCCTTCTCTTGAGCTAATCTCTGCAGTGCTTCCCACAGCCTAATTAAAAGTCTGGTTGAGTTTCCACGGGGAGCCTAGCAGGTAGAATACAGCAGGTGTCACAGCTCAAAAACCCACTTTGGGAGGGAAACAGTAGGGCCTTTGGCTAGACCAAGCCTTTTAGGGCAATCCTGCCAAGGTTTCAGGTGTATGAGGCACAAATAGTGACTTGTATCCATTGTACTACAAGGTAAAGTGAGGTTAGTATTGAATGATAACAGCTATGCTCAATAGGACACAAGTCCACTTTCCATTTTATAGGACCATATGGAGATAATCTAGTTCAATCCCCTTCACTGTCCAAATGAGGAAACAAGGGTGCAAGAGGGGAAGGGGTTGGCTCCTTATTATATAGGAGTAAAGCTAGGATTTGAGTCATGTCCTTTGACTCAATTCAATTATCTTTCCACTATCCCACAATGCATTTACTAGAGCTCTTTAGGATTTACAAAATATTTTCCTTAAAATGGCTCTATGAGGAGGGTAGTTCAAATAGTCTCATATCCATTTTACAGGGAGGGAAACTGAGGCTCAAAAAGACTAAGTGAACTATTCAACAATATACAACCAGTAAAGGGATGAAAACAATTTGATTTGACAAGCCTTTATTGAATTCCTAATCATGCTAGGCTCTGTTACAGGGGTTAGAATACAAAGGCAAAAATGGGCAAGTCTGTACCCCCAAGAGGCTTCCATTCTACTGAAAATCACCTGAGAACATATTAGTGTATACAAAATCCTCCCTCTCCTCCCCTTACTCCTCTTTCTTCTTATACCAGCTCAAGTGAGTGTCCCCAAGTGCCAAGACTTCTAGTTATAGTCCTGATGCCCTTTTATTTTGCAGGGCAAATGAGGGTTAAGTGACTTGCACAGGGTCACAGTAAGTAAGCTAGTAAGTGTCAAATGTCTGAGGCCAGATTTGAACTCAGGTCATTCTGAACCCAGGGCAGTTGCTTTATCCAATGCGCCACCTAGCTGCCCCTTATGTCTTCTTTAAAGAGAAAGGAGTAAACTGAAGCTGGTCCAGAGAAGTGTGAGAGTTGGAATATCATCCCTGCTGGAGAGATACTATAGGGAAGCCCTGCCATGATGAGAAGCCTGGTGAGGACAAGTCAGGTGGTCTTTGGCATCCGGAAGCTGGCTGGCTTGCATTTGTAGAGCTTCCTGTTAGTTCTATCAATCAGGGCTGCCAGCCAATTAGCTTGGGCTCTGTGTGTGGATGGCCCTGTTTCCTATGGGAAGAGGGGGTTTCTGGGAGAGAGAAGGGAGGAGAGCACTCACTTTGTCCCACTTAAGAGAGGGAGAGGGATGCTACACAGCTGGTTCTCCTTAGAACTGTGGATTCCTGGTGGTGGTAAGTTTGTGTTGTTGAGCTGAAGCACTTTGGAGCTAGCTAGGCTGGAGGCAGGTACAGGGTGCATAGGGCATTTTTACCTCAGAGATTCAGATTCTAATTATCTGTTTAAAATCTTAATTGTGGTCACCAAAATTTAAAAGGCTTCAGTACCATTCTTTGGGCAGTAAACATTTATTAGAGCATACAGATATTTACAAAGAGTTCAGAAGGTTATGAAAAAGAAGTCCTACCTAGCCTAGAGTTCCAGCCTGGTTGGGTTCTTCCTGAAGTCCTCCTCCACGAGCCTGCTTTAATCAGGAACACCCTTTTCCAGCCTGTTTTAATCAGCAATCCTCCCCAAGCTGTTTGTGGAAGCTTTTTTATACATCTGGAACAGAGGCGGTCCTTACACCCTGCTTCAAGGTGATTGCTTGGTGATTGTCATCCAAATCCATTGTCTTTGAAGGTGTTCTCAAGTTGAGTTCATAGTCTAGTTTCTGAGAATTATACCTTCTTAAGAGATAGCCAGGTGTGATCACAATCCAATTAACTTGATACAATCCAATTAACTTGAAGTAGGCTTAATCACCAGTCAATCACTCTCACTTGATTTAATCAGTCTTGATTAATCTCCAGGTGGGTCTTTGAGTATCTGCTAAATCCCATTATTTCATCACACTGGGAAGCTAGTCATATTTTTGCCTTCCCCTATTCCCTTTCTCACTGTTGCTAGCTCTATTAACTTCATTTGTGTTTTAAATTTGTTCCCATTAATAAAAACTGTTTTGTTTTTTGAAAAAGGCTGTTGATCTCCTTTCTTACCCCAATATTATGGTGAGCAGCCCAATTAACTCTCCCCATACAAAATTTGGCCCTTACAAAAGTGAAGTGTCTTCTCCATGGTCACACAGCTAGAAAATTTCAGAAACAGGTTTTTTCTCGACGTCCTTACTTTAAGCTCAGTGCTCTTTGACTGATCCCCTCCACCCCCACCCTGAAAAGCTTATCCCCTCTTAAATACCAGAAATCTTACTTAAAAAGCAAAGGTCATGAGTACAGTACAACAAATGGGAGGAAGGACTATCTCCAATGGAAAAAGTACTGTTTCTGAGGTCAGAGGTCTTGAGTGAGAAACTCACCCCTTCTACTGCCTAATATCTATATGACCTTGGAAAAATGATTTTGCTTCCATGGGCCACAGTTCCCTCATCTATAACATGAGAGACTTGGGACAGATGGTCTTTGAAGTTCCTTATAGTTCTAAGTCTCCAATCATATGATCCCCAGCTAATTTCTGTTCTCAGCTTCCCCCCCCCATCTCTGTGAGGTCTTCCTGGAGCTATGAAAGTCATCAAAATAGGCAAATTCCAGACACCCACTTGAACTGCCTTACTGATGCAAGCACGGCATGTCCCTGAGACCTCAAATATTCTTCCTGTTCCTCATATAATCACTATCTTTCTCAAGGCATGGCTAAGGTGCTATGTTCTACATAAGCTCTTTCTTGATCCATCCCACCAGCTTTTCACCCCTTAAAATTACTGTGCATATATTTTACATGAACTTATCTTTGTATCTGTTCCACCAATTCCACCAAAAAAGAATGCCTTCTTGAAGGGAGTAAAGGGTTATTTTTTGTCTCTACATCCCCAGTACATAGTGCAGATGCTACTACTTAATAGATGCTTAATAGTTGTTTGTTGGATTGAGTTGCTGTATGTTTCCTAGTGTGCAAGATATTGGGCAGATAACTTACATTTCTATTAAATAAGACATTTCCCCTGAAACCAATCAACACAGGGCTGAGTCAATGCCAAAATCAATTGGCTTCCACATGTATCAAGGCAGCTTCATTCCCTTATTTATTTTTTGGAAAATCTACACCACCAACCATGATTTGGAATTGCAAATAATAAGATCTACAAACACTTGAGTGTAGTCAGGGTCCTGGCTGATCCCCAGTAGTGGAGATCTAAGCCCTGTGTCACATAAATTAATTAGGGACTGATGACTCTTGAGCCTCTGCCACCTCCCAAACTGAGACTTAGCTTCCATGTATAAACAGATGATAATACCAGGACCTTAGATCTGGTAAGGCCACATCTGTCGCGACATGTTTAGCCTTGGGCATTTTAGTTTAGTGAAGGGCATTGATAAGTTAGAGAATATCTGGGGGGAACAACCAAAATGGTGAAGGCCCATGTCATATAAGGATCACTTGAAAGAACCAGACATGTTTATTATGAAGAGATGATTCAAGGGAAAATAGGATAGCTGGTATCAAGAATTTGAAGAGAGATTTGACTTGTTCCTTTGGGCCCTAGAGGACAGGAAGAGGCGCAATGGTCAGAAGTTGAAAAGAAGTAAATATAGGCTGGATGTCAGATAAATCAACCTAAGAATTCAGACACAGATCAGATTTGCCAGGTTGCCCACAATTATAGGATCTCAGAATTGAACAACAACAACAACAGACACTAATAACATAGCTAGCATTTATATAACACTTTAAAAGGTTCATAAATCAAGAATCCCTCCAAATGACATCCAACAAATGGCTTACAGCCTTGTTTTTAGCCTTCTGATGAGGAGCCTTCAACCTCCTAAAGTAACCTATTCAGCTTTTAGACAGCTCCCATTGTAAGCAAGTACACCCCCCACCTTTCTTTCCTTTTTTTCCCCCTAAATCTGTTTCTGTTCCATTTCTCTCCCCCCACCACCACCACAACCATCAAGACCTCACCCTTGATTTAATCATTCTTCCCTATAGGGTTCAGGATAACAAATGTGATCCCTCTTCTTATTTCACTCTCTTCACCACATCCCACAGTGATGTCCGCTCTAAGGTTACCTTCCTTCTATTTTATATGCATCTTGAACCATAGCCATTTAAGCACGTTATCTCCCCCATTATTATGTAATCACAGGGACTTCTCCACCACCCTCACTGGACTCATATTTAAATAAGTGGGCAAAGGTTGAATCTTCCTTCCAAAATCTGACGTTCTATAAGATTCCACCTTCTGTTAGGAATGTTTCAACTTTATATAATAATAGTTAGTATTTATATAGCACTTTAAGGTTTGCAAAACACTTTGCAAATATTATTATATCATTTCATCATAACACAGTAAGGTAGGTGTTATTATTATCTCCACTTTACAGATATATTGTGGGTGGTGTTGCTGTTTGTGCTTCATTCTCCAAGAGGACCATGACATTAGGGTGATGTCATGACTTATACTTATTTGGATTCAATACTGAATTAAGTGAGGGAGAGCTGTTCAAGGTAACCAATCTCACTCTTTCCTCCAGAACCATCTGGGTCAAGTGGCACGATATATATCAGGATGACTGGAGATGACCCTGGATATTTAAGGTAATTGGGGTTAAGTAACTTACCTATGGTCAGACAGCTAGTAAGTATCTGAGTTGAGATTTGAACTCAGGTCCTTTTGACAACAAGAAGTCTTCTTCAACAGATAAGGAAACAGACCCAGATAAGTTAAGTGACTTGGTAAGAGTCACACAGCTAGCAAGTTTTTGAAGCTGGACTTGAAACACAGGAGTTGCTGACTCCAAGTTTAATGTTCTATGTACTGTACATCTACCCGTGCATTTGGTCAAATCCTGATGGCTCTGCTAGCTTCTAGCTGTGAAATTACAGTATAATCCCTTGAACTTCTTGAGCCTTCAGTTCTTCAATGAATTTAATTAGACACACACTTATCAAGTGCCTGCTATATGCAGGGCATTATGCCACACACTGGGAATACACATATAAAAATGAATGTCTCTTTTAAGGAGTTTACATGCTACTGGGAGAAACAACTTGTATCCATACATAAATGCGTAGGATCTAGAATTAAAAAAAAAAACAGTCCCTGTCCTCAAGGAGTTTATATTCTGTCAGGGGAGATAGTATGCATAACTAATAATGATGATAACAATAATTATAATGAAGGAGGAAAAAGAGGAGGAAGAGGAGGAGGACATGGAGGAGGAGGAGATGGAGGAGGAGGAGATGGAGGAGGAAGATGTTTTAAGGTTTGAAAAGCACCTGACGTTTCATTTGATTCTCACAACAACTTTATGGGTTAAGTGCTATTGTTATCCCCATTTTATAGATGAAGAAACTGAGGCCAAGAGGGATTAAGTGACTTGCTTACGGTCACACAAATAATGTGTCTGAGGCAGGATTTGAACTCATGTCATCCTGACTCCCCAGCCAAAGCATACATTAAAAAAAAAAAAAAAGCCCTCAATCTCAAAGAATTTCTTGCTTCTCAAGTGCTATAGCATGGAAACACAAATAAATAAGTTCATTAGTTCCAGGTGGGAGAGACAGGTAACAGTGAGGAAGGACAGAAATCAGAAATGGCCTTTTGTAGGAAGTGGCATTTGATCTCATCCTGAAGGAAACTAGGGATTCTTGAAGGGGACCAATATAACCAGGCACATGGCATCATCCAATATCTAAAATGGAAAGGAAAATACATGGCTCTCAGGGTTGAGTGAGGAGTTTTGCAAACCCTCTAGCATTATGTAAAGCTCCTTTGTTATGATCAATTTTACTAGGGCATTGACCAACTGGAGTCTGTCCAGAGAACAGAAATTAGGATGGTGAGGGGACCAGAAGCTATGTCATCTGACTATTTGGGAAAGAATGAGAGATGTTTAGCTGGTGAAAAGAAAACTTAAAGGAAACATGATTAACATCTTGAAATCAAGTAACTATGTAGGTCACTTTAATTTTCACATGTAGTCTTACTTTTCACGCTTGTCATGAAGATAATGCCATTCTAATGAAAAGAAATGAGATCAAATGGAAGGTATACATCAATTAAGAAGCATTCATACCAAAATTACCAGGAACATTTACACAGTGACTCACACTGAAAAAACGAAGCTGAGCACCAATCTGTGATCCTAATCAGTGCCTGAAAAACAATGGCAGAGAATTTTATTTGAGTGCAATTACCTAGAGAAGTTGTTTCTCCAAAGGGTTGGCAGCCAGAGGATGGATTTTTTTTCTAACCAGAGCAACTCAAGGTCATGTACTAGGATTTACGTGTGGACTGTGAGCTTGTCCTAAAAATTAACACCTGTGTGACCTTGGACAATCCTTTAACATCTCTGGGCCTCAGCTTCCTCTCGTATAAAATGAAAAGGTTGAAACAATCATCTCCTAAGGTGCCTTCCAGCTATAGATCTAGGACCTAGGATCTTAGGATCCCATCTGCCTTGGTGGAGAAAGTTCACATGCCAATGAAATCGCAAATCTTTTTAAGTTGTGATGTTTAAAATCTAACCTGCCCCCTTCCCCAGTTTTTTTTTTGGGGGGGGGGAACTGGCTAAGATTTACTGATAAATTCAGCAAAAGTTTAGGCTTTTAAGGATTTATTAAAGTGTATTAGAAGTTAGTGAAGACAGAGAATGGAAAACCCTAGTTTAAATCATTGTGGGATAGCCACAGAGAAACCCTTGCTTTTCCAAGCAGTCCACGTGAAGTCCCCAACCACGCCAATGTCCTGGAACAAAAGGGGGACCCTCCTTTTCTCCATCTGCCACCACCAAGCCAGTTCCAGATGAAAAGAGAGTGATCTGCTGCTGCTTCTCCCATAAGCCCTCTGTGAAATAGGAAGCAAGGCCATCGGCACACACAACTCCAAGCTAATTGGCTGGTAGCTTTGATTGACATTACTACAGGTGGTTCTATAGAAGTAACTTCCAGACACCAGGCCACATGCTTTCTCCTCAGGGCAGAGCTCTGATTTTCACAAAGTATTGAATAAGATACAGTAAGATGTGTGTTCAGTGCAAAAATTATTAGATAAACTCCATGAGGGCAGGAAACAAGGTTTCTGTGCTTTTGTGTCTCTCCCAATGTCCATGGAAAACTATCTCTTGCATCATTCCCCTAGATCCCATTCAAAGTTCCCCAAAGTGTACCTTCTACTGCTCAGGGTTCTAAGGACATACATAAGGGAATGGGTTTCTAGTTCTACTGTGTAGAAGCCATTCCTCCCCAAGTATATATACAAGTGCCAGAATCCATCAGTCAGACTTAATTAGCTTTAAGAAAGTGTAATTACTATTGATGGAGGAGGCAAAAAAGGCTTAACAGAAAAATCTAAGACCCAAGCTCTAATTCAGATATGAGATCTAAGAGGGATTCAGACCCCAGTCAATGGATAACTTACAAGTCAGAATGTTAGGTACCTACATAAATCAGTACCCATAACAGGAACATAGGGAGGCAGACCATGAAGACCTTAAACTATAACAATGATACATTGACAGGCAATAGAAAATCTAACTAGAAATAAATGAAAATGAAGATATTTTGAAACTAGTCATGGGAATCAGAAAGAGACATGGACAGAAATGGCCAAATTTGTCCCCAGATTCACCTTATAAAACACACCTCCACAGAAATAGGTATCCACTTTGAAGGTTGGCTTAGGACCCTAGGAACTCCAAATTGGGATAAGCCTTCCCCTGTACCTCCCTAAGGTGGAGATTATTATAATGAAACTTATAAACAATTTATTCATACTATAAATATAACTGTCTTTTCTTTCAATATTCGAGAGATACCTTTCCACTTTTCTGGTTCTCTCCCTGTATTCACTCACAGTATTGCAATAAAATTTGGGAAACTGAGTCACTGAGTCTTTTAACTCTTTTGGGATGACTCACAATCAATTTGGCCCTAATTCCATCCCACATCACTATTATAGGATGGTAAGAATAGTTGGTAGAAAATATTCCCCCAAAAGCTTGGGCCCAATCTCCCACAAGTCCACCACAGTTCAGGAGAAGTGTGAGAATAAACTTAGACTTAAATGGCAATGAACATATGTAAAGAACACATGTGGGGGCATCTAGATGGTTCAGTGGTTAAAGCACTGGCCCTGGATGCAGGAGGACCTGAGTTCAAATCCGGCCGCAGACATTTGACACTTACTAGCTGTGTGACCCTGGGCAAGTCACTTAACCTCCATTGCCCCGCCAAAAAAAAAAAAAAAAAACAACATATGTGGCCAAACACAGCTCTTGATTACTGCAATTCCATAGTTAGCCTTCTTAACTGCTCCTTGGATATTCTTTCTCCCTTGGGTGGCCATTTTTATATAGCCATCTATGTCCACATTTGCCTGTGTTTGTCCTCACTATTTCTCTCTTTTCTCCAAAATGTTTTGTTGTTGTTGTTGTTCAACCATTCCCAACTCTTTTTGGTTTTGGGTTGGTATTTTGTTGTTGTTGTTGTTGGTTTTTGGCAAAGCCACTGTAGTGGTTTGTTATTTCCTTCTCAAGATCCATTTACATATGAGGAAACTGAGGCAAACAAGGTTAAGTGACTTGTCCAAGATCACACAGAGAGTAAGTGTCTAAAGTCAGCTGGATGTAAAATGATGAGGAGAGAGAAAGAAAGAAAGAGGTTTAAAATTAAAGGAAGTTAAGAGAGAAAAAAATGAAAACAAAAACAAAACAGAAAAAAATTATAAAGATTAAAGGAAATTTAATTATGGAGTAGGCATCCCAGAAGCACACCCACTGGAAAAGACCAGGTAGCTGAAGGAGCAGGGCTTGGGTTGAGGTGGTTAAGAGTCATGGTCATTTGAGCATGGGGAGTAGGGCCTATACACTAACAACTTGAAAGTGAATGATGCTTGTGAGAAAATAATTATTAATAAGTTCCTTGGGGGAACCCAGACCCAGTTTTGGCCCCTTTCTCCACCCCCCCCCCTTCAGAAAATTGAGTTATTGAGGAACTTTAGCTAACCTCTTTGGGACAAGCCCAGGGGTACAATAGAAATGGAGATTGTTTCGTTTGTCTAGCTCAGTGAACTGATGGGATTAAACCACACCTAGATACTGGACTTCAGTTTTGCCCTTCCAGGAGGTTCTTCTTTTGCATATTTACCTCAGTTGTCATCTGTAGAGAACATTTTAATTTGAAACACTTTCAAGTCATATCAACCAATGGAAATGAATGATGCTAGCCAATTAGCTTTTATGAATGTATAGTGATCCTCCTATATCAAAAGAGGGTCACCATGTTCTTAGCACAAACTCTTGGCCCAGAATTCTGTTTCTTGGTATTTACTCTCCTCTTAGGACAGTGTAGGTATGATAGGGACTCTGAGCTCTCCTCTCTCTGAGAGACAATATGGTTCTGGGGCTTTCTTCCTCCTTGTGTTAAATCCTACATGGTCAATGTTTTACATACATACACACACACATATACACCTATACACACATATATGAATGTGTGTATAGGTGTGTATATATATAATATTAGTAATAAATAATTACTGCCAGAACAGTTGCAATAGCCAGTTATATATAAATAGCAAATAATAATTTTAAAAATCAACTTACTGGCCAAAAATAATTAAAAACACATGCTTAACAATAGAGGAGGGAGTCCAGATGACTGGTCATAGTGGCAAGATGAATTCAGCCCTTACATC
Source organism: Dromiciops gliroides (assembly GCF_019393635.1). NCBI lineage: Eukaryota > Metazoa > Chordata > Mammalia > Microbiotheria > Microbiotheriidae > Dromiciops > Dromiciops gliroides. Next base: position 689,290,944 of record NC_057862.1, read on the forward strand.
TCAGACCATTTCCCACTCCTTTCCACTTCTTTTTAGATATCACCCCCCCCCAATAGATTATGAGCTCCTTGAGGGTAGGGAGTGTCTTATGCATTTCTTTATATGCCCCATGCTTAGTGCTGAGACTTGCACATAGTAGGTGCCTAATTAATGTTTATTGACTCTGATCCTGTATTCACTGAGATCTAGCTTTCTACTGATGACACTGAATACTGGCTGTGCTTTCTGTCGCACATCCCCCCAAGCTCATAGTCACAATAGGGGAGTCAGAATATTTCCTGATTCCTATTGTATTTCCAGCCTCTCCCTCTCCTACCATCATACAAAAAGTGAAAACTTAAGGGTGCTATTTGAACCTAGCCCTAGGTGGCTAAGAAACCAGACCTGTTGCATAGAGACAGGATTTGTTTAATGCCTAACTCAGGACCTAGCTTATGCTGACCAGAAACTTTTCAGATCCTAAGATTAATGTAAGGAGCTTCCTCTGCTGTACATCTTAAAAACAGGATGAGAACAATTTGTTCCAAGGGCCATGAAGGTGGCTGAAGCAGGAACTGTGGAGTGTTTAGGGCTTGGTCAGACATCAAAGATGCCAAGTTCTTCACTGCATTCTGAGCCAATGCCAGCTGTCTTGACTTTTGTCTTGCCACTGGATCTCAATTACTCTGGAAGGCAGTCAGGCTGAAGACTTCATGAAAATGCTTCACTTAAAAGTAAATCACATTCAAGTCAAGCCATCACCCTATCCTTTCACTGGTCATCTTCAAAAACAAAGGATCAGGGGGCAGCTAGGTGGCTCAGTGGATAAAGCACCAGCCCAGAAGTCAGGAGGACCCAAGTTCAAATCCAGCCTCAGACACTTGACACTTACTAGCTGTGTGACCTTGGGCAAGTCACTTAACCCCCATTGCCCCACCAAAAAAAAAAAAGAAGAAGAAAAACAAAGGATCAACAACACCAAGTATCTAAGGCCAGATTTAAATTCAGGACATCCTGACTCCAAGGCTAGCACTCTATTCACTGCACTACCTAGATGCCCTGATCCTAAATATAGCCTCTCATTACTTCAGTGACCATCTCTTTACCTTCACTATGATCCTCTACTCTTAGCTAGATGCCTTGTCTCCCTTCCCCTCAAAAAAAACAAAAACAAAAACAAAAACAAAAAAAACAACTTCCCAATGTTTCCCCCAAAGATATCTGAACCTGAATATCTTCACCTCTCATTTAATCTATATCCAAACAGAATAAATGTAAAATGGCCTCCTGCTTTTTAAATTCCCTTAAGTCATAGGTAGCTTATTTGATTAGCCAATGACTGTTCTCTGAATGGCCCAAATAAAGAGAAGTTAATATCTGATAAAGGAATCACGAGTGTAAACAACCTTATTTACATTTTTAAAAAAACCTCTTCCATTAATCTGCAAGCTCCTGGAAATCTTTCTTTTTCTCTTCAGCTCTTTAGTCTAGTACCCAATACATAGTATGCACTTTACAAAAGCTTGTTTCCTTGGCTCATCAGGTCTGTTAATTGATTGGTTGATTGATGTGGGCATGTTGATTTCCCTCTCTTACAGTCACAGAATCATAGATTTAGTACTGGAAGCGACTTTAGAGGTCAATTGGTCCAACTGTCTCATTTTACATATGAAAAAAATGAGGCCCAGAGAAAGTGACTTACACAGGGTCCCACGGGTAGCAGAATCAGGGTTTGAACTCAGATCTTCCATTTCCAAATCTAGCCTTGTATAGCACCACACTGCTCCTACCAATGGCTAATAAACACAGCCATCAGTGGTTCAAGCTTTCTGACCCTTAATGTGGCTGATAGAGGCAGAAACACACAAGCAGACTTGAACAACAAGTTCAGGACTCTGATGCCATCCCCATGTCACCTATAATCATGGTAGGCAGATTGTAGAGAGAGTAGCAACTACAGCAGAAACTAAAACCAAAATGGAGCTTTTGATCCCTTTGTGACAGCTGGAGCCACCATGCAGGATTCCCCACAACCAGCACCACTACCACTGGTGCACGTGCATGCCTGAGGTTACTATAGTACACTCCTCAATCAGCCTTTATCCCTCTGGATTCCAACTTCTCTCTGTCTCCTAGTAGGAGCTATAATTCTTCATTAAGATCCTTTCCCAAGGTTCCTTTTTCCTCTTCTGTAAAATGCCTTTTTACTAGTCTAGTTGTAGATAAAAATTGATTACTTCCTAGAATGTTGCCACAACCCTTAAAAAAGCAAGGGTTGGAGAGGGAATAAGTGTAACAACAGCTTACATTAATAGAGCACTCCCCAAAACATTCTGGGATGGATAATAAAAGGAGATTAACCCACCACCACCACCCCTCCCTTTTATACATAATGAAACTGATCTGAGAGGGAAAGTGACTTCCCAAAACCACATAGTTATTAAATGTCTAAGGCAGGATTGAAACCTTCCTAATGCCAGGTCCAGAATACCTTCTATTATTCTACACTACATTCTCATGGAAGAGAGATTAGTCTTTCCAAACCTGCCCCCAAATCACCAGGTTTTAGAAGGAAGGAAGGAAGGAACCCTGGGAAGTAGATGCTATTATCTCCATTTTACAGTTGAGGAAACTGACATAGACAGAGGTGACATGATTTGCCCAGGGTCATACAGCCAATAAGTTTCTGAGGCCAGATTTAAACTCAGTTCTTCTTTGCTCCAGTCCAGGCACTCTAGTTAATGTGCTCCCTCATTTCATCTATGATCCATGAGATAAAGTAGGAGCCATTACAAAAAATGAAAGCATACTTACATGGGTGTCATGGTAACATTACATGACTTCTTGTTACATCTTGTGTAGGTAATATTCTTGTTTGGAAACACATTGGACTATCTTGGTCATCATCATTCACAAGCTTTTCTTAAGCACCAACTGTGTGCCAGTCAAACACTGTACTGTGTTGATGTTATACAGAAAAACAGAAGCCAATCTCTACTCTTAAAGAGTACTCAGCATAATGACAGAGAACACATTCAAGGAACTAGGTCAATCAAGCACCTAGGAGAAAGGAAGAAATGAAGGAGAAATGGAAAGGGTATTTCAGAGGGAAAATAGAAGAATTGAGTGGGGAGTTGGAAGAGACCTTCCGGAAAAATGGGTCTTGAGCTGAGTCTGGAAAGAAACAGGAGGGAGGAGCAGAGCATTCCATTATGGGAGAGATTCATTGAAAATGCCTAAGTGGTGGGATAAGAGAGCAGGGGTGGCCAGATCATGAAGTACATGGATGAGAACAGAGTACCAGAAGACTTGAAAACCAGAAAGGGGCAAAATTATGAAGACCTTTAAATAACAGAGGAAATTCTATTTGATACTACAGGTAATAGGGAGCTACTGAGATCCATTGAGCAATAGAATGATATCATCAGAACTATGTTTTATTTTCAAGTGTTTAACATTTTTATTTAAAGATTTGAGTTCCAAATTCTACCTCTCCCTCCCTTCTCCCCCACCTCCTTGAGATGGTAAGCAATCAGATATAGGTTCTACATGTGAAATTATGTAAAACATTTCCACATTGGTCATTTTGTATAATGCTAAAATAAAAAGAAAAAAAGAAAGAAAGAAATTGAAAAATATTATGCTTCAGTATGTATTCAATCAATATCATTTTTCCCCTCTGGAGGAAGATAATATGCTTCACACTATCCTTTGGGTCCTTTGAGTTTGTCTTGGATCATTGTAATGCTGAAAAAAGATAAGTCATTCACAGTTCTTCATCAAACAATATTGCTGTTACTGTGTTCAGTGTTCTCTGGCTTGTGCACTTCACTATGCATCAGTTCATGTAAGTCTTTTTCTTAAATTATCCTGCTTTGTCATTTCTTATATACACAATAATATCCCATTACAATCATGTATGACATCTTGTTTATCCATTCCCTAATGGATGAGCATCCCTTTGATTTCCAATTTTTAGCCACCACAAAAAGAACTACTATAAATAGTTTTGTACAAATAGGTCCTTTTCCCTTTTTGTGGATGCCTTTGAAATACATAACTACCAGTGGTGTTGCTGTGTGAAAGGGTATGCACAATTTTATAGCCCTTTGGGCATAGTTCCAAATTGCTCTGCATAATGGTTGAATAAGTTACAACTCTAACAGCATTAGTGCCTGTTTTCCCACATACCCTCCAACATCCAACATTTGATCCTTTTCTTTGTGTAGTTTTAGCCAATATGAAAGTTGGGAAGTGATACTTCAGAGTTGTTTTAATTTGTGTTTCTCTGATCAATAGTGATTTAGAACATTTTTTTCATATGACTATAGGTAACATTGATTTCTTTGTCTGAAAACTTCCTGTCATGTGCTTTGACCATATATCAATTGAGGAATAACATACACAGTTCTCTAGATATTTTAGAAATGGAGCCTTTATCAGCAATACTTATACTTTTTCCAGTTTTCCAATTTCCTTATAATTTTGGTTACATTGGCTTTATTTGTATAAAACCTTTTTAATTTTAGGTAATAAAAATATCTATTTTACATTTTGTAATGTTTTCTATATCTTCTTTGGACCTAAATTCTTCCCTTATCCATAAATCTGACCGATTAGTTATTCCTTACTCTCTTAATTTGCTTGTAGTTATCACCCTTTATATGGAAATCATGTAACCATTTTGATCTCATCTTGGTATACAGTGTGAGATGTTGATCTATACCTAGTTTCTGCTGTACTGTCTTCTAATTCTCCCAGCATTTTTGTCAAATAATGAGTTTTTGTTCCAAGAGCTTGGAACTTTGGGTTTATCATCTGCTAGATTATTATAGTCATTCACTATAATGTTATTTGTACCTAATCTATTCCACTCACTGATCAACCACTCTATTTCTTGGCCAGCACCAGCTTGCTTTGATAATTACTGCTTTATAATGTAGTTTGAGATCTGGTATGACTAATACACCTTCTTTAACATTTTTTCATTGATTCACTTGATAGCCTTGTGCTTTTGTTCTTCCAGATAAATTCTGTTATTATTTTTTTCTTGCTCTATAAAATAACTTTGATAGCTTTATTGATATGGCACTGAATAAATAGATTAATTTAGATAGAATTCTCATTTTTATTCTATTGGCTCGGTCTACCCATGAACAATTAATATTTTTTCCAATTCTTTAGATATAACTTTATTTGTGTGAAAATTATTTTATAATTGTGTTCATATAATTCCTGGGTTTGTCTTGTCAGGTATTTTCTCTTTCTTTCTCTTCCTACTGGACTTTGTTGGTAATATATAGAAATGCTGATGAGTTATGTAGATTTATACTGAATCCTGCAACTTTGTTAAAGTTTCAGAACTGTGTTTTTAGATCATTTTGGAAGCTTAATGGAAGACAATCTGTGGTGGAGAAAGATGAGACAGGAAAAATAAGCATCAATCTGTTGTAACAGTACAGGCATGTGGTGCTAAGGGCCTACACTCAGCTGGTAGCCATGTGACCAGTGAGATAGGAGATATTGTAAAGGTATAAATAATGAGACTTAGCAAGATATTGGACATGGGGAATGAGTGCTAGGAGAAATCAAAATGACACCTAGATTGTTAGCTTGGGTGCCTGAGAGGAGAACAATACCATTGACCATCATAGGGAAGTTGGAACTCCATCAATCAATAAACAATAGGCACCCACTATGCCAGGCTCTGTGCTAAGCACTAAAGATACAAAAGAGGCAAAAGAGAGTCTCTACCCTCAAGTAGATCAAGATAGTATCTAATGGGGGAGATGACACGCAAATAAATCTATACAAAGCAAGCTATATACAGGATGAATAGGAAATAATAGAGGAAAGGCACTAGAATTTAGAAAGGTTGGAGAAGACTTCCTAAAGGAGGTGGGATGTTAGTTGAGACTAAATAGAGAACTAAATAGGAATCAAGGACAGTTAGAGAAAATGTCTGTAGCTTTATGATGCAGTGTCTTCATGAAACAGCCAGGAGAACAGTTTTATCGAATCCAAGAGTACATGCCAGGGAGTAAGGTATAAGAAGAATAGAAAGGGAAAGAGGTAAGTTTCCATAGAAAAAAATAATGAATTTTATTTTGGATATATTGAGTTTGAGATACATACTGAATATCAATTTAAAGATGTCCAATAAACAGTTGGTGATGATGTGTATAGCATATCTAGACACCCAGAAAGATATATCAATAGATAGGTATGATTGTGTGTCATCGAGAGGGAGAGAGACATACACGTATACATAAACATATAAACACGAATACACATGTGCATACATATGTACGTATGTATGTACATACACATGCATATACACATGCATAACCCCAGGTCTATATATGTAGATTTGCTGTATATTATCTTGTTTATTGATCTAAGCTCTTATATGTTCATTTATCACTCTGCAGATGATTCCCATATGTAGAAATGTTTGTATATGTGTGTACATATGTGTGTGCGTATATATATATATGTATATATATTTGTGTGTATGTGTGTATAGATGTAATCAAGGAAGCATGTAGAACAGTTTGCCTTGACAGGGAAAAGGGCCAGCTCTTCATGGGAGACAAGGCTGAGGGAGAAGATATTAGGAAAAGATGTGTAAATCTTAAGGAAAACTGTCATGGCAGCAGGACAAAGCATGAACCGAATTGGAGAGAGTCTTGACACAGAGAGACTAATTTGGAGACAGTTGTAATAATCTAGGTGAGAGGTGATGAGTTCCTGAGCTAAGGTAGTACCTATATACATGGAGAGGAAGGTTAAGATGTAAAACATGTTGGGGAGGAAATGGAGAGGTTTGGCAAGTGATTGGATATGTGATACTGAAGGATTCTGTAGGATACTGAAGAGTTAAGAATAATGCTAAGATTATGAACCTCGAAAAAAATAAATGGTGCCTTCAATAGAAATAAATAAATCTGGAAAAGTGAAGGTTTAGGGGAAAAGATAGATTAATTTTATATATGTTAAATGATCTCTTGGATATCCAGTTTGAAATGTCCCCTAGGCACTAAGCTTGGGAGAAAGAATGGGGATCCATCCCAGAATCCTCAAGACCTGATGGGCAAGTTTTCACTTTATCTTTCCAGACTTCTGGCTGTTGCCTCCCCATTCTACCTTGTATACCTTCCCCTCCTCTCCCTCCAGACACCATTGTATGTGTTGTCTCTCTCCCTACCCCCTCCCTCATTATAATTCCCTGCTAGAGGGCAGAGACTTCCTTGAATGCTTTTATTTGCATCGACAATGCTTTTCACAGTGCCTAACACATAGTAAATATTCAATCAATTCTTTAACTCTATTTAGACCTGTAAATTATCAGCATAGAGATGACCACTGAACCCATGGGAGCTAATGAAGTCACTAAGAGTATAGAGAGTAAAGAATAGGAGCCCCTGGACAGAATCTTGGGTTACAACCACAGATCGATGGTATAATCTGGATGATGAACCAGCAAAGGAAAATGAGAAGGAGAAGTCAGGCTGGTAGGAGGAAAACCTGAGATTGTAGGGTCATGAAAAACCAAAGAGGAGAGAGTGCCTAAAAGGAGGAAGTTATCAATCAGGTCAATGCACAGCTGGTAGATTGGAAAGGATGAGAACTGCTGAAAAATCCCCAAATTTGGCAAAGAGATCATTGGTAATTTTGGAGAGAAAATTTTCAGTTAAGTGATGATGTCATAAACCAGATTTCACAGGATTAAGGAAGGAAAAGAGAATTGAAAGCAATGGGTTTAGGCAGCTTTTTTCAAGGAGTTTGGCTGAGAAAAAAGGTGAGGAATATAGGATGTTGGCTTGGAGGTTATTTTAAGGATAAGGAGATGAGCACATTTGAAAGCAGTAGGGCTGGAACCAGTTGACATGAAAAGGTTAAAAATTAGGGGTGATGATTGAGGATGAAATTTTCTAGAGAAGAAAGGAAAGGATAGGATCAGGGTACATTTTGAGGGGCTAGCCTTAGCAGGAAAGGTTCCCTTATTGTCAGACATCAAAGGAAGGAGGGAAAAAGGTCTTAGGGGTGGTCTTAGGAGGTTTAGAGGTACAAGGCAACAAAGAAAAATCTCTCATGAATGATCTCATTTTCCTTAGTAAAATCAGAGACAAACCTGAGTAGAAAAAGGGGAGGGAGCCTGTAGAAAGCTTGAGGAGAGAAAAAAAAAAAGGTTTGGAAAAACTTTTGTGGGAAGTGAGATAGAAAATCAATTTAGGAGGGACAAAAGCTTATCATACTCTAATGAGGGTACAATAGAAGCTGAGGACATTAATTGAAAACAGCCAATTAGCATGGTTTTGAGATTTCTTCCAGCTTCATCTGGTGGCAGAGATTCTGGAGGAGAGGGGGCAGGTGGTGGTAGTAATATAAGATTGAGGTTTTAAAATATATGTATGGAGATAAAACAAGGAGTCAAGGGATTCCAGAGCAGGGAACAGTGTAGGGTTGAATTATTGGCTAAATACAAGATCAAGATTGGAGAGAAGGGCCTGAGAAAGTCCTGAGGGGAAGGACATGGAAGTCTTGCATTTTGCTGTAAGTCAACTCTTAGAGTCCAAACGAGGTAGAGAATGGATGGTTGGATCAGATCCCAGAGCAAGCAGAGGGGGATAAATCAAAGGCACTGTCAAAGTTAGTCGTCTTGAATAGAAGGAGAGATCTCAGAGAAGGAGCAAAAGAAGGGTGAGGACAATGGACGTTTCCAATGAGAAGAAACAGGAGAAATGAGAGGACTCAATCTCCTTTTGACACTTGCAGTACAGTCACAAATATCAAGGAGTCCTGGACTGATACCAAAGAATCTTTGCCATATCCCAAGAAACTGATTTACCCTGCCATCCTTAGGATCAACTTGTTTGAAAAGGATTGTGGGTAATTTTTTTTAATTACTAAAAATCAGAGGCATCATGACAGAGTAGAAATAACATGAGTTTTGAAATCAAGGACCTGAGTTTGGTCAAGCCCCTTCTTCCTTGGGCCTTGAATTCTTCATCTCTTACACTAAGGGGTTGGACTAGTTGATCTCTGAGGTTCCTTCTACTTCAAAATCTATGACCCTATGAATCCAGCATCCGAAGACACTAGGATAGAGGTAACAAGATAATAAAAATGGCAAATGACTCTAAAGACAGAGGGCCTCCGTTCAAATCCCACACTTGTTGCTTAGTGTCCATTCGCCCTTGGGCAAGTCACTTAACTATCCAAGACTGGACCCTCCTCACCCCTAAAATGAGAAGACTGGACCAGATAGCCTCTGAGTTCTCCTACATATATAAATCCCTGAATTTGTGTTCCTGTTACTTCCGCACCCTAGGCCCCACATTGTGCTACTGGGGATACAAAAACAAAGTAAATACAAAATAGTTGTGGTAGAGGCAACAGCTGAGGAGCAAGAAAGACTTCATGTAAGAGGCTACGTTTCACTTGAGCATTGAAGGATGCAAGGGTTCTGAGACAAAAATAGAGGATGGAGAACATTCCAGGAATGGGAGATCATCTGTTCAAAGGCATGCATACAGGATATAGCATGAAATACATGTGGTACAGCAAGAAAGTTAATTTGTCTGGGCCACATAATGCATGAAGGGTAGTGATGTATAATATGCCTGAAAAAGTTTATGTAGATTGTTAAGGCCTTTAAATACCAACCTGAAAAGTTTCTTTTAGAAAATGGAGGCAATAGGGAGCCACCAAAATTTCTAGGAGAAACGTGGTCAAGCTGTGTTTAAGAAACATAGATTTGGTAGCTGAGGGGGTAGGATTGGTCGGAGAGGAGAGAAACTACAAAGCACTTTTCTCATTTAGGACAGAGGAGGTTATCCCCATTATGCAGATGAGGGCACTGAGGTTCAAAAAAATAAGATAATTTGCCCCTGATCATATTTGTCAGAGCTGAGGCTTAAAACCTGCTCTTCTGACTACCACACGCAGCCTACCATTGACTTTAATAAGCTGACTCCAAGTCTTACAAGTCACCTTTTAAAAAAATCTATATATGCCATATGTATTGACAAAAATGATGCTGCAACTGGACTTCCAATCCCTTCACTGTTACTGTGCATGTAGGAGGAATGAAGGCTTTGTGCAGCAATGATGTGGTCACACTGCCATCTAAAGGAGAAACCAGGAATAGTCCTACTAGCACCAAGCCCCAAGCCAAGCCCTACCAAATACAAGACTTCTCATTTTCTTTATGAATCTATAAGTATACTTGGGAGAAGAAGAGGAAAGGAGGCTGTAGCTGAATATCCTTTCCAGAAAGGAGCTGCATTGAGATCTCAGCTCTGCTATTTCACTGCCTGTAAATGGGACCTGGCAAAGTCTTTCAGGAGTGGAGGAAGTCAGGCCTAAGGAGTTTAAGTGACTTGCCCAAGATCAAATGGGCAACAATTACCTCAATTTCAATTGGGCCTCAGTTTCCTAATTTGTAGAATGAGAAAATTGAATTAGATGACTTCTGAGGTCCCTTCTAGCTCAGGATCTGTCATGCTATGGGGTTTTTTTCAATGAGAGTCAGTTTGGCATAATGGATAAGAGACAGTCAGGGAGGTATTTATCTTCCAGCTGCAGCCACTCTTAAATATTATCTTTAAAATCATAGAGGGATTATAAGCAATGTCGATGAGGGAACAGATAAGCAGCATAGAATATGCTGGGCTTGGAGTCAAGAAGACCTTTGTTCAAATCTCTGCAGTCAGTGTGACCAGTCACTAAACCTCTCTCTGTAGTGTACTTGGAGCTTGGTCAGATATCAAAGACACCAAGGGCAATCACTGCATCCTGGGCCATTGCCAGTTGTCCTGACTTTTGTCTCACCATTGGATTTGGATGACTGGAAGATAGAGTGAGGCTGATGAATTTGCGCAACTTTGCCTCCTTTAAATCCAATTCACGCTCTAGTCAAGACATCACCCCATGATGTCATTGGTCCCATTCAAAAGAAAGGTCAAACAACAACCTCTCTCAATCTCAGTTTTCTCATTTATAAAATGGGGTAAAATGGTATAAAGAACAAATTAGATAATACATGGAAAGTACTTTACAAACCATAAGGTGGTATATAAGGACTCGCTATTGTTCTTACAGTTATTACCTCTCCTGACAAAAAAGACCCTTGAAATTCTGAAGTGCTGAGGAACAGATTACATCACCATTCCCCTTGCTGAGTGTGATTAACAGTATCATTTTCCACCAACAGCCCTAGTGCAAACTTGTCTGGCTTCAGTTTTTGTCCTAGGCAGTAGTTTGGCTTTTCTGCTTATAAAAGCATGAGCAGGGGCAGCTAGATGGCGCAGTGGATAAAGCACCGGCCCTGGATTCAGGAGTACCTGAGTTCAAATCCGGCCTCAGACACTTGACACTTACTAGCTGTGTGACCCTGGGCAAGTCACTTAATCCCAATTGCCTCACAAAAAAAAAAAAAAAAAAGCATGAGCAAGTCATACTAACTGGAACTGATTACAGGAGGTTCTGAATAATGGGGCATTTGGAGGGGTTTTTTGTTTTCATTTGTTTTGGTTTTTGTGGGACAATGAGGATGAAGTGAATTGCCCAGGGTCACACAGCTAGTAAGTGTCAAGTGTCTGAGGCCTGATTTGAACTCAGGTCCATCCTCCTGAATCCAAAGCCAGTGCTTTGTCCACTGTGCCACCTAGCAGCCCCTTTTTTTGGTTTTGTTTTATTGTTTTTTGATAATGTGGTATTTTTAAGACAAAACCATTTCATCATTTTCAAATACAAAAAATCAAATCAAGATATGCTTAAAATATAATCTTACAAAGGTTTTTAAGGGACCTACTTTAATGAAAAGATAAACATGGTTTGTAAGTATCATATGAATTAGCTGTATAGAAAGGCTACTTCTGACTTGGATAATCATAGTATTTTTAGTGCTCCAAAAAGAAGTTGTTGAAATATTTCTCCTCTAATCTTGTGTACACAATTACTTTGCTTAGAAAAACCTTTGTCACAGAGAGTACCAAAGTAAACTTCAGCCTAGCTCTTGTCCAAATGATCACAAATTCCAAATTAGTAAGCTCCAGGTTAATGAGGTTTTACTGTAAGATCTCTAAGATTTCAAGGAGGAAAGTATAAGTCAATATGAAAAGATCATCTACTTACCAAGAGAAATGAGGGAAAACCATTTAAATTTGCCACAGCCTCTTTGAATTGAAAGGGAATCTAGAGGTCAACTGTTTTAACACCTACAGGAAGCATGTTCACTGCTTCTTAAGACAATCCTTTCTAATTTCTAACGGCCTGAATTGTGCAAAGTTCTTTCTTATGTTGAGCTGAAATCTTCCTTATACTTTCTATCTGATATTGTTTATTCTACCCTCTGAGGCCAAGCAAAACATGTTTCATTCTTCTTCTGTGTAAGTCCTAAAATATTGGGAAGAAGGGGTCACTTTTGTCCAGTTTCAGCTGCGAGGAGCCTGCCAACTTAGCTATCCTAGGTCAACCTAAAAATTGTCCATTAACACCTCCTTATCTCCTAGCTATTTGGAATGAGTGCATGATCACAGCTAGGCCTTTCTAGATTGAGAACCTAACATAGTTCCTGGCACATAGTAACCATATAATATGTGCTTCTTATTTATTGATCCAAACAGTGGACTCAGGGAAATGTGATTCCTATGAACAGATACAAAGTGAAGTAAGAAGAACCAAGGGAACAATTTACAAACTGACAGTAACGTAATAATGGCAAACAGCTTTAAAAGAATTAGGAACACTTATAGGCTTAATATCCAACCACAATTCCAGAAGACTAGTATTGTAGCATGCTCCCCACCTCCTATTCAAGAGTCAAAGTACTCAGAGTAAGGAATAAGAACTTTATTAATTTGGACATGCATAATATGGAAAATTTGCTTTAATCAACTGTTCGTGTTTGCAATGGTGTTTTATTTTTAATTCTCATGAGGAAGGGGAAGCAAATGTTGCTGCTTGAAACACACACATTCACACACATGTATTTAAGAAGGAAAGCAATGAGGGGCAGCTAGGTGGCGCAGTGGATAAAGCACTGGCTCTGGATTCAGGAGTACCTGAGTTCAAATCCAGCCTCAGACATTTGATACTTACTAGCTGTGTGACCCTGGGCAAGTCACTTAACCCTCAATGCCCTGCAAAAAAACAAAAACAAAGAAGGAAAGCAATGAACATGCCATCTGAATGACAAAAGTAGCAGGAAGCACTCTTTGCTGAATTGTCCTCCATTTTCCCCTTCAGCTTCTTTCTATCATCATTGTCAAACACACTAGGGGGAATACTTCATCTCTTCTCCAGATATGTGGCTGCATGGATAGATACCTGAACCTAGAGCCAAGAAGATCTGAATTCCAATCCTACCTCTGATACTTCCTACCTGTGTGACTATGAGCAAGTATATTAACCTCTTTCAGCCTTAGTTCCCTAAGCCAGAAAATAAGGATAATTACAGCACGTGCCTCACAGGTTACTGTGGGAATCAAATGAGATTATATACACACACACATACACACACACACACACACACACACACACAAATTATATATATATATATACTGCAACTTATCAAAAAGCTCAGGGATATTGGGGTCCCAGTTAGGGTCTTCAAAAGGCCATTGAATAGCAGCTTTTCCTGATGTTTCCAAGGAATTCATTGCAGCTATTATATCAGCTCTTTCCCCTGGGGACAACATCATTTCCATGAGATCAGTAACATCATTCCAAGTGGGCTGATATCTTCTGAAAATTACAAGGGATCTCCGTAAAATTTAGGAATATTTCCATGAAATCAAATCTTTGGCCCAAAAGGTAGATATCGTCTTAGCTTTCGTATAGCACCATTTTGACCATGGGTGAGGATCTCTTGAAGGGGAAGAATTTTGATCTTCTCTGTTTCCTCTACAGGTGAATGTTCTCTTTTTTATTTATTTATTTTTTGTTGGCATAGAGGAAATAGAAGGGGAGGGAATAGGAGTTGGGTCCTCTAAAGATGAATTTTCTCTTTTTTAATTTTTTTAGTTGGCACAGAGGAAATAGAGGGGGCAGGAATAGGAGTTGGGTCCTTCAATGTTTCAGTCTGAGAGGCCCTGCTTGCAAGCCCAGGCTTGGGTTGGGTTGAGTCACTTGGCATTTCAGTCTGAGAGGCCTTGCATTCAAGCTCAGGCTTGGATTCCCTCTCTTTCAATTCCTTGTTGACTATATTCCAGAGGTCCCAATAAGTTAAATCTTTGGGGGAATTAAAGTGCAGGATCAATTGCAGATTTTTCAATGTTAAGGGATCAAAAGATCCATGCTCTAACCACTGGTTCACTAGTAATCTAAAATATTTTTATGCCACATAAAACACAGTTTGATAAGCTCTGCTTTTGTCATGCCTGACTGAATCAGTAGCTTATAAGAATCCCATGCTATGAATATCCTTTCTAGGGGAGACCCCTGTATTATATGGTAGTATTGATATTTTTAGTCCCCTTTTTGCAATTCAAAAATTTACTCACTATAACACAAAGAAAAGTAAAAATAAAAATAGGAATAGAATATCCAAATTCATACTTACCAAGCATGAACACGATCTCAATACTGGCCTGGGTGAGTAGCCAGACCAGGTACGAAAGAGGCTAAGAAGGTCCATTTGAACATGTAAAGAGATGGATATGTGGAAATAGGAGGCTAAAATTAGAAGCAGAATATTTTGGAGATACTTAGGTACTTAGCAGGTAATTGAAGATTTAAAGGGATAGGCACATAAGGAAAGAGTTTCTTACCCAACTTGAAGATTAGAAGATTAGGGGGTTCAACACTTGGCTTTGTGGCTCACCAAACTGTGATGTTTAAAACCTAATGTGTGATTGCCTTATCTGCCCCCCCTAGTGTGTGTGTATGTGTGTGTGTGTGTGTGTGTGTGTGTGTGAACTGAGTTTGCTGATAAATTTGGCAACAATTTAGGCTTTAAGCATTTGTTAAAGTATATTAGGGGTTAGCAAAGAGAGAGAGAGAGAGAGAAAGCTGCTGCCTTCACCTAGCTATCGACACTTCCAAAGAGAACACATGAAGTTCTGAAAGTTAGGAGATCTGTCTACTCTGCCTGCCCGTGCCACCACACACTGGTTCCTGAACAAAAAGGGAGGATCCTCAGTCCATTCCAGAGGAAGCTTCCTGAGACATTGGAAGAGGGCTGGTCCCCACATACCAAGCTAATTGTCTGGTCCATTGCTTGACATGAGTTACAGGCAGTCTATGAATAGACATAAGACACCAGGCAGCTTCTGGACACTAGTCACATGCTTTCTTTTCAGGGGTGCATAGCCCTGGTTTTCACAATGTCTTTCTCAGCAGGGGGTGGCACCCTGATTCTCACAACACACGTGTGTGTGTATATATGTGTGTATCTTTGTGTATGTATATATGTATATATGTGTGTGTATGTGTGTGTATATATATATATATATGTATGTATGTGTGTGTATATATCTTTGCCACCCATTAAAACCCCATAGAGGCATTGGATGCATTCTCCCACAGATCTCCTCTGCATCTCGGGGAGGCCTGTTGGTCTCTTGTCCAGATAACCCAACAAAGCATGGGGCAAGTAATAATTAATAAGATTCTCTTTGCAGGAACGCTTGTGTATCTTTAAGATGATTGCCAAGAATGATATTTTCTATTTATAGAAGTAATTTTTGATGGATTTGTGTGTTTGTGCTAAGATAAAATTTTCCCCCAAAGTCCATTCTATACTTGCGATTTATTCACTGTTCTTCTCCATCTATGGAGTAGAATTGCCCCATTTATTGATAGAGCCTACAGTCATAAAAATGTCCTATTAGTCATTTACTAAAGATTCTGAGAGTTATTGCCTGGGTAAAGGGGTCAGTTGAACCATGAACCCATCTATCAAAGCAAATGTATTAAGCACCTACTATGTGATGTAAATTTTGGTAGCTACTGGGGATAAAATACAGGAACATAGAATACAGATAAAATACAGAACATAGAAAATATAGAAACAATTGGAAAGTATTTCAGAGACCATATAATACCAGCTACTCATTCTACATCTGAGGAAACTGAGACCTAGGGGAGGGGTTTAAGTTACCTTTGTTCACTCATTTCAGTCATGTCTAACTCTTCATGACCCTATTTGGGGATTTCTTGGAAAAGATATTGGAGTGGTTTGCCATTTCCTTCTCCTGTTCATTTTACAGATGAGGAAACTGAGACAAATGGGCTTAAGTGACTTGCCCATGGTCACACAATCAGTAAGTGTCTGAGAATAGATTTGAACTCAGGAAGATGCGGCTTCCTAACTTCAGGATGGTCACTCTATCCACTGTGCTACCTAGCTTACCCAAGTTGATATATGTAGTTTCTAATGTGAGATTTGAATCCAGATCCTTTATATCTGGGATGAGTGTTCTTTTATCTTACCATTCTGCCTCCCGAAAAATGATCCCTGCCCTCAAGAAGCTTACTTCTACTGGGGAGAAATGTGGTGTGCAAAGGCAAAAAAGTTTGAGATACATACAAATTATGTACTCAGGGATTTATTGAGAGTGGTCTTTATCAAGAGGGGGAATCAAAAAATGCCTCTTGCTGGAGATTATATTTGAACTGAGCTTTGAATTTCAAGAAGTAGAGAGGAAGAAAAAAAGCATTCTGGGGCAGGGGGAAGTAACAGCCTGTGAAAGGCAGGAAATGGGTTATCATTTGCAGGGAACAGCAAGCTGGCCATTTTGGTTGGAACAAGGCCTGAGTGAAGGGGAATAATGAGACATCAGACTAGAAAGACAGGTTGAAGACAGATTGTGAAGGACGTTAAATGCCATATAGAGAAGTTAATATTTTATCCTCAAGGCAGAAGGGACCTATGGACATTTCTTGAGAAATATCAATTTTGCAACTCCATGGGTGATGGTTTGGGGTAAGGAGAGCTGAAGGCAGGGACATCAATTAGATTAGTTTTTATGTAGGGCTTTAAGATATATAAAGTACATGCCTTATAACAGCCTTTATGAGATAAATAGTATATGATTACACTACTTTCATACTTGCAGAAACTTAAATTCAGAGATAGGAATTAATTTGGCCAAAGCCAAACTGATTAAATGGAAAAGCCATGACTCAAACAGACTTCTGACTTCAAAGTTATGACATGATGCTAGATGAAACAATGTTACAAGGGACTTTTAATTCAATCAATAATATTGCAATAAGGGGTTATAATTTTACAGGGGATGTGTTTCTAATATATTAATGAGGTTGTCATGAAGCTGTTTTAGCTAGTGAAGTATTACAAAGACTTTGGAGAGCTAGTGGAACAGTAGATATAGTACCAGGCATGAAGTCAGGAAGATTCTGAGTTCAAATTTAATCTCAGACATTTGCTACCTATGTGACCTTGGATATGTGATGTTTAAAATCTAGTGTGTAGTCACCTGACCTGACCCTAGCGTGGGGGAGAAATTAACTAAGATTTACTTATAAATTCGACAACAATTTAGGCTTTTAAACATTTATTAAAAAGTAAAGATAACACATGGAGTACAGTCTATCTCCTTTCCTCCCTCCCTCTCTCTCTCTCTCTCTCTCTCTCTCTCTCTCTCTCTCTCTTTCTGCCACCAACACAAAGTCCTAGAACAAAAATGTGCAATCCTCAGCAGCTTCTCCCAGAAGCCCCCTGTGAAACAGGAAGCAGGGTCGTCCAAACACACAGCTCCAAGCTAATTGGCTGGTAGCATTGATTGACATGACTTACAGGCAGTTCCATAGATGTAACTTCCAGGTGCCAGGCAATGTCCAGATGCCCAGTCACATGCTTTCTCCTCAGGGCAGAGCTGCCCTGGTTCTCACAATGTCTTTCTCAGCAGGGTGGTGGTGCTCTGATTTCCACAGATAACATACAACCCCTCTGGTCCTCAATGTCCTCTCTAAGAAAGAGTTGGATTTCATGGCCTCTGAGGTCCTCTTCCAATTCCATATGTCTGATTCTGTGAGCCTATTAAGATCCAAATCATCAGCATCGCAAAAGGAGAGGAAGCATTCTTTTTACTGACTCAATAATCAAAGGACTTGGATTCAAATCCTGTTTCCATGATTAATGCCTTGTGAACTTTTCTCCTCTTGGAGCCTAAATTTATTTATCTAAATAATGACAGATTGGACAGGGAAGACTCAAGGTCCCTTCAATCTTTAGACCAATTTACTTATGGTACAACCTGCAGGAACAAGAGAGCGAAGCGGAAGAAAGCCAGCTAAGACTGGGAAACAGCTCGTGATTTTGACTAGAAGACGGAGCTTGTAAAGGGAAACAGTGTTAAATCAGCCTGGAAAGATAGGACCTACAAGATTGCGACAATTAAAGTCTGATTGGCAAGGCTATGTTTTTGCTTACAAATATGATAGTCATTAAATTTGCTTGTCCGGGGGAGGGACATGACCAAACCTACATATAAAAATCTCCTGACAAGGTAGAAAAGTTCCGACTTAATGGATGGTGGTGGAAAGAAGAGAATAAGACTTGCATCTTTCTTCTCCCAACTGAGAGACATCCTAAGATAATATTGACCACAATTTTATGACTCCCTCTCTTTTGGAGGTTTATATACAGGGACGAATCAGAGCAAAAAGACTTCCAGGACAAAACAGCTAGAAAGCATAATGGATACATCAGTGAATTTGTCATCAAGAAGACCTGAGTTCAAATGTTGCCTCACATACTTAAAGAATTCTATAAACTTAATCTGTCATCATTCTGTTTCATGTCTTTATCCTTTTATTATAGGACAGTGGGTTGGCTGTCCTGAAGGTAAAATTCTTTCAGCAACCAATACCTCTCAATATATCCCCAAATGGAAGAAAATTAACCCCAGAAAATGTCTTCTTGCAAAGAAAGTTGGGAATCCACACACTTTAACAAATCAATCCTACTTCAAGCTAGTTCTCCACAATGGTCCCTTAAATATATATGACTTTCTAACATGTAGTCTTGCCTTCATAAATCAGAATATACATGTATAACCCCTGTCCCAAGGGCCATTGGCATGATGTTCTCTCCTCATTGGTGAACATGAATGCCTCGTGTGAGGAGTGCAGCAGAGTTGGCAAGAGAGAAGAAAACTCTGGTTCTTAGCAGGATGCCATCAGGACTCTCAAAAGCTAATCCACCCATAAATATTTCTCATGATTCAAGTCTTCAAGTGTTGAGTTACTTCAGGCTCTTCCAGCTTTCAGATGCAAGAGAAAAGATGGGAAGGGCCAAGCCTATTTCAAGTTGCTAAAGGAAAAGACTGGAGTGAAGCTGGCGGTCTTTATCATGTCCCTTTCCCGGGTTGCTACCTGAGGGACTTCAGGGAGTTTCCCTTTGAGTGAGATCCAGAACTTTCTCTCAGTTGAGCTGAATTATCTTTCCCAATGGGAGAATTCCTTCAGTCTGTATTGTCTGGTATATATTCTCCTATGTATGCCTTCTCTGATTTCTCTTTTGCTATGATATAAATAAATTTTCTTTGCTACTTCTTATATGTCTTCATTGTGGACCTAGTATTTGGTGGAACAGGGGTTACTCATGCTGAAGTAGAGTCTCAGGTAGTGTTATGGAAGAACATTGGTCAGATCTGCCATTTACTAACTAAATACCATATTCCGTAAGTCCTTTCCTCTCTCCATATATTATTTCTCTTTCTTCATATCCTACCCCTTCTGGAGCCACTTTCATAAATCCTACTAACCCTGGCACTTTGGATTCTCAGAGTGCAGCTGATTACTTCTTCATGTCCTAGGGATTACCCTGAAAAGTCAGGGTTTCTAGAACTGTTGCTCATAATTCCCAGCCGCCCCAATCTAGTTTGCTTCCAAACATCAAGCAGTTGATATCTGTTAACTTTTACAAAAAGCTTATTTACCAAGAAGGGATAGCAAAAACAATAGTTAAGAAAACAATTCCTCCCAAAAGAGAGACACAATGTCCTCTTGCAAACACAAGGTCATTAAGGAATTTTGACTCAAACTTAGAAAGCATATATAGCAAATGTATAGCTCCTGGGTCCTTGGAAGCATTTTCTCCCTCCTAAAGTTCCCTTTAGGTATAGCTCTTTGTTATGCCTGAGGGTCAGGTGTCCTTGCCAATTACTTAAGCTACTTTTCCTCAGCCTGTCTAGTCTGTCCTTGGTGTCTCTCTGCTCCTACTGCAGATGCTGCCATGAGTAATGACTGTTCTAGGGATACTCTTATTGAAGTAACCTTTCAAAGCTGACTTGATCAGTGGGGGGAAGGGGAAGAGAGGAGGGGTCAGAAATTCAAGCCTCCTTTCTCCAACATTGGTAATTTCCTCTACGGTTGCATGATTACCCTGTTATTGGAATGGTCAAACTTCTGGCCTGATAAGCTAGGTAATGCATAGCCCACAAGGTGTGGCTGAATCTTTTCATCCAATTACAAGTTATTTCTGTGTGATTATATGCCTTTGCCCAATATCAAAGCACTTCATTTCTCTCAAAGTGAAAAGAAACCTGTACAAACCTAGTTTACACTGTTATTTGGTTGATTCGATCAGCAGACCTGCCTTCTGTGTTTATATTTCTTGGGGTTCATTTGGATTGGGAGCCCACCTACTTATATGGAAAATGAAAGTATTGGACTTTGGGGGATCTCAGGTCACCTCCTCTCTTTGGGCCTGTTTGCGTTTCTGTAAAATTGGACTTGATGGTGTAGATATTTGGAGTAGGTGGTCTCCAAGGTCACTTCCCTTCCCTAGTCCTCAGTTTCTTCCTCTGTAAAATGTAGGCATTGTAGCACATGGTTTCTAAGGTCCCTTTGCTACCCTGTGCCTCAGTTTCTTCTTCTGTAGAATTAAAGTGTTGCACCAGATGGTCTCCAAGGTCATTTTCCTTTTCTGGGTTTCAATTGCCACATTTATAAAATGAATGCTTTCTAGCAAATGATGTCCAAGGTCTCTTCCCCCTCTAAAACTCTGTGATTCTTGCCTGTGTCTTTGCTCCATCCAGAATACCCCCAAGAAGAAATTTCAAAACCTGAAATGATATTGGATCTTCATGAAAGCTCTGTGCCATTTGTAGACTTTTTTTTGGTGAGGCAATTGGGGTTAAGTGACTTGCCCAGGGTCACACAGCTAGTAAGTGTTAAGTGTCTGAGGCCAGATTTGAACTCAGGTACTCCTGAATCCAGGGCCAGCGCTCTATCCACTGCGCCACCTAGCTGCCCCCATTTATAAACTTTTAACACAAAAAATTTAACACCTTTGGTTGTAGATATAGTAAAAAACAATTTGTAAAGGCATTTAAAACTAAATGGAATTCCCTCCTCATTACTACAGTGGATGTCATCTCTGTGAGCTCTAAGACACAGAACCCTGGATCACCTCACTTGGCCATTTTTTAACTTCCATGTGACCCGTCATTCAAATTGCACACATACAGTTAGGCAACGTGTTTGTCCTCAATTTCAATCAATTTGCTTTTGAACAATGTCTCCTGATTATTTCTATAATACTTGGCACCCTAGAAACAGTATCAGCTTAGGGAGAGAAGACTACAGTCATATAATATAGGTTAGGTTTCCAGCTCTGACATTTCCTAACTATGCAACCCTGGACCAGTTACCATTTTTTTTATTCTGGGCCTCAATTCCCTACTTATAAAATAATAGAAGTAGTCTACGTTATGTCTTAGGTCCCACCCAATTCTGACATTCTATTTCCTAGACTCTCCAGTACTCTCTTCTATGTTTCTAGGTTCCTTCTAATTCTAGAATGATTTTATGTGTACTAAGATGATGTTCAGCTACTCTGACACAGTTCTACCTGAAGACATCCACTGACAGAGATCCCATTTCCTCCTAGAACAGCCCACTTGTCTCTGAGCTAGCTCTAGGTTGCAGGGTTTGGTTTTTGTTTTGTTTTTCATTGTTGTTGGGGGCTTTGTCTTGTTTTTTGTTTTTGTTTTTTTACTTTATACTGAGCCTAAATCTCTCTTCCTTCACCTTCCATCTTGTGCCCCTAATTCTTTCCTCTGTCACCACCAGAATATCCCCTTCCTTGTTTTATCTACAGGACAGCCATCTTTGTTTCCTTATATTTATTCTATTGTAATACTACATAGTATCCTTGCTGTTCTGATTGACCTCCTCTGAACACAATATAACCCATTAAACTCTGACCTGTTCTACTCTAAGATCTGACTAGAACTTTTATTTTGCATCCTGATATCCCTTCCATCTCTGACATTGTCTCTTCTAAAGTTCCTGCAATACCATTCTCTCTTCTATATTCAAAGGTCCCTTCTCATCTCTGACATTCTGTATCCTCTATTCTAAGGTCCTCCCCAGTCCTGATTCTCTTGCAGTCTAAGTTTCAAAATCCTTCTCCCAGGTCTGCTATTCTATAATCTTTGTTCTTGTCCTAAAGTCCTCCCAACTCTGACCTATGAGAAGCTAAGTTAATAAGCTGCATAAGGAATTTTAAAAGACCCTATATTTACAGTGTAGTTAGAAAGATTATGGTTTTTAGCAAGTTTTATCATCCATAGCCCCCAAACCCCACTCAGAAGAGAGCCCTCCTTCCTTGGATCTCTCCACCCACTCTTGACTTCTATTCATGTAACGTTTCTCCTTGCATTACTACCCGAACTATATGTTAATCTCCCACAGGGCATGGACAGTGTACTTATTCTTCATATCCTCAGTATAGAGCCTAAAAAGATCTGTGATTTCCTTGACCTGTATATCCCCTCCTTTAATGCAGATGTTTTCATAAGTTGCTGTTTTTAACAAAAAAGTCAGTCCTTGGAAAGCAAAATGTCTAGTTTAATCTTTAGAGAGCAGATATTCCCTCCATGCCCAGGACTAGGTCCTAAGCCTATTGTGTGTGGTTTTTAAAAATTGTCAAAAATTGTACTCTTTGAAATAAACTTTAAGAGTCCAAGGTCGCCATCAGAGTAGGGTGATAATGGAATAGACTGCACATAGTACACTCCTAACAAATACTCAGAATTAAACTGGATTGCATTAAAAATGGCTGATAGTACAATATTTCAATGAATTGAGTTGGTGAATAAAATATTGATGGAATGGAATCAAATTAATTGATGGGTAGAATATTAAATCAACTTGATTTGTTGGGGAGGGAGTAAATTTAAATTAATCAAAATTTAAGTGAATTGATATTTAGAGAATTGAATTGGATGCAATTTCTGGATATCACACTGAATTGAGTTGAATTGAATTGCATCAAATATGACCCTTAAATGAATTGAAATGAAATCATTAGATGGATCTAACATTGGATTAAATTCAATTAATGAGTAGCACTCTAAATTGAATTGAATCAAAGGTTTATGAGATAGAATTCAGTTGAATTGAATTGGATTGAATTCAAATTGGTGATTTTTCATTTGATGGAACCAAGCCAACAACTAGGACATCTTAGGCCAGATTCTGGCATACCAAATACACCTGTGTTGCATAAACATTTATGCCATCCCATATTCCTGGGAAACAACTGCTCATTAAAAAATTGAAATTAAAGAGGGTTCCAATTTAAGACACCTGTGGAGCCTATATTTTTTTTCTGTCTCAGAAATTAAACTACTTTAAAAAATCTCAGATGTCACCTAGCCCACACGAAAACACATAGCTATCTCCTTGCTGTCATCACATCTATCTCTCATACCAATTTCACAACAATGAGGTAAGAAGACCTAGATATAGACCCTAGCTCCAACATATCCTAGATGTAAAATCTTAGGCAAATCACGCTAACTTCAATCCTTACTTACTCAAGCACAGAAACAAAAAGAAAGAGACTGCACAAAAAGAAAACCACATGTTCAGAAATCTGGGTACATACATAGACATATATGTAATGGTCATGGCAGAGGCCTGGGTTAGCATCCACATTTTATGATCTTTCAGAGGATTGGTGTCAAAAGCTTTTACAAGCATATTGCAGCCTCACATCATATATCAAGATAAGCTCCAAATGGATATGGGGCTTAGATATAAAAGATATTAATTGGTTCCAAATTTGCTCTGGAAAAGCACCTGGCTTTTCCCAGAGGTTGTTCCCATTGACTTCATGTTTTGTTTTATTTTGGGAAGTGGGAGAGTTGTGGGGTACTATTGGGGGGGGGTGTTGTTTGTTTGTTTTATCCAATGTCTAATTTCATTTCTGTAGGGAACTAACTACCAAGTGAGAAAATTCCCTCTACCAAAAATTCCCAGTAACATTGTCTGGGGACATTAAGAGGTGAAGTGACCTGTCCAGGATCACACAGCTAGGATAGGACAGAGTTAGTACTTGAACTCGGGTCTTACTAACTCCAAAACCAGCTCTCTCCCTTCCCTAAACCACACTGACTTTCCTTTCTATTATGGTATCAGAAGAAATCAAATTTGAACATAAAAGATTCCATTTCAAGGCATTAAGAAAGACTAATAACATGTGAATCCATAAATCTACTTCTGGTTAGATGTGTTACTGACTAGATTGGAGAAAGTAAATGAAATAACAATAATAATAACTCAAACTGATCCATTATCTCATTCTTATGGATATTCCTCACAATGATACAGAGGTAGCTAGGTGTCACAATGATTAGAACACTGGGCCTGGAGTCAGAATGCCCTGAGTTCAAATCGGGCTTCAGATACTTAATAGTTTTATGACCCTGAGTAAGTCACTTAACCTTTATCTGTCTCAGTTTCCTCGTTTGTAAAATGGTAATAACAGAACTCCCTATCCAACAGTTGTGAAAATAAAACAAGTTGGGGGTGGCTAGGTAGTGCAGTGGATAAAGCACTAGCCTTGAATTCAGGAGGACCTGAGTTCAAATCCAGCCTCAGACACTTGACATTTAACTAGCTGTGTGACCCTGGGCAATTCACTTAACCCTCATTACCCTGCAAAAACAAAAATAATAAAAGAAATTTTTTAAAAAGAAAAGAAAACAAGTTGTTTAGAAAGTGCTTTGCTAATCTTAAAGAATGATATAAATGCTAACTATTATTATATCCCATCCATACCTTATAACAATAGCAACAATAGCTTATGTTTCTATTTAGTGATTAGGTTTACATGGTATTTTCTTCCCTCACACCTGGGGGAAGAGAGAAGAGATGGAAAAAGACTGGTTATTTGAAAGGCAATGACATATTGACTAGAGAGTCAGCCTTGAGGCCAAGAAAACCCAGGGTCAAGTCCTGTCTCTGACCCATTCAGGCTGCATGATCCTGGACAAGTCACTTGACTTCGCAATATTCTAGGCAAATTTCTAATAATATAATTTGCAAAGAAACTTTGCATTGGCATTCGTAGAAGGTTTTTCTCATCAAGGAGCTCCCTATAATCAATGAACTTATAGGTCCAATCCCTACCCCTAGTCTTTTTAACCCACATCAATCCTACAACTTAGACCAGCATTATATTATTTTTATAGACAAGAAAACTGAAGTTCAGACAAGAGAACTGGCTTCCCCTGACCCCAAAGCTAGTAACTAATTAAGCTGAAATTAACTCATCCATCCCAAACTTGCAGGCACTAACTTGAGGACATCTTTAAAGTTTTATATTTTTTTGGTGAAAAGATAATTTTAGACATAATTGTGGTATTTTTCCAATAATTTAGACTAATTTTTCCTTCCAATTGGTTTCATTGTGATATCAACATAAGCAAAAAGTGTGGAAACATCTGGTATATGGAGAGGGAGAGTTTATTTTAAGTCTGAATCTGAGTGCTTTTTTTTTTTTACCTTTAGAATTCCAGAAAATAGCTTTCCCATAAATAAAAAAATTGAGAATTTTCTTCTTTCCTGAGGTACAACTTGAGGGCAAGTCACCCTCCCTTATAGCCATAAATTCATAGACTCGTTACTTTGAAAGGGACCTTAAAAGTCATCATGTCCAGTCTGTACCTAAAACCTTTAGACCATTCTCAACAAATAGTCATCCAATCTTTCCTTAAAGATAGCTTATTATTTAATTGTTAAGATCTTTTTGTATTGCTTAAATATTTCCATCATTCTCTAATCTTGCCAATATACAACTCCCTCCAACAATGCAAATTGAACCCCAAAATGCCTGCCTCTTTATAGAGGACTATAGTCTATGTCTTCCTATAAACATCCTACAGAGGTCCCATGCAACATGCATGAAGTCCTTCTTCCAGATCTCTCAACACTGGATGGCTACCAGAGGAGACAGAATATTGGTTATTGTGGACCCACCTTCCTTTCTTCAACTCTAATTCTTCAAAGACTGAGTATTCCATGACTTAAAGTCTTATGACATGACCAAAAGAATATTGACACTCAAAATATGGGTCTTTGTTTCAAAAGGATACTTGGGATGATTAAAAGCATTATACAGTATCCCCAAGGAAATCCAGCCAATTATCCTCTTCCTTTTTTAATTTTATTTAAAATTTTTTTTCAAATTACATGTGAAGATATTTTTTCAGTTCCAAATTTTTCTCCTGCCCTCCCTCACCTCCCCACTCTGAAGGCCAGAAAGCAATCTGATAGAGGTTATACAATACAATCATGTTAAACATATTTCTACATTAGTTATATTGTAAGAGAAGGGTCAGAACTAAAGAAAAAAAGCAAGAAGGAATTAAAAAAAGAACAATAGCAAAAAAGCAACAATAAAAGCAAAAATAGGATGCTTCAATCTGCATTTAGATTACACAGTTCATTTTCTGGAAGTGGAGGACATTTTCCACCTTAAGTCTTTTGGCATTATTTTGTGTTGCTGAGAAGAGTTAAGTCTGTCACAGTTTATCATCCTACAATGTTTTTTGATCCTTTGTACAATGTTCACTTGGTTTTGCTCATTTCACTCAGCATCAATTCATATAAGTCTTTCTAGGTTTGTCTGAAATCTATCTGTTTATCATCTCTTACAGCACAATAGTGTTCCATTACATTCATATACCACAACTTGTTTAGCCATTTCCCAATTGATAGGCATCCCCTGAATTTCCAATTCTTTGTGACAGCAAAGAGAGCAGCTATAAATATTTTTTGTAATTGGGGTCCTTTTCCCATTTTTATGATCTCTTTGGGATATAGACCTAGTAGTGTTATTGCTGATTCAAAGGGTATGAATAGTTTTAAAGCCCTTTGGGGATGGTTCCAAATTGCTCTCCAGCAATTCTCCTCTTCTTGAATATATTTCACATTGCCCTCTATTTTTTAAATTTTGATTTGCTTTATTGTGTCTTGGATTCTCATACAGTCACTAGCTTTCATTTGTTCAATCCTAATTCTTAGGCAATTATTTTTTTTTCAGAGAACTTTTGAATCTCCTTTTCCATTTGGCTTTTCAAGCTGTTGACTTTTTTCTCATGACTTTCCTGAATCACTCTCATTTTGCTTTCCATTTTTTTCCTGTACCTCTCTTACTTTATCCTCAAAGTCCCTTTTGAATAACTGAGACCAATTCACAGTTTTCTTGGAAGCCTTAGATATAGGAGCCCTGATATTGCCATCCTTCCCTTAGGGTGCACTTTGATCCTCCCTGTCACCAAAGAAACTTTCTATGATCCGCAAATTTCTCTGCTTGCTCATCTTGCCCATGTTTTACTTGACTCCCAATTCTTTCCCAATGTGGGGCCCTACTTATAGGCTATACTATCCCAAGCCTCAGGGGTCCCATGTGATACAACTCAAGGAGGGGCAGATTTTTCACTCACCTGGCCTATGTTCTGGTCCATAAATAACCCCAGACCAACTTTCTAATTAACTAGGCAACAATTTATTTTTTTTTTTGCTGTGGTTGTTAACTTTGATGAGCCTGGGCCCCTCCCCAACCTGGGCCCCTACTGCTCAAGATTTCTTCCTGGTTCCCTGCTGGGGTAGGACAGCTGAATTCCTACTCAGCTCCCACATGCACTCCCATATTTCTGCCTCCCCCCTGACTAGTCATTCAACCTTTTAACCAGACCATGAGCTTAGTTCCAGAAGATGTGGGTGACGCAGTTGATTAGGAGGCTTGGGGGGTAATTTTCTCTAGTGCAGCCTGCCTAGGGCTATATCTGTGTTGGCACAATTGCAGGGTTGGACTCTACTTCCAGCCCAGCATTTCAGCTCCCTCCTGCCAAACTTCTAAGCTGTCTTTGGCTGGAATAATCTCAGACTGTCTTTTTGTGGCTTCTGCTAATCCAGGAGTTGTCTTATTACTGTGCTTGGAGTTTTATGGATTAATTGCGTCAGGGGCTCTGAATGTTTAATGCCTTTCCTCCACCATCATGGTTCCACCCCCCCCCCCCCCAATTCTCCTCTTCTTGATCCATTATCAGTCCAGCTCAATAATATCTGTGTTGATTGGCCAACTCCATAGTTGTCCATCCAAGTTTATCATGGTCTAGACATCAGGTGTTCCATTTCCCACTCTCACATATTCATATTCTGTCCCCCGTTGCTGGAAAGTACTATTTCATCATCTTCATCTCTCAAAATTATTTTCTTACTCCAGCCTCAACTCAACTGCCACTTGCTCCATGCTTAAGTTTTCTAGCTATTAGTTCTCTGTCCCTCTCTAAATTGCCTTGCATATACTCAGGATCAGATGTTTGGAGCTGAAAGGAACTCCAATGACCATAAAACCCAGCCCCTTGTGTTTACAATTGAAAAACTGAGGCACAGATAAATGAAGTGACCTGTCTAGGATCACACAGCTAGTATATGAGGTGGGATTTGAACCCATATGTTTCTGATTCCAATGTCCTAACAATTAAACCATACTCCCTCTTAACCACACTTATTTCTGTATGAGTTATGTTTCCCCAGGAGACTATAAGTTCCTTTGGGACACAGATAACTTTATGTTGTCATTGTATCTCCAGAATCTAGCAAAGTACCTGACACAGAATAAGCACTTAATATTTTTAATTGATTTAAGTTGAATTAAATTACAGGGGATAAGTAGAATTTGTAGAGTCCGGCTAAGGCTTGATATAAGTAAAATCTTACAGCTAGGTTGTGCAGTGACACAACTGAAATGATAACAAAGGAAAACCATCTCTAAAATGAACTATCCAAAATGGGGAATGGGCTACCTTGAGGAGAAATGGGGTTACCTTCAGGATGGCCCTACAAGCAAAAGTTGAATGGCCACTTGTTGAGGATGTGGTAGAGGAGATGCCAGCTCAGGTATGGGCTGGACTGAATGGTCACTTCAATCATTTCCAAATAGTAACCTCTAGGAATTAGAATGTCATAAATTGAGAGCAGGAGTGACTACACATATTTGTTAAAAAGGATTTTATTTTACTCTGTCAGGAAAGGTGGGTAGAAGTAGAAGAGAAAAAATAATGCTTGATAAATAAGAAAAAAAAAATTTTAAAGAAAAGAAAGCTTTAAGCAATTTTTTTAAGCAATTGAGTGAATTTGGTAATAATTTAAAGTATGTGAATTGAAAGTTATATTGAATATGCCTGAAAAGCCAGGCTGGGTCCTGATTATGAAAATCTAAAAATAAAAAAAATTAAAAACAATAAAAATGATTTTACATCTAACTAGAGGTGAGAAGGAGCCATGGTGGTTTCTTGAGCAGAGAAATAACATGAGCAGTCTTGTACTTTAGCAACATCACTTTAGCAGCTCTGTGAAGGATAATCTGGAGACAGGGGTGGAAACAGGGAGGGCAATTTGGATGCTATTGAAATAGTACATGTTTAGATATGATGTGAGTTTTTTCTTATTAATTTATATTAGACCTATCTGTAAAATTTATGCTGTTCCCTATTAAACTGCAAGCTCTTCGAGGTCAAGGACAGTATAAGGGGTTGAAGAATGGATGTCTGCTCCTTTACAATGGACAAAAACTAGTTTAAGAGAAATGACAGTCATAGAGCCAAGATGGCAGAGGAAAGACATTAAACTCACAGGGCTCCTGATACAATAACCCCCAAAATAGCAATAAAAGAACCCTTGGGGCAGAAAAACACACAAAAATATGGGCTGAGAGTTTTCTCCAGCTATAGATAGATTTCAGGGGGCCGTGATGGGCCACGAATAAACCCTAACCCCGCAATCAGGCTGACAAACCAGACACCTGCCAGAGGAATTTGCCCTAGTGCCTCTAAATCAGCTGCAGCACCGGCATCTTCTGGAACTGAGTGCACAGTCGGACTGACCGACAGGCCGGGGAGGGAGGGGGGATAAGTGCAGGGGTACCAGTGGATTGGGGGAAAGGATTCTACTGTCCCACCCCAGCGGGCAACCATGAAGAAATTCTGAGTGGCGGGAGACACAGGTGGGGGAGGGGAGAAGGGGAACAGTCCCATCAGAAGCTGAGAACCACACCACAGAAAGCTTTGCTGGTTGATTGCTTAGTAAAGTAGGCCTGAGGTTATCTCTGGACCTGAGAACAGGCCAGGTGAGATTAAAGCCTGCCCCCCCTCAACCCAAAACACCTGGGACACTCTGAAGCTGAGAACAGGAGTGGAGCCAAGAAGCAGCCCCACCCCATCCCCCAGCCCCCAGTGGAGAGTTTAAAATCAAATGAAAGCAAGGCCAGGAAGGCTGAGAAGAAGCCCAACCATCCCCAGGGCCACACTGTAGCTTGAACAGTGTATCCTGGAAGCAGCACCACGCTTTTAGAAGGAGTTAAAGGTCAAGGAATAGTAAACCAGGATGAGTAGGCAGAGAAAGCAGAAGACCATTGAAAACTTCTTTGGGGTAAGGTAGACCACAATACAACCTCAGAAGAAGAATATAATAACAGGGTCAAAGCTCCAACATCCAAAGCTTCCAAGAACAATATGAACTGGTCTCAGGCCATGGAAGCTCTCAAAAGGGACTTTGAAGAGAAAGTAGGAGAAATAGAAAGATGTAGAGAAAAGGAGGAAAGAATGGAAAGGGAAATGAGAGTGATGCAGGAGAGTCATGAGAAAAAAGTCAACAGTTTGAAAAGCCAAATGGAAAAGGAGATTAAAAAACTGTCTGATGAAAATAACTGCCTAAGAATTAGGATTGAACAAATGGAAGCTAGTGACCTTATGAGAAACCAAGACACAGTAAAGCAAATCCAATTGAATGAAAAAATAGAGGGCAGTGTGAAATATCTCCTTGGGAAAACAGCTGACCTAGAAAATAAATCTAGGAGAGATACTTTGAAAATCATTGGACTACCTGAAAACCATGATCAAAACAAAAGCTTAGACACCAACCTCCAAGAGATTGTGAGGGAAAATTGCCCTGATTCTAGAAGCAGAAGCTAAAATATAAATTGAAAGAATCCACCGATCACCTCCTGAAAGAGATCCCAAAAGGAAAACCTCCAGAAATATTATAGCCAACTTCCAGAACTCCCAGGTCAAGGAGAAAATACTGCAAGCAGCTAGAAAAAAGGAATTAAAATACTGTGGAGCTCCAATAAGGATAAAGCAAGATCTAGCAGCTTCTACATTAAAGGACCGAAGGGCATGGAATATGATATTCCAGAGGGCAAAAGAACTGGGACTTCAGCGAAAAATCACGTACCCAGCAAAACGGAGTATAATTTTTCAGAGGCAAAAATGGGATTTCAATGAGAAAGGACTTTCAAGCATTTGTGATGAAAAGACCTGAACTGAGTAGAAAATTTGACTTTCAAATACAAGATCCTGGAGAAGCATAAAAAGGTAAACAGGAAAAAGACTTCATGAGGGACATTAAAATCTCAAACTGTTTACATTCCTACATGGGAAGATAATACTTTGAAATCATAAGAACTATCTCAGTAAGAAAATCAGGGGCAGCTGGGTGGTGCAGTGGATAGAGTGCCGGCCCTTGACTCAGGAGAACCTGAGTTCAAATGTGACCTCAGACAATTGACAATTACTAGCTGTGTGACCCCAGGCAAGTCACTTAACCCCAATTGCCTCACCAATAAACAAAACAAAACAAAAATTCTTCACAAGAAATTCACAGAACACAGGGCTGAACTGAATATGAAGGGATGATATCTGTAAAGCATTTATGTTTTGTTCTTTGTAGGGCAGACAGGGTGGGATGTCTTATGTCTGGGGCTGGATTTGGACTTGGGGGGCCTCCTGGGTCCAGGGCTGGTGCTTTGTCCACTGTGCCATCTAACTAATCCATGATGACATAATTAAAAAGGGTTGAGGTGTAGGAGGAATAAACTGGGGGAGGGAGAAGGGGAGAGATGGTCAGGGGAGATGTATTTCACATGAAGGAACCAAGAAGAAAGCTTATGTAGGAGAGTAGAAGAGGGGGAAGGAGTTGGGGAGTTAGTGTACCTTAATATCATCAGAATTGGCTCAAAGAAGGACTAACATACATCCTCAAGTAGGTATAGTAATATATTTTTGCCCTGGGGGGGGGAGGGAGGAAAGGGAGGGGAGGAAAGGGCAGATTGGGGGAGAGAGCAATAAAAAGCAAACACTTTCAAGGAAGATGAAGATGTTCTGCATTACTGCACCAGTATGACGTATTGAATTGCTTCATCTCATAGGGAGGGTTGAGGAGGGAGGGAGGGAGGAAGAAAAATTTAGAACACAGAATTAGCTCAGGGACCTTGATCTCATTGGAGTGGGCTCATGGAGGGAATACCCAATTGGGAGGAGCAATCTATTTAACCCTGCAGGAAAATAGGAGCGGAAGAGGATAAGGAAGGAAGGGTGACAAAAGGGAGTGCAGAGCTAGGGAGAGGAGAGTCAGAAATAAAACACCTCTGAAGAGGAGTAGGAAAAAAGAAGATAGAGTAAATGTCATGGGAAGGGAGTAGGATGGAGGGAAATAGTTATGATGATTATAATGCCCAACATATGGTACCTATTTTGCTTGAAGGAAATTCTCTGTCAAGCTTAAGGTAATATATAAAGGTTATGATGAACAGGATACTATCAAGAAAACCTGGAAAGACCTACATGAACTGAAGCAGAGTGAAATGTACTGTATACAAAATAACAGCAATAGTGGGGGATGATCTGCTGGGAAGCATGTGGTTATCTTCAGCAAGGCAATGATCCAATATAACCCTGAAAGACTTAAGAAGATTGCAGCCCATCTGCAGAGAAAGAACTGATAGTATCTGAAAACAGATGGAAACACATTTTATTTTTTTTTTCATTTCCTCTTTGACAATTCCTTAATCTGAAGTTTTGGGTTTTTTGACTGTTTTCTCTCAAAACTAGCTAATGTGGGAATTTTTCCATGACTGTTCATATATAACTTATTTTGAATTGCTTGAGTTCTTGTGGGTGGAGGGTGAGAATGGAGGGGGAAGAGAAGTTGGAACACAAAGTTTTTTTTAAAAATTGATGTTAAAATTTTGGTTTTACATATATTTTGGAAAATAAAATTCTATTCAGAATAAAAAAAAAGAGAAATGACAGTTCTTGGAACTTCGATGTTACTAATCTCCATCACAAATAATGGCTACATTAATTCAGAATTTATTGACCTGGCACCCCACTGGAACATTTGGAGGAAAAACTGAAACAATTAGAGCCAATCACAATTATTATGGTGGAGTCTACACATGGTAAACACTTAAAAGGCATCCCCAGGGGCTACAGGATCATAGATTAAGACCTGGAAGGAATCTTAGAGTTTATCCAGCCCAGAATTCTCCTTTTACAAATAAGGTAGAATGAAGCCCAGGAAGGTTAAGAGGCTTAACCAAGGTCCAAAAGGTACTGAGTTGCTGGATATGGGATTTGAACTCAGGGCCTCTGATTCTAGAGTTATTACTCATTCAATTGTATTGGTCTCATAATTCCATTTTTTTTAAGAATGAATGAACTGGGGCAGCTAGATGGCACAGTGGTTAAAGCACCGGCCCTGGATTCAGGAGTACCTGAGTTCAAATCCGGCCTCAGACACTTAACACTTACTAACTGTGTGACCGTGGGCAAGTCACTTAACCCCCATTGCCCCGCAAAAAAAAAAAAAAAAGAATGAATGACCTGATGAATTAATGCAACATCCTTCTTATTTGGCCAAATCTAGAGCTTAGCTTCTTATACTGTGG
Source organism: Dromiciops gliroides (assembly GCF_019393635.1). NCBI lineage: Eukaryota > Metazoa > Chordata > Mammalia > Microbiotheria > Microbiotheriidae > Dromiciops > Dromiciops gliroides. Next base: position 689,324,926 of record NC_057862.1, read on the forward strand.
CTTGAAACCCCATATGGATTTGCATAACTCAATATGGGGGTTGCAAAAAGTTTGGCAACAGTAAAAGATTACGTATACCTATTTTTATATCTATATACCTGGCATCATGTAAAAATTACTCGTGTGAAAAGGAGTCATGAGTGAGAGAAGTTTAAGAAGCCTTGCTCTAAAGGACTGTGTGGATGGGAGGAAATAATCATCCAGTGGCTGCCCACAAATAAGATACTGTAGCCTGTGGCCATGGGAAGACAGCCCCAAAGTCTTCACTCTGTCTAATTACTACAAAGAGCAGTTGTTCCAATGAATGATAGCTGAATCCAGCCAGGAAGACAGAGGATCCCAGCTGCTCTGCTAATGCTCCTGGTTAATGCTCTCCACCTAAAACAGAGCCACACAGTGGGATGGTGTACCAGCATCTGTCTACTCAGTGGCTCCCACCAACCTCATCATTCAGATCTGTGAAGCAGCAACAGCTCTCCCTAGAGCATCTCTTAGTGAGTTGTGTGCCTCCCAAAACTTGGTGATAAGATTGTAGCCCCTCTCTGAGGAAGACTGTTTTGTAACATCAAAAAGTCACAAGTGACTTGAAATGAATTTTTTAAATAATGGTGATTATGTCATTAGTATCCTTTGGTTTGAGAAAAATATGATGATAGAAACTTACATGATAACTTTGTTGTGTATAAAAGGAATAGTAAGTAGTGCATATTAAATTTGTAGTTTCGTGTGCAAATTTTTACTGTATTATATTATGAAAATGCTTACTTTACTCCACAAGTTAAAAAAACAAATAAATATTTTTTTAAAGACAGTGCGGTCATGGATGCAGAGCTAGAAGGAACCACAGAGGCCAACTAGTTAAACCCCTTTTATTTATACTGAGGCCAAGAGTTTAAGTGACTTAGTCAAGGCTTTTTTCCATTCTCTCTCTCTCTCTCTCTCTCTCTCTCTCTCTCTCTCTCTCTCTCTCTCACACACATAAACATATATATAAACATATATACACCTTGTATGTTTGTGGATTTGTACATATCTATAAAAACATATTTATGGCAGAGCAAAAAAGTGAACCTAGGTCATATGATTTCAAATGTCTACTTGGGCTGCTTGTTCTGCTACGTTGCCAATTACAATACTATTTACTAAACAATTCATTATTATAATAACTCAAATCTCTGTAGGGCTTTAAGCATTTACCTCAAAGTAGCCCTGAAAAGTGAGGGGTAGGACAAGCGTTATTATTCCCAATTTTTAGATGAGGGAACTGAGGGAGGGCAGGGATTTTCTGAAGACATGGCAGCATGAGTACATGGTTCTGAAACAGAGCTCCTCCTACAACCCCAAGCCCACATATCCTTAGGGCATTGTTACCTCTTTGAGGCTACATTGACTGGAATAGAGAATGAGTGAAGGGAAGGATGGGAAATCAGTCCATGAGATCAGCCACCCTATGCAGGGCTTCAAATGGCAAACAGAGTAGCTCCTCTCTTATCCTAAGGCCAACAGGAAGCTGCTGGAGTAGCAGGATCCCTATGTCATGATTCAAACCCAGGTCTTTCTAAAATACTGAACTCCTAGCGTAGGGGTCCAAAAGTACTTGCTTTGTGAGTAGCTCCTTTAAGAGTCACAAGGTGAAGGGAGGCTCAGTATCTGTTTCTCCCAGTTAATCATCAATCAATAAATCCACAAAGATCTATCAAGAGCCTTGCTAAGTGATTCATTGAGAATCAGCAAGTTGGCCAATCAAATTGGATCATAAAGTACATAGTAGGGAGTAAAGTTTAAGAAGACTGGAAATGTACAAAAGGTCAACTTTCAAAGAGTTTTTGGTTGCCTAACAAAGGCCTTGATATATGATCTTAGAGAATAGGAACCAATGGGGTTTAAATGAATCAATGTATTTTGTGGGACCACATAACAAAATGGAAGGGTATATGAAATAGGGGAGGGGAATAGATGGATAGAAGAGAGTGCATGATGTGCCTAGATTAAATTGAGGGCTAGCAATTACGGAAAGGTGACCTCTCTGGTCTCATGAAGAGAAGAGCCTGCAGGGTAGTGGGGGAGGTATAGTGGAAAAGAAAGAAGGAGAGCCTTGCTTCAAAGGGACTGATTAATGCTCCTATGGGTGAAGAGAGGTATTCTGTGAAAGGAGACGGAGACCTTGCATTGGGTGTGGTCCGGGGACTTTAATGCCTGAAAAACCCACTCACCCTACCACAGGAGGGGAGTAGTTGGAACTTCTGAGGACAGCTGACACCTGATGGGTATTACTGTGATAAGGATGAAGAAACATTCCAAAATTTCTGGAAAGCAGTTAAAGTAATCCTCAGGGGGAAAATAATTTCCCTACAAACATACAGTAACAAAATAGAAAAAGAGATTAATAAACTTAATATATTAATTGTAAATAGAAAGCTAACAAATAAGCAAACCTAAAATAAGCACAAAAGATATTAAGAATAAAAGGATATATAGATAAATTGAAAATGCAAAAAACCTGTATTAATTATGCATAAAATTAAAAGTTAATTATTTTAAAAGACAACTATAATTAATAAACCTTTATACAATCTGATTAAAACAGAGCAGAAAGTTAAATCAATGAAACAGCAAGTGAGCAATGTTAAATCATAACAAAATTAGATTTAAAAAATAATAACAACATATTATACACCATTATAGGCTAACAAAACTGAGACCACAAAAGAAAGAGAGAAATACTTTCAAAAATGTAAAATATCCAAACTGCCAAAAGATCAGACAGAGATACTACATAACTCAATCTTAGAAAAAGAACAATATTTAGCTCTAAAGGAACTATCACAGAAAAGAACTCTAGGATTCACAGAAGAATTCTACCATACTTTTAAAGAAGAGTTAGTACACTGTACTTCAAAAATTATTCTCAAAAACTGAGAAATTGCTCTACCAGATTCCTTTTATAAGACCTTCTTTTATGAGTCCTACTATCTGCCTGAACCAAGGAAAGATAAAACTCAGTAGGAAAACTATAGATTGATATTATTAACAAGCATTGAATCAAAAAATTTAAACAAAATCCTGTCAAACCAAATAAAGCAATTCATCCAAGAAAAAATTATGATCAAATGAAATTCGTAACAGGGATGTTTCAACATCAGGTAAACAATCAGCATGATTGCTTATATTAAAAACAAAATATCCTGTCATATGATTATCTCAATGCAGAAAGTCTTGATGAAATATGGCATTTCTTTATAATAAAAATACTTTAAAAATAGGCATAGAAGGACTCTTTTAATATCATAAAAAGGATCTATAGGGATAGATGGTGGGGATCCACTGGACTTTATTAAGTAGGGAAATGGCATGTCAGACCTTCTATTTAGGAAGTTAACTTTGATGGCTAAATGGAGAATGAGCTGGAATGGAAAGAGACTGGTGTCCTCCAGCAGCTACTGAAATAGTGGAGATATTAAGTGATGAGAACTTGCAGTGTGAGAAGGCAGTGGCAGTGTGAAAAGAGAGAAAGGGTTGTAAACAAGAGAGGTTACAACAGTAGAAATGAAACAACCAATGATATATGGGGTGAGATAGAATGAGGAGTTAAGGGTAAAGACTAGGTTGAAAACATGGGTGACTAGGGGGGCTGGTACTACTTTCTACAGTAATAAGGAAATAAAGAAGAGAAGAGTTTGGAGGAAAAAAATAATGAATTTCAGTTTTGAATATGTTGAGCTTAAGATGTCTGTGGAACGTCCTATTGGAGATGAACAATAGGCAGTTGGAGATGCGAGACTGGAATTTTTAAGAAAGGTTAGGGCTAGACAAGTAGATTTAAAATTCATCTGCATAGAAATGATAATTAAATTCATGGGAGAGATAACCAAGTGAAATGGTATATAAAAAGAAAAGAAGGCCCAGGATAGAGTAGGGTTACCTGATGTAACCTGTAAAAATATCCAGCAAAGGAGACAGAGGAGTGGTCAGACAGGTAGGAGTAGTACCAGGAAAGATTAGTGTTACAAAAAACTAAAGAAAAGAGAGCATCCACAAGAAGAATGTTGTTAGCCTCATCAAAAGCTGAAGAGATGTAAAGGAGAATGAGGATTGGAGAAGACCCTTCAATCCAGCCACTAAGAGATCATTAGTAGCTTCAGTTCAGTCGTGAAGTCAGAGGTCAGACTGTATGCAGGCAGATAAAGAAGAAAGTGAGAGGAAAAGGAGTGGAGGTTCTTATCACAGATCTCCTTTTCCAAGGAATTTTGTCACAAAAGGGAGGAGAGAGATATGATGGTGCTTAAGCTGACTTTTTTTTTAATACAGGTTAAGTGACTTGCCCAGGGTCAAACAGCTAGTAAGTGTCAAGTGTCTGAGGCTGGATTTGAACTCAGCTCCTCCTGAATCCAGGGTCGGTGTTTTATCCGTTACACCACCTAGCTGCCCCAAGAGATATGATGGACTGGTGGTGAACTCTATTGCCCATCTCATGACAGATAGTTGATAATAGATTCAAAATAAAGAATGAGGTCTATCTTTAGACATAGACAATAGATGATATACTTTGTTTGACTATATATTTGTTAAAAGGTTTTATTTTTCCTTTTGTTTTTTCTTTTAAATGAGGGAATGGGAAGAGGGAGAAGAAATAAATGTATTCATATTAAAAATAAAATGAAAGGTTATTTTCAAAATAAATTTTAATAGGATTATAAAATAATTAAATAAAGAAATAGGGATTGGATGAAGTCTATGCAAGGGTGGAGAAAATTCCAGGCATGGTAGAAAGCCTGTGCAGAGACAGAGATGGAAGATGGAATAGTGTCTACAATGAATGGCAAACAGACTGGCTTATTTAGACCATAGGGTATCAACCTCAGATACTCACTGGCTGAGTGACACTGGACAAATCACTTAATCTCTGCCTCAGTTTCCTCAATTGTAAAAATGTCACCTACTTCACAGGATTGTTGTAAGGATCAAAAGAGACATTTGTAAACTACTTAGCTCAGTGCCATGTAGAGTAGCCATTTAACAAATGCTTTTCCCTTTCACTTCTCCTCCCCATGAAGGAGATTAATATGAAGTGATCCTGGAAAAGCAGGCTAGTCCAGACAGTAAAAGACTTTTAAATCTATGTAAAAAACTTCTAGTTTGGGGCAGCTAGGTGGTACAGTGGATAGAGCACCGGCCCTAGAGTCAGGAGGACCTGAGTTCAAATCCGGCCTCAGACACTTAACACATACTAGTTGTGTGACCCATGGCAAGTCATTTAACCCCAATTGCCTCACTAAAAAAAAAAAAAAAACCCTTCTAGTTTATTGTAGAGGTAAAGGGAATTCACTAAACATTCTGGAGGTGAAAGAGGTTACATGGAAAGACTTGTACTTTAGGAAGACCACTTTGTCAATTATCTGGAGGACAAATTGAGAAAGGAGAGGATGGAGGCTAGAAGACTATTGAAATAGTCCAGGTGAGAGAAAGTGAGAGAGATGGTTGTTAGAATGGAAAGAAGGTTGTAGACACAAGGAATATTACAGAGGTCATCCATGCAGTCCATAATTGTGTCATATGTTCCAAAGTTATGACACATGTCCCTTCAACCCAAAGGAAGAGAGCTGAGTAATGAGGCAACCGTAGCACAGACCTAGCCTGCACCTGCATATATGATTAAATTGTTTGAGGTCTCTCCCTGAGGATGCCATGGCCAACCAGGAATGGGTTAACATACTAATAATTCACCTCACATATTGTTAGGACTCAAAGAAAACCCCAGATAATGCTCCCATTTTGCAGATTAAATAACATGGGCATGAAAGGTAGAGTGATTTGCCTGAAGTCACACAGCTAATAAGTGGAAATGCTGGAACCAAAACCAGGGCTTCAAACTTCAAGTCAGATTATTTTTCCACTGGTCCCATGCTTCCTCCCAAATGAGCATGTATTGATGGCATCTCTATGCCTGGCCCAGTTGCAATTTAACTGGTGAACTGAAGCCTTTGTTCCTCTTAGTTGCTGGGTCTCTTCATAATTTACAAATTTGTGCTTAAGATATAATTCCTCTGAGAGAAGGGAATTTAATTTTAAAAGAAAAATACTGGAATTCAGAACTCCAGGCATCTATCTCTGCCTCTATAAATCATTCTTTGTTAAAACTCCAGGGGCAGCTAGGTGGCTGTTAAAGGGCTAAAATTCTAGCTAGTCTGTCTAAAATATCTAATGAGTGGTCGCCAATAAATTATAAGCTTTAGCAAGAGTTAGACTTTTAAGCATTTATTAAGGAGAATAAGAATTTGGTAAAGAGAGAGAGAAAGGCCTAGATTCCTATCTATTAAAGGGAGAGCACATTTCTAGCTCCCTTCTCCACCAGAGTCCAGAGGAAAGAGCCCGAGACTGAGCGCCAGTCTCTTCCTTCCTCCTCCCACTAGCCCGCGTCACTTCCTGACTCCTGGTCTTGCCCTCAAAGACCTTCCCTTCATGGGCAGAACTCTTCTACAGTAAGTATCCAGCAGGTGGCATCATTCCAATCGTTACAGTCCCCCCTGTTGTTCCTCAAGAAACAAAATGTTTCCTTGACGGAACAGTAAAAACAATATAATAACTATTGCTAACTAATAATATGTGAACAACAATATAGAAAAGGAAGAGAGGAAAGTTTTGTCCAGAGGGGCGATTTTTTTTTTTGTCCTCATGAACCGACGCTTTGACATTGGTCTTGCAAAGGGAGGGCCTCTGCAGAGAATACATGTTACAGATGGTGTATATTATAACAGAAAGAGAAAAAAAAAACAACAAATCAAAACTGTTCATTTAAAGTCTCTGAAAGTCTTTTCTCAGATGTCCTCTAGGTGTAGTCGTGGAATGGAAGTCTTTTCAGGGGTTGATGTGTGGATGCTGGTAATCAGCCAGGAAATTTCCTACAAAATTGAGCTTAACACAACTTTAAAATAGCTTTGTCAATAATCAAATCAAACAATGAAAGTTCTCAAAAACATGTCTAAGGGAATACAGAATCTTAGTTGTTAACACGTGAAACATACAATAAAACAAAAATTGAACCATTCTTTAAAATTACATTATTATTATAGTCCCCCCTTATGGAGAGTAATTGAGAAGACAATTGCTGTGATATTAATTTTTAAAAATAATTTTTATCTTTGTTTCATCACTTTTTGCATCATCTGCCTAATTATCCTCATGCCATTATGAGAAATTAGAAAATCTAATATAATTGGTAACAGGTGTCAAGGCCAAATTCAACACTGTTATTTATCATGACACCTGAGATAATTATGGGGGTTACCATAAAAGAACAGAGAAATGATGGGATATGAGCATTCCCACACTTGAGCAATATGTACTGCCCATACAGTATGCCAGGCTACTATACAATTTTTGAAGGTATACTGCTTGTGCCATCATTCACAAAAGGGCTTAAAATAGGTGGATGGAATATATGTCCATGCCACCGAACATATTGGAGGAAACTGAGTCAGACTTAATCAGATGCATGGGATTGAGATGTCCATGGCATCAGGCATATAGGAGGGAGCATAGAAGCTAGGTGAGTGAGATGGGTGGGATCAATACTTCCAGCCATCTGTACAATATTGTGGGGAAAAATAAAATAAAATATTAAACCAAGAGAATCCAACCTCAACATTTGTCAAAAGCCGTTCCCTCGGCCATACCTTAACTTCGTGCATGTCTCCCCTCATGTAACAGTTCAATGTCTGCTCTTTGCATGTATTCCTCTTGTGATTGGATGGCATCTTGGCCAACTGGCATCTGATAACTCAGAATAAAGGCAATTAATGTCTTAAATGATAAGTTCCCATAATCCAAGTCTCATATGGATTTAAAAATTGAGGATAATAAATGATTGCAAAAAATGTGAATATATCTTGACTCAGAATATAATATATAATTATGCAACAATTTCAAATAATACCTTTTTTTACTTAGTATTCAATTACTTTTGTGAAAAATCTGAACATATTTAAATACAAGTTAAAGCACAACACAATCCTAAAGAAAACTTTTTTTGAAAAAAGAAAACTTTTACAAACATTCCCCTCTTTTTTTAAAAATATGCTTATTAAAAATAATACTTCTAGAATCAATTTACACTTGCCATGGCAACCAATTTGCCAAGGAAATACTTTAAAGAGTTTGATCAAATAATCAGTTGAGAAAAAATAACAAAAACAAACAACTCAGAATATGGGAGCACAATACTCCTAGAATTAACATTGTATTATGAAATCAAAACCATCTTTCAATGTTTCAAAATTAGAGAGATGAATAAATAGAAAAAAATACACACGGAACAATAAAAGACAATGAAATTCAAACTAGGGAAATCTAAATGAATATGAACTTAATATTAATAAGAGTATTATAAAATATAAACTTGATCATATGACTATAAAAAGCTTTACAAATATTCTCCTTGTTTTAGAAACTAAGTATAAGACACAATCTCAAAAGCATGAAAATCTCTATGAAAATAAACCCATACCATTAATTTCAAAATGTATATATAATAGCATAGAAATCCTATGTAACCTCTGAACTGATACTATTACTCTGAGTGAATTCAGAACACTTTTGATTCTGATATCTAAAATCCCCAACACTCATATCAATACCTTGCTGCTTACTTCTACATTTCTGTAAAATATATACCCTTCCATGGCAAAAGAAGCGGAGTCTTGAACTATGGTGATGATTGTCATTCTCATTCAGCTTAAGTTTTTCTTCTTTAACCCCTCTATATTTTCTGTCAGTCTTTTCACCATACAAATGCTTTATAAGATTACTAATTAAAGACAAAAGCAGGTTAGCAAAATTATGAACAAAACGAGCATATCTGGAATTTAAAGAGTTTTCTAAGATTGTCTCAAAAGCACAGCCAGGCACAGGAAGGGCTGAGCCTGAAGCTGCAAATGTAGGTAGAGAAAGCTGAGCATGCGCATCAGATCTCTGGACTTCCCAGGCAGGGGAAGCTATGGGCTTGGCCATAGGAGGAGTAGAGGGTGGGGTCTGGAGAGGAGGGGAGGGACCAGAGCAATTTGAATCAGACTTGATTTTGAACTCAGGCCTGGATTCCTCTTCCCCCACTTTGCCTCCAGGTGCTAGGGGATTAAAAGCTTCTAAAGGGTGGGTCATTGCCTCCAGGCATGCAAAATTAAAGCAACAATTAGTGTTAGAACTGGGAAAAGCTGCGGGAATCTCTTCAGGTTTCTCTGAAAAAGCATGGTTGGGAGAGGGGGAGATATTTCCTTGTGTGAGTAAGTTGCTGGCTCTTTTAACAAAAATAAAAAGAAAAATAGAAAATCCACAAAAACAAAGCATTAACATGATCTTATCTCCCATTTGTCTGGTTAAACAGACTAAAATCAAAAATAGGATAATTAGGGAGTTTAAAAGGTCCATTCGAAAAAATTTAAAGGAAAACACAGGCAGTACACCAGTACTTAGCAGTTAAAGGGAGAGGGAGGGGAAATTTCTTACCGAACCAGAAGATCAGAAGAAGACTGAGGGTTAGCTTTCCTCTTCGTGGTCAGCCATCTGTTAAGGGCTAAAATTCTAGCTAGTCTGTCTAAAATATCTAATGAGTGGTCGCCAATAAATTATAAGCTTTAGCAAGAGTTAGACTTTTAAGCATTTATTAAGGAGAATAAGAATTTGGTAAAGAGAGAGAGAAAGGCCTAGATTCCTATCTATTAAAGGGAGAGCACATTTCTAGCTCCCTTCTCCACCAGAGTCCAGAGGAAAGAGCCCGAGACTGAGCGCCAGTCTCTTCCTTCCTCCTCCCACTAGCCCGCGTCACTTCCTGACTCCTGGTCTTGCCCTCAAAGACCTTCCCTTCATGGGCAGAACTCTTCTACAGTAAGTATCCAGCAGGTGGCGTCATTCCAATCGTTACATGGCGCAGTGGATAGAGCACCGGCCCTGGAGTCAGGAGTACCTGAGTTCAAATCCGGTCTCAGACACTTAACACTTACTAGCTGTGTGACCCTGGGCAAGTCACTTAACCCCAATTTCTTCACTTAAAAAAAAAAAAAACTCCAGTCAAAGTCCATGTTATAGCTGGTTAATGTTAGCAGTCACAGGCTCCCTCTGACTATCATTAAATCTTGGGAGAAAACAGAAGATTTCTACTTAGTTATTGTTAAATTCTTTTTTTTTTTTTTTTTTTTTGCAGGCAACGGGGGTAAAGTGACTTGCCCACGGTCACACAGCTAGTTAAGTGTCAAGTGTCTGAGGCCGGTGTAACGATTGGAATGACGCCACCTGCTGGATACTTATTGTAGAAGAGTTCTGCCCATGAAGCGAAGGTCTTTGAGGGCAAGACCAGGAGTCTTTTCTTTGGCATCAGGAAGTGACGCAGGCTAGTGGGAGGAGGAAGGAAGAGACTGGCGCTCGGTCTTGCTCTCTTTCCTGGGGACGCTGGCAGAGAAGGGAGCTAGAAATGTGCTCTCCCTTTAATAGATAGGAATCTAGGCCTTTCTCTCTCTTTACCAAATTCTTATTCTCCTTAATAAATGCTTAAAAGTCTAACTCTTGCTAAAGCTTATAATTTATTGGCGACCACTCATTAGATATTTTAGACAGACTAGCTAGAATTTTAGCCCTCAACAGATGGCTGACCACGAAGAGGAAAGCTAACCCTCAGTCTTCTGATCTGCTGGTTGGGTAAGAAATTTCCCCTCCCTCTCCCTTTAACTGCTAAGTACTGGCGCACTGGCTGTGTTTTCCTTTAAATTTTTTCGAATGGACCTTTTAAACTCCCTAATTACCCTATTTTTTATTTTAGTCTGTTTAACCAGACAAATGGGAGATAAGATCATGTTAATGCTTTGTTTTTGTGGATTTTCTATTTTTCTTTTTATTTTTGTTCAAAGAGCCAGCAACTTACTCACACAAGGAAATATCTCTCCCTCTCCCAACCATGCTTTTTCAGAGAAACCTGAAGAGATTCCCGCAGCTTTTCCCAGTTCTAACAGTAATTGTTGCTTTAATTTTGCATGCCTGGAGGCAATGACCCACCCTCTAGAAGCTTTTAATCCCGTAGTGCCTGGAGGCAAAGTGGGGGAAGAGGAATCCAGGCCTGAGTTCAAAATCAAGTCTGATTCAAATTGCTCTGGTCCCTCCCCTCCTCTCCAGACCCCACCCTCTACTCCTCCCATGGCCAAGCCCATTGCTTCCCCCGCCTGGGAAGTCCAGAGATCTAATGCTCATGCGCAACTTTCTCTAACTACATTTGCAGCTTCAGGCTCAGCCCTTCCCCAGCCTGGCTGTGCTTCTGAGACAACTTTAGAAAACCCTTTAAATTCCAGATATGCTCGATTTGTTCATAATTTTGCTAACCTGCTTTTGTCTTTAATTAGTAATCTTATAAAGCATTTGTATGGTGAAAAGGCTGACAGACAATATAGAGGGGTTAAAGAAGAAAAACTTAAGCCGAATAAGAATGACAATCATCAACATAGTTCAAGACTCCGCTTCTTTTGCCATGGAAGGGTATATATTTTACAGAAATGTAGAAGTAAACAGCAAGATATTGATATGAATATTGGGGATTTTAGATATCGGAATCAAAGGTGTTCTGAATTCACTCAGAGTATTAATATCAGTTCAGAGGTTACATAGGATTTCTATGCTATTACATATACATTTTGAAATTAATGGTATGGGTTTATTTTCATAGAGATTTTCATGCTTTTGAGATTGTGTTTTATATTTAGTTTTTAAAACAAGGAGAATATTTGTAAAAGCTTTTTATAGTCATGTGATCAAGTTTATATTTTATAATACTCTTATTAATATTAAGTTCACATTCATTTAGACTTCCTTAGTTTGAATTTCATTGTCTTTTATTGTTCCATGTGTATTTTCTTCTATTCATTTGTCTATCTAATTTTGAAACATTGCAAGATGGTTTTGATTTTATTATACAATGTTAATTCTAGGAGTATTGTGCTCCCATATTCTGAGTTGTTTGTTTTTGTTATTTTTTCTCAACTGATTATTTGATCAAACTCTTTAAAGCATTTCCCTGGCAAATTGGTTGCCATGGCAAGTGTAAATTGATTCTAGAAGTATTATTTTTGATAAGCATATTCCCAAAAAAAAAAAAAAAAGAGGGGAACATTTGTAAAAGTTTTCTTTTTTCGGAAAAAAGTTTTCTTTGAGATTCTGTTGTGCTTTAACTTATATTTAAATATGTTCTGATTTTTCACAAAAGTAATTGTATACTAAGTAAAAAAAAAGGGGGTATTTGAAATTGTTACATAATTATATATTATATTCTGAGTCAAGATGTATTCACATTTTTTGCAATCATTTATTATCCTCAATTTTTAAATCCATATGAGACTTGGATTATGGGAATTTATCATTTAAGACACTAATTGCCTTTATTCTGAGTTATCAGATGCCAGTTGGCCAAGATGCCATCCAATCACAAGAGGAATACATACAAGAGCAGACACTGAACTGTCACATGAGGGGAGACATGCATGAAGTCAAGGTATGGCCGAGGGAACGGCTTTTGACTAATGTTGAGGTTGGATTCTCTTGGTTTAATATTTTATTTTATTTTTCCCCACAATATTGTACAGATGGCTGGAAGTATTCATCCCACCCATCTCACTTCTACACCTGGCTTCTATGCTCCCTCTTATATGCCTGATGCCATGGACATCTCAATTCCATGCATCTGATTAAGTCTGACTCAGTTTCTTCCAATATGTTCGGTGGCTTGGACATATATTCCATCCACCTATTTTAAGCCTGGCATACTGTATGGGCAGTAAATATTGCTCGTGTGGGAATGCTCATATCCCATCATTTCTCTTCTTTTATGGTAACCCCCATAATTTTCTCAGGTGTCATGATAAATACAGTGTTGAATTTGGCCTTGACACCTGTTACCAATTATATTAGATTTTTTAATTTCTCATAATGGCATGAGGATAATTAGGCAGATGATGCAAAAAGTGATAAAACAAAGATAAAAATTATTTTTATTAATTAATATTGCAGTAATTGTCTTCTCAATTACCCTCCATAAGGGGGAACTATAGTAATATTATAATTTTAAAGAATGTTTCAATTTTTGTTTTATTATATGTTTCATGTGTAACAACTAAGATTCTGAATTCCCTTAGACATGTTTTTGAGAACTTTCATTGTTTGATTTGATTATTGACAAAGCTGTTTTAAAGTTGTGTTAAGCTCAATTTTGTAGGAAATTTTCCTGGCTGATTACCAGCATCCACACATCAACCCCTGAAAAGACTTCCATTCCACGACTACACCTAGAGGACATCTAAGAAAAGACTTTCAGAGACTTTAAATGAACAGTTTTGATTTGTTGTTTTTGTTGTTTTTTTCTCTTTCTGTTATAATATACACAATCTGTAACATGTATTCTCTGCAGAGGCCCTCCCTTTGCAAGACTAATGTCAAAGCGTCGGTTCATGAGGACAAAAAAAAAATCGCCCCTCTGGACAAAACTTTCCTCTCTTCCTTTTCTATATTGTTGTTCACATATTATTAGTTAGCAATAGTTATTATATTGTTTTTACTGTTCCGTCAAGGAAACATTTTGTTTCTTGAGGAACAACAGGGGGGACTGTAACGATTGGAATGACGCCACCTGCTGGATACTTATTGTAGAAGAGTTCTGCCCATGAAGCGAAGGTCTTTGAGGGCAAGACCAGGAGTCTTTTCTTTGGCATCAGGAAGTGACGCAGGCTAGTGGGAGGAGGAAGGAAGAGACTGGCGCTCGGTCTTGCTCTCTTTCCTGGGGACGCTGGCAGAGAAGGGAGCTAGAAATGTGCTCTCCCTTTAATAGATAGGAATCTAGGCCTTTCTCTCTCTTTACCAAATTCTTATTCTCCTTAATAAATGCTTAAAAGTCTAACTCTTGCTAAAGCTTATAATTTATTGGCGACCACTCATTAGATATTTTAGACAGACTAGCTAGAATTTTAGCCCTCAACACCGGATTTGAACTCAGGTACTCCTGAATCCAGGGCCGGTGCTTAACCACTGTGCCATCTAGCTGCCCCCAAATTCTTAACATTAAAGACAAAAAGTATTAGGATTTTTAAGAGTACATGTGGGGGGCAGCTAGGTGGTGCAGTGGATAAAACACTGTCCCTGGATTCAGGAGTACCTGAGTTCAAATTTGGCCTCAGACATTTGACACTTACCAGCTGTGTGACACTGGGCAAGTCACTTAACCCCCATAGCCCCACAAAAAAAAAAAAGAGTACATGCAACTTTTGGTTTAAGAATATTAGCCAGGGGGCAGCTAGGTGGCACAGTGGATGAAGCACCAGCCCTGGATTCAGGAGGACCTGAGTTCAAATCTGGCCTCAGACACTTGACACTTACTAGCTGTGTGACCCTGAGCAAGTCACTTAACCCTCATTGCCCCACAAAAAAACAAAAACAAAAAAACAAAAAAAGAAAGAAAAGAATATTAGCCAGAATTTGATATTTGGCCAAAACATAAAGCTGTGGCCAACCTAACACTATCAACATCTTCTGTAAGAACATGAATTTAGGCCCCAAATTTTAAAGCCAGTGAGTTCTAAAGGAGCAGCTTTACATGCTTACTCTGTACAGTTTGTTAACAGTAAGTAGACCAATGCTTCAGGGGATTAATACGATAGGAGCTCAAGAACTGGCTCAGCTCATCCTTACCCATTGAATGTTCTTTTAAGGAAGTCACAAGTTGTACAATGTGATGTAGGAAGGGGACTCTGAATTTGGAGACAGAGGACCTGAATTCAAATCATGACAAGCCATCAAAGCTCTCTGGGTCTCAGTTTCTTGAGTAGTAAAATGAGGGAGTTGAACAAAATAAGCCTCTTAGATTTCCTTCTTTTCTTACTGTTTGGCATTCCATGTTTTAGGTCCCCTTCTAGTCCAGTCTTTGTACTAAGGTCTCCCCCAGCTCTGACAGTCTATGAATTTATGATTCTAAGATCTATATCTGAAAATGAGAAGGAAAAGGCATTTGTTTAATTCTCTAGGCCAACACAGGTTGAAGTGAGATTTTTCTGGACAATATACTTCATAGTGGAATAGCTGGGATTCTTTCCAGTAGAACTGCCATTTCCCCTATAACATGTATGATGTTTGGATGCTCCTCTTGCCCTTCAGAAGAAAGAAAACCAACCCAAAATCCCTCTGAAGAGAGGCTGCCTGGACATAAGTGTTCCCTGTTTACCAAGACATCCAACCTCTCTCCCTTCTGATTATTTCCTGCAATAATCAAGTGGTACCTTGAAATTTAATTTGGGTTGGCTACACAGAAAGCTTGCAGAAGGAATGAGGAAAGAGCTCATTTCACTCAACCAAAAACCTGCTTTTTTAAGCAGTTGATTGTTCACAAATATGCATTTGAGGTATTCCAGCATCCTCCAGGGTACCTTCAGATCCCCTCAGATGCAAGCTTCCAGAACATATGTAAAGTGAAAGAATAAATATGGTTCAGTAGAATGCACTGGGCATGAAATCGGAGATCCTGAATTGACAATTCACCACTGATTTTTCAGATCATTGCAATGAGATCTGACACCTTAGAAGCCATCCAGGCCAATTCCCCTCATTTCACAGATGAAGAAACTGAGGCTCAAGTTCAGAATATGGAGTTCTGAATTCTAATTCCACTAGTGACACTTAACAGACTATCAATCAGCATTACTTATGATCTCAAAGCCCATTACTTTGTCCATAAAATAGAAAAAAAGAATACACTGCCTATTTATGTGTGATCTTGTGAGAAAAGCAATTTATTATTTCAATATGCATTTATTTAGTGCCTCCTGTGTGTCAGGCACTGGAGATTCAAAGAAAGGCAAAAAAAAAAATCTCTGCTCTCAAGTTGTTCATAGTCTAATGAGAAAAACAACATTCAAACAATCTATACACAAGACATAAACATAATTAATTGGGATATTCTCAGAGGGAAAGCACAATGATTAAGGAGAAGTAGGAAAAGCTTATTGGGATTTTGTCTGTGACCTGAAGAAATTCAGGGAAGCCAGGTGGAAAATAAAAAGGGTGAGCATTCCGCACATAAGAGACAGCCAGTAAAAATGCACAGATTCTGAAAATTGAGTATCTTATTGGAGGAAGAGTAAAGGAGACCAGTGTCACTATATCCCAGACTATATGGAGGGATGTAAATTGTAAGACTGAAAAGGTAGGAAGGGATAATGTTAGGAAGGGTTTTTAAAAATCAAACAGAGGGGCAGCTAGGTGGCACAGTGGATGAAGCACCAGCCCTAGATTCAGGAGTAACTGAGTTCAAATCCAGCCTCAGACACTTAACACACACTTACTAGCTGTGTGACCCTGGGCAAGTCACTTAACCCCAACTGCCTCACTAAAAAAATAAAAAACAAAAACAAAAGTCAAACAGAGTATCCTAAATTTCATTCTGGAGGAAATAAGAAACTACTGTTCTATTGGGGGGTGGGGGGAGAGAATGACATAGTCAGACTTGAATTTTAGGAAGATCACTTTGACAGCCGAGTGGAGGATAAACTGGGGTGGGAAGATATTTGAGACGGGGACACCAATCAGAATACTATTGCAATAGTCCATCACCTGGCTGATGGAAATGTCAGAGGAGAGAAGGGGGCATATTTGAAAGATGTAACAAAGGCAGAAACTACAGGACAAACTAATTATTATGGGAATCAAAGAGTGAGGATTTAAGGATTACACTTAAGTTGTGAGCCCTAGCAAGTAGGAGGATGGTGGTGCCCTCAAAAGCAATTGGGAGGTTATGAAAAGGAAGGGTAAAGAATTTAGTTTTAAATATGTTGAGTTTCGGATGTCTTGGGATAGTTTTAAGTGTCCAATAGGCAACTAGAGAAGTTAAAGAACTAGAGAATTGTGATTTGCGGTTGTGGTTGTTGTGATTGTGGTTGTGGTTGCTATTGTCATTATTATTATACCATTACTTGTTAATATTATTTCATCCATGTGGTTATGTAAGGGTAGGGGTCCATTAAATCACTCAATATGCCTTATATTTGCTCAAATTAATTTTGAATCTGCTTGATTCCCAAGGGTACACCTAAAAGTCACAGTGAGAGATGCAGAGAGGTAGATTTAAGTTTGGCAAGAAGGACCATTCCTAATAATTCTAGCTGTCTAAGAATGGAATAGGCTGGCTTGAGGGATAGTGGATCTTCCTTCATTGGAGGTCTTCAAGCAGAAGCTGAATGAACAAATCAGGAATGATGAAGATGCAGTATCTCCCTATCTCCTCTAGCACAGCATTTAAACTCAGTGCCTAGTGCACAGTAAACACTTAATAAATGCTAGTGGAATGGTTGATTATCATATAAAGCCCTTTGTAGTCCTGGATAACCCATTCCAGTCCAATTGCACATTAGTCCCCTTCACACATCCTACTTACAATTCAAACTGGCACAATTGTCATTTTCTTGACAATACTCCATTTCCACTGGCCATCTGCCATTCCTGGAACTCTCTCCTTACCTCCTCCTCATACAATCCCTCTCTTCTTTCAAGATGTTGTTCAAGCCCAACCTCATTTCTATGTGAAGCCTTTCCTGGTCCTGACAACAGTTCATAGCTTCCCTCTCAAATTACAAAGTATTTATCCTTTTTGTATGTAATAGTATTTATTCTACTGATAAAAGAATTTTTGACTCAGGCTTCTTGCCACTCTACTAAGAAAAATTCTGCCCCAGATTCTATCTTGAGTTTCTTGTCATTATTTGCTTGAATTAAGGAGGTTATATCTCCTTCTGAAGTGTGCAAAAGTCAACCTTGGGACCTAAACTGCAGTCCCAGTCTTGAGCAATTAGTTTCTGCTATAGACATCCTTATCTTTTCCTGTTAATTATGTCCTTATGTGTAAACTCTTATCTTTTCCATTCTACTCTCTGCAAAGTTCTATTTTATCCATCCCACTTACATGTTCAATATACACACACATGTGTATGGGCATGCACATGCACACACATGCACGTATACATGCTTACATTCACACATGCATACACACATACATATGGTTGTTGAAACATGCCCTGAGCTTCATTTCACCCTTTTGAATATAACCAATGTAGCCTGCACCCTGAGGAATCAAACGTATATTATATCCCTATCTCTACATTGTTGACTGTGTAATTAGCAGCAGTGCCTAATCAAATGATCCAAATATTTTTGTCACATTTTCTTCATATTTATTTTGCATATATTTAAATGTGATTGTTGGCTTATTCACTAGAATGTAAGTTCCTTGTGTTTATGGATTCATTCATTGATTTTGCATCCTGATCCCCTAGGAAACCTGACATATAGTATGTGCTTAATAAATGTCTGTGAATTGATTGACTGATTGTTAAGAAGGGTGCTTGGTCAGTTGGAGTTCAATTCCATTCAGAAAGCATTTATTGAGCACTTACTATATCCCAAGTACTGTGTTGAGATCTGTGGATAAATAGGCAAAAATGAAACAGACCCTTCCCCCAAGGATACTACATTCTACTGGAGAAAATAATATGTGCACAGATAAAACAATATAAAATATACATGAAATAAATACAAAGTAATTTTAAGGAGGAAAACTAGCAATTGGAGGATGCAGAAAGCTCTTTAGAAGAGCTGAGCCTTGGAATGAACTGAGACTTCCAAGAAAAGGAAATGTGGGAGGCATGGAGGGGAGCCTGTGACAAGGCATGAAACTGGGAGATAGGATATTCTGGACGTAGAAAAGCAATTATGCTATTTTGACTTGAAAGCAGAGTGTGAGGGTCACTAGTGGGTAAGCAGACTAGAAAGACAATTTGGAGACCAAAGGTGGAAGGCTTTCAATTGCAAACAGAACAGAGGAGTCTATATTTATCCTGGAGGTAACAGGAAACTACCCCCAGCCTGTTGAATATGGTTGGACCAGACAACTTCCAAGGTCCCTACCAGCTCTCAAATTCTGTGGTTCTCTGATTCTGGGATATGGGTACAGGCGCCAGTGGTTCAGATCACAACTCTTCCCCACTTCTCTTTTCCAAGGAGATTTAAGGGACTTCTGTGGCCAAAAATAATCACTCCCCCTGCTGACTCTGGTGATAAGTCCCAACAACTTTAGCTGGGCCATATCAGAGAATAGGGAGGCCAGATCAGATGACTTCTGAGATTCCTTCCAACTCTGAGCTCCTGGAATGCTGGGAAAGGTATAATGTCCATAGTTGGGCCTGTACTGGAAGCTTCTGCTACTCAGTATGACCTGCTAGACCTTGAGTTCTGCTGGCAAAGCCTTGGAGAAACCAAGGTCACCTCTACCCGTGACAAGGCATCAGAGAAGAGCTTTAGTAGAGGATTACCATTATTTGTAATGATACTAATAATAAGTTAATATTTAAGAACAGGTATAGAGTGAATTGTGAATAGCTTTTCTTTAACATTAACTTTTAAAAGGAATGTGTACTTTTAAACTGATTTTAAGCCCTTATGAGGTACAGAAGTGATTTGGGGCTTAAAAATCCTATGTTCGGGGTGGCTAGGTGGCACAGTGGATAAAGCACTGGCCCTGGATTCAGAAGTACCTGAGTTCAAATCCGGCCTCAGACACTTGACACTTACTAGCTGTGTGACCCTGGGCAAGTCACTTAACCCCCATTGCCCTGCAAAAAAAAGGAAAAACAAATCCTATGTTCACCACACTAGCTGTGGGCCAATTCATTGAACTCTGACCTTATTTCCTTCCACTTGTTCAGGGATTTTTCCCCTCTCTGGCTTTTCCTTGAACTTATTTAGGGGAAATGGTAGTAACCAGAGGACTTGTGAAACTCCTAAAGGTGCAGACCTACCTGGGCCTGGGCCAGTAACTAGAATACTGGATGAAGCAGAATCAAGGTGAATTGTTCATGGTGTGGAATGTGTGGTATATTTTTGCATATTCTTACATACAAATACAAATCCTTAAATTCAGAGGTAGGGGGACTAGAGGCTCTCTCCTACTAAGGTTTCTCCTATGTATGGTTTCACAAGAACTGGGGAACTTTAACCCAATTGAAGAGGAGTCAGGCTCTTCTCACAGTCTCTGGCCCAGTATGCTCCCTTCCTGGAGCCTTAAGGAAAATCTTTTAAATCTTAGGTTAGGCTTGCCTCAAATATAATGTTACCTCAAATATTAACAGGGTCTGTTCTAGAAAGATATTCAATGCACAAATAGGAAATGGGTATATGTCAGCTATTTATTTCTTCCACCACAAAAGAAATGCTTAAAATACAGAAGATTCATGTGTACAATTTGACAGATTCTTAAAAAGATGATGGAATAACCCACAACACATTATATTTTCCCAAATAATTTGTTCTTAAAACATAAAATAGGGGCAGCTAGGTGGCACAGTGGATAAAGCACCGGCCCTGGATTAAGGAGGACCTGAGTTCAAATCCAGCCTCAGACACTTGATACTTACTAGCTGTGTGATCCTGGTCAAGTCACTTAACCCCAATTGCCTAACCAAAAAAAAAAACAAAAAGAAAAAGAAAAGCAAAACCATAAAATACTTTGTGGGACTTGCTAAACAGAAATTTCACCTTCACCTCAACCCTCCACTGCCCAAATAACTCACCTAAGGTCAAATTATTCTAGAAATCCAGAATGGAATATGAGCTCCTCCCCTTAGTGGTAGTGATTATTCTCTTTTATAAGAAGTTCTTTTAATGGTCACCTCCTCAAAAAATCAGTAGCCAGGTCCAAAACTTCTTTATTCCTTAATTTCATGAGTTGATTGACAAGGCTGGGGAGGGAGGGGAGATACCTATCTCAGTTTCACTCTCTGATAACTTTTGTTCAGGGAACAGAACCCAAGTAGATGATTCAGTTTCAGGCTCATCTAGACAGTATATGTCATGTGTGAGCAGCCACCAGTGCTAGAGCTTGGAAAGGGAGAGGAAAGATTACATTAAACCTGTATTATGTGTCATGGCTACATTCGATTTCTATATCAATTAAGCTGGTGGAGATGGAAGAAGAAGCACATTCCCATCCACTTTCCACTACACTTAGGTATTCCAAAAATGAAATATCTTTCAGAGTTTGGTCAGAGATCTATGAATGCAGATCTCTACCTCATCTGAAGCCTTCCCAACTTGGTAGGACCTATATATGAGTTTGCCCTCTCCTGATATAAGCCTTAAAGAACCCAGACTTACCATAATGACAGCTCAGAGGAGGACTCTTGTGGAAGAAAACAAGTGCCTATGCCCTGAAAAGAACCTAGTTCTGAAAAGTCTTCAACTTCAGTAAATATATGCAGAACATTTAGTGTGTACAAGGTCCTAGGAACTGGGGATGCAGAGATGAAAAACATAAGATCCTTGACCCTAGGGAGCTTTCAGTCAGCTAAAAGACATAAGACAAATTCCCCAATAACTAAAATACTATGCAGAATCTAATGTGAATAAGGATTCAAGACATCAGGAAAATAATCAGCAGATGTTAGAGCTAGCAAACCTTGCCAAGAGCTGCAAACACATTGGAAGCTTGGCCAGTTGGGTTTTGTGGGCAGTTGGAGGCTGACTCAGCATGAATTGATTTTTTTTCTTTCATTAATCAAAATATTTTAAATTTACTAGTAGAGTTTGCAAATCAGACTAGGGGCTTTAAAAAGGTTCGTAGATTAATTGAATGAATCCTCTTAATTTATCTCTCTTAAAATACAGAGTTTTATATATTGATTTTTTTCCATGGTGTAGGTTATTCATGAATCAATCTCCAAGATCCTATACATAGTGTGTGTATAGAAACTAGATCAGTGATTCCATAGGCAACTCCAAGGAAAAGAAACTTCTTCCACCAATGTAGGCCAGGCAGTCAGGCAACAAAGTGCCTACTGTTAGTTACTATGTTCAACACTGAAGATACAAAGAAAAGCAAAAGATCTTCTCTGATCTCAAAGAGCTCATAGCCTAATTGGGGAGACAACCTACAAAAACTATGCAAACAACCACAAACAAATTATGTACAGGATAATAGGAAATAATCGAGAGAGAAGGCACTAGAATTAAGAGGGATCAGGAAAGCCTTCCTATAAATGACAGGATTTCAGTTGGGACTTGAGAGAAAGCAGGGAAGTCATAGATCAGGGGTACAAAGCATTCTAGGAATGGGGGACATCCAGTGATATTCCTTGAGCCAAGAGATGGAGTGTCTTGTTCACAGAGTCACAGGTCATGTAAATATCTGAGACCAGATTTGAACTCACAGAGATGAGTCTTCCTGTTTCCATGCCTGGTGTTCTATCCACTGGACACAAAAGGGAGGAGAAATATGGGATAATCACTAGCAGGAATAGACAGATCAAGTGAGGGTTTTATGGGTTAGGAAATCAGCAACTTCTTTCAACTGATAGTCTTAAAATAGTTGCCTGGTGCATTCAGAAGATAAGAGACTTGCCCAGGGTCATACAGTGTTGCAGAGGTGAGGCTGTGAACCAGGTCTTCTTCACTTCAAGGCCAGTTCTCTCCACTAAGCCATGTGTCTCAAAATAGAAACTTCTCAAATATTAATGGACAGTGAAAGATCACAAAAGAAAGAAGGAAAACTCATAAAGAACAAAAAAATAACATTTAAGATGTTATATTATTGTTCCTTTTAGAAGAATAAACTAAAGGGGGCAGAGAAGGGCAGCCAAGATGGTAGAGGGACTCTAGAGTATGCCATATGGGGATCAGTTGAAAGAATCAGGGATGTTTTACCTGGAAAAGAGAAGCCATGAATAAGGAGGTATGAGGGAGGGGAAGAGAGAACCATAGCTGTCTTCAATGATGAGAAGTATAATTCAGGGAATAGGGCACTAGGCTTGGAGTGTCAAATCTATCATTAAATAGCTATGTGATATTGAGAAAGTCACTTAGTCTCTCTATGCCTCAATTTCCCTTTCTGTAAAGTGAGGGAGCTATACATGGTGACTTCTAAGTTCTCTTCTGGCTTTAAATCAGTGAAACCATGAAGTATTTAGAAGGCTGTCACCTGAAAGAGGAAAGAGACACATTTAACTCAGCCCCCAAGAGTCAAAGTAGAAGGAATTATTGGAAGAGGTAAAATTAGGTTTAATGTTATGGAAACTTCTCACTGTCCCAAAGTTTAATGAGTGGGCTTGAGATATTATTGTTTCTCTTTCACTGATGCTTCTCCAATGAAGACTGACTGGCCATTTCTTAGGAGGTGATAGGAAGGCATTCCTTTTCAGGCAAGCATTGGACTAGATTGGCCTGAATTCTGGACCCTAACTTATCTTCTCCTTTTCAAAAGGTCATTCATTCCCTCATTTGACTGGTGAAAAAAGTTAGACAAGTAATGAAAGAGTTACATTGTTCTCTGTGAAATGTGGGAGCCTATTGATCCAGGGGGAATTTTTTAAAAGATGTCATTGCTACAATTATGCAAATGTCTTTCTGTAAAATAATAGTGTTAAGGTCATTTTGTTAAGCCCTAGAATATTTTTAATTCAAAAACTGCATTACATTTTAATCAAACTCACTCTATCCCACTCCTTCCTGAGCAATTCACATTCTAGCCCCCACCATGGGGGCAGTTAGGATCCTGCCAAGCTCTCAGATATAATAACTATCAGGAAATTGCTTTGCATTATTCATGTTAATTATGCTGAACCAAACATTGCAAACAGGAAAATGTATTTTCTGTTGAAATATGTTTGCCTCACAGAAATCTTTTGTAAATCGATTGTACCTAGGCTTCTCTCTCTCCTTTTTTTTTTTTTTTTTTGTAATTGAGCCTAGAGGCCAGGAATGGTCCAGAATAAATGCACTCAGCTGAACTGTAGCCTCTGTCATTTTTTCATAGCCCAGTGAGTTTCATTTGAGATTCGAAGTGGTGTCCTGAGTAAAGTGGGGGCTGGAGTTCTGCATTCACATTTCAACACTTACCTTCACTGGCTGGCCCTATGACTATGGGACAATGGACCACCACTCATATCATTTTTCTCATCTGTAAAATGAAAAAAAATTGGGACACTATGAGCAGCTATAGTCAAAGTGAGGAGGACCTGGGGTCACATCCCACCTCTACCCCATACTGGTTGTGTTCTCCCAGAAACTCTCCAAGGCCATAAAATGCAATGTCCTGGGCTTAATTGATCAAGTATGTTTCCTCACTGGAAATGTCCTGGACCAGTGTTATCACTGGTTCAGACCTCTTTTCCCAAATGGTAATAATAGAAATTGCCTGCTAATTGCGTGGTACTGCTCTGAAGAAATGGGTTCATAAAATAATCCTATTGAGAACTCAAAAGGGCCTAGATCTCATGTAATCTAATCCCTCATTTTCCAGATGAAGAAGCTAGGAACTGAAAAGGAGAAGTAATTTGCCCAAGACCACACAGGGAGTAAGCAGAAGATTAATAACAATGATGATGATGGCAATAAATGGCATTTAAATAGCACTTCAAATATTCCAAATCACTTTACATAGGTTATCTCATTTTATCTTTTATCTTCACAATAACCCTGGGAGGTAAGTGCTATTATTACCCCCATTTTATGAATAAAGAAACTGAGTCTGAGAGATGTTGTGACTTAGGGTCACCCAGGGTCACCCTAGCTAATAAGTGTCTACACTGGGCCTGAAACTCAGGTTTTCCTGACTGGATCCAGTGCTCTTACCCAATATGCCTGCATGACTAGCTGCCTCTGTAGTTTATATAAAACTACAGATCCAGGTCAAATGCAATTCTGCGGCATTAAAAGGAAATTACATAATTACACAATTCATAGGCCACAATAGACATGTCATTTGTACTTCTCCATTCATTGCTTGATTCACTGAATATTGCAAATAATAAAGCCAACATTATTTACATTTCACTACTATAAATCATTGTCCATGGAACAACAAAGTGGATTTTTCATGACTGTCCAATCATTTGCTAGAAATCACTTTTAGGTTGCTGCCGTGTTGAAAGCACTGTATTAGGCACTGTTGGGGAGGAGTAAAAATGAATAATACAAGATCTCTGCCCACATAGAGCTTACAGTTTGTCACAGAACCACAAAAGCAGAGGATCATAGAATTAGAAGGAAATATACCAGTACAGCTACCATATTAAGGGTGAATCCCCCTCTAAGAACAGACTTAAAAGAGGTCATTGGAACTTAGGATCATGGATCTGAGCTGAAAGAGAGCTTGGAGGAAACCTAGTCTGACATACTCACCTTATGGATGAGGAAAGGTCATACCATACAAGAGGCCATGGATTATTGCTATATATATTTTCTACTACTGATAACCAGGAAGCAAATTTTGTGGGGAGTTGGACCCTGAATATTTTTGAGATTGCAAAAAGAGAGTGCCACGGGCAGAGTGTGTGAAAGGTGAAAGAGTGATTAATGGAACTTTCTGAAAACTAGGGGAGTGAGTCAAGAGATGTGGATGGTGATGGTGTTCCAGTCTTTAGGTATGGATCTTTGGGCATCCATTTGGACATCCAATGGATCTCTGAGGATCTGTTTCTATACTTCCATTATAGATCCCTGAGGTGCTGGAGATAGGAGGGGGGAAGTGCTAGGGCTAGATGTAGGTACATGTTCTCTACTAAGAATTCAGATTCTGATACCAAGTGTGCATTGGACCCTAGCAGTGATCCCCACAAAACACCCTCAGAATTTAGGGAACTGATAAGGCTTATACTTGGGATATAAGCAACATTTCAACAGATTGAGATGGAGGTCAGGAAAGAAATTCCTATTAAGCTACACTTACCATTTAGGAGATTTCCCTAAGCTTAATGAAGAGGTATTAAACTAATAAGTACAACAGGAAAATGTAATTAATGATCACTCACATTTGCATAGCTCCTTAAATTTTTAATAACTCACAATAGCTCTGTGAGATGGGTCATCCAAGTGTTAGGTGGTGCAGTGGATAGAACACTGGTTCTGGAATGAGGAAGACCTGAATTTTGATCCTACCTGAGATATTTATGAGCTGCATTATTCGGACTACGTCATTTAACTTCAATAAGCTTCAGCTTTCCTGTATGTTGAATGGAGAGAATAATAGCACCTGCCTCATTAAGTTGTTGTGAAGACCTAATGAGCTTGGTGGCCCAGTGGGTAGAAGACTCCCTTCCTGAAGTCAGGAAGACTCATCTTCCTGAGTTCAAATATGGTCTCAGATACTTAGGTGTTATTTAAAATATTGTGGGACTAGCTGTTTCTGTCTAAATTATTGGGGTTTCTAAAATATTGCTACTTATAAATTAATGGCTATTTCATCCATTTAAGTAGTAAGCATTTATTAAAGTATATTAAATACTAGAAGAGCATTGACTGTGTGATAGTTAACCCAAGTAGAAACTCCCCCAATACCATATTTCTAAAAGAGAGAGCACATGGCCTCAAACCCTACATTACCTAATGAGAAGAGCATTCACCAATAGACCAAAGGGCCAGACCAAAAGTAAATTCCAAGATGGCACTGCCCAGGAGCCTCCTCTGCCCTCAACTTTTATCCTATTTTGATAGAGGCATATTGCTACACAATGATCAAAGTTTAATTGGTCAGGGGAGGGGGGGGGTGGAGCCAAGATGGCAGAGGATAGATATTAAACCCACAGGGCTCCTGATACAAGCACCCCAAAAATAACAATAAAAGAACCCTTGGGGCAGAAAAGCACACAAAAATATGGGCTGAGAGTTTTCTCCAGCTATAGATAGATTTCAGTGGGGCCCATGCCGGGCCAAGAATAACGACTAACCCCACAATCAGGCTGACATACCAGACATCCTCCTAAGGAATTTGCCCCAGTGCCTCTGAATTAGCTGTAGCACCAGCATCTTCTGGAACCCAGTACACAGTCAGACTGAATAGCTGTCGGGGGTGGGGAGGTGGGGGGGTGTAAGTGCAGGGGTACCAGTGGACTGGGGGTAAGGATTTGACTGTCCCACCCCAGCGGGCAACCATGAAGAAATCCTAAGTAGCGGGAGACACAGGTGGGAGAGGGGAGAAGGGGAGCAGTCTCATCAGAAGCTGAGAACCACACCACAGAAAGCTTTGCTGGTTGATTGCTTAGTAAAGTAGGCCTGAGGTTATCTGTGGACCTGAGAACAGGACAGGTGAGATTAAATCCTGCCCCCTCCCAACCCAAAACACCTGGGACCCTCTGAAGCTGAGAACAGGAGTGGAGCCAAGAAGCAGTCCCACCCCCCACCCCCATGCCCCAGTGTTTAAAATCAAATGAAAGCAAGGCTAGGAAGGCTGAGAAGAAGCTCAACTATCCCCTGGGCCACACTGTAGCTTGAACAGTGTGTTCTGGAAGCATCGCTACACTTTAAGAAGGAGTTAAAAGCCAAGAAATAGTAAGCCAGGATGAGTAGGCAGAGAAAGCAGACCATGGGAAACTTCCTTGGGGATAAGGTAGACCACAAAACAACCCCAGAAGAAGAAGATAATAACAGGGTCAGAGCTCCAACATCCAAAGCTTCCAAGAACAATATGAACTGGTCTCAGGCCATGGAAGCTCTCAAAAGGGACTTTGAAGAGCAAGTAGGAGAAATAGAAAGAAGATGTAGAGAAAAGGAGGAAAAAATGGAAAGGGAAATGTGAGCAATGCAGGAGAGTCATGAGAAAAAGTCAACAGTTTGAAAAGCCAAATGGAAAAGGAGATTAAAAAACTGTCTGATGAAAATAACTGCCTAAGAATTAGGATTGAACAAATGGAAGCTAGTGACTTTATGAGAAACCAAGACACAGTAAAGCAAATCTAATTGAATGAAAAAATAGAGGGCAGTGTGAAATATCTCCTTGGAAAAACAGCTGACCTAGAAAATAAATTTAGGAGAGATCATTTGAAAATAATTGGACTACCTGAAAACCATGACCAAAACAAAAGCTTAGATACCATCCTCCAAGAGATTGTGAGGGAAAATTGCCCTGATATTCTAGAAGCAGAAGCTAAAATAGAAATTGAAAGAATCTACCGATCACCTCCTGAAAGAGATTCCAAAAGGAAAACCTCCAGAAATATCATAGCCAACTTCCAGAACTCCCAGGTGAAGGAGAAAAATACTGCAAGCAGCTAGAAAAAAGGAATTAAAATACTGTGGAGCTCCATTAAGGATAAAGCAAGATCTAGCAGCTTCTACGTTAAAGGACAAAAGAGCATGGAATATGATATTCCAGAGGGCAAAAGAACTGGGACTTCAGCCAAAATTCACATACCGAGCAAAATGGAATCCAAGGCTGGTGCCTTATCCACTGCACCACTAAGCTGCCCCAGGCTGCAATCTTCATAAGTCTTTCAGGGTTATATTGGATTATTGCCTTGCTGAAAATAACCACATGCTTCCCAGCAGGTCATCCCCCACTATTGCTGTAAATTTGTATACAGTACATTTCACTCTGCTTCAGTTCATGTAGGTCTTTCCAGGTTTTCCTGATAGTATCCTGTTCATCATAACCTTTATATAGTACCTTAAGCTTGACAGAATTTTCTTCATAAAAGCCCAGCAAAGTAGGTACCATATGTTGGCCATTATAATCAATCATCGTAACTATTTCCTTCCATCCACTCCCTTATCTCTAATGTACCTTTGGAGGAAGGAAAGGGCAGATTGGGGGAGAGAGCAGTAAAAAGCAAACACTTTCAAGGAAGATGAAGATGTTCTGCATTACTGCACCAGTATGACATATTGAATTGCTTCATCTGATAGGGAGTGTTGAGGAGGGAGGGAGGGAGGGAGGGAGGGAGGGAGGGAGGGAGGGAGGAAGAAAAATTTAGAACACAGAATTAGCTCAGGGACCCTGGTCTCATTGGAGTGGGCTTATTGGAGGGAATAGCTTTCATACACAACTGGGAGGAGCAATATATTTAACCCTGCAGAAAAATGGAGGGGAAGAGGATTAGGAAGGAAGGGTGAAAAAAGGGAGTGCAGAGCAAGGGAATAGATAGTCAGAAGTAAAACACCTCTGAGGAGGAGTACATAAAAAGAAGATAGAGTAAATGTCATGGGAAGGGAGTGAAATGTACTGTATACACTTAACCCCCATTGCCCTGAAAAAAAAAAAGGGAAAAAAAAATACCTCGATGTGAAGAAGATTGCAGCCCATCTGCAGAGAAAGAATTGATAGTATCTGAAAACAGATGGAAACACACTTTAATTTTTTTTTCATTTCCTCTTTGACAATTCCTTAATCTGAAGTTTGGGGTTTTTTGACTGTTTTCTCTCACTACTAGTTAATATGGGAATTTTTCCATGACTACTCATGTATAGCTTATTTTGAATTGCTTACAATTTTTTTTTAATTGATGTTAAAATTTTGTTTTTACATATATTTTGGAAAATGAAATTCTATTAAAAATTTTAAAAAGCTTAATTGGTCAGCTTCATTCAATTCCTTTGATTGATGTGATGAGGGTGGTCCATATTAAAATGAGCTCTACAGTGATAACATTAGGGTCTAGTGAAAAGACAGACCTCAGAGAGCAAAGGCACTTTCAGATAGGTGTGTTCTTAATCTCCTTACTTCACTGAGCTAGTCACAAAGAACCTTATCTCTAATGCACCTTTGGGCTGGCTCTGAAAGAAATCGACTAAAGCTCCTGAGCTAAACTTTCCAAAGGGGGGATTCCCCCAAAAAGTATAATTAATAAATATTTTCTCACAATTACTAGCTGTGTGAACATGGTCAAGTCACTTAACTCTGTTTGCCTTAATTCTTCATCTATAAAATGAACTGAAGAAAGAAATGGAAAACCATTTCAGTATCTCCACCAGAAAAAACAAAGGCACAAAACCAAAACCCATATGTGGTCATGAAGAGTTAGATGTGACTGAGATGACTGAATAACAATTTATGGAAGTGCTTTACAAATTTTAAAGCTGTATGTACTCATTGACAGCATTATTTTCATAGAATCACAAAAGCAGAAATGACCTCAAAGACCATCTAGTTCTATCCAACTTGAACAAGAATACCAACTATCAAATATTTGACAATAGGACAATAGCCTTTGACTGAAGGCATTTAGTAAGAAAGAAGCCACCTCTAGAGGCAACGTGGTCTGTTTTCACAAAGCTCAGATCTGGAAGCTTTTAAGTTTGTCAGCTACTCCTTTACAAATTCCAGCTATTGCTCCAAGTTATGCCTCTTGAGGTTAAGCATAAGACATCTAATTCTTCTTCCATATTCTTCTCCCATCATTTTGCTGATGAGAAAACTGAGTCTCTGAGAGGCTAATGACTTGCCCAAGGTCACACATGTAGTAAAAAGGGAAATTAGGGTTTTAACCCATATCTTTTGATTACAAAACAATAGTCAGTGCTCTCCATCATGTAACATCAAACATTACTCTGAAATTCTACTGCTTTTCCTTTCCTGAACCCTCCCACCCCCCTGGGAATTGAGACTTACACATATAAATGTAATCTTCAAAGCCAAAATATCAGCATGACATTTGCCCAAGGACTACTGAAGGAAAGAGCCTAGGAGACACACTTTTGATTCCCAAAGCTTGCTGCACCATCCTTCTTTGCCCATCTATCAACATTTGGTGAAATAATGAAAACAGACAGGACAGCATAGAAAATTCCAACTAACTCACATCCCTCTTTACCAGACAGAATCTCAATGACTCTCTAGAAACCCATTATGACCATATCCTTGAGTCTGTCTAACATAAAAGCAAATTAGCTGGTATTGTAAGTGGAGACCTAGACAGGACTCCTGACTGATGAATAGTTCCGCCACTAACCAGACATTTGGGTCCAGTTGAGATTCCTCCTCTCAAAAACTGACTGAGACTTTGAGAAATCCAACCCTTGAAGGGCACAAAAGGTTCAAATTACAAGAGAAATCCTTTCTGTCCACAATAAGAGAGCTGTGCATTCACTGACTGTATAGGAACTTTTCTTTTTTCCATGTGAATCTGTACTCTTTTTCCCTGAGGTCCATTAGTCTTGTAATTTCAGGGGTTGGTTTGAGTTTTGTTTTCTAGGGGATGCCTTCTTCTTGCAGCCCTGGCACCTAGCATAATGCCAGGCACATAGTATGTGCTTAATAAATGCTAGTTGACTGATTGGGTTTTAGTCAAGAAGCTTTGGTTAAGTGCTTTTAATGAGCCAAGCATTATGTTAAGCACTGACTTTAGTCCTTTAAAGGCTATCAATTAATCACCGAACACTAGAATGTGAAGAGAACCCTATGTTAAGGGCTAAAATTCTAGCTAGTCTGTCTAAAATATCTAATGAGTGGTCGCCAATAAATTATAAGCTTTAGCAAGAGTTAGACCTTTAAGCGTTTATTAAGGAAAACAAGAATTTGGTAAAGAGAGAGAGAAAGGCCTAGATTCCTATCTATTAAAGGGAGAGCACATTTCTAGCTCCGCTCTCCACCAGAGTCCAAAGGAAAAAGAGTGAGACTGAGCGCCAGTCTCTTCCTTCCTCCTCCCACTAGCCCGCGTCAGGAAGTGACGCCAAAGAAAAGACTCCTGGTCTTGCCCTCAAAGACCTTCGCTTCATGGGCAGAACTCTTCTACAGTTAGTATCCAGCAGGTGGCGTTATTCCAATCGTTACACCTAGATGTCACCAATTTCAACCCCTTGATTTTACACAGGAAAATTTTAACCCAAAATATTGAGTAGACTAGAATTAGTCAATCCATCAACCAACAAACAATAATTAAGACAATTATCAAGAAATAATTTTTAAGGTTTTAGGCACTGTATGTGGCACTGGAGATCTAAAGGAAAGACAGTCTCTGCCCTCAAGAAGTTTGGATTCTAATCTGGGGGATGCAATATGCTCATAGACAAGAAAGCATATGACAATGTACTGACAATAAATGGTAAGATTTAGGGGGAAAATTTGGAGTCATAAAGACTCCAAATAGGTTCAAATCCTTGCCCTGCCATTTAGTAGTTCTATTATTTTGAAAAGTTATATTCCCATCATTTCTTATCTTTAAAATGAAGGGCTTGGAGTGGAGGATCAATGGAATCAGTTAAGCACAGGAAACAGAGAAGTAAATGACTTTAGTAATGTACTATTTGATGAACCCAAAGACTGCAGCTTCTGGGATGGGAACTCAGTATTTGACAAAAACTGCTAGGAAAACTGGAAGATATTATGGCAGAAACTAGGCATAGACCAACATCTTACACCTTATACTGAAATAAGATCAAGATGGGTACATGATTTAGACATAAGAGTTGATACCATAGGTAAATTAGGAGAGGAAGGAACAGATTATCTATCAGATATTTGGAAAGGAGAACAGTTTATGACCAAACAAGAGATAGAGAATATTATGAAAAGCAAAATGGATGATTAAATTACATTAAATTAAAAAGGTTTTGTACAAACAAAAGCAATGCATCCAAAATTAGAAGGGAGGCAGAAATCTGGGAAACAATTTTTATACCAAGTACTTCTGATAAAGGCCTCATTTCTAAAATATATAGGGAACTAAATCCAATTTATAAGAATCCAAGTCATTCCCCAATTGAGAAATGGTCAAAGCATATAAACAGGCAGTTTTCTGATGAAGAAATCAAAGAAATCTATTGCCATATGAAAAAATGCTCTAAATCACTATTGATTAGAGAAATGCAAATTGAAACAACTCTGAATTACCAACTGACACCTATCAGATTGGCTAATAAAAAAAAAGAAAATAATAAATGTTGGAGAAGTTGTGGAAAAATTGGAACACTAATGCATCATTGATGGAACTGTGAAGTGATCCAACCATTCTGGAGAGCAGTTTGGAACTATGCCCAAAGGGCTATAAAGCTGTGCATACCCGTTGACCCAGAAATACCACTATTAGGTCTTTTCCCCAAAGAGATCATGGAAAAGGGAAACGGACCCACGTGTACAACAATATTTATAATTGCTCTTTTTGTGGTGGCAAGGAATTGGAAATTGAGGGGTTGCCCATCAATTGGGGAATGGCTAAACAAGTTATGGTATATGAATGTAATGGTATACTATTGTACTGTAAGAAATGATGAGCAGGCGGATTTCAGAGAAACCTGGAAGGACTTGCATGAACTGATGCTGAGTGAGATGAGCAGAACCAGGAGAACATTGTACATAGTATCAACAACATTATGTGTTGATCAACTGTGATAGACTTGATTCTTCTCAGCAATACATTGGTCCAAGATAGTTCCAAAGGACTCATGATGGAAAATGCTGTACAAATCCAGAAAAAAAAGAACTGTGGAATATAGATGCAGATCAAACCATACTATTTCTTTTTGTTGTTGTTGTTTTTCTTTTTTTTGAGGTTTTTCCTTTTTATTCTGATTCTTCTCTCACAACATGACTAATGCAGAAATATGTTTAATGTGATTGTACATATATAACCTTTATCAGATTACTTGCTGTCTTGGAGAGGGGGGAAGGAGGGGAGGGATGGAGAAAAATTTGAAACTAGAAATCTTATAAAAACAAATGTTTAAAACTATCTCTAAATGTAACTGGAAAATAATAAAATATTTACATGTAAAAAAGAATATTTATTAAAAAATTAATTTTTTTTTTTAAAAATGAAGGGCTTGGACTAGATTACATCTGAGGTTCAATCTAGGCTAAATTCTCTCAACCTATGATCTAGACTCTTAAGATTTGAGGAGAAATTAGAGACAAAGATACTAAAAATTGGGTAAATCTGGGAAAATCTCAAGTTGGAGATAGTATATGAGTTGAGTCTTGAAGGGAGCTAAGGAAAGGAAATTAAGGAACTTCTTTCTCAACTTCTAGCCTTGTTCTTAATTTCATCCTTCAGAAGTTATTTATAAGAGGAACTGCTTACGTTCATTAAAAGCATAATATAATTTATTAATTTATTAAATCAAAATATAAAAATGAAATGTAATTATCAGAGCAGTGTGTAAATAGGTTTTAAGAAAGATTTCAAAGAGTTTTGGAAAGCTTAGGCATAAGGGCAGCTAGGTGGCGCAGTGGATGGAGTATCAATGCTGGAGTCAGGAGGACCTGAGTTCAAATGTTCAAATCCAGCCTCAGACACTTGTCACTTACTGGCTTGTGACCCTGGGCAAGTCACTTAACCCCAATTGCATCACAAAAAAAAAATCTACATCAACAAAAAGTTGTAGTTTTGTTTTTAATCTATGTTAGGTTCCAAAGAAAGAACAAGGAAGGGCTTGTCCTGATTCTGAGGGTATTTGTAGTGATATTAAGAGTCAAAAGGGGGGCAGCTAGGTGGCACAGTTAATAAAGCAGTGGCCCTGGATTCAGTAGGACTTGAGTTCAAAGTTGGCCTCCGATATTTGATACTTACTAGCTGTGTGACACTGGGCAAGTCACATAACCCTTATTGTTCCACAAAAAAAAATAAGGAGAAAATAGGACAATAAAAATTTTATTTTGAGTCTGTTTTCTATATCAAAATGAAAAGGACAGAACATGGTTAAGAGGAAAGTGAAATTCAAGGTGATTGAGAAGATAAGAAAGCACTTAGTTTCTGTATAAGAGTTTAAATTATGTACCCCTGATGAATTACCTCCCAGAGTACTGAAAACATATGTAAATATGATTGCAAAATAAGTGTTGCTGATTCCTGAGCAATCATGGCCAATTGGAGAAGAGTTGAATGACTACATATTATAGGTAAATCTCTTCTCTTTAGAAGGTTAAGAAGGTAGATGCCATAAATCATCAAATATTATGCTTAATTTCCAATCCTGAGAAATCTGAATGATTTATAAGTACATTTGGAAATATTCAATGAATCAATGAACATTTATAATTGGAAGATATTGTGACAGATGCCACAAATATTAAAATAAAAGTGAGATAGTCACTATATTCAAGGATCTTACATGCTACTACACAGTCATCATAGATTTGCAAAGAAACAAATAATTCAAGACTACCCTCCATTTATTTTTCTGATGAGGGCAAAAAGATAGCCCAGTATAGTGAAAAAGTCAGTGGACTAAGACTCCAGAGATTGGGGTTCTAATTCTAGCTGTACCATGAACTTGCTGTGCAATTTTTCTTGACCCTGGTTTTCTCCACTATAAAGTGAGACATTGCGATTAGGCTATCTTTAGAGTCCCTTCCAGCTATAGGACTCCATAATTCTGTGATTCTCCTAGACTGGAAAGATGTGATGAGGGCTTGAGCCTGGGTGGTGCTTGAGTGAATGGAGAGAAAGGGCCAGATACGAGTGTATGTGAAGGCAACAAGAAATTGCACTGGATTCAATATAGGGGATAAGGGAGAAAGAGGAGTCAAGCATGACAGTGATGTTGAAAATCCACATGTCTTAAAGGATGATGGTATTCTCAAGAGAAAATTGAGAAGTTCAGAAGTGTAGAGGAGTTAGGAAGAGTTGGGATTATGACTTCACGTTGGGCAACATTGATTTGGATGTGTCTTTGGAACACCCAGATTAAAATGTTCAATAGGCCATTGATGATGTAGGTCAGGGGGAAAATGAAGGTTTAATACATAGACATAAAAATCAACTTGAGCATCATCTCCAACAAGAAGTTTTTCATGATTCCCCCTAGTTCTATGTGTTCTCGTCTTCCACAAATTGTCTTGTATTTACCTATTGTGTAAATGTCCCCTATCAGCAAAATGTTAAGCTCCTCAGGGGTAGGACCTCTTTTTGTTGTGTCCTCGTATCCCCAGTAAATAACACAGCATCTTGCATGCTATTCATGCCTTCTAAATGCTTGATGATAGAGCTGAATCAGAAGACCAAGGTGCAATAGAAATAAGGCCAACCATATACTGTCTCCTAGGGCCCTTAGCCATTATATCCCAGATCCTTAATGTAGTCAAGATGGAGGGAGCCAAATGGCACAGTGAATAGATCACTAGCCTTGAAATCAGGAAGACCCAAATTCAAAATCTGCATCAGACATGTACTAGCTGTATGACCCTGGATAAATCACTTAACCTCTTTCTGCCTCAGTTTCCTTCACCTGAAAAACAAGGATAATAATGGCACTATCTTCCAGAGTTGTTGCCAGGACAAAATGAGATGCCGTCTGGAAGAGCTTTTTGAAATCTTCAAAGCCTAGCTATTAATATAAAAGCCTGGGCCTGTCCATGGTTCTGATAGAACTCCCCCTTTCTTATAGAGCATCCAGAAGTAAGTGGGCATGACTTTGAACTGTCCAAGAATTAGGGAGGCAGTGTTAGAGACTACACATTTAAAATAATCAACAAGCAAGAGTACTTAGTAAAAAGCATTCTGCTTAGAGTACTTAGAGGTGGGGATACAAAAGGAAAACAAAAACAGTCTCTTTTCTCAAATAGCTTACTTGAGAACAAAGGGCTTATTCCCCTTTCTGAAGAGACAGCATCATTCTAAATGGATACATAAAAGATATATACTGAATCAATAGGAGAAAGCCTTAAAGGTGAAGCCAATGACATCTGCGGAGATGAATACACCCCCTCAAAAAAAATAGAATGAGCTTCCTCTTTATATAGTGTGGTCCCTCTCACTGAAGGTTTTCAAGTGGATGCTGGATAACCATTTTTTCAGGCATACTTCAGCTACATGGTTGGCTTAGATCCATAGTTCTGAACCTGATGATCTGTGAACTTACATTTAAAAATATTTTGATGACAGT
This sequence comes from Dromiciops gliroides, assembly GCF_019393635.1. NCBI lineage: Eukaryota > Metazoa > Chordata > Mammalia > Microbiotheria > Microbiotheriidae > Dromiciops > Dromiciops gliroides. The sequence continues at coordinate 689,361,565 of NC_057862.1, forward strand.
GTTTCAATTTAATGGATTTCTTTTATAATCCTATGTGATTTATTTCAAGCCTTTAAAAATATGGTTATTGGAAGGGGTCCGTAAGTTCACTAGACTACCTCAGGGGGTCCATGGTCTGCTTTCACCAGAGTATCATTAACAAACAAACAAACAAAAAAGAATCCTTGGTTTAGGTGATCTCTAAGGTACCTTCTAAGTATAAAACTAAATGTTTCTATGATAGTATTGTAGTATAACTTGAGACATCTAAGTGGCACAGGAGATAGAGCACCAGCCCTGGAGTCAGGAAGATCTGAATTAAATCCATCCTCAGTCACTTACAATCTGTGTGATCCTAAGCAAGACACTTAACCCTGTTTGCCTCAATTGTCTCATCTGTAAAAATGAGCTGGAGAAGCAAATGGCAAATCACTCCAGTATCTTGGCAAAGAAAACTCCAAATGGGGTCATGAAAAGTTAGACATGACTAAAAATGAAACAACATAACTTGAGATTACCACAAAGGTGCTAATGTCCCTTTCATTGTTATGTTTCTTGAAAATGTGTCTATTTATCACTGATCTATAGAATTGTTGATCTCTTTTTTGGGGGGGGTGCTGTCTTATTTATGGTATTAAAAATGCAAACCTCCACTCCATCCCCCTTTGATGCTTCCTTTCTGTATTATGGTCACAGCCTAATAATTGATGGGGGTTCTTAAAATAAGCAATTAATTATGCTTTTAGTATCTCCTTATTAATAACCTCTGATCAGTTCCAGCCTTTTGCAGTGGGGAGCAGAGTTACACTGAAATGATGTTGGCTGACCTTCTTTTTTTTTATTTACCAGGTAAAAGGTTATTAAAGTAGTTAATAAGAAATACTGCATTTTAGTTGACCTGGTAATTGGTATCATTGTTTCCATAAAGAGATAATTGTGCTGGCTGACATTCACACACAGAGAGAAGAGGAGTAAACCACGTCCCTCATCAAATAAAGACCATGAAGAAAGATGTCAGCATCCTAGATCCACAAATTACCATTATCCCATGACCTCTGATACAGATTGGCCAAAGGGGACAAGGAAGGTCTTAAAGGAGTTTGCAAGAACACAGATATAACACACCTTGTGATATAAAGTCATCATTGCTAGTCCTTTGAAGAACTCTGTGCCAAAGATCTCAAGCAGCTTACAGCACAGTTGTAGGTCTAAGGCTTTTCCAAGAGCTCATACAACACAAGACAATACACACACACAAACAATAAGCCACTCAGGTAAACAGACACCACAGGATTGCACACTTTCCCAAGGAGAGGTTTCACCAGGCTCTCTTATGCCTCTTCTGTTACAATAATAAGTTCTGTGTTCTACATAGAGGGGATGGTGTGTTCAGATATACAGTCAGTCAAAAAGCATTTATTAAGCCCCTACTATGTGCTATGGTCTGTACCAAGCACTGGAAATCCAAAGAAAAGTAAAAGTTATTCCCTGTCTTCAAGGACCTTGAAGTCTAATGGGGGAGAAATATGCAAACCATCTATAAACAAGATAAATAGAAGATGAATTGCAGATAAAAGAGTGAAATCATGAATTTTAAGATGGATCAGGAAAGGATTAGAATTGACAAAAGGTAGGATAATGTGAAATCTAGCTTAGATGTAGCAAAGTTACATAGCCAGGGAACTGGCTCCCAGACTGCTGGGACTTTGACCCTGTAAGGGTCTAAAATTATAGCTATACCATCTAAAATCTAATGAATGGTCACCACTAAATTATAAGCCTTAGCAAGAGTATTTAAGTGTTTAAGTATGTATTAAAGAGCATTAGGATCAGAGAAAAAGGTAAACAATCTAACTATTTCTAAGAGACCCTATCATCTGACCCACCATGGTGAGGTCAGGAACCAAAAAAGAGCCAGAACCCCTCCGCCAGCATCCGATTCCTACTTCATGTCCTCCTCCCAGAAATGGGAGGCTCCTCAAGTTGATTGGCTGGTAGCCTTGATAGACAGTACCCACGAGCAAACGTCACTTCCTGATGCCAAAGAAAAGCCGAATGGCCTTGCCCTCATAGGCCTTCTCCTCATGGTGGAGCTTTCCTGCAGTAAGTCTCCAGCAGCTGGCATCATTCCAATCATTACAACCCCAAACTAAATGGTAGGGAGAAAATTGCCACTTTTTAAATAGCCAGTATTTTCTTTGTGATGTTATAATGAAGACAGAAGGAAAGAATTAAGAATCTTAAGTGTGATTAATGAAAAACATGTCAAATTGTATCAGGATGCTAATTTATTTAAGCTTATGCTTTGTTTCCTGAAATATTCTAATGTACCTGTCACTGTATCCATTTGGAAACTCCTTATAACTATGCAAAGCAAGATCCATCCACAGATCTCCACCTAACATGATTCTCACTCATGTTCTCCCACAAATGAACTTCAGGGGCACCACTCAACATGCTGGAAGCCTTTCCTGAATTTTCTTAACATGGTAAGGATGCCAAAGGAACAATCAGAAAGACCATAAAACTTATGAATAGCCATCTTCTCATTATACTATGATGAAATAATGGGATTTAGCAGATACTCAAAGACCCACCTGGAGATTAATCTAGACTGATTGAATCAAGTGAGAGTGATTAACTGCTGATTAGCCTACTTCAAGTTAATCACAACTTGAGAACACCTTCAGAACCAATGGATTTGGTGATGCCAACCAATCAGCTTGAAGCAGTGTGTAAGGACCGCCTCTGTTCCAGACCTATAAAAAGCTTCCACAATCAGTTTGCTGGAGAGAGTTTGTGATTGAAGCAGGCTTGTGGCAGAGGACTTGAGGAAGAACCAGACCAGGCTGGAACTCTAGGCTAAATAGGCTTTTTTCTTAACTTTCTGAACTCCATGGGAATATCTCTATGCTTTAATAAATGTTTAATGCCCAAGGACTAGTGCTAAAGCTTCTAACTTAAGGCGACCACAATTTAGATTTTAAACATCACACTACCCATGAAACAAAACCCAATGTACATATTTAGAAATAAAGTTATATCTGTTAAACTTAAAATTAAAAGGGAAGGTATATTTTAGTTATAAAAATGTAAAGTAAAAAATGCATAGGAAATAAACCTTAAAGTTAGCCAGATCTGTGGCTGAAGCCTTCCATTTTAGAAGACAGAAGTTTAGCTAAAGTAAAATGACTAAGGGGCAGCTAGGTGGCACAGTGGATAAAGCACTGGCCCTGGATTCAGGAGGACCTGAGTTCAAATCCCACCTCAGGCACTCAACACTTACTAGCTATGTGACCCTGGGCAAGTCACTTAACTCCAATTGCCTCACCAAAAACAAAATTTTAAAAAAAGTAAAATGACTCAGCAGATACCAATAAACTTTAACTGTAGGCAAAATATCTAGCAGAAAATAAGCAACCTTCAAAGCATTGAACTTGGAGACCTAAGCCTATAAACTGGTAATAATGCTTGATACCAAATGGTCATGTGAACACAGGGGCATAGATGACCACAGATTTAGAGCCAGAAGGGATCCCAGTGCCATCTAATCTAACCTCTTTATTTGATAATTGAGGTGTATCAAGGTCATACAGGTTAGGAGTAGCAAATCTCAGATTTGAACTCAGGGTAATTCCTAGTTCAGCAGGGAAGTTCAACATTCTTTTCAGAGAACCTTGATCCACACTGGCTGTGTCCTGAAATACCAGTGGCAGAGGGACACAAGTCAACACAGGTCCCAGCATCAGAACAGGACAAAGAAGAATCAAGAGTCAAACCAGCTAGAACCATTGGCCAAAGACAGTTGGGAAAGCAAAAGCAAGAGCAGAGCAATAGGGGTGATCCTGTGCCCAAGAAGGCAGGGTTGGCAGAGTTTCAAGTTAACAGGAAGGTCATCATGGAGTGGAATGTCAGAGATCTAAGCTGCCGCTTAGTCCACGTCCAATGTTTATAAGTTATATAATCTTTGACCGGTTGCTTTATGGATGCCAGTTTCTCCATCTGTAAAAATGAGAAAACTATACTAGATGATCTTTAATGTCCTTTAGGAACTAAAATCTATGATCATGTGGCCTGTGACAGTGCCTGTTTCACAATAAATATTTAGTAAAGCCTTGTCAATGGATTGCTTAGTTAATTGATGTAAGTTTGGGTTCCAGCTTGTCCAAATCACTTCTTATTAAACCTCAATTTTCTCCTTTACAAAATGGTAATAGAATTAGATGCACTACTTATTTTACAATAGTAAGAAATATTCTTGGGAAATAGCATGAATGAATGTAAGCTCTGTGTTGTTTGAAATATATTGGGGGTGCCTGTCCCTGTTCTAGGCTATTGAGGAACTTAGCTGGGATTTCTAATACATTACTACTTATAAATTAAAGGCTATTGTACCAGCTTTGGCATTAAGCATTTATTAATCATATTAAATGTTAGTAAAGAGTTGACCATATTTAAGGCAAGCTGAAAATCCCAAGCACCATAGAGAGTGAGCACATGGCTCCCAAAGTTCAGAGGCCCTAAGAGCTAAATAGCAGAGAGGGACCACCTGGCTACATCCTCCAGAGTCCCAACCAAGAGAGAGAGCAAGAGATGAGAAGAAAAGAGATCAAGCCCCCTCTCCCCAAGAATTTTTATCTTCTCTCAGATAGAGGTGAGTCACTGCACATTGATCCAAGCTAATTGGCCAGTAACATTCAAGTCCCTTGATTGACATGACTTAGGGGGTCACCCAGGTGAGTTAACTTCCTTTAGTCAGGAAGGTCAATCTACATTTCTTTTGCAATTCTACTGACTCTGGGTTGGCCCTGAGAAACCTCGAGTGGGGGTGGGAGGGTCCCTGGGTCCCCCAAAAAACATTATTAATAATTTTCTCATAGCTCCTTCAGGGCAGGGGCTTAAGTTTTTATTTCAGTTTTGTATTCTCAGTGCCCATCATAGTCCTTGTCACATAGGAGATTATTTTTAATAAATGTTTGCTGACTGAATGCCAAATCAGTATAGACATGGGAACCATTATTAATATTCAAAGAATATTCATTATTCAAGAAGCATCTGAGAACATTTTTTATTCTTTATTTCTGATTTGCAAAATGTGGTAACACACACACACACACACACACACACACACACACACACACACTTTTTTGGTTTAAGAACAACCAGTCGGTGGTAATCTCCTACTATTTCTGTGCCTGAAGAAAATAGACTTACAATCTGAATGGCTCCTGAATTTGAGTCAGGAGAAAGGAGCCATTTGGAAGGTGGTATTTGAGTGTGTAAGCAATTTTTGATCTTTTTAGGCTAGCTAACTCTGTGGAGTGATATTAAAAAAAAAAAAAGCTAAGAAAGGGGGAACAGTGTTATAAAAGCACTGCTCCCAGAGGTGTTTTGTTTTCTTTTCTTTTTCTGAGAGAGAAAACAACTGAGGCTGAAGAAGGACATTTGGCAAAGAGTATCAGTGTGCAGCAGATTTTTTTTGCTTGTTTCCTTTAGTGTTATATGTATATGTATTTTTTACTTTCTTTCCCTAAAGTGTGATAACTTGTTCCCAGTGCAATGAGATTTGGTGTCTTTCCATGGGGAAAACCTGGGAAGCCTGTTCCTTGGAGATTCATGAAATTAATGGAAGTGTCATGGAGAAACCACGGGGGCATTTGTAGACATTTTGTGGCTGGTTCTGGTTGGCCAGCTGTAAAGGTATTCAAAAGGTCTTCATTGGCATCCAGCATCTCTCTTTCCTCATTCTTTTTGTCTCTTTTGTTCATCATTAGGATCCTTCACTCATAGTGTCTTGTGAGAGATAATGTTATTTGAAAGCCTTTGAGCCTTCTCCCTGTTGAGGCCATGTGTCTTGGAGAAACACACTTCAGTCTTTGGCTTCCGGGTTTGCTCTTTTCTATTCAGAGTAAAGAGAACTGTTTTTACAACTGGCATTATAATTGTCCATATTTCTATATCATAAAATTATAGATTTTGGAATGAAAATAATCTAGTCTTCTAGATTCATTTTAAAGATGGGAAAAAAGGCTAAAAGAGGTGAAATTATTTATCCAAGGTCACAATGACCTTGGGTAACCTTGAACACACCTGGCAAATTTGGGGTTCCTAGAATAAGAAGATAGATTTTTAACTGAATGGAACCTTAGAGCCCATTTAATCGAATTTAGAGGAGCAAGCAGACTGGATCACTTAGCTTCTGAGTATCAAGCCATGACCCAAACCCAGGTCCCCAGTTTACAAATCCTCTACTCTTTCTCTTCTCCCTTACCACCTCTGTGTGTGTGCCCAACTTGACTCTTGTCTGTTATCATCACCTCAAATCTGGACCTTGTCTGTCACCACTCTCTGCTTCAAGGCCTTCAGTGATGGAGAGAACACTATTTAAAATGGAAGCTTATTTCATTTTAAGGTTCCCTGATCACCCCAAGCTGCTAATGGGTCCCCACCTAAATTACCTGTTTTCATTTGGATGGGATATAGAGAGGCAGTGGATCTGTGATATCACTGAAATCGTGAATTATTTAATGAGGAAATTCCATCTATCATCAAAACAGGTTGACAACTTCCCTGAAACTTAGAAAAGTTTGTAGAACCCATGCAACCAGCATGTATCTTCCTGGCTTCAAGGCCATTCTCTAGTTTTTAGACATTGCATTTACTTCTATGCATATTTGTTGTCTCCCACAATAGAACATAACCTCCTTGAGGGCAGAGCTTCCTTTCTTTCAGTCTTCGTATCCCCAGTGTTTAATAAGTTATCTGTCATAGAGTAAATGTTTAGTAAATGTTTGTTGGTTTATTTATTCAAATTCATCAAACGCTTAGTGTACCTCAGTATTTCAAGGAATCTGTGTTGTCCTCAACATGGACTCTCCTTCCAGAGGTTCATGCTGCAACTTGTTGATGACCTTCAACCTTTCTCATTTGTGGTTGTCCATCCATTTGTTTTTAGATTGGTAATATGGGGCCAAGGAAATGAAAGTTTAATCCCTGTTCTACAGGAAATCACCTAACAAAGTTCAGTCACAAAGTTCAAATTTAGAGCCCTTTAAATAATGGAAAATACATCACTGTGAAGGCATAGTTGACTTTACAAATGGAGTTTTAAAATATTTTGTCCCCCAAACCCTTTAGCCTCTCAAACACTACTCAGTAACCTATACCATTCCCCAAGTGCATATGATTCCAAAGCTTAATTCTGTCTGACTTTCAAAGCCCTTACCAACTTTTCATTTCTCATAAGGTTTCTATAAACTCTTATCCATTTGAATAAATTCACAAACCACCCCTGTCATTAATTGACTTATTTCCACTTTTGTGCTTTTCCATATGAATAAATTAATCAATGAGTAAGGATTTATTAAGTGCTTACTACATTCCAAGAACTGTACTAAATTCTGGGAATAGAAATGAAAGTAACATGATCCCTGCCTACAAAGAGCTTATATTCTAATAGGAGAAAACAATACATTCTAGAAGGGCTATTAGCATCAGCCTTTCTATTCATAGATCAAGCTCCTGACAACCACATTGACTAACAAGTTCTGTCTTATTTTAATGATAATTTATCAATTTAAAAACTGTGGGGAGGGGGCAGCTAGGTGGCACAGTGGATAGAGCACTGGCCCTGGATTCAGGAGGACCCAAGTTCAAATCCGGCCTCAGACACTTGACACTTAACTAACTGTGTCACTTTGGGCAAGTCACTTAACCCCAACTGCCTCACCAAAAAACAAACAAACAAAAACAAAAATTGTGGGGAGAGGACAATGCTGTTCTCAAAAAATACAAAGTAGTACATAGCATCTTTGCCTTCACAGTGTTTATAGTCTAACTGAGGGAAAAGGACAATTGACAATACAGGACACATATACACACACATACACACACACACATACACTACAACACACCTAACAAAACACCTTCCAATATTTGCTTGAAGTAAAGTGAAGAAGAGCCCCAAGTTTCTGAGGACAGCCATTCCATACTGGAACAGCTTTAGTTGTCAGGATGATATTTTATTTTTCTTTCCATCAAGCCTAAATCTTTCTTTATAATCTCCATCTGCTGTTCCTGCTTGAGTTCTTTGTAACCAAGCAGAAAAAAGCTATTCCATCTTCCTAGCCACACTCACACCCAACTCCCTGTATTACAGCCCTCAAGCTCATCTTTGCCCCAACTGGCACCTTAGACTTTGCCACTGCCACTGGGTTCTCCAGTTCTCATAAGGGAAATTGTGCTTCATTTTCCTCAGAACCAGGCCACCATCACACTTTGAGTCATCATACAACAGTCCCCTTGCTATATTTTATCTTACTTTTACCCCTTATGTGTTATCTCTCTTTACCATAATTAAAGCTCCTTATAAGGAGGGCATGTCTTCCTTGCTTTACATATAAAATACTTAGCACAATACCTGAAGCATAGTAAGTACCTAATAAATATTTCCTCCATCTATATACTCATCTATTTAGTCTATCTACCTGTCCATCTATGTATTATCTGCCTGTCAGTCAGCGGTCTATCTCCTTGCCTATGTCAGTCTCCTTGCCTGCGTTTTTGTATCTATCTGTTTTTCTGTTGGTCTGTGTCTGTCAATCTCCTTGTTTGAATATGTCTATCTCCTTGCTTGCCTGCCTGTCCTTCTACCTTCTATCTATCCACCCATCCATCCATCCATCTTTCTAAATTAAAAAAAAAATTAATTTAAAATGGTTTTTAAAATTTTAAAAACCCTACAAACACATCTATCTTGCTAATTATACATCACTTCTCCTGCCTGAGAGACCTGAGCACCAATCAATGACCTAATGCTGGTAGAAGGTCCTCTATGCCCAGTGCTAATCTCTTTGTCACATACCTCTCTCCTCATTTGACCCATTGGTCCCTGAATCCATAAAAAGTATTTAAATAGGGGCAACTAGCTAGCAGAGTGAATAAAGCACTGGCCCTGGATTCAGAAGGACCTGAGTTCAAATCCAGCCTCAGACACTTGACATTTATTAGCTGTGTGACCCTGGGCAAGTCACTTAATCCTCATTGCCCAGAAAAAAAATTATATAAATGCTGACTTTACAGAGAGAAAGTTTCCAATTTGTTTTGACAGCATACAGTGAATTTCCCACCAGAAGTATTTTTTTTTCAGAGAACCTTAGGGACCAATGTTGAGAAAGTGGAAAGTTCTGGTGTGTTTTCCATCTAAGAATTTGGTTTCTCCAGACAAATGGGTGTAATGTGTAGACCAAGGAGCTCATGGATCAAATGTCCCTTCTTCTTAAGCCAACCAGAACTGGGGATTGACTCCATCCTTTTAGAACAGCTATTTGTCATTCAGGGAGAAAATCAGCCCTAAAAGATACAAGCCAAGTTCTGTCAAGAACTTGCATCACCAAAGGAGTATGTATCAAAGCAAGTTCTTGTTATGGGAGTTTTTCCACTGGCAAAAACATGAGAACCAAGAGTGACAGCGGATTTATCTTTGATTTCAAAAACAGTAACAGACAGCTTTCATTTGTCCTCATAAGTTCTGAAAGGCAGATAAATAAAATATAAACGGTCCTAAATCAGTTGGGGGGGGGAAGGAGAGGTGAAGGAGACATTGTGCCATGTGGGCCAGTAGAGAACATATTGGACAAAGTAATGAACTTAAAGAAGGGAAGATTAGAGGTTAAATCCAGCCTATTAGCTCTGTGACCCTAGGCAAGTCATTTAACCTCAGTTTCTTCATCTGAAAAATATGATGGTTGGATTTAATCTCTAAAATTTCTTCCAGGGGTAAATTAATAATCTTATAAACCTAAGACTAGGATTCAGTGAACCCAGGTTCAAAATGTCTTGTGGGCTTTTGCTACATATATCTCCAAGAGAAAGTCACTTAACTTCTCAGTCTCAGTTTTCTCATCTGTAAAAAGCTCCAAAAGCTTGATTAAAATACCATATTAATAAAGGCAAAGGAGTTTTTTTTTAATTTATAAAGCAATAGGGAACCATGGAAAATTTTTGAGCAAAGAAATAACATGGATAAAAATAATTCTAGTATAAAAGATAGTATGGGGAAGCCAGTGAAGAGGCCATTGTAATTAATTGTTCCTAGGAGGAAAATGAAGAAAACAGGGTGAAGAGACTTTCCCAGGGTCACATTGCTAGTAAGTGTCTGAGGCCAGATTTTGAACTCATAACAATTAGCCTTCCAGTCTCCAGGCCTAGTGTTCTATCCACTGTGTCACCTAGCTACCCAGTTCCAATAACTGGATAATCCCAGAGAAAGACTAGCCTCCTTCCTATTGAGCATAATCAGGATTTAATGAGTCTCACATCCAACCCTCTATAGATTCTTCCTCTCCCTCTGGGGCTTTTTGAGACTATTTCCCCTTGCAATGTATTTCATGACATTTATGAGTGGTCTTTCCTGGAAGCAAGCATCAGATTTAGACGTTACCCTGTCCTTCAAAAATATCTGCAAGATGCTAGGTAAGATCAACAGAAGGGACAAGAAGTTTTTCTATATAACTGAAAGGCCCATAAGCAAGATAAAGAAAGTATCACTTGGCTCCTAATAGCAGAGCTATAATGAAGAAAAAGCCTTTTGCCTGCAGAGTGAGCTCCAATACCTCAATGATAAACCAGTCAGCTTTCTGCATCATGGAGTTATAAAATTTTGCCACTGGTGCCAGATGGTATTAATCCTGCAGCTTCCATGGCTGAAAACACGTCACCTTACTGCCTAGACGTCACTGAATTTTCCAGAAGCACTTCTCTTCTGTGCTCTGTAGAACATCTAAATCTTTCCTGCCCCCAATAAACAAGTATGAATGGGTGAGAGATGGCTGTAAATCATTCCTGAGGGAACTCAGGTTTTCTGCTCTGCCCCAGTGAAGTCTAAGCCAGTTGTGAGACCCCAGTCTAGCGGGATTGATTTATAAGTTAACTGGTAATGCATCTATCTCTACTCATTACTCTCTCGATAAATCTCCTTGGGTGAGTTATATGCATATTAACCTTCCTCTGGCATCCTTCAGTGTCAGGAGTCCTGTTCTTCAATGGGGCAGCTGTTAACATTCCTGGGTAATGTATAACTGTGATCCTTTCAGCCTGACAAATAAATAACCCTCCAATCCTTTCCCAGTTTTCTCTCATTATTTCTAGGCCATAAATACATACATTATTTGACATCCAAAAAGCCAGGAAGGTCCTCCAGTCAAATATATTTTCTGTTATTGCATATTCTCAATGGAGAGAATTGTCATCATTTCTGCTTCTGGCTTGGCATTTAAAAAGTGAACCTTGGAAGGACTTGCTGAGCAAATGAGAACCAACCCAGATGCTTCACTTACTCACAGAAGCCTGAGGAAAATTCAGCTAAGTTTAGAAGAGCCAAGGGAGTACAGGTTGTCATATGGGACATCTCAGATTCGTAATGCAGGGAATGTGCATCAGAGTTCCTAGTCTCCCCTACCAGAAAATCCCAGATTCATAGAAACTCAGATGTGGAAGGCACCTCAGAGGTCATCTAGCACACCTTGTTCCTGACACACAGCTTTATAGCATCCCCTTGAAAACTTCCAGTGATGGAGAATTCATTACATACCAATACAGTTCATTCCATTACCAGACAAATCTAATTAGGGAAAAATTTCTCTTTTCACTCAGCTAAAATCTGCCTTCCTACAACTTCCATCTATGAATCCTAATTTATTCTATTTCCATGACTGATCCCAAGTCCCTTTTTGAAAGTCTGTAGTGATGGAGAAATCACTACCAACAGAAATTAATTCTACTTCTGGAAAACAATAATTCTTTCCCTTCATGCAGAGCCAAAGTCTGCCTCCCCCTAACTCCCACTTAGTCAATAATAATTGCTGATATGTATGTTCATGAATAGCTTTGTGTATATTGGCTTTGTTTCTTGCTCTGTACCTGCTCTGTATTCTTGGACCTAGCATGGTGCCTGTCACAGAGGAGACACTTTATAAGTGCTTAGCTAGCTTACCTCATTTGAGCCTCACAATAACCTTATGAGGTAGGTTCTATAGGTATTGGTAAAACCTTTTTGTATATGAAGACCCTGACACTCGAACATGTTCAGAGACTTGCTCAAGATCTCATAGCTAGTAAGTGTCCAAAGTGGAATTTGGATATTGATTGCCCTGACTCTGTGCCCTTACTCTCTCCAAACACTCCCCAAATACAATTGGGTTCCCATTGTGGAAATGTGCCCCAAGGGTCTTGTCTGCAAAAAGAGAGAATTACTTAGTCATCTTTCTGTCAGGGATTTTCTCCTTCTGTGACCTGAGTTTGAGAAGTATCATGATAAAAATAACAAAGGAGACGGAGAAAAAGAGAAAAGTAAATTTCATTGCCTGCCTGAACCAAGAAGCTCTTAAAATACTGACATAAGAATCTACCACATGTGACGAGTAAAACTAAATGTGTGGAAGCCTATTTCTGTCCCAAGTGTACGGAAAGCTAGCTAGGGTTTACTTAAAATTAGAAGCTTTAGCACCAGCCTTTGGGCATTAGGCATTTATTAGAGTAAAGTGGGAACATGTGGAGTTCAGAAAAATAGGGAAACCTATCTACCCTAGAGGAGAGAAAAAAGTTCAACCTGGCTTGGTTCTTCTCCCAAGTCTTCTGCTACCACCACGAGGTTCCAGCAACAAACTGAGAGACAGAGTACAGCACTTCCTGCATCCCCCAGAATAGGTGGTCCTTACACACTGCTTCAAGCTAAATGGCTGATAGCATTCAGGTCCTTTGATTGACATGATTTGAAGGCAGTCCATTAATAGAACATGCTGAGGTCAGAGTTCAGATCCTCTGGCAAGAACAAGGAACTTCCTGACATGGGGCTGACCCTCAGCCCCAGCTGAGGGCTCTCACAGCAAGGGGGACCCTGGTAAGAATTTTCTCACACTCAACAATTTATAATCAATCCACTGAACAAAGGAAAAGTGATTCCCAGAATCACCTTTTAAAACCCAGAAATCATTTGAGTGTCTTGGGATATTACCTAATTGCTTAAACTTTCAGAAGAAAGTATATCACTGTCAGAACCAACAATGTCCATAGACATTATATACCAGCCATTAGCCCATGAAATGCAAATGCAAAAATCAAGAAAGTCCCTTCCTCAAATGGAAAGTGGACTCGTTCTTAATGGAAGTCTTTAAGCAAAAGTTAGATGACCGCTTCTTGGGTACACTGTGGAATGCCTTCTGTCGGCAGAGGTGGCCTAAGTAGATAGGCTTTGATATCAACTCTGATATTCTGTAAGGGAAAGTCTACTTCAGGTCCTTTTACCTGGATTGTTGCAATAATTTCCCATCAATATTCCTGTCTCAAGATTCTTCCCATTCCATTCCATTATCTACTCAGCTGCCAAAATGGTTTTGTTAAAAATCATGTCGCTCACTGAGGATGATGATCAGGAAAGATTGATGATGATGGCAAAACATATGGTATTCACTTTGCTTGGCTGTTGTGAAGAAAATTCTTTGTCAAGGTTAAGGTACTATATAAAAGTTATCTATTACTATTGTTGCAATCACCAACCTCATGGGGTCATTGTAAGGAAATCTCTCTTTAAAGTACTATATAAATATAGTTTACTATAAAAAAAAGTTATGAGCAAGATAGTATCAGAAAGACCTGGAGGGACATGCATGAGCTGAGGCAAAGTGAAATGTATTGTGTACAAAATAACAGTAATATTGTGAGATGATCTGCTATGAATGACTCGGTTATTTTCAGTAATGCAATGATCCAAGACAACTCTGAAGGTCTTATGAAAAATGCAATCCATCTACAGAGAGAAAATTGATATTCGAAAACAGATTGAAACATAATTCTTTTTTGTTAGTTATTTTATTGGAAACAAACAAAAAATATGATGAGCAGGATGCTATCAGAAAAATCTGGAAAGACCTACATGAACTGATGCAGAGTGAAATGTATTATATGCAAAATAACAGCAATAATATAAGATGATCTGCTGTGAATAACTTGGTTATTTTTAGCAATGTGATGATCCAAGATAACTCTGAAAGACTTATGAAAATTGCAATCCATCTACCGAGAAAGAACTGCTGGTGTCTGAAAACAGATTGATACATAATTTTTTTGATAGTTCCTTAATCTGAAGTTTTGTTTTTGTCTGTTTTCTTTCACAACTTGGCTAATGTGGAGATGTTTCCATGACTATTCATATATAACTTATATTGAATTGCTTGAGTTCTTGGGGGTGGGGAGAGAGGGAGGGAGGAAGAGAAGTTGGAATGCAAAGTTTTAAAACTATAATCAAAATTTGTTTTTACATATAATTTGGAAAAATAAAATTCTAAATAAATAAATTTTTTAAAAAGTATGTCACTCCCCTACTCAAAAAATTCCAGTGGCTCTCTGTTACCCCAGAGTAAACAGTAACTCCTGTTTGGCATTTAAAGCTTTTCACAATCTGGTCCCAACATTCCTTTCCTGGTTCCATATACATTAGTATATTAGTATGCAGTAGTATGCATTAGTATATGGAACCCTTCACACATACCATAGTCTAGCCACACTGGTCTTCTTGCTTTTATGACACTCCACCTGCCAAGTTTAGGCTGAGCCTTTCCTTCTTCACTTGAGCCTTTAAAATAAGAGGTTCCTAAGAGAAGTGTTATCTGATTTGTGTCTTGATATCCAAAGCCTAAGTATCACTTGAATTAAAGTTCATTGAGAGCAGGTAGGTTCTAGCCCACTTTTGTATCTTTATCCCCTGAACAGCTTGACACATAGTAGCTGCTTCCCAAATGCTTGTTGAACGATTGCTTGTCTGAGTCAGACATTAAGTTTTTCCAGAGTGCTTTCCATGAAAGAATGTAAAGCTCTGTATTTCACAGTGGAGGAATCCCAAGACCAGACAAATTGTATAATTTGTCTAGGGTCACAGGAGGATGCAGCAAAACTAGGACAGCATAGGTCCACACCCCGCCCCTGTTTCCCAGAGATCAGATAACCAAAACCAGATTCCCAGATACCTTTCTCTACTGAACAGTTCTAACAGAGGTGAACATCAAGCATCCCATATAAGGGTTTCTTTGCCAAACCAAAGAAAAAGGACGAAGAAATTGAAGTATGCATCAGAGAGAATAGGCTCTTCAGAAAACCCTGAAGTAAATTCAAAAGGGAGCTTCCTTAGGGAGAAGAAGATGGGATGTGACAAATATCTGAGCACCATTTCTCATATGAGGCCCTCAACACCCTACAAATGCCTGCACTTTTCATGTACCTCTGACACTTCTAGTGATTTTAATCTCCTTTTGTCTTCCTAAAGTAAAAACTACAGAGGACAAGTAGAATATTGAATTTTAAATCATGGCTTGTTGGGCTCACTGTAAACAGATGAGCTAAGTATAAAATGTGTATGATGACCTCCACAGGGGAAGAGTCCAGGCAAGGAATTATTTTTTCTATGTAAGACCCAAAGGGAGCACCCCATTATTCCTCTCCATTATTCCCAGCATCCCCAATTTTCATCTAGTTATGACTTATGCCTAAAGGATGGGCAACCTCCCTATTAAAATCTAGGCAAAGGACTGACCTCCTGACAAAGAGATGATGGACTCACAGTGCAATGTGGGTTTTTTTTTTAACATATCCAGTGTGGGAATTTGCTTTTTTTGACTTTATATGTTTGTGACTGTAGTTTTGTTCTTTCTTTCTCAAAAGGTGATGGAAGGAAGTGGGAAGAGGTCAATTTTCACTGAGTGAAAAATACTTTTTTAAAAAAATGCTATTTTTCACTTTCATTTTTCTTTTAATCAAGTTTTCTTGTACAAAATGACAAATATGGTAATGTTTTACATAATCATACATGTATGACACATATCTGATTGTTTGCCACCCAAGGAAGGGGGGAAGGGAGGGAGGGGAAAAGGGACAAAAATTAGAACCCAAAACAATAAATAAAAATGTATATTACAAAAAAAAATCTTAGGAATGGACCAGCACCTGGAAAAATGAAAGATTTGTCCCTTGCCACGCCTCTTCCCCAGAAGATCCTTCTATCAACACCTGGATATACCTTACCCTGGAATATTCCTCCACCCCTTCAGTACCTTCCACTCAATTATGAGTTCCTCCTGTAACCTCCATTTTAAGGAATTGCCCAGGTTAGCCATGTTCACTTCCTCACTCTTCTCTCAGCTCTGCTCCTGATTCTCCAGACTTCTCTACTATGTCCTCATTTGGGAGAAGGAGGAAAAAAAGAGAGGATCAGGAAAGGGCTGACATAGAAAGTGGTCCTTGAATTGAGCTTTGAAGGAAGGTAGGGAGATATATACAGAATAAATATAAAGTGGAGGGGACAGAAGGGATACTGATAACTGAGGGAATCAGGAGAGGCTTCTCATAAGAGGTGGTCTTTGTGCTGAGCCTTAAAGGAAGCTAGGGATTTCAAGAGATAGAAGTAAAGAGGAAAGAGAATTTCAGACATGGAAAAAAGCACGTGAATTACACAGAAGTGAGATCAAGAATGTCAGGTATGGAATATGACAAATAGTAAGGAAGGAAACAAGCATTTATATAGCACCTACTATGTCCCACTTTACAAATATTATATTAGTTGATCCTCAAAATAACCCTGGAAGGTAGGTGCTATTATTATCCCCATCTTATACATGAGGAAAATGAGGTAGAGGTTAAGTGAATTGTGAATGGTCACACAGCTATAAATATCTGAAACTGTATTTGAACTCAGGTGTTCCTGACTCCAGGCTTCACCTTGAACACAGCCCCCAGTTGCCTCTAGGCCTTTTGGCCATATTATACTGTACCTGAAAGAGATGATGTACACTAAGTCTGGAAACATAAGCTGGAATAAAAAGGTAATTCTTTTGAATTGTGTTCTAGAGACCCAGTGGCTGGAGCTCTGGCCTGGAGTAGCATGAAGGTAGCACTTGTGTGAGTTCAGAGGAGAAATATGGAAGACATTCTCAGTTATTCTTCCCTGATTGACAAAGAAAGAAGTGGGACATTCCAGTAGTCCGAGGATGAATCATTCAAGGAATTAATATACATTTTTAAGTGTTATCTGGATTCCAGACACTGTACTTAACACTGGAGATAAAAATAAAAGTTAGATAGTTCCTGCCTCAGGGAGCTTACATTGCAAAAGTGAAGACAGCATCAACATGTATGTTCATCAGCCTGGGTATTCCCTATACTAATGTAAAGTACCAACCCTCTGTGCCTTCATTTTTGGAAGTTCCTGGCCATCCTCCTGGTTAAGAGCCTCTATAGACTTACCTCAAATGGTGTTGAGATGACAGAAACAAAGTCCATCACCAAACCACATGTAATGTCTTTCCTTATTGGCAGGACTTACCAAAGCTTGTGGTCCCCTGGTGGGATCTTTGAGAGTTCAGAGCCACTCTGCTGAGAATATATAAAAAAAAATTAGAACATGAGAAATACCAGTGAAAATTTAAAAAACACTAAGAGATTTAAAAAAAAAGGCAGATTGCCTTTGATTTTTAGACATCACACCCCTGTTTGTATACTACTTTTTTTTTTAAGTGAGGCAATTGGGGTTAAATGACTTGCAGAGGGTCACACAGCTAGTTAAGTGTTAAGTGTCTGAGGCTGGATTTGAACTCAGGTACTCCTGACTCCAGGGCCAGTGTCCTATCCACTGCACCACCTAGCTGCTCCTGTATACTTCCTTTTAGCCCAACTAGGGTGACTATGATATCTGTTCCCTGGTGTGTGCTTCTCCTGCTTTCACACCTTTGTAACAAACCATCTTCTGTGCCAGAATTGCACTCAGTTTAATTCAATTCAACAAACATTTATTAACTGTGAGACACAATAATGAGCAATGAGAATACAAAGAAATAAGTAATTTCTACACTCAAGAAATTTACATTCTACTAGGGGGATATCTGGATTGCACTCACATTAATTCAATTCAACATTTATTAAGTAGAAGGCACAATGCTAAGCAATGGGAATGCAAAGATTTTAATTAAGCAGTCTCTGCCTTCAAGGAGCTTACATTCTACTAGGAGATATAGGCTGTATATGATCAAGTAAATGCAAAATAGATACAAAATTATTTAAGGGGAAGAGAATGCAAATAATTGTGGGAATTGGGAGCGTCATGATGTGGAAGCCAGCCCCCCTGAAATTTTGCTTTGAAGTCAGAGATTCTGTGAGACAGAAAAGAACAAGAAGAGGATTCTGTGAGTAAGGGATCCCTCATGACAAGAGACAGGCTAGGGGGAGAAGGAATATCACATTTGCCAAGCCTGAATCCAAAATTCTAAAAGGAGCTTGACCATGACAAAGTTTAGCAAAATTATGTCTGACTTTTTGGTAACACTAGACCTCTCAAAAGGCTCCTTGGCTTTTTCATGGCCATTTAACACAATTTCATTGATGTCTGCAGTCCACCAAAGCCCCTATGTCTGGATCTCAGGACCTGCTCTCTAACCATGCTTTCTCCTCCATCTTATGCTTGGAGAATTAAGTATTTTAACCCAAGCTTTAATCCCTGTTGCATCCCACCTGACTCTTCTGCTACACCAGACTGTAGAGGAAGATGTGTAGATGGATTTATTAGTTGAATCTAAATCTTTAAAAAAAAAGTTTCTTTGAATTGTAGAGGTTTACAGAGTGAAGGAGTAAAGGGATTTATCATTAGAAAACTCGAATAGCCCGGGCTGCGGGCGGGCGGGCGAGCGAGGGGGGGTTGGGGGGGGAAGGAAGGGCGGGGGGGGTGGTACGCCTCCCCTGCCTGGGCCGGCGGGGTAGCGGAGGCAGCGGGTGCAGCGGCGGGAGTGGCTCTGCGACCTGCCGTCCTCTGCCCTTGCTTGGCCCGGGTGGCCGAAACTAGGAGTGCGTTCAGAGGGGGAAAGCAGCTGTGAGATCTACTGGAGGCTTGTGTACTTTGATCAGAGCGAGGTGGGTGGAGCGGGCAGTCCGCGGGCCGCCAAGATGCTGGTCTTTGCGGCTAGAACCATGCCCAGGAGGCTGGTGGCTGCTCACTCACTAGGTCCCACCCGTCCGTCCAGCCCATCCGTCCGTCCGTTGGCATGCTAGCACAGGTTAGGCTCAGAGCCTGAACCTGAGGCAGACAGACAAACAGGTTGAGCTCAGAGCCTCACTCCGGCCATGGTTGAGAGGCAGCAGCAGGGAGAGAAGATCAAGCCCTTGGGCATCCTCAAGCCAGTCTCCTTGATGAAGGTGCCGGGCAGGTTTCAGGCACATCAGAACTCTCTGCCTCGACTGCCAGTGCCACCCCTGCAGCAGACCCTGGATCACTACCTTCAGGTCCTCCAGCCCATTGTGAGCGAGGATGAATGGAAGAACACCAAGCAGCTGGTGGATGAGTTCCGGGGCTCGGGCGGTGTAGGGGAGAGACTGCAGAAGAGCCTGGAACGGAGAGCCAGGAAGACCGACAATTGGCTGTCGGAGTGGTGGCTAAAGACTGCTTACCTCCAGTACCGACAGCTTGTGGTCATCCACTCCAGCCCAGGCCTCATGCTACCCAAACAAGACTTTGTGGATTCTCAGGGTCAGCTCCGGTTTGCAGCCAAACTCATAGAAGGAGCTTTGGATTTCAAGGCCATGATTGACAATGAGACTCTGCCAGTAGAATATCTTGGAGGAAAGCTGCTGTGTATGAACCAATACTACCAGATCCTCTCTTCCTGCTGAATCCCAGACCCCAAGCAAGACTCGGTCATTAACTACAGCAAGGCAGCCAAGCCCCCGATGCATATCACCGTTGTGCACAATTTCCAGTTTTTTGAGTTGGATGTGTACCACAGTGATGGGACACCCTTCACCGCAGACCAGATCTTCATACAGCTGGAGAAGATCTGGAACTCATCCCTGCAGACCAACAAGGAACCCATTGGCATTCTCACCACCAATCACCGAAACACCTGGGCCAAGGCTTATAATAACCTCCTCAAAGACAAAACAAACAAGGCTTCAGTCCGCTCGATACAGAAGAGCATCTTCACTGTGTGCCTGGATGCGCCCACACCACGGGTCTCGGATGACATCTACAAGAGCCGTGTGGCTGGCCAGATGCTTCATGGTAGAGGCAGCAAGCAAAACAGTGGAAACCGCTGGTTTGATAAAACCCTGCAGTTCATAGTGGCAGAAGATGGATCCTGCGGCCTGGTGTATGAACACGCTGCTGCAGAGGGCCCCCCCACTGTGGCACTCCTGGACCACATTGTAGAGTTCACGAAGAAACCAGAGCTTGTGAGGTCACCCATGATTCCCCTCCCCATGCCCAAGAAGCTGCGCTTCAACATCACCCCTGAAATTAAGAATGACATTGAGAAGGCCAAGCAGAACCTCAACATCATGGTGCAGGACCTGGACCTTACGGTGCTAGTGTTCCATTACTTTGGGAAGAATTTCCCCAAGTCAGAGAAGATGAGCCCAGACGGTTTCATCCAGATGGCCCTCCAGCTGGCCTATTACAGAATCTATGGCCAAACCTGTTCCACCTATGAGAGCGCCTCACTCCGAATGTTCCATTTGGGCCGCACTGACACCATCTGTTCCAACTCTGTGGATTCCTTGAACTTTGTCAAAGGCATGGATGACTCAAACACAACAGAGCAAATGAAGGTGGAGCTGCTGAGGAAGGCAGTGATGACACACAGGTCCTACACTGACAAGGCTATCCGATGGGAAGCCATTGACCGACACTTGCTGGGCCTAAAGCTTCAGGCCATTGAGGATCTAGTGAGCATCCCTGAAATCTTCATGGACACGTCTTATGCCATTGCAATGCACTTTAACCTTTCTACTAGCCAGGTGCCTGCCAAGACCGACTGCGTCATGTGCTTTGGGCCGGTGGTCCCCGATGGTTATGGTGTCTGCTACAACCCCATGGCTGAGCACATCAACTTTGTGGTCTCTGCCTACAACAGCTGTGCCGAGACCAATGCTGCCTGTCTCGCTCACTACCTGGAGAAGGCCCTATTGGACATGCGTACCCTGCTGCAGGAACACCCACGAGCTAAGCTGTGAGCCCTCTCCGGCTCAAGAGGAGACTCTGGGGGAAAGACAGGAGTAGATGGGCAGAGTTTGTCTTGCCAGAGGTCTCAGAACTGCTGGGGCCTCGGGAGTAAAAGGACTCCCGGCAAAGCAAAGCCAAGTCACCAGCCTGGCATCAACATCTTCACCAGCTGATTCTGCCACTACCCAGGACATCACACATGATCTCTTCTGCCTTTTGACTCCTCCTGAAACCTCATTTCCATTACCCTCCTGGGATATAGGCTTACTTCTCACCCCACCCAACTCTTCCTCCTATCTCCAGACAGTGCTACATGGGCCCAGCACAAGAGGGATCCCTCTCCCCACAGCCCCAGCTCAGGGCCAGCACCCAACCTAGTCTGACCCTCGCCATGCAGCTTCCTTAGCTGCTGCAGCTGTGGGGAAGAGGTGTGAGGTATCTCAGCCACCCCATTCTCCCTGGTATACTGGGACCAGGGCTAGATTTGAATTTCAGAAGTCAAGTGCCTTCAGTAATATAATTTTCCCTGTTGTTCCCACCATAGGAGTTCCCCATTCCCCCTGGTCCCTAGCCCATGGTGGGAGAAGCCCCTGGTGTCATCTACAATAGGAATCCTTGAGCTATTAGGCCAGGTCTGGGCTGCATCTGACAGTGCCTGTGAACCTCAACTCTAAATCCTCTGTCTTGGGGAAGAGGGAGCCAAGGACACTCTGGTGAAGGATTCTTCTCCTGAAGCCTAGTGTGTCTGCACTGTTTACAAGGAATCCCCCTGCCCCATGCTGGGAGGAAGGAAATAGTCTATTTATTCATGGGGATTGGAGGCTTGAGCCCTCCTGCTCACCCCAAACCCTGATATATGGAGGATCTGATAGACTTTGTCTTGGAGAACTAGCCAGATCTGAGCCTTGTTGGAGCTCCGGGGGAAGGAGGACAGAGGGGTTGGGGAGGGGGGATCAGTTGGCCCTCCTCTCACTCCACCCCGGGTTTGCATGAATGTGATTGTTCATGTTAGGGCTCGGATACTATCTTTGATGATGTAGTGAATGCCCTGGGCCCCTTGGCTCTGTCATTATGATTCCTGAACCATTTTGAATGATTGTATAGTCATAACGTGGGAATTAATAAAGGGGAAATCTGTTGGAAAAAAAAAGAAAGAAAAAAGAAAACTCGAATACAAGTTTAGCTTTTCTGACTAACACCACATAAATTCTTTCTTCTGGTAGATTACCTTCAGTCTTGGAAGTTGTTGCTGTGAATAAGCTTGTTACAACTCAGCAGTGATTTCCCAGGGTCCGCATTTCTGTACCTGCAGTGTTGAAACTATCCTGAGCTCCTTCAGAAAGTATGGTTTCTGCTTGAGCTGTGTGAATCTCCCCAATCATAAGTCCATACATCACTCTCTCATGCACACTCATAAATCTGAATGACACCACATAAATGAACTTTTGAAATCAAGTGTTTCAGCTGCCATTGTCTTTGCCCAGAACTCTAAAAAAGGCATTTAGCTGGAAAATCTATCTTTCAACATTGGCAGTGGATTTTTTTTCTAGTAAGGTGAACTTTCTTATGTATCTTTAAAAGCTCTAGGAATCATTAAGTCAATTGCATTCAAACCCATATGTGAGCTCAAAGCTGCGTCACCTCCTCAGACTCTAGGAGATGTGCCAAAAGGTCCAGGAGATTCTCTAATGTTATCAGCTCAAGCCCCCATTTTGATACGGTCTCACCAATACTTATTGGCAATTACAGTTAGGATCTCCCTTTTATTATTGACATCCTCTAGTGAGTAGTGGCTAGTAAAATTTAGTCAATTAATATAAATTAGTTTTTACAAAGTAATATTTACCGAGATGATATAGATAGAACAGACGTACATGTCCCCATCATCTGGTGGGGGGGGGGAAGAGTGTGTGTGAAGAAAACCTTGGTCCATGGGGAGAATGTACTCAAACAATTTAGTTACTACAAGGCTTCTGCCCTACCAAGTTCACTTCCTAATGCAGCAAAGCAGATAGATGTGTTCATATCAGTCCCTCTTGGATTCCTTTGATCCACTGCTATGTTGGGTCAAGCAGGTCATTGGGTCTTTTCCTCACAAGATTTGACTCTGAAAAATCTGGTATGGATTTCACTTTTCAGACCTCAATTTCTTTCCCAAATTCTAAAAGCTCACAAGATAATAACCAAGTTTAATATTCCTTCATGAAAACAAGAAAGGAAATACACACACACACACACACACACACACACACACACACACACACACACACACACTCAAAGACAAAAAATAGAGGTCTATATTAATGGACCACAAATTATCCCCAGAATCTGAGGGCTCTCCTCACCCAGAGAAATATAGGTTGTAATCCTCATTCAAACCAGCTGTGATAAAATAATGGGTTTTGGCAGACACCCAGGGGCCCCCACCTGAAGATTGATTTGGAATTGATTGAATTGGTTGATACAGAGGCTGACTGAGAACCTACTTAAGAATTATTAAATGGAAACCACACCTGACTAGTCCTGGGTAGGTTGTTGTTCTCAGAGGTTATAGACTAAGACATCAACAGGAGACTACCCTCAACCAATCAACTTGAAGGACCTCCCCTTTTAGGAAGGGAGACAGGAAGTAGGAAGGTGAGGCTCACTAGCTGAATGGGCCTCTTTTCATCTGGGACTTGGGTGTGGTGACAGAGAACTTCACCTGAGCTGTTAGGTAAAGGAAGGTTTTCTCTCTGGCTATTCTGCATAGATCTAAGCTGGGGTTTTCCATTCTATAAGAGATCTGTTCTCACCCTCTCTCTCTTTAGTAACTTGTTTTTGTTTTTGTTTTTGCAGGGCAATGAGGGTTAAGTGACTTGCCCAGGGTCACACAGCTAGTAAGTGTCAAGTATCTGAGGCTGGATTTGAACTCAGGTACTTCTGAATTCAGGGCCAGTGCTTAATCCACTGCTCCATCTAGCTACCCCTTCACTAACTTTTAATACACTTTAATGAATACTTAAAAACCTAAACTCTTGCTGAATTTATCAGTAATCTTAGTTTCCCCAAAAAAACTGTAGGGTGGAGGTAAGGACCCACATTAGATTTTAAACATCACACAGCAAAGCAGGGGGAAAAAAGAGGTTTGTTGCCCCACTGGGAATATTTTGTCTGCCTCTTGGTTCCAATCTATCAGCTAACCAAAAAGGCCCCTCTTCAGGTAAATTGATGGGAAACAAGTATCTTCACCTTCTCTGAAGTCCATGTGTGGATTGTGTCCCCAGTCCTCCATTACACTTACTATTTCAGAGTTTATTCCAACTATGTGTAAATGAAGGCAGGTAGATCTAATGAAAATAGCATAAGCAGAAGGTCCTGGGATCCCATCCTTGTTCTTTCACCCTTGACTTGAAAGGCAAGAGGCCAACAAATTTACCTCCCTAGATTTCAATGCCTATGAAATGGAAATGATAACCCATGGATTGATAGAAAAAGTAATGGTCTCAAAGTCAGGAAGAGTGGGTTTCAGGTCACTCCCCTAACATCAAATAGCTGTGTGACCATGGGCAAATCCCTTAACCCAGGAAATTCTGTAAGGTTCTAAGTTGCAGAGAAAGCATCAATCTGTATTATTAGAATGTGTTTCTAAATAGAATCTTCCTAAACTGATGAGAAATCATAGGTTCACTTCTTAAAAGCCTACCCTACCTGACTCATAGGGATACTTTGAAGACCAAGTGATAAAATTAATGTGAAACTATTTTTTAAAATAGACACAAATGGGAGTACCTGGAATACCTTACCCTCTGGGGGCATACCAAAAGATGACTTGCACACTAGGAACAAAAGACAACATCAAGAAAATATATGTTAAGAATAGGACATTGGCTATTTATGTATCCAGAGTGATGGAGTTATACATAGATAGACAGCCCATGCAATGAACTAAAATATATGAAATGTTAATAATATTTAGAGAAATTTCACAAAAATTCAAAGGGAACTCAAAAGTCATTTAGTCCATGCTATACCTGAATGAGAATCCCTCCTACAGCATGATAAGTGGGCATGCAGCCTTTGTTTGAAGACCTTCAGTGAAGAGTAACCAACTATTTCTCAGATCAACCCATTCAACTTTGGGATAGCTCCAACTAATAAGAAGGATTTTCTTTTGCCATTTTATTTGGCTTCTTTACAATTTCCACCCGTTGCTCCTAGTTCTAGTTCCTTGTTTGGGTCTAGAAATCCAGTAAAAGAAATCTAATCCCTCTTTCACATGCTGGTCCTTCACAAATACTTGAAGGCCTCCAGGGTATTAGGTAGATCTTCTCTTCATTCATTTATTTGTAAGCTTCCATGCCACCTGGGTTTGGAGAATGGAAGCAAAAAGAAATGAAGAGATAATCATTCCCTTCTCTGGACCCCACCTTTGGAATATATACATTAACACACAGTTCAAGACATTCCTTTTCTCCTCCGCCTGACAATTACTACTCCTTTATCAACCCTCTCATTTCCATGCAGTAGAGAGCTTCCTCAGTGCATGTGAGGGAGGGAGGAGTGAGGAACAATGAAAAGGCAACCAAACCAACTCCTCCCAGATAGCAATAGTGATCAGCTACCTTTAGCCTGAAGTCAGGATAGAGGGGGAAAAATCATTGGATTCAGCTTTACTTTGTCTTTGAAGTTTATTTGACATTAGTCAAAATGCATTGATTTTTAAATTATTTTTTTCAAACCTTCAACCAGAAGAAAGTAATAATAGGTAACATTTGTAGAGTACTTACTATGTTCCAGGTACTGTGCTGTGTTTTACAATTAATATCTCATTTGATCTGCACAACAACCCTGAGAGGTGGGTGCTATTATTATTCTCATTTTCACATGGGAAAACTGAGGCAGAGAGGGGAGGTGACTTCCTCAGGGTCATTCAGCTAGTATATGAGGCCAGATTTTTAACTTAGGTCTCCATGACTCCAGGCCTGGAAATGCATGTTGAATGAAGATTTGAATTTCTTTTCTATTTTTTTTCATTTCTGTACCAATCCCAAGCCTGTCTTTCTCTTTCATGTCACCCTTTCTTTTCAAATAAGTATATACATATATCCCAAAGTAGTTATCATCAAATTTATTTTCTTCAAAGAGAGCCAACTTTAAAAGATTAAGTAAAATAGGAATTATGGATGGACTTGTAGAACAGAGAAATTTTGGGTTGAATCTCTGATGTCTGAACCAGAGAAAAAGTGGGGTTTGATGGTTAAAATTATATCACCATTTTCCTTGCTCAATCAGAAACAATTCATCCAGCCACACCTCTCATCAGAATACTGGCAGGCAGAGGAAGATGTCAATGGCAGTAGTCAAGCTGCCTCAAATGCCAAGGGTTTAGTGCCTTCATCCATTTTCCATTCTCTCCATCTTGTAAATAAAATAGGGATAACAATACCTGCATTATTATTACCCATATCACAGAGTGTTTGTGAGCCCCCAATGAGGTAATATATATAAAGTACCTTGCAATCTTTAAAGGACTTTATAAATGTCATCTTTTTTTCTAAACAAGCAGTCAAGAAATCAACAAAAGTATTGACTGGGAAATAATTCATTGACCAGTCTCCCCACTGGCTATTGTGTTGTTCCATTCAGGAGAACAGTAGCATCCATTTGTATTCCAGATTGTACAAAATCACTCAGGTGAAACAATGAGATAAATGAATTTTAAAAACTGCCATATTGCATTTTTTCTGAATACAAGCTTCCCCCAAATATGTTGTATCACTAAAATGAAATGTCTTTGAAATGAAAAAAAGTGTTTGTGTGTGTGTGTGTGTGTGTGTGTGTGTATTCTGAAAATAGAGATCTAGACCTGTTATTTCATTGTTGTAAAGAACTCCCAGATGAGAGATCTTACAATGAAGTTTAGCACCTTCTCTGAAGTTAATAACAGTAATGGCTAATAGCTAACATTTACATAGTGCTTGACACATAGTATAAGCATTTGATCTTCACAGCAACCCTTGTAGGAACTTCTATTATATTACCACCTTATATATGAGGAGGGCAAGAGTTGTGCAAGGGGCATGGTGGCCAAGTCAGGAAAATCAGACTCAGAGCCCAGAGAAAACAGCAAGATGTCTAATAGCTGGTTCTTCCTCAAGGTGGAGAAATGAACCAATGAGAATAGGGGGCCACAGGGTTGGAGACATAGTCCAGGGTGAGAAGGCAGCTGAGATACTGTGACAAAGTTCACAGAATGTGTATCACCTTTAAGCTTTTCCAGCTTGATCTGATACTCCACTATAATGCCCTCCCAAAAGCCACAGAACCCCTACCACCACCACAACACACACCCCAGAAGAATACTTAGCAGTAGGGCTTTAGCAGTTATACATCAATGTAACTTTGCATGTCTCATTTAATTACTGTTAAAGTTTTTTTTTTCATATTTCTATCCTTTCAAATAAAAACATTTATCCTAATGCAGCATAGTGAATAGAGTGATAGGCTTGGAGTGAGGAAGACTTGTGTTGAAGTTTTGAATAACATACTGGCTATGTCACCCTAGGCAAGTCTCTTAACCTCTCAAAGACCCAAGCAATTGTCTAAGAATACAAGTTGCAGAGAAGATAACAACCTAGTAGAAGGGAGTTTTCTCATCTGGATGTTCCCTGCATCAATGAAAGCCTAAGCAAGGTACCTGTCTGTACTTCTTTTTATTATTAGCATGATCATCTTTGACCCCATCATCTTGTTACCATTCCCAATTTGGTCCAATATTTCCCTGAGGTCTTGAACAAGCCAGCTTTGAAGGGAAAGCACAGCCTATATTCAGCCCAATATAGCAGCTGTACCCTTTCAGAAACCAGCAACAGAATATACAAGCAGTCAGTCCACCTGTGGGAGGCCCCTTTTATAGTATTTTTGCATTGATTTTGACAGTTGCTTGATGTAGCTTGAGGATATGGGACTCTCTGGTCATGCAGCAACAGGAGAAAAAGCAAAAGTTGGAGAAGTGAATTCAGATATTAGCAAACAGATGACTTGATGTATAGGATAATGGATTGCTGATGACACAAAACTAAAGGAATTACTTGACTCTGGATGACAGAGTTAAGGCCCCAAAAGATTTCAATAGGCAAAAATATGCAGTTTGATCTAAGTTTGAAATTCAATGGGGAAGACCTCTGGGTCATGTGAGCAACAAAATGGCAGACTAGACATTTTCTTCAATGCCCATGACCTCTCAAATCTTTCCAAAACAGAAATTATGCATTAAACATAAAACAACTTCAGCTGGTTCTATGGTCTAGAATACCCAGAATCCAAAAGAAAGTTTCAAAAAACCAAAACCCAGGAACTGATGTTCACTGACTCCAAGTTCACTCAACACCCCTTCCCCCACTTCCAACCTTATCAACTATGAGGCTATACTCACAAACCCATGGAAATGACAGTTACATCAAAACCTACTCATATGCCCCATTCCCTTTCCCTCTTTCCAATGCCCTGGAGACCCTTGCACTCAGCTGTATTAGTTTGCTCGGGCCTCAAAAGCCAGCTTGGCTGTGACCCTTTGGGAGCAAAAGCCTTCAAAGAGCTATAACCCGGAAGCTCCAGTGCTGTAAATTCTTAACTGAAATCCTTAAATTTCTACCTATGGAAAGCATGCTCTAGCCTATAGGTTCCAGTCAAGAGAACTAATGGAGGGAGTGGGAGCAGTCACCAGGACAAGACACCATGCACGTGGTGGGGAAGGGCTGCACAGCTCTCTACCAAGCATGAAAAAAAGAGAATCCCATATGGCACTACTTTTGACCATTCAAAAATTACTTGAGGTAGGAGACCATGGCTAGTGAATTCTCGATTTCTGGTGGTGGGAGGAGGCAAAGAAACTTTAAGATCTAGCTACAAAGGAAACTACCATCATAGGGGAAGAAATCAGAAAGTAATTGTAAGGATATTATTTTCCACTTATGGGTGGTGGGAAGAGGGGGAAATACTTAAATTATGAACATCTCAACAGGAAATCACAAAATCAATAAGAAAAAACAGTAACAGAAGGAAATATGTTCTCTTAATCTTATTGTTCAGTCATTTCAGTCATGTCTGACACTTCATAACCCCATCTGGGATTTTCTTGGTAGTGTGTTATAAAATATTTACAGATTTCTGGCAAGCATTGGTGGACAACTGTGTTAAGCACAATATTTACTTTGACCATTGACAATGCTATACTAAAGATTAGTGGAAATCCAGCAGTTCAACAACTAAAGAAGTAAAAGTATCCAGAGACAACCAGAAACCAGAATCCAGACCAGAATCCTGTCTCCCTGATAGCATCTTAACACTCAAAGAAGATAAGATTTCAAGGACTTTAAATGAACATTTTTGTTATTTCTGTCTGTTACTATATACACCATCTATAATATGTATTTTCTGCAGAGGCCTTCCCTATGTAGACATTGTCAAAGCACGAGTCCATGAGGGACTGTCCCTCTGGACAAAATTTTCCCTTTCTCCATTTTCTATATTGTTATTAGCATATTGTTTGTTAGCATAGGTTATGATATTCTGTTATTTTTTTTTTACTGCTTCATTAAGGAAACACCCCATGTTTCTTAACAAAGCAAAGGGGGGGTGTAAGGAATTAATTGTGATTTGGGGTTTTCATAACCCTATCTTTGCTTCATTATGGTCAGACTAAAAAAAAAAATGTAAGCTTGAAAAGCCTAAGAGAAGATGGGTGTGTACTTTGGGAGATAACTGAACAAACAAGAGGAACTCTGACCACAGGGAACATTTATTGAAACTAAGTAGCTAAGCCTCCCCTAATAGATCCTCCATGCCCGCATGGGCCTGGACAGGTTATAATGGGGACAGCCCATGTGGGTGTGCTAAGCCAATTGGAGACTCAGCATGACTAAGAACAGCCCCCACCCCTTCCTGTGGGAGGGTCAGTTAGAACCAGTTAGAGGAAGAGGGCGAGGGGAGTTTTTTCTGAGGAGAGTTTTTCTGAGAGTAATGGGCAAGGAAGGTAGACAGAGGAGCTGTTGGTGTTTAACCTTCAGACAAAAACAGAAGAGACTGCAAGCTAATTCTCATGAGAGCTACAGATTTTGGGTGGCGGTGAGTTTGTATTTTTGAGGCAAAGCTAGCTCTTTGGAGCTGACAGTGCTGGAGGCAGGTTCAGGATGACTGGGACCTTTTTACCCCAGAGATTTAAATTCTTTCTCATTGTTCCTAGCTATATTAATCTCACTTGTGTTTTAAATTTGTTCTCATTAATAAACCTATTTTGGTTTTGAAAGAGGCTGTTTCTTTTCTTACCCCAATCCTATGGTGAGCCACCCAATTAACTCTTCCCATACTAAATTTGGCCCTTACAGTAGAGATACTGGAATGGTTTGCCAATGTCTTCTTCAGCTCATTTTACCTATGAGGAAACTGAGGCAAATAGGATTAAATGACTTGCACAGTGTCACATAGCTATTAAGTGTCTAAGGCCAGATTTTAACTCAGGTCTTGCTGACTTCAGGCCTGGCACTCTATCCACTGTGCCACCTAGCTTCCAAGTCTAATAAATAAGTTCAGGCATTTGTGAATAAATACTGCAAAATGAAGGGAAATGATCCAACATTTGATGAAACAGAGGATGGCATTTCCTTTGGAGTTTGAGGACATAGAACCACAACCTGCTGATTTTGAGTATTTTAACAGAGAAATGGGAATTATGAAAGAAGAATTTATGTCATGCAGAACAAAAAAACATGAGGGGAGTTTAAAAAAAACAAAGACTTTGACAGAATAAAACTGAGAGTATTTTAAAAATTTACTATGTATCAAGCGAATGCAAAAAAGCAGATGCCATCATGCTATCAGACAAAGCAAAGACAAATATTAAAAAATAATAGATTGGGGGCAGCTAGGTGGCTGTGCAACCCTGGGCAAGTCACTTAACCCTCATTGCCTTGCAAAAATAAAATTAAATTGAAAAGACAAAAATAAATAATAGATTAACAAGAAAACCCTATTATTCTGAAAGGAACCACAAACAACAAACCAATATCGGTAACAAATTTACATGCTCTAAATGCCTTAGCATCCAAATTCATAAAGAAAACATTTTCTGAGCTTCAAGAAGACATAGTAACATAGTAGTGATCAGAGATTTCAATAACCCTGTCTCAAGTTTGGATATCTAACAAATTAAAACAAAAAGGAAAATATGGAACTAAATAAAGCACTGGAGAAAATAAGAGTTAAAAAACTTGCAATGTCATCTAAGTGGGAGAGCAAGAGCATATAGATATTTTTCTGTAACAAATGAAATATTTATGAAAATTGCCCAAGTACCAGGGCATAGAGATATTGCAAACAAACATAAAAATGCAGAAATAATAAAAATATTTTATAGGTCAAATGAAGTAAGAGTAAAAATTGACTCAGGCACCAAAAACAAAAGACATACCCAAATGGACATGTAACAATGAAATTCTAATAATGAGTGGGTGAAAGAATAAATCATAAAAACAAACAATAATTATATAAAAGAAAATTATAATGATGAAAGAACACATCAAAATTTCTGGGATACAGTAAACCAGTTCTGGGAAGGGGGATGGGAATCATATCCTTACAATCATACATTAATGAAATAGAAAAAGAAAAGATAAATAGAATGAATATGCATTTCTAAAATTAGTAAATCAGCAGGGGAAGCTAGCTGGTGCAGTGGATAAAACACTGGCCCTGGACTCAGGAGGACCTGAGTTCAAATCTGGCCTCAGACACTTGACACTTACTAGTTGTGTGACCCTGGGCAAGTCACTTAACCCCAAATGCCTCACAACAAAAAAAAGAAAGAAAAGAAAATCAGCAAGAAAACAAACCTAAAATAAGGATGAAAGAGGAATGTTAAAAATTAAAGGGAAGGGGCAGCTAGGTGGCGCAGTGGATAAAGCACTGGCCTGGATTCAGGAGTACCTGAGTTCAAATCCAGCCTCAGACACTTAACATTTACTAGCTGTGTGACCCTGGGCAAGTCACTTAACCCCAATTGCCTTACCGAAAAAAAAAATTAAAGGGAAAATAAATAAAGTAGAAGAAAAAATTGAAATGATAAATAAAGCTAAATGCTGGTAGCAAATGAACAAGATGAAATCACAAGACCAGAAGAAATTTTAAAAATTTTCCAACTATATTATGAATAATTTTTTTGCTGATAAAACTGACAACACAAAAGAAATAGAGGAATACCTTTGAAAATATAAAATACACAAACTATCAGAAGACCAGATAAAGAATTTAAGCAATCTGATCTCAGAAAAAGGATATAGATCTAACTGTAAAGGAACTACAAAGGTGGGGGGGGGGGGAGAGCAGAACTCCTGGATCTGATGGATCAATAGGATAGTTCTATAAAACCTTAAAAGATTGGCTGGTAATTATACTTTACAAATTATTCTGAAAAATTGAGAAGGCAAGAACCATATCAGGAACCTTTTATGAAACAAACATAGTCTAAAAACTTAACTCAGCAAAATATAAAACATGGAAAGAAAACTATAGACAAATATCATTAACGAACATGCATTCAAAAAAATTAAACTAAAAAAAAAAAAACTACAACAATTTTGTCCAAGAAATATTTCATTATGAACAAGTGGGATTTATACCAAAGATAGAATGATGATTCAACCTTAGCAAAACAATCAGAATAACTAGTGATATTAAAAACCAAAATATCCAAAACCACATGGTCATCTCAATAGATTCAGACAAAGTCTTTGAAAAAGTACAACAGTCTTTTATGTTAAAAGAGGCAGCTAAGTGATGCAGTGGACTCAAGTCCTTTGGGCTAAAGGGATTGTATCTTCTAACCTGTATTGCTGCTCCCTTTTTGGAATGTTCTCTAGTCTCCTGAAGGGGGAGCAGTTTCTGCTGATCTGATTCTAAAGATCTGTCAAGATCTGTTTTTAAACTCGGGTCATCTCCAGCAGAGGGAGCTGTCTTAACGTTTCTCTCACCACTCGGCACCCTATCTTTCCACAGTACAACAATGATAATAGCGAGAAGGAAATTTATAGTCATTTGAACTATGAATATGCTACCAAAATGTACTTCAAACATAGATATAAAGCTTCTACTAATATTAAACATGTGCTTAGTGGAGATGGTCACTCCCATGCCATTATACCAATTTTTTTTTTTTCTGTGTGAATGATGAGGAAACCAATAATGCTATGAAGGAATATTGAGTAAGTTAGTTGTTTAAGTTGGGACAGTATGCTGTCCCAATGAATTTCAATGAGAATACATAAGGGGAAAGCAAAATATTCAATCATGTTGCCCTTTAAACTGGACTGGCTTTTCTCTTGAAGCAAGGCTTTTAAAGGTGTTTAAAGCAAGGGAGATTAGTTAAATGAGGCAGTGAGGAAGGGTTAAAAAAAAAATCCAGCAGATAAGCTGGTTCATGGCCAGGCTAGGGGTGGGTGGGTGGGTTTGTCAGCTCCTGGCTTGGCTCACCAAAATGTGTAAGCCAAGTTTAATATATGGAGAATTAATTGGGTGACTCACCAAAATATTGAGGTTCTGGAAATAATAAGGGACCTCTAGGTTGAAAGCTCCCTCCCCTCTGAACTGCCTTTTTAGATATTTCTCCCAAGCCAATAAGAAAGGATCCTTACAGCTTCTTTTCCACAAAAGGATCAGATTTAATTACTTGGGAATTAATTAAGCAACAAAGGTGAAATTAATAAAATTCAAAGATAAGGAAATAGGGGAAAAGAAATGCAGATAAATTCTCCTAGCTCTAACCTAAGTCTATACAATTCCCAGCTCCTTTCCAATTAAGCTAATTCAAAGGAATGCAGGGCTTTTGTGTTCACTCACCACACCTGGGATGTCTGCTAGTTGCTCATGCCAATGGGGAGAGTGAAGAGAAGAACCAGCATTCCAGAAGCAATTCTGCCTCCCCTTAGTGAGCATTTGATCTTCCTCCCCAAAAGGGGAGGTCCTTCAAAAACTGCCTATGGAGAGGTTTCTCCTTCTGACCTCAGTAGCATAAGTAACTTCAGGGTTGGCCAGGTGTGACCCCTCCCAAATGAGTCAGCTAAACTCCAATAATTTTTACCACATAAGAACAGAAACACCTTGAGAAGTAAGGGAGATAAGCCCATTAGGCCATTGCTACTGCCTGGTTGGTGCCAGGGGACAGAGATAGCTCCAAAAGTCAGAACAAATACCCCTCACCCAACTTCTCCCAACCCATCCCCAATAAGGGCTCAGGTGATCACCCCATCTACCATCTATAAAAAGTTTTTGCCTTTCTCTTGTTAGAGGAGATAGGTTTTTCAGAGAATTTCTCTCTGAAATATCTCCTCTCTCCCTCATTTCCTCTAGTGCTTAAATGAAAGATGATTTTATTCTAATTGGATTTGTGTGCAAGAGGATGTAATTTTTTTTTGGTGGTTATTGGGAATTGGGGTTAAGTGACTTGCCCAGAGTCACACAGCTGGTAAGTGTCCAGTGTCTGAGGCTGGATTTGAACTCATGTTCTCCTGAATCCAGGGCTGGTGCTCTATCCACTATGCCACCTAGCTGTCCCATAGGATGTAATTCTTTAAAGAGGAATACTTAAGGACCACTACCACCACCCATTTCCCCTATTACAGAATTCATTTCCATATCTCTAACTACATTATAAAGCAGGATTCATCAAATCCATCTGATATTGTTTAAAAGGAAGCTCAGTGGAAAGAGCACAGAACCTGGAGTCAGGAAGGCCTGAGTTTAAATCTGACCTCAGACACTAGGTGTCTAACCTCATCTGTGAAATGGGCTGGAGAAGGAAATGGGAAACCACTATATATGTGTATATGTGTGTGTGTGTATATGTCTATGTATAATTAATTGATGTCATTGTTTTTGCACCACATTCATTTCTTATTCTATCCCTTCCCCCACTTAATGAACCATTGCCTTCATAAGATTAAAAAAGAAGACAAAGAAAAAGATCAGCACAACCAACCAATAAAGAAACAGCGTATGAGGGTATATGTAATTCATATTCCAGCACCTAGCACAGTTCATCGCACAGCAGGTGAATGAATAAAGTTAATTAATCAACAAAAAAAGCCTTCATTAAATGCTTGGTATGTGTCTGTTAAGCTCTCATTGGAATCCAAATAGGATCTGGAGGCCTAAGGTGAGTAGATTTGTCCCCTTCTGGTGCCTGCTCTTTTCCCACTCTAGTTAATTAGTAAATAGTGAATGCTCAATTCTTGCCAATTTCTTTCATACCCATATTGTTCTTCTCCCCTCTCACCTAAGTGAGGGAAGGTTACTCAACTCTTCTTTGGGGCCAATCTTTAAGGCTACAAGTTAGAGATGAGTTTCAAACCTGCATCTGAAAAGCATTTTCACAATGGGAGCTCCTTGCATTGCTGAAATGTCAGGTTATATCAAAGCCACTATGTTAATCCTTTGATGGCTCTGTTTTCTCACTCTGATAGGGGCTCTCTCAGTGTAAAAGTTATCCGGTCCTCACTCTCACCCTGGATGATGCTTGTTTATATGTCCTTTCCACAAAGGCTCTAAAGAAGAGCCTGCAAGTTTATGGAAGGCCTACCCATATTTCTTTTTATGCATTATGTGCTTGTACTGGCTATCTATTGGTCTTGATTTTGCTAAATGAGTTCATCTCCCTTTTCTGATCATGCATGTTCTAGGTGAAGCCTTTGATCCCACTTCTCTTGTGTGAAGAATTCAATCCCATGAGCATTGCTCAGGCATCTAATTGTATGCAAGGCACTGTTCTAGTCACTCTAGGGATAGAAAGACAAAAAAACACAAAATCAGAATCACAGAATTTTAGAGCAGAGAGAAATTCAAGGCATCACAGACTCCAACCTATACCTGAATTAGAATTCCCAGTGCAATGTCCTTGAAAAGTTATTATCTATCTTTTTCTTGAAGACCTTAAAGGGGATATAAAGTGTATAGAGTCCTTTATTTGGACTCATTAAGACCCAGGTTCAAAAGTTATTAGCTATATGATCTATAAGTTGTTGAATATTAAAATATAGTTAAATCTCCGTCCCTACAAACAGATAAGAGAAATTAATCTTTACTCTCTTCTACAAAATTAATAAACAGATCAGAGAAATTATAATATCTTATAATATCTCCTCCAATTTTTTTCCATACCTGTCCTCCTACAAAAACCCAGATCAGAGGAAATAAATCTCTTACCAAAGTCAGATCGGAGACAGACAGGAAAAAAAAAAAAACATAATTGTGAGAAAATGGGGAATGGTCTCCTCTCAATAAGAATATAATAGTCACCATTCAAATTACACTCCTCCAGACCTGTTTAAGGAAAAAGGTCTCCTTCTCTTCCCCCCCCACCAACAAAATCACATGGTTCAGGGAAGCCCTGAGCTAGTCTCAATTATGTCTGCTCCTGGGTTATATCCATGTAAGGGATGATTGAAGAATTGTCCCTTTATCACCTCCCCCATTGGCTAAGAAATACTGGTTCTGGTTAGCTAGTTTTTGCACATAGATTGTAACCCTTGGGTAATCAGACCAGTGATAAAAAGGGGAGGGTCCATTTGTGTTAGGGACTAGGATTTAAAATGGGGCCTGCAAGCCCCCATTCTTTGCATCCACCAGCTGGACACTGGGCTGCCCATTCTTGCAAGAATGACAAAAAATAAGCCTTTGACACATCACTGCTGCTGAGTTCCAGAGAATTCTTGAACAGGGGTTGTTTTCCTCAGAATAACAATTTATTTTTGTCCCAAGAAGAAATATAGCATGATCATGCTGGAGATCCTCCTTCTAAGGGAGCTCAGGGACTCCCCCTTTCTGAGGGCAAATAAAGTGTTTTTGGCCATAGATTGCAGGTCAGTTTCAAAAGTATGATACAGAAGTAAAGACAGTTTAACCATTTCAGTTATAACAAGTATGGAGGAAATACCAGAGCATCATGATAAGATTACAGGATTCCAAAAAAGAATTTGGCAATCTGTACCAAGATTCTAATCTATTTCCCAAATTCTTTATTTTCAAAGAATCCAATAATTGGAGAATGGAAAAGATGTCAGGGGCCATAAGACATAAGACATAAGTCCCCATAAGACAGGGACTTGCTATACTTAGGGAAAAGAAGTTACCAGGTAGGGACTTTTATCAGCTACCTCTCTGGGTTCAATTTGGAGTTCAGTTGAAGGACATTTTGCTCCGATTAACCCAGGGATTCATAAAAAAAAACATTTTTTGATGATAAGGCACCTCCATCAAATCCAGGTTATCCATATATTCATATTACCAATGCTGAAGCAAGTCTCTTAACCTTTATACCTTGGTTTCCTCATCTGTTAAATGGAAATAGCACCTGGTTCCTAGAGGACAAGTATGATAATATTTGGGGGTTTTTTGAAAGCTTTAGAACACTGTAAAAATGTTGGCTATTTATCATCATTATTATCTTTTTTTTTTTGGTGGGGCAATGAGGGTTAAGTGACTTTCCCAGGGTCACACATCTAAGCCGTGTCAAGTGTCTGGGGTCAGATTTGAACTTAGGTCCTCCTGAATCCAGAGTTGGTGCTTTATCGACGGCACCATGTATTTGCCCCTACCATCATCATTATTATACTCAGATTTTTCATAGATTCTGTCCTCAGCATTACTAAATGGTGTGATACAGCAGCTGAGAAACCTAACACAGCATTAGGTGGTATTAATCAAGGCACTCACTTTTAAAAATAATGAACTGATGGTCTCACTGTACTCTTCCATAGCCAGACTGCTTCTAAAGTGTTGGACATAGTTTTGGTCATCACATTTCAAAGGGACATTAGATATCTGGAGAATCCCCAGAGGAAGAAGAACTTTGAGTCCATGGTATATGAAGATTCACTGAAGGAAAAGGGAATGTTTAATCTGAAGAAGAGAACTCAGGGAAGACACGATAATCATCTTCAGATATTTCAAATATTCCCTTGGAAGAGAGAATAAAATTTTTCTGTTATGATCCAGAGGACTGAGACATGATTGGGATTTATAAATTTAATTTTGATATGAATAAAACTTGTCTAACAATTAGGGCTGTCTCAAAGTGGAATAAGCTTCCTTGAAAGAAAGTGCGTTCTACCTCCTTGGCAGTCTTCAAGTAGATGCTAGATGACCACTTTTCAGGTAGGGATTCTTCTTGGTTATGGATTGGATTTGATGGCCCCTGACATCTTTTCCATTCTTCAATTATTGGATTCTGTGAAAATAAAGAATTTGGGGGGCAGCTAGGTGGCACAGTGGATAAAGCACTGGCCCTGGATTCAGGAGGACCTGAGTTCAAAGCCGGCCTCAGACATTTGATACTTACTAGCTGTGTGACCCTGGGCAAGTCACTTAACCCTCATTGCCCCACAAAAAAAAAGAATTTGGGAAATAGATTAGAATCTTGGTACAGAGGCATGATATGGTAATGAGAGAGAGAAGTCAGTGATTCATTGGGGATAACTAGTATAAATGAATAGAAAGAAAGAAGGAGGGGGCAGCTAGATGGCACAGTGGATAAAGCACTGGCCCTGGATTCAGGAGAACCTGAGTTCAAATCCAGCCTCAGACACTTGACACTTACTAGTTGTGTGACCCTGGGCAAGTCACTTAACCCTCATTGCCCTGCAGGGAAAAAAAAAAGGAAGGAAATGAGGATTTACAAAATACTTACTATGTGGCAGACACTGTACACTTTACAAATATCTCAATGACTTAGAGGTGGCTAAGGAATTGATTTAGGCTTGATGTAAAGAAAATCTTTCTAAAATTAAAGTTTCACAAAAATGTAATGTGCTGCCTTTGAAAGTACTGGGTACCCCCTCCCTGGAGGTCTTCATACAAAGAGTAGATAACCATTTGTCACTGATGATGATGATTCTTTCTCAGATACAGTTTGTCCTAGATGACTACTGAGGTCCTTTGCATCTCAACTCCAGTGATTCTGAGCTGGGAGAGTCCTTAGAGTTAACTAGTTCAATCACTTGCAAAGGAAGAATTGAAGGCCAAGTGATGCCTCAGGCTCACACCATTAGTAAGTGACAGAGCATAAAATCTCCAATTCCAAATCCAATCTGATTTTATTTATTGGACCACCTGGATCCCAAGCAGTTAGTGGCAGAGCCCAGGTTTAATGTGAGGTTATCTGATAGCAATTCTAGGCCCACAAGCAGGCAAGTATACCTCTCTACACTTTCTTAAAAGTTAATTAATTTCACAGGATACAACAATGTTTTTTTAGAATTTTATTTGCTTTTAACTTCCATCACATTCAATGCCACTAATATTGAGGAATTACTTTCTCATTTGAAAATAAGGCTTATGTGGCACACAAGAGGCTTTCCAAAACTAGCCAGAAAATAATCCTCAAAATAGTTTATTTTCTTTTTCTTCAGGTGAGTAATGGCATAAGAGGATAATATTCATGTATTTTCCCACTTTGTTTCTAAACTGTGCAAATTCCTTCAACAGTGAGTTACACTATTTGAAGACAAAAAGTGTGTACTTTACAAGACATTCCAAAACAGATGGGAAATGGCTGAAAGTGTGTCTTTGGCCATCTGCTATTCTCTGAATCTTGGCTGCTTATAGAAGAAAACAAAATTAAAAACAAATTAGCTTGAGCTAGGCAAAGCAAAATGGGAGCCTCTTTCTGAACCACATTACTGATGCGTTGAGCCTTTCTAGAGTTGGGATTTGCTCTTATTCTCACTTTAATATCAATTTCATCCTGAGACCTAATGCTGGACCCCTATTAGCAGCTCACTCCATACTCTTCTTGAGCTTTAATGTCAAATCCTAGTGGGTCCATGAAGCTTTGCCTGAGAGTTCAACTATGGACCAGGCACAGAAAGTTTCTTTTAACATTTGGTCTAAAGTCTCCAATTCTGTAAGCCCATGGAAATGAATATTTAAAGTAAAACCAAACAAAACCTACAAGAAAAAGCCTACCTCAAACACTGCTTTGAATGGAATATATATTCCATTGATATTACTTGTTTTTTATCTGATTGCTTACCACCTCAGGGAGGAGGAAGGGGAGGGAGAGAAGGAGGGATAAAAATTGGAAACCAAAACGATAAATAAAAATTTTCATTACTTTAAAAACATTGTGTTCATTGACCGGAGAATTCTCTGAAATTTATATTCTTAAACTATGGTAGGTGCAGTGGAGTAGATAGAAAGCTATCTTCACAATCAGGAAGATCTAGATTCAAGTCTAATCTGAAATCAGTTCATCCTGCCTGTGTGGCCTTATTAGCTACTTTACTACTCAGGGCTCCTGTTAACTCTTTAAGGATGTAAAGAAAAAGAAAAAAACTAGGAAAAAATGTATATGATAACTTTATTACATATTTAAAAGGAATAGAAAGTTGTACACAATAGATTTCAGTTTCATGTACAATCATCTTTTTATTGTGCTACATTATGGAAATGCTTATTTTGTTCCATAAATTAAAAGCAAAACAAATCCATTAAAAAAAAAAGGGGGAGCAGCTAGGTGGTGCAGTGGATAGAGCACCGGCCCTGGAGTCAGGAGTACCTGAGTTCAAATCCGGCCTCAGACACTTAACACTTACTAGCTGTGTGACCCTGGGCAAGTCACTTAACCCCAATTGCCTCACTAAAAAAAAAAAAAAAAAGGATTGTAAGTCACACTGAAGGTACCAATCTACTTTGGTGGAGTTTACTAAACTAGAGAAATCATAGGTCTAGTCCCTATCGTGTAACTTTTTATTTATTTATTTTTACTATGAATTTAGTAAATGTCAACAAATATAGACTTTTAATAGAACAAGAACAAGAAAAGATGATTATATATGTAATTAACTACTTCTATCACAATCTTTTTTTAAAAATACTGTTGTCAAGGTCAAACAATTACTCAATTTTAACATTAAGAGTCTATCATGTGTCCCAAACTGTGCTAAGTTCCTTTTGATAAATTCTTAGCCAGATACTGGAATAGAAATGGACAAGGAGACAAAGGTTCTCAGTTTGAAACCAGCTCTGTCACTTAAGTTTGTCATAAGGATTGTAGGTTTAGAATTAGAATGGCCTGTAGAGATCATCCGGTCCAATCCATGTATTTTACAGATAAAAAGTTCAAAACATAAAAAAGGAGATGGGATTTTCCCAAGGTCACAAAGGAAATAAGAGACAGAACAGTGATTCAAACCTAGGTCATCAGTGTTTTGTTTTTGTTTTTTCCCATCACACTACTGAGGTTGCTTTAGGCAAGTTTGCCATATAAGAGGTATATGGAT
This sequence comes from Dromiciops gliroides, assembly GCF_019393635.1. NCBI lineage: Eukaryota > Metazoa > Chordata > Mammalia > Microbiotheria > Microbiotheriidae > Dromiciops > Dromiciops gliroides. The sequence goes on from NC_057862.1 coordinate 689,402,881, forward strand.
CCCAAGGTATTTTATTGCTTAATCTCAAGAAAATATGTACTGGAGCTCAAGAGAAGAGGAAGGAGCTTCAGTGGAGATATTTGAGTGAAGCTTCATGGGGGTCATCAAGAAGGAATTGAAAGTCAGGATGAAGCAAGCTTGGGACTCATAGCTTCTCTATTTTTTCGATTTCTGCTGTGAAGACAAGGAAGCAAAAGAATGGAGTTAGGCTTTAAGTCTTATTTGTGGAGAGGAAAAAGTCAGAGTTGTATTGAATGGCTTCTGTTTGATTGGTGGCATAGGAATGGGTCTAAAGTGTGGAGCTCGATGTCTGAAAGACCTGCATTCAAATCCTGTTTCTGACTCTTAGAAGCTACATGAGCATGGGTAAATCATGGGGTCTCTGCTTTCCTCATCTGTAAAATAAATATAAAATAATATTCATCTCAAAGTTCTGTTCTGAGGAATAGATAAGGTCATGCAGAAAATGTTTCTAAGGCCCTTTTTATGGGCTGGCCCTGTGAAGGACAGATCAATAAGTCCACAGGCCACACAGTCAGGATAAGCCAGAGGGAAGATCTCAACTCAGGTCTTTTCAATTCTGAGACCACTGCTTTATCGCCTGCAAACCTCATCACCCTAAATGGTGGCAACCCTCAAAGCACTATATTGCTGCCTATTATCATTATTTGGGGTTTATAATACAATTTATCAATAGGCTTCCCAAAATGCCATGCCTGGAACTGAATATTATGCATTAGACAAGGTCTGAAAAAGACAGAATTCAAAGGGTCTTAGCCTAGATCATCCTACATTCTTAATGTAACCCAAGTTTGTATTAGGTTTTTTTTTTGTCTTCTCACTCACTCTTTATAATGATAGTGAACTTGCATTCCACCACAACCCCTAAATCTTTTTTTCACACATACATCTTTCTATTCCTTAACCTTATATGGTTCTAGTGAAGCTGAGTTTTTTAACATATATATGTGTGTAAGTATGTATATGCATGTATATATGTATTTACACATACACATGTATGTAGTATATATACAGATATACAGATAAACATACACATATACATGCACACACATACACAAACACATACACATGCAGATTGCTTGTCAGTTATCCTCATTACATTTTTAAAATGTCTTCATTTGTATATTCTGTTTGCTATGTCACCATAGTATCTCATATACTGCCCCCCTTCATCTCCCTGAGAGCCATACCATATAACAAATACTATTTTTTAGAGAGGGAAAAAAGTCAGGAATGACATATTGATACACTGAAAAAGTCCCACAACCTTTGCAATGTGTAAAACCTGTGGCCATCTCCCTTCTAGGAACAAGTTGGAGATGTCTTCTCATATCTCTTCATTTGAGTCCTGCTTGATCTTCATAATTTTGTTAATATTTACTTTTGAATTTTTAGTTTATTTTTCTTTTCATTTATATTATTGTAGCTACTGAGTAGATCATTTTCTTGGCTCTTCTTACTTCATTCTGCATTAGTTCATATAGATCTTTCCATGCTTCTCTGCATTCAACACACACACACATCATTTCTCAGAGTAAGAAGTATTCCATCACATTCATGTAAAACAATTTATTTAGCCATTTCCCTAAGTATGAGCATTTACTTTGCTTCCAGTTCTTAGATACCACAAAAAAGTACTGTTATAAGTATTCTGGAGCATATGGGGACTTTTGTGAACTTATTGATGGCTTTCTTGGTGTTAGCACCGAGTAAATGCAGTTTCTGGTTCAAAGGGTATGGACATTTACTCATTTTATTTATATAATTCTGAATTGCTTTCTAAAATAGTTGTACCACTTCATAGCCCCAGCAATAATTTTTTAGTGTGCATATCTTCCCACAAGCCCTTCAATGTTGATTATTACTTTGTATTTTCATTTTTAACAATTTTCAGGTTGTGAGTAAAACCTCAGAGTTGTTTTGATTTGGAATTCTCTTATTATTGATTTGGAGCATTTTTTTCATTTAGTTGTGAATACTTTGTAGTTCTTTTGAAAACTGTATGTTCATATCCTCAGAATATTTCTCTATTGGAGAATGACTATTACTCATATATCTTTATTGTTACTGTTCAGTTGTTTCAGTTATGTGACTCTTTATGACCCCCATTAGCAAAGATACTGGAGTGGTTTGCCATTTCTTTCTCTAGCTCATTTTACAGATGAGGAAACTGAGGCAAACAGGGTTAAGTGTCTTACCCAGGATCACAGAGCTAGTAGGTATCTGGGGCCATATTTGAATACAGGAAGGTGAGTCTTCCTCACTCCAGTCCTATGTACCACATAGCTGTCCCACTACAAAAGTATTTTTCTCACAACAACCTTGGGATGTAGGTAGTATAAGTATTGTTGTCCCTATTTTTCTTATGAAGAAACATGTTAGGGAGAGGTAGGTTGGTGGTATGCTGGAAAGATTTGGTATCTTAATGTTAAGCTATTTCAATCGTGTCTGACTCTTTGTGATCCCATTCAAGATATTCTTGGCAAAGAAATTGTAGTCTTTTGCCATTTCCTTCTCCAGCTCATTTCACAGATGAGAAAACTGAGGCAAACAGGATTAATGGACTTGCCTAGGGTCACACAGCTAGTATCTGAGGCTGGATTTGAACTTAGGAAGTTGAGTATTCCTGAATCTTAGCTTGACATTCTAGCCACTATGCTACCTAACTGCCCCAATAAAAATAATACCTGATAATTAATAGTTACACAGTGTTTTTAATGCACTAGGTTATTTTATCTGTTGACAAATTTGTTCTGTGCTTATAGTTGTCAGAAAAGATATTGCCATATCCAGTTGTCCTAGAGAAATCCTCCCAGTATACCTTCCCCCTTCCATTAAAGCTATAGATTCAGGCTAAACCAACTTTACAAGAGTAATATAGGATTTCTTCTGTTTGAATATAACTGAGACTGAGAGGCCCTAAATTTTGCTCTGGGAAGATTTCAGAAAGCTTCATAAATGCAGGAAAACATACGCAATGTCTATTTTTAATTCTACTTTTCCATGACAATTTTATGAACAGCTGCTAAGTTCAAAGAAAGTGCATTTACTAATTCATGCCATCTATATGCAGTCATAAAAAATCTCAGACTTGATGGGCTACAGCTAGTTTCAACAGAATCCAAACTTTTGTATGTATAGGATATTGCCCCACTGTACAGTGGAGAGAGCAACAGATTTGAAGTCAGACTTTCTATTCCCAGAGCGACCATTGGCAAGTCTCTTCCCCTATCTAGATCTGTTTCCTAATTTGTAAAATGAGAGTGTATGAGTCAGTTTCTGAACTCATTCAACTCTAAATCACTGTTCCCATGATCTTTTTCTGTTTTTGTTTTGTTTTGTTTTGAGTGAGGCAATTGGGGTTAAGTGACTTGCCCAGGGTCACACAGCTAGTAAGTGTTAAGTATCTGAGGCCAGATTTGAACTCAGGTACTCCTGAATCCAGGGCCGGTGCTCTATCCACTGCGCCATCTAGCTGCCCCGCCATGATCTTTTCAAGCATCCTAAAGCCAAAGCCAAAATTCCTTTATAAAATGACTCCAATGCACATGAATTCTGGTAGAATCAGTGGTTTTCAATCAGGCATAAAGCCACATAATTTCAAAGCAATGTATAGAAGGATGAACTGATGTACTTCACATCTGATTGGACCATGGAGAAAATTACAAGAAGAAAAAAATATCAACCAAAGTAAATGTTATAGAACGAACAGTAGGCCAGACATCAGAGGACCTGTATTCTAGTCCTAAGCCTTCTACTAACTAGCTATGTGTCACTGGAAGAATTCAGTTTCTTCTTCTGGAAAAGAAAGGAATTGAACTAGTCCAGTTGTGTCAAACTCAAATATAAAAGGGGCATAAGGGTCCCTGAGGTTTGTATATTGACTTCAAAAAACATATTAACATTATCTATTATTATTATTATCTATTATTTTTATTTATTTTGTTAAGTTTTTCCTGATCACGTTTTAATCTGATTCATGTTAGACTTAGGCTACACTGGGCCTTAAGGCCTCTGAACATCTCTGAGGATTCTCTAATCAAATTCCATGATTCTAATAATTCTTGGCTCATAAAATGTGCTTGACAAATGTCTATTGTGCTGAATTAAATTCTAATTCAAGGCCATCTTTTGTTATCAAGGCTGATGTGGACCCAGGCATGGGCAAGCATAGGCTACATGCAGGAAAAACAGGGACCAAGGAAGAAATTTGAAGAGGTCACTATTGCCCCCTTCCATTTCTAGTTGATAAAGCACCGCACTTAGAATTTTTCCCAATGAAAGTAGCTTCACAATGGCCTCATTGATACATTTTTAAACCAGACTCCTGATTCCCCTATTTCTATCAAGGACACCTAGTTTCAGAACCTCAGTGTCATCCTCAACTCTTTACTGCCCTTCATCCCCAAAATCCAATCCAATTAGTTGCCAAGTCCTGTTGATTCTATTTATTCAGTATTTTTAAATATGTACCCTTCTGTTCCCTCATTCCACAACCACTCTGGTACATGGTTTACCACCTGCCCCTGGATTACTCAAATAGCCTCCTAATTGACCTTTCTATATCCAACCTGTCCCCACTCCAACCTATCCTCCACACAGCTGGAAAATCATTATTCCTAAAGCACAAGTCACCCCCATCCTCAAGAAGTTTTAATGGTCCCTATGCCTCTAGAGAAAAAAAAAATGCCTCTGTTTGTTGTTAAAGCCCTTTGTGGTTCCTGCCTATATTTCTAGACATCCCCCATTCCCTCTCCTTGGATCAAATAACACCCTTGATACTATTCATGTGACCTTGAGCCAGTCACTGAACCTCCACAGACCTCAATTTCCTCCCCTCTAATATAAGGAGATGGAATTAGATGGCCTCTCAGGCCATCACATATCTAAATCTATGAGCCTGAGCAAGTCACTTAACCTCAGTTTCCTCATCTACACATTAAGGAGGTTGGACTAGATGGCCTCCAAGGTCCTTCCCAGCTCTAGTGCTAAAATCTTCTCATTGGATCCTGCTGTAAAGGGAATTCGGGGTATCCAGGAATAATAATAACTGACTTGTACATGGAATTAATTCTTCATGGTTTTTCCTGATCCTCCCAAGTGCTAGCACCCTCCCTCCCAAACTACCTTACATTTAACTACTTCATGTATGTTTGCATTTATTGATGTTATTTATGCTAAATCGATTTATATATGTCCCTGTTGTATCCCCACTAGAATGTAATCTCCATGAGCATAAGGTATAGTTTATTCTTCGTATTTATATCCTTAGGACCCAGAACATGGCCTGCCACATAGTAGACACTTAGTAAATACTTGTGTTTCATTGATATAGGACTTGCTATAGTCCTTTGCATACATGATCACATTTCTGCCTCACAACCCTGTGAGGAATTGTGGTATGGAGGCTCGAGTAGTTGGCTTGAAGTCAAGAAGAGCTAGATTCAAATGTCACCACACATGTACTAGGGGAGTGAGAGAGAACATATTGCCTAACTTCCCTAAGTCTTGGCTTCTCCAACTATAAAAGGGAGATAAGAAAACCTTCCATTCAAGGTTACAAATGATATCATACATGCAAAGTGCTACATAGACCTCTCCTATTAAATTAATTATTATACCCATTCCCTATTAAGAATACTGGAAAGCATAGGAATAAATGTAGCCTTTCATAAAATAAGTAGCACTTTTCTAAAATAAATAGCAAGCATTATCTGTAATGAAATAAACTAGAAGCCTGCCTGTTAAGATCAGGGAAGAAGCAAGGTTGTCCGTTATTACTACTATTATTCAATATTATGCTCACTGTAATAATAAGACAAGAAAAATAAATTGAAGGAATAAAAATAGGCAATGAGGAAACAAAACCATCATTCTTTGCAGATGATTTGATGGTATACTTAGAGAACCTTAGAGAATCAACTAAAAAAACTATTTGAAACAATTAATAACTTCAGAAAAGTTTCTAGATATAAAATAAATGCACCTAAATCAGTATTTCCACATAGCACCAAGAAAACAACAGAAAGAGATAGAAAGAGAAATTCCATTTAAAATAATTTCAGACAACTTAAAATACTTGGGAATCTATTTGCCAGAATAAACTCAGTGACTATATAAACACAATTACAAAACATTTTTCACACAAAGACAGATCTAAACAATTGGAGAAATACTAATTGCTCATGAGTAGGAGGTGACAATTGTAATGATTGGAATGACGCCACCTACTGGAGACTTGCTGTGGGAAAGCTCCACCATGAGGAAAATGCCTCAGAGGCATTGTGGCTTTTCCTTGGCGTCAGGAAATAATGTTTGCTCATGGGTGCTGTCTATCAAGGCTACCAGCCAATCAACTTGAGGTGCCTCCTATGGTCTGGGAGGAGACAGGAAGGAGGAAAGGGAGCCTGCGCAGAGAAGGCTGGGGCTTTTTGGCTTCCTGACTTGATGGTGGTGGCGGAGAGGACTTCACAGGAAATTTGAGGAAAGATAGGAATGCCAGGCTGTTAGAATTCTGTTCTCAATCTTTTTTCTTTCTATTTTCCAATAAACCCTTAAAAACCTTTGTGTCCCAAAAGCATGTATTAAACATTTACTATGCACCATGCACATAGTAGATGCTTCATAAATGCTTGTTGAATGAATCAGCAAATATACAGTTACAATCATCAATGGAATGCAAGATCCTAGAGGGTAGGGGCTATTTGCCTTTTACTATAAATGTCTGGCAAATAGTTGTTGTTTGTCCTTTGTTCTTAAAGAGGATCATGACAATGGGGTGATGTCATGACTTGCACTGAATTGGATTTAAGTGAGGGCAGGCTGTGCAAGGTCACCAACCTCACTCTCTCCTCCAGAGTCATCTGGGTCCAGTGGCAAGGTAGTTATCAGGATGAGGTTTAAGGCAATTGTGTTAAGTGACTTGCCCAGGGCCACAATAGCTAATCTGAGGTGAGATTTTAACTCAAGCCCTCTCAACTTCAGGTCCAGTGTTCTATCCATTGTGCCACCTAGCTGCCCTGGCAAATAATACCTATTTAACAAATGTTTGTTGATCAAGTGAGATAGTTTATGTTTACAAACATTTTTACATTACTTGGGAGCTCCTTCACAAGGGTCTTTCTCTTGCAATCACATTACACACATACAAGGACAATTACAACTTATTTAACAGGTGCAGTGCTTCCTAATAAAGAACTGTTCTTTTGTAAACTATTGTGGTTATCACAATATACTTCCTTTCTTACCTCAAAATTAAAGAGAAAAGGATGAGTGGGAGAAGGAAGGAAGGAAGGAAGGAAGGAAGGAAGGAAGGAAGGAAGGAAGGAAGGAAGGAAGGAAGGAAGGAAGGAAGGAAGGAAGGAAGGAAGGAAAGAAAGGCAAGGAGTGGAGAGGAGAAGGGAGGAGAGGAGAGGGGAATTGAGGAGAGGGAAGGGGAAGGATGGGGAAGGGAGGGGAGGAGAGAAGAAGAGAGGGGAGAGGAGAGAAGAAGAGAGGGGAGAGGAGAGAAGAAGGAAGGAGGCTTTGAGGGAGGGAAGAAGTAAGGAAGGCTCTTTAATAATATTTCAATCCTTTTCACTGTACATAGCCCTGACCCCACTACTCAACTAAGCATGAAATGAACATGATTTCCAGGTAGCCTTCCTCAATAGAACCACATTCATCAACAATTAACTTGCCAAGATCTATGACACTTATCCAATGAGAAATGTATATAATTGACATTCTGCCAAGGTGATGAAGAAATGGGATTTGAAGCTGACAGCCTGCTGCCACCATTCACACATCCCAATATCTAAAAGATGGACTGCATCAATAATAATGCAACTCATTTTGCCACATTGCCCTCAAGAGAACAAGTCATGCTGTGTATGTCTTCATCATTAACAGTGAGAATATTCAGAAACTACCCACAAGGAAAGAGATGAGGAATGTGGAAAGGTGTGTTTTAATATACAACACTGAACATGGAAAGAAAACTCCTAGATATAACAGGATCAGTCTCTTATGGTGTTTGCAGAAGTCAACTTTATAGTTAAGATCGCAATTCAGTTTTATATTCCTGTTGTCATTTGCTCATAACAAAAAAAACCTTGGTGGAATGTTTTTCTGCATTAAAACATTCCACCATATATCTCCTCAGCTATGCATTTTAGAAAAGCACTTCACAATTGCATCTCCAAGGGAAAACATTTTCTCTTCACTTTTCCCTATAGGAAAATTCCCACCTACAAAAGCATCAGTGCATAAGTTATGAAATTGATGTGAGAAGAATCTTCTATTGCAAAGAAAGGTGAACAAAGTCTCTCTTCTTGACATAAAAAATGGAGGAGACACTCAGGAGGCTAACCAGGATGGTGGAGGGCCCTTAGATCATGCCACAAAAGGATAGGATGAAGGAACTGGAAATGTTTAGCCTGAGGAGATAAGACTCAAGGGGAACATGATGACCACATTCAACCATTTGAAGGGCTAACATGAGGAACAGTGATGATACTTTGTTCTGTTTATCCCCAAAGAATAGAACCAAGAGCAAGAAGAAGTGGAGGTTAAAGGAAAGGGTAGGGGGTGAAATGAGGTAGAATTATGCTTGCTGTCATAAAAAAAAAAAAACACTGTATAACAGTGAGAGCAATTCCCAAGTAGAATAGACATCCTAAGGAGGTTTCCCATCATGGAAAGCCTTCAAACAGAAACTGGATGATTACTTTCAGGGATGCAGGAAGGACATTCCTTCTCAGGCATGACCAGGATTAGAGGACCACTGTGATCTCTTCTAATTCACAAAATTTTGCAATTCTAAGGAAAATTCAAACATTTGTTCTACATTTGTTCTGATTAGCAAAACAAAGTCAACATTTATTAAACATCTATGTGAAAGTCATCTCTATCCAAAGAGCTGAAGATACAAAGATAATAAAATGCTACTCCATGCTTTCAAGAGCCTTGTAGTCTTAATTCACATTTAAATAGTGGTCTAAGATTTACAAAGCTCTTTACTCAGAGCAATACTATGAAGGTCATTCAAAGATTAATTGTAACCATTTTATAGATAAAGAGACAAAGGTCTTTTTAATTGGACCTGTTATTTTAGGTCCTATTATTTCAGGACTATTGGAAGTCCCAGTGAGGAAATTCCCTCTACCAAAGCAGATCCATATCTGTTCTACAATTTGTAATTCCATAGAGTTCCCTAAAACACTTAGAGATTGTAACATGCCCAGGGCCACACAACCAGTATGTGGCAGACATGGGACTTGAACTCATGTCTTCCTGACTCCAAAGCCAACTGTCTATGCAGGGCTTCAGTGATTAATTAATTAATTAACTAATGAGTGAATAAATGAATAAGCGTTTATTAATAACTTAACTATATGCAAATCATCATGCTAGGCTCTGAAAGTACAAATAAAAAAAAAAAAAACAACGGTCCCTGCTCTCAAGGAGTTCACATTCTAATGGAGGAAACAACACACGAGGAAGGTTTCAGCCTGTAAGAAAATAATGGGGTTCTATGAGACCCAGAGAGGCTTGCCTGATCTTACTTAAGGCAAGCCCAGAGTCAGTAGAATTTCAAAGGAAGTTAATACATCTTAAGACCACCCTCAAGTCCAGTAAGTGAATATATTTGAATGATGCTAGCCAATTAGCTTTGAGCAGTGTGGGAAGGTCACCTCTCCTCTGGACCTGCAGGTAGTTTATGCTCTCTCTCTTGGATGGGGACTCGGAGGAGATGGCCTGGAACACTGGAGGAAGCAGTTGCACTTTTTCTCTCTTTCCCCTCTGAACTTTCGGGGCATGACTCTCTCTCTGTACTAATATTTAATATAGTTTAATAAATGCTGAATGCCCAAAACTGGTGCTATAGCCTCTAATTTCTAAGTAACAATATATTAGAAACCCCAGCTAAATTCCCTAAAACTTAGAAGAGATAGGACACCCCATAAATTTTCAAATGACACAAGCCATAAGCCAGATAGAAAGGTTCCATGGTCCTTGGGGTACAATGGCAAAGCAGATAGTGCTCCTCTTTCATATCATTACCACTGATAAAATCATATCAGTTACTGATGCTGAACCATTTCACAGGACATTGGTGGCAGAACTTTCTCTTCTGGATCTTCATTAACTATAGCTTAGCACCTCAAGATAAGGTGCCAGGCTGCACCAGCTTCCCAGGATAATGACTGAAAAGGACAAGTGGGTAGTCTGAAGGTACTATCTGTCACTCCCTAATATCCTGGACTTAGATGGCCATCAATGACAGTTTAGTAACAATTGGTGTTGGTAGTATCCAGGGAGAAGGGCCCCTTCACAGTTCTTTCTCCCACCAATGATGGCTGTGTGCAGCCCAAGATGAAAGCAGGGACAGTGGTCTTGGGAGAACTATCTTTCCTGGGGACCTCAGGTTAATAGCCTATGCTATCTATATCCAGATCTGAAGGGAGATAAATGATAGAAGTCATATTAGTTGCACTTACCTAGCACATGCTACTTCAGGTCTCTCCTTCAGAGTGCTTTACTGCCCCAGTGAGCTTGGCTCATCTGCCTCATAGCTAAGATGTGATTTGCAATTGATAGGGATGTCTGACACCTTCACTACAGGAATTGGTTTCTTAGATGATAGCTGGAGACCTGAACTGGAAGCCAGGTCTGATGTCTAACAACCAGCTTCCTGAAAATGCAAGACACATTTTTAATTTTAATCTGCATTATTCACATTTTCTTCTTCCTCTTCTTAATACTAGATAATCAGCAAAATAATAAATCAAGCCTTAATTTAGAGTGTTTGCCAATTTCTGAGTTCAAAATGCTTACAATGAAACTTTAACAATCAGTTCTAACAATAGAAGCTGGCTCCAGCATACTCCTAGCTTGTGCTCTGAAGGTCACCGCTATTCCTAAGGTGTGTGAGTTCAAGGTGCTAGGATGTTTTATCTGAGTCTGAGGATATAGTTGCTATTTAACTCACCCAAGACAAACTGCCTCCTATCTCTCCCTCAGGGTACCTCATTGATTCAGCTAGGCTGGCTAACTGAGGCTACATGACTTGTCCCTTGTCACATGAAATTGAACTGAGGTATTCTTACCTTAAGATTAGTGATATTTTTATTTCACCATATTACCTCAGTGGAGGAAATACAGCCTGCATGATAAGCATCATACAAAGAAAAATAATAGTCCATGTGTTGCAAAAGAAAGAGTCCTAGATTTGGTGACAAAAGACTCATGTATAAATGCCTGTGATACCTGTATGACTTTAGGCAAGTCACTTCTTCCTGAGCCTTGGTTTGCTGATGTTAATAATTGAGTTGGCCTAAATGGTCTCCAAGATCCCTTCCAGCTTTAGTCCAATGATCCCAAAGTATGAAGTGAAAAATACTATAATGGGGCAGCTAGGTGGTGCAGTGGATAGAGCACTGGCCCTGGAATCAGGAGGACCTGAGTTCAAATGTGGCCTCAGACACTTGACACTTACTACCTGTGTAACCCTGGGCAAGTCACTTAACAAACATTGCCCTGCAAAAAAAAAAAAGAAAGAAAGAAAAAGAAAAGTGCCATAATGATATAATTTTTTTCTATCTGCTTTCCATGGTTCTTGAAAGTGCTTTGCAAACTTTAAAATTGTAAAGAAATAAGACACATTGTATAAACATGATCGTGTCACAACTAGCATGCATTCTCCCTACTAGGTGAAGAATTTATAAACAAGAAATAGAGAACAAAGTTAATTGTGAAGTGGATAATTTTGATTACATTGAATTAAAATGTTTTTTAAATAAAGTTAATATAACCAAGATAAAAAAAAAGGAAAGCAGAAAATGGGATAGGGTATAGACAGTTTATCAGATAAAGGCCTCATATTTAAAACACATAAAGAACTTTGTCAAATCTATAAGAATAAGAGTCATTCCCCAAATGATAAATGGTCAAAGGGTATGAACAAACAGTTTTCCAATGAAGAAATCAAAACAATTTATAGTCATATGAAAAAAATTATCTAAATCATTGTTGATCAAAGAAATATAACTTAAAAGAACCTTGAGATATCACTTTATGCATACGAGGTTGGATAAAATGATAGAAGATAAAATTGATAAATGTTGGAGGGGATGTAGAAATATTAGTACATTAATTCATTGTTGGTGGAATTATGAACTGATCCAACCATTTTGGAGAGCAATATGGAATTATGCCCAAAGAGTTATTAAACTACCTATACCCTTTGACCCAGTAATAAATACCATTACTTGGTCTAGTTTTTGATGACTATTAGGAAAAAGGGAAAAGAACCTATATTTTCTAAAATTTTATAGCACCTTTCTTTTTGATGGCAAAGAACTGAAAATTGTAGGGATGCCCATCAATTGGGGAATGGCTGAGCAAGTTGTAATATATGATTGTTAAAGGAGTATCAAAAAGGATCTATAGGAAGCCCTTTCCAACCACTCTTAATTCTAGTGCCTTCTCACTTATACTGCTTGTTTGCATATATTTGTTTCCTGGTATCTCCTAGTAGATTGTGAGTTACTTGAGAAAAGGGATTGTTTTTTGCCTCTTTTTGTATCCCTAGTGCTTAGCACAATACCTACCACACTGTATTTGTGTAGTCAATAGAGTTAGATGGAGAAGCTGAAAGATTTCTGGACCTGGATTCAGGAAGACCTGAGCTCAAATGTGACCTCAGACATTTACTATTTATGTGAGCCTAATAAAAGTAACCTGACCTCTATTTACCCCAGTTTCTTCCTCTGTAAAATGGGGATAACGGTAATACCTAACTCCTAGGGCTGTTGTAAGGATCAAATGAGATAATATTTGTAAATATTTGTAGAAGAGTGCCTGGTACATATTAAGCAATATGTCAATGTTGTTATTATTATTTTACCATTCTTATTATAAATAAATGTTTATTGATAATTTCAGGACTATTGGAACTCCCAGTGAGGAAATTCCCTCTACCAAAGCAGATCCATATCTGTTCTACAATTTGTAATTCCATAGAGTTCCCTAAAACACTTAAAGATTGTGACATGCACAGGGTCACACAACCAGTATGTGGCAGACATGGGACTTGAACTCATGTCTTCCTGACTCCAAAGCCAACTGTCTATGAAGGGCTTCAGTAGTAAATTAATTAATTAATTAATCAATGAGTGAATAATCAATCGATTGATTGTCAAATACAGAAGAGAAGTCAAGAAGGATTAAGACTGAGAAAAGACCATTGGATTCAGCAATTAAGAAATCATAGGTGACTTAGGAGAGAGCAGTTTTAGTGGAATGACAAGGTTGGGAGAAGATTGCAATATGTTGGGGAAGGGAAGATAAGTGGAGGCAACAAGGATAGACAGCTTTTTCCCCTAGAATTTTGGTTTAAAAGTGAGAAAAGAAATACAAACCAGCAAATTAAGTTGTTGGAAGGGTCTAGTGAAGGTTTTTAAATATAGGGCAAGGCTTTGGCATGCTTGAAGCCAGTAGGGAAGGAGCCAGTACATAGGGAAAAAAAGAGGATTAGAAAAGGATAATGACTGATTGAGGTGGCAATGTAATGGAGAAAATGGGAGGGGACAGAATCAAGGGCACCTGTAGAAGAAGTGCTCTTGACAAAGAGAAGATTAGCCTCATTATCAAAGGCTAGAAGATTTGGACGTGATGTCTAATGGTTTTAAGATTAAGAGAATGAGAGAAGATAATGATCTCAATATTCTCAGTGCAGTACTCTCTCTGGACTTCATCTCTCTATTCACTCCCTATTCCTTCCCATCAACTCTTTTGTATTCCCACACTAGATGGACTTCTCTATCCCAGGGCTTGTCATCTGGCAACCCTGAGAAGTTGTGATTTCTAATACTAATACCACTAGTGTGGTCCATACAACATCAATTAAGCTATTGATATCCAAGTGAGAAGATACATCAGTGACATAAGTTACAAAATATCCTACCCCCAATCTGGGAGGCACTGCATCCTCTGTACATACTCATGCCTAAGGAGAGTATGAGGAGATCATATGGGAAACATGTCATGGAGTGACACTTTTTGACTCTTGGCCCTGGACATCCTTTTCTCTGAAAAAATACAGTGAAGTAAACTTCTGGGTATGTCGTTGCCAATGAATAAGTCATTCCTTTGTGCTACAGAACTATTATCTCAGCTGATGAGCCAAGCTGCTGCTGGAATGCATCCAAAAGGCTGTTATTCAGGTCTGACCTCACCAAAATCTGCTACCATTGCTCCAAGCCCTGACAGTCTCTACTACTGAGTCTTATTACAGAGGGGACCATTTATGACTCTTCCCACATTTCAAAGGCATCAATGTTTAAATCCATTGAATTTCATCTCCAGATATACATTAATGTAAAAAAGGAAGAAAGAATAAAAATAAAACAGATAAATAAACAAAAACAAACAAAAAACCCTGAAGGTTCCATGAACTCACAGCCACATGGCTGCCAGTGGAAGAGAATACCCACTGCTAATCCCCACCCAGCAGCTCGCAACAATCCTCCTCACTCAAAAACCAATCAGGAAAGAATAAAATGTAGAAAGAGGCCATGGAAGGGAATTTTTTCATATGTAGACTCAATTTCAACTCTAAAATCAATTAGAAAAAGGCATCACTTCATAACACCAGATCTTCACTCATCCATGGCTTATAAGAAGATTCATTTAGAGCGTTAGATTGGCAGCAGACAGAGAATACTGAATGTGCTCTAAGAACTAGGCCAACATTGACCGGTTCCCCATTACATTAGTAAGTTAGGATGTTTAGTCTTAAGAAGAGAAGATTTTAGGAAAATATGAAATGGTTTAAAAATATTTGGAGGATTATTATCATGATCACAATAGCATTTAAGTGGTACAGTGGATAGAGTACAGGATCTGTAGTCAGGAAGACTCATCTTCCTCAGTTCAAATTTAGCCTCAGACACTTTCTAGCTGTGTGACCCTGGGCAAATCACTTAACTCTCTTTGTCTCAGTTTCCTCATCTATAGAATGAGCTGGAGAAGGAAATGACAAACCACTCCAGCATCTCTGCCAAGAAAACCCCAAACAGGGTCATGAAGAGTCAGACACAACTGAACAACAAGAAAATAATAGCCAACACTCACATAGTGCTCTAAAGTTTCCAAAGTGCATGTCATCGCATTTGATATGACTATTTTGTAGTTGCTATTATTATACCTATTTCACAGATAAGGAATCTGAGGATGACAGGTTATATAGGGTCATACTTTGCTAGTAAGTGCATGAGGCAGGTTTTGAACTCAGGTCTTCCTAACTTCAGATACAGCACTATCCATTGGGCCATCTACCTAACTGCTTCCTATAATGTAGAAAAAAAAATACTTTTCCTTAGTCCTAGAAGGAAAAACTGGGAACAATTATTAAACACTTAAAAGAAGCAAATTTGGGTTTACCATTAAAAAAAAATCCTAACAATTAATGCTGTACACACATGGAATGGACCAGCTGGCAAGTTAGTGAAGTTCCCCGACTAGAGAGAGGTATTCAAGGAAAGGCTGGATAACTCCTTGTTGAGGCTGGTGTTAAGGTCCCTTCCAATTCTGAGAGCCTGTAATTTTGAGGAATGACCTACAGAGAAAGTAAATAAGGCAGCTTGAAGAGCCAAACTGCCCATAATCAAGCAGATTATATTTACTCCATAGTGAGTATTCCATTCTCAGTGTGATTAGTGAATTGAAAATAAGATTTGCCTACAGCTAATGGATATGACTTTAATTCTTAATTAACACTATTGCCTTATATTTTCATAGCCCATCATGCAAAATATTTTAACATACGTTATTTCAAATTATTCTCAATGCTATTTTAAAGTTTGAGGTGTGTTTTGTTCTTTTTGGGGTTTTTTTGTTTTGTTTTTTTTAGTGAGGCAATTGGGGTTAAGTGACTTTCCCAGGGTCACACAGCTAGTAAGTGTTAAGCGTCTGAGGCCAGACTTGAACAGAGGAACTCCTGACTCCAGGGCCGGTGCTCTGTCCACAGCGCCACCTAGCTGCCCCTTGCTTTGTTCTTTAAGAGGTTTTTATATTCTTTTTTTTTTTAAGTCATTCTTGTGAATTAGGTGTTAAGGGCTAAAATTCTAGCTAAACTGTCTAAAATATCTAATGAGTGGTCGCCAATAAATTATAAGCTTTAGCAAGAGTTAGACTTTTAAGCATTTATTAAGGAGAATAAGAATTTGGTAAAGAGAGAAAAAGGCCTAGATTCCTATCTATTAAAGGGAGAGCACATTTCTAGCTCCGCTCTCCACCAGAGTCCAGAGGAAAGAGCCAGCGAGACTGAGCGCCAGTCTCTTCCTTCCTCCTCCCACTAGCCCGCGTCACTTCCTGACTCCTGGTCTTGCCCTCAAAGACCTTCCCTTCATGGGCAGAACTCCTCTACAGTAAGTATCCAGCAGGTGGCGTTATTCCAATCGTTACAGTCCCCCCTGTTGTTCCTCAAGAAACAAAATGTTTCCTTGACGGAACAGTAAAAACAATATGATAACTATTGCTAACTAATAATATGTGAACAACAATATAGAAAAGGAAGAGAGGAAAGTTTTGTCCAGAGGGGCGATTTTTTTTTTGTCCTCATGAACCGACGCTTTGACATTAGTCTTGCAAAGGGAGGGCCTCTGCAGAGAATACATGTTACAGATGGTGTATATTATAACAGAAAGAGAAAAAAACAACAAAAACAACAAATCAAAACTGTTCATTTAAAGTCTCTGAAAGTCTTTTCTTAGATGTCCTCTAGGTGTAGTCATGGAATGGAAGTCTTTTCAGGGGTTGATGTGTGGATGCTGGTAATCAGCCAGGAAAATTTCCTACAAAATTGAGCTTAACACAACTTTAAAATAGCTTTGTCAATAATCAAATCAAACAATGAAAGTTCTCAAAAACATGTCTAAGGGAATACAGAATCTTAGTTGTTAACACGTGAAACATACAATAAAACAAAAATTGAACCATTCTTTAAAATTATATTATTATTATAGTCCCCCCTTATGGAGGGTAATTGAGAAGACAATTGCTGCAATATTAATTAATAAAAATAATTTTTATCTTTGTTTTATCACTTTTTGCATCATCTGCCTAATTATCCTCATGCCATTATGAGAAATTTAAAAATCTAATATAATTGGTAACAGGTGTCAAGGCCAAATTCAACACTGTATTTATCATGACACCTGAGATAATTATGGGGGTTACCATAAAAGAACAGAGAAATGATGGGATATGAGCATTCCCACACTTGAGCAATATGTACTGCCCATACAGTATCTCAGGCTTAAAATAGGTGGATGGAATATATGTCCATGCCACCGAACATATTGGAAGAAACTGAGTCAGACTTAATCAGATGCATGGGATTGAGATGTCCATGGCATCAGGCATATAGGAGGGAGCATAGAAGCCAGGTGTAGAAGTGAGATGGGTGGGATGAATACTTCCAGCCATCTGTACAATATTGTGGGGAAAAAGAGAATAAAATATTAAACCAAGAGAATCCAACCTCAACATTTGTCAAAAGCCGTTCCCTCGGCCATACCTTGACTTCATGCATGTCTCCCCTCATGTGTATTCCTCTTGTGATTGGATGGCATCTTGGCCAACTGGCATCTGATAACTCAGAATAAAGGCAATTAATGTCTTAAATGATAAGTTCCCATAATCCAAGTCTCATATGTATTTAAAAATTGAGGATAATAAATGATTGCAAAAAATGTGAATACATCTTGACTCAGAACACAATATATAATTATGCAACAATTTCAAATAATACCCCTTTTTTAAAAACTTAGTATACAATTACTTTTGTGAAAAATCAGAACATACTTAAATACAAGTTAAAGCACAACAGAATCTCAAAGAACTTTTTTTTTTTGAAAATAGAAAACTTTTACAAATGTTCCCCTCTTTTTTTTTTTTTTTTGGGAATATGCTTATCAAAAATAATACTTCTAGAATCAATTTACACTTGCCATGGCAACCAATTTGCCAGGGAAATGCTTTAAAGAGTTTGATCAAATAATCAGTTGAGAAAAAATAACAAAAACAAACAACTCAGAATATGGGAGCACAATACTCCTAGAATTAACATTGTATAATAAAATCAAAACCATCTTGCAATGTTTCAAAATTAGATAGACAAATGAATAGAAGAAAATACACATTGAACAATAAAATACAGTGAAATTCAAACTAAGGAAATCTAAATGAATATGAACTTAATATCAATAAGAGTATTATAAAATATAAACTTGATCACATGACTATAAAAAGCTTTTACAAATATTCTCCTTGTTTTAGAAACTAAGTATAAGACACAATCTCAAAAGCATTAAAATCTCTATGAAAATAAACCTATACCATTAATTCCAAAATGTATATGTAATAGCATAGAAATCCTATGTAACCTCTAAACTGACATTAATAATCTGAGTGAATTCAGAACACTCTTGATTCCAATATCTAAAATCCCCAATACTCATATCAATACCTTGCTGCTTACTTCTACATTTCTGTAAAATATATACCCTTCCATGGCAAAAGAAGCAGAGTCTTGAACTATGTTGATTGTCATTCTTATTCAGCTTAAGTTTTTCTTCTTTAACCCCTCTATATTGTCTGTCGGGCTTTTCACCATACAAGTGCTTTATAAGATTACTAATTAAAGACAAAAGCAGGTTAGCAAAATTATGAACAAAACGAGCATATCTGGAATTTAAAGAGTTTTCTAAGATTGTCTCAAAAGCACAGCCAGGCTGGGGAAGGGCTGAGCCTGAAGCTGCAAATGTAGTTAGACAAAGTTGAGCATGCGCATCAGATCTCTGGACTTCCCAGGCAGGGGAAGCAATGGGCTTGGCCATGGGAGGAGTAGAGGGTGGGGTCTGGAGAGGAGGGGAGGGACCAGGGCAATTTGAATCAGACTTGATTTTGAACTCAGGCCTGGATTCCTCTTCCCCCACTTTGCCTCCAGGTGCTAGGGAATTAAAAGCTTCGAGAGGGTGGGTCATTGCCTCCAGGCATGCAAAATTAGAGCAACAATTAGTGTTAGAATTGGGAAAAGCTGCAGGAATCTCTTCAGGTTTCTCTGAAAAAGCATGGTTGGGAGAGGGAGTGATATTTCCTTGTGTGAGTAAGTTGCTGGCTCTTTTAACAAAAATAAAAAGAAAAATAGAAAATCCACAAAAACAAAGCATTAACATGATCTTATCCCCCATTTGTCTGGTTAAACAGACTAAAATCAAAAATAGGGTAATTAGGGAGTTTAAAAGGTCCATTCGAAAAAATTTAAAGGAAAACACAGCCAGTACGCCAGTACTTAGCAGTTAAAGGGAGAGGGAGGGGAAATTTCTTACCCAACCAGAAGATCAGAAGACTGAAATTTAGCTTTCCTCTTCGTGGTCAGCCATCTGTTAAGGGCTAAAATTCTAGCTAAACTGTCTAAAATATCTAATGAGTGGTCGCCAATAAATTATAAGCTTTAGCAAGAGTTAGACTTTTAAGCATTTATTAAGGAGAATAAGAATTTGGTAAAGAGAGAAAAAGGCCTAGATTCCTATCTATTAAAGGGAGAGCACATTTCTAGCTCCGCTCTCCACCAGAGTCCAGAGGAAAGAGCCAGCGAGACTGAGCGCCAGTCTCTTCCTTCCTCCTCCCACTAGCCCGCGTCACTTCCTGACTCCTGGTCTTGCCCTCAAAGACCTTCCCTTCATGGGCAGAACTCCTCTACAGTAAGTATCCAGCAGGTGGCGTTATTCCAATCGTTACATAGGAAAAGGAAAATAATATTTTGCCCATTTTCCTGATTGGAAAATTTGGAGCTGTAAAGCTTACATGATATTAATCTAAGTTAATAAAATATGAGAGTTGGAGGGTAGCCCAGAGGTCATCTAGTCCATTCTGTACTTGTTTGGGAATCTCCTCTTCAAAATCTCCAAATGATCCAGGACACCTCCACCAAACAACAGAAATTGGAGTTGGAAGGTACTTCAGCTGCCATTTTGTCTAACCCATACCAAAAAGGAACCGCAATATAAAAATACCTGATAAGTGGCCTCCAGTGTCTACTTGATGACTTCCAAAGAGAGGGGGCTCACTAACTTCTAAAGCAAGCCATCCCTATTTCGGAATAGCTCTGACAGGAAGTGTTTTCTTACATCAAGTCTACATTAGTCTCTTTTCAACTGCCAACCTTTCTGTTCTGGAGCCAAGTAAAACAAGTCTAATTCCATTTCCATATGATATCCCTTCAGGTACTTGAAGCCAGCTATCATGTAGCCCCTGAATCTTCTCTTCTCCAGGGTAAATTTCCCCAGTTCCTTCAAATGATCCTCATAGGGCATTGATATTTGGAAGGAAAATCCCAAACATGAGAGTTTGGCAGCATTGAGAATATTAAAGCATAGGAATCCCTTCCAACTTTAAGAGTCTGTGACTTTGAGGGATACCACAACTTTCATTTCTATAGCACTTTAAGGTTTGCCACACTCTTTAGTTATAACAACCTTGTCGGCTAGGCAGGAATAGCTTAACCACCAGGAGGTGCTTCACTCTCCTGTTCTGGGGACTCTGTTACTAGGTGATCCCACATTCACCTAGTAGGTGTGTAAATGTAATTGTCAAGCTCTTCATGAGTGTTGCAGAGATGTTAACTTTTTACCTTCCTAAGATCACCTATTTAGAGCTAGAATGAACCTTAAAGTGTATGCAGTTAAACCCCTTGCTTTGTGTATGAGGAAACTTGGATTCAGAGACTTTACATGAAATGCACAAGATCACAGAGGTAGTTAAGTGTCTGGGGCAGAATTTGAACCCACTTCCTCTTTATGTTATGCTGCCTCTCAGTACCATCTGTCCTTGCAGGATGGCTCCGACTCGCTACATAGAGAATATGGATTGTGTATATTTTATTGTCATCATTTCAATCATGTCCAAATCTTCATGACCCCATTTTAGAGTTTTCTTGGCAAAGATACTGGAGTAGTTTTCCATTTCCTTCTTCAGCTAATTTTACTGATAAGAAAATGAGGTGAACAGGGTTAAGTGGTTTATACAAGGTCACACAGATAGTAAGTGTCTGAGGCCAGATTTGAACTCAAAAAAATGATTCTTCCTGACTCCAGGCCTGGCACTCTATCCACTGCACCACTTATCTGCCACGCGTGCACTTATCAAATCAGAGTTAGCTCTTGATTCCCTGCCTATGGAAAACTCTGCCTCTTCCCTGAACTTGCTATATTTCAAAGAATCCTAACCATTGGTCCTTGGTAAATGGGGTCACTCCCAAGTGAAGTGAAAATCAAAGCATTCATAAATACTACATATGGTACTTATTCATGACATAGGAAAAATAAAGAGAATGAGAGAAGAGAAGGGGAGAGATAAAAACATTTACCACTTGATTTTAAAACCGCAGACTATCCCATATCCTGGCAGCAACCCCTCCAAACAGAACATTAGCTTCCCCAAACCCAGGAGATCTAGGAAATTCATTGTTCTGCCTATCCAATATCCACAGATGCCCCTCTTTTTTTTTTTTTTTTTTTTTTTTTTTTTTAGTGAGGCAATTGGGGTTAAGCGACTTGCCCAGGGTCACACAGCTAGTAAGTGTTAAGTGTCTGAGGCCGGATTTGAACTCAGGTCCTCCTGAATCCAGGGCCGGTGCTCTATCCACTGCGCCACTTAGCTGCCCCAGATGCCCCTCTTAAGAAAAAGCAAAAGAGTATAGACAATTCTCCATGGTTCCCAATGTTCAATCATATTGTGATTACTAATTAGAAAGAATCAGGGACTTTGGACTCAGGACCTCTCATAGCACAGAACATGGAATTCAGGATCAAGTATGAGCTAGAATTCCTGAAAATTATTACTTTTCTTGGTCTAAATCATACTTATTTTGGAAGGGACTTCTGATATTTTTTTGCAATAAGCCCATTGCAGAGCTGTATAAGTGTACTCACTAGCCAGTCCTGGCAAAAAGCAGTATCTCTACTCTATCCTTGTATCTGTCTGACCTATACACAAAGGCATTCAGAGGCATGTCTCTTCTGAAACTACTTCTTGTCAGTGACTGTTGCCCCTTCCTCATCTGTCTCTTTTCTTTCTCTGTCTGACTCTCTTCCCCCCTTTCTCTCTCTCCCTTCCTCCTTCCCTCTCTCCCTTCCTCCCTGCTTCCTTCCTTTCCTCACTCCTCACTTCTCTGTTTCTCTCTCCTCTTCCTACAACAAAAGCTTTTCCCACTCCATAGGGGGATGCTTCTGTAAAATTTTGTTTTACGCCTGCCTCCTACAGAAAAAAACACATCAAAGAAAATATTATTTTCATAATGTTTCCTACAGGAAAAACAAGATCAAGGGGCAGCTAGATGGTGCAGTGGATAAAGCACCAGCCCTGGATTCAGGAGGACCTGAGTTCAAATCCCACCTCAGACACTTAACACTTACTAGCTGTGTGACCCTGGGCAAGCCACTTAACCCCAATTGCCTCACAGAAAAAAAAAAAGAAAGAAAGAAAGAAAAAAGAAAAGAAAATAGAGGCAGCTAGGTGGTGCAGAGGATAAAGCACCAGCCCTGGAGTCAGGAGGACCTGAGTTCAAATCTGGCCTCAGACACTTAACACTGACTATCTGTGTGACCCTAGGCAAGTCACTTAACCCCAATTGCCTCACCAAAAAAAAAAAAAGAAAGAAAGAAAGAAAAGTGATGAAGTTCAATTCCTCCAATTCCTCATTTTACATAGAGGCATACTGACTTGTCCTGGATCACTCAGGTAAAAAGGTATCTAAAGTGGGATTTTAACCCGGATGTTCCTGATTCTAATGCCAGTGCTTCATCTGCCACAACCCACCATTTATCATATAACCAAGGCCAGTTTCCAAACACTCCTTTCCAGATTCACCAGCACTAATTCAATCAACAAGAAGCTTTCCAGTTGTTTTTGCAATGGCAAGAGGCAAAAAGAGAACGCTTGTTGTACCCTTAATGTCTTCATGGAACCAGTTAACCATATTAGATGGGGTCTGCCTATGTTGATATAGGATTCCTTGACCACGTGAGGATGTGTGGTCCAGTAATTAAAGTTCAATTATGCTCCAAGTTCTCCAGCTTTCATTTGAGACGGAGTAATGATAACTGATATTTATATGGCACTTCAAGTTTTGAAAGTATATTCTATACTTTAGCTCATTTGAACCTTACTACAATTCTGTGAAATAGTGTCCGCAGATATTATCTCCATTTTGCAAATAAGAAAACTGAGTCTTGGAGACCAACTCAGACACTCAGAGACAACTTTTAAGTTGTCTTGCTCAAGGACACACAGGTAGGGGCAGCTAGGTTGTGGAATGGATAAAGCACCAGTCCCGGATTCAGGAAGATCTGAATTCAAATTTGGCTTCAGACACTTGATACTCACTAGCTATGTGACCCTGAGCAAGTCACTTAAACCTCATTGCCCTGCAAAACAAATAAATAAACCAAAAAAGGACCCAGAGGTAAAAAGTTTCAGGATTTGAAGCCAACTTTCTCCCATATTCCCAGTATTCCTTCTATGATGTCACGTTGCAGCTCCCTTGAATCCTTTCTTTCTATACATATTTCAGCCTTTCTTCCTATATCATTGATGTCATCATCATACTGTAGTATTTAATTTGGTGAAATTACATTCAGAATTAAATTTTAAGAAAAGATTTTTGTTCAATGTTTCTTGATTTAAGCCCCACTGCTTTAATTTCTCATTTTTCTAGGGCCAACTGTATCAATAAAACACAATTATTATTAAAATTTGCATCTCTGGGATAGCTGAGGCTTGCCTTTTCCTAAACACATTAACTTTTAATAAAATAGAAACATTCCCTGCATTTTCTATTAAAATGAACGAGCTCATGTGAGAAAATAATAATGGAATTCTTGGGAAGACCCAGTGATCCAGTTCTAGGTGGGTTTCTTCCCCACATATACTTTAGAAAAGTCAGTTTTTAGGAGGGAGTTTCAGGGTGTACAATAAAAATGGAGATAGAGTCTTTGTGTCTAGCTCAGTGGATTTATGGGATCAAGCCACACCTATCTGGACTTTGATTTTGCCCCTCAGGGGTTCTCTCACATTAGGCCAAGACATGATGGTAGAGCTTATTTGAATATGGACCACCCTCAAGTCACACAAACCAATGGAATTGAATGACATTAGTCAATTAGCTTTGACAAGTGTTTAGTGACATGTCTCTCTCAAAAGAGGATAAAAGGAAAGAATACATGAGGCTCCTGGCCAGCACCATCTTGGAACAAGCTTGGTCTGGATCCATTGTCGGTTGAATAGCACTCCCCTCTTAGGACAGAGTAGGCTGTGAGGACATTTACTCTCTCTCTTAGAAATATAGCTGGGGGGGGGGGGGAGGCTGGCTTGTGTTAACTGCTCCACAGTCAATAGCCTTCTAATATTTAATATATTTTAATAATAAATACTGTTAAAATGGGTGCAATAGCCATTGTTATAAAAATAGCAATTAATATATAAGTAGCAATAATTTAGAAAACCCAGCCTACTCTCCCTCAGTAATTTAACCAAAATACAGTTGGCCACAAATAATTTAATTAACACAATTTGGCAACTATCCTAGTCCCCATAACTTAAATAACACACTGGCCTAAAGGGTACTGCTCTTTGTTTTCTAACTCTCACTTATTCACAGTCCTAAATGAAGTCAAGGACTATGTGTGTGTGTGTGTGTGTGTGTGTGTGTGTGTGTGTGTGTGTGTGTGTGTGTATGTGCAGGTCTTCACAAAGGTCAGCTGGGGAAGCAGGCAACAGTCAGTGGATTTCATCCACTTTCTTCCCTTCATTTCTTTATAATACCATGAACAAAATTTTCGAGTGTTGGAATGTATACATAAATAGGAAAGTTTATATAGCAGAAAGAATTCAGAGAAGAGAACCAAAACAAAAAAAAAAAAGGAAGAGGTTTGATACAATGGTAAATCAATCAGTCAATAAGAATTTATTAAATACCTACTTTGTGCCAGGTACTGTGTTAACTTCCAGGGACAAAGAAAGGGGGGAAAGTAGCTATCCTTGATGAATTCACAGTCTAATGAGGAAACAATGTGCAAACAGCTTTGTACAAACAATATAGAGATAGGATAAATTGGAGATGAACCCCAAGGGAAGACACTAGTATTAAGGGGGACTGAGGTAGGTTCTGGTAAAAGATAGGACTTTAGCTGAAATTAAAAGAAAGCCAGAAAAGCTAAGAGCCAGATATGAGGAGGGAGAAAGTGCCCAGAATGGGTGACAAAACAAGTGAAAATTCCCAGAGTTGGGTGATGGAGCATCTTGTTTGAGAAATGGTAAGAAAGTCTGTGTCCCTGTATCACAGAGTATGTGGAGGGGACTAAGGTATAAAACACTTGAAAAGACAGGAAAGGGTAAGGATATAGAGGGCTTTAAAGCCAAACAGGTTTTAATATTTGATCCTAGAGGCAATAAGGAGTCCCCGAAGTTGATTGAATTGGGAGTGGGGAAAAGGTGACATAATCAAACTTGAAATTTAGGAAGATATATTTGACAGCTGAGTAGAAGACAGACTTTAATGGAAAGGGACTTGAGATAGGGAGACTCACTAGCAGGTTATTACAATAGTTTAGGCATTAGTTACATCAGCATGTTGGCAGTGTCAGAGGACAGAAAGAAATGTTATGAAAATTCACACAAAAGGACTTGGCCACGGATAATAAATGGGAGGTGAGAGAGAGAGGGAAGAGTTGAAGGAAACAATTGAAGTCAAAATACTGCTAATAACCACTTCCTGTGTAGTTTAGGCAAGTCACATAACTACCCTGGTCTTTGGTCTACTCAGAAGTCAAATGAGGCCATTAGACTTGATGGTCTTTAAGGTCCCTTCCAGCTCTTACTCTTATGATCCTATGTCCTGAGCCCAAGTGCCTCAACTCTTAGTTCTGTCACCTAGGTTAGGTTATTTCTCTGAGCTTTGACATCTTCATGTATAAAATTTTAAAAGCACCTCAGGCTACCCTCAGTCTCAATGTGTTTCTCTCTACCTGATCTGAGAAGAAACACAACTCCCAAACCCTTTAATAATTTAGGTACCCTCACAAGGCCAGAAGATGTGTGGTATTTGGCATACTCAAACTATCCAAGTCATCAAAGATGAGATAGAGAACATTATGAAATGCAAAATGGATCATTTTGATTACATTAAATTAAAAATCTTTTGCACAAATAAAGTCAATATTAGAAAGAAAACAGAAAGCTGGGAAACAATTTTTATAGCCAGCATTTCTGATAAAGGCCTCATTTCTAAACTATATAGAGAACTGAATCAAGTTTATAAGAAGACAAGTCATTCCCCAATTGAGAAATGGTCAGAGGATATGAACAGGCAGTTCTCAATTGAAGAAATTAATGCTCTATATAGTCTTATGAAAAAAAATTCTCAATCACTATTGATTAGAAAAATGTAAATCAAAACTACTCTAAGGTACCACCTCACATCTATCAGATTAACTTATATGACAAGAAAAGGAAACTGATAAATGTTGGAGAACATATGGAAAAATTGGAACGCTAATACATTGTTGGTGAAGTTATGAATTGACCCAACCATTCTGGAAAACATTTTAGAATTATGCCTAAAAGGCTACAAAACTGTGCATACTGTTTGACACAGCAATAACACTACTAGGTCTGTATCCCAAAGAGATCATAAAAAAAGGGAAAAGGGGACAGCTAGATAGCACAGTGGATAAAGCACTGGCCCTGGATTCAGGAGGACCTGAGTTCAAATCTGTCCTCAGACACTTGACACTTACTAGTTGTATGACCCTGGGCAAGTTACTTAACCCCAATTGCATCACCAAAAAAAAAAAGGTGGGGGAAAGGACCTACATGTACAAAAATATTTACAGCTGCTCTTTTTTGTAGTGGTAAAGAATTGGATATCAAGGGGATGCCAATAATTGAGGAGTGGCTGAAGTCGTGGTATATAAATATAGTGGAATACTATTGTCCTGTAAGAAATGATGAGCAGGAAGATTTCAGAAAAAAATAGAAAGATTAACAAGAACTGATGCTGAGTGAAGTGAGCAGAACCGAGAGAACATTGTACACAGTAACAGCAACATTGTGTGAAGATCAACTGTTATAGACTTAGCTCTTCTCAGAAATAGAATGATCCAAGAAAATTCCAAAAGACTCATAATGAAAAATGCCCTCCACATCCAGAAAAAAGAACTATGAAGTTTGAATGTAGATGGAAGCATACTATTCTTACTTTTTGGTTTTTTTGCTGTTTGTTTTTTTCTTTCTTGTGGTTTTTCCTTTTTGTTCTTATTCTTCTTTCACAACATGACTAATGTGGAAATATGTTTTGATTGTGATGTAAAACCTATATCAAATTGCTTGCTGGCTTCAGAAGTGAGGAAGGAAGGGAAAGAGGAAGAAAAATTTGGAACTAAAAATCTTACAAAAATGAATGATGGGGCAGCTAGATGGCACACTGGTAAAGCACCGGCTCTGGATTCAGGAGTATCTGAGTTCAAATCCGGCCTCAGACACTTGACACTTACTAGCTGTGTGACCCTGGGCAAGTCACTTAACCCTCATTGCCCTGCAAAAAAGAAAGAAGGAAGGAAGGAAGGAAGGAAGGAAGGAAGGAAGGAAGGAAGGAAGGAAGGAAGGAAGGAAGGAAAGAAAAGAAAAAATGAATGATGAAAACTATCTTTACATTTAATTGGAAAAAAATAAAATAAGACACTATTAAAAAGGAAAATAAAAGCTATCCAAGCCATATCTGAAAGAGTCCCTTCTCCAAAGGTCCTGACAAATGGACCTGCAAAACTGTGCTTAAAGATTTTCAGTAATAATTAACCCACCCACCTCCCCAGACATCCCATGCCACTTTGGGACAGCACTAATTGTTCAGAAGTTGGTTGTTCATTTTCTCTGGTGTCCAGCCTAATCCTTCCTCTCTACATATTTACCCATTACTTATTATTCTGTACTCTATGGACAAGCAGATCAAGTCTACTGCATCTTCCATATGACAGGGGTTCACATACTTGAGGAAACCATGGTGTCTCCTCCACTCCCCACCCCACCCACCCCATCCACCCCACCCCGCTTCCAAGTCTTCTTTTCTTTTTATTTATTTACTTATTTGTGTTTCTTTATTCATTCATTTATTAATTCATTCATTCGTTTAATTTATTTATTTATTCATTCATTTATTTATCTATTTTGTTTATCTATTTATTTATCTATCTATTGATCGATCTACCTATTTATTTATTTATTATTTGGGGGGCGGGGGGTGAGGCAATTGGGGTTAAGTGACTTGCCCAGGGTCACATGGCTAGTAAGTGTCAAGTGTCTGAGGTCAGATTTGAACTCAGGTCCTCCTGACTCCAGGGTCGGTGCTCTACCCACTTTGCCACCTAGCTATCTCCAAGTCTTCTCTTCTACAGGCTAAATATTCCCAGTTCCTTCAACCTTTCCTTATATTATATGGTCTACAGTCATCTCAGCCATCTGTCATCTTTGTTACCTCTCTCCTGGAAGCTCTACAACTTCTCAATTTTCTTCCTAAAGTCTGGTGCCCAGGATTAAATAAAAAACACCATTATGTATGACCAGGGAAGAAGACAAGAAGACTTTAACCTCCCTAGTCCTGCATATGACACCTTTCTTAAAGGAATCTAAGGTTGTATTGTTGGGTATCTAATCATGCTGTCAACTCACACTGAAAACCACTAAAATCCCTGTGGAGACCAATTTTTAATTGGGGAGTGCTAGCTACGCGCCTCGCCACAATATTGGGGCAAGGAAGGAGACTGGCAGCCTCCCTCAAAACAAAACAAGATTTATTTTAACAAGAATGAACTTAAAAAAGAACACAAACAGGATCAGTAGGATCAAGGGAAAGGAAATAAAATGGGGAAAGGGAAATTATAATACCTGAAAAAATACCACCACCCAGGAATCAGCTGAAAATACGCAGCAGAATGCCTGTCCCTTTCCAGCTTCCACCTAAAATGCCCAATTCTCCTCTCCCAAACCTAGAAACACCCCCACAGCCCCAACCAATGGGATGGCTGCTCTGACAGTCACATGACTGCCCTCACTAGGTTTCCAATGATTATAATTTTGCCAGGCCCATGTAGGCATTGTCGAGTGTTGATGACATGAGATGCCAGAGCCCTGGCAAGGGCTATAACCAGTGGGTGGAGCACCGTGCGGTTTGCAGAGCCCCAGGCCAGTGTGTGCCTAGGCATAAAAACCTCAAATAACAATTAATTCTTTACTTCCCCAAAGCCTTAAAGATGGATTGTTCTCTAGGCATACCTGGCCACCAACCCCACCCCATACCTGTTCAGTTCATTTTCAGAAGCCAAGTGAAGAATTTTATATTATTCTTTTGCCTTTATTTAAAGTATTTTAATTTAATTTATTCAATTTAACATTTAATTTAAATATTTAAAATAGAATATTATTTTATTTAGGTAATTTGGAAATATAAATTTCTTCCTTCTCTTAGAGTCAGAATACTTTTGTAAACAGCCTTTTAGAAAGATCATACCTAGGATGATTAGCAGGATTCTGCAGGTCAGCTAGAGCAGCATCCCCTCTGGACCCATTCTCCCAATACCCATATCCACAATTAGGTTGGGTCACCAAGGGGCAGTAAACTATTTCTTCTCCCAGGAATCTAGGGGTAACCTAATGTGTTTATGTATCTATTACTAATCATCATAAGCCCAGAGTGGTATGTTACCCAAATTATCAATTAACCAGAAGATATTTGATAGAGGTACAGACAAAATAGTGGAGTAGCAGGAAGAAATAGTGAGCCTCCCCCTACAATTTATCCAAACATATACCAGATCATATCCTAGTTAGTATATCCAAGAAAAAATCACAAGGAGTAGTTTTTTAACCCAGGTCAGCATAAGGAGACATAGAGCTCTGCAGTCTGTGGTAGGGTCTGGCCAGGAATAATCATGAGGAGCATTCTAGAACAAAGAGAAGGTATGCACCAGGGCAAGAAGAGATCCCATATCCAGGATAAAGAGCTTAAACTTGATCTTGGTGCAGGAATAGGTGCAAATTGGTAGCTCTGTTTCTTACTAGCCAGTTTCAGTTCAAAGATCCAAGATAAACTAGAAAGGGATCTACACCTAGGGGTAGCACTCCAGGGAAAGTAGTTGTCATGGTCCTTAAGCTTTGTATTGAGTAAAGAGCAATTTCAGAAGGAAGCCACAGCTTTGTTACTTGGACCTCGGGAGTAGAAGAAGGTCTCTCTAGTTCCAAGGTTCTAATTTCTAGCCAAGTCTGGAGCCTGCAACAGAGAAACAAGGGCAGAAATTCCAGACCAAAGGGGATCCTGAAGTTCTATTGCTCTAAGCCAGCAGAGCTTTCCAATTGGCTGATAGTGGCTGGGTTCACTTATATTTGGGGTGCAGGGAGAGAAGAAAATAAGCATTTATTAAGCATCTACTACATGCCAGGCACTCTCCAAAATACTTTACAAATATTATCTCATTTGATCCTCACAACAACTCTAGGAGGTTGGTACTATTATTATCTTTATTTCAAGTTGAGGAAACTGAAACAAATAGACTTGAAGTAATTTGTCCAGGAACACCCAGAAAGTAAATATCCAAGGATGGATTTGAATTTTCTGACTCCAGGTCCAGCACTCTACCCACAGTGCCACCTAGCTGCCCCATTCTACTGGAATGCTTAACAGGGAAAGCCTGCTGTGTATTACTCAAGACTTAAACCTAGATCAGGAACTTATAGAGCTGAGATTATAGTGCAGGGAGAGGTGGGATGTGGCAACAATCAAACTTTTGTCTAGATCAAACCATATTGAGAGAATTTGAGAAAGCTTGTAGCTACTCAGCCTAAACTGTTCTTTATATCCTGAAATAACACAATAGTCAGTACCTTCCTGTACTTAGACACATTCCCCCAGGAACCAATCAATCACCACCCCACCTCAGCCAAAGATGGCTGCAGCCAGGGTGGTGATAAAATAGTAAGAATTCCTGGATCCCAAGTTCTGTAACCCTGAGTTCCCAGACCCAGTAATGGAGGAGCTAGAATAGAGATTTGTTGTAATTAGCTGCACATGCTTTCAGTCACATGACCCCAGGAGAGAGCAACCACATAGCCAAGTGGATAGGAGTTCCTGAATCCCAGTCTCCTGAAGGAGAATTGAGTTTGAGGATTCAGTATTTTGGTAAAAGAAAAATGAAGTGACTGGATAGTAACAGTTGCTTGACAAGAAAAAATATTCAAATGGACCCAGAGCTAAAAGAACAAGAGATTAAGCCATAATAGAGAAGAGCAAAAATCCTCCATTCTTCCTCTGCTGTGTGATTATCCTTATATTATTCAGATGTTGGAGGTCTGATGGAAAGAAGGTTCCTTCTTTATTTACTCAAAGTTTGTTTTCATTCAACAATGATTCCATAAGGCTAGAGTCCTATATAAATAATCTGAGTTGAAGGTAGAAGTCATTGGAATATCAGGGTATTGTCTGTCTAGGTAGTGAGGTGGCTGAGTAGATAGAGCACTGAGACTGGAATCATGTAGAAGTCAGCTCAAATCCAGCCTCAGACACTTCCTAGCTGTGTAACCCTGGGAAAGTCACAACATCTATCTGTCTCAGTTTCCTCAACTGTAAAATGTATACATAATAGCACAGATCTCACAGAGGTAGATCAAATGAGGTAATATTTGTCATCTTAGTGCAGTGCCTAGAATATAATAGTATGTGTTTAGTACATATGTGTTTAATAAATTCTTGTTCCCCTTTCCCCTCCAGTGTAGGAGAAAGAGCAAAGGATTTAAAGTCAGTGTATGGAGGTTGGAATCCTAATTCTGATATCAAATAGGGTGAGATATTGAGAAATCACTTCTCTGAGCCTCAGTTTCCTCCTCAGCAAAATTAGGGTGCTGAACTAGATTATTTGAAGGTCTCTACCAACTTTAAACCAGAGGATGTGATTCAATCTACCTTCTTTGAAGACAACCACGGATAAGGAAATAACAGCTATTTCTCTTAGGTGGTCCTTAAATTCTTCAAGGTGTTGCAAATGTGCTCTGCTATGTATACTGGCATCATCCTCTGGTTGAATTTTTTTGCAGGGCAATGAGGGTTAAGTGACTTGCCCAGGGTCACACAGCTAGTTAAGTGTCAAGTGTCTGAGGCTGGATTTGAACTCAGGTCCTCCTGAATCCAAGGCCAGTGCTCTATCCACTGCACCACCTAGCTGTGCCACTCTGGTTGAATTTTAATGAAAAGCTCAACTTTGCTGAATTCTTCTCACAATCATAATCTCATCTGGCTCCTTAGCACTAGCATGATCAATAGGACTCTTTCATCAAATTCAGTAGAAATATACTTCAGATTATGAAATTATCCCCCATCATAGTCCTCTCCCAGCAAAGAATAAGAAATGAGCAGTTAGATTTTAGTAGAACCTGATTAGTTAAGGAATTTCACTGAAGGAGGAAATGAAAGTAATTTTTAGGTGCAGAATTTTGGGTGGAGTGGGGGCCTTGGCACACAGCCCAGGAGGATTTTACATGCCTGGAAAGGGTATATTTTTAGAATGGTACTTTCAAATCGTACTTTGGGAGGCAGAATGTGCAATGGGTTGAGCTGAATTAGAATCCCTGCCGAAAAGAGGCATCAACTATGAAGTCAGAGGACTTGAGTTCAAATTCTTGGGCAATTAACTACCTCCTTGAGACTGTTTCCTTATCAATGAAATGAGACTGCAGTCAAAAGGTCTCTGAAAAACCCTCTAAATCTGGTGTTTGAGAGAAATCATAGCACAGTAGTTAAAGATCTGGTCTTTGAGTCAGAAAGGATGATAGTAAAAACCTGCTTCTAGTGTATACTGGCTATCTGAACCAGGAGAAATCACATAACCTTTAAGAGTCCCAAGCAATTCTTTAAGACCTTAAGTTGCAGAGCAAAGGTTGATCTACAAGGGGAAAGGCAATATCAACATTAGAAGTTCCCTTCATCAGTAAGATCCCAGGTCTCTCCAATGATCCAATAATAATCTTAGGGCATTTTTTTGGTCCTTGGTCAATTGACACATGGTTCATCATGAGGTCCATACGCACAACCTTTTCAGATTAGTTGAGCCTGATAGAATCTTTAATTCATGCTTAGTGTTCAAAAACCTAACTTTGTTCATTTGTCCTTCATTCTCGAAGAGGACCATGACATCAAGAAGGTTATGCTGTAGCTTGCAAGTGAATTGGATTTAAATGAGGGAGGCCTATGCAAATTCACCATCACTCTCTCCTCCCAGCCATCTGGATCCAATGTCAAGATATAGGTCAGGATTCCTGGAGATGGCCCCCAACTGACTTTGTATTAACCATGATGGGGTGATGAGTATAGTGCTTTAATGGACATGTGTATAGATTTTAAATGAATACTTATTTAATTAAGTTGAAATCTCTGCTCCTGGGAAGATTCTCTCTCCTTCAGCTGACATCCAAGGAAGTGAGAGGGTAGAGAAAACCCCACTTCTCTTCAGCTTAACTGCCATTCTAACCTCTTCAAAGGATTATTCTTCTCAACACCAAAGGCTACAAAAATTGCATTTCAGCGAAAGCAAGAACCCCTCAGATCCTTCCTGTGGGCATTTTTTATTCAAATTCCAGTGATAGTACCATGCTTCTGCCTTGTGCTGTCATCCCCTAGCATCTTAGATGAAGGGCTAGTAACATGGAGGAAAGGGTGACCTTGTAAAAGAAAGATCATTTAATCCATTAGCACTCTGTATCCCTCACTATTTTGGGTTTCTTTCCAATGGTTCCCAGAAACAAAAAGAGAAAGTCATTGTCAAAAGACTGCCAACAACTCTGCAAGAATCACATTTCATCTTTTTAGATCCTCAAAATAGCCCTTGTACTGTGATCATCCTCTTTTTTAACTTTTCCAATTGTCTATACAAAAATTGAGTTGACTTTTTTGGTTCTCATTCAAAAAAGAAGCCAATCTCTCACCTTCAAGTTATGTTCCCTGGAGCTGTGTGTGTTATTTTTGTGACTCTTTCCCTATTTCTGGACTTGTTCATGTCCCTGCACACATAACTCCTCCTAGGAGGCCAATATCTGTTTGACAAAGAAGGTGTCTCTATGGAGGGCAAGATGACACCTCACAGCTAAAACTGGGCCAATGAAATTGAAATGTGCATAGGAGACAGGGAAGTGTCATTTGACTCTCTCTGGCTTTTTCTAATACAGGGATACTTGTTATTCTTTGTCAATTAACAAGAATTTATTTTCTCTCCCTTTTGCCCACTGTCACTGGAAAAAAAGAAAAGGAAAACAAAACCCTTATAAAAGCTTTCATTCAATCAAAACAAATTCCTATATTAACCATGTCCAAAAAGTATGTCTCATTAGGCACCTTGAGTCCATCACCTCTATGTCAGGGGATCTGCCTGCTTCATCACTGTCCTCTGTAATAGTGTTTGCTCAGGCTTCTCAAGTTTTGTTTTTTTTTTTTTAATTTGCATAGGGCTGCCTGGAAAAACAGAGAGCCTTCCCCCTCCAGGGTTCAAAAAGGAATGCCCAGCAACTTGTAACAAACCAGACTCTTCAGAATTGCTTGGGTGAGTATAAGATTTTCTAATGCAATAATTACAGGAATTCAGGCTGTGGTAGGAAACTTCCATGCCTCCAATGTTTCTTCAAGTTTGAAGATCACTCACCTGCCACCTGACCCCTACAAGTGATTCCTCCCATCTAGAGTTCCAGATGTTGCTTCCCTCAATCTTTCCAATACACACACTAATTCAGATCATCTTTTTCTGGGGTTATTGCCTGGTCCTCTCTTCACCCACTCTATGTTGCAGCCAAACTGGTTTACTTGCTATTCCTCACACACAAAATTCCATCTCTGTTCTCTGTGTCTTTGCACATGCTGTGCACCATGCCCAGAAAGCACTCTGTCCCCAAATCTACCTCTTAGAATCCTTACCTTTTTTCAAGGCCTTGACCCAGAACTCCATTCTACACAAACGTTGCTCCATCTTCTTTGTGTTAGAGCTCTTCCCAAATATTATCTTCTAATTTTTTGTCTGGACTTGTGATTCCAACCTCCCTATATGATGTAGATGGAAACCTGATCTGCAACTTATAGTCTTAGAGAGTTTCTAAAAGGTCAAGTAGCTTAGAATTTAGAAATAAATACTCCCTGAATACAAGTAATTTACAGCATTGGAGAAGGGATAAAATGTACAAATGTAAAAAAGAGCTCACCCCCTCCCCCCCAAAAAAAACTGGAAAAAAAGCAAGTGGCCAAAGATGATTAAGGAATCACTAAACAAATTGTGGATCATGAATGTCATGGAATATTGCCACATTATAAAAACTGGTGAATATGAGGAATATAGAGAAACAAAGGAAGATGTATAGAACTTAATCTTCCTAAACTTATTTCTTTCCCCACTCTGGTCTCCAACTCTTCCACCCTTCAGGATATTTCCAGGTTATTACTCCTATAGTGGTTTCCCTTTCCTACTTGCCTAGTCTTGACCCTGTGGTTAACCAGTTCAACATCATGCTGCCCTCTACTCTCAAATCCTTTGCTCCCTTTTCCTAAATCATCCCTTGTCCTAATCTCAGATTACTCCCACCACTGAGTTGTTGTGAGGATAAAAGTAAATGAGATAAAACTGAGTTGCAAAATGCTTAAAATTATGTAAATACCTGCTGGGGAGGTAGGGATGGTGGTCCAACCTTTCCTGTGATTTCATCCAGGAGGTTTGTCACCCAACCATTAGTCAAATGATGTGTAAAATCTAGTCTATGATTTCTAGCCTGGGGCATAGACCTATGTCCTAGTATGTGTCAGAGATGGGACTTGAACCCAGGGCTTCCTGGGTTTGAGATCAGCTGCTTCTCCCCTGTCAGCTGTTTGAACACGTTTAGATTATATGTGTACAATCACATTAAACATATTTCTGCATTAGTCATGTAATGAGAGAAGAATCAGAGCAAAAAGGAAAAACCTCAAAAACAAAAAACAACAACAACAAAAACAATAGAAATAGTATGGTTCTATCTGCATCCAGATTCAACAGTTCTTTTTTTTTCTGGATTTGGAGAGCATATTCCATCATGAGTCCTTTGGAACTATCTTGGACCATTGTGTTGCTGAGAAAAATCAAATCTATCACAGTTGATCAACACACAATGTTGTTGATACTGTGTACAATGTTCTCCTGGTTCTTCTCATCTCAGTCAGCATCAGTTCATGCAAGTCCTTCCAGGTTTCTCTGAAATCTGCCTGCTCATCCTTTCTTACAGAACAATAGTTTTCCATTACATTCATATACCACAACTTGTTTAGCCATTCCCCAATTGATGGGCAGCCCCTCAATTTCCAATTCCTTGCCACCACAAAAAGAGCAGCTATAAATATTTTTGTACATGTGGGTCCTTTTCCCTTTTTTATGATCTCGTTGGGAAAAAGACCTAATAGTGGTATTGCTGGGTCAAAGGGTATGCAAAGCTTTATAGCCCTTTGGGCATAGTTCCAAACTGCTCTCCAGAATGGTTGGATCAGTTCACAACTCCACCAACAATGCATTAGTTTTCCAATTTTTCCACAGCTTCTCCAGCATTTATTATTTTCCTTTTTTTGTCATATTAGCCAATCTGATAGGTGTCAGGTGCTCCTCAAATTATTATCATTAGACCATAATAGTCAGCAGTTTCATCAGGAAGTTTTGTGGGTAGAAACCTCTGGATTAGTTGCTTGATACTATATCTTCTTCTTCTGAGGATGTATTGTGGATTACCTTTACCCCAAAGAAGTTTTCTATGGTCTTCTGCTTTCTCTGCCTACTCATCCTGGCTTACTATTTCTTGGCTTTTTATTCCTTCTTAAAGTGTAGCACTGCTTCCAGGACACACTGTTCATGCTACAGCATGGCCCAGGGGTTGATTGGACTTCTTCTCTTTGACCCGGAAAGAGAAGTCTGATTGAACTCTGATTCTCTATGGTCGGAAGCTTGGCATGCTTTTGCCCCTCCCCAACTGGGCCACCACTACTGGATTCAGCCCACTAGTTCAGACCCAGGGCGCTTTGCCCGAACTCCAGTAGATACTGCCTCCACTTCACCCCGGCCTACCGCCGAACCCCCTCACCAGTCTGTGATCAGCGCCTCAGAAGCTGCTGGTGCTGAAGACTCTGATGTGAGCTGGAAGCAGTGTCCCTGGCTGGGTCCGGACTTCGCACTGAGCTGTTCAGCCTGATCAATAGGTGATCAGAATTGGCCTCTTTTGCGGAGAAATAGTCTCACTCTGTTCTTACGTGCATTAGGCTGTTCTGGGTTTTGATTTTTTACCGCATTATTTGGGCGTGAATGGACGGTTTTATCTGGAGCTTATGGGAGTCACAGCCTCTCCTCTGCCATCTTGGTTCCGCCCTGTTTGATACTATAAAAGAAAAAAATGAGATGGAATATCTTTCATAGAGTCAGGACTTCCCCCTTCATCCTTCATAGAAACTACCTTCTCCTTAAGTGAGCAAAGGCTCACAAAAGGGCCCATTAACAAAAAAGTGGATGATTCAAGGGACAAAGAACTTGCTGCCTGAAATTTCTTTCAGACATGTCAGAAACATTGTTAAAGTTTAAGTCAAGTTTTATTTTTTTCACAATCCAGTTCCAACCTGTCTTTCCAGCTTTATCTTATATTCCTCATCTGTTTCCCCACCAAGTATTCTATCCTCTAGCCCAAAAAACTTTCTTCCTTTTTGTGATATCACTATGGCCCCAGTCTTTTAGGACTACTACTTAAGAATCCTCTTGGATCCTTTCTCTCAACATCTCAAATCCAATCAGATACCAATTCAATTAAATTTACCCAATACCAATTAAGCACCTACTTACTACATGCCAGACATTATTCTAGCTGCTCAGGCTACAAAGTCAAAAAACAAAACATCTCTGCCCTCAGGGAGCTTTCACATTTCTTATAGGATTCAATATGGTAAACTGATGCAAAGAAATTGTGAGAGTATGAGCACTGACCGCCAGGGTCAAGGGTGACAACCTATAGGAGGTAGCATGTAAGCTGAGCTTTAACATTAATTAGGGGTTCCAAGAGGCAAAAGGGGAGAGGGAGCATTCTAAGCAAGAGACATAGCCTATACAAAGGCATAGAGACTGGAGATGAAAGGTAAATTTATAGAGAGTAAGAGGTGGGCCAGTTTTACTGAAATATAGGATTTTCAAGGCGATGAATAATAAACAAAGCTGGTAAGGCAAGTTGGGGTCACAATGTGAAGGACTTTAACCTCTAACTTGAGGAATTTAATTTCATCACAAAAGCAATAGGGATTCATGGAAATTTATTGAACAGGGGAATGGCATGGTCATATATGGGCTTTAAGACTATCAATTTGGCAGCTATGTGAAGGATATAGGTAGTGAGAGGAGAGACTATAAACAGGGTGGTCAGTTAAGAGGCCACTGCAATAGGCCAGGCAAAAGTTGATGAGGGCCTGTCTGATCAATTAATACTAATTTTTATCATTCAGTCATTTCAGTCATGTCAAAATCTTTGAGAATCCATTTGTGGGTTTGCCATTTCATTCTTCAGCTCATTTTACAGTAGAAGAAACTGAGACAAGCAGAGTTAAATGACTTGCCTGGGGTCACATGGCCTGTAAGTATCTGAGGCTGGATTTGAACTCAGTCTGGGTGACTCCAGCACTCTATGTACTGTGCTACCTAATCGCTCATAGCATGTATATAGTGCATAATATGTGCCAAGCACTGTGCTAAGTATTTTACAAACAATACCTCATTTGATCCCTGGAACAACCCTGCTAGGCAGGAGCTACTACTTCCCTATTTTAGAGTTGAGGTAATTCAGCCAAAGAGAGGTTAAATGATTTACCCAGGGTCCCACAGCTAATATGTGTCTAAAGGGAGATTTTAACTGAGATCATCCTGATTTCAGGCCCAAGCACTTTGTGCACTCTGGTACCTCATAGCTATCTCTAACTCTACAGTGTCACTTACATCTATTTTCACTGACGGATGTTGATCCCCAAATATTAGCACTTCTGGAGATATCCTAGAACCCCACTCTATTCTTACCCTTAAGGCAAGCATACTCCTGGTAGGCAATGCCCTGCTCTCCAAGATCCTCTGGGCCTTGCCATTTGTCCCGCAACTTTCTCTGCTTAAGTACTGCCTGACCTTTCCATCTGCCATGAACTAAACATGAACAAGAGTCTTCCTTTTTATGTTCTCTTCCATAGTTAGTCGGTATCCTGTTAGTTTTAGTTCTTTGCCACAAAGTCTTGAAGGAAGCCAAGAAGTGGAGGTGAGAAGGGAATACAATAAAATATAAGGATTGGCCATTGAAACTACATGAAGTCAGGACTTTGTATTCTCTCCACCTTCCCCTCAATTCTGTGACTTCAAAGATGTGGACTAGTGTAGAGTATCATTTGGAAAGTTCCCATTTCCTACAGCCTGTTGCCTCCAGATATTTAAAGAAGCAAAGGATAGAGAGACTAGATATGTCCATTTGACTACAGGGGGCAGAAGCAAGAAAAATAGGGGAAAGATGAAAAAAAGGTAAATTTAGGTTCAATATCAGAAAAAAAAACTTTGTAATAATTAGAGCTATTGAAAAATGGAATGGACTGCCTTGGAATGTGGTGGACTTTCCCCTTCTTGGAAATCTGTAAGGAGAAGTTAGATGGCTATTTGCAGGGTAAGACAAGATAGGGCCACATGTAGAAGTTTCTCTAAGTAACCAGTGAGGTTCCTTCCAACTCTTAAATTCTGTGATTCTGTGATGGGTAGATACTCACTGGAGAAAATATAGCATGTTAGCAAAAAAACAATGGTTTACCTTCAGGAAAATTATATAGTCCTTTCCATATGCCATAACTTCTCCCTGAAACAAAGGCCCATCTTTTTTTATCATAAAAGTATTTCATTATTTTCCAATATTATGACAGACATCCAGGGGCCCCACCTGGAGATTGATTTGGAATTGATTGAATTGGGTGACACTGACTGAGAGACTGCCTGAGAACCTAATTAAGGTTGATTAAATCAAGACCACACCTGGCTGACCCTGGGTGGGGTATTGTTTTCAGAAGCTAAAGACTTTGAACTCAGCAATGAGACCACCTGGAGGTCCAGTGAACCAATCTAGCCAATCAGTTTGAAGGACAGCACCTTCTGGGGCAAGGGGACAGGAAGTGGGAAGTGAGGCTGGCTCCCTGGCTCTGTCTCTTTCATTTTGGAATCTCAGTTTGGTGGCTGAGGGAAGGAGAAGAAGGAGTCTAATCTGAACAGTAGGGAAGATAGGTTTCTTTCTTTCTAATTTTCTGAATTCCATATGTTGTCTCTTTACTAACCTCTAATATACTTTAATAAATGTTTAATGTCTAAACTGTTGCAGAAGCTTCTAATTTATAAGTAAATCCTAGCTAGTTTCCCCAAAAACTGGGGGCAGAAAAAGGTGACCACACATTAGATGTTAAATGACACACCAGTTACATGTAAAGATAGTTTTCGACATTTGTTTTCCTAGATTTTTAGTTCCAAATTATTCTCCCTCCCTCCCTTCCTTCCCCTCTGCCCAAGACAGAAAGCAAACTGATATAGGTTATATATGTACAATCACATTAACCATATTTCTTCAATAGTCATGTTGTGAAAGAAGAATCAGAACACAAGGGAAAAACCTAAACACACACACACACACACACACACACACACACACACACAAAGTAGAAACAGTATGGTTCAATATGCATTCAGAATCCACAGTTGGTTCTTTTTGGTTTTTTTTTTTTTTTTGGATGTGGAGAACATTTTTCATCATGAGTTCTTTGGAATTGTCTTAGATCATTGCATTGCTGAGAAGAACAAAGTCTATCACAGTTGATCATCACAAAATGTTGCTATTAATGTGTACAGTGTTCTGGTTCTACCCACTTCACTCAGTGTCAATTCACTTAAATTTTTCCAGGTTTTTCTGAAATCTGCCTGCTCATCCTTTCTTACAGTACAATAATATTCCAGTACATTCATATACCACAACGTGTTCAACCATTCCCCAATTGATGGTCATTCCCTTGATTTCCAGTTCTTTGCCACCACAAAGAGAGCTGCAATAATTTTTTTTATGCTTGTGGGTCCTTTTCCCTCTTCTATGATCTCTGTAGGATAAAGACATAGTAGTGGTATTACAGGGTCAAAGGGTTTGCACAGTCCCATAGCCCTTTGGGCATTGTTCCAAATTGCTCCCCAGAATGGTTGAATCAGCTCACAATTCCAACAACAATGCATTAGTGTTCCAATTTTTCCACAGCTTCTCTGACATTGATTATTTTCCTTTTTTGTCATATTAGACAATCTGATAGGTGTCAGGTGGTACCTCAGAGTTCTTTTAATTTGCATTTCTCTAATCAAAAGTGATTTAAAGCATTTTTTCATATAGCAATAGATATTTTTGATTTCTTCATCAGAAAACTGCCTGTTCATATCCTTTGACCATTTCTCAATTGGGGGATAACTTGGATTCTTATAAATTTTATTTAATTCCCTATATATTTTAGAAATGAGGCCTTGGGGGGCGGCTAGATAGCACAGTAGATAAAGCACCAGCCCTGGAGCCAGGAGGACCTGAGTTCAAATCCGGCCTCAGTCACTTGACACTTACTAGCTGTGTGACCCTGGGCAAGTCACTTAACCCCTATTGCCCCACCCAAAAAAAAAAGAAAGAAAAAAACAAAAGAAATGAGGCCTTTATCATAAATGCTGGCTATAAAAATTGTTTCCCAGCTTTCTGCCTCCTGTAACGATTGAAATGATGCCACCTGCTGGAGACTTACTTTAGAAAAGCTCCACCATGAGGAGAAGGCCTCTGATGGCAAGCCATGCAGTCAAGGTCCTTAGTGTCAGGAAGTGACATTTGCTCGTGGGTACTGTCTATCAAGGCTACCAGCCAATCAACTTGAGGAGCCTCCCGTTTCTGGGAGGACATGAAGTAGGAAGTGGACACTGGTGGAGGGGTTCGGTCTCATTTTTTGGTTCCTGACCTCGCCATGGTGGGTCGGATGATAGGGTTTCTTAGAAGTAGTTAGATATTTACCTTTCTCTCTGATCCTAATGCTCTTTAATAAATACTTAAACACTTAAATACTCTTGCTAAAGCTCATAATTTATTGGTGACCACTCATTAGATTTTAGAGAGTAGAGCTAGAATTTTAGAATTTTAGCCCCTTACACTCCCT
Organism: Dromiciops gliroides; assembly: GCF_019393635.1. NCBI lineage: Eukaryota > Metazoa > Chordata > Mammalia > Microbiotheria > Microbiotheriidae > Dromiciops > Dromiciops gliroides. Next base: position 689,445,248 of record NC_057862.1, read on the forward strand.
TCTCATTTTGGATGCATTGCTTCTGTTTGTAAAAAAAAAAAAAATTAATTTAATATACTCAAAATCATGCATTTTGCATTTCTCTATCTCTTGTTTGGTCATAAACTGTTTTCCTTTCCATAAATCTGAGAGGTAAACTATTCCTTCCTCTCCTAATTTACCTACTGTATCACCTTTTATGTCTAAATTATGTACTCATTTTGATCTTATTTTAGTATAAGGTGTAAGATGTTGGTCTATGCCTAGTTTCTGTCATACTATCTTCCAGTTTTCCCAACAGTTTTTGTCAAATATGAGTTCCTATCCCAGAAGCTGGAGTCTTTGGGTTTATCAAACAGTACATTACTAAAGTCATTTACTACTGTTTCTCCTATGCCTAATCTAATCCATTGATCCACCACTCTATTTCTTAGCCAGTACCAAATAGTTTTGATGACTGGGACTGGCTCTTATTTTAACAAATGTAACTCAGTTTTCTATGTATTTGAGAAATGAGGACTTTCAGAAAAACTTGCTTCATTTTTTTTAACAGTTACTATTGCTAGCTGTATTTCCCTCCATCCTATCCCCTCCCCATGACATTTACTCTATTTTCTATCTTCTTTTACCCTGTTCCTCCTAAAAAGTGTTTTGCTTCTGAATATCCCCTCCCTGAGTCTGCCCTCCCTTATTTTATACCCCTTTAGCCCCTCCCTCATATACTTTCCTACAGGGTAAAATAGATTACTATACCCAATTGGGTGTGTATGTTATTCCCTCTTTGATCCAATTCTGATGAAAGTAATATTCATTCACTCCACAGCACCTCTCCCACCTTCCTCTCCACTATATAAAGATTATATTCTTTTTTGTTGGATAGGTGATTCTTGGTTGTAAACCTAGTTCCTTTGCCATCTGTAATATCATATTCCAAGCCCTCTGATCCTTTAATGTAGAAGCTGCTTGATCTTGTCTTATCCTGACTGTGGCTCTACAATACTTGAATTGTTTCTTTCTGGCTCCTTGCAGCATCCTCTACTTTACCTAAGAGCTCTGGAATTTGGCTATAATATTCCTGGAAGTTTTTATTTTGGGTTCTCTTTGAGGAGGTGATTGGTGGATTCTTTCCATTTCTATTTTACCTTCTGGTTCTAGAATATCAGGGCAATTTTCCATGACAATTTCTTGGAAGATGATGTCTAGGCTCTTTTTTTGATCATGGATTTCCGGTGGTCCAATAATTTTCGAATTTTCTCTCCTGGATCTATTTTCCAAGTCAGTTATTTTTACAATGAGATATTTCACATTGCCTTCTTTTTTTTTTTCATTCTTTTGCTTTTGTTTTATTGTTTCTGGATTTCTCACACAGTCATTAGGTTCCATTTGCTCAATCCCAATTTTTAAGGAATTGTTTTCTTCAGAGAGCATTTGTACCTCCTTTTCCATTTGGCTAATTTGACTTTTCAAGGCATTCTTTTCCTCATTGGCATTTTGTACCCCTTTTATCATTTTGCCCAATCTTTTTTTATTTTCTTCAGTATTTTTTGGTGTCTCCTTTACCAAGCTGTTGACTTTTTTTCATGATTTTCTTGCATCACTCTCATTTCCCTTTCCATTTTTTCCTCTATATCTCTTACTTTATTTTCAAAGTACTTTTTGAGCCCTTCCATGGCCTGATACCAATTCATATTTTTCTTGGAAGCTCTGAATGTAGGAGCTTTGACTTTGTTATCTTCTTCTGAGGGTGTGTTTTGATCTTTGTCACCACAGAAACTTTCTAGGGTCAGCATTTTTTTCTGTTTGTTGATTTTCCCAGACTATATCTTGACTTTTATATCTTTTTTTAAAGTGGGGCACTGCTTTCAGGGTGGTGGGCACACTATTCCTAGCTTCAGGGGGGGTTGAGCAGCTATTCCCTGAGATACTTCCAGGAATTTGTAAGTCCTTAGTTTTTCCAAGGTGGTATTATTTAAGAAGAGATATGTTCACCATTCTCCTGGCCTGTATTCTGGCCTGCAAGCAAGCACAGGCCTGATTTTCTGCTTTGAAGCTATAAACAGAGAACAGCTCCACTGTGGCTGCAAGCTCCAATGTGCTTGTCCTCCTTCCTGCCTGGGACAGCCACCTAAGATTGTGACCTGGATCTGAGTATGGACAAAACAAGACTTCTGCCTCAGTGTTAGCAAATAGATCCCTGTAATCTCCTTCTGGACAATTGTTTGACCCCCCTTACCTTCTGTGGGCTGAATTCCAGAAGCAGTTGTGACCCCTATTGATTCAGAGACTCCTGAGACCTGCTCCTGGTTTGCTGGGGCTGGGTCTGTGCTGGAGTTTGGTCTGTGCCACCACAACCTGAGCTGGACTACGCTCCACTCATCCTGGTACAACAGACCTTTCCTGTTGACCTTCTAAGTGGTCTTTGGCTGGAAAATTATTTCACCCTTACCTTTTGTGGGTTCTGCTGCTCCAGGAATTGTCTTATGGCATTATTTGAAGGTATTTTGAAGGGTAGCAGGGAGAGCTCAAGCTAGTCACTGACTTTCCTCTGCCATATGGGCCCTAGCCCTTTCAGTGGTCACTCTTTTAAGGAGATTTCACTCTTTCTAGACTTCTCATTTAAGAGCCATCTTTTTCTGTGATTATCCATTGAATCGGGCTTGCAATGTTTGAAACTACAATGGATTTAATGGTACTTTCTTTGTTTTGTTTTTTGGATTGGAATGGTCAGAGCCCTGCTTTCCAGTTGTATTTCTCTATCGATGGGATGAAAATGATCAAAATGAAGAAACAAGAAACATAAAACAAAGTCCCTTTTAATTCTTATATGCAATGATCCATACAAAGCTATTCTCTGTTCATAGCTTCACCCTATTTCCTACCCCCCACTCCCCATCCCCCACCAGGGCAGGGAGTTGGGAACTATTAGAATAGAATAATTTATACATCAGGAGACATGCTTTCTATATCAAATGCTTTGAAATAGTTGTCTTTCTCTGTCATAAGTGCAAACTCAGTCTGCTCCAGAGGAGGGAATGGAAATGACTTTGATATGACTAATGTGTGATTTAAGATTCTGAATGTGGATTCTAATCTGTTCCCCCAGTTTGGGGGGAAACTGACTAAAATCACTGATAAAACGAGTTTAGGTTTTTAAGGGTTTATTGGAAAATAGAAAGAAAAAGATTGAGAACAGAATTCCAACAGCCTGGCATTCCTATCTTTCCTCAAATTTCCTGTGAAGTCCTCTGCCACCACCACCACCAAGTCAGGAACCCAAAAGCCCCAGAGCTCTCCGTGCAGGCTCCCTTTCCTCCTTCCTGTCTCCTCCCAGAAAATATGAGGCTCCTCAAGTTGATTGGCTGGTAGCCTTGATAGACAGCACCCATGAGCAAACGTCATTTCCTGATGCCAAGGAAAAGCCACAATGTCTCTGAGACGTTTTCCTCATGGTGGAGCTTTCCCACAGCAAGTCTCCAGTAGGTGGCATCATTCCAATCATTACACTAACAAATGAAAGCAATAAAACTTAAGATCCCATATTATTGAAATATTAGCCAATGGAAAATGTTCATTCAGGTTAGAGTGGGAAGGTGGAAAATTTTCTAATTTTATCCCTATAATTCTATAAGAATTTTGTTTCTTTTTTGCTCAAGGTAAATTGTTATTCTTTCCTGAGAGAAATCTCAGTACATAAGTTTTGAGTTGGCAATATATTTGGAGAATTAGATTATTCAAGCATGTGCAGCCAATTGCAGGTATTTACAATTTGAGGCTCTTGTAAAATTCCGCATACTCTGAGAATCACAAGTAAATTTCATATACTGTCAGGCTCCATTGATATGTTGGCTAGATGACTTGCTTTTTATGTGTATGTATGCTTATACATACATATACATATGTAAGGGGCTAATATTCTAGCTAATCTGTCTAAAATATCTACTGAGTGGTCACCAATAAATTATAAGCTTTAGCAAGAGTTAAACTTTTAAGCATTTATTAAGGAGGATAAGAATTTGGTAAAGAGAGAGAGAAAGGCTTAGATTCATCTATCCATTAAAGGGAAAGAGCATTCCAGCTCCACTCTTAACCAGAGTCCTGATGAAAAATGATGCCAAAGAAAAGCTTCATGACCTTGCCCTCAGAAGTCTTCTCCTCATGGCAGAGCTTTCCTACAGTAAGTCTCCAGCAGGTGGAGCAGAGAATACATGTTACAAATGGTGTATATAATAACAGAAGGGAAAAAGAAAAACAACAAAACCAAACTGTTCATTTAAAATCTTTGAGGGGGCAGCTAGGTGGTGCAGTGGATAAAGCACTGGCCCTGGATTCAGGAGTACTTGAGTTCAAATCCAGCCTCAGACACTTGAAAATTACTAGCTGTGTGACCCTGGGCAAGTCACTTAACCCCTATTGCCCCACAAAAAAAATTAAAATCTTTGAAAGTCTTTTCTCAGATGATTCTTTGGACTTCCTCTGGGTTTAGTCATGGAATGGACGTCTTTTCAGGGGTTGCTGTGTGGATGCTGGTAATAAGCCAGGAAACTTTCCTACAAAATTGAGCTTAACAAAACTTTAAGATAACTTTGTCAATAATCAAATCAAACAATGAAAGTTCTTAAAAACATGCCTAAGGGAATTCAGAATCTTAGTTGTTACACATGAAACATATAATAAAACAAAAATTGAAACATTCTCTAAAACTTAATATTACAATAGTCCTCCCTTGTGGAGGGTAAATTGAGAAGACAATTGCTGTGATATTAATTTAAAAAATAATTTTTATCTTTGTTTCATCACTTTTTGCATCATCTGCCTAATTATCCTCATTCCATTATGAAAAATTTAAAAATCTAATATAATTGGTAACAGATGTCAAGGCCAAATCCAACACTGTATTTACCATGACATCTGAGATAATTATGGGGGTTACCATAAAAGAACAGAGAAATGATGAGATATGAGCATTCCCACACTTGAGCAATATATACTGCTCCTACAGTATGCCAGGCTTAAAATAGGTGGATGGGATATACATCCATGCCACTGAATATATTGCAGGAAACTGAGTCAGACTTAATCAGATGCATGGGATTGAGATGTCCATGGCATCAGGCATAGAGGAGGGGGTATAGAAGCCAGGTGTAGAATAAGATGGGTGGGATGAAAACTTCCAGCCATCTGTACAATATTGTGAAGAAAAATTAAACCAAGAGAAACCAACCTCAGTGTTTGTCAAAAGCTGTTCCTCTGGCCATACCTTGACTTCATGGATGTCTCCCCTCATGTGACAGTTCAATGTCTGCTCTTGCATGTATTCCTCTTGCAATCAGATGGCATCTTGGCCTACTGGCATCTGATAACTCAGAATGAAAGCAATTAATGTCTTAAATTATAAGTTCCCATAATCCAAGTCTCATATGGATTTAAAAATTGAGGACAGTAATGATTGCAAAAAATGTGAATGTACCTTGACTCAGAATACAATATACAATTATTTAATAACTTCAAATAATACCTTTTTTTAATAAGTATACAATTACTTTTGTGAAAAATCAGCACGTATTTAAATACAAGTAAGTTAAAACACAACACATTCTTAAAGAAAATTTTTTTTTAAAAAAGAAAACTTTTACAAATGTTCCCCTCTTTTTTTGAATATGTTTATCAAAAATAATACTTCTAGAATCAATTTACACTTGCCATGGCAACCAATTGCCAGGGAAATGCTTTATAGAGTTCAATCAAATAATCAGTTGAGAGAACAAAATAACAAAAACAAACAACTCAGAATATGAGAGCACAATACTCCCAGAATTAACATTATATTATATGGGGCAGCTAGATGGTGCAGTGGATAGAGAACCGACCCTGGAGTCAGGAATAACTGAATTCAAATCTGGCCTCAAACACATAACACTTACTAGTTGTGTGCCTCTGGGCAAGTCACTTAACCCCAATTGCCTCACTAAAAAACAAAAAAACAAACAAAAAAAAACCACGTTGTATTATGAAATCAAAACCATCTTGCATTGTTCCAAAATTAGATAAATGAATGAATAGAAGAAAATACACATGGAAGAATAAAAGACAATGAAATTCAAACTAGGGAAGTCAAATGAATGTAAATGACTGATAACCTTAAACATTATTAAATGAATATGAACTTAACATTAATAAGAGTATTACAAAATATAAACTTGATCACAAGACTATAAAAATCTTTTACAAATATTCCCTTTTTAAAAAAAAGCTAAGTATAAAACAATCTCAAAAGTGACAGCTTTGGATTGGGAGGGGGTGGTGGGGACTGCTAGAACAGGTTCAGTGCTTCTACAGGTAAGATGTTAAGGAAAAAAGACACAGAAACATAGGATGGGATTGGAAGGGCTTCATGCACTGTGATGGAGGCAGAAGGGGAAGTTTATTGGGACAGTATAGCATCTATATACTTGAGACAGGCAAAGGAATGTCTCTGTATGAAGCTTGCGCCAAAAAAAGGATGAGGGAATTGGCTCGTTTATGTTCTGCATGTAGATCACGTAGACCTTGGGCCATGTCGGCCTTATCTATGATGAAGAACATGTTTCTGTCCTTTGAAGCTTGCTTGTCGCCTATGCAAATGCATCATCCTTGATGCCCACACAAATGTATCAATATCTGGAAAGGATCATTATGGTTTTCAACCCTCTTATCAAGGGTTAACTATGGGTCAGTGCATATTTTCTGGAAGGGGAAGGCCTATCTGCAAGCTTTGCTCAAAAAGTAAAAGGGGAGCTTGCTTAACCCCTAACACAAAAGCATGAAAATCTCTATCAAAATAAATCCATACCATTAATTTCAAAATGTAGATGTAATAGCATAGAAATCCTATGTAACCTCTGAACTGACATTATTTCTCTGAGTGAATTTAGAACACTTTTGATTCTGGTATCTAAAATCCCCAACGCTCATATTAATACCTTGCTGCTTCCTTCTACATTTCTGTAAAATATGTCTTCTTGAAATATGATGATCATTGTCATTTTTATTCAGCTTAAGTTTGTCTTCTTTAACCGTCTATATTGTCTGTCCATCCTTTCATAATACAAATGCTTTATAAGGTTACTAATTAAAGACAAAAGGAGATTAACAAAATTATGAACAAAATGAGCTTATGTGGAATTTAAAGGGTTTTCCAAAGTTGGTTTGGGAGAACCACAGCAGGTCGAGTTAAAATCACAGCCAGGCTGGGGAAGGGCTGAGCCTGACTGCCCTGGTAACTGAGTAGAAGCTGCAAATGTAGGTAGAGAAAGTTGTGCATATCTCTTGATTTCCCTGGCAGGAGAATCAAGGGGCTTGTCCATGGGAGGAGTAGTAGGTGGCACCAGAGGAGGGGGAGGAGGTGGGGTCCCAAGAGGAGGGGAGGGGTAATCAGGTAATCAGGCTTGGTTTCAAACTCAGGGCTGATTTCCCCTTCTCCAGCTGGTAGGGGATTAAAGGCTTTTAGAGGCTGGGTTGTTGCCTCCAGGCATTCTAAATTAGAACAACAATTAGGGTTAGAATTTGGAAAAGCTGCAGGAGTCAGAGGTTTCTCTGAAAAGGCATGGTTAGGAGAGGGGGGAATATTTATATTCCCTTGTGTGAGCACCTTGCTGGCTCTTCTAACAAAAATAAAAATAGGAAATCCACGAAAACAAAGCATTAACATGATCTTATCCCTCATTTGCCTGGTTAAACAGACTAAAATCAGAATAGGGTACTTAGGGAGTTGAAAAAGTCCATTTGAAAATTTAAATAGAAAACAGCCGGTACTTTTGCAGTACTTCGGATTTAAGGGACAGGGTAGGGAAAATTTCTTACCCAACCAGAAGATCAGAAGATGGAGGTTTCAGCTTTCCTCTTCATGGTTAGCCATCTGTAAGGGGCTAAAGTTCTAGTTAATCTGTCTAAAATATCTAATGAGTGGTCACCAATAAATTACAAGCTTTAGCAAGAGTTAGACTTATAAGCATTTATTAAGGAGAATAAGAATTTGGTAAAGAGAAAGAGAAAGGCCTAGATTCATCTATCTATCAAAGGGAGAGCACATTTTTTCATTCCTCTCTCCACCAGAGTCCTGACGAAAGAGAGTGAGAGAGCCAGCCTCGCCCCTCCATCCTCCCACTAGCAAACCTCACTTCCTGATGCCAAAGAAAAGCCACATGGCTTGCCCTCAGGGGCCTTATTCTCATGGCAGAGCTTTCCCACAGTAAGTCTCCATCAGGTGACATCATTCCAATCATTACACATATATATTATGTATGTATGTATATATACATATATGTGTGTATCTATATATGTGTACACACACACACACACACACAAAGTTAAGTGCTGTACATGGAGTTAGGTAAGACCTGAATTTAAATCCAGCCTCAGACACTCACTAGTGTTATGATGAATATATAAACCACCTGGATTTGATGGAATTGACTTATTATCCAAAAGGATGAAACCCTGGATTAATAAGAGTAAAATGCCTTCCAACTGAACTCCAGACTGAACCCAGATAGCTAGAAGATGAGTCCCTATCTACTGATTTCTTTCCCCAGTGTACTAATTCCCTATCTTTTAAAAACACCTGGGCATCCTTGTCCCTGCAAAACCCCTTTTGTAAAAATCATAGAATCTTATCATATTTTTTCCTGTAAGTCAAACTACCATATTGACTAGCATTTCATACATTCTGTTATAATTGAAATTGTTCAAACTGATTTGTATTTCATACATTATTGTTTTAGTGTTTGTTTTTATACCTTCAGAAAAAAAGACATCTTTGAGCTCCTTCTTTGGAAGGGTTCTCTGCATGATTCATGCCTGCTTGTTCTTGGGACAAATAAACTGGTATTGTTTTTCCTGTTTGTCTCTGATGTGTTTTTTCCTGTAGGAGGTGTTAGGAAAATGATAATTTCTCAGATCTGTTTTTTCTGTAGGAAACAGGCATAAAATCAAATTTTGATTACACTAGTTTGGTGGCCATGGACCTGTCACTTAACTTTTGTCTGCATCAGTTTCTTCATCTATAAAAGGGAGATAATGATAGCATCTACATGCAGAGTTGTTGTAAGGATCTAATTTGTAAGGCATTTTGCAAAATTTGTACCTTAGCCCCATCTAGTGCTATAGCTCATAATGTTAACAATAACTAGAACTTCTTCAGGACTATGTACATTATCTTTTTGTTTGTTTGTTTTATTTTATTTCTTTTATTTTTTTGTGGGGCCATGGGGGTTAAGTGACTTGCCCAGGATCACACAGCTAGTAAGTGTCAAGTGTCTGAGGTCGGATTTGAACTCAGGTACTCCTGAATCCAAGGCTGGTGCTTTATCCACTGCACCACCTAACTGCCCCTATGCTATATACATTATCAATCAGAGCAAATTTTTTGAACATCTATTAAATACCTACTATTAAATCTATTTGAACATCTGTTACATGCCAGGCACTGTGCTAACTACTGAGTATGCAAAAGGTGGCAAAAGATAGCCCCTTCCTTCAGGGAGTTCTCAATCTACTGAGCAAGACAACATGAAAACAAATATGTGTACACAAGCTATATATAGAATAAATAGGAAGTAATTAACAGAGGGAAGGCACTAGAATTATGAGGGGTTGAGGAAGGTTTCCTTTAGAAGGTGGGATTTTAGTTGGGACTTAAAGGAACCCAAGGAGATCAGTAGATAGAGAGGAAGAGGGAGGATATTCAAGGCATGTGGGACAGCCAGAGAAAATGCCCAGAGTCAAGTGATGGAGTGTCTTGTTTGATGAATAGCCAGGAAGCCAATGTCGCTGGATCAAAGAATATGTGTCAGGGAGCAAGGTGTAAGAAAACTGGAAAGGTAGGAGGGGGCCAGGTCATGAAGACTTTTAAATACCCATCAGAACATTTTGTATTTGATGTCAGTAACAATAGAGAGCTACTGGGGTCTATTGAGTAAGAGGGTGACATGGTCAGACCTGCACTCTAGGAAAATCATTTTGGGGCTGAATGAAAAATAGTTTAGAGTGGGGAGAAACTTGAGGCACACAGATCCCACAACAGGCTGTTGCAACAGTCCAGGCATGAAATTATTAGTACCTACGCCAGGGTGAAAGGAATGTCAAAAGAGAGAAAGGGTCATATTTGAGAGATGTAGAGGTGAAATTGAAAGGCCTTGGCAATAGCTTGGATATGGGAGGGTAGAAGATAGTGAGAAGCCCAGAATGACTCCTAGATTGGGAGTTTAAGGAACAGGAAAGATTATGCTACCCTCTACAGCAATAGGGAAGACAGAAAGAGTGAGGTGTAATGCATAGAACATTGAATATATTGTTATACTCCCTTAATGCATTGACTAGCTTTCCTAAACAGCTTTTTCCACCTCTTACTAGTTAAGTGACTTGGGCAATTTCTTCATCTGCAAAATTGGATGGTAATATCACCTATATCTCAGGGTTGTTATAAGAATAAAATGAGATAATATTTGTAAAGTATTTTGCCAACAGTAAAGAGCTATATGAGTGCTAGCTATTGTTATTATTATATTCATAAATTAATGTTATGCAAAAATAAGGTACATCAACGAAATGTTTAAAGAAATGTAGAACATGATTCCTTGAGCAAATTTCATCTGATGTGTAAGTGCATGGCACCTGTGCTCATGAATTGGTTAACTCATGGGCATATTAACCAGAAAATACTACAGAGTCAGTTTCTCATCAGTGAAATAACCTAATCGTAAACTCTGGATAATTTTTGATTTGACAAAGTCATTACTGTGACTTTAAAAAATATTTATGCCTTTTGTTTTTATTTGGGAATTATGCCATTCTCTCATTGGAATTTCCCAGGAACCCAACAAAGTCACTGGTAATAGATTGTTGTTCAGTAATTTCAATTGTGTCTAATTCTTTGTGACCCCATTTGGCATTTTCTTGGCAAAATACTGGAGCGGTTTGCAATTTGCAATTTCCTTTTCTAGGTGATTTTACAGATGAGAAAACTGAGGCAAATAGGATGAAATTACTTTCCCAGGGTCACACAACAAGTAAGCATGAGGCTAGATTTTGCCTTATGAAAATTAGTCTTCCTGACTTTAGGCTCAGCACTCTATTCACTGTGCCACCTAGTCACCCATCATTGATTGGTAGTATAGATAATATTAAATATCCTAAATATGAGCCACATCAACAGTTACACCATCATGCCATTATTATGCCTTATTATGCCTTGTAAGGGGAACTAATCACCCAAATAACCAAAGGTTCCCATAGCCTCCAAGCTTTTGTAAATGTTTTTTGATGGGCCATGTTAATTCCTGGTGTATCCCAACAGAAACATGAGCTCTGAGCTGTTTACAAGTCAAAAAGGAAATGCAAAAGCTGTTCCACTTAGTGACATAGTTTTAAGTCAACTTGCGGCCATTATCCATTCTGGTAGAGGTGGAATCAAATTCATCAAAGACAACTAAAATATACAATCAGTGGTCTTAATGCAATTCAGTGAATCAGTATTGAAGGGGCTTAATGGAAAACATCCTAGGTAAAATATACTCAAACCTCTTTTTAGTCAGAAGAGACATTAAGCTGCGTTATTGCCATTAAGTAAAATGAAGTGGCAACCTGAAAAGATGATGAAAATGGAGTCTAAAACATCCAAATACAATCAAAACCTTTAAAGTGTCCCAAGTATGGCCAGCATTACAGATAGGGTAGTGATATGGGGCATGTTGGTATTGTTCAGTCATTTTCATCTGCATCTTTGTGACCACATTTTGGGGTTTTCTTGACAAAGATATAGGAGTGGTTTGCCATTTCTTTCTCCACCTCATTTTAGAGATGAGGAAAGTGAAGAAAACAGGGTTAAGTGGCTTACCTGGAACCACACAGATAGTAAGTGTCTGAGGCCAGATTTGACCTCACAAAGATGAGCCTTCCTGACTCCAGGCCAATACTCTATCCATTTCATCACCTAGCTGCTCAACATGGGGCACAGGGCCTTGGAAAGAGCATTGGATTTGGAGTCAGCCTGAACCTGAGTTCACAGAGCAACTCTGAGACTCACTCACTGGGTGTCCTTGAGAAATTCACCTGACTTCTCTGGGTTTTTCTTTCTTTGGACAATATGATTTATGTAAATTAGTCAAATGATACTGAGGCACTAATCATTGGCGATTGATACTAGGGAGAACAAATTAGAATGGGGCCTTAAGCCAATAGCATTAAATAAGAATCACCCTGACATCTCTTAGGTACCCTTAAGACCTTAAAGGAAAGTCATAGCCTTTTTCAGGGACCCAACTTGTTAGCAGGAGGGAGAGTTGGTATGAGATTTCTCACCACTTGTAAGAGTTGCATAAATCTAGTTGCTAAAAGATTAGCAAGTCCCAGGCTACATAGTCATATAATATCAGTAGTAGAATATTGTTAAAATATGAAAGAAAATCTACTGACTGGGGTAAGGATCTGATTAAAAACTGATGGGAAAACTGGATAATTCTCTGGCAAAAAAAAAATAGCTATAGACTTAATATGCCAAGATAAGCTTCAAATTGGAGTAAGTCACTAGGGGACAACTAGGCAACTCAGTGGATAGAGCACTGGGAATCTGAAGTCAGGAAGACTTCAGTTCAAGTCTGACCTGCCTCAGACACTTAACCAGCAGTGCGACTCTGGACAAGTCACTTAAGCTCTGTTTGACTCAGTTTTCTTCTATGTAAATGGGGGATAATAATACTACCTACCTCCCAGGGTCCTTCAGGTCTCAGCTCAAGTACCACATCCTACAGGAGGCCTTTATGGGTCCCCCACCACCATTGCTAGCACTTTACTTCTGAGATTACCTTCTATGTACTCCATATATATATATATATATATATATATATATATATATATATATATATATATATATATATATATATATCTTTTATGTATATAATTATTTTTATGTTGTCTCCCCCATTAGAATATGAGCTCTTTTGCTGGGGGGGGGGGCAATTGGGGTGACGTGACTTACCCAAGGTCACATAGCTAGTAAGTGTCAAGTGACTGAGGCCGGATTTGAACTCAGTTCCTCCTGACTCCAGGGCCGGTGCTCTATCCACTGTGCCACCTAGCTGCCCCAGAATGTGAACTCTTTAAAGGTATGTAAAATGGCTTTACCTTTTTTTTTTTTTGTATACCCAGTGCTTGCCACAGTGTCTGGCCCATAGTAAGAGCTTAATAAATACTTTTTGATGGACTAAACAGGAATTTGCATTTTATCCTAGAAGAATTTGGGAGCTACTAGAGCTTCTTGAGCAGGAGAGCATAGACAAATCTTTGCATTAGGAATAAAAGGTCTGGTGATCTCGTCCTCTGTAGAGAACACCCCAGACTTGGTTCAGTAATTGGAACTCCATGGGTTAAGTTCCCCTCCCCCTTTACCCAGCTAAGCAAGGAGTACTTGGAACAACCTATCACCGGAGAATCTCTGTTCCCGTGCGTTCCCAAAGCAAAGACTAGGTAAACATGGACAGACAAGCCTGGGAAGTAGAAAAACATCTCCATTCCCATGAGAATGTTTGAACTGTCTTGTGCTTGTGGTTTTTAGGGTATATAAGGAGTGTGAGAAAGAGCTTGGAGAGGTTTTTTTTGCCTGCCTGGCCTGTTTCACGGCCTGCTACTGAGTTACCATGTAGTGCATGGCTTCAAGGGCTGTCTTTATGCCTTCTATTTTTATAATTAAAGTCTGTTATTGAACTGTTCCTGTTTGAGTTCTGTCTCATTCACTCCCGCCCAGAGAGAGATCGCAACATTCCTCTATATCCCCATTCACTTTCCCTGTACCTTTTCAGGCAAAAGAGCTTTTTGACAGCCACTATGTTACATCCTTCCATCAGAATGTAAACTCTTTGAGGGCAGAAACTGTCTTTGGTTTGGGATTTCTTTTTTTTTTTTTTTAGTGAGGCAATTGGGGTTAAGTGACTTGCCCAGGGTCACACAGCCAGTAAGTGTCAAGTGTCTGAGGTCGGACTTGAACTCAGCTACTCCTGACTCCAGGGCTGGTTCTCCATCCACTGCGCCACCCAGCTGCCCCTGGTTTGAGATTTCTATCCACAGTGTTTAGCACAATGTTGGGCATACAGTAAACACCGAATAAAAGCCTTTTAATTCCTCATCTAATATGGATTTGCCAGATGTTAGGGGATTGGAATTGGAAAAAGACTAAAGGAGGAGAGATAAATTAAAAGCCTTTTACAAAAATCTAAGCAAAAAGTGATGAAAATATGAACTAAGTCAGTTGACTTCAAGTGGAGAGAAGGGGACAAATATGAGAAATTTTGTGGAAGTAGAAATGATAAAATGTGTTAGCTGAGGAGGGAGGAGGGAGAGGAAAGAGTCAAAGATGACTGAAGTTGGGAAAATGAAAGACAGGAAGAACAATAGTGCTTGAAAAAGAAATAGGAAAGTTTGGGGGAGGTTGGGGTTTGTGGAGGAAGGTAACACATGCCATTTTGAACAGGTTTTTCCAAGTCACAAAAAGGCTTCATGTCAACACTGGTGAATTGACCATGTGGATTGGAAGGAAGACAGTGAGTTTTCAAAATGATCTCATTCATCTCCACTGATCATGTAAACCCCATTTCCCCAGTTAAAATTTTACTGTTAAAAATCGTGTGACTTTATCAAGTAGGAATTTGAAAGCAGCAGCAATTCCTATGCCATGTAGTAGAATTACTGAATTTGAGAGCTGGAAGACCATTCAGAGATCACCTAGGCCAACCCATAACTGAATGAGTCCCCCCTACACCATGCCCAACAAGGGCATCCAGTCTCTGATTGAAGACTTCCAGTGAAGAGGAAATTACCACCTCCTGAGGCAGCTCATTCCACTATTGGGAGAACTCTCAAGCATGGGAAGTTCTTCCCTGTATCAAGCCAAAATTGGCCTCTTAGAGATTTCTGCCATTCCCTTGTTCTACCATCTGGGAACAAACAGAAAAGGTCTATCTTTTCTTCCTTATGACACATTTTGAAGATCATTATGATGGCCATCATGTCCTCCCTCAGTCTTTTGTTTCCCGGATAAACAGTCCTAGTTCCCTGGTTGGACAAGAAGGCCTTTAAAATCTCTTTGAACCCTGAGAGTCAATTATTCTATAAGGATCATAGAAAGCCCAAACAAATAAAATTGTTAGTGGAATTTCCTGAATCCATCATTGCCTGCTCTCGATTGGATAGAGGATTCAAGGGTAAGCAACAGATGCCTGCTGTGTACTCAGGGCAAGAAACCAGAGAAAGCATTAGTATTTGATGACAAGATAAGGAAAAAATATAAAGAGAGCAGGTTTGTGAATGCCATGACCTGGCAGGCCCCTAATCTGTTAAGGGAAGACCTGTGCAGCCCTGAAGAAAATGGGAAGAAATCTCAAACTGCATTTTGATTGTGTATTTGCCTGACACTGAGCAATAGCCCTACTACATCTTGCAATCAGGTGGCAAGGTGGGTAAGCAGATTACAAATGGGGTTCAGAGGGTGAAATGAGAGCTAGGATGACTGCATTTGGAAGTTAACCTGGAAATCAATGCCTGTTTTTCAAAGCAGTTTTTGTCTCAGAGGAAGAGATAGCCCTGTGCTTCATTGAAGTTGATCTCTCTATGGAGAAACTCAGCCTTGAGTCTGTTCAACCCTGACTTCTTCAGGACCCAGCCCAGCAAGCATTTTTTCTCTCTTGTGCACCTTCTATTTAGCACAGAGGAGACTAAAGTCACACAAATTGGAGTCAAGTGCCAGTTATAAGTTGTTAGGGGGGTAGATAGGTGATGTAGTAGATAGTGCTTTATTGGGAGTCAGGAGGTCCTGAGTTCAAATCCTGCCTCATGCACTTACTTTCTATGGGACCCTAGACAAATTACTTAACCTCTTGGACTCAGTTTCCTAATCTGTAAAATAAGAATCATAATAGCTTCTATCTCACAGGTTGATTGTGGGAATCACATGAGATAATGTATGTAAAGTTTTGCAAACCTTAAAGTGGTATGTAAACAGTAAGGCATTCTCTGCATTTTACTCAGATGAGGAAACTTTACTCATTCCTCAGGTAAGGAACTAGGGCCCATAGAGATTTGGTAACTAACATAGAGGTAGAACTATTTTCTTCCCTCCCCTCACCCCAGGGCAATGAGGGTTAAGTGACTTGCCCAAAGTCACACAGCTAGTGAGTGTCAAGTGTCTGAGGTCAGATTTGAACTCAGGTCCTCCTGAATCCAGGGCAGGTGCTTTATCCACTGTACCACCTAGCTGCCTGAGGTAGACCTATTTTCTCAATAAAGCAATAAAGTTTATTAAGTACCTACTATGTCAGGCACTGTGCTAAATCCTAAAAATACAAAGACAAAAAAATGAACAGCCTCTGTCGATGTGTTTACATTCTACCAACATGTATCTATATTCTGAAGTATCTATATTAAGTACATTCTATCTGTAACATGTATGAAAAGATACAAAGTATACACAAATGTGGGAGGAGGATTAGCCGCTGGAAGCATTGGGGAAAGTTTTCATGTATAAAGTGGCATATGACTGAAGTCTAGAAGTTAAATCACTGATAAAAACAAAGGCATTAACCAAACTTTTTTTCAGTCTGCGGTAGTTCCCTATTGTCTCCCAAGTGCTATTCTGATTCCTTTGCTTGTCATTCAAAGTCCTTCAAAATATTATACTCTCAACCTTTCCAACCTTACCCCTATCACACACACACACACACACACACACACACACACACACACACACACACACACACACACACACACAAAGTTAAGTTGAAGAATGTTGTCAATCTGCATTAGTAGGAGTTTCCTCACCAGGAAGTAATAAAATAAAAAACCAACAACAGAGGGGGATAACGTGAAATGTCAACTGGCTGTCACTGAGTGTTGAAGGAGGGTGTATTCCCAAGGAAATGGAAGGGGAAGAGGATATGACTCAATAATTGGAAAGGGCTATATTCAAGGGGAAAAGCCATACTTAGGATACCAGCCCTAGATCTGGAAAGGAACTCAAGGACCATCTAGTTCAACTTTCATTTCAAATATGAGGAACCCAAAACCCTAGAGAAGTTAAATGACTTCCCCAACATTACCCAAGTAATAAGTTTCAAAAGGGCAATTTGAACCCAGGTCTTCTGAACCCAGGAAGAAATTATTTTCTTTGTGCCATGCTATTTTCTTATGCAGCTAGAGCAACAAGATAGTCTTCTTTAGGTTGTAGCCAGAGCTTAGTAGACTAACATACTTAAATCATTTCTGAGTAGAGACAGTGATGTGGTCCAATGGTTAGGGTGCCAGATCTAGAGTGATGAAGGTTTAAATCCAAATCCAACTCAACTGTGACCCTGAGCAAATCATTTAACCTCTGTCTGCCCTAGTTTCCTCGTCTGTAAAATGGTCAATAATACCAGCAACCTTTTAGGGGTGTTGGGAGGATTGGAGGAGATAAGATATGCTTTGCAAACGTTAGGTTTAGTGAATACACTGCCAAGCCTGGAGTCAAAGGACCTGATTTTAAATCTGGCCTCAGACACTTACTAGCTGTGTGAACCTGTGCAAGTGACTTAATCCTCTTTGCCTCAGTTTCTTCATTTGTAAAATGAACCAGAGAAGAAAACAGCAAACCACTCTGGTATCTTTGCCAAAAAGATCCCAAATAGGGTCACAAAGTCAGACATGACTGAAATGACTGAACAACAATTGCAAATGTTCAAGAAATATATAAGTGCTACCTATTATTATTATTCTCTCTGCAATCTTGGCCACCATAGGAGAAAGAAAGGTCAGGAAACTACATAGAATTTTATGCTTTATTAATAATAACTGACATTTCTATAGCATGTTACAGTTTCCTCCAAACACAAAAGGTCAAGAGGGTCAGTATTAATATGTCTATTTTACAGATGAGAAAACAGATTTAGAGAAAGGGAGAGACTTACCTGTGGTCACACTAAGTTTCAGAGACAGGATTCCATCCTTGAGCTCTTCACTCCACCTTCAGGATCTGTTCTAGTAGCCCATGCTGCCCTTATTATTAAGGCAAGACTACTTGCGGAGTAACTGTAATGATAACCCCCCAAATGAAGTCCCATGTATAGCAATATACCTAAAGGCAGTAAGTGACACAGTGATTACAAATGCTGGATTAGGATTCAGGAAGTATTGACTTTGAATCCTACCTCATAGACTTACTAACTCTGTGACTCTGGGCAAGTCATTTATACTTTTTCTCATGCTCAGTTTTTTAATCCATAAAATGGGAATAATAATAGCACCTGTCTCACAGGGTTGTTGTGAGGATCAAATGAAATAATATGTGTATCATATATATAATATAATATTATGTAGCATATTATAAAGTATAGCACTTTGTAAATGTTAAACCACTATTTATATATGCTAGATATCAATTTTATTATGATGATTAATTTTTAATTTATTTGACTTTTAATGTATTGAATAAAAGAAGCATTCCCATTAACAGCATAAAAAAGATAGCACATGAAACTGAAAGTCTGTTGCATACAATTTTCTATTCCTTTTAAACATATAACAAAGTTATCACATAATTTTTTTCTTTTTAATTGCCCCTCCACCCTAGAGATGACCAACATTAGAAACTGTGGAGACCAATTTTCAATTGGGGAGTGGTAGCTAAGTGGTTCACTGCAATATTGGGGCAAGGAAGGAAACCAGCAGCCTCCCTCAAAACAGAACAAAATTTATTTTAACAAGAACGAACTTAAAAAAAAAACACAAACAGGATCAGTAGGATCAAGAGAAAGGAAATAAAAATGGGGAAAGGGAAATTATAATACCTGAAAAATACCACCGCCCAGGAATCAACTGAAAATACGCAGCAGAACGCCTGATGCTCTCCAGCTTCCACCTAGAATGCCCAATTCTCCTCCCCCCAAACCTAGAAACACCCCACACAGTCCCAGCCAATGGGATGGCTGCTCTTACAGTCACATGACTGCCCTCACTACGCTTCCAATCATTATAATTTTGCCAGGCCCATGTAGGCGTCAGCGAGTGGTGATGACGTGAGGTGCCAGAGCCCTGGCAAGGGCTACAACCAGTGGGTGGAGCACTGTGCAGTTTGCAGAGCCCCAGGCCAGTGCTCGTTGAGGCATAAAAACCTCAAATAACAATTAATTCTTTACAACACAAATAGGTGTGTGTGTGTGTGTGTGTGTGTGTGTGTGTGTGTGTATAGGAGGAGAGAGATGTATAGAATAATTTTACACATACACATACACACAAATATACATATATATATGCAAAATTTTTCTATACATACATTTATTTATCAGTTCTTTCCCTGGATGCAAATAGACAATAATAATTACACAAAGAGGATATGTTTTCTTGGCCCTATTTGGCATATAATTAGAAATAATGCCCAACAGTATGGTCATCTGAGAAAACCCTTGCAGGTATATAACCAGCTACATTGCATGCCAGAGATCCACACCAATTCCAACCAGGTCCAAGGGCACAGATTCCTATATCAGGGCATCTTCACCATACTTTTTATGAAGCCATTTTATATCACAGGATCATTGATTTGGAACCAGAAGGGACCTTAGAAGCCATCAAGTCCAACTTGGACATTTTACAGATAAGAACACTAAGGGACAATGGTTCACCTAAGGTTTCATAGCTAGCAAGTGTCAAGATGGGATATGAACCCATGTCTTTCTGATTGCAAGTCCAATGTCCCATCCATTACTCCATGATGCTTTTCTTCCATGAATGTTTTTGAAGTCTCCATGTTTAATATGATTCATGTTTTTTGGGGCCTCTTCAGAAAGGCAAGAAAATCAGATATTCAAAGGCTCTAGCAAGGCACTGCAGAAGTGAGAAACCTGATAATAATGTCTATTAACCAATGTGTGGTTACCAACACATAAAACAAAAAGCCTGGGTCATGGTTTCTCTGAATATTAATTACATTCTGTTTCCCAAACACTTGGGACTCAGCAGAAGAAAACATTTCTAACTATTGAAAAGTCCTCATTATCTTCCAAGAACTCCATTAAAAGGGAAATAAATGATGACTGGCCTTTCTAGCATTTTGTTCATTATTAATCTATTGGCTCTCATTTCCGTTGCACTTGATAGTGTTCAAAGAGTTTTCCTCATTAATAGGGAGATTGGGGTGCAGTCGTTATGTCCCCTATGTTATAGATGAGGAAACTGAATTCAGATCTCTGGTTATGCCACCTTCACACAAAGTTCATCAGGAGAATCTCCCATCCCCCACCCCCTCTTAGGTCTTTATGATTCACTGGTATCCAGTTGATATAAAGAGAAATCAAGGAAGATCTGAAGTACAGTGGAGGGTGCTGGCAGGAAACACATATGACAATAAACAGGAGGACATTAACAAGAGCTGCCTAGGATGGAGAGGCATGGATAGGTCAAAATGTGCATCCTTTGGGGCAGTATCAAAAACTGAGGAGAAAATAGGCTCATGTGTGTATTGTAGCATCAAATATAATTCCTATGAGATTAAAGGGGTTTAAATGAGTGACTTCCAAGTGGCAAGACAACCCATTACTGCTCGTCACCTGATGGTTCAATCAATGGTGTTTGGCTTCTAAATAGGAGGTTGAGAGAGCTACAGATGTTTATCTTGCAGAGAAGAACACTGGAGGTGATCTATTTTTTCAGGTATATCAAGGACTATCCCATCTGTGGAGGAGGGTTTAGGTTTTTTCTGTTTGTGCTCAGATGGCAAAATGAAAACAGTAGACTGAAGGTATAAAGAGGCCAATCTTGGTAGACATAAGGAAATAGCTTCTTAGAACTTTACACTGTCCAAAGGGGAATGGACAGCCTTGGGAGGGAATGGATTCTGGGTCACCAAAGGTCTTCAGTCTGCAGCTGGATGGACACTTCTTAGGGAGAGGGGATTCTTGTTCAGGTTTGGGTTAGATGAGATGACTCCCCAAGTTCCAGCTCTATAATTTCATGAAAAGTCAGGATTATTACTTATCTATTTGTTTTTACTTCTAGTGTTTTTTTTTCTTAAACGCATTTTATTTTCCAGTTACATGTAAAGATAATTTTAAGCATTTGTTCTTATAAGATTTTGAGTTCCAAATTTTTCTCCTTCCCTCCCTTCCCTCCTCCCTCCCCAAGACAGAAAACAATCTGATATAGGTTATATATGTACAATCGCATTAAACATATGTCTGCATTAGTCATATTGTGAAAGAAGAATCAGAAAAAAAGGGGAAAACCTCAAAAATAAAAAAAACAGAATCAAAAAAGTAGGAGTGGTATGGTTCAATATTCATTCAGATTACAGTTCTTTTTTCTGGCTATGAAGAGCATTTTCCATCATGAGTCCTTTGGAATTGTCTTGGATCATTGCACTGCTGAGAAGAGCCAAGTCTATCACAGTTGTTCATCACACAATGTTGCTGTTACTGTGTACAATGTTCTCCTGGTTCTGCTCACTTGACTCAGCATCAGTCCACTTAAGTCTTTCCAGGTTATTTTTTCTGAAATCATCCTACTCGTCATTTCTTATAGAACAATAATATTCCATTACACTAATATACTACAACTTGTTCAGCCATTCCCCAATTGATAAGCATTCTCTTGATTTCCAATTCTTTGCCACCAAAGAGAGCTGCTATAAATATTGTTGTACATGTAGCTCCTTTTGTACTTCTAGTTTTTTAAAAAAAGAACAAACCATGTGCTTTTACATAATAAAATTTCACACAATATATGGCATTGCAAGTACTGATTATTCTTGATAGATAATGATACTCTTGGTTTAAATCCCACTCCACCCACCATCTTGCTTATATATAAAAGTCTGGGTTTTGTTCATTGTTAAGGGGGAAATGTATTGCTTTAAATTAATTTTAAAAATAACCAAACTTAATGATAGAGAACTTACAAATTGGAAGAATGTAAAAATTAGGATGTGCAATATTTTAGCTCATGTTAGAATATGCTCCCAAATATTATTTATTAAATAAACATATTTCTAAAATAATTAAGCATGGAATCTACTTTAAAGTCAAATCAATTTTCAAATAAGCAGAACAGAATAAGTACAGTAATTTTCTTAAGCCCAGAAGATGTAG
The DNA here is from genome assembly GCF_019393635.1 of Dromiciops gliroides. Taxonomy (NCBI): domain Eukaryota; kingdom Metazoa; phylum Chordata; class Mammalia; order Microbiotheria; family Microbiotheriidae; genus Dromiciops; species Dromiciops gliroides. The sequence goes on from NC_057862.1 coordinate 689,467,366, forward strand.
AAGAGTATTTTGTTTAATCTATTTGGTACAATGGTTGGAGCACGTGGAGTCAGGAAGACTTGAGTTCAAATCTAACCTTAGACACTTGCTAGCTTTGTGACCCTGCACAAGTCACTTAACTGTGTTTGTCCCAGTTTCCCCACCTGTAAAATGAGCTGGAGAAGAAAATGGTTATCCACTCCAGTATCTTTACCAAGAAAATCCCAACTAAAAGTTAGACATAACTGAACAACAAAAATCTTCTAGAAAGGCATAACATGCTTCAACAGGACAAGGCCGGAGAAGAAACAATTCTAAGACAACATTATAACTATCTTAAAGTATCTGAAGCACTATCGTATGGGTGAAAAATTTATCCTACATGGTCCTACAGGTCAACTAGGTGGCTCAGTGGGTAGAGTGCTGTGTCTGAAATCAGGAAGATTTATCTTCCTCAGTTCAAATCTGGCTTCAGACACTTATTAGTTGTGTGAACCCAGGAAAGTAACTTAACCCTGTTTTCCTCAGTTTCCTCATCTGTAAAATAAGCTGGAGAAGGAAATGACAAACTACTCCAGTATCTTTGCCAAGAAAACACCAAATGGCATCATGAAGGGTCAGACATGACTGAAACCACTGGACAACAACAATAAACTTGGCCCCAGAGGGCAGCACCATGAGTAGTACGTGAAAGTTACAAAGAGATAAATTAGGTTTGATGCAAGGAGAAACTTTCTAACAATGAGTTGCTCCAAATTGGATGAATTGAGTTAGGAGATAAAGAGTTCTAACTTCTTGGAGATTTTCAAGCCAAATCTATATAACCACTTACCAGATACACATTCTTTCTCTTGAGAATTTGTAACTTTTGTTGATCAAGGTAAATTTTATTATGTTATTTAGTGTTACTATACATTATTTTGTTATAATTTTTTTCTACTTCTATAAAGTAACCTCTTAGTATTTTGATTGCCACTATCATTTTAATTATATTTGGACAGCCCAACCACAAATAATTAATATCCAATTACTTGTCTTACTTTATTTCTGTAGAGTGTCTTACAATTTTATTTTACATATCTTACCTCTTTACCTCAGTGAGTCAACTAGGAAAAATTAAGTGTTTACAATGTGCCTGGCACTGTGCTAAATTGAGTAAGAGTTACATGGTCACTCAAATATTAGGGAAATCAGTTTTGACAGCTAAGTGGAACAGGGAAAGACTCGAGGCAAGAAAGCTAATTAAAAGGCTATTGCAATGGTCCAGGAATGAGGGTCTGAATTAGAGTGGATGGCTGGGTATGAAGAGAACCTATAAGAGAGTGTTCTATCTTAGAGGTAGAAATTGCAACTTTTATTTTTATTTCACTTTAGTTTTATTGATTTAGTTTTGATGAAATGTATAGTTCGGCATAGAGGAAATGACTGGCTACCCAGTAAGGACTGATTTTATAATTTGAAATTACATTTGACAACTGATTAGATATGTGAGACAAGCCAGAATGAGGGGTTAAAGATAATACTAAGATTATAAACTTTAGTGACCAGGGTGTTGGTGGGGCTCTCAACTGTAATCAGGAAGTTTAGAAAAGAGGAAGAGTTCAGGAGCAATGAGTTCTGTTTGGGGTATAAATTTTGGATGCCTACAGAACAAATAGTGTGAGGTAAAACAACTTCAAGATATCACCTCACACCTATCATATTGGCTAAAATGATACAAGTGTAAAATGACAAATGCTGGAGGGGATGTGGTAAAATTGGGAATTAATAAACTGTTGCTGAAACTGTGAACTGATTCAACCATTTTGGAGAACAATCTGGAATTATGCCCAAAGAGTTATAAAGCTATGTATAACCTTTGACCCAGCAATACCATTACTAGGTCGGTTTCCCATAAGGATGGGGGGGATACGAGGAAAAGAACCTATATGTTCTGTGTTATTTAAATCATTTGTGCAAAACTGCATTTTACAACTCTGAGGTATCACCTCACATGTATTATAATGGCAAATATAACAAAAAAGGAAAATATCAGATGTTGGAGGGAATGTTGAAAGCTGGACAGTAATCCACTATTAGTGAAGTTGTGAAAAGATCCAACCATTCTGGAGAGCAATTTGGAACTATGCCCAAAGGGCTATAGGACCATGCATACCTTTTGATCCAGCAATATCACTGCTAAATTTATATCCCAAAGACATTCCCCCAAAGAGAAAAAGACCTATTTGTACAAAAATGTTTATAACAGCTCTTTTTGTGGTGGCTAAGAATTGGAAATCAAAGGAATGCCCATCAATTGGGGAATGGCTAAACAATCTGTGGTATATGATGGTGATGGAATATTATTGTGCTAAATGAAATGACAAGGAGGATTATTTCAGAAAGGCCTGAAAAGACTTCTATGAACTGAAGTACAGCGAAGTGAGCAGAACCAAGAGAACATGGTGAAGAGAGACAGCAATATTGTTTGATGAAGAACTGTGAATGACAACTATTCTCAGCAATACAAGCAATTCAACATAATCCCAAAGGACTCTTAAAGAAACACACTATCCATCTCCAAGGAAAGAACTGATATTGATCGAACAAACTGAAGCATGCTATTTTTCACTTTAGTTTTTCTTTCTTTTATTCAAATTTTCTTGTACAGAATGACTAATATGGTAATGTTTTACATTATTGTACATGTATAATCCATATCTGCTTACTGCAGGGAGAGGGGAGGGAAGGAAGCAGGGATAAAAATTGTAACTCACAACTATAAATAAAAATGTTTATTACTTTAAAACTATTTTATAAATTATTGCTACATATGTGTGTATACCTATATATACATATACACATATAGCTGTATATATAGAGTTGAAAACTAATATAGTTTTTATCTTCCTGTCTCCTACAGAATTAATAAACATATGAGAGAAATTAATCTTATAATATCTTCTACAATTTGTTTCCATACCTGTCCTCCTACAAAAATTATAAACAGATCAGAGAATATGGCTAAAAACCAGATCAGAGAATATAATGTCTCCTACAAGATAAACCAGATCAGAGACAGACAGAAAAATATAATACCTATTTAATTTTTGTCCCAAGAAAAAAGATAAAAGAACAATTGTGAGCAAATTATTCTGAGTGCTATACTCAGATCAAATATAAAGGACCTATGAAGGAAGATTCTATCCACCTTCCAGAGAAAGAACTGATAAATAGAACTACACATAATATAGTTTTACATATATTCATAAATCTGTGTCAAATGGTAGCCTTCTTTAGTGTGGGGTGCAGAGGAAGGGAGGAAGACAATTCAGAACTTAAAATGTAAAAAGAAAAAGAAAAAAAACAGTATGACCCATCCAAAACAATAACTTCAGTAAAATCATTCACTGTTTCAATTAATTTTAAATTGGGAGCCTCTGTCTTTTCCCAAGGGCATCAGTTAATCTTTCTGTGCTGAAGAAAGAACTTAGATCTCAAGTCTGAAATTCCTGTTTCTTTATCTTTAAATAAAGATTTTCCCTTCTGGAAGAATGAGTCAAAGATCCAGTGGAGAATATTGTATTGTTCATACTCCTCTTCCCTCCCCCAGGGGAGTAGTTATGGGAAAGTAAACAAACTCTTATTGTACATTTCTGAGGATTCCTGGGGATGAAGGAGTTTATGTACTGTCTGTGGACTGCCAGGAACTGAACAAAGATATGAGATATAGCCTACTGGGGAATGTTTTATTATATGTTGTTTCATCGATATTATGTATCATTTTATTTGACTTTATGAAGAGTAATACTATATGTAGTTAAGAATAGTCATCTGTTTCTATAGGGAGTGATTTCATTATGCCAAGATGCCATGACTAAGACTCCGGTTAATATTCAAGCCAAGAAAGCGGGTTTTGCTACTAAATGAGAGTCAAGAAGTGGTCTAACTATATAAATACAAAATAGTCCTCAAGACCATAGATCATGAGTTGAAACCCCCTTTGCAAAAAGAGTTGAGGGATAGAAGGTCACCCACTCTCTGACAATCATAGAGAATAGGGCACTTTCTTGGAACTTCCTCTTAGTGAGGTGAATAAACAACTTCCTGAGTGAGCAAAGGAACAAGGAAATATTAATGATAATAACAATAACAATAACTAGCATGTATATACTGCTTTAAGGTTTGCTAAGCACTGTGAGAAAATAATTATTAATAATGAATTTCTTGGGGACCCAATTTTTAGCTTTTCTGAAGCCCACTTCAGAATGCTCAGTTTTTGGGAAAGTTTAAATCTCTTTCAAGTTCTAATCCTGTGCAGGACATGCAGGGCATACAATAGAAAAGGATAATTGACTCTTTGCATCTAGGTCAGTAAAGGGAGGAGATTAAAATCATATCTATTTGAATGTGCCTATGCCCCTAGGAGGGTCTGTCTTACACTAGACCCTGATCAGGGTACAGCTCATTTTAATATGGACCACCCTCAGGTCATTTCAACCAATGGAATTGAATAATGCTAGCCAATTAGCTTTGATCAGTGTGTAAGAGCCACCTGTATCAGAAGAGGAAAAAAGACTCAGATCATGCAAGAAGTGAATACCATCCTCTAATCACACTCTGGGTGTGGAAGGCTGTCAGTTGGTAAGTGCTCTCTAGCACTTTGCAAATATTTTCTCATGATAATACTGGGAGGTAGGTATTATTATTATCCCCATTTTATAATTGAGGAAACTGAGACAAAAGAGGTAAAGTGACCTGCCTAGGTTAGACTAAAACAGGTGTTTGTGGTTGAAGGCCAAGAATTATATCCAATGTCAGGCCCCCTAGTTGCCTGAAACTTTTGTGCCAAATAGATTCACACCAAATATAGAATTAGAAATACAGATAACCAGAAGAGAGTGGGTGAGATACACAACAGGAGTGGTGGATAACAGATGGACAGGAGAAGCACTGTGCTGATTGCTACATACAGAATATTAAAGGAACCTAAGAAAAGCCTCTAGCACTTGGCATGAATCCACTACCCTAGGAGGACAACCTCTGAGCACATTATGTGCTCAGGTCTGTGTACCACAATTTAGGAACAGCATTGATAGAGATGGTCAATAGGAGAGCATTTTAGATGTTAAAGGGAAAACAGTTCATGCAATATCACATTGAGTTGAAAGAAGCAGAATGGTTTAGTAAGAAGACAAGAAGACTTAGAGAGAATGGGATAGCTGGTTTCAATTATTTAAAGGGCTTTATGTGGAAGAAAGATTAGGGATTTTTTTCCTGCTTGGTTGAAGATCCCTGAGGTAGGACCAATGGGTAGAAATTGGAAAGAGACATGTTTAGCTTAATGTCAAGAAATAATACAATCTGTGCCCAAGTGGAACAGGTTCCCCTAGAAGTTGCTGGGTCCTCATCATGAGATGTCTTCAAGCAAAGGCTGGATATTAACTTTGTCAAAGATGCTTGTCTTTCCCCATTAAATGAAAGCTCATTGAGGGAAGGTACTATTTAATTATTTTCCTGACATATGTTCCTGGGGCAGCTAAGGGCACAATGGATAAAGTATGGGGCCTAGAGTCAGGAAGACTTATCTTCATGAGTCCAAATCTGTCCTCAGAGACTTAGTAGCTGTGTGACCCTGGAAAGTCAACCTTGTTTGCTCATCTATAAAATAAGCTGAAGAAGGAAATGGCAGACCACCAGGATCTTTGCCACAAAAACCTTAAATGATGTCATGAAGAGTTAGACATGACTGAAAAAAACTGAATGATAATTACAAAATAAATGCCTGTTGAATGAATTGATATGAATTTCAATCCCAAACAAAACATTTCCCACCCTCAGGGTCATTGTCCTCCAGAGGGTCAGACAGTGACCCAAGGAAGAATCTTGCTGTAATGAACTCAGACTTGACAGGGTAGTTTTCATGATCAGTCTGGTTTCAGGGGTGACCATCTGGGAGTCTTCTGTGACATTATAAATGTACATTATAATCACTGGGAATTTTTAAGTTTGATTTAATGAGATGTCTAAACCTTAATTAGTTATCAAATAATTACCAAATTAGCCCTCTTCAAGATTTAATAAAGATGAGCCATAGCCCCAGTTGCAATGCAATTAATTCCAAATTTTATAAGCCATAAATGGGTAATCACAGGCCCTACAAATCAACCTAAGCCAGGAGGCAAGATTTAGATGCTGTACTAACATCAAGACAAGTAAAGCAGGTTAATTGGATGGCAATTAGTAAGTAGAGTGTTAATTGCCATCACAGTCTTATATTATGCAAATGAGATTACATTTCAATTAGCAGTTTAAGAAATCAAATAATTCCAAATGTACAGTAAGGCAAGGCAACCAAAGAAATTCTCCAGGGAGGCCAAAGACACTCTGGAGCCATCTGGATCCAAATTCTACCTCAGATACTGACTACCTGTGGGACCTTGGATCAGTCACTTAAATTCCCTGGGTCTATTGAAGGGATAGGACTAGATGATCACTGAGGTCCCTTACAGCTCTATCTCTATAATCCTATGATCAAGAATTAGAGGTGTCAGGGCAGCTAGGTGGTGCAGTAAATAAAGCACTGGCCCTGGATTCAGGAGGACCTGAGTTCAAATCTGGCCTCAGACACTTGACACTTACTAGCTGTGTGACCCTGGGCAAGTCACTTAACCCCAATTGCCTCACCAAAAAAAAAAAAAAAAGAATTAGAGGGGTCATGTGAGGCCATCTAAGCTCATTCATAGATGTGGAAACTGAAACCAAGAGAGGTATGAAGTAACTTGCTTAGAATGAAGAGTTCCTTCTTTCTTTCTTTCTTGCAGGGCAATGAGGGTTAAGTGACTTGCCCAGGGTCTCACAGCTAGTTAACTGTCAAGTATCTGAGGCTGCATTTGAACTCAGGTCCTCCTGAATCCAAGGCCAGTGCTTTATCCACTGCACCACCTAGCTGCCCTGAGTTCCAAGTTTTTTAACAAAGCTGGTTTGCTTTACACATTGTGGTTTTTTCTCCAGTCTAATGTAAACTCCTTTAAGATGGGACCTGTTTCATTTTTGTCTTTATGTTCTCAGCAACCTACACAGAGCTTAGCAACAAAACAAAAAAAGAAAGAAAAGAAAAAAAACTTCACAAATGCTTTTTGTATTAGATTGAGTTTAAATGGTTTCTGAACAAGATCACAGAACATGGAAACACATCACACACACACACACACACACACACACACACACACACACAATATACACACATGCCCTAATGAAGTACAAAGGAATGGGAACTGAATTTACATCCTGACACTTCTACTTACTATCTGCATGGCCTTGAGCAGGTACCTTAACTGATCTGGGTCTTGGTTTCTGCACTCAAAAAAGGAGTTGGTTGGACTAGATTAAGTTCTGATCCTTTCCACCTCAAAATCTGTGGTCTTGTGATCTATCTGGAAGACAATTTCATGGTCAAGTTACAGAGATCTAAAGAAATTCTTAAAAAACAGAAATCCTATGAGATGCTTTTAAGTGTAAGAATTGATTGTGATTTGGCTAAAATTAGAAAGCCTTGGGCAAACCCTGGTTCCCTCTGCCCAGCGGGGGGTATGCATGGAAAACCTGAGCCCCAGCTCCCTCCACTAAGTGGGGGTATTCAAGGAAACCCCGTGCCCCAGCCGGCCTTGGGTGCCACCCCTAGGGGTGCCAAAAAATTAGCTGATGTGTGTGGGTGGTCGACCCAGGTTTCCTGTGAGAGAAGGTTTTTTTTTATTCTGGGGGGTCAAGAAGAGGGAGGAAGGAGACAAGAAGAATAAGAGGAGGGAGGGGGAGAGGGAGAGGGGGAGAGGGGGAGAGAGAGAGAGAGAGAGAGAGAGAGAGAGAGAGAGAGAGAGAGAGAGAGAGAAAAGAGTTCATGGCGACAGGTGAGAGTTAAATGCAGACACACAGGTGGATAGAGAAATTTAAACACAAAGCAGCTGAGTATGGTGGATGAGTTTACAGGTCATATTTCCTGCTTGTCTTTGTCCTTATTTCTAAATTTGTTCCCATCAATAAACCCTGTAAAAAAAAAAGGCTTTTTAATCTCCTTTCTTATCACTCTGGGAGAAACAGTTGGGGAGGGGGCAGTGTGGAAGAGAGGAGGCTTGGGACCTAGAGGTCCCCCATTGTTTTCTGAGTCCCAATATTGCAGCTAGCCTCTCAATTAACTTTCCCATATTAAATTTTGCCCTTACAGATTGGTGGCCCATATGGGGATTAACGAACCTGGGGGATCTTTTGAAAAACCCCCTTACATAAGGGAAAGCCTCTAATTCATTTGGAAATGAAAATGATTGAGGAAAATAAAACAGCTGGCCCATGTTCACCACAGTCATCCCCACCTAACTACAATAATTAGATATGCATCAAGATGCTAATATAACTCAAATGATTATTGAAAAATGTGAGACATAACCCTGAGCTCCACAAAAGCCAATAACTAACAGATAAGCCTCTAAAACTCATCTCGTGGCTTGGGCAGTTCTAATAACACAAGATTAAATGACTCTGGATGAAAATAATTTTTTTGTTTCAAAAATATTTTAAAATATATTTCAAATTATATATTTCTCCAAAAAACACAGATTTCAAAGAGAATCAAGGGTGCCACCAATAGCATTCAGCAGTATTTGATTTAATTTTTGTCCAGTACCTAGCATGGTGTCTGGCACATGGTGTTTAACAAATTTTTTTGCTTAACAACATAGCCCTATCATCACCACCACCCCTATTCATAGAATCTTTATATGTTAATTAGCTACAGCTTTAAAGATTAGACACTAAGAGAAAGTTGCCATATCATACATTTAGGGCTAAAAGGAATTTGACAAATCATTGCTGTCCTGTATAACTTCTGTCTAGAGTCTTGGGTTTGGTTTGTATAACTACATTATACTAGTCAGCCAACTGACATTTATTAAGTGTGTACTATGTGTCAGGCACTGTGCTAAGTATTGGGGATACAAAGAAAGACAAAAGTCATTTTTTTCTCTGAAGGAATTTACAGTGTAATGGAGGATACAACAAGCAAACAATTATGAAAAGACAAGATATAAAGACAAACTGGCAGTGATCTCAGAAAAAAAGGCACTAAGGTAAAGGAGGATCAATAAAGACTTCTTGCAGGAAGTTGAACTTTGACTGAGATGTGAAGTAAACCAGAGAAGTTATGAAGCAAAAATAAGGAGGGAAAACATTCCAAAGACAAGGGACATTCAGTGAAAATGCCCAGAATCTGTCAATGGAGTGTTGTTTAGGGAACAGCAAAAAGGCCAGTGTTACTGAATTTCAGAGGACAGAGATGGTTGTAAGGTGTAAAAAGACTGGAATGGGCAGAAATGGCCAGGTTATAAAGGGCTTTTAAAAGCAAAATAGAGGATTTTGTATTGTATCCTGGAGGCTCTTGGGGTCCAGAAGAGTTGATTGAGTGAGAGAAGGTTAATTTGGTCAGAGCTACATTTTAGGAAGATCAGTTTGACAGTTGAGTGAAGTGTGGATTAGAGTATGGAGAGCCTTGAATCAGGAAGCCCAACCAGAAGGTTATTGAAATAGTCCACAGTTATTTTAAATGGAATTTCTCTTTCTATCTGTTGTTGCTGGACTTTGTTGGTAATACATAGAAATGCTGATGATTTATGTGGGTTTATTTTGTATCCTGCAACTTTGGTAAAGTTGCTAATAATTTCAAGGAGCTTTTTATTTAAATATTTAAAATATTTGATTCTCTAGGATTTTCTAAGTATACCATCATTTTATCTGCAAATAGTGGTAATTTTGTTTCCTCGTTACCTATACTAATTTCTTTCATTTCTTTTTCTTCTTTTATTGCTATAGCTAACATTTCTAGTACAATATTAAATAATCGAAGTGATAATGGGCATCCTTGCTTCATTCCTGATTGTAATGGGAAGACTTCTAGCTTTCCCCATTACAGATAATGCTTACTGATGGTTTGGGGAAAATAGCACTTATCATTTTAAGGTAAACTCCTTTTATTCCTATGCTCTCTAGTGTTTTGAATAGGATTTGGTGCTGTATTTTGTCAAAGGCCTTCTCTGCATCTATTGAGATAATTGTATGGTTTCTGTTGGTTTTGTTATTGATATGGTCATTTATTCTGATACTTTTCCTAATATTGAACCAGACCTGAATTCCTGGTATAAATCCCACCTGGTCATAATGTATGATCCTTGTGATATATTGATCTTTTTGCTAGTAGTATATTTAACATTTTTGCATCAATATTCATTAGCAAGATTGATCTAGGGGGGCAGCTAGGTGGCGCAGTGGATAAAGCACTGGCCCTGGATTCAGGAGTACCTGAGTTCAAATCCAGCCTCAGACACTTGACACTTACTAGCTGTGTGACCCTGGGCAAGTCACTTAACCCCCACTGCCCCATAAAAAAAAAGATTGATCTATAATTTTCTTTCTGCTTTAGCTCTTCATGGTTTGAGTATCAGCATCATATTTGTCTCATAAAAGGAATTTGATAGGACTCCTTCATTTATTTTTTTCAAATAATTTAGATATTATTGGGATTAATTGTTCTTTAAATGTTTGGTAGAATTTACTTGTGAATCCATTTTGTTCTGGGGATTTTTTTCTAAGGAAGTTCACTGATGACTTATTCAATTGCTTTTTCTAAAATTGGGTTATTTAAATATTTTATTTCTTCTTGTGTTAATCTGGGTAATTTATATTTTTGTAGATATTCGTCTATTTCATTTAGATTGTCAAATTTATTGGCATATAATTGGCAAAGATAGTTCCTAATAATTGTCTTAATTTCTTCTTGATTGGTGCTGAGTTTACCCCTTTCATTTTTGATGCTAGTAATTTGGGTTTCTTCTTTCCTTTTTTTGATCAAATTAACCAAAGGTTTATCTATTTTATATTTTTTCATAAAACTAGCTTCTACTATTATTTATTAATTCAATGGTTTTCTTATTTTCAATTTTATTAATCTCCTTTGATTTTCAGGATTTCCAATTTTTTTTTTTTTTGGTGAGGCAATTGGGGTTAAGTGACTTGCCCAGGGTCACACAGCTAATAAGCGTTAAGTGTCTGAGGCTGGATTTGAACTCAGGTACTCCTGACTCCAGGGCTGGTGCTCTATCCACTGCACCACCTAGCTGCCCCAAGGATTTCCAATTTGGTGTTTAGTTGGGGATTTTTAATTTGTTCCTTTCCTAGCTTTTTAAGTTGCATTCCCAATTCATTAATCTGCTTTTTCTCGTTTATTTATGTAAGCATTTAGGGATATAAATTTTCCCTTAAATACTATTTTGACTGCATCCCATAAATTTTGATATGTTATTTGTAAGAAATAATGGGCTTTTGCCAAACACCCAAAGGCCCCAGATTGATTTAGAATGATTGAATTAAGTAAGACTGACTGACTCTGTTGATTAACTAACTTAAAGTTGACTTGATTAAAACAACATCTGCCTGACTCCCAAGAGGAAGTGTTCTCAGAGACTGTAGACTATGACATCAACACGAGACCACCCTCAAGTCCAGTAAACCAATAGATTTGGGTGATGCTAGCCAATAAGCTTGAAGCCCCATGTAAGGACTGCCTCTTCTTTGTAAGGAAGAAAGTGCTTCTTCCTCTCTCAGTTGGTTTCTCAGACAACCTTGTGGTGGAAGACTTAAGAGAAGAAGCAGGCCAGGTTGAACTCTTATCTCTCCTCTAGGGTAGATAGGCTTTCCTATCTTTCTGAACTTGATGTGTTCTCTCTTTACTCTTTAATCAATGCTTAATGCCAGAACTTGGTGCTAAAGCTTCCAATTTATAAGTAAGCCCTAGCTAGTTTTCCCTACACTGGGGACGGGAATAAGGGGACCACACATTTAGTTTTACTCATCACATATCTCATCATTGTCATTTTCTTTTTTCTATGATTTGTTCTTTGACACACTTGGTTTTTAGGATCAGATTATTTAATTTCCAATTGATTTTAATCTCTCTCAATTGTCTATTATTCAAAGTAATTTTTATTGCACTATGATTTCAAAAGGATGTGTTTACTATTTCTTCTTGTGGGGACCAATTTTTAATTGGGAAGTGTTAGCTAAGTGGCTCGCAGCAATATTGGGGCAAGGAAGGAGAAAGACAGCCTCCCTCAAAACAGAGCAGGATTGATTTAACAAGAACAAACTTAAAAAAAAAACACAAACAGGATCAGTAGGATCAAGGGAAAGGAAATAAAATGGGGAAAGGGAAATTATACAACCTGAACAACACCACCGCCCAAGAATCAACTGAGAACACACAACAGCATCCTGTCACCTTCCAGCTTCAAGCTAGAATGATGAAAAAACCTCCCTTCTTCCCAGCAGACCCCAGGCTGACCACACACAGCCCCCAGCCAATTGGCTGGTCGATCTGACAGTCACATGACTGCCATCACTGGGCTTCCAATCATTATAATTTTGCCAGGCCCATGTAGGCATTGGCAAGTGGTGATGATGTGAGGTGCCAGTGCCATGGGGATGGCTACAACCAGTGGGTGAAGCACTGTGTGGTTTGTGGAGGGAGTCCCAGACGCCAGTGAGTGAGCCAAGGTTTTTTTAAAAAATTCTAGCCAAAGATCAGGTCATTAAAACCTCACATAACAATTAATTCTTTACATTCTTTTCTCCATCTTGTTGTAAAGTTTTTATGCCCTAATACATAATCAACTTTTGTGTAGGTTCCATGTACTGCTGAGTTGAAGGTATATTTCTCTCTATTCCCATTTGATTTTCTCCAAAGATCTATCCTATCTAACTTTTCAAGAATTTTATTCATTTCCTTAACTTCTTCTTCTTCTTCTTCTTCTTCTTCTTCTTCTTCTTCTTCTTCTTCTTCTTCTTCTTCTTCTTCTTCTTCTTCTTCTTCTTCTTCTTCTTCTTCTTCTTCTTCTTCTTCTTCTTCTTCGCTAGATTTTCCAGTTCTGAGAGAGGAAGATTAAGGACCCCAGTAGGACAGTTTTATTATCTATTTGCTCCAGTAACTCATTCAACTTCAAGGAGCTTACATTCTACTGAATATAAAAAAATAACATGAATTATATACAAAATAAATTCAAATTAATATAGGGTGAACCCTAAAAATTAGAGGGAATCAGTAATGGCCTCTTATGAAAGGTGGTACCTGAGCTGTGCATTAAAGGAAATTAGGGATTCCTGTGAGGGGTCGCAAGAATGAAGAATATTCCACAAATTGGGAAGAGCCTGTGCAGTGACATAGAGGTGTGATATTTGGGGTCTATTGAAAAATTATCAGCTATTATTATAAAACAAAAAGTAGGGAGTGTTAGAAACAGATAAGATATTAAGAAAGTGTGTTCCAATAACAAGTACAGAAAAGGACAAAATGAAACAGCAAATTTGTTACTACCTTGCTGATACAGTAGATATTGCACTGGGCCTGGAGACAAGACCTGAGTTCAAATCCAATCTCAGATGCTTACTAGCTGCATGAACCTGGGAAAGTCACTATACCTCTGTTTCCTTCAGTTTCCTGAACTGCAAAATGGGGAGTAATAATAGCACCTACTTCCCAGGGTTGCTATGAGGATGAAATGAAACAATAATTGCAATGTGTTTGGCACATCAATGTTGTTCTTGTTCAGTCATATCTGTCTCTTCCTGATCCCATCTGGTGTTTTCTTGGCAAAGATACTGGAGTACCTTGCCATTGCCTTCTTTAACTCACTTTACAGATGGGGAAACTGAGGCAAACAAGGTTAAGTGAATTTCCCAGAGGCACACAGCTAATAAGTATTTAAGATTATATTGGAACTCAGGTCTTCCTTACTGCAGTTCCTGTTCTGTCTCCACTGCGCCATCTAGCTTGCCCCTATCAGCACATTGTAGTCAGCTGGGTGGTGCAGTGGATGGAGGGCCGTTTTCAGAAATTCTCATCAGGAAGAGAGACACAACTGAAAACTGACTGAAGAAAAACAGGCACTATATAAATTTTAGATGTTATTATTTCTACCTTTGTAAGTTTAATAGACAATTTTAATAAAACAAACCTATTAAGGTGCTCATGTCTCCAGATACAGTCTTCTTTTAATCAAATAATCAGTAATAATTTATTTAGTACTTACTATGTACTGGACACTGATAAGCAGTTTATATTTTTTCATATTAAAAGATATGTATTTAATGATTATTAATCAGTATATAATAAAGGATTTTTTAATCTTCTCTAGGAAAATCTGTGGAGGAAGGCAACACTTTTAGCAATTGGGGAAAGAGAAGAGGTTAGGATTATAAAGAAGAGGCTTAAGCTAGACATTGAAATAAAAGCAGGATTTCAGTGAAGGTGATGAAGGCATGTTTTCCAGGCCTGGGGAATAATCTGTGAACGTGTTTGGAAGTGAGAGAGAAGTGAATTAAGTAAGGGACAATGCAAGATCTAGTCTGGGTGAAATTTAGATGGCTTTAAAGGGAAAAGTGCAAAATTAAACTAGAAAGGTAGATTGTATTCAGATTGTAGACAGTCCTAAATGCCAGCCTAAGAAGTTTGTTTTTTCTAAAGATAATAGGGAGCCTGTAAAGGTTTTAGAGTAGGGAATGACATGGTCAGACCTGTGGCTGAGAAAAATGATTTGAAGAAGTATATGAAAGCTGTTCAGAGCTACAACATGGAGAAGAAATTTTCTCAGTTAAGTACACATTGCTAAGAACATATTGAGGCTTCTCTCTTTGCAGAAGACAAGGAATAAAAAAATTTAGCCAGCAACCTGGTTTCAATTTTCTAATTAAAATGATTTATGCCTTCTTTTTTTACATTTTCCCAAGGTTTACTGATGACTGAAGTCATGTAATGGAGCTTTCAAGGTTTTAAATCTGGTAATTAATCTCTTTACTTATACAATAATCTGAAGCAATAAACCATGAAACTCAAAGGAGTAGAGAAAATGTCAGGTGGATTAACCCTAGCAAGACCATCCTCTTGCCATTATCCACACTGATGCTCTAGGTCTCCAAGTAATTTGTTTATTCATTCAGTCCTTCCTTCAACAATCAGCAACTCAACCCCTGCTATGCTTGGATCCATAGAAGCTACCAAGTTTAAATGACATGATCTTTACCATCATTGACCTTTTTATCAAGAAGGGGGAAAAGTCATGTACTGAGTGTGGTAGATTGAAAAGGCCTCTGGCTTTTCTGGAACTGTCATCCTTGTGACAGACAGGCTGTCTCTGCTCTAGACATGCTCCTCTCCCTCTTTGCAGCCCCTTCCTTTCCAGGGATCTTCTGGAGCTTCTAGCTTCCATACTAGATTTCATTTCCCATGCTGCCTAATGGACATCTCCTTGTCTGTGACATCATAGGTGACAAACCAATCAGATGTGCCTGAGTGAGACAACAACCTTCCCCATCAAAGCCCTAGACTTTTTTTATTTTTTAAAGCCCTAGACTTCTTGACTTTCCATGACATCCTGATAGATCAACCCAAGAGTACCACATGTGAAAGCCAGGCAGAGAAAGGAGAACAGGGTAAGGGTTTGGTATAAAAATGTACTGAGTGGGAGCAGCTAGGTGGCCCAGTGGATAAAGCACTGGCCCTGAATTCAGGAGGACTTGAGTTCAAATCCAGCCTCAGACACTTGACACTTACTAGCTGTATGACCCTGGGCAAGTCACTTAACCCTCATTGCCCTGCAAAAAAAAAAATGTACTGAGTACAAGAAGTCATATCTCACAGAACCATGGTGGGCTTTCTTTTACTCTTGCCATGGCCTGAACATAATGAAGCTCAAGGTGTTTATAGCATTACCGGATGAATCCCTCTGTATCTCTAAAACTATTCTCCCAATATAAACTTCACTAATACTTAAAATCCCCAGAGTAAGACTGCTACTCCATCACCCTTCAGGGTTTTAGAGGTAACTCTAAGGGATTCTGGAATGCTTCTAATGCTATTGTTCTTTGCCCCCATCTGGTATATTCCCCTCCAAATATTATTGGCTTTAAAATTCTCCGCAATAATATCACTGCCAAAGATCAGCACCCTAATATCATTTAACCAGTTGACAGTTCCTAAATATCACTAATAACCATTTAACATCAATTAGCTTTTACAATGGGACATCTACTAATGTATATACATATACATATATATGTGCACACACACATACATATACGCATACACATACACATGTACATGCATATATGTGTGTGTATTTTTCACACATAACAAAAGTGTCATGCTCTCCACTCTCCCCAACTTAATCACACTCTACAGTAATTGTATTAATATCTGTCAAGTGCAGACAGTTACATTAAAGTAGTTGCTACAAGACATCTCCCCCCCACCCCACTGGATTTACTTCTGGTTCCAGCATAGGTAATGGACAAATTGCTCCCTGGCTTGCAAAAAAATGTTACAATTTCCAGGCCAATTCATGGATAGGCTAAATCAAGCAGGTCACTCCTCAGAGTTGACTGCTTCTTCTGCTACTGGCAGAATCTTCTATAGACTTTCATTATTGGACCTCTGACACTTCAGACATATCAAAGTGCAAAATGTATCAGCCCAGTCTGTTGTATCTCTAATACGCATTCACCAATAGGAAGGAAGGAAGGAAGGAAGGAAGGAAGGAAGGAAGGAAGGAAGGAAGGAAGGAAGGAAGGAAGGAAGGAAGGAAGGAAGGAAGGAAGGAAGGAAGGAAGGAAGGAAGGAAGGAAGGAAGGAAGGAAGGGACAGAGGGAGAGAGGGAGAGAGGGAGAGAGGGAGAGAGGGAGGGAGGGAAGAAGGATTTATTTAATGTCTACTATGTAACAGTCACTGTACTAAGGACTGGTGATAGAAATCCAAGCAAAAAGAAAGACAATCCCTGTCCTCAAGGAGCTTACATTCTTTTTGTAAATTATTATTTATTTTTTATTTGATAGTATTTTATTTTATTTTTTCCAATTACATGTAAAGAGAGGTTTCAACATTCATTTTGTAGCATTTTACATTCCAAATTTTTCTTCCTCTCTCCCTTCCCTCCCCCTCCCGAAGCCAGCAAGCAATCTGCTATAGTCTATACATAACAATCATGTTAAACATATTCCCACATTAATCATGTTGTGAGAGAAGAATCAGAACAAAAGGGGAAACACAAGAAAGAAGTAACAAAAAGGAAACAACAACAAAAGTAAAAATTGTACACTTCGATCTGCATTCAGACTCCATAGTTCTTTTTCTGGATGTGGAGAGCATTTTCCATCATTAGTCTTAGATCATTGCATTGCTTATTAAAGATGTCTATCATAGTTGATCATCACACAATGCTGTTGATACTGTGTACAGTGTTTCCTTGGTTCTGCTCATTTTATTCAGCATCAATTCATGTAAAGCTTTCTAGGTTTTTCTGAAATCCACCTACTCATCACTTCTCACAGCACAATAGTATTCTATTATATTCATATACCACAACTTATTTAGCCATTGCCCAATTGATGGGCATCCCCTCTATTTCCAATTCTTTGCCACCACAAAGAAAGCTGCTATAAATATTTTAGTACATGTGGATCCTTTTCCATTTTTTATGATATCTTTGGGATACAGAGGTAGTAGTGGTATTGTTGGATCAAATGGTATGCACAGTTCAATAGCCTTTTGGGTATGTGCTTCAGAATTGTGCTCCAGAACGTTTGTATCAGTTTGCAACTCCACAACAGTGCATTGGTGTTCCAATTTTCCCATAACTTCACCAATAGTTATAATTTCCCCTTTTTGTCATATTAGCCAATTGGATAGGTGTGAGGTGGTACCTCAGAATAGTTTTAATTTGCATTTTTATAATCAGTAGTGATTGAGAACACTTTTTTCATATGTCTGTAGATAGCTTTAATTCCTTCACCTAAGAACTACCTGTTCATATCCTGTAACCATTTCTCAATTGGGAAATAACTTCTATTCTTATATATTTGATTTGGTTCTCTATATATTTTAGAAATGAGATCTTTATCAGAAACACTGGCTGTAAAAATTGTTTCCCAGCTTTCTGCTTTCCTTCTCATCTTGTTTGCATTGGTTTTGTTTGTGCAAAACCTTTTTAATTTAATGTAATCAAAATGTTTTTATAAAGAACAAAATAATCCATTTTGCTTTTCATAATGTTCTCTATCTCACCTTTGGTCATAAATTCTTCCGCTCTCCATAGATGTGACAAGTAAACTATTCCTTCCTTTTCTTATTTGTGTATGGTATCACCCTTTCTGTCTAGATCATGTACCCATTTTGACTTTACTTTGGTGTATGATGAAAGATGTTGGTCTATGCCTAGTTTCTGCCATAGTATTTTCCAGTTTTCCCAGTAGTTTTTGTCAAATAGTGAGTTCTTATCCTGGAGGCTAAAGTCTTTGGGTTTATCAAGCAGGAGATTACTATAGTCATTTAATACTGTGTTATGTGTGCCTAATGTATTCCACTAATTCACCACTCTCTTATTCAGCAGCATAAAGTTTTGATGCTTGCTGCTTTATGAGTTTTTGTTAGTTTGATTGTATGACACTGAATAAGTAAATTAATTTAGGTAGAATTGTCATTTTTATTATATTAGCTTGGCCTTCCCATGAGCAATTGATATTTATCCATCTGTTTAGATCTGATTTTATTTGTGTTAAAAGTGTTTTCTACCTGTGTACATGTACTTCCTGGGTTTTCCTTGACAGGTAGAATCTCAAATATTTTATATTGTCTACAGTTATTTTTTATTATGGATTTTACTTTACTTTTACTTTTGTAAATTTTTCAAATTGTACCATCAGATTGCTTTCCAAAAAGATTCACCAAATTTGCAATTCTTTATTTTTTAGTTTGCAACATTTGTTTTTATAAGATATCTAGTTTCAAATTTTTCTCCCTACCCCCTGCCCAAGAGAGCAAGCAATCCGATATAGGTTATGTATGTAAAATCACATTAAACATATTTGTGCATTAGTCGTGCTATACAAGAAGAATCAGAGCAAAAAGGAAAAAACTTCAAAAAAGAAAAACAAAAAAGTAGAGATAGTATGGTTCAATCTACATCTAGATACCATGGTTTTTTTTTTCTGGATTTGGAGAGTATTTTCTATTATGAGTCCTTTGGAACTATCTTGGACCATTGTATTGCTGAGAAGAGTCAAGTCTATCACAGCTGATCAACACACAATGTTATTGATACTGTGTACAATGTTCTCCTGGTTCTGCTCCTCTCACTTAGCATCAGTTCATGCAAGTCTTTCCAGGTTTCTCTGAAATCTGCCTGCTCATATTTTCTTACAGCACAATAGTATTCCATTACATTCATATACCACAACTTGTTCAGACATTCCCCAATTGATAGGCAACCCCTCAATTTCCAATTCTTTGCCACCACAAAAAGAGTAGCTATAAATACTTCTGTACATGTGGGTCCTTGTCCCTTTTTTATGATCTCTTTGGGGAAAAGACCTAATAGTGACATTGCTGGGTCAAAGGGTATGCACAGCTTTATAGCCCTTTGGGCATAGTTCCAAATTGCTCTCCAGAATGGTTGGACCAGTTCACAACTCCTCCAATAATGCATTAGTGTTCCAATTTTTCCACAGCTTCTCCTACATTTATTATTTCCTTTTTTGTCATATTAGCCAATCTGATAGGTGTGAGGTGGTATCTCAGAGTTGTTTTAATTTGCAATTCTCCAATCAATAGTGATTTAGAGCATTTTTTCATATAGCAAAAGAAAGGTTTGATTTCTTCATCAGAAAACTGCCTGTTCATATCCTTTGACCATTTCTCAATTGGGGAATGACTTGCATTCTTATAAATTGTATTTAGTTCCATATATATTTTAGAAATGAGACTTTGTCAGAAATGCTGTCCATGAAAATTGTTTCCCAGCTTTCTGCCTCCCTTCTAATTTTGGATGCATTGCTTCTGTTTGTACAAAACCTTTTTAATTTAATGTAATCAAAATCATGCATTTTGCATTTCATAATTTTCTTTATCTAATGTTTAAACATAAACTGTTTTCCTTTCCATAAATCTGAGAGGTAAACGATTCCTTCCTCTCCTAATTTACCTATGATATCACCTTTTATGTATAAATCATGTACCCATCTTGATCTTATTTTAGTATAAGGTGTAACATGTTGGTCTATGCCTAGTTTCTGACATAACATCCTCCAGTTGTCCCAGCAGATTCTATCAAATACTGAGTTCCCATCCCAGAAACTGCAGTCTTTGGATTTATCAAACAGTACATTACTAAAATCAATTACTACTGTGTCTCCTATGCCTAGCCTATTTCATTTATCCTCCACTCTATTTCTTAGCCATTACCAAATAGTTTTGATGGTTGCTGCATTATAATAAAGCTTCAGGTTTGGTACAGCTAGCCCACCTTCTGTGCATTTTTTTCATTAGTTCCCTTAATATCCTTGACATTTTGTTTCTCCAGATGAATTGTGTTATTATTTTTTCTAGCTCTATAAAATAATTTTTAGGCACTCTGATTGGTATGGCACCGAATAAGTAAATTAATTTAGGTAGGATTGTCATTTTTATTATATTAGCTTTGACTATCCATAAGAAATTGATATCTTACCAATTATTTAGATCTGATTTGATTTATGTGAAAAGTGTTTTGTAATCATGTTCATAGAGTTTCTGGGTTTGTCTTGGCAAGTAGACTTCCAAGTATTTTATATTGTCTACCTGTATTTTAAATGGAATTTTTCTTTCTACCTCTTGCTGCTCGACTTTGTTGGTCATGTATAGAAATGCTAATGATTTATGTGGATTTATTTTATGTCTTGCAATGTTACCAAAATTGTTAATTATTTCAAGAAATTTTTGAGTTGATTCTCTAGGATTCTCTAAGTATACCATCATATCATCTGCAAAGAGTGATAGTTTTGTTTCCTCCTTGCCTATTCTAATTCCTTTAATTCCTTTTTCTTCTGATTGCTAAAGCTAACATTTCTAGTACAATATTAAGTAATAGAGGGGATAATGGACATCCCTGTTTCACCCCTGATCTTATTGGGAAGGCCTCTAACTTAGCTCCATTACATATAATGCTTGCTGATGGTTTTAGATAGATACTGCTTATTATTTTACGGAAAGCTCCACCTATTCCTAAGCTCTCTAGTATTTTTATTAGGAATGGGTGCTGTATTTTGTCAAAAGCTTTCTCTGCATCTATTGAGATAATCATATGATTTTGATTAGTTTTCTTATTGATATGGTTGATTATGTTAATAGTTTTCCTAAAGTTGAACCAGCCCTGCATTCCTGGTACAAATCCCACCAGTCATAGTGTATTATCCTGGTGATCATTTGCTGTAATCTCCATGTTAATATCTTATTTAAGATTTTAGCATCAACAGTCATTAGGGTAATGGGTTTGTAATTTTCTTTCTCTGTTTTTGCTCTGCCTGGTTTTGGTATCACCATCATATTTGTGTCATAAAAGGAATTTGGTAGAACTCCTTCTTCACCTATTTTTCCAAATAATTTGAGTAATATTGGAATTAATTGTTCTTTAAATGTTTGGTAAAATTCACATTTAAACCCATCTGGTCCTGGAGATTTTTTTCTTAGGGAGTTCATTAATAGCTTGTTCAATTTCTTTTTCTAATATGGGCTTATTTAAGGATTTTATTTCCTCCTTCAGTTAACCTGTGCAGTTTGTATTTTTGTACATATTTATCCATTTCATTTAGATTGTCAAATTTATTGGCATACAGTTGGGCAAAATAGTTCCTAATTATTGCTTTAATTTCCACTTTATTGGTGGTAAAACCACCCCTTTCATTTTTGATACTGGTAATTTGGTTTTATTTTTATTTTTTTAATCAAATTAACCAATGGTTTATCTATTTTATTGGTTTGTTTTTTTTTTCACAAAACCAGCTCTTAAATTTATTGATTAATTCTATAGTTTTCTTGCTTTCAATTTTATTAATTTCCCCTTTACTTTTCAGGATTTCTGATTTAGTATTTAGTTGGGGATTTCTAATTTGTTCTTTTTCTAGCTTTTTTAGTTGCATGCCCAATTCATGTAAGCATTTAGAGATATAAAATTTCCCCTAAGAACTGCTTTGGCTGCATCCTATATGTTCTGGTAAATTGTCTCATTGTCATTCCCATGGATGAAGTTATTTTGGGGGTGGGCAGGGCAATGAGGGTTAAGTGACTTTCCCAGGGTCACATAGCTAGTAAGTGTCAAGTGTCTGAGGCTGGATTTGAACTCTGGTCCTCTTGAATCCAGGGCCAGTGCTCTATACACTGTGCCATCTAGCTGTCACCCCCCACCCCCATGGATGAAGTTATTGATTGTTTCTATGATTTGTTGTTTGGCCCACTCATTCTTTTTTTTTTTAAACATGCTCCTTTTATCATCATATGTAATTGTCAGTGGTATGCATATTGTTCCAGATCTAATATTTCAATATTTAATTATAATAACACCCAAATTTGAGACACTAAATTTTTATATGAATTGTTACTCAAAACTACCTTTCCAGTGCAAGTCATCTTCCTTGCGGTACAAGTTCATATTTAACTGCTCATTCAGAAACTGTTTTATTTAGAAATTATTTACACAATATGAGAGGTAGAAAACATCTTAGCTTCAGTTGCGTTTACTTATACAAAAGTATTAATTATTAAAGAAAATACTAATAATCATCTTTACTCTTAATATTTACATTTGGTTAATTAAATGTACAGTTGACACAAATAATAAAACAAGAATTTTTACATATATATTTTTATATATGTAATATATATAAAATATATACATATATATTTTCAGGAATACAATCCTCGCCATTTGTGAAAAACACAAATCAAAAACAAAAACAAAACTCCTCTAAAACCCAGTAAATGTGGAGATTGAAGAAGGGGAAGAGAGAAACATGGACAACAAGCTATTCCCAACATTTTCTTCCTCCCAAACTTTTAACACATCACATGAACCACGGTTTTCAGAAAAACTTCTAAAACCCCAAAACTCACTTTTGTCTTCACTGCTTTGAAATAATTCCACTAAAGATTGTATTAGTGAATTACAAATACCGTTGTCTTCTTTTGTTGTGGGAAATTCTGTTTTGTTCTTTAAATGTAATTCCACATTCTTCTTCTGGCTCCTTTTTTTGTTTCTTCCTAATACTATTTTTACTTTTCGCTGCAACTTCCCTGAAGGAAAGCTGTCTGAACCTTCAACAACCACTTCTTTGGGTTCTTCACCAGGATGACTGTAGGATGTTGTCTTGGCTGGACTTCTAGGCTGTTCTGGTGAATTGCTACTTGATCCTGAGACCAGAACTGTGACCATGGGGGGAACTAGTGCCTTTTTTCTTCTGATAGCTATCTGGAAAAAGTGTACTATCTGACTTTCGTTTTAGTTGACACACATTTTTATTTGTTTCATCAAAATCAGAAACATGCATAAATGTCTCTAGGATATACGGGCAGTATTCTGGTTTTAGTTCTTCTGTATTTTTCATTTACACTTCCATTATGGTCAGAAACTTTAGGACTATAGCCCTGCAGATCTTTATTCAGAGGTAGTTGTACCAAATCCAGCTTAACATCCTCCTTCACCCGATTTATTATAGAAGATTTTCTACAATCCAAATGTTCTCTGAGTTTACTTGTTGAGTTGTATGATGCACGTGGATCTATGGGCTCTGAACTGCAGGCAACCTTCTGCGAAGGATCCCTGCTCTCTTGATACTGGGAATCCTGTTTTTATCACTTGTTTGGTAGTATTTCTCCAAAGGTCATTTGGGGAAATACAGTGCGATTCCAGTTGTTTTTCAGGTTCATGCCTTTTAAAAGTATTTCCAATGATGGGGGCAAAAGATTCAATACTGCATTTTACTCTTCTGGATATACTGCTTTTGTAGTCTACAAAGTCACATACCAACTTGGATATGATATCATCAACAACTTGGTACTGGGTACTTTGTGCAAAGCTTCTGTATTGTTTGCTGAGAAGATGAGCCAGGAGAGTGGCATATTTCTGGGAGCAGCATTCACAATAGCCCTTCTTGTTCTCTTTGAGGTGGGGCTGAACGGGAGGGCATCACCCTTCATCTGATCCACAGCCTGTTCTGTTCCTTTGTTTAGCTTGTGTTTGTTTCTGTAGACCAGAAGTCTTATCCAAATCAAAAGGACTGAATAGTTTATAAGAGGAATGTTGGACAACTGAAGGTAAAATGGCCTGTAATGGTGGCTTGCATCTTCCACCTTTACAGATGGCTTTTTGAGCCTTCCTGTTTTTGTTTTCTGAACTCCTAATCGTTTCCCCACTGCTTCTTGTAGAGATGTGCTGCATTTCTTGATGAGATACAATTCTTTTTTCTTTTGTTCAATATAGTATTGAATATCATCAATATGAAGAATTTTCACTCCCTAGGATAAAGCATTTGACAGTATACTATTTGAAGGGATGAATTCATGTTCCTTGATAGCTTTTTCAACTAATAATTTTCCTCTGCTCATACATACTGGATCTGGAGTCTTGAATGAACTTCCATCACAACTAGGATGAGGTGAAGTATTTCCTCCTGTATATGTTGATTCTGGACTCGGGACGGGAGAAATATATCTCAATGTTTGAGCATATTTTGCTTCCTTTTTATTTGAAACTAGGTAACTTATACCTTTGCTGAGAAATTCTTCAATCCTCTTTCACTCCTAGCTTCCATAGCTTCCTTCAGTATCAGCTCAAATACTATCTTTCCCCTCCTACTTCCTTGAGGTCCTTTTCCAGTCTGTCAGAGATCACAACAGATGGCAAATCAAGATAAAAGACTTTCCCCCAGAGTGGCTTATATTTAGATTTTTCTGATTTGTTATCATTTTTCACAGTTTTCAAAGATGGTCTATTTTTCTCATTTTTTATTTGGATACCACCTGCCGGGTGATGGCCTTTGCTGCGGATCATCATGGTGCCGGCTTTCATGGCCGCCACACTGAGTTTCCACATGCTTGGGCTGGCTCTCGTGGGGCCCACCGCTGCTCTAGCCGGGCTGCCAGCCGGGGCGAGAAGCCCACTCATTCTTTAGAATGAGATTATTTAGTTTCCAATAATTTTTCAGTCTACCTTTCCCTGGCTCTTTATTATATGTAATTTTTATTGCATCATGATCTGAGAAGGATACATTTACTATTTCTGCCTTTCTACATTTGACTATGAGTTTTCGTGCACTAATACATGGTCAATTTTTGAATATGTGCCATGTACCACTGAGAAAAAGGTATATTCCTTTCTAACCCCATTCAAATTTCTCCAGACAGCTATCATATCTAACTTTTCTAACATTCTATTCACCTCTTTAACTTGTTTCTTATTTATTTTGTGGCTAGATTTATTGAATTCTGATAGGGGAAGATTTAGATCCCCCACTAGTAGAGTATTGCTGTCTATTTCCTATTGTAGTAACTTAACTTCTCCTCTAAGAATTTGGATGCTATATCACTTGGTGCATACATGTTTAGTATTGATATTACTTCATTATCTATAGTACCCTTTAGCAAGATGTAGTTTCCTTCATTATCTCTTTTAATTAGATCTATTTTTGTCTTTGCTTTGTCTGACATAAGGATTGCTACTCCTCCTTTTTTTACTTTAGCTGAAGCATAATATATTCTGCTCTAACCTTTTACCTTTACTCCATGTATATCTCTATGCTTCAAATGTGTTTCTTGTAAACAGCATATTGTCGGATTCTGGTTTTTAATCCACTCTTCTATTCACTGTGGAATATGGATGTGGATTGAACCATACTATTTCTTTTCTTTTTGGTGCTTTTGGTTTTCTTTTTTGAGGTTTTTCCTTTTTGTTCTGATTTTTCTTTTATAACATGACTAATGCAGAAATATGTTTAATATTATGTCCATATATAACCTATTTCAGATTACTTGCTGTCTTGTGGAGGGGGGAGAAAGGGGAGGGAGGGAGAAAAATTTGAAATTGGAAATCTTATAAAAATAAATATTGAAAACTATCTCTACATGTAACTGGAAAATAATAAAATATTTTTTATAATTTTTTAAAAAGGCAATTTGCTTTAAATGTCACAGTTAATTTTATTCTCAAATTTCAGGTAATAACCCTTTCATGCCTCTTGTTCAGTAACTTTTCCAAAGATTTTTTTCAAAAGGACTAAAGAAGTTATAACCTGATAATAGTGGCTTTTATTTTACTCTTTTTTTAACTTTACTCCTTTTTACTCTTGCTTTTTCCCTTTCAAATTCTTCTTCATTTTTATAATAGAACTTTATTCTAAAGACATTCGAAATAAATCATTGTTCTTTTAACATGAAAAAAATAGAACCAAACTGTTTGTGAAACTAGATATATTTGAATAAAAGAATTTTAATGCAAAAAAAAAAAAAGATAACTAAGTACCTGAGGTTGGATTTGAAATTCAGTCTTCTTAACTCCACATCTAGCACTCTTACCTACTATACCACCTATATAATACCCAGGCCTACTCTGAATCAGGAGCAAAACATTATATTACACTCACATTATCACTCATTTCCAAAATCAGGTTCAGTAAACCCATCACCATGTGGCTGGGCTGTAGGAAACACCTAATATTCATGTTCTGAAGTTTGGAACCCTATTATCCAATCCCCTGCTATACCTTCCTTTTCCTATTCTATGTTAGAGGTTTCAGTTGCTGTCCTCTCCTTGAGAAAATAGCCTACTCTTGTTGATAATGCCTCTCCCTCTGGACTCCAAGTTAAGCCATATTGATTTCCCTTGTGTGAGCTAAAATGTTCCCCCCAAAAGCCCAATTACTCCTAGCACTGAATATTCACTCTGGTTCTTCTGTGAAGTTCCCTTTAAATCCTCAAACCACTATATGAGACTGACACATATATAAGAAATATCCTTCCTGCTAGGAGTAAATGCACTAGGGAATAATTCACCTCATGTCAATTACTATCGAAGTTCATTTCATAACTGGCATAATGCCTGGGTGTCAGATACTCAACAAAGAACTACAGAAACACAGACTCTCAAAGCTCAAAGAGACTTTAGAGGTCATCTGGTATAAAATCTGCCTGGAAATGGGTCCCTTCTAAACTTCCCCAATAAATGGCCATCCAGGGTCTGAAGATTTCAAATAATAACTTTAAAAAGAACAGTTTGGGGTAACTGGGTATTCAAGGATAAGGAGAAGGTTGAAAATGTGAAAAATTAGAAGGAATTCTGTGATACCCTATGTAGAATAGAGGTGGTTTGAAAGAGGAGTAGGTTTGGGGAGAAAGATAATATAATTATAACCATATGTATCTTCTCATCTCCACTGGAAAATGAAAAGAGGTGAGGAAAGGCACCAGTTGACCAGCATCCAGATTTGAATTGAGTGCAGAAATTGTACCCATGTAAGATTTACCCTGATGGGAAGATGCACTGGTGTCTTTTAGGATCCTGCCTGTCTAGGTACCTCATGTAAGCTCACTACTGAGTGTGGCTAATGCATTATCTTAAAAATGCCAGATGGCAGATTACCATGAGTACAGTGGGTTGCTTCCATCATGAATACATGGAAGCCCTCAGGACCACTGCCATACTAAACAAGGTGTCCCCACTCTGGGGTAGATGGGTTGAGGAAGAATATCCCATGCTTGAGGCACAGCCATTTAAAATGCCCAGTTCCACATAAGCAGGGAAGAAAAATACTTCCCTCTTCTCAGTATAAAAGCAAAAACAAAGTGGTGATTACAGGTACACACTGTCAGACATGGTCATTGTAAACGTTACTTTTTCTTAACTGGTTTCTTTGGGACAAGGGAGAGTTCTGTGGGGAGAAGAATTGGATAGTGACTATGGCATTTTTAAAAACATTGGTACAACATTTTTTAAATCAAAAAGAAATTAAAATCCATTTCCATGAGTTTGAAAATTAATGGTAGCATCCATTGCAAGTTTACAAGGCATTTCCTGTAAGAATAAAGTTGTTCCAGAGACTGATAACAACTTTTCTACCATCTAAGATGAAACTCCTTGTCTCAGAGCTGAGGTCATAGAATCTTCTGAGCACAACGGAGCATGTGCCAGACTCTTCTGATTCTCATAATCCAAGAGCTGGACTGCACAGGCAGAATTGGTCTTAAATATATGCCTCCTAGCAAACTGTAGATTCAAAATTTAAAGAGAGTGATGATATTGGCAAAGTGACCTTTTCTATCTTTTTCCAATCTAATGTAGTGGTTTAGGGTTATGGGTGCTACTCCTGATTGCCTCTCCTGGATCACAATTTCAGGAAAGCCCTGTGGCCACTGTATTTCAATTTTATGGCCATCCCTTCCATAGCTGCACCAACTGTCTTGCTACCAAGTACATCACCATCTTTCAATTCTGGAACCAGGAACCATATCAACCCTGTTATTATTCTCCAATGATTTATGAAGAGGCTGTGAGTGAAGTTGCCCAGTTTCTTCTCCTCTGGTATAGGGCACAGGAATTGGTGAGAGATCAAATTCTTGGGTTGGTGGATAAAGACAATTGAGCTTCATGGCCAGCTTTCGCAGTCATTGGCTTGATGCCCCCTGATTCAATAATATTTAAAATCTAATTAAACTATTTTGGGTTTGGTTATGAAATAAGGTATAAGTCATCTTGGTCAAAAAGTCATTTATGGGGGCAGCTAGATGGCACAGTGGTTAAAGCACCAGCCTTGGATTCAGGAGTACCTGCGTTCAAATCCTGCCTCAGACACTTGACATTTACTAGCTGTATGACCCTGGGCAAGTCACTTAACCCCCATTGCCTGCAAAAAAAAAAGTCATTTATTAACGTGGCATAGTACAAACAGCAGCTACAAAAATTTCCCCTTAGAAAACTGGGGCATACCCTCCTAAAATACACAGGATCCATGAAAAGAGTGGGTGCAAACAAAATTCAATGCTATTGAGGCATATGTGTAGGGAATTGCATGTGTCAAGGTAACTCACAACTCCAAACTAAAGGACTTAAAGGTCTTTTCTGTCCTCATACAACTGTTGTAGCCCATCTCTATATTACCAGGGTTAGCATTGGCAATAATAAGCTCTTTTCTCTCAGGGATCGTACTCCTTGAAACTGTTTCCTCTCTCTGTTGAGAATGCAGGTTGGTGCTTCTTCAGCTGGGCCTCCATCTCTCCATACTGACTTGCAAATACCAGATAGAACATAGATAGATAGATAGATAGATAGATAGATAGATAGATAGATAGATAGATAGATAGATAGATAGATAGATCTGGAAGGGAAATTAAAGGTCAAGTCCAACTTCTTCATTTTATAGATAAGGAAACTAAGGCAGATGGAGGTTATGTAATTTGTCCAGTGCTCTAAACAGCCAGCAAGTGTATGATTTTAAATTTAGGATTCCCTGACTTCCAGCCAAACACACTATCCACTGAATTATTTTATTGCCTCTGGGGCATCACCTTCTTGATGAGTATATCTTTTGCTAAGCTAACCACCATGGCTGATGGAAAATGGGTAGGGCAGGGAAGGAGAAATCCTCTCCTTCCCTGAAGGAATCTCACTCCACAACTGCTCCAAGACTGGAATACCTCTAATCCTCAAATTGCTGCATGGCTTTCACTTTTCTATAGGCCTAAATTGCCCACAAGGCTAATACTCTCAGTTAATCACTACATGCTTGTTTCCTATTTGGTATTATTTACTTTCATCCAATGACTAAAACCCTATAATCCCTTCAAGTTGCTTTAAGAACTTTCTCAAACTTGTTATGAAGTTGTAAGGTGAAAAAAACCTATAATACCTAGGATTTAAAGTCAGGAAGACTTGAGTTCAAATTCTGACCCTTGAAAGATAAATGCTATGTAACACTAGGCAAATCACTTAAATTCTTTGGGCCTCAGTTTCCTCAGTCAATGACCTCTAGTTTCTCTGCCAGCTCTAAATCTATGGTCCCATGATCTGGTTGACAGATCCTGTGCCCTACTTTACACTCATCCTCCACATCTTTGAAAACTACCCCCACTAGCATCCCCCTCTACATAAGGATCATAAAAGACAATGACCCTCTCCTCAAGAACTTGTGGTCTAATAGGGAAGAACAAAGACACAGATTTGTGATATGACCGAGAATAAGATAAGGTCGAAGGAGACAGATATGCTGTGGCTTGGGCTATTTGATGTGAATAGCACCAAGAGTTTCTTTTATCATCTAAAAAAGTGAGGAAATGAGAGAGGAGCTGCCAAAGGTCCCATTCTCACCCATCACCTTTTTCATAACACAGAAAGAATCTGAGTGCATTGGGAGATACTGTTTGGCTATCAAACAGTCGTGGCTCAGGCTCAAGTGTCAAGCCAACAATCTAGCTGGCTGACACTGCAGGAAATGGAATGAAGAAAGGCAAGGTCACTAATTTATCAATCACTTGGATGAAGGCCTGCTTGTCATGCGGATCAAATTTGTAAGGGGCATGAAGTGCGAAGGGTGACTAATACCCTCAGTGACAGAGTCAGAATTCAAAAGGCTCTTCTGGGCAAGTTGGAATAATTGCCTGAATCAAATAAGATAAAATGGTGAAGAATCAGAACTATGCTTTAGCTGAAAAAGGCAACCTACATTAAAAAAGGGCAAGTAAGGGTTGGTGGTCCTATAACAGTTAATGTAACCTTGGGGCTTTAATATTAGTGTTAAAGCTCTCTACAAGACATACCCAGGTAACCAAAAAGGTAAAGACATCTTGGGCTGAATTGGTAGGTATAGGATTTGAAAACAGTGGTCATGCTCTACTTGAACCTGATCAGTTCTTATCTGGAGTATTGTGTGCAGTATTGTGTTTTGAATAGCTAAACGCAGCCAAGTGGTGAAGTGGATAGTTCACTGGACCTGAAGTCAAGACCACCTAAATTCCAATCCAACCTCAGACACTCGCTTAACCTCTGTCTGACTCATTTTCTTCAACTACATTGAGGATAATGGTAGCACCTACCTGCCAAAATTGTTGGAAAGATCACATAAGATATTTGTAAAGCACTTAGCACTGTGTGGTGCAGGCTTGATGTAGTTTAGGTTAATTTTGTTCCCAGGTGAATTGATCTGAGGGACCTTTGGGCAAAAAAGGATTTAAAAGCAGGCTTGGTTTTTTTGTGGTGTTTGTCGGTTTTTTTAGTCTTTTGGCAGGAAGGCCTTGCCTAAAGACCCCAGGGAACCTGTTTGCCAAGTGCTTTTAATCTTCTTGCTGGTAGTCTTCCTCTTCCTGAACTCCTTTTGGAGTATTCTTCTACCCAAGGGTAATGGAATGTGATTTTAGTCAGAATTGCTTTAGTCAAACTCTTGCTTTGAACCTTGGGACTCCCAAGGGATCCATTGTACTAAGTGAGAAAAAGCAACCCAGATACCAGATGTTTCAAATCCAACTATGCCATGGAATGGGGGATGTTTAGGCAGAGAGGAGAAGAGTAAGAGAGGATAGTATAGCTGGGGGAAAGGGATTAGGCATGTCCTTGCATTCCCAGCAGGCAGAAATTTTTTAGAAGTGTACAAGGTACCCAGAGGAAGATTCCCTTCATCTCAATACTTCCTAAGAAGGTGGAATGAGTTTTCTTAAGAACCTTAGGAAGTAGTGAGCTCTCCATCACTGAAAGTTTTCAAGAAGATGCTGGATAACCACTTGGCAGAATATTGCAGAGGGAATTCATGCATCAGATGACCTCTGATGACCTTTCAACATTTATACCATTATTTTATGACAAGAAGTTACTAAGGATTTTTAAACAAGCTATCCTGTTGAAGGAAATGGGGTTGTTTAGTGTGGGAAATGTGGGCCCCTCCTCAAAGTTAATTAAAACTGTCTGAGACTATATGGGAGGTGGATTTGGGCTTAGTTGGGAACAGAGTCAGGTCCTTGAGATACTAATGTCCACAGATGGGGGTTGGGCTCTTCTCCTAGCCTGGGAACCCAAGACTGGTCACTTGTGGGGAGGAATTGAGAGGGCTTTCCCTGTGTTGCCTCACCCTTTGATTATATTGCATTTCTGATTAGCTAGTTCTTGACACCAGTCTTTGGCGAGCAGATTGTAGCTGAAGAAGTAGAGAGAGGCCAGACACAGAATAAAAGGGGCTCAGGAACTGCCATTTTTCTGCCATTCCACTAGGGAATGGGCCCATTCTCTTGAGAGTGTAAATCAAGACCTTTGATACTTTCTCCAACACTGAGTCTCAGAATTTTTTGAATGCTTTTGTTTCTCACACTTGGCTTGGAGAAGACTTGGATGGGAGAACCATAGCAGTTGGGTAAAGGTATCTGAAAGGTTGTAAAAAGAAAGAATAGACTTATTCTATTTGGCCCCAGAGGGCAGAACCAGGAGTAATAGGGAGTGGGAGTGGTAGGAAATACAAACACAGATTAGGTTTGATATCAGGAAGAACTGCTAAACAATTAGAGCCGTCCCAAAGTGGAATGATGGGCCTTGAATCAATGGCATCTCTCCTTGGAGTCCTTTGAGAAAGTGTTGAATGACCACCTTTCAAGTAGGTTATAGTAGGAACTTCTTTTGTGTAAGCATTGGACACTGAGGTCCCCTCTAATCCTTGTAACAATTGGAATGACACCACCTGCTGGAGACTTACTATAGGAAAGCTCCTCCATGAGAAGGCTTCTGAAGGCAAAGACATGAAACTTTTTTTTGGTGTCATTTTTCATCAGTATTCTGGTTGAGAGTGGAGCTAAGAATGCTCTCTCCCTTTAATAGATAGATGAATCTAGGCCTTTCTCTCTCTCTTTACCAAATTCTTATTCTCCATAATAAATGCTTAAAAGTCTAACTCTTGCTAAAGC
Organism: Dromiciops gliroides; assembly: GCF_019393635.1. Lineage (NCBI taxonomy): Eukaryota > Metazoa > Chordata > Mammalia > Microbiotheria > Microbiotheriidae > Dromiciops > Dromiciops gliroides. Next base: position 689,500,145 of record NC_057862.1, read on the forward strand.
TTATAATTTATTGGCAACCACTCAGATATTTTAGATAGACTAGCTAGAATTTTAGCCCCTTACATCCTCCAGTTCTAGAATTTTGTCTTAGCTCAGGTCAGGGAGGTAGCCTGTAAGAAGGGAAACTGCACTTCCTTCTGTAGTGTAGCCAACTCTTAAAGGTAGGAAGGGGAGCTTGCCAACATTACCAGAATACCAGAGCAAAAGGACAAATGAGAGAGAGAGAGAGAGAGAGAGAGAGAGAGAGAGAGAGAGAGAAGGAACACAACAGATAACAGTTTAATAATAATTATATTTTCTAATACTTAATTATTTGCAAATCACTGTACATTCAATATGGCATAGAGGTTAATGCAATGAGATTGGACTTGGGAAGATTTGAATTCAAAAGCTACCTCAGACTCTAGGTGCATAACCTTGGTCAAGTCACTTAACCTCTTTAGGCCCCTTTCCTCCTCTGTGAAATGGGGATGATAATAGTATTCACAAAGTTGTGGTGGGGCTAAGGAGAAATAATGGTAACAGTTGTCATTTATACAGTGTTTTAAGGTTTTCAAAGCTCTTTACAGATATGATTTAATTTAAGCCTCACTTCAATCAGGGAAGATTGGTCCTTCACTGCTCTGATTTTACCAAGGTAAATTTCCACTCCACTGCTTCTCTAGGTTAAAGAGGAAAAATACAGAGGACTGGATCAAGGCAGTAAACAGCAAATAGACATGTTGGTTTCCAAACCAGTTGTTAGTTTTATCCTCTAAGCCCCTCCAAAATACTTTTTTTAATCAACATTGTATAAGTGTGTATATATTTATCTGTCATTGTACCAAAATCTAAAGGGGAAAAACCAGCAAACGGCTATATACCAACAAACCATAGACAGGATACATTGGAAATAATCAACAAAGAGAAAGCACTAGTATTAAGAGAAAGTATTAAAGTATTACGTTTCCAGGAGAAATTAGAATTTTAGCTGAGACTTGAAGGAAGTCAAGAGACAGAAATGAAGTGGGAGAGTTCCACAAATGCTTATTAAACTGAGTGGACACTGAAGGAGAGTTTAGGCTTAATCTCGATCCAGGCCTTATATAACTAATCAGGAAAGAAAAGCTCTACTGGCACACCTTTTCTTGTGCTGATTATCTCCAATTTATTTTGTCTTTATCTTGTTTGTATAAAGTCATTTGCATGTTGTCTCCCTCATTAGCCTATAAGTAAGTTCCTTGAGGGCAGGGACTGTCTTTTGCCTTTTTTTTCCTATTGCAGTTCTTAGCACCCTGCCTAGTGAAGAGACTATGCCTAATACATGCTTGTTGATGAACCTGGCAACTTACAGAATCAAAGGCAAATGTGACCATTAGCCACCCTGAAAAACCTGTTCTAGTGGCTTCTAGTGGCACACCATTTTGGAACCTGGGGAACAGAACCAAGCCCCACCCCTGCTCAATCCTCCAGTACAGTGCTGCTCTCCAGGTGGCAGAAAACACTGCCCCTACAATCCCACTCTGAATAACAAAGGTTGGGGAAATCACTATCTATCCCTTGGCAATGATTAGAGAAAGGAACACAGAAAATCAAGATGGATTTCTGCCTTTCCGAGCCAAGCTTCCCTGGGTAATTTGCTTTCAGAGTTTGAGGATTACCTGAAGATTTCTTGCCTCACACCTGAGAACACACTGACATCTGCTGACTGTCTGCCTTCACTGTCCACTTCTCATAGGTCATTAAGGAATGAAACCTCTCTACTAACAAAACAACCTCTAGTGAAATAATAGTTTTATTTCTAATTTTTACTCTTTATCATTTTGTGATGTGTTGGTTTGTACCATTATTATATTAAGTAACTCATGCATTCAGAATCTGTCAAGTTCTTTGACTTTGTAGTTCTAGTCAGGCAACAAGCTTTTATTAAGGGACTACTATATGCAAGGAATTGTGCTAAGTTCTAAGAATACAAAGGTGAAAGACAGTCCCTGTGCATGAGGAACTCACCATCTGAAGGTGGAGAAAAAAAGCAAACAGCTATGTACCAGCAAGCCATAGGCAGGATATATCAGAAATAATCAACAGGGGAAAGGCACTAGTATTAAGAGAAAATATTAAAGGCACTAGTGTTAAGCCAAAACTTCCAGGAGATGACAGTATTTTTGCTGAGACTTGAAGAAAGGCAAGAGGCAGAAATGAAATGGGAGAGACTTCCACAAATGAGTTTGTTTCTACCTCTGAATTGTTCAATTTTTTTTTTTAAAGGATCTAATCTGATAACAGTGTCACATTTCTTCCCTATAGAATCATGGGGCTGGACCTCTTGATCCTATAGGCTTTTATGAACCTTTTCTTTTTTAAATTTATTAAATTTAATTTTCTTTTTTGAATTAACAAAAATCTACTTTCTTTCCTAAACTATACCCTTGGAAAAGAAAAAGAAAATTGTCATAACAAGCATGAATATGGTGAAAGACTTTTAGCAAACAGAAACTGAGTTTATCTTTTGGTCACATGAACCTTGTGAACTTGGGCCTACTTTATTGTGAGACTTTGTATACAGAAAGGAAGAGTGACCAGCAATGGTTGCAGTAATATTTATGTAAAAACTATCCTTAGGAAATACTCCCTATTAGAAAGTTGATTAGGTCTGACTTGCTGGAGATCAATGGGGAGCACCACAGCACAGTTTTCTTCCTTTCTTTCTTTCTTTCTTTCTTTCTTTCTTTCTTTCTTTCTTTCTTTCTTTCTTTCTTTCTTTCTTTCTTTCTTTCTTTCTTTCTTTCTTTTCAGGGCAATCAGGATTAAGTGATTTGCCCAGGGTCACACAACTAGTAAGTGTCAAGTGTCTGAGGCTGGATTTGAGCTCAGGTCCTTCTGAATCCAGGGCCAGTGCTTTATCCACTGTGCCACCTAGCTGTCCCTGATATTAACTTTTTAAAAAGCCAACCCTTGGGGCAGCTAGATGGCGCAGTGGATAAAGCACCGGCCCTGGATTCAGGAGTACCTGAGTTCAAATCCGGCCTCAGACACTTGACACTAGCTGTGTGACCTTGGGCAAGTCACTTAACCCCCATTGCCCCACAAAATTAAAAAAAGAAAAAAGAAAAAAAAAAGCCAACCCTTCATAGTTATCTCTAGAACCGCAGGGGGAAAAGTGGTAAGCCACCCTCTGAGGATACAGGATACAAATAAAAATTGGAATTAGGCTTGTAGCCATAGAGGGAGTGTTACAAATTTAACTTTTTTTTTAACTTCATATCTCTTAGTATTGCAAATTTAGTGTTATTGCTTCTGAGAAGGGAGTAAAAAAAAAAAACAAACAAAAAGTAGACAAGAATTTATTGGGGACTTTTGTTGAGTCATGAACAGGATTAAGTGCAAAAAAATATATAGTCCTGCTCTCAAACAGTTTATATTCTAATGAGAAAGACAACAATTACAGGAATAGGGACCAAAAGTAACATAAAAAGGGCAAAGGAGGGGGCGGCTAGGTGGCGCAGTGGATAAAGCACCGACCCTGGATTCAGGAGTACCTGAGTTCAAATCCGCTCTCAGACATTTGACACTTACTAGCTGTGTGACCCTGGGCAAGTCACTTAACCCCCATTGCCCTGCAAAAAAAAAAAAAAAAAAAAAGGGGGCAATGGACTAGTAGCTTGTGGGGTGGGGTGACTTGGAAAAACTTCCACTAAAAAGTGGTGTTTAAGTTGAATCCTGAAGGCAGTCAGGTATCCCAAGAGGTAGGGCTGAGAGGAAGAGCATTCCAGACATCAAAGACACATATGTGGGAAATTAAGTTTTGTATGTGAGCAACAGCAATTAGGCCAATATGATTAGACAGTAGAGAGTGTCCCATGGAAGTAAGCAGGGAAGGAAGGAAGGAAGGAGGGAAGTGTGAGAATTGGAATGGCACTCCCTGCTGGGAAAGATATTGCAGGGAAGCTCCTCTATGAGGAGAAAGCATGTGATTTAGAAACCATGTGACTTTAGCATCCAGAAGTTAACTGGCGTCTGGAAGTTTCGGGTGTCTGGAACTTACATCTATAGAACCGCCCTGGGGGTGGGAGTGGGGGTGGGAAGGGTGGAATGTGACCTGGCTCCTGATGCCCTGAGGTCCCCTTTCACCTCTTCCCAAGCTGGAGAGACCTCAGCTTGGTGAGTTAGGAAAGCTAGGCTCCAGCCTCCATTTTCCCATCAGAAAAAAATGAGGGGCTTGGATTGCTTAAGCTCTGAGCTCAGCCTCAGGCAGGGCCAGTCGCATCAACTCAACATTTATCAAGGACACATGGTGTCAAGCACGGGCCAGCACAAAGGAAATGACCTCTGCTCTAGAGGGGCAGTAGTGTATGGGCACACCAGTGTATACCCAGTATATGCCAAGGAATTCCATGAGGAAGAGACTGATGATAACTGAGGAGAGGGAGAGGGGTGGTGAGCTGTGCTTTAAAGGCTTTAAAGGGAGTCTGGGAGGTGGAGGGACAGGGAAGAGGGAGCAAGAGGGCATGATGACTCTGGGGAGGCACCATGGTAAGACCCGGAGGTGGGAGGGAGATAGAATGTCCTAGCTTGCTGGCGAGGGTGCCCCTTCACCTAGATAGCTTGTGACACAGAGCTACTGTGGCTCCACATGGATTAGCCTGTGTTTGACCGACTGATGACTCTCTTCCATCCTAGCTGTCTGGGCCTCAGTAACAGCCACACACAGTCATCCCTCACAGGTTCTTTACCCAAGGCCACATTAGGCTGGCCATTTCTTTGAATACCCAGCTGGGCTTCCACACCCCCTTAAAGCCTTGCCCTGGTCTTAATGAATCCTTGCTTGCTCTTACAGACCAATCCTTCCTTCCTTCCTTCCTTCCTTCCTTCCTTCCTTCCTTCCTTCCTTCCTTCCTTCCTTCCTTCCTTCCTTCCTTCCTTTCTTCCTTCCTTCCTTCTTTGTTCTAGAGTGCATTTTCATTTATATCTTTTGTTCTATATTATCTACATTTCTCAGTGTATCTCCCCTCCCCGTTTCTGGTGACAAAGAATAAAAAAGAGAAAAAGAAAACAGATCAGTAAAACCACCCCTAACATTGATTATTCCCATCTTTTGTTATCTCTGTCAATTATAATTCTTTAGAGAATGTATGTTCATATCCTTTGATGACGAATCTATTGAGGAATGCTTTTTATCTTCAGTTGATCTTACTGGCTCAAAACATCAGGTATTTATCAGATGGTGATATTTGATATAAACATCCCCCTCCTCCCATTGACCACATTGCATTTTGTTTGTATAAAGCCTTTTTAATTCCATGGAATTGAAATTATCTTTTTTTTTTGCCTCAATCACATGATTAAGAATTTTTCCTCTTGTCATAGTTATGGAAGGTATACGCTCTACCTCCCTTTTTCATTTTTCTACTATATGTCCCTTTATTGTTCTTCAGTCATTTCAGTCATATCTGACTTTTTGTGACCCTATATGGGTTTTCCTTGACAAATATACTGGAGTGGTTTGGCTATTTCTTTCTTCAACTCATTTTACAGATGAGGAAATTGAGGCAAACAGGATTAAGTGACATGCCTAGGGTCACACATCTAGTGAGTGTCTGGGACTGGATTTGAACTCAGGTCTAGCTGCTTCTACCATGACCCTGCTTCCTTTTTTTTTTAATTATGAAAGTATTTTATTATTTTCCAGTTACATAGTTTTCAACATTTGTTTTTATAAGATTTCTAGTTTCAAATTTTTCCCTCTCTCCCCTCCCTTCCCCCCTCCTGAAGACAGGAAGTAATCTAATATAGATTATATATGTACAATAATAGTAAACATATTTTTGCATTAGTCACATTATAAGAGAAGAATCAGAGAAAAAGGAAAAACTTTAGGGGTGGCTAGGTGGCGCAGTGGATAGAGCACCGGGCCTGGAGTCAGGAGTACCTGAGTTCAAATCCAGCCTCTGACACTTAATACTTATTAGCTGTGTGACCCTGGGCAAGTTGCTTAACCCTAATTGCCTCAATAAAAAAAAAAAAAAAAAAAAAAAAAAGGAAAAACTTTGAAAAAGAAAAACAATAACACCAAAAACAAAAGAAATTGTTTGGTTCAATCTGCATCCATATTCCACAGTTCTTTTTTTTTTCTGGATTTGGAGAGCCTTTTCCATCATGAGTCCTTTGGAACTATCTTGTAGCATTGTATTGCTGAGAAGAATCAAGTCTATCACAGTTGATCAACACATAATGTTGATGATACTGTGTACAATGTTCTCCTGGTCCTGCTCATCTCACTCATCATCAGTTCATGCAAGTCCTTCCAGGTTTCTCTGAACTCCTCCTGCTCATTATTTCTTACATCACAATAGTATTCCATTACATTCATATACCACAACTTGGAGGGGGCAGCTAGGTGGTGCAGTGGATGAAGCACTAGCCCTGGATTCAGAAGGACATGGGTTCGAATCCAACCTCAGACACTTGATACTTGCCAGCTGTGTGACCCTGGGCAAGTCACTTAACCCTCATTGCCCTAAAAAAAAAAAAGTACTTGTTATATATACCACAACTTGTTCAGCCATTCCCCAATTGATGGGCAGCCCTTCAATTTCCAATTCCTTGCTACCACAAAAAGAGCAACTATAAATATTTTTGTACATATGGGTCCTTTTCCCTTTTTTATGATCTCTTTGGGGAAAAGACCAAATGGTGGAATTGCTGTGTCAAAGGGTATGCACAGCTTTATAGCCCTTTGGGCATAATTCCAAATTGCTCTCCAGAATGGTTGGATAAGTTCACAGCTTCACCAACAATGCATTAGTGTTCCAATTTTTCCACAGCTTCTCCAACATTGATTATTTTCCTTTTTTTGTCAAATTAGCCAATCAGATGGGTGTCAGGTGGTAGCTCAGAGTTGTTTTAATTTGCATTTCTCTAATCAATAGTGATTTAGAGCATTTTTTCATATGGAAATAGATAGCTTTGATTTCTTCATCAGAAAACTGACTGTTCATATTCTTTGACCATTTCTCAGGTCTAGCTGCCTCTACCATGACCCTGCTTCCTATTTAATCTCTATCAATGCAAAGGAGGTAAGAGAGCCCAAAACCACCCTTAAGGAAACAAAACAGCAGGTCCTGGGGAATTGAACCCCAGGATACTAAAAGCACTTGTGATTTGTTGGAGAGGGGCCGGATTCTGAGTCTGGTTGTAAGAAATAGCTTCACACCTGATTAGGAAGGGGCAGGTGTGTTTTAGGGCTTGGTGCCACAGAATAGGCCTTCCCCACCTAAAGACTTTGGGGGCTGAGCTCTTGACTGTGGCACCCTTCTTACTGCCTGCTGGAACTAGTGGGACCTTGGACTACTTGGCTGGGAGTCATGGAACAATCTTCCTTAAGGTCCCTAAAGAATTAGCATCACCCAGAGCTGATAGAGAGTCACAGGGTAGACTTGAGCAGGCTGAAAGCCATTATGAACAAGAAATTACATGAAAAAAGTGGGATAAAGAATATCATGAGAAAAATGTTGGACTGGAAACAAGATGGGCTAATCATGACGTGACAGTTGGGGTGACTGATAGACTCAATGTCAAGAGAAAGGAAGATAAGCAGACTAGGTGGACTAGGGAATGAGCAAATGTGTGGGATGGGAAGCTATGATAGAATCCTTATTGGAGAGGATGCCAGTAGGGATTACATCTTAGATCCATTTCAGTTTTGGAATCAAGAAAGGATTGGTTGCCTTGGAAAGAGACAGAATTGTTCATGGACATTGGCATTGCCTAGGATCATAGACCTAGAGAGGTCACCTAGTCTGTCCCACCCATTTCTAGAGGTTCAGAAATTAAATAACCCCTCTAAGGACTCATACAGAGCTAACCCAGATCTAGATTTCAAGTCCAATCTTCTTACCACTTCATGGCATTGCCTTGAATAATCATCTTAGGTAGAATGATCTGACTTTCCAAATTCAGGGATGGGACAGGATAGTGATGCCATTGATCTCTGCTGGGACTGCTTCTCCTCCTTTTCCCATCACACTCAGCCTCTTCCCAGGCCCCAGATGAATCCAAAGCCTATCAGACCTATCTCTGTTTCCAGGCCTAAGGATTTCTCATCCTGCGTCCCCTGAGGTTCTTAGGAGACTTCCCAGTATTAGCTGAGAAAGCTCAGCCCTGCCACCCAACATGAATGACCCTGCCAAGAGAAGCATGGGATGAAGGTACAATGTGTCCAATTTGGCAGATCCCCACACCGAGTGGTCTGTCATTCCTGATTCTTGTCAAGAGCGGGAAGGGGGGAGAAAGCTCTGAGCTTTCTCAAGTCAACTCACTCTGCTCCATGGAAGCCAAAGCCCCCTGACTAAGGACAATGGAAAAAGCTACAGTCTGTGAGTTAGGAGATCAGGGTGTTGATTTCAGCTCTGTCAGTTACTAAGTGAAGACCTTCAGACAAGCCCCTTCCCTCTGCACCTCAGTTTCCTCATCTGTGAAATGAGGGGAGCTGGCCCCTGTGGTCTCTTCCAGAGTGAATGTTCTGTAATCCCATTGCTTTTAAGGTCCTTTCCAGGGCTGACATTCTGGGATCCAAATGTGGATTAATTGGGAGCTCTGAAGATACCAGTTTCAATTAGCTGATTGTGTCATAGAATTTTTTTTCCTGCCAAAAAATGAATTTTGATTGATTCAAGCAGTATCAGTAACTTGAACTAGACTAACAAGAAAATAAGGTGGTAGTCCTTATGAACTATTTTAAGGAGTCAATAGGAATGGACTGTAAATATTCCACGGTCAGAGTGTATATAAAATAGTTGTTGCTTAATTAGCTTTGAAACTTAATTATTCTCAATATGTAGAAATGATTGGGGCAGGATAGGTGAGCAGGATTGTTTGACCATTTTTATTTGCCAGCCTCAACTTACTACTGATCCATTGTCTATATTGATTTCCTGGTGTAAACAGTTTTTCTTTGCTCTAGGAAGTTGTCGCAAAAAGGTCAATAATTCTCTTCTCTTCTTCTTCTTCTTCTTCTTCTTCTTCTTCTTCTTCTTCTTCTTCTTCTTCTCTCTCTCTCTCTCTCTCTCTCTCTCTCTCTCTCTCTCTCTCTCTCTCTCTCTCTCCAGCCCCCCAGCCAATGACAATGCACTGGAAAAACATAATTACTGAAAAATCTGTTTCTCTCTCCTCCAGGGACATTCACCTCTTAATTGCCTTCTCCTGACTGCATTCCCAATAAGTACTCTCATATTAGGAAATTATGGTTAATGCTGTTTTAAAGACCATAAAAATATTAAAAACAAACTTCTCTCAAGAGAAATTTCTTCAGTGTCCCTTGAAGGAACCCATGGGGGAAAAGGATACAGGATTACCTTCTTAGGATCTGTCAGGGAGTGGTGCTAAGCAACCCAGCATTTGACCTTCCTGTCCAGTTCCCCATACTGCCTGGCTCCAGACTCCTTTCATGGATCCCTCTGCTTATGCTTCTGTTCTCTCAGATTGTAAGAGCTTCTCAGTCTTTACTTTTCCAACTCCATAATCAGCTGCAGTCCTCATCAGGGCTATTGTTGTGTTCTTTCAGAAAGAGCAGGGACTCACCCTGAGACTGGTAGCAGCAGCCCTGGTTCTACTACACTGGGATCTTGCATCTGAAGGCTAGCTCCTCTGAGACAGGAGGGAGGAGAGCAGTACCATCCCACTAAGCTAGTACCATTTATATTTTTTAAATAATTTTATTAGCATCTGTTCCTTTTATATCACCTAAATTTCCTCCTTTATCCTTTACTATGCTCTCTCTGAGGCTATCCCATGTAGCAGAATTTTTTTTCTAAGGAAAAAAAAGGAAAAGGAGAAAGAATCAGTCAGTCAATAAACATTTAATAAGCACCCACTGTATTTCAGGCCCTCTGCTAAGCACTGGGGATTCAAATAAAGGTCAAAGTTCTTGCTCTTGGGCAGCTAGGTGGCGCAGTGGATAAGGCACCGGCCCTGGATTCAGGAGTACCTGAGTTCAAATTCGGCCTCGGACACTTGACACTTACTAGCTGTGTGACCCTGGGCAAGTCACTTAACCCCATTGCCCCACAAAAACAAAAAAACAAAAACAAAGTTCTTGCTCTTGAGGGCAGCTAGGTGGTGCAGTGAATAAAGCCCTGGCCCTGGATTCAGGAGGACCTGAGTTCAAATCCATCCTCAGACACTTGACACTTACTAGCTGTGTGACCCTAAGCAAGTCACTTAACCCTCATTGCCCTGCAAAACAAACAAAGGAAGGAAGGACAAAGTTCTTGCTCTCGAGGAACTCTCGATCACATGAGGGAGAAAACGTAGAAACAACAATCAGTAAAACAAGCCAATGAGTTGCAATAAGGTCTGGAAATAGGTGTGTTCTACACCCACATAACCCCTTGCCTCCTCTGAGGAATGGGCTCTTCTCTCGGCTCTTCTTGGGAGTGAAGGTCTGTCTTTGCCATTTTGTAAATCCAGCCCTGATTGTTTTGTGGGCAGTTGTTCTTTCCATTTACATTATTGCCGTTATTATGTTGTTTTCTTGTCTCTGCATCAGGAACTACCTGTCGTCCTATGCTTTTCTTTATTCAGAGGCAAGTAGGTCATGCCAGAGTGCGCAGAGCACTGGGCTCAGAGTCCAGAAGCCTGAGGTCAGATCTGGCTCTGGATGCTCACTAGCTCTGGGACCCTGGGCAAATCACTTAACCAATACCTGCCTTAGTCTCATCTGTCAAATGGAAGTAATAGCAGCACCAGCCTCATAGGATTGTTATGGGGATGGAATAGGACGATGTGAGCCTCTAAACCATGACATAAATGCTGGCTGTCAGTCTCCCTGCCTCTGCCTGTCTCTTTATTCCTCTCATTAATAGTGAGAGCAGCCATTGCAGTGATGCTTAAGGATTGCAAAACCTGTCACATACATCTCTCAATTGAGCCTCCAAACAGTCTTGTGAGGCAAGTACTTCAGGGATAATGAGACCCATTTTACAGATAAGGAAATGGACACTCCTAGAGGTAATGTGATGTGCCCATGGAAAGATAGCTTGTGTCTGAGGCAGGATCTGGACCCCGTTCTTCCTGACTCTAGCTTCCTTTATGTTCTCTCTCCTCACTCAAGTCAAGAAGCTGTCATTAAGCAACTACTATGTGTTAGGTGGCATGCCAAGCAATGGAGATACAAAAAGGGGGAAAAAATCCTGGCTCTTAATGAGCTTATTGTCCCTTTGTCAGTGCGTGTCTACTACTCTCTCATTCCCCTTCTGTTTCTTTGTCTCTACCTCTCCTCTGTTTCTCCACCTCTTCTCCTCTCTCCTCTGCTTTCAATTCCCTGTCCTTTTTGGCCTTCCCATCTCTTTCTTTTCCCTCCCTCTTTTCCTGATTTAACAACATCCCTATGGGATTGTGAAAGTATCATTGTCTCCATTTTACAAAGGAGGAAACCGAAGTTCTGAGAGGTCCAGCAATTCATCCACAGTCACACAAGTAGTGAAAGGGCTAACACTCAACACCTTATATTTCCAGGATTTCCCAGCTGGGAAGAATCTTGGAAGAACTTCAGTTCAACTCAGACCTGAACAAGAATTCCCCAAACAACACCTTGGACTTGTGAGTCCTGAGCTTCCCATCCCTGGAGGATCTAAAGATGGGAGAGATTAGAGATGCTAATGGGCCCAAGCCCCACTATTTTTAGAGGAGGAACAGGAAGCTCAAAGAGGGGAAATTAGTTGTCCCGATGTTTTCATGGGTAGTCAGTAGCAGAGCTGGGCTTTCAGAATAGGCCCTCCAATTTCTGCTCTTTCAGCAATGACTGAATGTCCTCTGTCAAGGGAGCCAAGGAGAGGCTCTTCTGTATTCAGAAAAAGGATGCTCTCTGAGGTCTCTTGCAGCTGTAGGTTTGCTAGGTTCTCTGAGCACTGTTCTCTTATTCTCTTCTAGGACTGTCCTTCCTTTTGGCTGTAGTTAACCCCCTGCCCATGACCCTCTGTACAGTTGCATTCTTGGAGACCTTCATCAATTGAGAACAAAGCTCTCTTGTTTCCATTGGAGGGGTGTGTATCTGGGCTTGGGGCTCATCTCACGTTCTCAGGTCTTGTGATACTGCTGAGAAGGTGATTTGAAAGATGCCCATATTGGAGACCCCTGAGCATTCCAGTTCTGTAACTGAGGGTGGAACCAGGAACAATCCCCTCTTTGAGGTTCTTGCTGAGCAAGTCTGCTTGCTTCAACTCTAGGACAAAAGTCAGGTAAGTCTCAGGTTATGACTTGGTAGGAAAGAGGCCAATGTCTCTTGTCTTCCATTGTGGCAAGATCTCACTGGAAAAACCAAATGATTTCATCATCTGTCCCTCTGACTCCTGCCTCCTCCTAGATTTGACCTCATTTTTTTGTTCTTAGGTCAGCTCTGACATGCTATGATTTCTAAAAATAGAATTGAAAGCCAACATTGGTAGAAAACTCCTAGTTGTCCTTGAATGAGTTCAAGTCCCAGGTTCCAAAAGAACTGAAAGGTGGGATTTCTGAGGAACTGTCAATGACCTTTGAAAGACTGTGGAGAATTGGTGGGACTGGAAATTGTGAGGTGAGGTGAGCTTCAGCATGGGAGAAGGCCAAAGGGTTATCCTGGTTTTTAAAAGATAGAAAGAATGAGAATCTATGCACTCTTGGCCAGTGAATTCATTGCCTTCTACTCCTGACAAAATTCTAGAATGTGGCAACTAATGGAGGCTTACTGAACATTTAGGAAAAACAACATCTTCAGTAGGGTCAGGTTCCAGAATCACTGAATTTAGGTGTTGGAAAGGATCGCCACCCCCCACCCCTGGCATCTAGTCTAAGACTTAGGAATAGAAAATCCCTTCTACATCCTCCCTTTTATTGGCTGCCCAGCCTCTGCTTCCCAGAGAGGGTGGGGCTCACCCATACAAGGAGAAAACACAGTCCTCCCCAATTTGGACAGCAATCATGGTTAGAGAGGCTTTGCTTAAATTCGCTTTTTGACAATATCTCCCCACTGCTTCTCCCCATTGGCCCTCTGGGGTCAGGGAGAATAAAGCAAATCCCTCTTTCTCATAAAGATGATATCCTTCTGCCGACTAACCTCATGTCTTTGTCCTCTTTTGTTCTATCTACTAAACTGGAAGATGAGGAGTCTTCTCTAGACTGAGTTTACCTAGACTTCAGCAAAGCCTTGAATGAAGATGGTCATCTTCCTATTTTGGACTTGACCCACATGATAATATGACTAGAAGGACTCAGAAGGGGTTGGAAATCATCATTGATGGAGAAATGCTACCTTAGGAGGTGGTCCCCCTGCTGTGTCCCAGGAATGTGAGGTTGGCCCTGAGCTGCTATCACTTTCACTGGGGGTTTGGATAAAGGCAGAGAGCAGGCTCACCTGCATCTTTGGTGGGCTCAAAACTGGGATATCAGTGACCGTCGGCATCCAACAAGATCCTGGCAGGTTAGAGCCCAGGGGCTGAATCTCATAGAATTTGATGGAAATAGCATCACGGGGATGCAAGAAATCAATTTCATCAGATCAAGGTGGCAGAGCTGGACAGGAACTTCAGGGGCCAGAGGAGACTGTCAACCCAATAAGAGTCAGCAGCAGCCAAGGAAGGAAGGTGAATCTAATTTAAGGAGCTCTGTCCAGGAAGAAGGTGGCGTTCTTGCTGGATGGTCCACAGATGGAATCTGTTGAGTAGAATTCTTAGTGCCATGTAGCAGAAAGGAAGATAAGGGCTAGAGATTGTTCAAGGGAGGGGGATCAGAATGAGGAAAGGAACAGGAGGCAGTGCAGTTCAGTGGAGAGAGCCCTTGCCCAGAGTCTGAGACGCTGGGGCTAATGGCCACCTCCAACACTTGCTATCTATCACCTCCTCTCCATGGGTACTTCCCCTTATCTATAAATGAAGGTGATTGGATGAGGTAGCCCTGGAGGCCCCTGCAGCTTTAGATCCATGTCTCCATGAATGTAAGCTCTCTAAGGTCAGGAACCCTCTGTCCTCTGCAGTGACTTTGTGTCTCCTACACTCTGTATTCAGCGACTTGCCTGGGGGTCCTACCTTCCCTCCACAAACCCACTTACTTACTAGAATGTAAACTTCCTAAGGGCAGGAACTGTGTCATTTTTGTCTTTGCATTTCTGGCCCTCCTGCCTGTTGCTTTCAGACTCAGTCTTCCCGAAGTGATCTTTCCTCCACACAGGCCTCTCTGACTCACATGAGTGAAGCATGCCCATCCCCACCTCCTCCTGGAGATCTGGGTCTAGGATGGGGAGCCCAGGGCTCTTTCTCTCAGACTGGCCTGTCTCCCAGGGTGCCAGCTTTCTGCCCCTGGCATGCAGACTTCAGGCCTTGTGGGTTATATATGAATAAGGAGGGCAGCCCTGAGCCTGGATGGAGCCTGGCCTTGAGTTAGGGGCCCCCGGTCCGAGTGTGGGCTCTGTCTCACTTTGCGCGGGATCTCCAGTCAGGTCACTCCCTTGCTCTGGCCCTGGGGACAGAAGAAGGTTGGCTAGCACCACGTGGTCTCTCCGGGTCCTTCTGGAATCTTGACTCTGGAATTAATTCTGTAGCTGGATGAGGAAGGAGCCAGGCCACAGGGAGCTTTGTGTTCCCTACAGATAAGAGATAATGGGGAGGGGGCAGCTAGGTGGCGCAGTGGATAAAGCACTGGCCCTGAATTCAGGAGGATCTGAGTTCAAATCCGGCCTCAGACACTTGACATTTACTAGCTGTGTAACCCTGGGCAAGTCACTTAACCCCCATTGCCCCACAAAAAAATAAGAGACAATGGGGAGCTCAGAATTCCTTGTGGTCAGAGGGCTGCTTACTGAGCTCTTGGTGATCCAGCAGCTGAGCAAAGACATGGAGGCCTGTAAATAGAGTTATTGAAGCCTGACCTTGGGAGGGAGACAGAGAGGCTCCCAGCAGCCCTTGGCCTGCCCACCCAACAGTTTGTGTAATCCATGCTGGCCTTCAGAGTAGGAACATAGAAATGGCTGAGCAGGGCAGCCCAGGGGGCCAGTGCCCCGTCAGCCCCAGACTTGGAGTCTGCTCATCCTGGACGTGGGGCCAGATGGCAGCTGGCCCCACTGCTGTGTGGGCATGGGCACCACCCCAAACTCCATGTCCTCATCATTGTGTGTTCACTGCCTGGGTTGGGGGGGAGGTTGGAGTAGGTGGGGGTAGCCTAGTTCTTGATTCAGAGATCCCAGGAGTTCACATCTGTAGTCTGGGATTTCTGGGTACTGCTGAAGGGAAGGAGGGGGTCCTGATTATCTGTGGGGCTTGTGATTCATGTCAGTAATCCAGGAAGCAGGGGAGGCTGGAGGGAGGGGAAGGGTCAACCCAGGATAGGACTGAGGCAGTGAGATCTTCCTGGTGAACGGGTTGGTTACCTGTTGGACGGTTAGCAGCAGGACTAAGCATCCAGAATGGACACAACCCTCCCAATAGGGTTTGAGGAAGGCAGAGTAGGGGCACCACTCCCCCCAGGTCTGTGGTAAGCTCCTTGCTTCCTTTTATTGAGGTTAAAGCTCCCGGTCTTCCTGGTGGGTTCATCAGATTTCTCTCTCTTCAATTTCATCCTGTAGATTTCGGCTTTTGTTCTGCTGGGATCTGCTGGGATCCTGATTCAGTTGTCCAATGTGCTAGCTCTCCCTCCCGGTTTATATCATTTGAAAAATGGGCACAACAATCCCAGCCTGTCTTAGACTTGTGGGAGGGCCTGATACTTCAATACTGCTGAGAGGAATCCCTTCACAGGTGGAGATCACCACTCCTCCATGCATCCTGTGTAACCGTTTTCCATACCAGCCCACATTCTCCATCAATGTTCTGCTCAGTATTCTGGGGGCTTTCTTCTAGGCCTATTAATAGCCCATAGCTGTGCCTCTTTCCCTCCCTCCCTCTCTGGCTATGAGGCCAGGCCCCCTCTTTTTCTGGTTCTACATTTCCTAGATGAGATCTTTCCCATCACTACTTGTACAAGCATCACTGATGGCCAGAAAAGACGAGCCTGGACCTGTGGGTTTGAGAATTGCTCTCTGTACATTACCCTTCAGAGCCTCACCCCAGTCCTGTGAGGCAGGTAAACACATGAAGGGTGTGTGATGTGGCCCAAAAGGAGGCTCTCCCCTC
This sequence comes from Dromiciops gliroides, assembly GCF_019393635.1. Taxonomy (NCBI): domain Eukaryota; kingdom Metazoa; phylum Chordata; class Mammalia; order Microbiotheria; family Microbiotheriidae; genus Dromiciops; species Dromiciops gliroides. The sequence continues at coordinate 689,516,260 of NC_057862.1, forward strand.
ACTGAACACAGGTTGCAACCCTTCTGTTCCTTAGGAGATAAGTCCTAGAGAGCTGCCTTAGGGACATGGCTAAGGGACTTGTCTGGTCACAGCTAGTGAGTGTCAGTGGTGGGATTTGAAACCAGGTCTTTTCAACTTTATGACCAGCCCTCTATCCACGGTGCCTGTAATGGACCATTAATACCCATCGGTGGAGACCCCTCCATTGAGTTGTGGGTATCTATTGTGAAAAACAAATGAAATAAGCTATATGAACATTTTTTTAAATGCATAGCCTTCCCTCCCTCTCTCCCTCCCTCTCTCCCTTCCTTCCTTCCCTCCTTCCTTCCTTTCATTTTTCCTTCCTTTTAATTTCTTCAATAAATAAACAATTGTAAACATTGCTCAAGTGGAGAGGAAGATTTTTTAAAAAACCAAGTCCCTACCCTGAGAGATCTTCTGTTCTAGTAGTTCTACAACTAAGTGTAAAATGGAGGATTTAGAAAGGTGACTTCAAAGGTCATAGGGTCATCAATTTAAAGCTGGGAAGGATCAGATTGGCTAATATGGCAAAAAAGGAAAATAATAAATGTTGGAGAAGCTGTAGAAAAATTGTAACACTAATGCATTGTTGGTGGTACTGTGAACTGATCCAACCATTCTGGAGAGCAATTTGGAACTACGCCCAAAGGGCTATGGGACTGTGCATACCCTTTGACCCAGTAATACCACCATTAGGTCTTTATCTCAAAGAGATCATAAAAAAGGAAAAAGGACCTACATGTACAAAAATATTTATAGCCACTCTTTTTGTGGTGGCAAGGAATTGGAAATTGAGGGTATGCCCATCAAATAGACTTTCAGACTCTACCTCTATCACTATGCCTCCCTACCTAGAACTCACCCAAATCCTGGTCATTGTTGTCTGTGCCCTTCCCTGTCCTCCTCAATAAGAAGCCTGGCTCCCTGACTTCTGTCCTTCTACTAGGAGACCTCAACATGCATCCTGATGTCCCTCAAACAGCCTAACCTCATAATTTCTCCGCTCTTTTATTTCCCATGATCTCTTTCTCCACCCTTCCTAGCCACACACAAAGATAGTCCTGCCCTTGCTTCGGCCATCACTCACAAAGGGAATGTTCCCATGTTCATGAACTCTGCAGTTTCTTTTCTTTTTTTGTGGTGAGGCAATTGGGGTTAGGTGGCTTGCCTAGGGTCACGCAGCTAGTAAGTGTTAAGTGTCTGAGGCTGGATTTGAACTCAGGTCCTCCTGACTCCAGGGCTGATGCCCTATCCACTGTGCCACCTAGATGCCCCCCTGCAGTTTCTTTATCAGATCAAACTCAATTGTCATTCTGCCGCTCCTCTCTAGCCTCCACAGTGTAACGATTGGAATGATGCCACCTGCTGGATACTTACTGTAGAAGAGTTCTGCCCATGAAGCGAAGGTCTTTGAGGGCAAGACCAGGAGTCTTTTCTTTGGCGGGAGGAAGTGACGCGGACTAGTGGGAGGAGGAAGGAAGAGACTGGCGCTGACTCTGGGGCTCTTTCCTGAGGATGCTGGTGGAGAGCGGAGCTAGAAATGTGCTCTCCCTTTAATAGATAGGAATCTAGGCCTTTCTCTCTCTTTACCAAATTCTTATTCTCCTTAATAAATGCTTAAAAGTCTAACTCTTGCTAAAGCTTATAGTTTATTGGCGACCACTCATTAGATATTTTAGACAGTTTAGCTAGAATTTTAACCCTTAACAACAGTCATTGTGTCTTTGCATTGCCAGTGGGTAGCACACAGTATGTATTTAGTCACCTTTTACTAGTGACCCTTCCAATACTGAAAGACATCTGGCACATCCTTATTCTCAAGGTTCCCCACCCTGGACTTGTTGTTCCCCTTATCCTCATCTTGCCTGGTTCCTTGTCAAGCTAACAAGCCTTTATTAAGTGCCTTCTATGTAGCTGACTTCTTTCTGGCTTCTGATCATTTTCCTCTGAACACTTCTGTGTCCTTCCTGAAATAGGGTAGATGGCATTGAGCACCCTATTCCAGATGTGATTTGACCAAGGTGAAAATAGCTGGACTGTTCCCTCAGGGATCCTTCTTTGAGACAGGAAAGTGGCTCCACAATGCCTAGAACAAGGGATCTTGGGTCAGGAAGACCTGAGTTCAAATTTAGACTCAGACACTTACTAGCTATGGAACCTTGGGCAAGTTGCAGAACCTCTGTCTGCCTCAGTTTCCCTATCTGTAAAACTGGAGATAATAATAGCAATACTTCTCAGGGTTATTGTCAGGATCAAATAAGACACTATTTGTCAAGCCCTTTGCAGATCTTAAGGTGCTCTAGAAATGTTGCCTATTGTTATTATTAGCTATCATTAAGGTTGCATGGAGTAGCCAGTCTCAAAGGCAGGAAGGAGGACCTGCTGTCCTGTCTCAGGGGCTGCCCCAGGACATCCTCTGCTCCTCTGACTTCTGAATGAACAGGAATCTTACCTGGGAGTTCCCCATGCCAGTGACATCCAGGAGACATCCCCATTCCTGCCCCAAGGTTGCAGGAGCTTTCTTGGCTGATATTACCCACTCTCAACACAGCGGGCTGGCCAGCCACAAACACCCAGCATCTTCTACAGATGGGCTGGCATCTAAGCACATCTCCTAGCCAGCCTCCCCTCCCCACACTTGACCTTGTGAAGAGGCTTGGGATCCAAGTGCAAGACTCTAGTGATCAATTGCTTTTGAAGTTCACCTTCTTTGATTTGACCTAGTCTTCAAGATTGTTCTGATTTTTCTGACCCTGACACAGTCATGCAGTGTGTTAGCTAGCCCTCCCAGCTTTGTGTCAACTGCCCAGGTGGGCAGTGCCCAGGTCCTTGATAAAAATATGCAATAGCCCAAGAAGGAGGACTTGTCCCTAGTGGACTCATGCAGGGCCAGAGGCCTCAGATTCGGTCTGCTTGTTTAAAAATCCCACTACTTAGCAGTCCCATCCAGCCTAGTCGTGGATCAGAGTTTCTGCTGATCAGGGAGCAGGGAGGGTTCTGAAGAGGGGAGTTAGGCCAGCTGCCTTTGCTGAGAGAGTAAAGGCTAATGAGGGGATGTCTCCCAGTATCTCCCCCCTCCCTTTTTGCCCCCTATGGAGAGCCCCCTGTTATCTGAGACCTGGGTCCCACACCTCAGCCTAGAATGCATGAAATCAGACCAAGACGCATGTGCTCAGGCGTTCAGTATGGCTAATCCTCTGTGCGATCCCATCAGCCCTGGTCATATGGAATCTTCAAAATCAGCCTCAACTTTTCTGTGAGGACAGAGCCATATTCTGAGGCCATATTGATAGGAGTGAAATGGGAGCAATGGGAGGCCAGGGATCAGTCCCTCTGGGGCCTTGTTCTCAGTCTGGGCTGGTCTGCTTTTAATACAAGAGTGTTCCCCTGGAGTTGCTGCAATGATTCCCATCAACACAGCCTCTACCTCTCCAGGGAGATGTGGCTGGGACTTTCCTCCCTCTCAGAGGTCACTGGAGGAGTTCAACCAGGGCCTGAGCATGCTTGCCAATTCTTTCCAGAGCCTTATTGGTCATCTTTGGTCACAAAAAGCTTAGGTAAATGCCAGACAAATTTTATCACATAAATCTGTGGAGAAGCATTTTCAGGGAGCATGCTGGGGACTCCCAGCATCAGAAAATGCTGTGTGTGTGTGTGTGTGTGTGTGTGTGTGTGTGTGTGTTTGGTGGGGAGCTCACTTTCATGCCTGTGAGGAAGGACATTGATGAGTGTCTTAGTGGGGTAGCCTGGATAGGGAAAGACCTAGAACCATTCATGACACCTGAAGATCAGTTGGAGGAATTGGGGATATTTAGGCTGGAGAAGAGAAGGTTCAGGGATGCTCCCTCACTGGCTCAAGTATCTGAAGGACTTTCCTATGGACTGGGCTCAGTCGGCTTCTGTTTGGCCCTGAGGGCAACTGGACAATGATCAATATTAATGATGTGTCTGCTCTATGTAGATCACTATTCTATATACGAGGATACAGAAATATAAATGGAAGGCTTCCTCCATTCTCCTGGTGCATATGGGGAGGACATTGGACTTGGCTCAGAGAAGCCCAACACTGGGCAGGATGGTCAGATTAGGCAGAGGGTTCTCAAAGAAGTCCTAAGGGAGGGACCATTACTGGCCATGGGGATATGGGAAGCTTCTGAAAGCCTTGCATGGGGAGGGAGCCTAGCCCAGTCATGGGAGCTTTCATCAGACAGAAGCTGTCATCAGAGAACAACTAGTAATGTAGGTTGTCTGGAGCCTTGTGTGGGGAAAAAAAGACATGGGAAACAAGTTTGGAAAAGGGATGTGGAGGGAACAATCTTTATGGCCAGTACTTCCGATAAAGGTCTCATTTCTAAAATATACAGGGAACTAAATCAAATTTATATGACTCCAAGTCATTCCCTAATTGAGAAATGGTCAAAAGATATGAACAATCAGTTTTCTGATGAAGAAATCAAAGCTATCTATTCCAATATGAAAAAATGCTCTAAATCACTATTTATTAGAGAAATGAAAATTAAAACAACTCTGAGGTACCACCTGACACCTATAAGATTGGCTAATATGACAAAAAAGGAATATAATAAATGTTGGAGAAGCTGTGGAAAAATTGGAACACAAATGCATTGTTGGTGGAGTTGTGAACTGATCCAACCATTGTGGAGAGCAATCTGGAATTATACCCAAAGGGCTATAAAGATGTGCATACCCTTTGACCCAGCAATGTCACTATTAGGTCTTTTTCCCAAAGAGATTATGGAAGGGGAAAGGACCCACATGTACAAAAATATTTATAGCTACTCTTTTTATAGTGGCAAGGAATTGGAAATTGAGGAGTTGCCCATCAATTGGGGAATGGATGAACAAGTTCTGGTATATGAATGTAATGCATTTCTATTGTTCTGTAAGAAATGATGAGCAGGAGGAGTTCAGAGAAACCTGGAAGGACTTGCATGAATTGATGATGAATGAGATGAGCAGAACCAGAAGAACATTGTGTGTTCATCAACTGTGATGGACTAGATTCTTCTCACCAATGCAATGGCACAGGAGAGTTCCAGGGGACTCATGATGGCAGAGGATCTCCAAATGCAGAAAAAAAAAAGAACTGTCCAGGATAGATGCTAATTGAACCATATTTCTTTTGTTTTTGGTGCTGTTGTTTTTCTATTTTGAGGTTTTTCCTTATTGCTCTGATTCTTCTCTTATAACATGACTAATATAGAAATATGTTTAATGTTATTATTTATATATAAAACCTATATCAGATTATCTGCTGTCTAGGGGAGGGGGGAGGGAGAAAAAAATCTGAAATTGGAAAGCTTGTATAAACAAACGTTGAGAACTATCTTTACATGTAACTGGAAAAAAATAAAATACTTTTATCAGAAAAAAGGAATGTGGAGCCAGATTGTAAAGTCCCTTAAGTGCAAGGCTGAGGGACTTCTATTTGAGCCTGGAGATAATTGGGAGCCATTGAAGGTTTCTAAGCAGGAGAGTTAGATTTTCAAATGTGTCCATTAGGAAGATCATGTGGGGAGCTGTGGGTATTACAGATGGAAAGGGCTGAGACTGGAGGCAGAGAAACCAGTGAAGAGGCTATTATAATAGTCCACACAAGAATCTGAACTGGGGAGGTGGCTGTGGAGAGGGGGATGGAAGGGAGAGGTCACTCGGGTAGGACTGACAACTCTTGGCAATCTAGGGATGGTAGCAAATGAAGGAGAGAAGAACTGATTGAGACACTCAAGTAATTTTTACCTTACCACCCCCTTCAATGATCATGGGAGCTCTCTCTTCCTCTCAGCTAAGCGTGTGGGGGATAGAGTGAGGGACTTTGGAATCAGGAACACTTGAGTTTGAATCCTGCCTCAAACCATGACTAGCTCTGTGATCCTAAGCAAGTCATTTATCCCCCATTTCCCTCAGTTTCCTTATCTGTAAAAAGTGAGGATTATAATCACTCCCAGGATTGTTGTGAGAATCAATGAGATAATAATTGTAAAGTGCTCTGTAAAACTTAAAGTAATATAGCAATGCTAGTTACTTACCTGTTACTTCCATTTCTCATTCTCTTCTTAATCCTTTTTCTATTTGAGTTCTCAGCATAAAACTGTTTTTTTTTTTGCTTTCAGAGACCTCTCTTTTTTAAAAAAAATTACTTTTGTCAATGAACAAAAATCCATTTTCTCTCCCTCCTTTTGCCCTCATTGGAAAAAACAAAATAAATAAATAAATAAAACCTTGTAACAGATATACCTCATCTAGCAAAATAAACTCCCATCCCAAAATACCCATCTGCACTCTGAATTCACCACCTCTGTCAAAAGGTGGGAAACATGTTTCATCATGGGTCTTCTGGAATCATGTTTGGTCATTCTATTGATTAGTTCCTAAGTCTTTCTAAGTTTTCAGTCTTTACTGTTTTGCTCTTGTAAATGAGCTAACTTATGTAAAGCCCTTTGCTAGTCTTAAAAAATCACCAGATAAATGCTAGCTATTATTATCATCATTTTTGTTGTTCTTCTGTCTGTTCCCTTCACTCTGCATTGGTTCATACAATTCTTACCAGGTTTCTCTGAAATGATTTCTTTTGTTACTTCTAACAACACAACGATATTCTAACACATTAATGAACATAATTTATTCAAATATTTCTGATTTTTGAGCACAAGCCTCTTTAATTGCTAAATCTTTTCCACCATAAAAAGAACTGCTAAAATATTTTTGTCCATGTAGGTCCTTTTTCTCTTTCTTGGATCTCTTTGGGACAGGGGTAGTTATATTAGTGATTTTACTGGGTCCATTGCTAGGCATGGGCACTTTCGTAAGTTTTGGTACTTTGTTCTAAATTGTTTTCTAAAGTGTTTGGACCAACTCTATCCACAGTGGATGAGTGTGCCTGTTTTGTCACAGCACCATCAACATTTGTCGTTTTCCTTTTTGGTCAACTTTGGCAATCCGATGAGTATGATGTGGAACTTCAGAGTTGCTTTAATTTTCATTTCTCCAAGTGTTAATAATGTATAACATTTTCTCATGTGACTATTGATAGTTTGAATTTTTCTTTAGGAATACTCCTGTTCATATACTTTGTTTATTTCATTTATCCATTGAGAAATAGCTCTTATTCTTGTAAATCTGAATCAGTTCCTTATATAGCCTGGAAATGAGCCTTTTATCAGAAAATATCACTGCAAAGGTCTTTGCCCAGCTCTCCACTTCCCTTCTAATTCTGGCTGCTTTATTCAGTACAGATTTTGTATTTGCCTGTTTTCCAGGAGTAGGACATAAACAATTAGAGGACAGGGACTGCTTCCTCTTTGTCTTTGTTCCTGTGGTGCTGAGTCCAGTACCTAACAGGGAAGAATTTAATACATGTTTGTGCAGGTGGAATTACAACTACCATGCTGGATTGATCATTGAGAGAACACATGACAGAAAACCCCAGTCAGTTCAGTCACAACTTTAAATTAATTTACATCTTGTTAATCCCAACACATTGCCATAATACATATTTGGAAAATAGTCATTGCCTTGGGTATGAATGATGCCATCTCTTCAGTCAGCAGAAAGTTTCTCTTTCCTTGTGGTTCCACATGGGGACTTAGGGACCCCTTGCAATCACCAGAGGGGTCAACAGTCCACAGGCCGAGAACCAGGGAGTTTGGATTGTCTCCTAATGTCCAAAGCTACCCTGTGAGGTAGTGAGCTTCCCATCAGGGGAGGTGGTTGAGCAGGAGCCACAAGGGATCCTGATGAAGGATTTGTCCTGTCCTGGTCAGCCCTTCTCATAGGGAAGGAAGATGGTGAACCTGAAACTGACCCAGAGACTTAAGGAAGCCCTAACTAAATGAAGTGATGAGAAGTTTTTAGGCTTGCCTCCTGCCAGGAGAGAAGATGACTCTCTAGGCTGGAGTGTGTGGGGCTCTCTGTCCTCCCCTTCCAGGAGTGTCCAGATGACTCAGGGGAACAATAGCTTAGGCAGGGACAATGCTGCCCCTAGGCCCCAGAAAAGAGAGTTCTCTCACAAGGGCCAGCATGACAGGCTCATGGAGGGTGGAGGAGTCAGAAGAGAGGAATGGGAAGGGAGTCAGGAACTTCTAAGTCACAGCTGCTGGAGAGGTTCTTTCTGAGGCCCCCGGGTCCAAGCAGCCTGGTATCAATTCAGACCAATCCCCTCATTTCACAGAGAAAGAAACTGAGGCCCAGAGGAATGAGGGTCTTGCCCAAGGTCAGGTCTGTATTGCACTAATTATGTGCTGTGGATCACCCCTATAATTGAGGCTTTGAAAAGCCAGGGTATTATTATTCCATGTCATCACTCTCCATGCAATACTCCCATTTTGCCAGTTAAAAAACCCAAGCCTGGGCCAGATGGTAAACCTGTTTATTGTTTTGTGCAAGATCTCAGAGCGATTAATAATTATGTTATCCCTAGACATGTGATAGTGGCTTCTCCTTCTACGATACTGTCCTCGATTCCATGCCAGGCTACATGCTTCACAGTGGTAGACTTCTGCTCTGCCTTTTTTTCCATACCAGTACATGAGGACTTTCAATATTTATTTGCTTTTACCTGGAAAAATACACAGTGGACCTGGACTAGACTCCCACAGGGATTTGTAGACAGTCCCACATTATTTTCCCAAATTTTACAGCAGCATCTGGCCTCCATTACCTTTAAAGGCACCACACTAGTACAATATGTTGATGACTTACTTTTGGCCTCCCCTAATGCTGAAATTTGTTAGGAAGATAGCCGTCACTTACTGCTAGAACTGCACAAGAGAGGGCACAAGGTATCCAAGTCAAAAGTACAATGGTGTTTGCCCCAGGTAGAATTCTTAGGATTTATTCTGGCTGCTGGAACTTGCTCTGTCTCTTCTAAGCGAGTCCAAGCCATTCAACAACTCTCTGCCCCCACTACTAAGAGGCAGTTGAGAGCCATTCTGGGAGCAGCTGGGTACTGCAGACAATGGATATGCTCTTTTGGTGAAATTACTAAACCTCTCATAGCTCTAACAAAAAATTCTGTCCCAGACACTTTACAGTTGGATCCCCAGCATCTCTCAGCCATAACAGAATTAAAATGGGCCTTGTTATCAGCACCTGCCCTAGGACTCCCAAATTATAGTAAGCCTTCCACTCTCTTTGTGCACGAACAAAGTGGGGTGGCTTCTGGAGTTCTGACTCAGTCACTGGGGCCTAACCAATGCCCTATAGCCTACTATTCAATTCAGCTGGACCCTGTAGCGGCTGGAGCGCCACCTTGCCTTAGAGCAGTGGTGGCCACAGCCCTTTTGGTAGAAAAAGCCTCTGATTTGGTCCTAGGTAACCCTCTAACTGTGCAATGCCCTCACAAAGTAGAGGCTCTCTTACTACATCACAGGACACAAGCCTTTTCAGATCAAAGGCTGGCTAAGTATGAAATAACCCTGTTAGGTAATGAGAATATCACTTTAAAACACTGCACAGTACTCAACCCAGCAATGCTACTCCCTAACTTACCACTCTCAGGGGAACCATTGCATGACTGTGTTTCTTTAGTTGATATGGCTGAGAAACCGCGTGATGATCTTTTTGATACACCTTTAGAAAATCCTGATCTTGTCCTCTATACAGATGGTTCCTCATTTATGAGAGAGGGGACCCGTTTCATTGGAGCTGCTGTAGTTTCTGATTATGACACCCTCTGGGCAGCTTCTCTGCCTTCCCATTTTAGTGCACAGGCTGCTGAACTTGTGGCTCTTACACAAGCCTGTAATATAGCCAAAGGGAAGACTGACTCGAAATATGGCTTTGGTATATGCCATTTTATTTGCATGATTTGGCTACAACGAGGCTTTTTACCATCCTCTGGCAAGTTTATTGCCAATGGGGACCTTATCAAGGACCTCTTAGATGCCCTGAAACTGCCCTCTTCCCTAGCCATTGTACATTGCCCTGCCCACACAGGGAATAGTGATCCTGTTTCAAAGGGGAATGCACGAGCTGATTCTGCAGCCAAGCTTGCTGCATTAGAAGCTCCCGAACATGTATTTAACCTTTCACCTTCTGAGGATATTCCTTCCAACCTAACCTATGATGATTCTGAAGTAGAAAAGTGGAAAAAGAAATTTAAGGCGAAACAGATCAACTGCGTCTGGGTGTCTCCAGAAGGTAAGCCACTTCTTCCCCGGAAATTCCACTACCAGGTATGCCTCTCTGTTCACAGAAAAGGCCATTTTGGTACACAAGGCATTGTAGACTCTATTAAGAGAACCTGGATAGCACCAGGTGTGACTAACACAGCATCTCGAATCTGCTCGGGCTGCTCCACATGTCAAGCTTATAATCAGCATGCTTTTAAGGCCAAAGCTTATGGAGGACTCCCTCTAGCATATACACCCTTTGAGCACTTACAAATTGACTATATTACAATGCCAAAAGCAGGACATTATAAATTTTGCCTTGTTATAGTTGATCAGCTCACTCAGTGGGTGGAGGCATTTCCCAGCCCCCCGAGCCACAGCTGCCTTTGTTGCCAAAATTCTTCTTAAAGAGATAGTACCTCATTTTGGCCCACTAGCCTGCATTGATTCTGACAAAGGCACACATTTTACTGATTGGATTTTATCCCAAATCTACTCTTTCTTGGGAGTGACTCCAAAATTCCACATGCCCTACCATCCACAAAGTTCAGGCCAAGTTGAACGTATGCATAATGAGCTTAAGAGTATGATTGGCAAATTATGTACTGAAACCCATTTGAAATGGCCTGATGTTCTACCATTGGCATTATTCTATCTACAAAGTTGACCAAGAGGAGAACTTCATATATCTCCTTATGAAATGCTTTTTGGTCACCCTCCTATCCAAGCTAAAACTTTTTCCCCAGTTTATACATCACTGGCAGGAGGTGATACTTCTGTTGCTTCCTATATACAGGAATTACAGACCAGGCCACATGAACTCCATGAGGCAGGAGCTGTGGTTCAGGTAGGACCATTAGACTTTTCATTGCATAATTTCAACCCAGGGGATAAAATATATGTAAAGAATTTTCAGAGAACCAGTGGAACCCAGCCCACTTGGGAGGGACCTTTTCAGGTATTATTGACAACTCCTACTGCCATTAAAATTGGTGAAAAAGACTCATGGATTCATTGTTCTCATGTAAAGCCTGCACCATTCATAGGTGAAGAGATTTCAGATAGACCTGAGGTAGACGCTAAAGAGCTAAAAACCCTAACGATAGCAACTGTTAAAGAGCAAAGAGAGTCCAGAGGAAATAGGCAGTTCCCATTTGATAATCCCACTGATCAGTTAAATGCTTTGGGACTCAGTCTTCGTAAAGTATCAGGAGATGGAAATTGCCTTTTTAGGGCCTTAGCAGACCAGCTAGAAGGTCACTGTAGAAATCATCTCAGAAACAGACAAGAAGCTGCTTCTTATATGATTAACCATAGACAAGAGTTTGAGTCTTTTAGAATAAATGACTCCCCTTTTGAAGAATATGTTGACGAATTAAAGAAATTTGGAAAGTGGGGAGGAAATGATACAATTGTAGCATTTGCTAGACAGCATCATCAGCTGAATATGGTAGTTCATCAGTTAAATCAGCCCCTATTGAAAATCAGTGGCACAGACAAAATTGATGCTAGAGAACTCCACATTTTCTACCATAAAGAACATTATGACAGCATTAGAAAAATCAATGACAATTCAGAAACCCCTGCCACTTTGGCATGCAGAGAATTGGGGAACCAGTTAAAACAATGTGGCATACCCCAAATTCTAGCAGCCTAAATACATTAAAATTTAACAAGCATTTCCTTCTACAGGCAAACCACTGAAGCACATGGCCTGGTTTTCTGGCCCACCTCAATCTCCCCCACCTTTTCCCTACCCTATACCTATTTTTTAATCCTTTTTGTTTTTTTGTTTTGACTTTTGAAAGGCACTGAAAACACCTGGAATTCACCACACCTTTAAGTTATTTAAGAGCACAAAAGAGTGCCTAGTGAATCTTTTGCTTTTTATTTTTGGTTTTGGTTTTGCTTTGTTTTTTGACTGTTTCTTTTGCTTTTCTTTAAAACTCAATTTTGTAAACTAAGTGACTTTTCAGAGACATTTTAAGTATATGCTATGGGTGAGGCCATTGGGCCTCAGAAGCTATCAGAGTTTTTTTTTACTCTTTCTTTTTGAGAGAACCATGAGTTCTAATGAGTTTCTTTTCTTCTCTTTTCTCTTTTATGGTATTCTGTTTAAAAAAAAAGAGGGTTATTGAACCCTATTGCTTGATACCTCACTGAAAACATTGAATATTGAATCTTGCTAATTGAAGTCTTATTCTTTTTGATAAATTGATCACCACTTTAAGTATCTGCTACTATTATAATAGAGAATTCATGTATAAGATGATGTGGTTTACTTGCTAAAAGAAGATTATGTAAAAATGTCTAATATAATCAGCTATTTACATTCATTTATATGTCGTTATACTCTGAGTATGGTTTGGAATTATTGTATATATCACTAATATATTCTCAGTTATGCAGCATAGCACACATCTTTACCATCATACTGTCTTTGGTTAAATTAATATGAGATTTCAGAAGTATGGAAACTTATCATTTCAGAGACTAACTTGCTGTGAACTCTGATGCAGGCCCTGGAGAGAATATATGTGCAACAAAAGGAGAGACAGGTATACATACGTAAGTCCATGGTTTGCTTATGATGGTGACTATGTAGAGCACAATTACTAGGCACAGTCCAGTATTCATCCTCTCTCCCTCCTAACTTAACCTAATTTAACTGAACTTATTTTTCTTTTTGTCTCACTTAGTCGAACTCACCTGTGGTCTAGCACAATCACTGGCTGTCTCGGATCCATGAGATATGGTATAATAATCTTTCCATAAAATCTTCAGGTGTCATGAACACATACTAAATTTGGCTTTGATCCAGACACATGGTGGTATAAAGTGTTATAGATTGTATAACTACCTCAACCCTCTATTAGAAGTCTAAGGATATAAAGGAGGGAATGTAATGGAATTTACTAATTTGCTCATTGACAGTGCTATGCTAAGGTTTAGTAAAAATGCAGCAATTCAAACAGTTAAAGAAGAGAATCCAGCTTTCCAGACCAGAGTCCAGAATCCAGTTTTCCAGACCAGAATCTAGCTTCTTCCTGATGACATCTTACCACTTCAAGAAGACAAGAGAACTCAGAGACTTTATATGAACAGTTTTGTTTTGTTAGTTTTTACTATCTCCTTTCTGTTATTATATGCCATCTGTAACATGTACTCTCTGCAGAGGCCCTCCCTTTGCAAGACCAATGTCAATGCATTGGTTCATGAGGACAAAAAACCACCCCTCTGGACAAAACTTTCCTCTCTTCCTTTTCTATATTGTTATTAACATATTGTTAGTTAGCATAGGTTATTATATTCTGTTATTTTTGACTGTTTCATCAAGGAAATGTTCCGTTTCTTGAGGAAGCAAAGGGGGGAAATGTGGTAAAAAGTGAAAGCTTTTAGAGTAGGTTAGCGATAATTGAAGGACGCCAGTTTTTGAAGGACAGCCCTTTCGGGGAGGAGACTGTGACGAACAGCCATGGGCCTGCTGATACGAGCACTCCACTTCTGGGGTGCGAGCTTAAAGGCAAGGAGAGAACAGAAGTGGTGCCTTTTATGTCCTCACTTGCTCTACACACACACACACACACACACACACGCTGACTCAGGTTCGACAGCGTGGTCCTTGGTGATCAGCCTGGTCCTCCATAATAGCATGTGCTTGACACGGTTCTCAGCCTCAGAGGTGGCCTTGGGTTTTGGTGAGTTCTATACGGAATATAGACTAAGCTTAGATCTAAGACTATTTATTTGTATTTCTACTTTCCTATTTCTCTAATCAGCATCACCTTGTTTGTTGGCTAATTAATTCCCAAACAATAAAAGCTAAGTAATCCATTTCTAACTAAAGCTCAGAGGTTTCTTTCTCTTACTGGTCTGGGAGATATATAAGGGAAAGGTTAAAGGGGAGTTTAATGTTTTTATATCCAATTTTAAATCTCACAGTGCTAGGCACTACTGTGCTAAGTTCTGGGGATACAAGGAGAGGGAAGAACATGGAGATTGGGAGAGGCTTCCTGTAAAGGCTTCCCCTGAAGGAAGCCGGGGAAACCAGGAGGAAGACATGAAAAGGGAGAGCGAGCATTCCAGGCATGGGGCAAAGCCAGAGCAAATGTCCAGAGTCAGAAGATGGGGGTCTTGTTTGTGAAGCAGCCAGAAGGCCACTACCACTGGATGAAGAGAACATTTCGAGGAAGGTTTGAGAAGACTGCAATGTGCTGGTGATGGCAGTGGGGACTTTAAATGCCAAAGAGAGAAGTTTATATTTGCCCATGAAAGTAATAAAAAACCAATGGGGTTTCATGAGTGGAGGAGGATGTCACAGTCAGGCCCATGATTTAGGAGGATCACTTTGACAGCCAAGTGGAAGATGGACCAGAGTGGGGAGAGACCAGAGGAAGGTAGACCCTCCAGTGCCCACTGCAATAATAGAGATATAAAATGATGAGGGTCTATATGAGGCTGGGGGAAGTCAGAAGAGAAAAGGAAGCATTTTCTTTGAAGAGTTTTTAGCACTTTAAAAAAAATTTTGAGTTCCAAATTCTATCTCTTCCTTCCTCCCATCCCTCCCCTTTCCTGAGGCAGGCAGTAAGCAATCAGATATAGGTTATGCATGTGCAATTATGTAAAACATTTCCATATTAGTCATTTTGTACAAGAACACTTGAATAAAAGGAAGTGAAAAATATCATACTTCAGTTTGTTTTCAATCCATATCAGGTCTTTCTTTGGAGGTGGATAGTATGTGCCATCATTATTCCTTTGGGATTGTCTTGGATCTGTAATGATTGGAATGACACCACCTGCTGGAGAGCTACTGTAAGAAAGCTCCACCATGAGGCAAAGGTGTCTGAGGGCAAGCCATGCGGCTTTTCTTTGGTGTCAGGAAGTAACGTTTCCATGTGGGAGGAAGAAGAGGCAAGGCTGGCTCTCTCACTCTTTTTTGTCAGGACTCTGGTAAAAAGTAGAGCTAAAAATGCACTCTCCCTTTGATAGATAGATGAATCTAGGCCTTTCTCTCTTCACCAAATTCTTTTCTCTTAAATTAAATTAAATTAAATTAAATGCTTAAAAGTCTAAACTCTTGCTAAGCTTATAATTTATTGGCCACCACTCATTAGATATTTTAGACAGTATAGCTAGAATTTTAGCCCCTTACAGATGGGGCTGAAACCTCTATCTTCTGATCTTCTGGTTGGGTAAGAAATATCCCCCCCCCCATCCCAACTATGCCTTTTCAGAGAAACCTCTGACTCCTGCAGCTTTTCCAAATTCTAACACAAATTGTTGCTCTAATTTTGCATGCCTGGAGGCAAAGACCCAGCCTCTAGAAGCTTTTAATCCCCAAGAAGCAAGGGAAGGGGAAACCAGGCCTGAGTTCCAAACCAAGCCTGATTCAAATTGCCCAAGTCCCAGGGGCAGCTAGATGGCACAGTGGTAAAGTACTGGCCCTGGATTCAGGAGTACCTGTGTTCAAATCCGGCCTCAGACACTTGACGCTTACTAGCTGTGTGACCCTGGGCAAGTCACTTAACCCTCATTGCCCTGCAAAAAACAAAAACAAAAACAAAAACAAAAAACAAATTGCCCAAGTCCCTTCCTTCCTCTCAGGACCCCACCTCGTTCCCCTCCTCTGTCACCACCTCCTACTCCTCCCTTGGCCAAGCCCCTTGATCCTCCTGCCAGGGAAGTCCAGAGATCTAATCCACCCTCCTCAGGTCCTGATCTTGTGCATGCTCAGCTTTCCCTACCTGCATTTGCAGCTTCTACCCAGTTACCAGAGCAGTCAGGCTCAGCCCTTCCCCAGCCTGGCTGTGATTCTGACTTGACGTGCTGTGGTTCTCCCAAATCAACCTTGGAAAATCCTTTAAATTCCAGATATGCTTGTTTTGTTCATAATTTTATTAACCTGCTTTTGTCTTTAATTAGTAACCTTTTAGGGGGCAGCTAGGTGGCAGTGGATAGAGCACCGGCCCTGGATTCAGGAGTACCTGAGTTCAGATCTGGCCTAAGACACTTGACACTTACTAGCTGTGTGACCCTGGGCAAGTCACTTAACCCTCATTGCCCCGCAAAAAAAAAAAAAAATTAGTAACCTTATAAAGCATTTATATTACCAAAGGACCGACGAGAAAATAGAGGGGTTAAAAAAGACAAACTTAAGCTGAATAAAAATGACAGTCATCATCATATTTCAAGAAGACATATTTTTACAGAAATGTAGAAGTAAGCAGCAAGGTATTAATATGAGTATTGTGGATTTTAGATACCAGAATCAAAAGTGTTCTAAATTCACTCAGAGAAATAATGTCAGTTCAGAGGTTACATAGGATTTCTATGCTATTACATCTACATTTTGAAATGAACAGTATGGGTTTATTTTCATAGAGATGTTCATGCTTTTGAGATTGTGTTTTATACTTAGGTGTTTTTTTTAAAAGGAGGATATTTGTAAAAGGTTTTTATATTCATGTGATCAAGTTTATATTTTGTAATACTCTTATTAATGTTAAGTTCATATTCATTTTGTTTTCCCTAGTTTGAATTTCATTGTCTTTTATTCTTCCATATGTATTTTCTTCTATTCATTAATCTCTAATTTTGAAACAATGCAAGATGGTTTTGATTTCATAATACAATGTTAATTTTGGGAGTATTGTGCTCCCATATTCTGAGTTGTTTGTTTTTGTTATTTTTTTCTCTCAACTGATTATTTGATTGAACTCTATAAAGCATTTCCATGGCAAATTGGTTGCCATGGCAAGTGGAAATTGATTCTAGAAGTATTATTTTTGATAAGTGTATTTTAAAAAGAGAGGGGATGTTTGTAAAAGTTTTCTTTTTTCAAAAAAAGTTTTCTTTAAGATTGTGTTGTGTTTTAACTTATATTTAAATATATTCTGATTTTTCACAAAAGTAATTGTATACTTAGTAAAAAAAGGGGGATATTATTTTAAATTATTGCATAATTGTATATTATATTCTGAGTCAAGGTATTTTCACATTTTTTGTGATCATTATTATCCTCAATTTTTAAATCCATATGAGACTTGGAATATGGGAACTTATCATTTAAGACATTAATTGCCTTCATTCTGAGTTATCAGATGCAAGTTGGCCAAGATGCCATCCAATCACAAGAGGACTACATGCAAGAGCAGACATTGAACTGTCACATGAGGGGAGACATGCATGAAGTCAAGGTATGGCCGAGGGAACAGCTTTTGACAAATGTTGAGGTTGGATTCTCTTGGTTTAATTTATTTTTCCCACAATATTGTACAGATGGCTGGAAGTTTTCATCCCACCCATCTCATTCTACACCTGGCTTCTATTCCCCCTCCTATATGCCTGAGGTCATGGATGTCTCAATCCCATGCATCTGATTAAATCTGACTCAGTTTCCTCCAATATGTTCAGTGACATGGACATATATTCCATCCACCTATTTTAAGCCTAGCATACTGCATGGGCAGTATATATTGCTCAAGTGTGGGAATGCTCATATCCCATCACTTCTCTGTTCTTTTTTTTTTTTTTTTAGTGAGGAAATTGGGGTTAAGTGACTTGCCCAGGGTCACACGGCTAGCAAGTGTTAAGTGTCTGAGGCCGGATTTGAACTCAGGCACTCCTAAATCCAGGGCCGGAGCTCTATCCACTGTGCCACCTAGCTGCCCCACTTCTCTGTTCTTTTATGGTAACCCTCATAATTATCTCAGGTGTCATAACAAATACAGTGTTGGATTTGGCCTTGACATCTGTTACCAATTATACTAGATTCTTTAATTTCTCATAATGGCATGAGGATAATTAGGCAGATGATGCAAAAAGTGTTGAAACAAAGATAAAAATTATTTTTTTAAATTAATATTGCAGCAATTGTCTTCTCAATTTACCCTCTACAAGGGGGGACTATAGTAATATTAAGTTTTAGAGAATGTTTCAATTTTTTTATTACATGTTTCATGTGTAACAACCAAGATTCTGAATTCCCTTAGACATGTTTTTAAGAACTTTCCTTAGGGGCAGCTAGGTGGCGCAGTGGATAAAGCACTGGCCCCGGAGTCAGGAGTACCTGAGTTCAAATCCGGCCTCAGACACTTAACATTTACTAGCTGTGTGACCCTGGGCAAGTCACTTAACCCCAATTGCCTCACTAAAAAAAAAAAAAAACCAAGAACTTTCATTGTTTGATTTGATTATTGACAAAGCTACTTTAAAGTTGTGTTAAGCTCAATTTTGTAGGAAAAATTCCTGGCTAATTACCAGCATCCACACATCAACCCCTGAAAAGACTTCCATTCCACGACTACACCCAGAGGACCCCAAGAATCATATGAGAAAAGACTTTCAAAGACTTTATATGAACAGTTTTGTTTTGTTGATTTTTATTCCCTTCTGTTGTTATGTACACTATTTGTAACATATATTCTCTGCAGAGGCCCTTCCTCTGCAGGCCAGTGTCAAAGTTCATGAGGGACCGCCCCCTGGACAAAATTTGCTCTTTCTCCTTTCTCTATATTGTTATTAACATATTGTTTGTTAGCATAGGGTATTCTATTCTGTTATTTTTGACTGTTTCGTCAAGGAAAAACCCTGTGTTTCTTAAAGAAACAAAGAGGGGACTGTAACGATTAGAATGATGCCACCTACTGGAGAGCTACTATAGGAAAGCTCTGCCATGAGGAGAACGTGTCTGAGGGCAAGCCATGTGGCTTTTCTTTGGCATCAGGAAGTGATGTTTGCTTGTGGGAGGAAGAAGGGGCGAAGATGGCTCTCTCGTTCTTTTTTGTCAGGACTCTGGTAGAGAGTGGAGTTAAAAATGCACTCTCCCTTTGATAGATAGATGAATCTAGGCCTTTCTCTCTCTCTTCACCAAATTATTATTCTCCTTAATAAATGCTTAAAAGTCTAAACTCTTGCTAAAGCTTATAATTTATTGCCAACCACTCATTAGATATTGTAGACAGTACAGCTAGAATTTTAGCCCCTTACAAATCATTGTATTGCTGAGAAGAGTTGTCATTCACAGTTCTTCATCAAACAATATTGCTGTTATTGTGTACAATGTTAACCTGGTTCTGTTCACTTCACCATGCATCAGTTCATGTAAGTCTTTTCAGGTTTTTCTGAAATAATCCTACTTGTCATTTCTTATAGCATGATAATACTCCTTTACAATCATATAACATAGCTTGTTTAGCAATTCCCCAATTGAAGGGCATCCCTTTGATTTCTAATTATTAGCCACCACAAAAAGAGCTTCCATAACTATTTTTGTACAAATAGGTCCTTCTCTATTTGACCTTTTTCTGGGATGTCTTTGGGATATAGAACTAGCAGTGGTATTCCCGGATCAAAAGGTATGAACAGTTTGAAAGTCCTTTGGGCATAGTTCCAAATTGCTCTCCAGAATGGTTGGATTAATTCACAACTCCACCAACAGTGCAATAGTGTTCCAGTTTTCCCACATCCTTCCAACATCCAATAATTTTATTTTTTGTTGTATTAGCCAATCTGATAGGTGTGAGGTGGTACCTCAGAGATTATTTAATTTGCATTTCTCTAATCGATACTGATTTATTATTATTAATATTATTATTATTATTATCGTCGGGCAATGAGGGTTAAGTGACTTGCCTAGGGTCATACAGCTAGTAAGTGTCAAATGTTTGAGGTCAGATTTGAACTCAGGTCCTCCTGAATCCAGGGCCAGTCTTCTATCTACTGCACCACCTAGCTGCCCCATCAATAGTGATTTAAAACACTTTTTAATATGACTATAGATAACTGATTTCTTTGTCTGAAAACTACTTATTCATATCCTTTCACCATTTATCAATTGGGGAGTAATTTGTATATTTATAAACTTGACTCCATTCTCTATATGTTTGAAAAACGAGGCCTTTATCAAAGATACTTATTGCAAAATTACCCCCTTCCCCCGACACATGCAAATACCGTTTTCTGCTTTCCTTATAATTTTGGTGGGAGGGAATGTGAGCTCACATGGATGCTTCAGGGAAGCCATAAGGAAGACCCTTGGCAGGAAGACAGGAGAGTCAGGGGTGTTGGAGCCAGAAGCCACCTCTGAGGCTTTCTACTTCAGTCTCATTTTTACAGATGAGGGAACTGAGGCCCCCAGAGAAGCAACGATTGTCCCAGGTCACATGGTGAGTGAGGGGCCAGACTGGGGTTCTGGCACCAGGTTCTAGACTTCTGTTCCAGGTTCTCTTCCATCATGTGTACCCAGTATGGAACAGAAGCAGAACTCCAGGTAGGTCAAAGATGTCAGGGCAAAAAGAAAAGAACTGAAAAATATTGCTCCTCGTGCTTCCAGAAGGAGCATTCCTTTCTGTCCTCACCCTGAGCTCCTTCCCTGAGCAGAGGGCTGTGCGGGTTTGCAGGCTGTGGACGTCCCTGGTCAGAGCATCCCCCAGGTTCTTGCCTCTTGAAGGAAATGGAGAGAGGGGCTGCCTTTGTCCTCATCTCCCCTGCCTGACCTGAAATAGGGTGACCTGTGGGAGTTAAACTCTTCCAGAGGGTGGAAAGTGGGGGTTTTGATCAGGTGTGGATGAGGCATAATGGGGGGGCTGTGATTTCTCCTTGAAGGGTCACCTGTTCCCCCCTACCCCTACCCGCCACCCTTCAGTCAATCAACAAACCTTCACAGAGTGAGGGGGAAAACTAGCATTCAGCACCCTGGGTGGGCCCGGTTAAATTAATGAATAGTTATTAAGAGGTAACCGGAGAGCTTGAAGAAGTGGTTGGGGAGCCAGGCTGTTGACATACTGTTCATTCTCTTTTCTGCCTCATAATAGCCCAATGTGGTAGGTAGCCCATTTCATAGATGAGGAAACTGAGTTTCAGAGTCCTTGCTTGATTTGCCTGTGTTCACACAGCTAGTAAGGGCCAGAGGTGGACTTGGAGCCTGGAGCTCTGTCTCACACCAAGCATGTCATCCATCGATCCCACTGCCTCTTGAGGTCATGGTAGAGTTTCTGTTTCCAATGCTTAGTGTAGTATCAAACATATAGTAGGTGCTTAATAACTGTTTATTGACTTGCCTTTTATTCAAGGAGGTTTGGGAGCAGGGCAACGAGGTGGTCAGATCCCTAATGCTTGGCCCCTGGCCTCAGGGAGCTCCCAGTCCAGTTGGGGAGCTAGAGCCCAGATCACAGAAAGACCTCCCCCTAATATATTTGGTGAGTATGGGTGATGCTTTAGAGCTATGAGGTTAGATGAGCTTAGGTCAGAGGTCCTGGCAAGGGACCTCCAAGGTCCAACCTCCTCGTTTTACAAATGAGGAAACTGAGTCACAGAAGGCTGATATGACTTACCTACCTAGGGTCGAACAGCCAGAAGGTGTTGGAGGAAGGATTTGAATCTGAGTCTTCCTTATTTCGGGTCAAGTGCCCTCCCCATTGCACCATGCTGCATCTCCAAGGGAAAGCTTACTGAAGCAGCTGGGCTTGGTAAGAAGGAGCTTTAGGCAGAAGGAATGGCAGGAGCAAAGGTGTGGCAGCAGGAAAAGGGAAAGGAAGCCTTTAAGGAATGGGGTGGAGTCTGGCTGACCCTGGGTCGGGGGGAGGCTAGAGAAGAAGAGGGGGGCCTGTACCTTTCCAGGGCTGTCCTTGTGCCTGTCTGGGCTGTCACAGCCTGGCCCCACCAGGGTGTATCCTGGACCACGGCTTCATCCCAACAGTGTCAGTGTCTATGACAGATTCAAGCCTTGCAGAGCATCTTCCCCTGCATAACAAAGCAATAAACCCATTTTACAGATGAAGTTGTAGCCCAGAGAATGGAGGAAGGAGCAAGGCTAAGATTTAAACCTGATTCTGACTTCAAACCCAGCTTGATTTCCACTGTATCATCCTGCCTTAAGGAGGGTGAGGAAGGCTAGGGTGTCTCCTACCAAAGAGGTGATTGGGAAGAAAGGGCGATCGATGGAACTTGAGGCCCCGGGAGGTCATGGAGGTTATTCAGGACCCTCAGTCTCATAAGTCCTCCCCTCCTGCACAGAGCAGAAGAGTCAGTCTGAGGAGTTCTGCTGCCCGGTGCCTAGGGGCCTCCTGGGCTGCCTGGCCATCCTGCTGAGGAGGTGGGGACGTCCTGTCTCTGTTGCCTTCAGGGTAGAGTCAGCCCAGAGTTTGTGCATGGATTCTCAGGCCCATCTGCAAAGGGGGAAGCTCTGGAGCTATGTTGTTTTTAAGCCAGTCCGGCGCAGATAGCCATCTCTCCATCTTCCCTGTGAAGGCCCCACAGGCCTGGACACTCTATGAGCTTCTCATCCCCAGGACGGGCTGTGTCCTCTGCACCAGTCATTAGCTGTCGGGAAGGTGCCCAGCAGACTCCTGGCCTGGCCTTCTCCCACCTGCTGGTGGCTCGGAGATCCTGAGGACTGGCCAAGCCCTGCTCCCCAGGGGCGGTCCCAGGCTGGGCACCAAGGTTAATGGAGCCGGGGCAGCAGCACCATTAACCTTGGGAGTCTGGGAAGATGAGTGGGGTAATGAAAGGTCAGCCAAGGGACAGGATGAGTCTGGAGGGGTCTCCATGGCCCTGGCTTCCAGAGGCAGCACACTGTGCGCTCCTAGCAGTGAATTCCATTCCTGAGAGCCAGCCCTCCCCTGGCGTCCGCCGGGGCCTTCCACCATCTCTCATGTTGACTCAGGCCTCACCCGCCTGACATTCGGGGCTGGCCCTTCCTCCTCTCCAGGGTCTAAAGAGGCCTGGAGACCTTTCCCCAAGGTTCTGCGCCTCCGGTCACTGGCCACGGTCTTTAATCTGTCCTTCATTCCATCTCCCAAGGTCTCAAGTCTCCCCTGGGACCCCGGGACATCTGGCCATGTTTGGTCACGGAGGAGGACTCGCTTCAGCGCTGATCCATACTTCTGGCCCGACAGACGGCCTGAGAGCATCCAAACTTGGCTCCTTCTCTCAGGACCAGAGAGCTGGGCTGAGGCCTTTCAAAATAAGCCCAGAGTCTTTGGAGGATTGATTTTGGTCACCCCATCTTCTTCCCTCCCAGATGGGGGGCCTGGTGAGGAAGGGCTGTTCTGCTCCTCTCTCCCTGGGCTGGGTGGGCCTGACCTTCCTCTGCTCGCCTCTTCTTGTCCTTGGGACACAGAAGAATGCCATGCCCAGAGAGTGGCCCATCTGACCGGGGAGTCAGTAAACACTGATTAAGCGCCTACTGTGTTCCAGGCACTATGCTAAGTGCTGGGGACAGGCAAAAGACAGTCCCTACCCAAGAGGGGCATACAGTCCAGTGTACACACAGTATGAAACAGTGATGTACAGGCTGGGCAGAGACAGGAGAAATAGGAGGTGCTCAACAGAGGGGAGGCCTGGGAATTCTTAAGGGAGAGGGAAAAAGGCTTCTTGCCCAAGCTGAGACTTGAAGAAGCTGGGGAAGGCAGGAGAAAGAGATGAGGAAGGGGAGGGTGTGATGGGGGAGCTGGTCCCCTGATGGGACCTGGTGCTACTTTAGAAGTGGCTGGGCTCCAAGGACCAAGGTGGTGTGGGGGAGTGGGGGGAGGCCCACTGTCCTCTGCCCACATCAAACCATCCAGACCACTGTGGCCAGAGCTGGGCACCACCATCTGGGAAGGACACAGAGAAGGGTGGAAAGAGGAGGGGAGGGACCTCTAGTCTGTGGTTAAAGGGATGGAGATGCTGAGAGGGGAGAAGAGAAGACTCAGGGAAGACGTAACAATTGTCAGGGGGCAGAGTGGAGGAGGGCCTGGGCTTTCTCTGCTTGGCCCCAGGGGGCAGAACAAGGTGCCCTGGGAGCTTTGGGCCTGAGGTCAGAAAACACAGCAGACCAATGAGAGCCATCCCAGTGTGGCAGAGCCTTCCTCAGGAGGCAGCAGTTGCCCCTCACCAGAAGTATTTAATCAGAGCCTAGACGACCAAACCTTCACCTAAGCAGATTTCAGGGTACCTTGGGATCCTGGCCCTCTATCTGAGGCACAAAGGGACCTCCCTGCACCCCACCCCCTAAATACTGCACGTTCACATTGTGCTCGAAGGTCTACAACCCATCAAACAACAAGAAATCATTCAGCCCTTTCTGTGCACCTAGCACTGTGCTAGGCATAGGTGGTGTAGACAAAAGACAGAGACTCCTTGCCTTGGGAGACTGGGGTGCTCCCAGCTTTACTAAAGAGGAAATTCAGGCTCAGAAGTGAAGCCAGCGCTCATCAGTTCCTGCCTCCAAAGCCCAGCTGACTTTTACTATTCCTGTGTAGACAGGTAGGTAGCTTAAACTCTCTGAACCTCAGTTTTCTTTTTTTTTTTTTTACATATAAGGTATTTTCTTTTTTTCCATTACATGTACAGATAGTTCTCAACTTTTGTTTATACAAGCTTTACAATTTCAGATTTTTCTCCTTCCCTCCCCTCCCTCCCCCCTCCCCTAGACAGCAGGTAATCTGATATAAGTTATATCTATATATCTATATACATATACATATACATATATATATACACATATATATACACATAATAACATTAATCCTATTTCTGCATTAGTCCTGTTATAAGAGAAAAAATCAGAGCAATGATGAAAAACCTCAAAATAGAAAAAAAAAAAACAACAGCACCCAAAACAAAAGAAATAGTATGGTTCATTCAGCATCTATACTCCACAGTTCTTTTTTTTTTTTTCCCTTGGATTTTGAGATCTTCTATCATGAGTTCCCTGGAACTCTTCTGTACCATTGCATTGGTGAGAAGAATACAGTCCATCACAGTAGATCAACACTCAATGTTGATGATACTGTGTACAATGTTCTGGTTCTGCTCATCTCACTCATCATCAGCTCACGTAAGACCCTCCAGGTTTCTCTGAACTCCTCCTGCTCATCATTTCTTACAGCACAATAGTATTCCATTGTATACATATACCACAACTTGTCCAGCCATTCCCCAATTGATGGGCACCCCCTCAACTTCCAATTCCTTGCTACCATGTAAAGAGCAGCTATAAATATTTTTGTACATGTGGGTCCCTTTCCCCTTTCCATGATTTCTTTGGGAAAAAGACCTAAAAGTGGTATTGCTGGGTCAAAGAGTATGTACAGCTATATCGCCCTTTGCGCATAATTCCAAATTGCTCTCCAGAATGGTTGGATCAGTTCACAGCTCCACCAACAATGAATTAGTTGAACCTCAGTTTTCTAATCAATAAAATGGGCATAATAATCCCTAGAACAGTCCTGTCACAGGACACAAGCTAGAGAGGTCTGATAGAGGTCCTCTTCTCAGAGCAAGGCTCTGACCAGTCATCACTTAATAGGACTATTTAATAAAGGCCTGCCTCAGCCACAGCCAAGCATTCCATGCCTCAGACTCCAGGCCCCAGACATTGATTGGAACCATAAGAGTGGAGCTCTATGCTGGAAGGGACTTCAGAGGCCCTTGAGTCTAGTTTTAACAGATGAGGAAACTGAGGCAAATGAGGGTTATGTGACTTGCCAAAGGTCACACAGGGATCCAATGTCAGAGGTGTGATTTGAACTCAGGTCATCTAATGATGTTTTATCCACTATCCACAAAGCCTCCAACATCTTCGAGGGCTCCTTGCTTCAGTCCAAGTCAGTCTGACACCCGCTGAAGTCCTTCTGGCTCTCTGACAGGACAAGTGCTTCCCCCTCCTCCCACCCCCAGCTTTCCAGCATGGAATGGACACACATACACAGAGGCACCCACATGTACACATGCAGAGATGCACACATGCAGGCATGCATGCACATGCACAGGCACACACAAACACACACACACTCACACACACCCCAGTGCCTTCTTAGCTCTACCATCATTTGTGTCTCTATACTTCTGGCTTGCTCCCTGCACAGAGAGGTGGCAGGTATGTAGGTTTAAAGTTCAACACCTCAGTTGAGCTGGGGGTTGACAATGAGTCCTATACTGCATTTCC